>NC_091141.1:26843827-28164740 GCF_041381155.1 Argopecten irradians
TGGTAATTATCCCCTTCTTAATTCCCATTGCAAGACAGGGGCAAAAAAACTACAAAAGTTAAAGTTGCAACCTTGAATTTTGTACTAGGACAGAGCAGTAGATTGAAGTTCAGTAAGTGTAGCATGACACCCTATCTAAACGAGATGTTACCACTGTAATCTGATGGATACCTCATTGTAAAGTTTGTCCAAATTAAATCTGATTCTTACCTCATGATGGGTCAGATGATGTAGTCAATCCAATCAATAGGTTACCATAGAAACACATATAAAATCCAACACTTATTGCAGAAACTCATAAAGATTGTTTATATAGATCTGATAGTAATACATATCTCCAGTCTGCGGTGACTTTTACACAAATACAGAATCACATGGTCAGATGATAGCATGCTGGATACTGACCAGGATATACATCCAAATGGACACAAGGTCAGACTGTCACAAGTTCAAACTCTGGTCCCACATGGAGATAGTCGACCAGCTGTACAGAAGACTGTAGAGGGTTGTACTATATAGTGTATACAGCTGCAGTGGACCTGTACCACAACCCTCTCCTCACGTAATCACACACGGCCACTTTTGATAAGATGCTATCAAATTAGAATCACTTCCTTTTTATGATGTTTGAAAATGTTGGTATATAGGCTTAATAACTCTGACCTGAAAGCGGATTGGGTGTAGACTGGAGAGATGTAGTGGAGTCGGGTTATAATATATGCTACAGACTATATTACACACTCAGATCGTAAAGTAGGTATATAATGTAGACTCTCTGTCCAACGGTTGATACCGAGTTAATCTAATATAGACCATCACTTGGAGCAAACTCTTTTTTTATAATTAAATCAAAAGATGTTAAGGATTCTATGAAATATGTAGGTAAAAACACTTTTTTACAAATTCATAAAAAAATATTTTCTCTCAAACTCCACATGAATTTCCCGTAGTTGCAAGGGAAAACACATATTATCTTACACAAGGGGTTATATTAAGACTGCTCACATATTTGCTAGACAATTACGTGATGTCGTAATTACATCATTCATTGTCGTTGACGTCATCAATTTTGATGCACAACATTGTTCCTGTGATGATGGAAATGATGTCCAAAACAAAAATGGTCCAAAACAACTTAATTTCATTATCTTTCTGACAGCAATGCTACACCGAGATTACAATCTTTGTAGCCAAATTGGTTACATCCAAACTCTAGGACAAGTTAAAGCTATTTCCCCTATTGGGCCCCATCCCTCTTGCCCCCAGGGGATCAGAGACCAAAATTTATACAAGATCTGTTCCCCTTCCCCCAAGGATGTTTTCTGGTTCAAATTTTGGTTACAATCCATGCAGAACTCTAGGATAAGTAGCGATTTATAAAGATTACCTCAATTATTCCCCTATTGGGCCCCGCCCGTCCTGCACCCGGGGGAGTCCATAGCCAAAATTTATACAAGTTCCTGTTCCCCTTCCCCAAAGAGGTGTTGAGTGGCCATAATAGGTGGTTACAATCCATGCAAGAACTCTAGGACAAGTAGCGTTTTATAGGATTATACCATCTGATTCTCCCTATTGGGCCCCGCCCCCGTCCTTTGCCCCCAGGGGGTCAGAGCAAAATTAATACCAAGTTCTGTTCCCCTTCCCCAAGATGGATGTTTGTGGCCAAAATTTGGTTTTTAAAATCCCTGCAGAACTCTAGGTCAAGTAGCGATTCATAGGATTTACCTCTATTTCCCCTATTGGGCCCCGCCCCTCCTGCCCCCAGGGGGTCAGAGCAAAAATTCATACAAGTTCTGAGTCCCCTTCCCCAAGTGCTGTTTGTGGCCAAATTTGGTTAAAATCCCTGCAGAACTCTAGGTCAAGTAGCGATTCAATAAGGATTTACCTCTATTTCCCCTATTGGGGCCCAGCCCCTCCTGCCCCCAGGGGGTCAGAACCAAAATTTATTACAAGTTCTGTTCCCCTGTCCCCTAAGGATGTTGTGGCCATATTTGGTTACAATCCATGCAGAAACTGTAGGAATGAAATGTCATTTGTTTCACAGATAACAATGCACACAAACCCAAAACCTCAAAATCTAGAGCAGAAAAATCTGTTATATGCAAAGATATAGAGAGAGTATATATTTTCTGTATACAATGTATTTTGTAAAGTGAATAATCTACATGAAGATAGTACCAAAAGAATTAAAACTGCATTAAGTACTAAATCATATCTGTTTTTATCTGATATATGTATATAATAAGTTACACATATGCATTTAAGTAAGAGTTACTTATCATTCCATTTCATTCAGAGAATCTTCCTTGATCAATCGTATCAGAGATACTCGAATGGGGATTCCCCCCTGAAAGTTCATAATGGACTGGTCTAGTAATTGATTTAGAAGAGCCCAAATGTGTCTTCAGGGGTTAATGAGTTGAACTAGAAAATAATCAGGGTGATATATCAAACAGGGTTAATTAATATGTCCATTGGGAATCATTATCTCATATCAATATTTTGAAGAGCAAACAATTGTCTCTAATTCCTCGTGCAGTTATTCCTTCCAAGGAAATGCAATTATTTCATCCGAGGTCTGTTCAACAAGGGGAGATAATTACAGATTTGAACATGACACATAATTAATTCTGGGCTAATTCCCAGTAATCACTTTGGTTCTCTTCATTTGTGAAACTTTCAAGTTATAGAAAAACATTTCAATTTTTATTTTATTTTTTAATTCATTTTAAAATACTTCACAAAATATCAGTAATTATAAATACTGGCAACACCTGAAAGTTCAAGTCCGACGTCAAGCAAAGACAGATATTCACACTTCCTATGATTAGTACTGTAGTAAATGCTGTCATTTGTTGTTCATTGGGAGAATATTCCAAGGGGAACTGTAATTATGTGATGATTTTAATCGTGCAGTTTAAGAAAATCCTCTCCTAAAGATTTAGAAGCATGTGTCTCAAATTAAGACGATTCAAGGTTTGATATTTCAACCCAGCTACCGGGAAATATCCTTTCTTTCTAAATACTTTATAAATTGTTTCCCAGGTGTTTAAGTCAAGCAGGTGCATTAAAAATACAATTTAAAGAGAATGTGATTGGTTTTTTCCCTCTTTTTTTTTTTGCCGAGACATTTTTTTAGAACTCAATGTTGGTTTCAAACCAAAAATTGCCGGTTTGCTAAAATGTTCTGTCTATGATTAGAGCCCTTTACCTTAAGGTCATACTCACGCTAACAAGGATCTATAGTGGTATTTATAGGAGAGACTAACGAGCTTCAAAATAAACCAAACGTAATAACGACCATATTTATGGTTAGACGATGCTTCGGCTGCCAAACAGATGTACCTTAAATATAAGTAATGCAGTATAAACATAAGTGATCTTTTCTTCACAGCATATTCAGCTTTTTAAATACATCATTGTATTTTTTTTTCAAAATTGAATGAAATGAAGAAATCAGCACAACTTATATAAGTATCTAAAATTACACATTGAGACAATTATTCATTGAAATAGATTTGTCAGCAAAAAGCATACAGGGTATTTTAAAAGTTTAAAATTTTGAAAAATTGGCTTTGAAATAAGATATCATTCGCAACCAGATGTGAACTAGCAACAAAAAATGCGAAATTCTTGGCTTAAAAACCGTCTAAATGTTTTTTCTCTTGTACATATGGTCGCTGTTACAGTATGTGCACCGAAATATTTCTAGGTCAAAGTTAGCAGAGTTCAGAAAAATGCATGAAACAGCATAATTGGAGTCCTGTTACATATAACAGACGAACACAATCCACAACCACTAAAACACATGTTTCTTATTGTGCGTTCATGTCTCCCACTCTGAAATGATACACAGGTCTGTAAGAGTTACCTCCCTTGGCATGTCATTCTCCAGTTAAAAGTGATGTCTTATCCTCCAACTTAAAATAATTTCTAATTTTCTTTTAAATGAAACAAACATAGTATACATATTCACATTAGCCTCATCAAAGTACAACAGTTGTGCCATATTGATAAAACACCAATAAAGAAAACTTCTACCATATGTGCTGTGCCTCCATGTTAGCCCAGCATCTCACCACCCCCTCTTGCCTACTATCTGATTTTTATTCTATAGAAATACACAAGACCCATCAGGTCCTCATCATAACAAGAAAGCTTGACTTCTGCCTTCTTAGTTTGAAAACAAGCAAAACATGTTTCTTCATTTCGACCTCACAGAATCACACATAAATACCAGTATTTAGGGAGGTTAATTGAAAAGCAACGAAACAAGAGCAAGTTGGTCCACATTCTATGTCTGCTCTCCAATGGTAATATAATTCCGAATTGACATCATTAAACAAGTTATAATTATTACTGTAGGCAAGAGAAAAGACATCAAGATATTGTTAAAAAGATTTAAAGTGATCTCTGACAAAGTTCTTCTTTTGAACAAATTTTGTAGCCTTTCATCCCCCCCCAAAAAAAAACCAAGCCAAAAATCAACTTTAAAGTCTCTTGGCCTTATTGAATACTGGTAATCTTTATAAATAGCTTATTTAACATTAAAGAAATCTCCCCAACCTTGCGTTTTAATGAACTTTATAATACAAACAAGTCTTCATATAGAGATAATGATTGTGAAATTTGACATTAATCCTTATAGGGGACATTGTAGAACACTATATATTTACTCAACTCCCCTTTATGTCAGGGTTCTGTGTATCGAATTTTATCAAAATCTGTCAAGTAGTTTAGGAGGAGTTCGATGGACAAAGTTGTGTCTACAACCCGATTCCACTATAATCCCCTCCCCCCATAACCCTTACCCCTTCTATAGCAGGCATAAGACAGAAGACCATTTGGCTAAATTGCTTCTGAAGGGAACAAGTAAACATCCAGGTTTGCTTTAGGATGTGTATGGTACACAGCCTGGCTATATACCTACTATAGCCTCAGCAGTATACAGGTGGTTGTAGGAGTCTACTGTATATACCATGTAAGATACTTAGTGTGGTAATGAAGCATTAGGGTGTTAAGTTTGTGCTCTACTTAGGTTCAGTGACAATCTAACACACACTGGTAGTGATGCACATAAAAGGTCCCTGACGTGGTAAGCTTGTGTAAGATGTAACCCGACTACATGGAACTTATCCAAGGTAATAGCAGCCACTTACAAAACAATAACATCTAATAGGAAATGAGGCAAGAATAAACACAACCCAAATTACCTCCCCTGTTCTATAAAACACAACTTACAGATTAAAGCTAGTCCAACTGTCAATCACAAACTAAGTCTTACAAGGAATCCAACAGATTTAACTCTAAGTAGTTATTATGACTTTTATTTTCGATATAATATATAGCATAATTTGAAGGTTACAGTGACCTAGTTTTGAAACAATGACACACTGCCTGTTTAAATTGACCCAAGAATAACTAGCTTGATAACAAGAAGTTTAAAAAATTTACAATGGACAATGAAAATTTGGCTGAATATTAAGACTCCAGTTTTTTATTATATTATATTGAAATTTGAAATTAAGTTTTTTTGAAAAGAATGCTATATAATTTGATCACAGCAATCTAAATTTATTGTTTGACATAATAGTTTCCACGGTACTATATATACCAAGCAGCTTAAATTTGGATCTAAATAATCAAGAAAAGCCAAGGCTGTATCTGATGAGAAAGTTTAAGTTTCCTTTAATAGAAAATTTGATGTGTCAGGTAACTGGTCAGTATTTCACCTGGCAAATAGTTTATTGGACACACCTTTAACAGGATGCCTGTGTAGGAATATATAAACAGGAGTCTGAACATGTTGATGAATATCCTGACACACCTTGTCTCTATTTGCTATACAGCAAGTAAAAAATAGGACTCTAATATGTTGTGACATTAGCATGGAGGAGAAAAAAGCAAATGGGAGTAGCAGCACTTTGTGTGGTAATGATTCAATCCATCTATAACAATATACACATACTGTTACACAACAAACATGTCTGTCATGTTAAAATGTCTTCTGGTACATCTTGAGGCAATCAGAACAGATATATGAATGTACGTCACCATGGAGCAAAATATGTACAGAGAAGATATGATGAAATTGGTGTTACTCTCAAAGAAACACTAATCAGAGAAATAGCGCTCATCATACCCTTCAGGTTCCAAAAGAATTTTAATGTAAAATCTTCTTATTTTATCTAATTGGAAATTTCATCTCTCTAATAATTAGCCATGGTCCCTAAACCTAATCTTAAATTGTTCTTGGAAAGATAGTTAACATACATGACCAATACATGTCTTGACCTTTTGTCTTTCAGAATAACTCTGATTTTTTCCCCCAGAATAAGCAAACATCCTTGACCTCCTGAGTACTATGAGGTTACTGTTCCATTGCATGATTGCAAGAGGTGATTAAATTTGGGATCTTGTCATTTTTTCCTCCCTTAATGATTTTCTTCTTCCTCAAACATCTTCTCCCTGTCAGCCAATGAGCTCAGCACTCACTCCTATGCCACAGACTCTGGGTTTCTCTCTCCTGGCTGGGAAACATCAGTGCTGCTCATGCTTAGCGCTCAGCATTAAGGGAGCAACTACTGGTTTGCCTGTTGTCAGTATAATGTGACCAGTAGGAATATGTTAATTGTTCGATGTCTTAACCGATACATGCTTTAGTGTGATAGCATTAAAGGCAGAGATTTAGTTTTACTATCACAAACAAATACAGACCTTTATAATTCTGTCTTTGCATATTGCTGAGTTAGCTCCCTTAGCTTGCGTGTAGGTATCCATGTGACTTCATTATTTTGTGGGCATAATCTATGTTGTTTTGTCCGAAAACTATGACATTACGCTCGCAAACACATGATGGCATAATCAATACCTACCTGTAAGGGCAGATAACTCTGTAAATATGCAAATACAGAATATTGTAACACATTGAGCATAATGAAGGTTGTCCTTAAATGATCCTACTTGATAATAGGACATTAAGTGTAATAAACAAAACCAGACAAAACAGAATGACCCCTGGTGTGTTATAGGATGGTAAAAATGCTGTCTATCAGACATTAGAATGAATTAATAAGGAAACAGTAATTAGCATTTGACCCCTAAATATAATCCTCACAATATCACATTTTGTGTTTGAATTCCTAAGGAAATTGAAAATTAGCCAGAGATATATACTACAAACTAGTCAATTCATACATAAATAAACACATTAACTGACGAATGAATGAAAAGCATTATCATGGCCCACTTACTATAGTCAGAGGATGTGGTTGTTACTTAATATAAGGGCTGTCCAGAAATAATTGTCTATAAGCTGCTATCTGAAACTTGAGAGCAGCAGATTACTGCAAGATATTCCTGAATGGAATTAGATGGCACTGCTATACACACCACACCCTAGAGTCAGACTGCCCTGACTGTGACTCAGACACAAAGTACAGGCCACTTGTGGATCATTCTCTGTAGAAATGAGATGGATTTGTTTAGCAATGGTATATATGTGGAAGACTTTGAAAATGGTGTCCAGAAATAATTTGGAATCAATTTGTTTTGAGAGATATATCACAGATCAAGTATCTTTCTGAATATTTGGCCAAAGAAAATGCTCTAATCATAATTGACACAATTGTCCAGTTGTATAGTGTTCATGCACACTTACAGAGCAGACTTTGGTCGTGAGATATAGTCCTACTAATAGCCACAGCCATGATAACCAGTGACTAACCAAGTAGTGTTCACGCAGTCAAATGTGATTTTCTGTACAATATAAACAACATCTTACAATATTTTCATGTTCATATCATTTCAGGCATAAGTATTCAATAGGATGGCATATTTCAATTCTCAACTTCCTAGAAGCTTCATTAAACTTTTGATTGCTAATCTGATACGAATGGTTTTTAGGACGATCTGTTAACGTGTTAATCCGTATCAAAGTGACCCACAGACAAATCTGACCTTTCCCTTCTAACCACTGGGTTGACATTTACTTACACCTCGGTGTCTGTCACAACACATTGACAAAAGCCCAGAAATCTGCTGTCATTTTTTATACGGTTTTATACTCACACTTACTATTGTAGATCGGGAGATCCGCCGGCGACTGTGATAGTTTTCGCTGTATCATACGCCGTAATTTGACCGTCATTGAACCCTCTGGCCCGATCCGTTCCTCCAGCTCTAGCCACAATGGTCGGTTCCCATTGTAGTCCTCTAAATCCATACTCAACTGCCTGCTTAACATTTCGGAACTTATTCAAATGGTCAAATGATGAAAATAACTCCAAGTGTAAAGCAGTACCTAAAGGTCTATCAAGAGCTTCTAATAATCACATGATAACTGCCAAAAGGGATGATCCTGATAGCTAAGGACTTTTTGACATTGCTATCGAACGTTTAATCAATCGAAATTTAACCACACTTCCTTGAAATCCAATTAAGAAACTCCTTGAGACGACTTATGATGTAAATGCGCTCCTGCACTGGTTGAGTTCTACACCAAGGGATGATTGCTAGTTCCAATTTATACAACAAAAATCAGAACATCAATATAATCCAATCAAGAAGCCTCTGGACACTTAACATCTAAATGACTGTTTCTGCAGGTGAACTCCATCAGAAAATTGAAAGTTCAAAGTTAATCCAAAATTAAAACATCAATAAAATCCAATCAATAAACTGTTGAAGGTCGAGTTCTACTCCATCAGAAATTTCAAAGTTTGAAGTTAATCCAAAATTAAAACATCAATAATATCCAAGCAAGGAAGTCCTGGCATGGAATTAAGATCTAAAGACGCTCCTGGAGGATATATTGACAGTTCCAAATTAATCCAAAATCAGAACATCAGTAAAATTGAATAAATAAACACTGGTACATTTAAGACTAAAAGGTCACAGCTCCTGCATGCTGGGGTCTACTCTGACACTTGATGGCCAAGTCATAATCTTCTATTGTCAAAGCTTGGCTTGACATAATATTTCACTGCCCTCAAACCAGTTAAGGGACATGTCACTGTCAGTGCCGCCTGAAGATGATACACAGTATCATAAATTCTTAGTAGACATTTATAATAACTGCAGTAAGTATCATAAACCGAGTAGCTATACAAGCTAAATAAGCTGGAGAGATTTTAAGGTATGGCCAAGGCAATCATTACAGTAGTCCACATCATGCCAAAAACACAGCTGATTTATCATTAGAAAAACTTCTCCCATCTGGAGCCTGGTGTTCAGGTATAAACAGCACTTCAAATCAGGAACCACTCATTTCCTATATTGTCTGTCTGGGCGAGGTCAATACGCCTAGGTCCCCTGGGTAGGGTCACATGTAATGATGTACCAAAATAACTATAGTCCCCTATCACTGACGTCTGCTGGGTGGGGTTATTTGTGAAAATTCTGCACCAGAGGTTTTATGGTCTGGTCCCAAGTCACATGTAATATGTATTTAAATAGTCCCCTCCCACTGAGGTTTGCTTGGTTGGGGTCATATGTAAAAACAAGGTATCATAGTTAAAAAAAAAGGGGCGACTTGAGCCCAAGTTATCACAATGATCCCGCTAGGCTGTCAGCTTTCCAACAAATTTAAACTCCATAACCTCGCATCAATGTTTAAAAATATCCCGACAGATTTTGGCAGACAAAACAACTGAAGAAATGTCTTTTTTCTCCAGCGACTTGATGGAGACTTGTCAAAGATGATCAGAAGTTCAGGTTTTTTAGTTTTACCTGAGACTTTTGGCTCCTTAGTTATAAAATTTGTTAATGGCACACTTTTTTTTTAAAACTCGTATGAAAACAATCAACATCGGATATAGGACTTCCTGCAGTGCTAATACCAAAATAGACTTCGAGCCACTAGCACTGGATGTTATGGAGCTCTTCAAAGACGTAAAAAACTTGTAATGTTCCCCGATAGCACTGTGTCAAAGGGCTTAAGATACAGCGATCTCAACAATCCTTAATAAGCCCAGGTGGAAATCTACATCAATTAACGGCCACTGGCAAAGTCCAGAAAAACCGGCATCATATGAAATTAATTAACATTTCCTCTTTATAGCTTTCTTCATTGGCTAGATCGCTGAAATCCGTGATAATTGACTTCTGATACCTCATGAACTTTCAGATGCTCAAGGAAATTCTCAAATAAATACATCCAGTGCTATGTTAATCTATCTCTCCTACGGTGTTTTTTCACAATCATCCATTTGATTTGCATAGAATTATAATCCAGTTATGAATAAATAAATACCATGAGGCTGGTATCTCCACTTTCAGTGCATATCTTGCCCCAGGCTCTCCACCGTTTATGAATATATTTCAGGTAATGCTTTGTTTTATAGTAATACTATTGTTGTTTCACATAAATCCGTCAGCGTACCTAGATATACTAAGTGAAAGACTAGCAAAAAATTTGATGTACCTTTTATATGTGAAACACACGATTACAATTTTTGTTTCTTAACAATGAATTTAATATATTTCTTTGTTAAATGATTAATTTATCACTGACAAATCTAAAATTTGTAAAAAAAAAATCAATATTTGCATTAGAAAAACGAAGAAGTTTGAAACAATACGATAAAGATATGATTTTAATCTTATGACATCTAGACCAACATAAACTCAAACATAATATATCAGTACACATTAAACATATTATTTATAGCAGCTTTTGATTCTCTATGTTTGTTTAAGATGTTTTATTTCTCACTTATATGTCAGTCTAACAATCTTCTCCCCAGTTGTGTTTATTTTCCAAATCTATTTCCCTGGCTGTAGATAGAGGGCACCTGTCAGTCTGTCTCCAGCACTAGATGTAGAGCAGGCTGATGGAGAGAGAGAAGGATGCAATGATAGACAGAAGACAGACAGATATGTGTGTTATGTCCACAGCTGCACATTTTCTCCTGATTCAGTTATTCTCTTGTCAGCAGCTTACAGCACATGTCTTCATATGTACAAAAACTTAACTGAAATACTTGGTCAAGGTCAAGATGAAATCTGGTGAAATATCTTGTTTATGAAATCCTGCTTGTGATATAATGAAGAGAAAATTTATTTTCACAAATTCTGCTTTTTGACATGTAATCTACACCCCAAAATACAGAATAATATTAATTCACTTTCAGAATATCCCAGCTTTGATCTTTATATCTGTGTTTTAGGAGTTATCAGTTAGTAAATGATCCATGAAAGGGGAGATAAATCTCGGCCAATGTCCATTGCTTCCTCTTTTATCTCCAAGAGTACAAATGTAATCATCCCTTTAGTTCCAAGCTTCTCCAGTGAACACAAACAAAATCAACAAAGATGTTAAAAAGCTTAGATTTCTTCTGCTAGGATGAAGAGGTTTATAACCTCCCGATTTCTATGTAGAATAATGCTAGAACAGTGCAACATGAGAGCTCAGAGTTAAAAGTTTATATAAGTAAATAAAACTCTCAGCTCCAAAAACAAAAGGGAATCAGGATGTGGCCTCTCATGTCCCAGATGTGATCCCTGCATCAGAGCTATCACCTTGACAGAGTTATCTCCACTTTGTAGAGTTATCTCCTCCTTGTAGAGTTATCTCCCTCGACCAAAGTCTATGTCTACAAATATCCAGGATGCACTTTAGGAAAACAGCTTTATATTTGGTGTATATAGTCTAGTTCCTGTTTCCTAACACAACACAATTCTGTCAGTGAGGAATATCACTAAAGCCAATGAATACCAATGGTGATACAATGCATATAAATCAAAGTTCATACAATATTTTCTGAAAATCAGTTGAATACATGACTCCAACAAGCCTAGGTACACATATCTATAACTGATCCTAGTCTTGTGTACCTCACCAATGAGTCAGGGAGTCACACGACTAAACACAAACTGTCATGATAGAATGGTCTCCATGACAATTTTGACCAAACACATTCATAACTGACCAATGGTCAGAACTATTACCTTAGCAAGACTACACCTGTTGGGTCCACTGATGCGGTCATCCCCAGTTAGACAATTCTATCTACATGTAACTGTCATATTTCTTAATCCCTAATAGGGTTCCAGGTGACATTTATATATATATATACATGTGTGTACCATATAGATCTGCACTAGGTCAAAGGTCATCTGTGGTCAGGTGTGTAACATATATATTACCTTAATGTCAGTATGCAAAATTGAATACACCATGTATAGTTGTGGCCCAACTTAAATATCGTTTCAATTTCAACAGTCTTTATCTCTTATTCTTTTGTAATGTCCACCAAATTAAGTTTAGAAATGCAGCAACTTTGTTGGTAACCTTTCCAGTGCAAGTCATCTGAATTTTAACGGATGAAGTTAGGAATTGTTTGCCGAGAAGGTTGACCTTTATGACGACCTTTAGGACATTGCACGACCTACCACCTTGTTGTAGTCAATATCCTTTTTACATTTACTACATCAGCGCTATAGCCAAAATATTTACATCGACCACTCTTGACCGGTGGTCAGTCATTAAAACATATTTTATAGTCAAAAGAAACGTAGCCTCAAATGACCCAAACAATGGTGATCTGGGAGTGCTCTTCAATATGTTTGTATACATAGAAAGATGTTTATGGAAGCTGACTCTTAAGTTTAGATAAGAGCAAGACATTCATTAAAAATGTTCCATGTTCTGCAGTGATGTGGCCATTTTTTCCAAATTATATCCTGGTTTATAGGTCTTGAAAAAGTGAGTTTTTGAAGATAGATATAGCAGATGTTTTTATTACTACAGTATCTCCTGCAGTAAAGGTGGCTGAATCCTGATTTATAGCAAGGTAATAAAGACATAAATGTGGTGAACCCAGGGGGAGATACTTCAATACACAATCATATACTGATATTGCTAGAAGCCATACACACAATATATATGTTTTTCTTTTAATTAAAATCCGAAATAGAAAGTGTATAAATAAAGAATATCTAAATGATATTCTTTATATCTGCTAGACCATATGGTCAAACCTGTCTACAGAGGACACCATTGTTATCAGCTATAGGCACTATTTATATGTTCTTCTTTTAACCTATGCATTTATAGAAAATGTGTAAATAAAGAATATGTAAACAATATATTCTTATATTTTTAATATCTGCTACAACGGACAACAAAAGGACATAGCAAAATGTCCTTTAATATAGACAGGTGCCCTTTATACAGAGTTCATTAATATGGTAAATTGCAATAATAAATTTGATTAGTCTGTCCTTTATAGACAGGTGTCCTTTATACAGAGGTGAATTATATACTGAATTGCACCAAATCAGGGTGATAAGTCTGTTATTTATAGACAGGTGTCCTTTACATAGAGGTCAATATAGCAAATTGCAATAATGGATTTGATGAGTCTGTCCTATACAGACAGATGTCCTTTATATAGAGGTCAATAAAGCAAACTGCAATAATGGATTGGATGAGTCTGTCCTATACAGACAGATGTCCTTTATATAGAGGTCAATATAGCAAACTGCAATAATGGATTTGATGAGTCTGTCCTATATAGAGAAGCGTCCTTTATGTAGAGGTGTCCTTTATAGCAGGTTTGACTGTAGCTGCTACACATGCAGATATGGCTTATGAACATGGGACCGTGGTTATATATAGCCCTTCATATCTGGGTTTCAAGTTTGTAACCAAGGAGGGACAATTAACAGGTACAGACCGCAGGTTAGTGGGTTTAATCCGGGTACTCCAGCTTTCCTCCTCCGCCTCCTAAACCTGTTACAACCTTAAATGACCTTGACTATTAATACAGGAGATAAACAAATAACCCCAAACCCACTATATTAATAATCATGCAGCGGCCACCTCCGCCCTCCGATTAAAGGTGTTTTGATTACTCCAGTGTATTACAGGTTTCTGAAAACCACCGTGATTAATGTCTCTTGAAACTCTACACCCATAACTGATAAATCCTGATGAATATAAACAAAGGTTACTGCCCTCAGGTCTGAAAACAATGCAAGTCAGTCTGGCATTGCTATCGCGCTCTCATAATTACACATAGTGATGAAATACTACCCCCTCTAAAAACAGTTTATTCTGTGAAGGTGATTATCAGCTGTTGTTCTGTAGTCTTTGTATTTGGCCTTGAGACTTGAAGACCTTGTTAATTACAGAGACTTTAGCTGTCACCGATTTTAATCTTGCCTATCAATATACACACCTAATAACCTGTTGTGTTTGGGATGTTAAGTCTGGCCAGCAGGAGTTGAAGATAAGGTTATGAGATAAATGACACTATAGGGTACACCCAGAACCAATCTGAGACATACCAGCTACAACTAGTACACACACTTCATCATCATGTGTCACTTAAATAGCTTAATTTCAAAATATTCAATGATTAAAATTCTCTTCAACATTATCTCTGTAAGAATTTTGGTCGACTTCATGACAGGGAGCCAAAATGAATCTTTACATAATCAAAATGATTTTATAGAAATTAATGCTGGCACATCTTTCACTAGTTTGTCTCTGAGACATATGTCTATACTTCTTTAAGTTTCAAACTAGGGGGAGACAATCTAGTAATAAAGTTCTGCTGAGGAAATCTAGCTATCAAAACCAGGTGGCCAGTCTAATCATCCACTTAATGCTATAGAATTCAAATCAAACAAACATATTCTTGATCAAAATCGTATTTATACAAACATAAGAAAATCTCATGCATGGAACTTCTCTTACTCGCATCAACTGAGAAATTGTAATTTACAATTCATCATAATTTTCCTGTTGGTGGAGAAATCAGTGAGCTGCTTCAGAGTTAGGGAATGTACAGACACAATGAGACAGAGATATGATGGATAGGCCAGGAAAGGTGTCCAGGGGTCAAAGTATCGGTTACCTAGGTGACACTGAGGTCATCTGGTACAGGTGAAAGGTCAGCGACCTTAGCCCAAGGCTAATAGTGACATGTTCATCTATATTATCTCCAAAATTCTATTGGCTGAAAATAGTTTTTTGGTTTATCACTGTAGACCTTGAATTGAACAAAATATTTCAATGATATATTTTGTGAAATATTCCCACATTTTGTGACACATCTCTTTGTTTACTTCAGAGAGTCTATCATTATAAGGCTTTTATAACCAAGATTCAATATCTTAAAATTTTGTTAGTGAAAATAGAATTTTGCAAGTGGATTAAAAAAATCCTTTAAAGTGAGGTATAAATAAGTATTTTCAAATATTATTCAGTATAACACTTTGATGCAATGCATAGCAAGTCTTTACAATGGTATTTATAGTACAGGTATTGGCCTCAGGTAAAATACCAGCTAGAGTTGTATTTCATAACACTGGTCAACATCAACTATATGTGCATGCAAGCTAATTATATATAAAGAATTAATATACCTTCATTCCACGAATGTAGAATGTTGACATAACGGTATAACTACAGTATGACATGTGTCAGATTACAAGTGTACGTAACCTTGATTTATCTCCCTTTATATCTCAAGAGATACAAGTTGATAGAAGAGAGCACTATCCCTTTTATTACAGATACTAGTGTAATTTGATGTCAATTTAGTAGATAAAGTTAAAATACAGAAGGGAATGCTTTAAATACTTTAGTTCATTTAAACAATCAAACCTTAAATTTCCAAACTTACATTGTCATATTGCAGACTTTCTTCAAATGTGACTATTTAATAGACTGTTCCATAGTTTTCTTAAAATGGAGTACATGTACTGCCTCTTGAATGCAATTTCAAAACCTAAGGTATTTTTCTTGCTTAAATTTTCAAGACGCATCTTAATATACAGCACTTGGCTTACTAGTGATTTAGATATATTTTTTCTTAAATTTAAAACGTCAAACACAGATTATCGCCTCACCTTTTTTGTGCCTGTATCCCCGACCCAGGTGGAGAAAGCTGGCATGACGAGTGACCCTCGGACCTGACAAAAATGAAATAAAAGTTGTTATAAAATCTTGACAAATCATTTCTTTTGAATGAAATACAATCAAATGAATAACCGGTAATTCATAATAAAATATAAAAAAAAAAAATATTGTTAAGATTTAAAGAATTTTCACTATATTACATATAAATTCTCCTTAGTCAAAAGATTATTTCACTGACAATCACAATCCCATTTCTGTCATCGTACTATCACAAATATAAAACATGACCAATACCTTTATCCACACTGATATTGATATTTATGATTGACCATAACTTCTAGTAAATGATCCCAATCTCAGAAGACATTTTTTCCCCACCATTAAAGCTGTTTACACCACCTTTAATGATCCCAGAAAAACGATTTGTACCGTTACATAAAGTCCTGAACATTAAGTGTACCAGGTACACTTATATACCATAGCAATTAAAAATCAAATTGTTCAAAATTTCACCACACAAATAGCTGATTAATATTTCAACTTTTTCCAAAAAAAAATAAATAATGAAAGCACAGTTTGGAACAAGAAAATAATTTTGATAAGATTCTAATAATAAAAAGAAGTATTTAAAAACAATTTACTAGCTGTCTTGCAAACATATTTTGATTAAGTTTTTCATCATTTTTTGTAAAATTGACATAATACCAAAAAGTTGTGTATAGCTAACAAAAGAATGTTTATCGCCATATATTTCCATTCTACTTTCAGTTTCCCATTTGATCTATGTTAAACCAGATGGGCAATATCACGCTATGAACTCCAATCTGGTCAAGCGTATGAATAGTTAATGTTTCTGCCGCGTCACGGACAGTGTATACAATATATACTTACGCCTACACATAACAGTCAAATAATTTAAAAAGTGGTTTTAAAATTGTGTGGTCTGTGGCATCTAATAGTATTATCATGTTTACAAAGTAGCATGTATTAAAAAATATCATCGCATAATTTTCATTTGTTCGCTTGTTTCAAACCGTTTTGTGTTGAACTATATTCAGAAGCTGATGATATGGCTGTTCCGTTTATTAAACTTGGTGACGTCAACACAAGCGCAAGCAGGAAAATTCAAAGGATATACATGTATAGCTAACAAATAATGTTTATCGCCATATGTATTTCTTTTGAGTCCAATAAAAAAAAGATTGAGATTGGTAATTATAAGCTATTCCATTACACTTACAATTATCAAATAGGTCCAACTCAATGTCAATATCACTTATCTAATACCTCTTATAATTTTCATTATGGCTAACATGGGTCAAGGTCAAGTTCAAATTTGATATGTATAGCCTCTAACCATAGTCAAGGTCAACATTAAGGTCCATTGCCTTCACCAATGGTCAAGATCAAGGTCAATGTACTTGGTATTCATATAATTATAATATATTGCAGGTCAAGGCTGTTTATTCAAACAAATGTAAAATAATGCATGTTTCCCTTTAACATCACACAATTAATGTCATTGATTTAAACTATGTAGGAATTCAAATAATATTTGTTGTTTTCCATACACCTGACATTTTTTGGCATTGAAATTTGTCTATATCATTCAAGTGAGCATGAACCATATCACACGTTGTGTAACCACTTTTTCACAATCTCGTTGATAAACATAATGACTCCATTGTGATTTATGGGGTCCGTGCAGTTTTGATAAATTAATACTTTGTAATGTATTCTATTGTACATTGCAAGGGCAGATTTGTGTGCAAATATCCAGGTAAAACTTATACCACAGGTATGCAGCATGAATATGTATGTATACAGTTAAATCCATCACATGCCTACCTGACATTTTATATATCAGATTTACATACATACCAGTATTGCAATCCAACTGGTATTGTATCATTTGTAGAATCAATTTACTTAAAGGCCCAATATCCGTATCTTTCTTATTTTTTTCTTGATTTAGAAAAATGTTGGAAAAAAATCCAGTTGTAAATCATACAGATCGAGACAGGACTAAATCGAAGTCAAGATGAGCGATTATGATTCGGAATATTTTGATAAATATTAAACATTGCTAGGTAGGTCCCACTTAGTCAAACAAGTCGAAGTTAGCCGACATTGTAACGTCGTTGCCGAGAACGTCATGTGACTACCGTAACTACGTAACGTCTGTCCTAATCTTCCGAAAACGGGTCATGAACTTTCCGACTTCCGTTCGGCAATAATCGTAACTTCTATGGCGACCAGTTCAAAATGATGGCATGTTTACATGTATCGACTTTCAACAACTGCTGTACCAAAGTTATTTGAAAAAAACAGTATAAATATTCTTTAATATATCTTAATTTCAACTACATCTTCAAATACTAACAATATCTGAGTCAAATTTAACTTGAATTTTTGTTGATAGTTACCTATAGTGTGGCTTTAAAGGGACAATTCAATGAGGTTAATTCTGTTACATAACCATGAAACAAAATAGGTAATTAATGTATTGTTCTACATTCATTATGAAACTTTTAACTAGAAATATTGACAAATTCCAAGACATTGTTAGCATTTTGATTGATACAGTTTAATTTCCAAATCGTTGATCAATACGATTAAGCAGGTATAACATGTATGCTGTACCCAAACCCGAGCCAAAGTCACATACATTAAACAAATGCAATACATAACTACTGAGGAGTTGATGAAATTATATTTATGAAAAAGCATGCATCTAATAACGTAAACACACTATTGTAAGAGTGATGTGAGTAGTTCTAGATAAAAATTTCTTAACTACACTGGCAAGGGCCAGGGTTTGGCATACAAGATGTCCGATCACAATGTGTAATATTTCTCATACATTTCACAACAGTGAGCTTTTTTGGCATATCACAGTAAACCAAACTAATCTAATTTCCATTAGAACTGTTTTGTTTCTGATATACTCTTTTACTCTTGGACTGAATTGTGCCTTTAAGATCTTGAACTGTCACAGGCCTCAGATCAGTCATGGGTAACACTGTACCTCCTTCCATTTCCATGATGAGGAAGGGGAGGGGAACTACCCCCTTTAGGGTACAGGCGTACATGCCCCATTTACATTTTATTATTGCTATGTATAGCAATAGCTAAATTGGTGACAATATTATATAGAGCTAGTTGTCTCCCAAATGACTGGCTAAAGTCATTGTTCTATCAGACTTGTTGACCACATAGTCTAGCTACATGGATGTACATTCGTTTTACTTCCTCTGATTGTGTGGGATTCTCTGGAATTCACAAATGAACCAGTCAATTGGTTTAATATCAGACTCTTACATATTGTTGAGTAGTTAACCTCCAGCTACTTTGGAACTGAGCAATGGCCTGGTCTTTGCTGCATTAATGTTTTTATTTTGCAAAAATTTTGTATTATATAAAAAGTAGTTGGCTGTGTTTATATGACGAATCTCCTGCATATTGTTAAGTAGGTAGACACCAGCTACTTTGGAATTGAGCAATGGGCTGGTCTATGCTGTATTATTTCTTTATTTCAAAATGTATAATCAAAATATTATGGGTGGTAAATTATGCAACAAAATGCCTTTAATCAATTATTATGTTATTAAAGCCACCTGAACCACTATGAAAAAAATCCAAAGTTGTCTGAGGCTCAACCAATCCCAACAAACACTTGTTCTGTGATTCAGATCAACAATATTGCTCATAGATGTTCAAACTAAAAATGTGTCCCTTGTCGTTGTTTTTTCTCTCTCCACAATTATCTGCATCAGCTGCGTTACATTGTCTGCTGAGAGTTATTATGTCACACCTCGAAGCATGTGGATACAGATCAAAAACATTTCTGTCATATTTGTCATCAGGTGTACCTATATACATATCTTGTAACACCAAAGGTGATAGTAATAGAGATCAGTCGGACATTAGCTAGGAATAGGGCAATAATGATTATATACTCAGCACAAATTTATATTTTCTGTTCATACTCAGCACAAATTTATATTTTCTGTTCATCTTCACACATTTTGTTATATCCCCGCCAAACATTGTCTGCCCTGCCCAATTCTGTCACCTTCTGTTTCACTTTGATATATGGAAGTGGGGCATTTATATCTTACAGGCAATTTAAAATTATTTCTGTAAAATGTACTTACAAATAACAGAATTATTGCCCTTTACTTCAGTATACCTCACACCTATAATTGACATCTGTATCGGGTCAATGTAGAAAGATTAACATTTAAATTGTATGTTACAGGATGTCTCTGAGATTGGATCGTAATCTAAGTGGTAAAGGTACCTCCTGTATCAATGGAAGTGAATTACATCTTCAGTGATGGCCAGAGGCACACTTTACCCAACTATCTCCTAATTGAATACTGACCAAGAGAGACCAGACTTTAAATACCTCTGTCGACTCATGTACAATATTCAGTCGTATTTTTTAAAATATTTGATGTTAAAGCTCCCTCAGTTATTGCAGTTCTATTATATATCTTTTGTAATCATGTGATAGCTAGACTGTGTATCCTGGTTTGGCTAACATTCTGTTAATATCCAAAGACTTTTAGAAATGTGTCAGGTTTAGGAAGTGGTGGAAAGCTGCAGTACCCGGCGAAAACCACTGACCAGCGATGGTGTGAAATAAAGACTTTTATAAAATTATAAATACATTATAAATCATAGGTACAAAGACAGAGTGTGTGAAATCTACTTGAACTGTAGACTCTGTATAGTAGTTCCTAGTTACTTCACTACACTGATAGAGGCCTAGAGATCATATGTAATTCACAATGCTATCAGCATCCTGGGTAGTGACCATATCTGCATGGCTACATGTAATATGTCACTGGATTGACAAGAGAACATCGTCCACCAAATTGTCAAAATGGCCAATGTCACTGGATTGACAAGAGAACATCGTCCACCAAATTGTCAAAATGGCCAGACCCTGGCTACTCAAGGTGAAGAACTACAGTGTATGTTTTAATATTAAACTGCTTTATACGAGTTTCCTACTTTAAAGCCAAAACTAACAAGAAATGTAAAATTAGCTGAACACACCTTGGAAAATGGATAAATGATTGGACTTAAGTTTGTCAAGGATTAACGTTAATAGTGTTACCTAGCAACCAAACTGGCCGCAGACTTTGAACTCGGACATTTAAATATCTGTTCACCCCAGGTAGCATGGTCAGGTAGAAACGAAGAAAACTTTAAAAGTTTATAATAAAAACTGGATTTTATCTGTCTCGTCATCAAAATGTACTCTGACGAGACATAACCCTGGAGGACACTAACTGTACACTTATGGCTGATGTTGTTTTTGTTGTTGTTTATATAAATAATATTCTTGTTTATCATCCCGACCACACATGGTAAGATGACAGTCAAAGATGACACCATTTATAGCTACAATGAGTTATAAACAAAACGATAATAAACATGACAAAATGTTGTTCTATTTTCACACTCCATTATTATTATTTTTACAGATCTATTTTATTATTAGACAAAGATGTAGGTGTATTGTACTTTATATATACTGGGAATTAAAGTACATCTTATACTCTCTGTCACTGGTTTAACCTGAAAAACAGGAAAGGACAAATTAACAACCCGATTTTTTCTTTGTTCAACCATTATGACTGAAAGTGAATAACAGTTACGGTGAAATAGACTCATGATGGAAACACTCACAAATAATGTCTCAGTCATCTGTAAATATATAGGGTCTGAAGAGTTGTGTGAAAATGTCTGGAAAAGTCTTTGTCCTGAGCTAGCACATCAACTTGTATAATGGATGTCTTATTACATGTGCACTCATGACCAAAATGAACAACCAAAGTTATACATATGACAATCAAAAGACACTCAAAAAGATTACCATGTACAAATGTAGCAACAGACTTGTCATATGTAGAAATATCTCTTCTGTTTTACCCAAGTGCAATTAATTGGAGTTTTATGAAGTGTCGTTTCTCGAATGAGTAGAATTGTATGTGACATTGAACAATTAAATGACCTTGAACATCTGCCAGCAATTATACTCCCCATCCTAACACTGTAACATGTCTATGAGGTGCCATGACAATAATTGATATAGTTATACATCGTGTGTCATTATTGTTTACATGTATTAAAAGTCTTCTGACCTTGACCTTCCACAGTTCTTCCTGTTGCTTGTCCATAATCTTGACCTCCAACTGGTTGATCTGATTTGTCCAAGCAACAACTTACATTGACCTCCCATACTTCATGTTCCTTGTCCATGTAACAACTGACCTTGACCTCTTGAACATTCTTTCTGTTTCTCATCAAGAGGGCATAGTATTAACTCTATACTGATTTCTCAATCCAAACAATCTGGTCTCTACATGTTTATCAACTGTAGCAGGATTGCATGACTTTGAGCTGGGTTGATCATCCGTAGTAACCTGTGGTAGCTAAATCGGTAGAGCATCTGACTAGTGTTTGAAGGTCCATGGTTTGAACCCTGATCTGCTGGCCTCATTTTCTCTTTTTCAAGAGTGTGATACAATAGTTTATCCATTTTTTTTTATTTTTAAAAGTCTTTAAGTTAAAACCTTGTAAGCTGACATTTGGGGAGGTCTACAAACAATTGCCATCTGGTTCTGTAGCCACTGAGTGATTCTACGTGGATATCTTAGAACCTAAACACATCTTCATTACCTCTCTGTAGCTGAGTGATCAGTAAGGCCTCTAACAATAGTATACTACAGACAAACGTAACAGTGATGGTGTTTTTAAAGTTTTGGGAGGTATCACCAACAGCAACAGATGGTAACATTAGAAGGTGTTCAGACAATACCTATAAAACAGGCCGTCCTCCTAATGACTTAAGACTCCCCAATCTGTTATACAAACTCCCCTAATCATCTGTTTATGACTAGAGGATTGTCTAATGCCTCTAAAGTCTGCTGACTCTCCAGGTTTTCCTCAATCAGTCGTTTAAACCTATTAACCAATGCTTGGGGAATTGTCTTAACATGATTCCTGCCACCATAACACTGTAATACAACTTGGCTGATTGAAGTAACAAGTTTTCAATTCATTACTGGGTTAGCAGGAGTTTGCTTTCCATTAGAATGGTAGAGCCAGTGTAATCCACAGCAGACTGAAACAGGTCAAGGTAAACCAACATTTCAGGAGATTGCTTTCCATTAGAAGGGTAGGCCTGTCTAACCTATATCAAACTAAAAATGTTTAAGGTTAAACCGACATTTCAGGAGTTTGCTTTCCATTACTAGGTTAAGACCGTGCAATCTGGCCTACAGCAGGCAAAACTTTAAATAGTTGTCTTGGTAAACAAAAATGTCATATAAGAGCTGGATTTTGCTTGTCTTATTTAGTTAGGAAATTGAAACTTTAATTAGTCTATTTCTTTTTTATTCCATTGAAATAGATCTTTGATAAATAGAATCTTTAACTGGTGACTATACATGTAATATGAAATGATCAAACCTGATAAATAATTTGCCTAAAGGTTTCAGGCATATGAAATTATTGAATTTCTTTAATGAATTTCATATAACAAAGGCACCTATGCAATCCTCTCTATATAATTAACCTGCCTAAAGGCTCATGGAATATCATATTAATGGCATTGCTCTATGAATTTTTTATTTCTTGTGCCATATGCAAGGTTGTCAGCTACTATTTATATATATAACCTGGTTTACTGTCAATATTGAGGTATTTTAGTAACTAGTCTGATTTTAGCAGCAGGATTTTTTTTCTGCTAAAATAAACTTTTCTTATATGGCATTTTCTGTATATTGTTTCATAACAATTATTTTGAATGCGCTATGTTCCGATTAAAAATTTGATTGTGTCATTTCATTTACAAAATCAACACACTAACTACACTCTCAGATGAATTTTGATAGTTGATGATAATTTGAAAAACACATCATTTTGGTTTGTTTCTTGTTTTATGTCCAATTAACAGCAATGTTCATTTAAGGGATGAGTATGGTATTAGGAGGTGGGAGAAGGTTGGAGTGCTTTGGGGGAAAAACACCAACCTACAATCAGTGCTTGGCAACTACCCCACATATGGGACTCGAACCCCTAACCTAAGGTGTCCAAGGGCTATAGCAGTTATGTATCATAACTACTCTGCTCACAGGTGTTCGTTTCTAATATAAGTATAAGTATAATACTGGGTCAAGGTCTATAACTCGGCTGGCCATATAACACTACCCAATTTCAGAAAAAGTATGATTATTAACCAACCGCATAGGATATGATAATAGGAATACTCTCAATCGACAGCCAGATAATTTATCTTTAATTTGGTATATCATACAATATATATCATGCTGTATAAATGTCACTAGGTATCCAGAAACATCAAAGAACAGCCAGATTTCAACTGGTCGGACACTGGGGTGTCCTCCGATAAACACGCCAGGGCTCTAATGGGTAGCTCAAAAACCACTGCATGTCAACATTTCAGCTTCATAGGAATTAAAGTTTGGTAAAAAACAAACTTACCGCTATGTTAGTTTTTAACTATATACCATCCATATACTCAATACAGCCTTTTGAGATTTCCGATTGAAAAAATGTGTGTCTCTTTAAGCCGTCATGTTGATATGTGTGTAGTACATTTGTTTTCTCTGCGTTGATTGGTCAATTAATTTTCGAGAGCCAATCAACGCCGACAAAACAAATCTACTGCACACATACTTACATGGCGGCTAGAGACATAAATTTTTCAATCGGAAATTTCAAAGGACTACGTTAGGCAAATGGATGATATTATCCATGGATTTACTAACCGGTAAGTTTGTTTTCTACCAAATTTTTTATTCTTATGACGCTGAAGTGTTGACATGCAGTGGTTTTTGAGCTACCCATTAGAGCACTGGCGTGTTTATCGGAGGACACCACAGTGTCCGACCAGTTGAAATCTGGCTGTTTTTCGATGTTTCTGGATACCTAGTGACATTTATACGGCATGATATATATTGTATCATATACCAAATTAAAGATAAATTATCTGGCTGTCGATTGAGAGTATTCCTATTATCATATCCTATACGGTTGGTTAATAATCATACTTTTTCTGAAATTGGGTAGTGTTATATGGCCAGCCGAGTTATAGACCTTGACCCAGTATTATACTTATACCTATATTAGAAACGAACACCTGTGCTCTGCTACTGTGAACGGCCAAAACAAGCTATTGGATTACTGTTGTGAATTTGTGAAGCACTAAGAGGCCATTTACATCTACAAGATAAAAATATCACAATTTATCATTCTCAATTAGCCCTTTTCATTTTTTTCAGATAAAATCTAACAATTGAATGTGTTAATTCGTTTGAAGTTAGAGCATTAGTTACCTATAATGTCTTGTGAGAAGGTACATTCACATAAAAATCCGTGATAGAATTTAAGTTATATACACCATTCATGAATAATTGTAAACTTATTACGTCAACAACACTTGACAATCATCCATTTTCTAAACACTCCTAAATTGTACTTAACTGGTTCTGGGAACCTCACAAAACAACATCATTTCAATGGTATAATACAACATGATTTTTATGGTTCACCTAAATACCTGATATAATTCATCAACCTTTATGAACTTAAGCTCTGGCTGTCAATAAAAGATTTTAATCACAGAATATTAAGATTTTCTTCAGTCTTATAATTGCTATGAGAATTTTAAGTACCAGGGTGATCCTAAATTCTCGCTTTGATCATTACGAAAATATTGAACTTTTATTTCTATAATGTATGTCACTTTAAAGCCAGTACCGTGTTTTGTGTTTATTAGCTTATTTAGAGAGATGATGATTTGTAAACAATTTGGCCCCTGTAATCTCAACAACAGTTCAAGGTCATTCATTTGAACAAACCTTTAAACCTTGTTAATCCACAATGCTATATCCTTTCTTTTGGACTATTAGAAGACAACCGAAATAGTTTTAGAACCATATAGCGATCTGATTATCTATTACAAGTTTAGTAATACCTGCCATAGCAACCACCTTTATATAAAGACTACCTGCTGTAGCAACCACCTCTATATAAAGACTACCTGTCATAGCAACCACCTCTATATAAAGACTACCTGCCGTAGCAACCACCTCTATATAAAGACTACCTGTCATAGCAACCATCTCTATATAAAGACTACCTGTCATAGCAACCACCTCTATATAAAGATACCTAATAGCAACCACCTCTATATAAGACTACCTGCCGTAGCAACCTACCTAGCAACTACTCTATATAACGACTACCTGCTAGCAACCACCTCTATATAAGACTACCTGTCATAAAGACTAGCAAACCATACCTCTATATAACTAGACTACCTGTCATAGCATAGCACCATCCTATATAAAGACACCTGTCTAGCAACAACCTCTATATAAATACTACCTGTCATAGCAACCATCTCTATATAAAGTACTGCCGTAGCAACACTTTATATAAAGACTACCTGCCGTAGCAACTACCTCTATATAACGACTACCTGTCTAGCACCACCTCTATATAAAGACTACCTGTCATAGCAACAACCTCTATATAAAGACTACCTGTCATAGCAACCATCCTATATAAAACTCCTGTCATAACAACTACCTCTATATAAAGACTAGTACTCCTATATAAAGACTACCTGTCATAGCAACAACCTATAAACTACCTTCTAGCACCATCTCTATAAAAGACTACCTGTCATAGCAACACTACCTCTATATAAAGACTACCTGTCATAGCAACCACCTCTATATAAAGACTACCTGTCATAGCAACACCTCTCATATATAAAGACTACCTGTCATAGCAACCATCTCTATATAAAGACTACCTGTCATACAACCATTTATATAAAGACTACCTGTCGTAGCAACTACCTCTATATAAAGACTAGACCTATATACTACCTGTCATAGCAACCACCTCTATATAAAGACTACCTGTCATAGCAACCACCTCTATATAAAGACTACCTGTCATAGCAACCATCTCTATATAAAGACTACCTGTCATAAGCAACCATCTCTATATAAAGACTACCTGTCATAGCAACTACCTCTATATAAAGACTACCTGTCATAGCAACCACCTCTATATAAAGACTACCTGTCATAGCAACCACCTCTATATAAAGACTACCTGTCATAGCAACCACCTCTATATAAAGACTACCTGTCATAGCAACCACCTCTATATAAAGACTACCTGTCATAGCAACCATCTCTATATAAAGACTACCTGTCATAGCAACCACCTCTATATAAAGACTACCTATCATAGCAACCACCTCTATATAAAGACTACCTGCCGTAGCAACCACCTTTATATAAAGACTACCTGCCGTCAGCAACTACCTCTATATAACAGACTACCTGTCATAGCAACCACCTCTATATAAAGACTACCTGTCATAGCAACCAACCTCTATATAAAGACTACCTGTCATAGCAACCACCTCTATATAAAGACTACCTGTCATAGCAACAACCTCTATATAAAGACTACCTGTCATAGCAACCATCTCTATATAAAGACTACCTGTCATAGCAACTACCTCTATATAAAGACTACCTGTCATAGCAACCATCTCTATATAAAGACTACCTGTCAGAACAACTACCTCTATATAAAGACTACCTGTCATAGCAACAACCTCTATATAAAGACCACCTGGTTAATTTTCTTTGGTCTCACCACAATTTGACTAGTGTATTAAGACCACTTGCCTATAATGACCATGGATGTTTTCTATGTCTAAGGCCATACCAATTTGATTTCTTGTTCTTCGGATTTTGGAATTTCAAAATTGGAGCGAGCGAGCGAATTTTTTTTACATTTTTTTTTTCCCAAATGGCCAAAATCTTGGAGCGAGCGCATATTTTCTACTCAAAGCGTGCATGATCAGATGGATATAATCAAAATACAAGGATAAATATCTTACTATTGCCTGCATACCAACTAGGTGAAATCGGCCTAGAAAACCTGTAGTATTGGATGGACTTAAAACAATTTATGAAAATAGAAAGAAAAACTACAACAGAAAACTCATATAAAATAAACAAAAAGGTTTAATAAAAAGATTGAATGTCAACAACAACAAAATATTAAAATTATAAATCTAAAAATCTCTTTTAGATTGGTACAAAAAACATCAATCTTTAATCCTTCCTGGATTCACTCATTGGCACAAAATAATAATTTAAAACAACAATATATATATGAAAGATATTAAACAAAACAATAAGGGGGAGGTAATATATATTCTATCACTTGATTCTGTTCTAGTTTAAATATCTTCTAAATTGACACAAAATATCAATTCTTGATGTTTACAAGATTCAAAACAGTTATTAAAAAATACCCCCCCCTAAAAAAACACAAGGGAATGTAATATATCTTCAAACACTTGATTTATTTCTTTATGCCATTAGACACAAGACTTTCTTTAATTGGAGTAAAATCTCTTCCGACACATTTCCTGCACAAAATATGACAAGGATCACAACATAATGATTTATAAAAACTATGGAATAAAGATAAAAAATAAGGTGAGGTAATTTATAACAAATCTTCTATCACTTGACTATTCTTCACAAGACTTTCTACTCCTACTAAAAGTTACAATGTCTTCTAGATTGGCACAAAAGTAACCATCATCTACATACATACTTCCCCCTATTACTTAATACCCTAAAAAAATTTGTTAGCACTAGACTTTCTTCTATTGAAGTTAAAATCTTTCCATCAACACAGAAAATGCAGATTGTTTGGTTGTTGTTTCATTAAGTGGAGAGTCATTCTTAAGTACTAAAAATTCAACAAAACGCATTCCAAGTTCATTGCATACGTCAACGGACATTGACGGCGATGAAATGACGATGTTGATTTGGGAGGGAGGGCGAGTAGTAAATATTCTAATTTCATGTATGTTGTTTTCTTGTTCTAAGCGTTCATACAACTGATAGAAAGTTACATCACCTTCAATGTTAATTGCTGTATTTTGCAGAACATTCGAGCGTCCGGATTCTGTTGTTACCGACACTACAAGCACGCCCATGATTAATCATTATACAGTCCGGCGATGGCGATTTGCCGCTTTAAAACACGTTTTATGGGTCTGATTGGCGCTTTCACGTCAGAATGAATTTTGATTCCTTCGATTCAATCATCTGTTCGACCAAGAAACGGGTACACTAAAATTAGAGTCCGGAAAAAATCCGGAATTTTTTTTCACGAGTTCGTCAGACTCCGTCGGCGAGAAAAGAGGAGCGGTAAAATTTTGTTTTTATTTTTTTTTGTATTTGTTCAAAATAGGAGCGGGAAATCCGACGAACGAGAAATCAAATTGGTATGGCCTAATGGGTGATTTCTATAGGAGAGTTGCACTTCACAAGCCCTGGAGGGAAATCCCACAATCATTGATGAAGAAAATTCACTAGACAAATTATTCTTTTATCTATTTGTTGTATTTTTCCCTTTTTAAAAGAAGTCAAATGTACTTAAAATAAAATTAGAGGAACTGTTTTGGAAAGAAGTCAAATGTACTTAACTTAAAATAAAGTAATACATGCACTCAGATATATAATGTACATGTGAAATACCCTAACTCTGAATCATTTTAACAAGCTACGCTAAAAATGCAATAAACCAATCTACGCATATTAAGTGTATCCTAAACTGGACTGACTGTCGTTTATTTATTTCAAGTAAACAAGAGTTCTAGTTGTTTCCTTTCAGGATGTACAGACAGAGATAAGACAGCCTCTCCGTGTCAACACAAAGGAAGGTATTGTTATGTGACAGATCGGGTAGTCAGGGCCTCTGGTTGTCAGTTATAGAATTACACATAGATACATTAATGTATTGAGTAAAGTGGCCAAAAGTCTCCAGGTACCATTCAAGGCTGATACCACTTACAATTTGGGTTATTTTTTCATGAATTCATTCATCCAAATTATGTAAACGGCATGGGTCATTTAGGGGCATATCAGGTTTAGGAGTTGGAGGAAAGCCAGAGAACCCAGAGGAAAAAACATCATCCAATATGGTTCCACTACCAATTGTGATGACAATACAATGTGGGTAAAGTACAATTATAACCTTCGAGTAGTCCCACCTTCTGGTGATTATGACATCATCATTTGACGTGAGTTTTGTGACGTCATAACCACAGGGAGGTGGAACTAATCGACAGTAAAATGTACTTTACCTACATCGTTTTGGGATCTTGAAACCCCTGTATTGCCCCACATGGGATTCAAACTTGAAACCCATAGGGCTTGTGGTAATATGTTGGGACATCTTACCACTTGGGCTGCTTTGGCCCCTGAAACAGGGGTATATAAACTAGTATGTCAATTTTTGACCAAAATAATTCTGATACACTGGCTAACCAGATGGTTTGATTAGCACCAACTTCCCATAATTATGATCGTTTTTCGGTGGCAGAGTTTTCAATATCACAATCACCAGGAGGTGGGACTATAATCGTAAAATGACGTTTGATATATAAAATCTCAAAAACGCAATATAAATGTTAATTAGCAGTTCTCAGATTAGAATATATCTTCATAAACAAGAGAAAACTAAGCAATCCAGCAAAAATATAAACGTTTTACTAATGTAACAAGAGAGCAGAAAACATGTCAGCCAGACCGGGATTCAAACCCGGGACCACTGAACACTGACCACTGAATGCTCTATCGACTGAGCTACTTGGTCAGGATCTCCGAACACTTCAGCTGAATGCTCTATTGACTAAGCTACTTGGTCAGGATCTCCGAACACTTCAGCTGAATGCTCTATCGACTGAGCTACTTGGTCAGGATCTCCGAACACTTCAGCTGAATGCTCTATCAACTGAGCTACTTGGTCAGGATCTCCGAACACTTCAGCTGAATGCTCTATTGACTAAGCTACTTGGTCAGGATCTCCGAACACTTCAGCTGAATGCTCTATCGACTGAGCTACTTGGTCGGGATCTCCGAACACTTCAGCTAAATGCTCTATCGACTGAGCTACTTGGTCGGGATCTCCGAACACTTCAGCTGAATGCTCTATCAACTGAGCTACTTGGTCAGGATCTCCGAACACTTCAGCTGAATGCTCTATCAACTGAGCTACTTGGTCAGGATCTCCGAACACTTCAGCTGAATGCTCTATCAACTGAGCTACTTGGTCAGGATCTCCGAACACTTCAGCTGAATGCTCTATCGACTGAGCTACTTGGTCAGGATCTCCGAACACTTCAGCTGAATGCTCTATCGACTGAGCTACTTGGTCAGGATCTCCGAACACTTCAGCTGAATGCTCTATCGACTGAGCTACTTGGTCAGGATCTCCGAACACTTCAGCTGAATGCTCTATCGACTGAGCTACTTGGTCAGGATCTCCGAACACTTCAGCTGAATGCTCTATCGACTGAGCTACTTGGTCGGGATCTCCGAACACTTCAGCTGAATGCTCTATCGACTGAGCTACTTGGTCAGGATCTCCGAACACTTCAGCTGAATGCTCTATCGACTGAGCTACTTGGTCACTGATGATTGACCCAGTCCAATCCCACTATATGCATCCCTCCTTTTTCAAAGTCTTTGCCCTCGAAGACATAGGAGACCCTTATACCACCACCGAGGGTATTTAAGTGGGCACCAAGTTTGTAACAGCTAAGGGAGGGGAAATGTAGCAACCAGACTGGGATTCGAACCTGGGGCCCCGAACACTAGCCAAATGCTCTACCGGCTAAGCTACTTGGTCAGTGATAATCAACCCAGTCCAATCCCGCTACACTAATAAGAGACGGTCAAAGAGAATGGCTGTCCACGATCTTGTGACTTCAATTTGTAATCATTGGAAAAGTATAATATGAAAGTCAATAAACGTAAACTGGTTCTGGAAAATCTTTTACTTTTACATCACTCAAACATAAAAATGTTGATAATAAACTTAATTGTCATTCAAGACATCAGTCACTAACTAAAAACATGTTAAGTTACAGACCACAGACCTTAAATGATTTACGACTAAAACACTCAGGCTTCATTTTTTGCAATAAATTGATCCATTCTTGAAAACATTACGACAATGAAGCTACAAAGGAAGATGAATGTATTACAAATGGCTATGAATAATTTACACCTGAACCAATGTAAACATATAAACACCTGTGATTATGTCTACTTCAACAGTGATCAAAGAAGCGTAGCTCATCTCTATCACTCGAAACCATTGTCTGTTTGGATTTAAGGATCACATATTCAAAGATACATAGTACTTAAAGCTTTAATCTATCTCCTTTGTCAAAAGAGTTCCACTGGTAATAATCTGAAGAAATTTGTGTTTTACACTCTATGAAAGAATGCCTTTGTTAACTTTCATTTTACACCTTGATAATTTCATGAAGTATGTAGTATAATACTTAAATATTACCATAAAACCTGCATAAGCAACCACCTCTGTATAAAGACCGCCTGCTTAAGAATAAGACCACTTTACCAAATGACTAGACAAGCCACCAGTCTCTAGAATATTAAACAATTACTAAAATTTGGTTTAATTATTTTTGTCTCTATTGCATGCCTAATTCTAGACTAAGTTTCAAACTAGGGGGAGATAATTTAGTAAAGAACTGCTGAGAATCTTTTATCAACAACTTAAGGTCTGGTGGCCAGTCTACCAAATGACCAGTCTCAACACAATTTGAGTGTTTGATATAAAGAGTGTTTAATTATAGAAAGGTGGTCATTCTAGACAGGTTTACTTTATAACTTATATTATTATATGATATAACTTCAAGGGGGAATTATCTAAAGGCTGAATTGAATGGTAACTTTATATTATCTACAATACAATATTGAAATAAAACAAACAACTTTATTCCTTTTAAAGTCGAAATTGCATGATGTTTAATGATACAGCTAAAGTCACATCAAATCTCACATCAACTATAACCCACACAGTCTTTGTGTCCTCTACCACACCTTTATATAAAGGTTTCACCTATGAGGTAGATAATGCATATATCAAATAGGTGTAGTAAAGAGGCCTGTTCCTTTAGCTCAAATTTCTGTCATGCAATTTTAGTTTTTAAAACATTTGTTCACTGACAATTCAGCATTAAAAACTTGTTTCCCAATTTTCAAGACCTAAAATTATTCATAACCTCTTTTTTCCATATTTTTTTTTATCCAAGGCATTTTGGTAGGTTTTGCTTTGTCCTAACAACAGCCAGGGTAATTTGAGGCTGTACCACATTTATAGTAGATAAAGAAATGCTGGAGTACCCAAGGAAAAACCACCGACCTACAGAAAAGTACCTGAGAACTGCTGCGACATGGTTTTCAAACTTAAACCCAGAAGATGGATGACTAGTGGTAGGTATAATGGATCTATGCAACCTTAAGTTGGGAAAGTATGACAGCTGGGGAATCTGAACAAAGCAATCCTTGATGGATATAAGGATGACAACTTGACGAGAATAACAGCTAACATTATATACTCTTACCTCGACTCACGTTCTGACCAAGGTTAAAGGTCACAGATCGACGAATCCCTCCGAAAACGTTCATTCTATAGCTTGTTTCCATCATTTTGGTTTATCTTGTTACAAAAAGTACAGCTTTTTTACACAGATTTATTGCGAGGTAAATCCAAATCCTTGAAACACAATTACAGGTAAATCAAGGTATGGCCACGGTGAATTCTCCAATCATCTGGTTATAATCCAAATTTTCACCAGGTAAGATACCTGGTATTTTATTGTCTAAATAATTAACCACACATCATTTATGTAAAATATAAAACCATCCAGGTAAATCCATGCACATAAAATCATAACATAATATGAATATTATATAAAGTTCAGTGTATTGAACAGCAGAAAGGATTATACTTTTCCTCAATAATAATAATTCCGACGCTGTCCTTCCACACAGCGAGACATTGTTACACCTAGCGCCAAGTCGGAGAGGAAGATTTAACTTATCGAGAGTACTTTAGAGATTTAAATGTACATTCCTGAAGGCCTGGCCTCTACAACACCGACACAGCATCCCTCACCAGTGTAAGATAAGGCGTCACACAACAAAGCCACAGTTCCGACTGGTTGACTTTGATATTGATGTCTATATGGGTCGTAATTGATAACCGTGTCCTCGAATACTGTTTTCCATCAATGTCTGGACCGTTGTGTTATAGACTTGGCAGCGTTTTAAACAATTAAATTTTCTGGACCTCACCTTTCACATTTTGCAGGGTAGACCTGGAGTAAAGCAATGACATGCCTGTTACCACCTTCAAGGCTGGTTTTAACTTAAGTACGTAGTGAATCACCAAGATTGAAGTCTATATACGACCTGACACATCATAACATTCAATTTTCCGACCCAGTCATTTCATTAATTTGAAACTTTCACTGAATTTTCCAGTCACTCCTATTAGCCTTATGATGATCATACACCTGATATGATGACAGATGTCTGTGGGGGAAGGGGAAGATTGGGGAATCGGTCATCTAATGATCCACAAACTCAATTAAATATGATAGCCATAAAGTAATTACTACTAGACTTACTTCCATTAATGGAAAAGCTAGTGAAGTGTAAAACTGACCACAATGACTGACCGTACAGTCCTCTGGCTATTTGTTGGGGTAATTAGATCTTGACCGTTTGACTGGACATACCTGTGTGTGCCGATGACAGGTAAATATTATCTGGTGATAGGGTATGGCCCATGATCAAGTCTGCCCATTTATGGTACATCTAGATGTGTAAATAAAATTGACAGCCTTATAACCCTGAAGTTTAATATATTTGACTATAAATTATACTCTGATGAGTCACTTTGCATTTTATACAGTTAGGTGGATTATCTATTGTTAGATTAGGATTATGAATTTCTCACTTCACTTCCGTACTGCACAGTTTGTTATGTAAACATTTGACATACATTACTCCAACGATCTGATAATCCAGAGTGTTATCATCGTTCCTCCAGCAAATCTCTGTAATAAATTAGCTCTATAAATCCAGATAAAGATTGAGTGTGACCTTCAAACTTATATTCCTCTCTTATTATCTCCAACCATTACTGATAATGGAACTTTAATACTTCTGGCTTTAATACCATAATGTATTCACATGTTGGCATGACTAGCGAGCCCTTATATATGCTGAAAATTGTAATGTACTCCTTTGTTTCAATAATCCACAAATCAATACCACATCAGCGCCAGATTTGATTCAATTATATCCATTCTGATAAACACCTTGGATGTTTCTTTTGGTTTTCATCTATATATATATATGTATTTCAAAAAGTTATAGACAAATTACTGTCATAATTCCATATGAATCACATTCCTACACTATACGTATAAGAATCACAAATCATATTTTTTTCCTTTTTTGCTCTGCTGATCTATCTGAGGCTGGTTCCGTATATTTTCCCCAAATCTGTATTAATTCTGTTTTATCCACCTTCTGTGAGTCATATCCTTGGCGACAACTTTTACATGTAGGTTGTTAGTCGATCGTCAGATATACTTTGTGTTACCTTTACCAGTGGTAGTCGTTAAAGTGTCGCCCACTCAGCATCACACAATATTATTGATTATACATTTAAGAAGCAACATTCTTCTGCTACTTTTCTCCCTTAAAACTTCCACAATATGTTAATTCAACCTTTCCTTGGGTGTTATTTATATTTCATCAATATAATGCACAATCTGTCGCATTCCGACAATCTTATACCAAGTTAGCGGTATTCCAAGTCAACAGATGGCGATAGCGTAGGCAATCGCTCAAAGTCACAAGAAACCAAAGATAAAGTGAATCAATCCTCCTTAATCAGTTTACCTGTATCATAGACCATACTTGATGTTGATTGGCTGTTCCATCATCCTCATTATTACAGGATTTATAACTCTAAACTATCGTGATCGATCATATACAATACCTGTATATATAGTCGCATCTGTCTATAAAGGCTACATAAGGACAATAAGTCACACCTGTCTATAAAGGCCACATAAGGACAATAGGTTACATCTGTCTATAAAGGTCACATAAGGACAATAAATCACACCTGTCTATAAAGGTCACATAAGGACAATAAGTCACACCTGTCTATAAATACCACATAAGGACAATATGTCACACCTGTCTATAAAGACCGCATAAGGACAATATGTCACACCTGTCTATAAAAGTCACATAAGGACAATATGTCACACCTGTCTATAAAGGTCACATAAGGACAATATGTCACACCTGTCTATAAAGACCACATAAGGACAATAAGTCACAACTGTCTATAAAGACCGCATAAGGACAATATGTCACACCTGTCCATAAAGGTCACATAAGGACAATAAGTCACACCTGTCTATAAAGGCCACATAAGGACAATATGTCACACCTGTCTATAAAGACCACATAAGGACAATAAGTCACAACTGTCTATAAAGACAACATAAGGACATGTCACACCTGTCTATAAAGGTCACATAAGGACAATAAGTCATACCTGTCTATAAAGACCACATAAGGACAATAAGTCACACCTGTCTATAAAGACCACATAAGGACAATAAGTCACACCTGTCTATAAAGACAACATAAGGACAATAAGTCACACCTGTCTATAAAGGTCACATAATGACAATAAGTCACACCTGTCTATAAAGACTACATAAGGACAATATGTCACACCTGTCTATAAAGACCACATAATGACAATAAGTCACACCTGTCTATAAAGACAACATAAGGACAATAAGTCACACCTGTCTATAAAGGTCACATAAGGACAATAAGTCACATCTGTCTATAAAGGTCACATAAGGACAATAAGTCACATCTGTCTATAAAGACCACATAAGGACAATATGTCACACCTGTCTATAAAGACCACATAAGGACAATAAGTCACACCTGTCTATAAAGACCACATAAGGACAATAAGTCACACCTGTCTATAAAGACCACATAAGGACAATAAGTCACACCTGTCTATAAAGGTCACATAAGGACAATAAGTCACACCTGTCTATAAAGGTCACATAAGGACAATAAGTCACACCTGTCTATAAAGACAACATAAGGACAATAAGTCACACCTGTCTATAAAGACCACATAAGGACAATAGGTCACACCTGTCTATAAATACCACATAAGGATAATAAGTCACACCTGTCTATAAAGGTCACATAAGGACAATAAGTCACACCTGTCTATAAAGACAACATAAGGACAATAAGTCACACCTGTCTATAAAGGTCACATAAGGACAATAAGTCATACCTGTCTATAAAGACAACATAAGGACAATAAGTCACACCTGTCTATAAAGGTCACATAAGGACAATAAGTCACACCTGTCTATAAAGGTCACATAAGGACAATAAGTCACACCTGTCTATAAAGGTCACATAAGGACAATAAGTCACACCTGTCTATAAAGACTACATAAGGACAATATGTCACACCTGTCTATAAAGACCACATAAGGACAATAAGTCACACCTGTCTATAAAGACCACATAAGGACAATAAGTCACACCTGTCTATAAAGACAACATAATGACAATAAGTCACACCTGTCTATAAAGACCACATAAGGACAATAAGCCACACCTGTCTATAAAGACCACATAAGGACATGTCACACCTGTCTATAAAGACCACCCTTAGGACATTAGAGGTTCTTACAGCCAAGGGGTTATTATAACACAGATTAAATTGTGTTGAAATTATGACCCCATAAAAATGTTCTTCAGCAGGTGGTCCTTATTATATAAAGGTGGTCACCATGACAGGTTTTAATGCAGCGTTTAATATTAAATACCCTGATATAACAAATATTGTGTGTTCTTTAAATTTTATCTTCAAAAGTGCTTTTTTAACTGTTTAACTGGTTATTTACCTAACAAGTTATATAAAATTAATTATAAACTGATGTAGGTAAACAAAAGGATTGCTACACATTATTATTAAATAATAGATCTTTGATCATCGTGATGGCTTTATTACAGTACACCTTAAATTTATCTATATATAGATATTGTTTAACTGACATAGCAGATATATATGTAAACAAATCAAAAAGACAATAAAATTATGACACATGAATAAAAAGTTTTCGGCCCGCATGACAATAGCTATGTCTTGATCATGTCTACAGCAAACTTGTGATATGTTTCTAGGACTTTGTACTGTCAGATTCATGCCAGATTTGATTGCAGTTTTATTATCTTCCATAATATGAAAACAAACAAGATATATATATATAGATATTCTTCATTGTCGCTCCTGTATAAATATACACTTCAATTCAATGGTTTAATAAACTACGAAATTTCATCACATTCTAGCTGATTATCCACAAGACAGAAAGAAGGAACTTATTGAGGCGAGAAAGGAAATAAATCAAGGAAAAGTCAGGGATGAATGAGAGAAGGAAGCACAGGCAGTTAGACAAATGAAAGAAAAGAAAGGAGAGAGGATTGAAAAGAAGAGGGAGATAGAAAAGAAGGGAAGAAAGGAAGAAAACAGATAGGATGGAGAAGGGTGAAAGAGAGGATAAAGGAAGATAGAGATAAAGGAAAAAAGAGATAAGGGTAAAGATCAGAGAGAAGATGAAGAAAGGAAGGTAAAAGTTCAAGAAAGGGATGCATGGAAAAGGATTGGATAAAGGATGAAGCGTAACTCAACAGACAGAACATTACTCTTCTACCATTCCCGTACTGAACATAGCACTATGTTTTAAAGTGTGCCCCATTCGAAAGTATCAAATAGAAGATTCATTCAAACATAAAACATGTGGCATTAATTTATTTTGTAAACAAAGCTGGAAAAGCATGTCTTAAAAGACTGATATTTAAGCTTTATTTCGGTAAATGAAAAAAATTTATTTGGATGATAAGATTATAGAAGGTAATTATAAAGGATCCAACACATCACCTTGGAATACACCTTCGAATGTTTGAAACTTGGAGTTGAATTAAATTAAAATGACCTTTAAAATACATTCTGCTGTACATGGTTGTTTTGGACATACAACACACAAAAATATAAAACTACTGCCTGGTCAAGACCAATGGAATATTTGCACTTATTTGACCAATGACCTTAACTTTGAGGTTCATTTGAAGGGTTGACATAAACAACATTTTATGCAACCATTTTATCATCACTGAAACCAACAACAGTCCACCTACACAAGTAAATAAATCCAAAATTAACAACACTACCAAAATTAACATATCCTTCCAACAAGAGATCCCAGAGGGATCTTGGCGCCCACCAAAGAATGATCTATGTCTGACAATGGAAAGAGGGATCTTTTCCCTGCTTTTCAAACTTTTTCAAACACACGACATATAAAATTTGAGACAGATCGCTATAGTACTTTCTAAGAAATGGTGGTAACAAACTTCAACAATGAAATCTAAGATTGCGGCCGGTTGGCTATCTTGTTTACCGATCAGTCCCGAAAGGCATTATGCATCAGTCCTAAAAGGTACTATGCACAACTATGGTACAAGGGGAACCTACACATAAAATTTGAGAGAGATCCCTTCAGTACTTTCTGAGAAATAGCGGTAACAAACTTAAACAATCAAAATCCATGATGGCCGTCGGTCGGCCATCTTGTTTACCGATCGGTCACAAATAACAATATGCACAACTAGGGTCCTTGGGGAACCTTCATATGAAATTTGTGAACGATACCTTTAGTACTTTTTGAGAAATAGCGGTAACAATCTTTAACTATCAAAATCCAAGATGGCCGCCTGTTGGCCATCTTGTTGAATGATCGGTCCCAAAATGCAATATGCAAAACTAGGGCCCTAGAAGAACCTATATACGAAATTTGAGAAAGACCCCTTCAGTACTTTTTGAGTAATAGCTGTAACAAACTTTAACAATCAAAATCCAAGATGGCCACCTGTCGGCCACCTTGTTCACCGATCGGTCCTAAAATGCAATATGCACAACTAGGGTCCTAGGGGAACCTGTATATGAAATTTGAGAAAGACCCCTTCAGTACTTTTTGAGTAATAGCTGTAACAAACTTTAACTATCAAAATCCAAGATGGCCACCTGTCGGCCATCTTGTTCACCGATCGGTCCTAAAATGCGATATGCACAACTAGGGTCCTAGGGGAACCTGTATATGAAATTTGAGAAAGATCCCTTCAGCACTTTTTTAGAAATTGCGGTGACAAACTTTTAACTATCAAAATCCAAGATGGCCCCTGTCGGCCATCTTGTTGCTCGATCGGTCCCAAAATGCAATATGCACAACTAGGGCCCTAGAAGAACCTATATATGAAGTTTGAAAAAGATCCTTTCAGTACTTTTTGAGTAATAGCGGTAACAAACTTTAACTATCAAAATCCAAGATGGCTGCCTGTGGGCCGTCTTGTTGACCGATCGGTCCTAAAATGCAATATGCACAACTAGGGTCCTAGGGGAACCTGTATATGAAATTTGAGAAAGACCCCTTCAGTACTTTTTGAGTAATAGCTGTAACAAACTTTAACAATCAAAATCCAAGATGGCCACCTGTCGGCCATCTTATTCACCGATCGGTCCTAAAATGCAATATGCACAACTAGGGTCCTAGGGGAACCTGTATATGAAATTTGAGAAAGATCCCTTCAGCACTTTTTGAGAAATTGCGGTAACAAACTTTAACTATCAAAATCCAAGATGGCCACCTGTCGGCCATCTTGTTGCTCGATCCGTCCCAAAATGCAATATGCACAACTAGGGCCCTAGGGGAACCTACATATGAAATTTGAGAAAGATCCCTTCAGTACTTTTTGAGAAATAGCGATAACAAACTTTAACTATCAAAATCCAAGATGGCCGCCTGTCGGCCATCTTGTTGACTGATCGGAGCCAAAATGCAATATGCACAACTAGGGTCCTAGGGGAACCTGTATATGAAATTTGAGAAACATCCTTTCAGCACTTTTTGATAAATAGCGGTAACAAACTTTAACTATCAAAATCCAAGATGTCGGCCATCTTGTTGAACGATCGGTCCCAAAATGCAATATGCACAACTAGGGTCCTAGGGGAACCTGTATATGAAATTTGAGAAACATTCTTTCAGCACTTTTTGAGAAATAGCGGTAACAAACTTTAACTATCAAAATCCAAGATGGCCGCCTGTCGGCCATCTTGTTGAACGATCGGTCACAAATTGCAATATGCACAACTAGGTCCCTAGGGGAACCTACATATGAAATTTGAGAAAGATCCCTTCAGTACTTTCTGAGAAATAGTGGTAACAAGAATTGTTAACGGACGGACGGACGGACGGACGGACGGACGGACGGAGGACGGACGGACGGACGACGGACCACGGACGAAAGGCGATTTGAATAGCCCACCATCTAATGATGGTGGGCTAAAAATAGCACACACAACAGACTAGCCACTTTTATTACATATTGGACTAGGCTTAATGTCGCATTAGTCTGGATATCTGTAAGGTAGTTTTATCACAGAATTTCAATGGTACAGCCGATTTGGTTACAGTTTTTAACAATTTTGTTCTTTTGCAAAGAACTTTATCTTTTGAAATATTCACCTATTTGTGGTAGGATTGGACTCCAGGGTACTGCTAGTGCTAATTGCTCGGAGGTCCCGAGGATTTTAACCCTGGCCTGGTTTTTTTCACTCCTACCAGACATAAATCTTGCAATATGCTTGCAAGATGGGTAAGAAAAAATACTTGAAGGTCCTTCTGATTAAGTAAATCTTTGTACAATTTTGATGATGATAATCTAAGCAAGGCTTATAGGCTATTACTCATCAAACCGATTTTAGCAGTTCTATCCCAAGTAAAAGACAGCGTGACTAAAAATTTCTTTAATGAAAAAAATGTTTATAAAATCAACACTGAGGAGAATCTGTGAATATTACTAATCAGAAAAGAATGAAATGATTCCTCCTAATAGAAAAAACAGGCCACATTAAATGCCTGCTGTTTATGTTTATTTTGGCAAAATGGCTGCAGAAAGAATCAACATTCAGATGCAGATGGTAAATTTTTTCGGTAATGATTTTTTGCCCTGTGGCTCCTATAACCCCCTACCTAGAGCTTCACAACCTTAGACCATTGTTATACTGTAGGGATATGTATATACCTCTTCTGTTGACTCAGACTCACCCTATGATCTACAGTGGAGTATTTTAACCATGATGTACCAAGGTATAAATATTCACCATATATATAATACAACATAGTGAATTCTGTACTAATAATTCATTATCATTATTACCACAATTAGAACTGACCAGGGTGTTTAATGGAACCAAATTAAATCCTATTGTATTCAAAATGTCGCATATGAAATTTTATTATAATTTCACTCTGTATGTAATAATTTAAGATCAAAATTCAACGTTAGTGGTCATAAGCCAACAAGATCATGTAAAATCTCAAAAATATTCTCCTCATGAGAATTACAAGCTACAGTAAACCAGTTTTTTCGTATGCTATTTTACTTTTGTGAATTTCATGATCTAAACTATCAACTAAGTAAATTTAAATCATGATTGATCTCTGCACATTAATATGTATATCACTGATACTTATAGGAATTTTCATTATTTTTTTTCAAAATTCCCGAATGATTATCCACAAAAACTTGTTTTGATATGTACTCCCATGGGTACATGGTACCTATACATGTAATGTTGTTCTATGAGAAACCTACATCGATTTACATGGATTGCTCTGACCACTAGAATCGATTTACATGGATTGCTCTGACCACTAGAAACGGTTAGTGTGCTATAAGACATTAATCTTGTCCTTTGTGGTCAGTGAGTGACCATGCAAACAACAATAAACAATACCACGTAAACATCAACAATCACCAATTCATTGATCTTTTCTATGTGTACCAGCAAACAATCAACGTTCTACCTTTAGTCTTGTTTCTATGTAAAACCAACAACTAATTCACAGATGTTAGAGATAATGAGAACCAATATCAGTAACAAATGAAATTAATCTGGTGTTCATCAATCCTTTGAGCCAATCATCATACCATTTATAGCCAAGGTCATGTCTGTATTTGGTGAGCTCTGGCTTTGGACTAACACAGGGAACCTATTCAGCAGATTCTATTAACAAATATATCTCACACTTCATTGTTATAAATGGATCAATGGAATTATCTAAGATTTGTATTTGTAGTTTTACGCCAAAATAAAGATGGTTGATTTGTCAGTTAAGGAGCTTTTGTTAAATTAGAAACTATACAAATGTCTTGAAATCAAAATGCTCCTGCCTTCATATGAAATTGGAATGTGGCGCCAGACACAAAATGTTATGATCTGATGGACATAGGTATATCACTTCTCGTCTTCCATCGTCATTATGGACCAATTACACATGGACGGATCGCCAGCTGTCAATTAAGACGCACATGACTTTGCATTTTGCATTGTGTGTGCTACGATGTTTGCTCCGACATTGAATAGAAACATGTGCATTTGCAAGCACGAGGCGTGGCTATATTACACCTGGCGATCAGTCAATTGTTAATTTAGCTCCAACACTAAGTAAAAATCACCAAGACTAACCCATTCTAAATTGGCAAAACCGGATTAGTGCACAAAATTTCTCGGAGGCAAATTGAAAACTATATCATATTTCTAAACTAACAAGGAAATATTGTAATGATATCCAAATTAACTTGTTAAATATTGTCACTATCTATATTTATACCCAATAGAATTCCACTAGTACATGCAGAACCTCCTGGGTGTATATATTTACTATACAAAGTTCTCCCTAATTTCTGAGTGAAAGCATTCCATTTAACATCAGAATACCTGGTGTGCATCTAACCAGTACTGACCTATAGGAAGGTCAAGTATTGGTGAAAACAAACGTCTAAATGCATGGTTTTAGAGCTTAAATAGCTGGCGTATTGATAATGGACCAGAACTATCAAATGACTAGTATAAATGATATAGCCACAAGCCTATAATAGTAGTTCAAGTACTGTAAATACGAACATTCCATTGAATCTACTTTGGTGATTTCCATTTCAAAAGAAGTTCGCGAAGATTAAACATTCACAGTTTTAAAATTGAAATGGTAATTCCTGTCAATATAAATGGTCAAAGTTTAACTTTCGCAAATTTCACGATCCAAGTAACTTTGCAAGTAATTCGCGCATGTGGAAGAACATTGGTTTATAGTATTAGACCATGATGAGGATTTGGTCAGAGATGACCACTAATCTAGACCTAGTATTGGACCATGACCAGGATTTGGTCAGTGATGACCACCAATCTAGACCTAGTATTGGACCATGACCAGGACTTGGTCAGAGATGACCACCAATCTAGACCTAGTATTGGACCATGACCAGGATTTGGTCAGAGATGACCACTAATCTAGACCTAGTATTGGACCATGACCAGGATTTGGTCAGTGATGACCACCAATCTAGACCTAGTATTGGACCATGACCAGGACTTGGTCAGAGATGACCACCAATCTAGACCTAGTATTGGACCATGACCAGGATTTGGTCAGAGATGACCACCAATCTAGACCTAGTATTGGACCATGACCAGGACTTGGTCAGAGATGACCACCAATCTAGACCTAGTATTGGACCATGACCAGGATTTGGTCAGTGATGACCACCAATCTAGACCTAGTATTGGACCATGACCAGGATTTGGTCAGTGATGACCACCAATCTAGACCTAGTATTGGACCATGACCAGGATTTGGTCAGTGATGGAGATGACCATGAGTGACCTCAGGCCAGACTTTACACACACACACTGATGGACCTAATTAGCTCTCCACTTGCAGACACTGCATCAACAAACAAACCATTACCACCTGTTTGTTCTGTCCAGTACCATCACCACAAATCTAATACACATCATCATCTCAGCTAGCTCCTCTATAGAAAAACATTAGTACATGGGTACTTAAAACTACAACAAAAGGTCCAGAGGGCCTGATATTTCAGAGATATTGATAAACCTCACTTTTATAATAGAACAAGTGTAAGCAAACAATCTTTTCAAATGTAGCGATATGATTCTATAGATGATTACCAATACTGGTTATTACAACAAGAAAGTTTTCACCTCTATGACCTTGAAAGTTGGTTGACAAAATGTCTCAAAGCCATTTCATAACAACACTTTAAATGTCTTTGATTACTTAGGTACCAACTGATGGCCATTCAGAGGAATGATTATCACAATCCTTGTGACCTCGCAAATATGTCAAGGTCATAGCCTTACATTTTTCTGGTAGGACAGGGTCTAGTTAAAAGTGAAAGCACAGCTGTACCTCTCTTATATTCTTGGAAATTTTATAGCTCTGAATTTCAGTTTCTTCTTTCCCAATCAGATATCATGTACTATATCCCCATCATCTGACTCAACTATTACCACAAGTCTATGCTTTATTTCATTACATGTTTATCAGATTTCATTTCAGAAATATGTTACCATAACTTAAGTATTCATGCAAATACAAATACATTGCCTACAGCCATCTTTGTAAGCCTCAACAAACACATGATTTGAGAATCCCATCTCCCTAACATCATTTATCTCGCATTCGACGAGAGTAACAAAGAGTGATCTCCCTTACTCTTTCCTTTATGATGCTACTCAGCTGTTGTGACAATGGGACTAATTTCCGTACCATCAGTGATACCTGGTAATGTTGAAATGCAGGACTATTGTTTCTATTCGTGATGGAATGATGTTAAAAGATGAAAAGCGCTAACTCTTTTCAGCAGGAAAATCATAAAGCCGATTACGTTCCATCACCACTGAAGATACTAGCACCGTGCAAATGTTATTGGGTATCACATGGTACATGAACTAGTCCAATTGATTTGCGCTATTTGTTTCCCTGCTTAGCCCATTTTGTTTGATTTGTTTTGGTAAAGCATTACATGTTATGGATTTACTATGCAGATGAAGCTTTTTAAAAATGTGACTTCCTTTTAGAAGCAACTTTCAAAATTGAACATAAATAGTGAAAATTATATTTACCTACCGGGTTACTATCGAGTATTAAATGCTGAAGTTTAGGAGTTCCAAACCTAAATATTATTTTGTTTGGCATGGGACATATAGTGTATGTATAACATAAGGTCCCTCAGGTAAATATATATACCATGGTATGGAACTTCTCAAACTCACTCAGGGAGGGAGAGGTCTGGGTTAGTGAAAGAGAGATCACCTGTAATTCTACAGATTGATAGACAACAGGTGATACATGCTGGACAATAGATTCAAGTATATGGCACATCAAGTCATCTTCATCTTGTAGACCCATGTGAGACTAGTTTTACAATGGAACTGTCACTATAACCTCTCTTATGTTCCAAGATATTACCCTAAATGTTGGACCAAGTAAGTTTTACAATGTAACTGTAACAGAAGAGGAGAAAGTGCAGCAACCAGAAGTGTTCAAACTCGGGATGTTCAAACACTAGCTGGATGATCTATGGACTGAACTACCTGGTTACGATCATCGATGATCGATGATCGACCCCGGTCCAATTCCGCTACATTCCTCCATCCTTTCTCTAAGTCTTCACCCCCAAACACATAACAACTCACAATATTGCATATTCCTTGCTAAGTATGCCCCCAATGCTTGAAATTTTACAATAGTTTTGAACCAAATGAGTGCTTTGGACCAAGTGATTAAATGTACAATAGATTCAGACCAATTGAGTAATTTGAACCAAGGGATAGTGAAGTGGTACCAAATATTCAGAGATAAGGATGATGGGGTGTTGGTGCTTGGTGAATGGTGAAGTGGGGGAAGGCAGGGAGGGGGGTGGATGGTGAGAAACAAGTGGTTGTTAGTAAAACAAACAGGTCTGAGATGTATAGAATTAGGCACCTCTCCTGTGTATATATCTTGTATACATCCTTGGTCCAAATGCTGCTCAGTCTTTCACAACAAACAGATCAAGGGGTAACCACCAGAGAATATAGGTATCTCAGGAGGGCACACTAGTGTCCATGAATTCATCACCTCCATCTCATTAAGATCCTGTTAACAGCTCAGTCTCCATAGGTTATAGGTAATACAAAGGTGGCTTTACTTATGTCCTATATCTGAGAGGTACTCAGGAGATAGGTATAATAGGGCTGGGAGTGACAACAGATCTTTATCAGATGTAGGAATATACAAGTATTTTATTTTAATGGAATCATGATATGAGTAATATTTTCCTCACAATTTTTTTTAAATAGATATTTGAAAGTGTCAAAAATTATTTTTGACAATCCTAAAATCAAATTTACTCAGGGAGACACAGTTTTTGGGTGTGATGCACTTAATACATATTCTATTGTAAATGTATTTATGTTATAGTACAAATGCCAAGAAAATGCTAATTATCATTATTTGCACAAATATAAATTGCCTCTTATGAATTAGCTCAATGGAACACCATATCTGTACTTAATGTAACTAAGTTCTATTTATGGCAAATTCAAAATAAGGGGTCAAAGGTGTGATTCGAAACAAATTGTTGAAAGATATCAGACAGAATTATGGGACACAATGTCTTCATTACTATGACAACAGTGTCAGAACCTTGGGGGGCTAGGTATCAGCTGTAACCAGTAGTTTGGTGTCTCTACATTGATTCTTTATACAGTCTGGTAGTTGGTACAGATTTGTCTGCAGTCTCTTGGTCCCATCACAGGAATATAGACACCAGGTCCAGAGGAACTACACTAATGAGTCCATTACAATAGCATCAAATTATACACATGTGGTATCTTAATTATGTGTTGGAAGTAGTCACACCTATTCACACGTGAATCAACTTTTTTTTCGTTCACCAACACAAAACTTATTCCTCAGTCTACAATATACTCAGCTAGTGACCAAGAGGATTGCACATATGTTTGATAAAGATCCCTTTAGCAATTTCTGCAAATTCTAATAATGAAGAATTGTTTATAAATGGACCACAGATTAAGGGGATTGAAATCCCTCAGTTGATATCTGACTACTGGGTATGTCATACTATACTCATTAAGACCATTATAACTGTTAACATAAGAGTAAATTGCTGTTACAACTATATTTGGTTTGATTTTCTTCTTTGTGCAAGGTTATTTAAGGACATATCAGGTTCTTCTGGCAGCTAGGAAAGCCTTAGTGCCCAAAGAAGAAAAGCATTTGATAAATTGCTACAATGACCACAAAGTTGCAACTTAAAGCTTAAGCCTGCAGTGATTGGTAGAATATCAGACACCAACCATCTGCCTTACTTGACCAAGAATTGGTGTCTTTAAGTGTCAGGGTGTTGGTTTAACGCTCGCTAACCATAACAAAGAAAGAGAAAATAGGGCAAGACCGGGAAATGTAACCTGACATTTACTAACCTAGCTACTATAACACAGAAAGAGAAAATAGGGCAAGACCAAGGAATTTATAACTGACCTTTACTAACCTAGCTACCATAATACAGAAATGGAGAACTTGTAGCAGAATGCACGGTCCAGAGGTGGAAAACTAGAATAAGAAATTCAAACACATTAACCATTATGCCAGTACAATCTAGAGTCCAAAGGCTAGTGGTAGAATGACAGGTTTTGAAATGTGTCTTCCTTGGCACAGATATAGAGAGAAAGTGACAAAACCTTAATTAAACACTGTGCTACCATGATATTGAGGTGGACAGCTAGCAGACACAAGATATGATGGTCTAAAGGACTTCTGAACTGAACGTCTGTCTACCTTGGCCAAACTGAACGTCTACATTAGTGGTACAAATGCGTGCCAGGTCAGCATAAAGTTAATTAAACCAAGACTTCTACAAAATTTATGAAACAAAAACAGTGCTACTTCTCAATTTCTTTTGTAATTTCATTAAAGTGTAAAAGACATGAGTATTAATTATCACTGGCGTGAACAGTGTGATGATATCGTCCTTCCCTGAACAACAGATGGGGGAGGCTGTATAATCGTTATACCGTAGCCTCAGGCAAACTGATCTGATCTAAGATGGCATTTTCAATTTATTTCATCATCAAAACATGTGATTTAGTAAGTAGAGTGCCCTACAATGGATAGTTATTGTATTGATTGTCGGTGGCTGTAAATGACGTTAAATCTCCAACATTGATTTTCTGCAAAGGCTTTCTGTAATTAGCTCCCAAAAAACAATGCTTACAGAGAATGCAGAGAGCTAATTATTCTTAGAGAACAAACCAAGCTAAACACGTCCAAAAAAATACACAGAACTGAAATTTAATTTTAAATTGAAAATAAAATAGCTTCCATGAATTATATCATCAACATTTTTTAAATAAATGAAATCACAAGATTGTTCATTCAATTTGAATTTCAATTCCATGTGGGATAACTGTTAAGTACTGACTGTAGGTCAATGGTTTTTCTCCAGATACTCTGACATTCCTCCATCACCTAAACTTGGCATGGCTTTGAATGACCATGGCTATTAACAGGACATAAAAATATCATTTACTCAAATGTATGGTCGACCTTTCTTTATCTCCAACTTTTCTTTCAGCTATTTGTTGTGTAGCACCTGGTCCAAACTAAAGTCTTTATCATATTTGCCCTTGATTCATTAATTTGGAATTCAAAAGTCCATTTCAATGAATATGTAGGTATTCATTAGGATTGTGAACTCTAATAACTTGAGGACAGTGTGCTGAACCTGTTTTACACTTTCAGGTCTGATAATAACATATCCATCTTAATTGAGCACACATTATTATCTCAATTTTGGGGTCTTTCCTAGAGAATGATATCATTTCAGCCTAAGAATCCAGCTACGGAATTTGTATAAAAAACCATGGTGGCGATAACAGCATTAGACATAGGTTTATAAGACCCCATAGGCCAGCATATTATATTACTGCCCACTGGTATTTTTTGAATTTTCAAAACCTTTGACAACAAATGCGAAGAGAACTAGACTGTGATTAGCCACAAAAATCCTCATACCCTCTAGTCCACCTTAACTGTCATTGGCTGTGCCCCTCAAAATGTCTTTCTCACAGTGCACCAACATAACTACATTACCCCCTCACATATTTATATTACCACCACACATATTTGTACTTCATTTAAGGTCTGAATAGATACCAATATAGACAGCATAAAACTTAGGGCCTCTAAATTCTTGGCTGATGATCTGAGTTCTTTATAACCAGATATGGTATCTACAGTGGAATCTTCTTTATTTTGAAATACTGCTTAATTTGATCCCTGTTCACACATATCCATAGTCTTTCTCCTTAATCATATTGAAATCTGGAAAATTTAAAGAGATTCCCATTCCCCATGGACTTCAGTATAGCTGGTTCCAGTAATACTATTATTTGGTATTTTATTCTACTCTTCACTTCAACAAAATTAAGACGTTACTCAATCTTATGAATCATCACAAGAGATATGCATATTGATTTCAATAGGATATCTAACTTTGTCTACAACCAAGTCTTATATTCAGAACAATACACAGCAAAGAGTTTTACTGTTCATAAATATTCTTGATAAAAATTTCCAAGCTCAATTCTTATACTGTATTATCCCCCTAGTTTTTTTATTACAAACCACAAACTCAATTCTTATACTGTATTATCTCCCCCTAGTTTTTTATTACAAACCACAAACTCAATTCTTATATTGTATTATCTCCCCTAGTTTTTCTAACAAACCACAAGTTTAATTCTTATACTGTATTATCTCCCCTAGTTTTTCTAACAAACCACAAGCTTAATTCTTATACTGTATTATCTCCCCCTAGTTTTTCTAACAAACCACAAGCTTAATTCTTATACTGTATTATCTCCCCCTAGTTTTTATTACAAACCACAAGCTCAATTTTTATAATGTATTATCTCCCCCTAGTTTCACAAGCTCAATTCTTATACTTTATTATCTCCCCTAGTTTTTCTAACAAACCACAAGCTTAATTCTTATACTGTATTATCTCCCCCTTGTTTTTATTACAAACCACAAGCTCAATTTTTATAATGTATTATCTCCCCCTAGTTTCACAAGCTCAATTCTTATACTTTATTATCTCCCCTAGTTTCTAAACCAAACCACAAACTCAATTATTCTACTGCATTATCTCCCCCTAGTTTTCATAACAAGCCAGAAGCATATAAATTATTGTTCCCATTTTCCAGATAATCTAATATCTATTTTTAGACTTTTGATCACTTTAGCCTGTGATATGAAATACACAATATATCAAACATATTGATGAAATAGCATAAAATTTTGCAATAAAACATGCAGTTTCCTACCTCTGGGGTCAAAGACTTCCACCACAGGGGTCACTGTGTATTCTGTAGGAACACACTCCTTCCAGTGCTGCGACAGACGCTTTAATTTCTTGGACATTTTTTGTGCGTTATGTTATGCTCCAAGTACTTGCAATTAAACTTTGTAATAAATCCAACAGGTAAAGTCAAGCGTCCAATTAACGAAGGTTTAAGTCTCCAACTTGTTAAGAGATATAGGTATCCAATTGTTTTTATCCAATCAGAAATATGAGAAATATTGCAGTCAGGATTAATATCTCGCTGGTAGATTTTTAATAAGAATCACAGAAAGCTTTTAATCACAGATATCACATATCACAGATGATCTTCTCTTTAATTCAGATGATATTAATCCATTGATAATAAGTTAATGATAAGTAATATCCATGGATCAACCTCATGGGTCACGGTTCTGGGCTAGTGCATGCCATTTTGGGGTACAATATAATTTCTTTTTGACACAACTCATAATTGTAAACTATCAACAATATCTACAAAATGTTCTCAATATAAATCACATCAGGTGAGTCTGAGGAAAGAGAAAGCCGATTTGAACAATAGAAGTGACAATGATGAAGAGATAAGATAATATATATCTATATAGTCCATCTGGCTACTGAGAGTAGCATACAGACCGATAACAATGATAAATATATAATAGAACACAACAATGACATCCCTAACCCAGATACTGATGGAGTCCCATATTGTTTACTCATTTCTCTGCATTACAGGAATTCCTTGTCACTTAGATTGGATCCTACATAACATACATGTGAGGATGGCTCTCCAATATCTTATCACTGTATAGAGAACATGTATCGGCATCCTCTGCTGCCCCTAGACTGACAACAACCGTCACATTACCATGGTCACAGTTTCTCTACCAAACATTTCTGTAACGTCCAATAAAAAGATAAAGGTCACACAATTGTTGGTGAACTCCCAACATAAAATCTATAACCGTGTTTTAACACTGCGTAACGTAATCGGTTTATCATCACTAAAAGTCAGACACAAAAATGCTGTTACTCAAGATTTTGTCAGAAATGCCATACCAGTCTAGATGATGAAGCAATGCACTAGAATTTTCCAGTACTTCCTTGTCTCCTGGTGCACTGTTACATCATAATCCACAGCAAAAATATTCCAATTAAAAGAAAATATTTCAGCAAAGAATTTATAATAGAAATTGTATTCCAAAACTACACAAATAAATTGAGATAGATGCAAGTTTATCCTAGAATAGATTTAGCTGTATTGTAACGGCACCTGAAGCTCACTGAATATGAATTCCTGGGAAATCTCCATTACATAATAGAAATGGCTGTTTTTACTGCCAATACACTGAGAGATGTCACATTCAAACTGATTTACAATATTCCCTGTCGGGTAAAATCTTCATTTAAGAACAAACTTGTTCTAGGCAGAGCTCAGTGCTGATGGTACAGAGTATATATAGATATTCCCATGTATCACTGCAGCTATTCTAGAGCCAGAAACGCTTGTTGGCAAAAAAACACAACAGCATTTGACACAACATGTACTCTTAACACAGTATGTTGCTGCTAATGAATTCCATGTGTAAAATACACCCCCAGGTAGATGGTATACCTGTATATCTCGATCACAGAATTAGTACATCTGACAGTGGACCCTGATCACTCTCAGATGGAATCATGGAACTTAGTGTAATTGGAGCATTGTTAAAACGTTATGGAGACCCTGCCACATTGTCTTTGTACTAATGCCTTCTCTCACCTACGCCCGTCAGTACCTCACCAGTCCATAATGATCATCAGTTCTGCCACATGCTAATACATACACCTCCACATCCTATCCCTGCAGTACATTGTCTGTGAGTCCATCGGTGGGTGAGATAGTTGTTGTGAAGTATCCCAGCTTGGCTTGATCCTCACTTGCTGGTGTCTCTTTTTTTCCAAAGAAATCATCACTCAGCTGCCCAATCTTGGCAGACATCTACGAGTCGATACTCAGGGGCTAGATAATTTTGTATTTGCCAGCTAATATTAGATAAAGTAGTTATCTGATTCGCCAATGTACGTAGTTAAAAACAGACTTGTCATGAAATAACTTTCATTGCTTTTCCTTTGACTTATAGAAATGTTTTAAGGTAACTTTGATAGAAAGTACTCTTCAGATAGAATCTACATTTTAAAATAAGCGATCAATCAGTGATATCTACAGATATACTAATATACATCTGAAAATGATCGGAAATTAACTTTTGAATTGGACTATGTATACAAGATATATTTAAAATGAAAAAATACTTTTATTAATATTCAAGGTCACAGCAGTGGCTGAGTGGTTAATGTGTACTGTTTCATTATCATAAAGCCCTACACCAGCAGGTTTTAAGTTTGAATCCCACATGGGGCAGTTGCCACTAAATACTGACTGTGGGTCAGTGGTTTTTCTATGGATACCCTCGACTAAGCTTTCTAGATCCACATCCTTAATCTGGCACCTCTTAATCAAATTACCCTGACTATTAATAGGAGGTTAAATGAAATAACATGGCCAGTTATGACATATGCCTAGAGGTTTGGGAGGTGGAAGGAACCAGAGTATCAAGAGATAAACCACCAACCCACAGTCAGTTCCTGGCAATGTTGATCTAACTTTTTACCCTAAGGTAGAAGGCTATTGTGGTACACTGAGATAAGTTGGAACACTTTATCCACTTAACCACCGCAGCCACTTATACAGTATCTGAATTTAATTTCAAAAACAAGCATATATACTTCAGACATACTTCTATTTCAAACTGAACACTTACAAAACTGATCCTACATACATGTTAATATAGAAACATTATTGTCTGTTATATACCCTTACAGACACTCAAAATAAGTGAGTCTTCTATATCAATGTAAAATTTAAGATTTTATTAATGCATGGCCTCCAATATAGAGAATTCAAATTAAAATATCTGCCAGAGGAAAGGATTATTTGGCATATGTTCCACTAAATCAACATTGCAGAAACCTGCTTTTATTCTCAAAGTGTTGTACAAAGCTCGCCTTGTCACTGTTTTTGCTGTACCAAAAAAGCCACAGCCTCTAGCCATCAGATCTATAAAGTGGGATGATGTTTTGACGGCTTTTTATCTGTTTCCAAAGATAGGACAGAAAAGTTTGGCCAAGGAAAACCCATTCTGTAATCTACATGGCATGCAAAAATAACTAACACTTTCAGTATAATCTTTGTCATCTTCTAGATCTTGGCTAAACATCATCCCACACAATAGCAATAAAATATCCTCCAATAGAACATATGGGTTACTGATTAGCACAAAGATATAAATCCCAGAGACAACCGCTATCTCAAGGTCAGGTAAACCTGTGTGCCACTATCTCAAGGTTGTATCTAAGGTAACCTGTGTATCGCTATGTCAAGGTCGTATCTAAGGTTTGCATGTGTATCACTATGTCAAGGCAGTATCTAAGGACCTGTGTGTCGCTATCACAAGGTCGAATCTTAGGTATACCTGTGCATCGCATCCGCTATCTAAGTCAACCTGTGTGTGCTATCAAGATCGTAATCTAAGGTATACCTGTGTGTTGCTCACTCAAGGATCGTATCTAAGGTATACCTTGTGTAACGCTAATCTCAAGGTGCCTCGTATCTAAGGTATACCTGTGTGTTGCTATATCAAGTCGTATCAAGGTATCGTCAATCGTAAGGTATACCTGTGTGTTGCTATATCAAGGTCGTATCTAAGGTATACCTGTGTGTTGCTATATCAAGGTCGTATCTAAGGTAGTCGTACCTAAGGTATACCTGTGTTGCTATATCAAGGTCGTATCTAAGGTATACCTGTGTGTCGCTATATCAAGGTCGTATCTAAGGTATACCTGTGTGTTGCTATCTCAAGGTCGTATCTAAGGTATACCTGTGTGTTGCTATATCAAGGTCGTATCTAAGGTATACCTGTGTGTTGCTATATCAAGGTCGTATCTAAGGTATACCTGTGTGTTGCTATATCAAGGTCGTATCTAAGGTATACCTGTGTGTCGCTATATCAAGGTCGTATCTAAGGTATACCTGTGTGTTGCTATATCAAGGTCGTATCTAAGGTATACCTGTGTGTTGCTATATCAAGGTCGTATCTAAGGTATACCTGTGTGTCGCTATATCAAGGTCGTATCTAAGGTATACCTGTGTGTTGCTATATCAAGGTCGTATCTAAGGTATACCTGTGTGTTGCTATATCAAGGTCGTATCTAAGGTATACCTGTGTGTTGCTATATCAAGGTCGTATCTAAGGTATACCTGTGTGTTGCTATATCAAGGTCGTATCTAAGGTATACCTGTGTGTTGCTATATCAAGGTCGTATCTAAGGTATACCTGTGTGTTGCTATATCAAGGTCGTATCTAAGGTATACCTGTGTGTTGCTATATCAAGGTCGTATCTAAGGTATACCTGTGTGTTGCTATATCAAGGTCGTATCTAAGGTATACCTGTGTGTGCTATATCAAGGTCGTATCTAAGGTATACCTGTGTGTTGCTATATCAAGGTCGTATCTAAGGTATACCGTATAAGGTCGTATCTAAGTATACCTGTGTGTGCTATATCAAGGTCGTATCTAAGGTATACCTGTGTGTTGCTATATCAAGGTCGTATCTAAGGTATACCTGTGTGTTGCTATATCAAGGTCGTATCTAAGGTATACCTGTGTGTCGCTATATCAAGGTCGTATCTAAGGTATACCTGTGTGTTGCTATATCAAGGTCGTATCTAAGGTATACCTGTGTGTTGCTATATCAAGGTCGTATCTAAGGTATACCTGTGTGTTGCTATATCAAGGTCGTATCTAAGGTATACCTGTGTGTTGCTATATCAAGGTCGTATCTAAGGTATACCTGTGTGTTGCTATATCAAGGTCGTATCTAAGGTATACCTGTGTGTTGCTATATCAAGGTCGTATCTAAGGTATACCTGTGTGTTGCTATATCAAGGTCGTATCTAAGGTATACCTGTGTGTGCTATATCAAGGTCGTATCTAAGGTATACCTGTGTGTTGCTATATCAAGGTCGTATCTAAGGTATACCTGTGTGTTGCTATATCAAGGTCGTATCTAAGGTATACCTGTGTGTTGCTATATCAAGGTCGTATCTAAGGTATACCTGTGTGTTTGCTATATCAAGGTCGTATCTAAGGTATACCTGTGTGTTGCTATATCAAGGTCGTATCTAAGGTATACCTGTGTATGCTATATCAAGGTCGTATCTAAGGTATACCTGTGTGTTGCTATATCAAGGTCGTATCTAAGGTATACCTGTGTGTTGCTATATCAAGGTCGTATCTAAGGTATACCTGTGTGTTGCTATCAAGGTCGTATCTAAGGTATACCTGTGTGTTGCTATATCAAGGTCGTATCTAAGGTATACCTGTGTGTTGCTATATCAAGGTCGTATCTAAGGTATACCTGTGTGTTGCTATATCAAGGTCGTATCTAAGGTATACCTGTGTGTTGCTATATCAAGGTCGTATCTAAGGTATACCTGTGTGTTGCTATATCAAGGTCGTATCTAGGTATACCTGTGTGTGCTATATCAAGGTCGTATCTAAGTATACCTGTGTGTTCATAATCAGGTATCTAGGTATACCTGTGTGTCGCCTGTGTTCTATCAAGGTCGTATCTAAGGTATACCTGTGTGTTGCTATATCAAGGTCGTATCTAAGGTATACCTGTGTGTCGCTATATCAAGGTCGTATCTAAGGTATACCTGTGTGTTGCTATATCAAGGTCGTATCTAAGGTATACCTGTGTGTTGCTATATCAAGGTCGTATCTAAGGTATACCTGTGTGTTGCTATATCAAGGTCGTATCTAAGGTATACCTGTGTGTTGCTATATCAAGGTCGTATCTAAGGTATACCTGTGTGTTGCTATATCAAGGTCGTATCTAAGGTATACCTGTGTGTTGCTATCTCAAGGTCGTATCTAAGGTATACCTGTGTGTTGCTATCTCAATGTCGTATCTAAGGTATACCTGTGTGTTGCTATCTCAATGTCGTATCTAAGGTATACCTGTGTGTTGCTATCTCAATGTCGTATCTAAGGTATACCTGTGTGTTGCTATCTCAATGTCGTATCTAAGGTATACCTGTGTGTTGCTATCTCAATGTCGTATCTAAGGTTTACTGTGTATCGCAATTTCAAGGTCGTATCTAAGGTATAACTGTATTGCTATCACAATGTTGTATCTAAGGTATACCTGTGCATCGCAATTTCAAGGTCGTATCTAAGGTATAACTGTGTGTCACTATCTCAAGGTCGTATCTAAGGTATAACTGTATTGCTATCACAATGTCGTATCTAAGGTATACCTGTGTATCGCAATTTCAAGGTCGTATCTAAGGTATAACTGTATTGCTATCACAATATCGTTTCTAAGGTATACCTGTGCATCGCAATTTCAAGGTCGTATCTAAGGTATCTGTGTATCGCTATCTCAATATCGTATCTAAGGTATACCTGTGTATTGCAATTTCAAGGTTGTATCTAAGGTATAACTGTATTGCTATCACAATGTCGTATCTAAGGTATACCTGTGCATCGCAATTTCAAGGTCGTATCTATAAGGTATACCTGTGTGTCACTATCTCAAGTCAGGTATACCTGTGTGTTGCTATATCAAGGTTGTTTCTAAGGTATACATGTGTATCGCTATGTCAAGGTCGTATCTAAGGTATACCTGTGCATCGCAATTTCAAGGTCGTATCTAAGGTATAACTGTGTATCGCTATCTCAAGGTTGTATCTAAGGTATACCTGTGTGTTGCTATATCAAGGTCAGGTATATGTGTGTGTCACTATCTCAAGGTCATATCTAAGGTATACCTGTGTGTTAATTGCTATATCAAGGTCGTATCTAAGGTATACCTGTGTATCGCTATCTCAAAGTCATATTTAAGATATACCGTATTTTCCCTATTAAGAGCGCCTCCTCTAAGGGCGCCGAATAAAATCAACTAATTTCATACAATTTTTGTGCCAGTTTGTGACGATTTGTCTTTGCAGATGCTAATAAAATACTGTTTTACATCAATCTGATGCTAAACAGATATCCAATCAGCTATAAATTTATTGCATTGGGCAACCTAGGACATCTTTGCCAAGTGTTTACACATAGAAACAGCGAGAACGCCATGTTCAAAACAAAACGTGTCACTTGAATGCCCCACACATGTGTATGGATGAAGACTAACTGGCAACAACATTTTAGCGATGTCTATACAGATTTTATGAATACTTACTGTATATCTATGATAAAGGTTCATAAATAACAGGAATGTTATCATTTCTAAGCATTTTATTGTGTGCTCATGACGGTATTTCCCATCTGCCACAAAACGAAAGTAGCGATCGAAAACAACGTCTGCCATTTTGTGTACGCATGGTAAACAAACAGGCTAGCATGAAATGCCAAAATTCCATGAAACAGACATATTTCACCAATGTTTAATACTTCTGGTGCATGCATTTCTTCATAATTATGTAATTTCAATACTTACTTGACTTCAAAACGTAAGTTGGTTATAGTAAGTTTCAGAAAAATATGAAACTAAAAGCAAGATGACTATAGTCTGTTTCAGAAAAAAACATCTAAAAAATGGTCTCAAATAACCCCCCCCCCCCCCAGCCATTTACCCGCGCCCGGCGCCCTCATAAGGGAAAATACGGTACTTGTGCATCGCTATCTCAAGGTCATATCTAAGGTATACCTGTGCATCGCTATCTCAAGGTCATATCTAAGGTATACCTGTGTATCGCTATCTCAAGGTCAGGTATACCTGTGTGTCACTATCTCAAGGTCATATCTAAGGTATACCGTGTATCGCTATCTCAATGTTGTATCCAAGGTATGCCTGTGTATCGATCGCTATCTCAAGGTTAGTTTACCTGCATGTGTATCACTATCTCAATGTCAGGTATACTTGTGTATCGCAATTTCAAGGTCGTATCTAAGGTATACCTGTGAATCGCTATCTCAAGGTCGTATCTAAAGTATATCTGTGTACCGCTATCTCAAGGTTGTATCTAAGGTATATTTATGTACCAACCATATTGAATATGCCAGTCTTGAAATATTGAAGGAAAACCTTTCAGAAAAATTGCTTAGCTCAAATTTGAATAAGATATCAATTTTTTCATTACAGTGCTTTGTTTTAACAAAAGTGCCTTTTCACAACATGTTGGGAAAACAAGAGCTGTTGGAGAACAGCAAAGCTCGCCTATTCAGAAGAAGTTGATGTTCAAGTATTTATTATTTAAACATGGAAAAACGACAAATTAACAGACTCAAAAACCCCCTAAAGGGCCCCAAATTGGTTGTATTATCACGTTCAGCATCCATACACATTAAGAAAATAAAATCATAAACATTTATGATGACTTAAGCTTATACAAAAGACAAAATAGAAACTTGCTCAAACACTTTAACATGGAAATATGACAAATTAACAGACTCAAAAACCCCCTGAAGGGCCCCAAATTGGTTGTATTATCACGTTCAGCATCAAAACACATTAGGAAAATAAAATCATAAACATTTATGATGACTTAAGCTTAAACAATTGACGAAACAGAAACTTGCTCAAAAACTTTAACGTGAAATGCTGACGTCGGGGCGACAACATTAGCTCCCCCTATTCTTCGAATAGGCGAGCTAAAAATGGTAGGTTGGAAGGACTTCGTGAGTATACTGCTTTGTTGGGAAGTTGGCACAAGCATTTTCTTTATATTTCACTTTGAAATATAATGGCCATATGACCCCAAGTAAGAGCACCTGAAGCATAATACATGATGGTGTCCATATTAATTCTATTCTTCTTTCACAAAATTTACTCTCCTGTAAATGTCAGCTATTATATCCTTCCATCAATCCTGTAAAATTATCCTTAAATTATATTTCTCTAAAACTTAAGCTTCCTGTTAAATACCTCTGAAAATATCTTCCAACCTAACTGTAAATTAGAATATTTCTTGTGCATGTTATTTTTACTGCTTAAAGTATCAGTATCAGCACAGAAGATGACCTTGTCAAGGTCATAATGAACCTTTATCGTAGACAAATATGTATCCAATTCCATAACTCCACTCTGCATACAGATTCCTGTAAAGTTTAACTCTCGACACTTAACAGTCTTTGGTACAGACGTCTGCAATGCAAAATGTTTAAGTATGATCATTATGGCCGTCTTAACAGAAATAGAGCTAAAGCACCTTCTATACATGGCAGTTAGACAATGTTAATGTGTTGTATTATTATGTAACTCCAGAGATTGCGTTCCTGGTTATTAGTAAAAGGCTTATTCAGTCAAGATACAACAAAACTTGAGAAAAAAAACTTTTCTGCATTATTTTGTTTAAAATATTTTAAGCATTTCCTAAATACTTCATTGATTACCACATACATGAGGAATGCAGATACTTCAAAAGAAGTTCTTTGCTCAATTTCTACTTCAGGACAAAATGTTTTTTTAATATCATTTTTCATGTGAATTAGGTCTATATAAATGTACCTATCTTTTAATTTTAAAAAAATCGTAAAAAATTCCACAGTTATTTAAAGCATTATATATTACATACGCTATCCTTACGGTTGATATAGTTATCAATGCTTTGAGATCAATGTTTCATTAAAAACGTTTTACACGTTTACTGAAATCATTCAGTCATTCCTCCACTGGAGGAGCAGGTTAGACTTGGCTTGTACATGGTCTTAAGTTTTAAGGTAGTCTATCACTAAGCTGACAGTGTATGCTTCCTTAAGTCGTTAGGGTCCTAGGTTTTACCAAAGACCTTGATTCGATTCCTGGTGGTCGGGGCACTGGACAGGAATATGTTTTTTTCCGGCGGGATCGGTCCCTGGTCATACATATTTTCTTTTGGGTTAGAATAGTTACCAAGTACATGCATGACAATAAGAGACTCTAGCTGGCTTTTCTCTATTCTCAAAAATTTGAAACAAAATAGGATTGTGCTCCTAATGAATATGTAGTAACAGAATAAATGACCAAAGTATATAATGATACTGCTAGTCAAGGTACATAACTGACCTTGTGACAGGATATGAGGTACTAGGAAACCCATTAAAATAACAATAGGCCATTGACCAGTTCAATAAAATAGGTGGAGTCTATCCTTAATTTCATTGATAGTAATGTGACCAGTTTTATATAAGCAAGAATTAACATTAGGAAATTTTACAACTGAAGCCTTGTTAAAGATGACCAATATATACACCCACCAGGTAATAACTCACCTGTCACAGCTATCTCTGTACCTGTGTGTGTTAGTCTATCAAACTGTTGTCATGGATACCTCTACCTGTGGGTGTTTGTCTATCAAACTGTTGTCATGGATCCCTGTACCTGTGTGTTAGTCTATCAAACTGTTGTCATGGATCCCTGTACCTGTGTGTTAGTCTATCAAACTGTTGTCATGGATTCTTGTACCTGTGTGTTAGTCTTTTAAATTGTTGTCATGGATACCTGTATCTATGTGGGTTAGTATATCAAACTGTTGTCATGGATCCCTGTATCTGTGTGTTAGTATATCAAACTGTTGTCATGGATCCCTGTACCTATGTGGGTTAGTATATCAAACTGTTGTCATGGATCCCTGTACCTATGTGGGTTAGTATATCAAACTGATGTCATGGATCCCTGTACCTATGTGGGTTAGTATATCAAACTGATGTCATGGATCCCTGTACCTATGTGGGTTAGTATATCAAACTGATGTCATGGATCCCTGTACCTATGTGGGTTAGTATATCAAACTGATGTCATGGATCCCTGTACCTATGTGGGTTAGTATATCAAACTGATGTCATGGATCCCTGTACCTATGTGGGTTAGTATATCAAACTGATGTCATGGATCCCTGTACCTATGTGGGTTAGTATATCAAACTGATGTCATGGATCCCTGTACCTATGTGGGTTAGTATATCAAACTGATGTCATGGATCCCTGTACCTATGTGGGTTAGTATATCAAACTGATGTCATGGATCCCTGTACCTATGTGGGTTAGTATATCAAACTGTTGTCATGGATCCCTGTACCTATGTGGGTTAGTATATCAAACTGATGTCATGGATCCCTGTACCTATGTGGGTTAGTATATCAAACTGATGTCATGGATCCCTGTACCTATGTGGGTTAGTATATCAAACTGATGTCATGGATCCCTGTACCTATGTGGGTTAGTATATCAAACTGTTGTCATGGATCCCTGTATCTGTGTGTTAGTATATCAAACTGTTGTCATGGATCCCTGTACCTATGTGGGTTAGTATATCAAACTGATGTCATGGATCCCTGTACCTATGTGGGTTAGTATATCAAACTGTTGTCATGGATCCCTGTACCTATGTGGGTTAGTATATCAAACTGATGTCATGGATCCCTGTACCTATGTGGGTTAGTATATCAAACTGATGTCATGGATCCCTGTACCTATGTGGGTTAGTATATCAAACTGATGTCATGGATCCCTGTATCTGTGTGTTAGTATATCAAACTGATGTCATGGATCCCTGTATCTATGTGGGTTAGTATATCAAACTGATGTCATGGATCCCTGTACCTATGTGGGTTAGTATATCAAACTGATGTCATGGATCCCTGTACCTATGTGGGTTAGTATATCAAACTGATGTCATGGATCCCTGTACCTATGTGGGTTAGTATATCAAACTGTTGTCATGGATCCCTGTATCTGTGTGTTAGTATATCAAACTGTTGTCATGGATCCCTGTACCTATGTGGGTTAGTATATCAAACTGATGTCATGGATCCCTGTACCTATGTGGGTTAGTATATCAAACTGATGTCATGGATCCCTGTACCTATGTGGGTTAGTATATCAAACTGATGTCATGGATCCCTGTACCTATGTGGGTTAGTATATCAAACTGTTGTCATGGATCCCTGTACCTATGTGGGTTAGTATATCAAACTGATGTCATGGATCCCTGTACCTATGTGGGTTAGTATATCAAACTGATGTCATGGATCCCTGTATCTGTGTGTTAGTATATCAAACTGTTGTCATGGATCCCTGTACCTATGTGGGTTAGTATATCAAACTGTTGTCATGGATCCCTGTACCTATGTGGGTTAGTATATCAAACTGTTGTCATGGATCCCTGTACCTATGTGGGTTAGTATATCAAACTGTTGTCATGGATCCCTGTACCTATGTGGGTTAGTATATCAAACTGTTGTCATGAATCCCCGAATGTCGAAGTATCTTCATCGCTTGCAATGAGGCCCGTTTGTTTGACAAGTAATGTCATTAAAAGAAACATTACATTTGAATGTGAAAAATGATAAAACTAGAAAAAAAGGTTTAGATTAATGAATGTTTGTTCTTTAACCTTCATACAATATAGTTTCTTTTATATCCAAAAGCTATAAGTAACCTTGTCAGAGCTGTCTTGTTTATTACATCAATTAACATCACAAACAATTATACAATGATCATTGTTAAGCCTCAGGTCATTTTGTGTCCAGATAATGAGAGGAATTTTTTCCCTATTATATACAGAATTTACATGTAAGTCATTATCTGGGAGTAGGTATTTACTAATGAAGGGTGACATCATATCCCTCTATTTGTTTAGATTAGAGTTATCTCCCCCTGATATTACACAGGAACAGGAAGAGATAAAAGTCTAATATCTACGTCGCCTATCTCTTTGTTTCATTACTGACCCTAATTACAAACTTGTTCGTAGAAAATATGTGTGACTCTTAAACAAACAGAATTATCTTAAATGTAACAACTTTATTAGTTTTTAAAATGAGATGTGTATTATTCAAAATGAGGATCATCAAAAACTTATGCAAACTGTAAAATGTTTTTACAGAAATGTATCCTTTGAAGAACAATATTTCATGGAATCATCACTTTACACAAACATAGGTTTTGCTTTTTATTACTCTAATTCTAATAACTCCTATTAACAGCCTGGGTCATGTAAGGACATGCCAGGTTTGTTAGTGGAGGAAAGCTGGAGTACCTGGAGAAAAACCACTGACCAGCGGTCAGTACCTGGCAACTACCCCACATGGGATTCTAACTCACATCTAAGAGGTAGACGGCTTGTAATAACCCTTACGTAATGAGACACAGGTTCTCGACATTATTAATATATTAGGGTTAGCTGGAGGACCACTTCTGTGTTCAATCAGTCTAAGCTATTGAGTTGCAACAGGAGAGGAGAAACTATGGCAACCAGACCGGGATTCGAACATGGGACCTCCAAACAGTATAGCTTATGTTCTACCGCTGAGCTACAAGCTGATGAACATGCATCAAGTGCTCAAGCCAGCAGGTCTCCAGCATCACATGCTTACCAACAACCCTACTATCTGTGCTGAATAAAGAATATGATGTTCTGTCATACTGAGCCTTAGAAAGACCATGTTAGCTGGGAATGATATATGTTCCATAAAAGTGTGGTAAGACTGGAAGAGTTATCTCCCTTCAAACATTTGAAAGAAAGCCAGCAGGGTATATATATCAGCTAATACACCTAGGTCTGTGAGGTGTTTGATAAAGTTGATCAATCCATAAAACTTTCCTGGAAGCTGTAAAGTCTATGTTTTCCCTATTTACAATATCAATACTGATATCAGGCTGAAGTGGTTTTATCTGAAATTGATATTTGAGCCACAGATAAACCTGTGATACATAAATCACATGTACATGTAAAAACACTAAGTAAATGTGATAAAACTGACCATTATACACATGTATCAGTCAGTTATCCTTCGACCTTTCATATCACTCTCATGATCAGGATCTCGGCCACCTTATATAGACCCTTTTTTTAACGCTCTCATTATTCCCAGTAATACAGTAAAACCTACATTAGGGACCACCTCTGTATAATGACCACTAGAACACAAGATCTCCACCATATAGACCCTCTACACAATTGTCTCAACATTCCCAGTAATACAGTAAAACCTACATTAGGGACCACCTCTGTATAATGACCACTAGAACACTAGATCTCCACCATATAGACCCTCTTCACAACTCTCATTACTCCCAGTAAAACCTACATTAAGGACCACCTCTGTATAATGACCACTAAAACACTAGATCTCCACCATATAGACCCTCTACAAAACTCATCATTTCCAGTAATACAGTAAAACCTACATTAGGGACCACCTCTGTATAATGACCACTAGAACACTAGATCTCCACCATATAGACACCTATACACAACTATCTCATCATTCCAAGTAATACAGTAAAACCTACATTAGGGACCACCTCTGTATAACGACCACTAGAACACTAGATCTCCACCAAATAGACCCTCTTCACAACTCTCTCATTATTCCCAGTAAAACCTACATTAGGGACCACCTCAATATAACGACCACTAGAACACAAGATCTCTACCATATAGACCCTCTTCACAACTCTCATTACTCCCAGTAAAACCTACATTAAGGACCACCTCTGTATAATGACCACTAGAACACTAGATCTCCACCATAAAGACCCTCTACAAAACTCATCATTTCCAGTAATACAGTAAAACCTACATTAAGGACCACCCCTGTATAACGACCACTAGAACACTAGCTCTCCACCATATAGACCCTCTACACAACTCTATCATCATTCCCAGTAATACATTAAAACCTACATTAGGGACCACCCCTGTATAACGACCACTAGAACACTAGATCTCCACCACATAGACCCTCTACACAGCTCTATCATCATTCCCAGTAATACATTAAAACCTACATTAAGGACCACCCCTGTATAACGACCACTAGAACACTAGCTCTCCACCATATAGACCCTCTACACAACTCTATCATCATTCCCAGTAATACAGCAAAACCTACATTAAGGACCACCCCTGTATAACGACCACTAGAACACTAGATCTCCACCACATAGACCCTCAACACAACTATCTCATCATTCCCAGTAATACAGTAAAACCTACATTAGGGACCACCTCTGTATAAAGACTACTGGAACACTTCAACAAGGTGCTGAATGGACCATTTCTACAGAATAATATCTGTTTCTAAAGCCCACTTGACTATTAGACCACTATTCCTTGTCCCCCGATTGGTTTTATTGACAGGTTTTCATCCATGTATACATTAGAAGATCTCTCACCCTCTTTTTAATTTTACCTAAAGCTCTCTGGGGCTCATATTGATAATTTTTCCTTGTTAGCCCTTTCTCATGAGCACATTTTCCGAACCCTAACCTTACTATCTTGGTACTCCTAAAAACCCCATCTTGTACACATGTTACTGTATTATGGTCCGGTATCTAATTTGGAGTTTCTTGTGATCAATTCAACTGTGATTATAAACCTTTATACTAATCTGCATAAGTCCATCAGATATGATAAAAGGTCAGATCTCACCATGTAATACGAAAGTCAAGAAAATCTGGAGTTAATGCCACTGGTAAACTTGCCAAACACCCCTATACTCCATAATAACATAAAACACATTACCATGTGGGAAAACTATAAAAAGGGCAACAGTTCCACTATACAAGAAGACACAACATGAATATACCACAGTCTCCCAAAACACGCACCTCGCACAACATACACACGGCACACTGCATACATGGGAGGCTGTCCTTACATGACCATGGCTGTTAATAGGACGTTAATTAATCAAACAAACTCACTAACGTAGATGTAAATGATGACGGCCACACAGATTTGTCAGATAATGATAACTAACATAGATGTAAATGATGACTGTCACACAGATTTGTCAGATAATGATAACTAACGTAGATGTAAATGATGACGGCCACACAGATTTGACAGATAATGATAACTAACACAGATGTAAATGATGACGGCCACACAGATTTGACAGATAATGATAACTAACAACACAGAGATATGTACAAATGTAAATGATGACGGCCACAGTTTGCACACGTAGATGTAAATTGACGGACAGATAATGATAACTAACACAGATGTAAATGATGACGGCCACACAGATTTGTCAGATAATGATAACTAACGTAGATGTAAATGATGACGGCCACACAGATTAATGAGACGGCCACACAGATTTGACAGATAATGATAACTAACACAGATGTAAATGATGACGGCCACACAGATTTGTCAGATAATGATAACTAACGTAGATGTAAATGATGACGGCCACACAGATTTGACAGATAATGATAACTAACACAGATGTAAATGATGACGGCCACACAGATTTGACAGATAATGATAACTAACACAGATGTAAATGATGACGGCCACACAGATTTGTCAGATAATGATAACTAACACAGATGTAAATGATGACGGCCACACAGATTTGTCAGATAATGATAACTAACACAGATGTAAATGATGACGGCCACACAAATTTGTCGGATAATGATAACTAACACAGATGTAAATGATGACGGCCACACAGATTTGACAGATAATGATAACTAACACAGATGTAAATGATGACGGCCACACAGATTTGTCAGATAATGATTATTAACTTCAATAACTTGCAGTCTTGGATCTTTTTACAGGATTTGATTTTTTTCTTGTACATCACATTGTAAACAAATATATAAATATATTGACCTATAAAGCTAGTAAGCCAGGAAATCTGTTTATCTTTTTGGTTATGAGTTCAGTGGATGAATAAACTGTAGACAATTATCTCTGATGAGTACAACTAGTATAAATTTGTATACTAGTAATTTTTGTTTTGTTATTGGTCATATAAGTGTTACAGCTGTTTATCACTGCTGTGTTCAGGAGAAAATAAGCTGGAAAAGACCGCAGACTGAAGAAACACCTCAAATTGAAACTACTAGACGACCAAAACAAAATGATATAAAAAAAAAAAAAATTGTACTCACCAATATTTCTGCTTTACGCTGAAACTAATATTTTCCAGGGTATCTCTCTATCCAAAACAAAGGCACATGGAGACTGGTGAGGTGTAAAACCTGTAGCTCCAACTGCTTCCTGGCCTGAAAAATCAACATGGCTGGTCAACTTAACAGTTTTCTTTTTCAAAGGTTTTAATAAAAAAATTACATGTTCTGTTTGATTTAAAAAAAAAAATTGAATGAAGAGAATATCATACTTCAATATTTGCCTGTTTATGAAATTCCTTTTTTCGCTATTTTAAATAAAACATCATCAAAGGCTATCTCTTAAACCTACCAGTTAGTTGACAAAGCTTATTCAATTTTCGACACATTACAGCTGAGAAAGCACTTCCCTTCATCCCCTGCAATTTTGAGTGATGTCTTGTTTCCATAAGCAAAATTGCTGAGATGTCCGACTTGAAAGAAATTTAAAAAATCTTATTCATGATATCTAAAAAGAAAAAAAATAATGCATGAGCAACATTAACTCATAAACAGGGTACGAAACCTGCTTTATCAATCACCTCTGTATAAAGACCACCTGCTTAATAAGACCACTTTTCTAAACATTCTCTAATGGCCAGTTTAAACAAGAGTCAACCTTTGTATAAAGACCACCTAGCTATATAGGGTAGTCTTTATAGGCAGGTTTGACTGTACTGTAGCGGGATTGGACTGGGTTGAACATCGGTGACCAGGTAACTCACTCGGTAGAGCACTCGGCTAGTATTCGGAGGGTCCTCATCCTCGATACTCCAGGGGTTCCGATCACTTACGATCTCTACACCCCTGGACTATCTCATAGTGAAATTGAAGGCAGCTAAGCGGAAAACATTTGACCAATCACAGGCTAGCAAAGATTTCCTTTGAAGACTACAGAGAGAGCAACGCCTAACATCAAAGCCACACAGTCAACCACAGTGTACCATTATACGGCTCTTTTGATGTACATCAAAGGACTGAATTACCTGTACTGTTCTGTTGCCTCCAGCTTTACTATGAGATAGTCCATGGGTATAGAGATCATAAGTGATCAGAACCCCTGGAATATCGAGGATAGAGGATAGAATCCCGATCTGGTCGCTACATTTTCTCGTCTCCTGTTACAGAATTGGCACTCAACTAAATAACCCAGGTGGTGGTGTTTGGAAGGGTCTCGTAATAATTATGTCTTCAAGGGCGAAGACTTGGAGAAAGGAGAGAGGAGTGTAGCTGGATTGGACTGGGTCGATCATCGTGACCAGGTAGCTCAGTCGGTAGAGCACTCGGCTAATGTTCGGAGGGTCCCGGGTTCGAATCCCGGTCTGGCCGCTACATTTTCTCCTCTCCTGTTACCACAGTGTATGAACGGAAGTGTATCGTATAATCATTAGTAGCTTTTTGTATTGTCACTTGTTAGTATCGAAGTGGGATGAATGAAAACAGGCATTGTATACAGGTCGGTAAAACACCAAATATCGGCATTATTTGTAACTATATAAATATGTTTAACATTATAGACGTCCTCATAACATGTACATGTATATTAACAAATTCATGAACATGATTTTGAAAATTATGTTAGCAATAGATAAGAATCGAAGTGTAATCACTGAATAATGATAAAAAATGTGATATGTTTTCGGACGAAATTGCGTTTTCCCCCGTTTTCACTTTTTTTCACGTGATTCCCGAGCGACAATGATATCAAATATGTATATAGCAATCGATTTAGAAGCACAAGGGTGGATTAGTTGCTCATCACAATCATTACTAATATCAATCAGTCTATATGTGTTATTATTTTTATGCAAAGTGACTATACAATTTTAACTACATCATCCTACAATTTCAAAATAAGAATAATAAGATATAAAGAAAAGAACCAACGCTCATCTTGTTTCAAATAGCGGTACACTTGATGGATAGATACCTTGCGGTACTCAGTAGAGCTCCTTCTTATGTGGAAAACATATAATCAAGAAATAAAGGATCCTCAACATCAAAGAAGTGTACTTTTTCCTTTATTTTGGTCAGGATATTGATGTGGTCGACATGTTTCGACCGCTAGGCGGCCGTCATCAGGTCAACACTTCTTGGATGTTGAGGATCCTTTATTTCTTGATTATATGTTAAAATAAGAATAAGTAAAAAATATTGTGTCCATTTATATTTATGTGTTTTATATTGTTGGGTTCATTTATAAACCTGTGATGGTACTTGAATACCTTTCAGAATACCTTAAAATACTGTAAAATAGTAGGGAGTGTCTCAATTCTACCATGATGAACAGCAGATCATTTACTCACGAAAAATGTCTGAAATATTAATGCTGGTTAACCCTCAACATTTCATTAGTCGCTGGTAGTTAAATTTCCTATCCATGACGCCGTTTATAACTGAAGATTAAAACAAAAAGGTATAGTGGCAAAAATTATCCACTATCTATTGTTGCATTTGTCTTAGCAAGTGATCGAGTACCGCTATACAGACTCGCAACTACGAAATTTAAAAAATACTATACACTTCCGTTCATACACTGTGTGTAACATGCAGTACTACACTTTCGTTTAGCTTTCACATCAGTGTGCATCACTTTTACATTAAGATAAGATAAGATAAGATAAGATAAGTTTATTTCTGGTTCAGAACTTATCGTATATGTAAAGTCCTTTATACCAGACAAAATATAGAGTTTACAGTTAATACATTTTTATCCGGTAATATTTTTATTTAAAGATGCTCCACCGCTGACAAATTGTATTTTTTCACTATTAAAAACAGGAGCAGACGATTTAGTATTTTTCTTCAGTTACAAAAGTTACTTACTTTACACTATTGAAAAGTTTGAGCTTTTAATTTTACTTCAAGTTAAAAATATGAAAAATAATTAATTGCATCCCGAAAAAAATCCGTACCACTATATCCTATATGGAATGAACTGCTGAATGCGCATGCACAAAAAGCAAAATAAATTATTTTATATCAAATTTTGTGTTAATTAGACTATTATATACACGATTAAACACTAATTATTGTTCAAATGATGAATATCATTTATGCTCTGCCGGCAATGGAGCATCTTTAATAAATTAATGATGTACAAAGGCTTTGTAGTTGTATAAGAATTCTTGTTCTTTCCAATGTTTATCTAACGCATTTTTGAAGGAGTTTATATTTGGCGCCATCACTACATTCTCTGGTAGATCGTTCCATATCTTAGTAGCTCTTAGTGAAAAAAAGTTTCTCCTAATCTCATAGTTAGATCTTGTATGGAATAGCTTCCTCCTATGCCCCCTGCTGCTCTCGCGGTCCGTTGCATCTTTCCATAAAGATAAAATGTTACAACATTCGGAGTCATATACTCCATCTAAAATTTTGAAGAGTTCTATCATGTCTCCTCGTATTCTTCTATATGCCAATGTTGGTAATTTCAGTTTCTCCAGCCTTTGACTGTATGCTAGATGCGACATTCCTGGTAGACATTTTGTCGCTCGATCTTCTTTGGACACTTTCTATCATTTCTATATGCTTCTGTAGGTAAGGCGCCCATACGGGGCAAGCATAGTCCAAATGAGACCGAACTAAGCATTTATATAGCAGAATAAATGATTTGATGTCTAAAAACTGAAAAGTTCTTCTCAAAAGTCCAAACATGGAATTGGCTTTTTTTACTTTCTCTGATATATGGCTGTCGAAGCTTAACGTGGAATCTACAACTACTCCTATATCTTTTTCTTGGTCTATATGTTGCAGTGTTTTTCCATTGAGCTGGTATTGTATAATTTCCTCACATTGGTTTCTTGTTCTCTGTTTGTGTATCCTCATGTGTTTACATTTATCTGGGTGCATTTTTAGAAGCCACGTTTCACTCCATTTCGACATTGTATCTAAATCACTTTGCAGATCTAAAGCATCATCTTTGCCACGGATAGCCTTGAATATTTTAGTATCATCCGCAAATAAGTATACGTCTGACTGCACGATGTCTGAAATATCACAAATAATATGGGTCCTAGAACCGATCCTTGTGGAATTCCAGATGTTACGCTTGACCATTCGGAATTTTTGCCATTCACTGTTACCATTTGATGTCTTCCTTTCAAAAAAGATGAAATCAAAGTTTTCATCTGCTGGTTGAAATTATATGAGTTGTCCATTTATCCAAAACTTCTAAAAGTTGTAATGTTGTTGATCTACCTGATAAGATTTAGAAACCGTATTGTTTGTTGGAGAAGTACTTGTTTTTCCTCATAAATGTTACTATATGATCCCTTATTAGAGTTTCTAGTGTTTTACAAACAACTGACGTGAGACTTACAGGCCTATAATTTCCCGGTTCACACTTATCTCCTTTTTTGAAAATGGCACACACTCGAGCCCTTTTCCAATCATCCGGGAGAGTTCCTGTTGAAATTGATTGGTTGAATAACTTCGTTATTGGATATGATATTGTATCAGAGGTGTTTTTCAGGAACATCGGGTGAAGCTCGTCTAGTCCGGGGGATTTGTCCGGTTTGAGATTTTTTAGGATCTTTGATACAGCTTCTTGTTCTATATTTATTTGTGACATCTCTTCCGCAACTTCTCTTATTTACAGATGAGGGGTCGTGTCCGATTCCTGTATGAATACACTGCTAAAAAACCGACATAACACTTCTGCTTTTCCCTTATTTGATGTAACTTTAGTTGAAGTTTTGTCCGCTGGTTTTGCATATAGTTCTCCAATCTCTGATTTTGACGTAGATTTAGATTTTATATAATTCCAAATCGCTTTTGGATCCGACTTTGCCTTTATCGCTATATTGTGCTTATATATATATATTCTTTCCTCAATCTGCGTGTTAATTTCCTTACTTTATTTCTGACCCTATTGTATTCCTTTCCCACGTTCATATCCTTTGTAGTTGCAGCCTTCCTTGATAACGAATGCTTCTTTTTTTATGGCTTCAAATGTTGTTGTATCTGCTGGGAAATTATGCTTGTTGTTCTGATCTATTTTAATGATTTTTGTAGGGACATAGCCTTCTTCTATTTCTTTGACCACACTTTTGAAAGTGTTCCAATTCTCGTTGATGTTGTTAGAGTTCATAATTATTTCATCCCAGTTGGTATCACTTATCTCCTCGTTTATCCTTTCATAATTGGCATTTTTATAACTCTTTTTCTTCTTGCTTTGTAGAGCTACCTTTACTTTACAAATGACCTTAAACAGTAGTACACAGTGTTCACTTTTACCTAAAGCGCTTTGATATTCAATATCTGATAGTGAATGCTCGTCTTTGCTTATAATAAGATCTAGGACATTCGGATTGTCTTGACCTCGCCATCTTGTTGGTTCTTGGACATGTTGGAAAAGAAAGTTGTCTTGGAGTTTTCGAATGAACTTGTATTCTTGAGAATCTGTATTCTCGCTCTTTGTATTCCATGTTTCCCAGTTTATATTTGGATAATTAAAGTCTCTCATTATCAAAAGTTTGTTGTGTTTTCTTCAATCAAATCTTGCCCGCCATTGCAAGGTACGTGCTGTTTGGAGTACATCGGACTTTTTCTTATCATCGTTGAAGAGTCCCGATGAGTTATCAAATAGAAACCGCGCGCGCATCATTGAATTTACTTCCGTTCTCATTTTAGCGCACATGTCAGAAAATTTGAAATAGGCGTTTTAAAGAACCAGATTTTTGTATTACAAGGAAAATGCATTCCCCCAACGTCGATACACACGGTAACATTAATTATTTATCATTATCGACTAAACTAAGAGTTTAAAACACACGAAAGCATAAATTTAGCTCACCTGTGATTTCTTGAATGGTGGATGTCAGTTTCGTTTTGTAGGCAATCTAGGTTAGTCTACTAAATATTTGTATTATGAACATAGACCATTGATTCCCATTTCTACTGTTATAATATGATTATTGTGACTGTAACTGTTGATCTATACCAAATTGCAATATTCAAATTCTATAACATTTAACTTAGGGGATATGAGAAACTTTTGAAATAAATTAATATTTTAAAAATAAAATCAGTAACTGTTACAGATTATAAAAATACAAAATGTACACTTTATAAGGACAGAATTTCCCACTCGTATTCCTGTTCCAGAATACATGATGTGTGATACATTTGAATGTGCTTAAATGCACTGTTCAATCAAGTGCACAAATATATAGGCCTATACTTACTATAATACTGCCAATATTGGATATAATTGGGGCTATTTTGTGACTGTTTAAGAATATACAGTTTTGAAAATAATGTCTAAATTATATCATTATAAGTCATGTACACCTGTCCATATGATGAATGATGATTAAATATATTCTCAATGACGAATCAATTGACTTATTATTTTGAATTCTCACCTGCAGGACCTGGTGGGTTCAGTAGTGGACCATTTGGTATGGAGCCAATGATGATGGGATCACCAAACAGCCCTACGAGCCCTACAGGGGCTCATCAGTCCCAGTTTCTACCCAGCTTCCTCCTGGGAGACCAAACGCCTCACTCTGTTTCAGTAATTATTACATAATTTCTGTTATTGGTATCATATATGATATTTCTTATGATATATATTGAAACGTGTATTTCAAAATACTGAAGAAATATTTCTGCAAGGGAAAGTAAACGCAACAAGAATGTGTTTTTAGGGACTCTTTAGGGCTAATACATATAATCGGTCCTATTTCAAATAGAATACTTTTAAAGTTTTGTCAAAATTCCCAAAACTGTTTCCTTTCATAATGGTACAAATCTCTTTAATAAAATGAGGAAATGTGTTATATATGTTAATAATGCACATGCACTGACTGATGAGATCAATACATATGGCTGAATTCTGACGGCTAATTAATTTTTGACACATAGTGTGTGAAACAACCAAATGTGGTGGTGTAATAATAATTATATTACATGTTATGATTTAATTTAAAGCCTGGTCCAAGGATTTGGTCTGCTGCTAGTCCGAGCCCACCAAAGTCTGCCTCTAGAGCCGGCCTTGTGTCCAGCAGTTTCAACACATCAGGGATGAGGTAAGGGTTTGTTATTAGGGTATTATTTATCATTGACAAGTTAAAGATGCTCCACCGCCGACAAATGGTATTTTGTTACTACCAAAAACAGTAGCAGACGATTTAGTATTTTTCTTCAGTTACAAAAGTTACTTACTTTACAATATTACCGTCATTGAAAAGTTTAAGCTTCTAATTTTACTTCAAGTTGGAAATATGAAAAATAATTAATTGCATCCCGAAAAAAATCTGTGGCACTATATATATCCTATATGGAATAAAGTACTGATTGCGAATTCACCAAAAGCAAAATAAATTATTCTTGTATTATTTTTTGTGTTAATTAGACATATATATACACGATTAAACACCAATTATTGCTCAAATAATGAAAATCATTTATGCTGTGTCGGCGGTGGAGCATCTTTAAGTATTATTGATACAGCTTTATTACCCAGCTGACAAAGCACTACAGTGGAGCCTTAGCAAATCAGCAACCTATGATTTCTGACGAAATTGGCTGGTTAGTGAAACTGCTAAAATAGTAAGACATCTATCAATGTAAGATAACAAATTTGGTAAAAGTTGACTGAATAATGTGGGAACTCGATTTAAAGATACTGAATTAAATTATCAAAATTATCCGAGGGAAATTCTGGTGAGATGAAAAGTATAACCGATCAACATAAAAAAAAGAGATAAAATCTTCATATTTTTTTTTGTGCATATATATTTGAAATAAAATTATTTTAGTGATAAACAAGCTTGAGATATTTTTCATTATCAGTACAATGTTTTAGGAATCTATGTTTTTATCAATTTCAGTCGAGGAGAAGTACTGCGACCAAAGGAGAAAGTTGGTGCTCCACCCACTAAGAGCTTGATGACTCACTCGAGCCCAGTAGCGAACACGTCGGCAGTGTTTGGTACACCAAATGTACACCAAGTATGTTGTCATAACCAATTTGTGAAAAGAGATACAGGGCTCTCGCTGGGCTGTTTTTGGGGGCTATTTTGGGCCCTATTCCCAATCTAAAATACCTTTTTTTTTTTTTTACAATTCCTCAAGCTTATTTTCACAATCGCCTTTATGTCGAAATAATCAAAAGGAAAGCCAAAAAAAAAACAGAAAACTAAAATATTTTACTGGATTGTCAAACTTCAAAAAAACAAGTCCAAAAGTAAATCTGAAATGTATTGCTTGAAATAAATCGTGTTTTCAGTTGTTTTTGTTTTATTTGAAAAATTCTAATATTCACAATTTTGGTCAATATCACGATTACTTTCACAATTCTGTAGGCCCTGATCCCATTCACATAAAAGTGAGAGAGAGCCATGAGATACTAATGGACTAAGATCCAGGAATAGGAAAAGGATTGTTTGACTTTGTGATCAAACAAACACTATTATTTTAAAAATGAAATTATGTTTAAGGTGACATTATTTTGTGGTTCCATGTCTAACAACTTAATCAGAATGATTTGATTTTGTGATTTACTGATTTTTTGAACTTGAAGTCTTAATTTTTCATTAACTTTTGAAAATTCACAAACTACCAATAAGATTCAATCCTCAGCAAAGAGATCTTTTGGTTTACAGTACTTGGAAAAAAAAATTTGAAAACAGATTCTTTGAATGGACTGGTAGCTGAAGAGTTTTGAAAGCTCTGTTTATTTCAAACTTTGTTTATTTCAAACTATTAAGTCTCAAAATACAAGTTCTTAATATTAAATTGTTCACAGGTTTCTCGGTCAATGCATACCCCTGGCGCCATGGCTGGTACACCAGCTCCACCTACCACAGGTAAGGGGAGATAATAAGGTAGACTCATAAGGGGGTATGCCTAATTGGGGTTAAATTGGATAGAAAAATGTTTAAAAGTATAATAAAAACACTTGTGTTGTTTGTCCTCAATGTTATTACATTGCATTACTTTAAGAATGATGGATGTGCTAGTAGTTCTTACAGAGATATTACACTGACTTTGGTTATAGGAGATTTCAGAAAAGATGGCGATGACGTCACACAAAGGTACATCCGGGCGCTCAAAGTACAACTCCGTATATCTACACATACAACTCCGTATATCTACACATAAACATAGAGGGAACACAGCCGCTTGGGATGTTTGTTTACATTTTATTGTAATAAATAGTACGACACTCCGAGAACTATTGCGTTATTTTAATTATAAAAAGGGTAAATAAAGATATTTAACAAAAATATTTAGATATAAACATGTTGTATTCACTTTACTTTACTCTGTTTATATTCCATTTTCGACCGCCACGAGAAAAAAAACACGGTCGCCATTAGACCTACGTATAAATATTGACAGAAGTTACAAAATTGACAAAAACTACAAATTAAATTCCAAGTTTCCCCAAATATTATACTGACATTTTAATATGCGATTAATGTTTTCAAATTCTAACTTGGTAAAACACCTTACGATGTGTGATAATGGCCAAATTAAAATTTGCCTCGTAGATCACCCCAAGCGCACGGCAGCCATTACGTACGGTACTGCCGAGATCCCGAATTTCGTCATTTTTCAGAGTCACAAAATTATGCATTCTGGTTAACTTTTTCGTCAGAAATTTTGGAATTTAGTTTATGACATTCAAATGAGTCATTTTATAGTTACTTTTTATCATATTTTAAAACAAAACTTCGAGTATTTTAGGATTCTCGAAGCCGTGCGCAATATGTGTCCTGGTCGGCATTTATAGTAATTACTATCTACCTATATTAATATATCTAAATGTAGTCTATCTAACATGTATTCAAATTATTTAAAAGTAATATCACCTCAATATGAACTTCACATAACGGCACATGGAATAAAAATGGCTAAAAATTAAAAAGTAAACTCATGAAATTGAACGATTTCACTATTTTATTTTTCGAGATATCGGCAGCCATACTGTACGTGTGCGTACATGTACACATACATCTTTATTTATGTGTAACATTGGTTTATACCATTCATTAAAAATAATATATACATGGGAAATAACGAAATATATATATTTTACAAGTACTTATTGAGATATGTGTTGGTAATTACGTATAAATGGTATTAATTTCCCAATTATTGGCTGTTACCCGAGGTGATCTACCAGCGAAGCCATGCACGAGCGGCCGTGGTCTGGCCAGGTGGTTTACATTTCGTTATATTTATATTAATTAGTGTTATGAACAGATTTTTTCGTGTATAAAAGAAATATGATACATTGAAATCAATTATCTATTCATAACTTTTTCACAACATGGATTTCTACGTGTGAACAAAAAGCGGGTACGTGTGACGGCCCGGCACCGCTTCGCAAGCTGGCTTCAACACTAAATCTACACAAATATATTTAGCAATGAACAAGTTGTAAACATAAATGTCTGTAACCTCTGAAACAATAAGAAGCTATTTAAAAAATCAGAATTTGCAAGTATGAAAGTGTATACTTTTGCCAGCGTATCGATTGTGTAGCAGGGATGTACATATCTGTTATTGTTTTTATTAGTCGCCATACTGTGTTTGTACCTTTGAGGACCCGGATGTAAACTTTCTGTGACGTCACGCCATCTTTTCTGAAATCTCCTATAGTTATTTAAGGACTGGATAAGTTTGGTTCCTACTGAAGCCTGAACATGAAAACAATACAGGGGTTTCAAGACCCCAAATGAAATGGGTATATTACAATTTACTGCCGTTAGTCCCACCATCAGGTGATTATGACGTCACAAAATTTAAGTCAACAGATAAAGTCACCAGAAAGTTGGACTAATGGACGGTACATTGTACTTAACCCACAATTTTTTACTTTTGGTATCTCAAAACTTCTGTATTGACCAATAGGTGAAGCGCGATATCTAACTACCGGGAATGAGAGCTAGATCCAAGGTGTAAAGCCTCTGCACCATATAAGTTTATAATCATTCATAGGTATGTAAATTAGACACAGAACCTACTTTTTTTGATTGATTGACGTCTGGTGACAAATTGTTTATAGGTTTATCACAGAGTTTATCAGAGAGTCTAGCGCAGGAACAGATGGCGGGGAGGATTCCGGTCTCGCCAGCACAGCTCGACCCCTTCTACACACAGGGGTAGGTACAGATCAATCTATCTAAATTAAAATTCTGCTCCACTACGAAACATAACACTCCAATACAAGATCTAACAAAACCCTGTTCGGGGTCACCCCAGCATGACCCCTGGACTAGAATCGAAATATCTCTGGATGTATTGTTAGCCAATTCAGGGGTTTCAATATCAGGCGGTACCCGGTACTTTTTGCCGGTTGAACCTGGCTGTGGTACCGCCTGATTTGGGCTAAATTACATTAGATAGCATACAGATGGTATAGAAAAGTACCCCCTGAAATTGCAATTGTACCGTCTCTCCTGAAAGATAATGAAACCTCTGAGCCATGTATACTTTGGAATGAATCAACCACACCGAAGATTTTGTAGGCGATACAGTGATTGGCTAACTATAGGGGTCAATGTGAGGTGTCCCTGAACGGGATGTTGTAAGATCTTGTATGGGAGCATAATATAGAGCATCGTAGTGGAGCAGAATTACAAGTCTGATTTTAATTAGATTAGGTACAGATCAGAGAAACAAAAAGAAAATGGCACCATTTTAATTTTACCATGTTTGTAAGTGGTACTGTAAATCAATTTGTTTTCACATTCTTTCACAGTATTAATTTATCAATGCAAAAGTGTTTCAGGAGGTACTATATAACAGAACCATATTTAGTTGGAATTGCGAAATTAATTCACCACGAAATGAATTAATTTACAATAACATAAAATTGCCCTGTATTAGAATACCCATAGATAACTTTTCTCTGTTCTCTACCAGTTTGAACTTGCGGCGTCACCCTGCTCTCTGTAAAAACTGTTTTAATGTTAAAGTTTACAAGTTAGTTATGCAAAATTTCAAAATAGCATGTTGGTCAAGCAAGACGATATTTTCACCTTACTGGATATTTGTTTTTGATCCACAGGGAATCCCTGACATCAGACGATGTCTTAGATGAGACATGGGTGACAGTGTTTGGGTAAGTTTTCTTTTCCACCCATTGACTTTGCCTGCATAATATTTTTGTTTATGTCAGTAGTGTACTATAACCTTGAGCACTCTCCATCGACTGGAAAGTCAGTGATGTTTAGATTTTGTATATTTGGTAGTCTAAGTGAGAAAAAAAAAGAGAAAAAACTCTATTCTACAAAGATGTCTATAACTGAATTATAGTGCTTATATGGACTTAGGGCATTATTTGGTAATATTCTGTATAGATAATTAGGACATTATTTGGGTGGAATACTGTATAGATATAATTAGGACATTATTTGGGTAGAATACTGTATTGATAATTTTGGGCATTACTTGGGTAGAATACTGTATAGATAATTAGGGCATTATTTTGGTAGAATACTGTATAGATAATTAGGGCATTATTTTGGTAGAATACTATATAGATAATTAGGACATTAGGTAGTATACTGTATAGATAATAAGGGCATCATTTGGGTAGAGTACTGTATAGATAATTAGGACATTATTTGGGTGGAATACTGTATAGATAATTAGGACATTATTTGGGTGGAATACTGTATAGATAATTAGGGCATTATTTGGGTAGAATACAGTATAAATAATTAAGACATTATTTGGGTATAACACTGTATAGATAATTAGGACATTATTTAGGTAGAATACTATATAGATAATTTAGGACATTATTTGGGTAGTATACTATATAGATAATTAGAGAATTATTTGGGTAGAATACTATATAGATAATTAGAGAATTATTGGGTAGAATACTGTATAGATAATTAGAGAATTATTTGGGTAGTATACTATATAGATAATTAGAGAATTATTTGGGTAGTATACTATATAGATAATTAGAGAATTATTTGGGTAGTATACTATATAGATAATTAGAGAATTATTTGGGTAGTATACTATATAGATAATTAGAGAATTATTTGGTTAGAATACTATATAGATAATTAGAGAATTATTTGGGTAGTATACCAGGGGTGTAAAAATTTATTTCAAAGCACTAGCCCAGGGCTAGTAGACACCAAAATCTCACTAGCCCGGCCTAAATATCTACTAGCCCAGCCAAAAAAAAAATGGAAAATTTATAATACCAGTATTTTTCATACTGTATAAATTCAAATATTTTTAATTGAGTGAGTTTTTTTTTATTATTTGCATCTACCTTTTTTATTTAAATTCAAATAAACATTAAGAAATTCTTTAATCTGTGATATTTCTAGAACACAATTTTTAGCTCACCTGGCCCGAAGGGCCGGTGAGCTTATGTCATGGCGCGGCGTCCGTCGTCCGTCGGCGTCCGTCGGCGTCCGTCTGTCCGTCAACATTTCCTTTCAATCGCTACTAGTCATAGAGTTCTGCATGGATTGTAACCAAATTTGGCCACAAACATCCTTGGGGGAAGGGGAACAGAACTTGTATAAATTTTGGCTCTGACCCCCCGGGGGCAGGAGGGGCGGGGCCCAATAGGGGAAATAGAGGTAAATCCTATAAATCGCTACTTGTCCTAGAGTTCTGCATGGATTGTAACCAAAATTAGCCACAAACATCCTTGGGGGAAGGGGAACAGAACTTGTATAAATTTTGGCTCAGGTCCCCCGGGGGCAGGAGGGGCGGGGCCCAATAGGGGAAACAGAGGTAAATCCTTTAAATCGCTACTAGTCATAGAGTTATGAATGGAATGTAACCAAATTTGGCCACAAACATCCTTGGGGGAAGGGGAACAGAACTTGTATAAATTTTGGCTCTGGTCCCCCGGGGGCAGGAGGGGCGGGGCCCAATAGGGGAAATAGAGGTAAATCCTTTAAATCGCTACTAGTCATAGAGTTCTTCATGGATTGTAACCAAATTTGGCCACAAACATTCTTTGGGGAAGAGAAACTGAACTTGTATAAAATTTGGCTCTGAGCCCCTGGGGGCAGGAGGGGCGGGCCCAATAGGGGAAATAAAGGTAAATCCTATAAATCGCTACTTGTCATAGAGTTCTGCATGGATTGTAACCAAATTTGGCCACAAGCATCCTTGGGGGAAGGGGAACAGAACTTGTATAAATTTTGGCTCTGAGCCCCCTGGGGCAGGAGGGGCGGGGCCCAATAGGGGAAATAAAGGTAAATCCTATAAATCGCTACTTGTCCTAGAGTTCTGCATGGATTGTGACCAAATTTGGCCACAGACATCCTTAGGAAAAGGGGAACAGAACTTGTATAAATTTTGGCTCTGACCCCCTGGGGGCAGGAGGGGCGGGGCCCAATATAGGAAATAAAGGTAAATCCTATAAATCGCTACTAGTCATAGAGTTCTTCATGGATTGTAACCAAATTTGGCCACAAACATTCTTTGGGGAAGGGGAACTGAACTTGTATAAAATTTGGCTCTGACCCCCCGGGGGCAGGAGGGGCGGGGCCCAATATAGGAAATAAAGGTAAATCCTATAAATCGCTACTAGTCCTAGAGTTCTGCATGGATTGTGACCAAATTTGGCCACAAACATCCTTGGGAGAAGGGGAACAGAACTTGTATAAATTTTGGCTCTGACCCCCTGGGGGCAGGAGGGGCGGGGCCCAATAGGGGAAATAAAGGTAAATCCTATAAATCGCTACTAGTCATAGAGTTCTGCATGGATTATAACCAAATTTGGCCACAAACATCCTTGGGGGAAGGGGAACAGAGCTTGTATAAATTTTGGCTCTGACCCCCAGGGGGCAGGAATGGTGGGGCCCAATAGGGGAATTAGAGGTAAATATTCAAATTTCTTCAGAAAATAAACAATGAACCTGTATCCAGAATATTACTTGGCATTACAAACCAGGTGAGCGATACAGGCCCTCTGGGCCTCTTGTTAGATATTTTTTTTAATCCTGAAACCGGATTCTGGATTCCCGACCTCTGACCCGGATATTAGAATAACCATAACAAATATGGCTGCCTGCTGCAGGCATGGCTTTGCTGCCGACTTTTTGAGGAATAGATTCCAGTTCTTTAACATCGTTTTTGTAACTATTAAAATTTACTGATCTGATAGCTGAGATGACTTATTTGATGGTTTGTATATTGTTTTTCTAGAACTTGTGTTGCAAATTACGTAACTTTCACATGAAATGCTATGCATCACTATTCACTGTGGTGATCGGGAGGTCTACTGTACCTGTCTACAGTCGTAAATAAATTAGATAACATGATTCCAGATTAAGATTTAAAGTTTGATACGAATATTACCTAGAATTGCAATGTTTTAAAGTGTTATTATGACTTAATATTGGTAATTTTCGTTTTGAAATATCTTTGAAAAAAGTCACTAGCCCCGGGCTAGTATGGTTAAAATTTCCACTAGCCCAAGCTGAAAATTTGGTAGCCCCGGGCGTCGGGCTAGTGGATTTTTACACCCCTGCATACTTTAAGATAATTAGAGAATTATTTGGGTAGAATACTGTATAGATAATTAGAGAATTATTGGGTAGAATACTGTATAGATAATTATAGAATTATTGGGTAGAATACTGTATAGATAATTAGAGAATTATTTGGGTAGTATATTGTATAGATAATTAGAGAATTATTGAGTAGAATACTGTATAGATAATTATAGAATTATTGGGTAGAATACTGTATAGATAATTAGAGAATTATTTGGGTAGTATATTGTATAGATAATTAGAGAATTATTTGGGTGGTATACTGTATAGATACTATATATATAATTTTAATGACAGGTTCCCTCCAGCTGCAGCATCCTACATCCTACAGCAATTCTCACAGTATGGCAACATTGTTAAACATGTGGTGAGTACGAGTTATCTCCCTTTGTACTACAAACTCTGAAAATAATCGACAATAGGTATATATGTAATTGGATATAAAATTAATATGGATTTGTGCTCCTTTCTAAATTGATTCTACAACTTCTTTTTTTTTTCGGATTGTATATGCTTGTTAATTAGTAATTTGAGTATAAAAATGAGGGAAATGCCAAGAAATTTAGAATTTTAAATCTGTGGTTAAAGGCTAAATGAAATGACATACATAGCAAATTGAATCCCTAGTCACTTATTACGTTTACCAGGTGGCATCGGAAGGTAACTGGATGCATCTCCATTATCAGTCGAAACTTCAAGCAAAGAAGGCACTGAGTAAGAACGGGAAAGTGTTCGGGGGATGTATGATGGTAGGAGCTACACCCTGTATAGACAAAGTAAGTCTTACGCTTAAGTAGGTAAGAATCATGTCAACATTGGAATATATCAGAAATTTTCTATAAACTTTTGTTGTTTAGATTTGCTTTAGCTCACCTAGCACAATATGAACTTGCCACCATTGCAAATACACTTCAATGCAATTACAGAAAATGATAAATTGTATTTATATACATAATCCTTATAATATTTTTCAAGATATTTATGAATTAAATTACCATATACACAATGCTAGGGAAGCAATTTATCAGCTGCAGAAAATAAAAAAAACATCCTTTAATAATAACATTTAAAATGTTATAATGGTGATCTTGTTCCAGAGTGTGATGGAGGAAGAGAAAGAGAATACCAGTCTTATACATCCCAACCTTGGTACCCCAGGGGCTAACACGTCCACATTCCACACCCCAGGGGGTAACCCCCGTAACACTCCCATCAGGCCCCTCACAGCTGCCTACAGAACGGCCCGCAGTGAAAATGAGGTGAGTTTTCATTGATTGGTAAACTGAAAATACTAAATTTGCCGTAACAAATTAAAAACCACAATTTAAATGATATGCACTAATACGCCTGTCATGAAATGGGGGAGTAAGTTTACCATGGTCGTACCACCCCCTTCTGTTGCATGAATTCCTGTTCTGTTTTTGTATGAAGGCAAGCTTAAAGGGACATTTCTAATTTGTGTATCAGTTTTAACACTATTTCGTTAATTCTCTTTTGAGTTTTCATGATATCTTACATGGGATTTTATTTTAGGTGGTGAAAAATGGTCAAGCTCCTCAGAAGAATAACACATTTGTTTCCAAGGCGATGGAATACATGTTTGGATGGTGACACATGCTGTTATATAAAAGGACCTGTGATTGGATGATAAACTGTGCTATCATATTACGGAGTTTATGATTGGATGGTAACACCTGATGTTATCTAAGAGAAATTGTGATTGTACAATGAAGCATGCTGTAACAAAGGGAGTGTGCAATCGACTGCTGTGCTGTATGATAGATGAACAGACTTGATGTCTGGGGACAGTGCTTGGGGTAATTTATATGTGACAAAGGTGATATAGAAACAGTTGATTGAATTGATCTTATAAAATATGTGAGATCAAGTTGGAGGTAGAATGAACTTACCTAGTGACGAAGGCCTACTTCTTTCGCTTGAAGTAATAATTTGTAGATCTTGACAGTAACTGTGCTGTTAGAACATACTAAGAAGATGGACTTTTACATTTCTCACAAAGTGAACAAGAACTGAGAAGATGGACTTTTACATTTCTCACAAAGTGAACAAGAACTAAGAAGATGGACTTTTACATTTCTCACAAAGTGAACAAGAACTGAGAAGATGGACTTTTACATTTCTCACAAAGTGAACAAGAACTGAGAAGATGGACTTTTACATTTCTCACAAAGTGAACAAGAACTGAGAAGATGGACTTTTACATTTCTCACAAAGTGAACAAGAACTGAGAAGATGGACTTTTACATTTCTCACAAAGTGAACAAGAACTGAGAAGATGGACTTTTACCGAATTTCTCACAAAGGGAACAAGAAAAAGAGTTTCTAAACTGGCATCTTGATGAAGAAAGAACTAGCAATTCATCTAGTTACTGACTACCGAACTGTTTTACTAATAAATAGAATCTACAGTTAGCAGGAGTAATAAAACTGGGTCCAGTTAATAGTAATGCTCCCAAAAGCATTAGATGAAATATATACCGTTGAAGGATTTCTACAATTTATTAAGCTTCACAGATACACAAGGATAGTTCCTCCAACAGATAGTTGCAGTGATACTCTGATTTCATATTTGCATATGATACGGTTATCTGCCCTTTGCATTGGTTACGTATACGACATCGTGTGTTTACGAGTACATGATGTTACAGAGAAGATGTTGTGTCAAGGAGATTCACATACTAAATATATATATATAAATATTGTTGTGTTAATATCAAAACTTAACCTCAAGGGCAGATAACTCTATAGTATGCAAAGGTAGAATTAATTTCCTTTTCTTCTAGATATTGCTTTGAATGATACAACATACTAAAACAAGCTAATTTTCTCCTTTTTTGTGCCGCGGTGGCCGAGTGGTTAAGATGTCCCAACATATTACCACAAGCCCTCCATCTCTGGGATGCGGGTTCGAATCCAATGTTGGCCAGTTGCCAGGTACTGACCATTGGTCGGTGGTTTTTCTCCGTGTACTCCGGTTTTCCTCCACCAAAAACCTGGCACGTCCTTACAGGACCCTGGCTGTTAATAGGACATTAAACTAATAAAACCAAAACCAATCCTTTTTGTGGGATTGAGATCGGGGGGTGGAGTGGGATAAGCATGGAGAGAGGAATTTGACACTTGAGTAACAGACCAAATAAGATTTGAAAGTGTACTGAAGGTTGTTGTAAAGGTATGTAGATAATCAAATGTGCAGAAATATGGAGATTAGGTTAACACTGTGATATGGGTAGGAGAGGTTCTAGATCTGTACATGTATGTGTTGTGGAGGAAGAGAAGATGCTTAGTGACATCTCTCTGAAAATTCTTATATACATGTAAGTGGGTCTGATAAAAACATACTTTACAATGTAATAATATAACATTATAATCATGATGATTTTATTTAAGATCTAGAGGATGACACAGTACAGATGCATAGCAAGCATACATATACTGAACCTAACAAATCTTATGGTAACATTTTATTCCAGTTTTGATATACAGTAAAGATAATAATTGTACTTTAGGAAATTTGTGGTACAGGCACAAACTAGCTACATTGGTGTGTAATTACATACATATTCTATTTGTACAAGTTGTATATCATAATCATGATTATATAGCTATATATATATATATAGATATTACTTAATATTTGTACAGTTGTTTTTACTGGTTCTATATATTATATATATTGCTATCAGTATAAAATTTGAACATAGATACATCAATATGAAATGCAAATTTTAGATTTTAATAAAACATGAAATCTCTCCTCGTGTTTAAAACCTTTCATATGTAATCTTTTCATTCTATTGAGAAAAATAAGATGCACATTTTAAAGATGCTCCACTGCTGAGAAATGATTTTTTTTTCTCTATCAAAAACAGAAGCAGAAGATTTAGTATTTTTCTTCAGTTACAAAAGTTACTTACTTTACAGCATTACCACCATTGAAAAGTTTAAGCTTCTAATTTTACTTCAAGATAAAAATATTAAAAATAATTAATTGCATCCCGAAAAAATTCTGTGGCACTGTTGAATGATGTAATGATTGTGCATGCAGTGAAAGCAAAATAAATTATTTCATGTTATTTTTTGTGTTAATTAGACATATATATACACGATTAGTAACCACCAATTATGATGAGTGTCGTTTATGCTCTGTCAGTAGTGGGGCATCTTCAATTATAAACTAATAATAAAGACATCATGCACAGATGATCACCTAAGTTTTTGCCAGAACTGTCCATTCAGTTTTTGAATTTTCATCAATAGATCTAGACCATATATTTTTATTCAAAAAGAAGTATATATACCCTCAGTAACAGTAAGTACACATAGATGAAATATAAGCAGTATACAGCTAGATGGTTTCTTTGGGTTTTAATGTAATACAGATAGTGTTTAATTTGAAACTCAATCATTGGTTCCTTTTATAAAGTTGATAAAATCAGCCATAGCGACCACCTATTTAATAAGATCGTTCTTGAGTGCCCAATTGATAATTTTGATTCGTTTAGACCTGTGTATACAGAGACCTGTGTATACAGAGACCTGTGTATACAGAGACCTGTGTATACAGAGACCTGTGTATACAGAGACCTGTGTATACAGAGACCTGTGTATACAGAGACCTGTGTATACAGACACCTGTGTATACAGAGACCTGTGTATACAGACACCTGTGTATACAGAGACCTGTGTATACAGACACCTGTGTATACAGAGACCTGTGTATACAGAGACCTGTGTATACAGACACCTGTGTATACAGACACCTGTGTATACAGACACCTGTGTATACAGACACCTGTGTATACAGACACCTGTGTATACAGAGACCTGTATACAGACACCTGTGTATACAGAGACCTGTGTGTACAGAGACCTGTGTGTACAGAGACCTGTGTGTACAGAGACCTGTGTGTACAGAGACCTGTGTGTACAGAGACCTGTGTGTACAGAGACCTGTGTGTACAGAGACCTGTGTGTACAGAGACCTGTGTGTACAGAGACCTGTGTATACAGAGACCTGTGTATACAGAGACCTGTGTATACAGACCTTTTGGCTCTAAATATGTTTTGTTGTTTGTCTTGTGGGAGGTCTATATAGGCAGTTTTGACTAAAGACAGATATATAATTATAATGTAATAGTACTAATTTTAGCAAAGCTAAAATTAGCGCAAATGTGAAAAACTAATTTATGATTAATTAGTACAATTTGGTGGCCAGACCTTTTTACAAATTATAGTATACAAAAAAATATAAAATAATACTACTGCTTAAATAAGTACAGCACTTTTACAGTAATCATACAGCCATTTTGTCTTAAGGTAATTATAATGCATAGGTTGGGAATTAAAGGTAGTACAGGAAAAATGCAAATTCAACCGTGGTCATTGCAATTGGTGTGTTTTCAGAATGCAGCGACTCTACAAATAAGCATGCTCTGTAATCATGCTCTGACAGGGATCGAAAACACAAAAGATCGTAATGTGTATGAAGGTTATATCTTCACCATCTTCTTCCTGAAGACTTTGTTTCTTATAATGAAGATGTTAACTTTCCCATGCCCTGGTAAGCAGACAGGGGTCAAAAGGTCGGATCTGTTTAGAAACACCCAAACTTATTCTGTGGATTTTAATGAGAAACTTTGTTTTAGACATGTGGTAGGTGTATCTATACTGTAAAGTAGATTTTATCAAAATAATTTGTTAAGAGCTTTAAAACTTCCTCTATCTAAAAATAAATGTTTGAAGATAGAGCATTTCATATTTCTATTGTCTTTGGTTATGTAACATTAAGATACATGTACTAACTGGTACTCGTGTGTCATTCAGGGATGACGTCAGGTGCTCAGGTTTCCAAATCTCTGAGCAGGATCAGAAGGATGTTTGAAATCTTTTATATCGTTTGTGTGTCAAGGTTTTTACAGGTTATACTTTGGGACGGTTTAGTCTGACCCACTTATACTTTGTATACAAAAGATTCTACACACTAATCCCCCTTGCTGGAACACGTTCAAACTCTTGTCATACAAATCTATAACTTGTCTGTGACCCACAGATGCCTTCAGTCAGAAATATTTCTCCATATATAGTCACATCTGACTGGGGACTTTTAATACTGGGTTCTGTGTATATACAGGCTCATACTGGAAAAAGTATAATTCTTAAACCTTAAACTGACCCACTGGGGCCAAATCTTTAGAATTTTGGTTTATTGATTAACATTGTTTGAATTGCACATTCTCATTTTGTTTTCTATCTTATAAATAACAAGGTCAAACATTTTGTCGTGTACATGTGCACAATGTTGGTTTGTCAATCATGATTTTCAATTGACAGGATTTCATACAAGAATCATTACTGCTTTCATAATAATTAATAATGCTTGTCCTGCAAAGGTTATCTCCCTTATCACAATACTAGAATCCTTTCACTGCTGTACCAGGATATATTTGACATATCTTGTATGTCACCAGTGTCTTCCTTTCAGCAGAAAAAAAATATCTCATCCATTGCATAACAAAACTCTGACAATAGAACAAAATTCATCTTAGTGTTTATAGTTTTTAGGTCATAAAGACTAAATTTATTTACCATCTGAATGAGGACCAAAAAAATTCCAATTTTGTTATCAGTTTAATAATTCAGGATGATTACGTCCCTTTCACACGTATTGGGGCCCTTAAATCCTCCACAGATATGTTTTAGTTCCCTGTGGTGGGACACAAAGCGACCACTGTCTTCGCTCTCCTGAACCACCAAGTAATGTGAAAAGCTTTCATGGTTAGATATATCTACCTTTGAAGATCATACAATAACAATACACATAAAAACGTATCTGGGTCGGCACTCACCTAAGGATACAGGAAGATTTACATATATATATTTACCTATTTTTTTTCTCTGTATAATAATCCTTGTTTAGATCATGTGATCAATCTTTCGTGTAGATATGTATATTTACAGAAAATCATCAATGAATCATGATGTTAATTGGCCATAGATAATTAGAGTTGTAATTGGGAGGCCATGACGACCACACATCTTGATGTAGATGGTTGGCTGGATAAAGGAAACATTTAATGTACTTTCTGAGAAAAAGTTAAATTAATGTTAAGATGGTTGCCTCCCAGCCATGCTGTTTCCCGATCATATAAAAGAGACTTCAGAAAGAACCCTACATATATCCATGTTCTGCAACCCAACTTATTTTCACGACTTAATTTTCCTGTCAAAAAACATCTTAACAGCATTTTAATTTTGCGCTTTACAGCTAAAACACTTTGCTGTACTTGTAGTTGAACATTTTTCACTGCAATTTATTTTCGCAAATTCCAATTGACATGCAGTTTAATACCCAAAAATGAATTGAACTCAAAAATAAGTTGATCAATAATATTAATCCTCAGACAAAGTGATAAACTTTATAATTATCAATGATGGAGCCTAATAGCCATCTTGTTTTAGGATGGACAAGTGTAGCTAAGACCAAACTAGGGACTGAGAAGAATCCACAAATGAAGATTCAGCGAGGTCAAGGACATTGGGAGGTATGTGTATGGACCCCTGACATAGGGGCCGACTGGTTAAGATGTTCCATCTTATATTACCACAAGCCCTCCATTTCAAGGTCGCGAGTTTGAATCCCATGTGGAGTGGTTTCCAGGTACATGTACTAATTATCACTGGTTGGTGGTTTTTCTCAGGACACTAAGGCTTTCCTCCACCATCTATACCCGACAAGTCCTTAATTGATCCTGACTATTAATAGAACGTTGAACTAATCATACCAAATCCAGCCATTGACATACCGTATTTGCCGTAATTAGCACCCAGGGCGCTTAAATAATTGTAACAAAGTAATGTTGTAATGAACCAAAATAATGTTAAGTTGTGGACGAAAAAAGTCATCCATTTTTTAAATCTTTCTGTCATCGTGCTACATTAATATCTGTTACAGTAAACATGCATATGCCTTTTACCCGGGTATCCTTTGTGACAGACATTATTATGTCGCAATTCACATGTAAAAGACTCGCAAGTTCATGTAATATGGGATACAATGCTGATGTTACAGCTATCATTTGTTGAAAAAGATTGTTAAACCCAATGAAAGAGGGCATTAATATACAACTTTAACTCTTCTCCAGAAAAGGGCAGGGGCGCTATAATTACGGCAAATACAGTAATACAACAGACTATGATCGTAGGGTGATTTGAAAAATTGTCCATCTGATGATTGTAGGCTAAAAGACAAACTCTAATTAAGTGCCTAACTCGATTCGTCCTCTTCTACATCTAGAATAATATTTCCAACCACTAAATTGATAGCTTTAGGATTCTGCTTCTGGAAGCTCATCCATTTATATGCTGGAAGATCTTTTCTGCAAATGGAGTTGAGCTTGGGTAAGACGACAAGAAAGACAACAAACAAGGGAGATAACAATTCATCGTTTTATATAAATACAACTTATTTCTTTATATATATATAATATATGAACAAATATATAATATAGACATAAACTGAATAAAAATAGTAGGATATGTTATCGTAGTATTGAAAGTATTGATATGAGAGATTTAGGTATGTTATACAAAATACCAGACAACTCAATTTAACATGGCTATAATGATTTTTTCCATTTACACATACTCTTATTTTATGTATACCGTCTCTTTAAAATTCAGGTCAAACAGATGGAGGAAGATTTTAAGGCGCATTGCTTCCTTTGAAACGATCTCCAAAATGAAACTTATGGTGAAATATATATATATTTTTTTAACTGTGACAAACCAAATCTGAAATATGACATTGATTCACTAAAAGTTCTTAAAAGTTTTAAATCCTTATAATTAATCACTAATAAAAATAAATATGCTTCATCCATTTTCTGCACCATTTGTTACTGATTTTATTACAAATACACAACATTATACCATCAATTTTCTAGTATGTATTTATTCATTTCATGTTTAGAATTTAAACGTTATCTTGATGTCCAAATGAAGGAACATCCCTTTCATGTATTGATTGATTATTAGTTATTTCGGTAATCAAAGTTGTCTTAAGTAACGAGTAATGGAAGACATTTCATCCCAAGGACAATTTGGCCATTGGTAATCATTTCACTAGTTCCTGAGGCACTGCTGGACAAAAACAAACATTTTCACATAGACATAGTCATTAAACATCGAACTTTGATCCATCAATCGTTGCAGTAGAGTTTGAAAATCTTTTATTTTTCCTTTCTTGAATAAGCCTTTAGCTACTGTTATACATATTGTATGTTCAAAGATGTGGTTTAAGAAGGACAAAATAGCAATTCATCTTTCTGATATTCTGAATTTTTTTTAACATACAGTAACTATATTTTTTTTCCATTATGAAAAAATGTATCCTCGCCACTGTAATGCAAAAGTTTCTTTATCCCATCATTGAAATGGATCCTTTATATTGTACATGACAAACAGAAATATTGCATCGATCAACATAATTGACAAAAAGCACATAGACTTCTCCTAGCTGGTAGTTTTCAATGGCAAGTTAATATCATTTGCATAGAATACACATTGTATATCTATATATCACAGATTTTCATTATGTGAGATTATATTTGCACTAAAAATAAATTGACATGCCTTTTAATTTATGCAAATTTATGGGAAAAGCAAACAAAATTTCAATTTTGAGATTCATGATGAAAATATTCTTACCAAAATGAAATACTAGAAAACAAGTTTTAAAGAGTTACAAACTATTTACAGGATATTTCAAAGAACGACAATAAACTTATTAAAAGTAACGTTTAAGTCTTAAAACCTGAATTACTTGTTTAACAAGAAAATGGGGGGTACCTGATTTTTTTCCCCTCAAAATTTTGTAACATCACAGTGTTTTAATGTCCACTGAACATGAGCTGACAGCGTATATATGAACGTTGTTTTACTTGTCGTACAACAAATCCATCTAAGTAAAGGATGCTACACCACCGAAGAATGGTATTTTATCTCCATCAAAAACAGGAGCAGGCAAATTCATATTTTTGTTCAGTTGCAAAAGTTAATTAATTTACAACACTACCAATTTTGAAAATTTTTAGCTTCTTATTTTACTTTGATATAAAAAATATTTCTAAAATTAATTGTGTCCCGAAAAATCTCCATATGGCACTATGCCCTATAAGGAATGAATTACTGATTATGCATGTACCAAAAGCAAAACAAATTATTTCAGATGTATTTTTGTGTTAATTAGACACATATATAAAATATTAAACATCAGTAATTATTCAAATGATGAGTACCGTTTATGCTCTTGTCGGTGGTGGAGCATCTTTTAAGATAAATAATACATTATACAATAATGTACATGCATTGTCTGATCACTTTATATTCATAGGCATCCCTAAAGGTCATGAAACAATCTAATGTACTGGTCTGCACCTGATTGGGTTCTTGCAAAAAGTAGTCCCTTGCAGATAGATCATTTGAAGTTGATCGAAAAATGGTATATTGGTAGAGATAAAGAGATTCTTTGTCAATTAAGTAATAATTTTTTGTTTCAATAAGTCAAGATTCAATTTAATTAGGTCTAACCATCTTTGTTAACCATTTTCATTGCTGAGGAGGAACTGTATCACAAAATTACGACAAAATAGTGTACATACAGTAATTAACCCTTTTCTGAAAAATAGTTAGGTTAGGACCTTGCTTACGAATAGTTTAAGCAATTGAAGTCTCCTAGGGGCAGGTAGGTGTTCGAAAAACAGGAGTCTCCAACTACATTGCTCGATTAAAAATTCTTGAATTGATACTGAAATCTGTTAATAAAAAAATTACTGTTTCACACAAATTGGTTTCTGTAGGATTATACTGTTAGTATCATCAGAACTAAGTCTAATGCAGCTATAGGACTCAATGAACACTAACTTTCCACTGACACTTCAAGCTTTATAAATTCTGACTTCAGACTCCATTATTTTCAAAATTTTAGCACTTTTTAAAGATATTTTAACAGAAATATTTGACAGGCATTCCATAAAAATTCATGATCATTAATGTATTAACAACAAAAAAAGTTGTATCAGTTTACAGCAACGTCACCACAGAGAAAACATTTCAATGGATACATCTAGTACAGCATACAACGTACATCAAAACAAATTCCGAGTAACAAAACTTGAAGACTTGAAAAAAAGACCCTTATATGCCAGAGAAAAGTGAAACCATTATGGCCAATATGTTTATGTTATATTTAACACATAACGTCACCTGTATTTAACTATACATATATCTACGTCACCTGTATTTAACTATACATATATCTACACTATGTACTGAGTGAAGGATGATTGAATAAGTTATGTAAAAAATAATTATTTCTAATGACGATATGGTTGATAATTGAAGTCTGTAGAGATGTGCGATAAATTAGATTTACAGTACAAAATATCAGGTTAACAAGGTAATGAATGCACTTTGATATGAGGGATAAGATGTAATGAATTGGCGAGTTTTGCTATATATGGATGATGAAATGAATGCATTTTGAAATGAAGTTTATGATGGAATATGATACTTATGACGTGATGAATTTATTTTGAATATGAATGCACTTTTGATAAAAGCGTTATAACATAAACAGCTATGACATTGCAATGGTTTTCCAACAGATCTTTATAAATGTAATTTGCCATAGGAGTATTATAATTACAATTTTTTAATTTGATACACATGTAAGTATTGATAATCAAAATTTTAACCAAGCAATCACTTTACATACCAGATTAAGTTCCAAACCTCAGAACTGATGCAAAGTATTTTATCAAATTTGATCCAAGTTTTAACGAGATTGCCAAATAGACTTGCTTATGTGTCTGTAGGAAACAAGGAGCACTTGCTAATTATTTACAAACAACAATAAATGTTACATATTTTTGACAGTAATGGGACACTACAAATGTATAACTAATAACTTTTATACAACTTTATAAAAGTCAATAACTTCTCAAACATTCATTTCATACACATGTACATATAAATCCCAATGAATTATTCAAGTTGAGGATTTAAATTTATGATCATGAATTTATACAAGAATGTTTCTTGATACAAAAAGTAATAGTTTGCATGCAATATTTTATAATTTTTCTCTTATATACCATAAAACAACTGTTCAGTTTGTATAATTCTGCCATTTTGACAAGTTTTGCTCCTGATGTACTCTTATCATTGTCAAAACATAAGTATTACAATTCCAGGCAGCAGGAAAATCTTCCATTTCACAAAAACTGTTTTTAGCACCTGGAATTTATTCCTCATGGATACACACCATTGATTTGACTGTAGGACAATTACAGATCTCCAGACTTCTATTGCAGAACGTCGTTAGACTCACATGAACACAGTCGAGTATATGTCAATGCTAAGTCACATGTCACATTTTTACAGAATATTCATAATTCTGGTAATTAATTTATGATAACTAATATCCGTGAATATTCTGAAATATTCACCCAATCTTAAACACAGCCATCAGTACTTCTGTACATCTCGATACGCACCAGGTAATATGGAGGGTTCACTGGGGTTTCAATGGTCAATATTGTTATAACCTTCAGTTATCTTCTATCGACGTTTTTGTTTCCTCATCCAAGGTAAATATTCCAGCTAGGCAATCATTTAATTTTAAGGAGTTATCTCCCCTGAACAGGTGCTTCCCCTTGAATAGGTTCTGATCAGTTTGTGACTAGGTCTGTACAACACTGGCAGATAAGATCTGCTTGGTTTTCACAGATACTGACCACCCATCACTGGTCAGTTCAGGATGTGGCTGCATGCTAGAATGGTCATTCTTTGTTTAGGATGTTGATTCCATCATGTCCAGTCCCATTTGGACACAGTCCAGAATCCTGGACAATGGTAATTTTACATAAAAAATAACTCCATGACATAGCTTGATCATCTCTCTGCACTTGTCTCACTGCCTGGATGAGAACTGCAAGACAAAAATAAGAAAAATGTTATTTATCATCACAATGTTTACCATGACATTTATCTTTATTTTTTGTTCAATTTTAGTTGATCAAATATTTCACGAATAGATAAAGATTCACAAATTTTGAACTATATCTTTCAGTTTTTAGCTAAATCTTTATCAAGCTGGATCTGAATCAATTATATGTAGTTTTTAAAACCATATTAACTCATCCACCCCTGAAATCTTAATAAGGACTGGTCTAGTCTTTGATTTAGAAGAACCTAAATGTGTCTTCAGGGGTGAATGAGTAAAAAAGAGCATAATTGACTATTATGTTACCGTAGAATTTCACAGATGAAACAATTTTTTTGTGTGAAATTCAAGGGGGAAATGCAGCCAAATATTCAGTATAAACCAAAGAGTGGTATTACCTATTCTGTATTTGCATATTACAGCGTTATCTGCCCTTGCGGGTAGGTATTGACTGTGACGTCATGTGTTTGCAGGCATAACATCATATTTTTCAGAGAAAACAGCATGAATTGCGCTCAAAAAATAATGACGCAACAATCAATACCTACCTGCAAGGGAGCTAACTCTGTAATATGCAAAGACGGAATATAGGTTGATGTGATATGTCAAAGATGTAAACCTTTTATAAGTTTTACACTACAATCACCCTCTCTAAATCAAAATGACGCATGATTTAACAGTGGAGGTCCCTAAATTGATTGCCAACATCTCTAAATCATAATGATGCAAGATTCAACATTGGAGGTCTCTAAATTAATTGCCAACATCTCTAAATCATAATGATGCAAGATTCAACAGTGGAGGTCTCTAAATTGATTGCCAACATCTCTAAATCATAATGGTGCAAGATTCAACAGTGGAGGTCTCTAAATTGATTGCCAACATCTCTAAATCATAATGATGCAAGATTCAACATTGGAGGTCTCTAAATTGATTACCAACATCTCTAAATCATAATGATGCAAGATTCAACAGTGGAGGTCTCTAAATTGATTGCCAACATCTCATTTGAAATCATTTGTAGAATTCAGTGGTTGAATTTTTTTTACAGTACCGATCCAGATGATTGTTTTAATACCTGGCAAATTTTACTATTAAGTTTCCTTCAAGGGTAAAAAACACTATTCTTTTTCAAATGTGTCAGTGACATATGCGAGTATTTGATATGTAAATACACCCCAAGCTGGCCTAGAATTCCCGAGATCTTATCATATATCCTCCAGATTTTTACTGGGAAATACACTAAAGGAAGAAGGTGAAACACTTAAATACCTTCAGATGATGTTAGATTGTTAACATTTACTCTCAGGTAAACTCACAAGGTAGCATAACAATATTTTTTCACTGAAGCAATTTAAAACATATTTAGTTTATTTTTAGCAGCATTGATGTTTAAATATGCAATAGTTCCTTGCATGGCGTGGCAAATGACAGGTATGGAAATACATATAAAGTTTCTTTTAAATGACATTTCATTAGGTATTAGATCACTATAGTAAGAAATCTTTTGTGGACAGGTTTTAGGCCAGAATTTTATTGGGTACACTTATAACAATAGGTAAAAAAACAAACCAAAAAATGAAGGAAATTTTTAAATGTGTACCCGAGTTAAGATTGCAACATTGCATTAGAAGAAATGGCTAAGTAGCGCATTTTGTACATACATGACTGTAAAAAACACATGTGAATATCTGTTAGTTCTATAACTCTAAACATCTTATTTTCATAGAACTCAAATTAAATTAGCATTACATTACTGTAAAACCACTGTATACATTCCTTATTCTAATGACTAATTTACAGTAATGTAGTAAAAATATTGCATGCATGAACACCCTGGATGTCCAAAATCAGTGCTAAACTATCAATGATTAGCCTGAGATTTAAAATTCTTCAACAAATTTCACATTTTCCTTTGAAATACAAATTTCATTACACGTGTAATTGACAGAAAGAATTCCCAGATGAATACCAAATTGAGCTATCATGCTAATAAGAATATTGGTAATTGGGATTAGAAATGGAAGCAAGTACAGTCAATCCCTCAATGTTTGACGTAAGTACAGATAGACAGGAATTGAAATGACGTACATGTACCTATTAAGTGTACGGTTCAGTGACCACGAGGAAATGGAATCTGTAATATATACTCACGGAAACTGGTAAATTGCTTACGATATTAAATGTGGTTTTAGTGAATGTGGGTCTAGTATGGTATTTCAAAAGTCAAGAAATAATCTGAAAATGTTTTACTTAGCTAACCAACAATGATGCTTGTTTTATAACGGCATCTGTGATTGGCTAGTTAGATTGCTTCGTGATCTTTCAAGGTCTAGGTCTAGAAGCACATAAATGTGATGTATAAATTAATAAAATCTTCTTCTTGTTGGATTTTAAAGATTTATGATTTTATTGGTTTAACGTCGTATTAACTGCCAAGATCATGTAAGGACATGGCAGGTTTGTTGGTGGAGGAAAGTCGTAGTACCCGGAGAAAACCACCGGCCAGCAGTCAGTACCTGGCAACTGCCCCACATGAGATTCGAACTTGCAACCCAGAGGTGGAGGGCTTGTGGTAATATATTGAGACATCTTAACCACTCGGCCACCACAGCCCCTTGGAATTTCACATAAGGCATTCACATACTTATTTACAAAATATGAAATCAATGTTGAGCAATGTCTGCGAGCTATGAAAATATTTAAGCATTGCCTAATGTTAAAAGATGTTACCAAATATTCTGATATATTATTAAATTAGCAATTATTTCTATCTCTTTCTGCTTGTTTAGATAAATATTTTCAAAAGAATTTAGGAGACTAGCCAATTCCTTAAAAAGTGTAATATTGACTTCAAATAAAAATTGTTTATGTTTATCTAACACATCATTCTGACGTTATTATAATTAAATATTTAATGCTGATTTAACTAATTAATAGTTTGATAATGCTACCAATTGATACCAGTTCTAAAGTGACCTTAGTGTGTCTACAAATTATCAAAAATACCCTGGGACCTTAGTGATTAAGTTGACAAATCATAGATATCTATGATATAGGTATGAATGATTAAATTTCATCAGGTACCAGATTTTAAAGCACTCCTTTGCCCTCTAACCCCCTAAATACACACACAGCTAAATGTACATGTATGCTTTTCAGTTTTTGCCATTCCCTAAATTTGACAAAGGTCTCGTTTCCCAATGAACAAAGCTATCAGCCGTTCAGATCAGGAAGGATATCGTGTGGTAAATACGAACATGGAGATTAATATTTAATTTTCTAAAGTAAATGGAGTGTCCATTTAAATCTAGCGTCTGTTATTTAAACCTGTTCCTCCGTCAAGGATTCCCATTGTGGTTTTTCATGTACTTCCAGCTCTCTCACAGACAACCAATACACACAGATCGTGTGAAAGTCTGATCAGCAAGGATACATTTAACTAATAAAATTACTCAAAATGTAACTTAATTTGGACACGGTCGAGGTAAGCGTTAGACAAAAACTATTGATAAAATAATAAAATAGGTTTAAAAGTACTTTAAAATCTAATTAACTACACTTTACAAACTACCTGTCTGCTCAATTTAAATCAGTTGTGGTTTATTTTTAATGCTTCAGTTTTACTATACACATGTTTCAGCAGATTGGCTTATATGTTGGATAAAATGTTGGACAGTTGTCAAAATTTTTACACATCTTAGACTTCATTACACAAAATTACACAACACATGTGAAATATACCTGACATTTTGTAACCTTAGCTCATCAATATCTTATACCAAAATGATTTTTTTGGACAAATCTGTAATTATTCCAGTAATCCTTAATTGAGAATGCAGTAAGACGAGATTTAACATTGTTAACACTCTAGCAGGGATATGATTGCATTACATTTTTTTTTTTTAATTTTTCCAAGCTACATATCTTAATGTCTCAGTTACATATGGTTATGTCATCAAGACAATTTTGTCACTTTTCTGCAACTGTGTCAAACTTGCAGGGTTATATATATAGTTAAAATAAGATTTTTTTTTTTACTTTTCTGCGACAGTGTCAAACTTGCAAGTTTATAGTTAAAATAAGAATTTTTTTTTTACTATAAGTATCATATACATATATACAGAATGTATTCCTTTACTGGTAACATTTTCACACGCCTCTTTTCCTTTGGTGTAGAGTAATCAATACTGTTTAACCTTACACAGTACATAAACCTTCAGGTTACGGTCATCATCTAATTGTTATCAGAAAGAAGCGTCTAACCCTTCAAGGTCAAACTGAAATTTGTTTTTGTTATTCCTGGATAATCAACAAACCGGTCCTTACAAATAAAACAATTGGCCGTACCACACACTACACAGAGAGAAGATACACTATTCATTAGACTTCCGGTGGATCTCAATGGAACTTATATACTCTCTATTGAAGGGTATGGATTGTTCATGACAATGTGTTATTCCAAATGTATCGAATACTGTGAAGGTTGTTTACTTTTCGAAAATAGTGATTCTTAACCTTATTTTATATATTTATATGATATATTTGCAGAAAACACTGATATAAGTGCCTTTATAATTGGTATGCCAATAATGATGTTTCTTTATCCAGATCGATTTTCAGTCTAAATAATAGGTCTTTGTTTTGAATAATGGGGGACTTTGAAAATATATTCTAAAGAACAAAAATTTGCAAAACTGAGATCCCACTGAAATGGATGCATTGGTATTGCATGTTTTTGTACTGGTTGGATTTCCATCTACATTTTCTCAGAGAAGTTTATCTTCCTAAATAATATATATCGGGCATTCTATAGTTTTACAGTATACTCAAACTGATCCATTTGGTGGAGAAAGCAGTGATTTCAGGTAAAAAAAAATCTGGAAAAAGAACTAGAAATAATAAAGGTCTCTGCCTAATTATTAGAGAAGATAGGACGGGACAGACATTGGCAACACTATATCCCCATCGAATCTTTATGGCGAGGAATCAAAGTTTCATCTGAGATATTTGCAGTGATAAGATTGTACAGCAGAATTGGTGTTAGTATAAGCTAGAAGTGAGGTATTATATAACTCTTACCTAACAGAGGAGAAGCTTGTCTGTCTGTTACAGCCCCGTGGGTTATGTCCCCCACTCACAGAGATCTTGGTCCGATGGCCCCCTTCACCATCAAACCCATTGATGATGGTAGGGCCTCCATTAGCGACTGCAGCAGCTGCCGAAGCCAAGGCAGCATTCTGTGGGGATAGTCCGTCGGACGTATCCGATTCATCATCGTTTACCATATTGTTCGTCCTGATCTGACCACCACTGTGTGTAGACACACGAGGTCCACTCACTGTTACAGAGTTCGCACCAACGGTCATCCCACCAGAAGATTGCACTATTTGAGGTGTGGGCACAACGGTTGCCTTGGAGGCGGGCTGTTTTGTTGGACCGACCCAATTATTGAACACTTGGTTTCTGTCACTGTCTAAATACTCCTGTGAGGAAGTTTTAAAATACTTGGTACCGTCCTGGTGCCCAAGCATGTGTAGTAAACCACCACCTTGCATACCTGGATTGGCAAGGTTGACACTGTTTAACATGAAAGCATACTGTTGCTGTGGGTTTGGGGCAGAACCCTGCATGCTCATCATTCTCATATACTGCGAAAAGTCCTCTAACGACATGTTGGGCATGCCTGAATATATGGGCGCTGAGAACATTGGCTGTGACCCATATGGTAGGTTGAAGCCAGACTGTGGGAGGTTTGACTGAGAAAGAAGCTGGGAGTAATCCACTGAAGCATTGTAGCCCTGTTGGAACCCAGCTGGCGGTGGGAGAGGGGGAGCAGACAGGATTCCCATCTGCTGTTGCTGCAGCAACTGTTGCTGTATCTGAGCTTGTGTCTCTAACCTTTGGAGTCGTTCCCGAGCCTCCATCTCCCGCACTCTCTCCATCTCCTTCTCCTTTGCCTCTCCCTTCAGTCGCTCTTCCTCTCTCTTCTCTTCCTCCTTCTTTACCTCTTCTTTTAGCATTTCCTCTCGCTTCAGCCTCTCTTTCTTACGTACAGTGTCATCAAAGGTGAACTTTTTCTTTTTCTGGTAAATTTTAGGTGCGTGACCTTCAAATTCACCACTTTTCCTGTCCTTCCCTGCAGGCACATTTTCATATTCAGGAAGGACAACTATCTGACCTTTCTTGCCAATGTAAGCAACACCAGCTCGTTTCATCTGATGAATCTCCTCTTTATCACTGTCGTCCTCGTCATCAGTGTGATCAACCTCAGGTCCGAAATTTACACTTGCCTTTGTATATTCTTCCTCATCTGAAGAATCTGAGTTATGATCACTGAAGCCATGAGGTACCATGTATTTCATTGCCTGCTCCGTCTCGAAATTTTGATTCATGGCCTGAGGAGCTGATACAGAACTTCTAAGTTTCCAGTTTGGTGGCGGCGGTGGTGGTTCGTTAACAATTTCCAAATCCTCAGACTTCTGTCTACTGAGGATTTTTCCACTAGCTTTACTGATAGACCCGAAAGCATTTCTGACACTTTTATGAACTGATTTCTTGAATCTTTTGATGCTATCATATTTCCTCCGTTCTTCAGCTGCGGCATCTGAAGCTCTCTTTGTGTATTTGTTTTCCTTGCCTTTGCCTTTCTTTTCCTTAATCTTGAGATCATTGACTTTATTTGGAACAATGGTGGATTTGAAGCCCTGAACATGTCCCCTTGACGTCACCATTTGGTCTTTATCAGAGAGATTGTCATCAGAGTCAAGATCATCACATGGAGTCCAGTCCTCCCGTGAGTAAATACTAGAGTTTCGAACATCGTCAACTGCCTCTAAATCTTTCTCTTCCTCAGATTCAGATTCTTGTTGACGTTGACGATAACTCTTAGCTGCTGAACCATTAGCAACTTTACTATCCTTTTTCTTTGACTTTTTCTCAAACTTTGGTTTAGGGTTTTCCTTTGTATCCAAGTCCAATGTGATTACTTCTTTAGGCTTTTCTGCCCCATTACTATCCTGTTTCTTCACCACTAGTTTGTCTGACTTGAACACAGTTTGTTTCTCTGTATCCTTCTCTATCACTCTCCCAGTTACTGGTACGTTATTTTCCTTTTCTCGTTTCTTCTTCATTAACTCGTCTATACTCATTTCTGTCTTGCTTCTGTGTTCACGGTCGGATGCAGCCTTCTCCAGCTGCTCCCTGAATACATCAGCTGGATCTTTTGGCTTCTCTTTCACCTTGGTGGATTTCTTGACAATTTTAGTAGCCTTAGCTTGAGCAGCAATCTTGATGTCATGCTGCAACAGGGAACTAAGGCGTCGGTTTGCACTTTCCGCTGAACTAGTTGTGGATGTTGTGGAAGGCTTTCTCTCAAGGGTGGATGTCCCTGTTGCAGATTTTTCAACTGGAGGAATCACTCCTGGAGGAGGGGGTGGAGGAGGAACTTTTTTCTCCTCCTCAACAGCATCTTGTTTTTGAAGAGGCGGTTTAACATTGCCACTAGAAAAGACTAAACTAGGTTCAGTGTTATTGGAAGCACCAGTTGTTTCTGACTTTTCTTGAGCAGCTGCCTTTTCTTTCTCTTCAGCTAACTCTTTCTCTGCCTTCTGTTTTAGCCTTTCTTCCTCTGCCACTTTCTCCTTTTCTCGCTCTTCCTCAGCAAGTCTCTGTTTCTCTTTCTCTTTTTCCTCAGACATCTGACGTCTGGCCGCCTTCTTCTCTGCCAGTTTCTGTATCTCCAGCAGTAGAGGGTCCTCCTGACGTACTGGAGCAACAATTGGGGGTACCCTCTGACTGTTAGACCTTGACGGCGGCTTTCTTTCCCTTTGTCTATCATTATCTAGGCCATTACTGTTTGTATATTCCACATTGTTTGCCCTAGGCTTGTTGTAGGACTTGCTGGTTTTGAGAATGCCTTGCAAAGGCGGAGGAGGTGGGATAGAGATATCCTCCATGTCATAATCAGCTGGTGGTTCAAACTGTACTGAATAACCCCGATTGTAAACAGGAGGTGGTGGATTGTTGGGCCGGGGTGGTGCATGCTGGGACATTGAACGTATGGGTCCTCGCGGTGTCGAGGGGGCAGATTTGGAGGTTACAGGAGCAGGAGGGGCAGGGGGGCGATTTACAGGTGGGGCTGGAGCTCTTTGCTTCTTCTTTCGTCCGTCAAGAGCATCCATACTTTTTGTGGACTTTGTGGAATTAGACCGTACCAAGTTTGTTACGGGGCGGCTGGCGTGCTCAGACAGGTCATTACTAAGGTCCTCTATCCTTCTACCAGTCTTTTGTTCTATCATTGATAAAGTCTTATTTCGTCTGGCCTCTGCCAACTGGGCATAGGTCATGTTCAGTGACGAGTCCATTTCAAACGTACTCCTGACCGGGATAGACACTTGAGGACAGGAAGTAGACATGGAATCAAGCTTGCCACGTAATTCTAAGCTTTCTTTTGATTCCTCCTCGATGGTGTTCTCTCGACTGTACAGACTAGATGTCGCCGACTGTTGGCGCCGATGAACCTTATACTTCCCCGATGGATCAAATGAAACACTTGGCGTTCGCCCAGATGAACTACTGTCACTAGCAACACTTCCTGTTTCGGAATGAGCCACTTTCCCATTCGGAATACCACCATTGCTATGCAGTATTTTTCCGTTACTAAGTTCATGATCCATAGCATGGTTAGTGTCAAGACTATCATTATCTTCTATGTCATCATCGTATGCGTATATATCCTTATAGTTCGGAATGATTTTACTCATTTCCTGCGACACTGGGCGTAGCTGGTGCTTTGTGGGTAGCACGGCGGGAAGCACTTTATTTACAGGGTTATTATAACTGGGTCCCTTGGGCCCGAGATCACTGACAGGTCGGGCACTAGGTGGCGCTGTTGGCCGTGTAGGTGGTCGCCGCACCACAGGCTCCCTGCTGGCCGTCTGAGACTGCTGTTGGCCCATATTGGTACCTCAAGTCTGAAACAGACAAAAATAATTATTATATTTCTACTAAAATATTTCAATTAAAAAAAAAAATTATCTGAATATATCTAAAAAAGAAAACAACATTTTCATAATTAAAATCCTTCCCATCAGCAGATTGCTATCAACCTTCTATCCTGTGAATTTGGAAAATTTTAACTGGTACTTCATTAAAAAAAAATTTAATATGCCTTTGATACCAGATCAATCCTGAGAACTATTTCAATTCTCGGCTAGAGCAATCTAAATTCTGAAGTCCTTAGTCATTCATATCACCTACATAATAAGATATTGGTTTATTATAGAGACTTATTAGTGTACCTATTGTTTTTGTTTATAATAGACACAAGTTCTCAATCAGCATTTTAAGCTTTTCTGTGTCAATGAAGACAAAAACTTAGAACATATTTATAAAGAATTTAAAATGTCAATTGTAAAATCTCTAACCAAGCAGTAAACTAAACAGATTAAGACAGCGAGAGGCATGTAAATTTATAAGATTTCCCAAGAAATAAACCAATAAAGTTAGTAAACAATCTGTGACCATGAGAATGTCAGCAGCGTTTATCTATTGTGACATCTATGACATAATTTTTATCTGTCACGCCAAATTTAACAAAGGATTTTCCCGTCAATAGGAAGTACACAAAGGCAGAAAAAGTCTACCTATCAGTCCAGCTTAATTATGAGGACATGCAATATAGGATGTTTGAAGTGGAACAATAGTTTCATATTCATTGTGTTATTTATTATGAACAGGACAAAAAACAAGAGGCCCAGAGGGCCTGTATCGCTCACCTGGTTTGTAATGCCAAGTAATGTTCTAAATACAGGTTCATTGTTTCTTTTCTGAAGGAATTCGAATATTTACCTCTAATTCACCTACTGGGCCCTACCCATCCTGCCCCCGGGCGGTCAGAGCCAACATTTATAGAAGTTCTGTTCCCCTTCCCCCATGGATGTTTGTGGCCAAATTTGGTCACAATCCATGCAGAACTCTAGGACAAGTAGCGATTTATAGGATTTACCTCTATTTCCCCTATTGGGCTCCACCCCTCCTGCCCCCGGGGGGTCAGAGCCAACATTTATAGAAGTTCTGTTCCCCTTCCCCCAAAGATGTTTGTGGCCAAATTTGGTCACAATCCATGCAGAACTCTAGGACAAGTAGCGATTTATAGGATTTACCTCTATTTCCCCTATTGGGCCCCACCCCTCCTGCCCCCGGGGAGTCAAAGCCAAACTTTATACAAGTTCTGTTCCCCTTCCCCCAAGGATGTTTGTGGCCAAATTTGATTACAATCCATGCAGAACTCTAGGACAAGTAGCGATTTATAGGATTTACCTCTATTTCTCCTAATGGGCCCCACCCCTCCTGCCCCCGGGGAGTCAGAGCCTAACTTTATACAAGTTCTGTTCCCCTTCCCCCAAGGATGTTTGTGGCCAAATTTGGTTACAATCCATGCAGAACTCTAGGACAAGTTGCGATTTATAGGATTTACCTCTATTTTCCCTATTGGGCCCCGCCCCTCCTGCCCCCGGGGGGGTCAGAGCCAAACTTTATACAAGTTCTGTTCCTCTTCCCCCAAGGATGTTTGTGGCCAAATTTGGTTACAATCCATGCAGAACTCTAGGACAAGTAGCGATTTATAGGATTTACCTCTATTTCCCCTATTGGGCCCCGCCCCTCCTGTCCCCAGGGCGTCAGAGCCAAACTTTATACAAGTTCTGTTCCCCTTCCCCCAAGAATGTTTGTGGCCAAATTTGGTTACAATCCATGCAGAACTCTAGGACAAGTAGCAATTTATAGGATTTACCTCTATTTCCCCTATTGGGCCCCGCCCCTCATGCCCCCGGGGGTCAGAGCCTAACTTTATACAAGTTCTGTTCCCCTACCCCCAAGGATGTTTGTGGCCAAAATTGGTTACAATCCATACAGAACTCTAGGACAAGTAGCGATTTATAGGATTTACCTCTATTTCCCCTATTGGGCCCCGCCCCTCCTGCCTCCGGGGGATCAGAACCAAACTTTATACAAGTTCTGTTCCCCTTCCCCCAAGGATGTTTGTGGCCAAATTTGGTTACAATCCATGCAGAACTCTAGGACAAGTAGCGATTTATAGGATTTACCTCTATTTCCCCTATTGGGCCCCGCCCCTCCTGCCCTCGGGGGGTCAGAGCCAAACTTTATACAAGTTCTGTTCCCCTTCTCCCAAAGATGTTTGTGGCCAAATTTTGGTCACAATCCATGCAGAACTCTAGGACAAGTAGCGGTTTATAGGATTTACCTCTATTTCCCCTATTGGGCCCCCTGCCCCTCCTGCCCCCAGGGGGTCAGAGCCAAACTTTATACAAGTTCTGTTCCCCTTCCCCCAAGGATGTTTTTGGCCAAATTTGGTTACAATCCATGCAGAACTCTAGGACAAGTAGCGATTTATAGGATTTACCTCTATTTCCCCTATTGGGCCCGCCCCTCATGCCCCCGGGGGTCAGAGCCTAACTTTATACAAGTTCTGTTCCCCTACCCCCAAGGATGTTTGTGGCCAAATTTGGTTACAATCCATGCAGAACTCTAGGACAAGAAGCGATTTATAGGATTTACCTCTATTTCCCCTATTGGGCCCCGCCCCTCCTGCCCCCGGGGGGTGAGAGCCAAACTTTATACAAGTTCTGTTCCCCTTCCCCCAAGGATGTTTGTGGGCAAATTTGGTTACAATCCAGGCAGAACTCTATGACTAGTAGCGATTTAAAGGAAATGTTGACGGACGGACGGACGACGGACGACGGACGACGGACGACGGACGACGGACGACGGACGCCGCGCCATGACATAAGCTCACCGGCCCTTCGGGCCTGGTGAGCTAAAAATGAACAAATTTTACTTGTGTCAAAAACATTAATAACACAGCTGTTTTAGTTTCCATGCTAAAAATAGACATACAGATCTATAACAAGAGGCCCAGAGGGCCTGTATCGCTCACCTGGTTTGCAATGCCAAGTAATGTTCTGAATACAGGTTCATTGTTTCTTTTCTGAAGGAATTTTAATATTAACCTCTAAATCCCCTATTGGGCCCCACCCCTCCTGCCCCTGGGGTATCAGAGCCAAACTTTATACAAGTTCTGTTCCCCTTCCCCCAAGGATGTTTGTGGCCAAATTTGGTTACAATCCATGCAGAACTCTAGGACAAGTAGCGATTTATAGAATTTACCTCTATTTCCCCTATTGGGCCCCGCCCATCCTGCCCCTGAGGGACCAGAGCCAAAATTTATACAAGTTCTGTTCCTCTTCCCCCAAGGATGTTTGTGGCCAAATTTGGTTACATTCCATTCAGAACTCTAGGACTAGTAGCGATTTAAATGATTTACCTCTATTTCCCCTATTGGGCCCCGCCCCTCCTGCCCCTGGGGGGTCAGAGCCAAAATTTATACAAGTTCTGTTCCCCTTTCCCCAAGGATGTTTGTGGCCAAATTTGGTTACAATCCATGTAGAACTCGAGGACAAGTAGCGATTTATAGAATTTACCTCTATTTCCCCTATTGGGCCCCACCCCTCCTGCCCCCGAGGGACCAGAGCAAAACTTTATACAAGTTCTGTTCCCCTTCCTCCAAGGATGTTTGTGGCCAAATTTGGTTACAATCCATGTAGAACTCTATGACTAGTAGCGATTTAAAGGATTTACCTCTATTTCCCCTATTGGGCCCCGCCCCTCCTGCCCCCGAGGGACCAGAGCCAAAATTTATACAAGTTCTGTTCCCCTTCCCCCAAGGATGTTTGTGGCCAAATTTGGTTACATTCCATTCAGAACTCTATGACTAGTAGCGATTTAAAGGATTTACCTCTATTTCCCCTATTGGGCCCCGCCCCTCCTGCCCTCGAGGGACCAGAGCAAAACTTTATACAAGTTCTGTTCCCCTTCCTCCAAGGATGTTTGTGGCCAAATTTGGTAACAATCCATGTAGAACTCTATGACTAGTAGCGATTTAAAGGATTTACCTCTATATCCCCATTGGGCCCCGCCCCTCCTGCCCCTGGGGGGTCAGAGCCAAAATTTATACAAGTTCTGTTCCCCCTCCCCCAAGGATGTTTCTGGCCAAATTTGGTTATAATCCATTCAGAACTCTATGACTAGTAGCGATTTAAAGGAAATGTTGACGGACAGACGGACGCCGACGGACGCCGACGGACGACGGACGCCGCGCCATGACATAAGCTCACCGGCCCTTCGGGACAGGTGAGCTAATAAAAGGAAATGATAGCTTAATTGTCTCCTAGAACTTGCCCACCTTTAGCATGGTCTTAAGTCCAACAAAACATAACTTTTGGAAATAAGACTACATTTCTATGAAATTTTCATATTTCACACTTGAATTGAATTGAAATATGAAATTCAGCTCTATACATTAGTTCAAGAAAACTTTAATACAGAGTTTACAAATCAGCTTGTTTTGCTCATATAGGCAAATTTTGCTTACAGGTTTTAAAGTGTTGACATCATGACTTTCTCTGAATAGTTGAATATAAACACAAACATCTATTACAATATGTTTTTACACATTTACAACCTCTAGTTCAGCAAGGTTATACATGATCCTGAGCTAGAACTACCATGGTCAGCTAATAAAAGGTATGAGCACACAACAACCTGGTACACAGTATTAAGTATCAGGTCACCATACCCACATCAATCTAGTACTGCATGGACATCAAGGTCACTCTATCTACATATACCTGGGTACATTCATCTGTATCACTTTTATGCTTCCAAAACATGTCATTATATCCTATCATTTCAAACGCATGAAAGATAAGATCTACAGGGATTACTCACTGTAACCGATCTTGGTTATTAACCTGTGGACCCATGTTGATCTTATTTCATGATTTAGACTCATACACTTACTGTACTTGAACCATTTTTGCAGTGAATAATTTTCATAAATTCCTTATCGCTAGCAAAATATGCAAAATTTCATTGCACACAAAAATGGGCTTGTTCACAGTAATACTTGTTGAATTTAATACCAAAATGCACCTGTATTCTATAATCTGCGAGCAGACGGCGTTGAAATTTCCTCGTAAGTTAATAAATGTTTTCCCAGACAATAAGCTTCTTTCAGAGAAAGTTTTTGTTTCCACGGGTCAAATAGAATTTTCAATAAAATATGGCACACAAAGAGGGTTATTGATATAACCATTCACATGTACATTGGGGTTTGAGTGATCATTGATTTCTTAACAAAGTTCTGTATGTATATGGTGACAGTCGACATTCAGTCTGCGAGGTCAACCTGGTAAACCTACAGACAGACGTCATTTAGTCAATGAACCTGCCAGCTTTTATATCTCAACACATATCAATGCCTTCCATTTCTATATTCAATCAAAACTATTTAAATCTGTCAGTTTTCCATTTGATTTAGTGCTTCTAAGTTGAAGTTCTTGGGTTTTGATACATATGTACCGTTAAACCCATTTGTATGCATTTCCATTATATTATATTAATTGTCCATATTGATATAAAATTCCTTGCTCAGCAGATTATAAAACTAGTCTTTGACTATAGGGTGAATATTATAATCAATGATATTGCTACTAAATCTGATATCATCACAGCAATTATACATAAATAATTTTTAAAAATATTGTACAGTTAAATTTTTTGCATTAAAGCTAACTTGATATAAGAAAATTCCTTCACTTTAATTTTTCCAAAGTAGTGAAAGCATTGAAAGCATTTATTATAAAATCTGAGGAATTCTATTCCTTATATAATATATCGGTAGATGTATATAGCTACAAGAATGTTCTCCTATTAACAAAGAGCCATGTAATCATTGGGCCTATATCTTCAATAATTAGACTTAAAGTGATTTTCTTGATCAATACCCAGGTAGGTGACAAAGGCTTTGGCAGAAAGCAAACCCTAAAACAGCATATTACAGATTGTTGTCTTGTCTTTGACAAATCAGGAATCAACTGTATGTTAACTCCTTGTCAGCCCACCCTATGACATAACTGTACGTAATACATGGATTCAATTCTTGTATTATCTACCAATCACCATCACAGATTTTATTGTATGATTTACAGCAGCAAAAAAACTGAAAACGTGTTGCTCTTCAAAAAGCATCGTTTTTGCCTGTTTGGCTAATGATGGCTCATGTAATTTGAAACCCAGGAATTTATACCAAAAAGATAATGGCTAAAATTTGACCCCGGCTGTAAGCCATTTTTTAAAATGGTTGACAAGTACCAAATTAATGATTTTCAGTGCACGAGAACAACCAATCAATTATCTTCCATGTGTTTTCATGAGGTGATAAAAATCACATCTAATCTCATATTCACTTCCTACACATATATGGCATTTAAATAGCTGTTGAACAAGAATCCATCTAAAAAATATATCTCGTGTCAAAACAAAATTATTTCTCCAATGTTTTTTTATTTGTACCAAGGTTGTGGTTTTTTGTACTAAGATAAGGGTTATTTAGAAGCCAACATGTCTCATGTGTTCAGGTTAAATACCTCCAGCCGTCTATATTTCAACCCCCAGCAATATAACACAAGTGTTATATAAAACAAACCATTCTGCTGGCGACAATGAAGCATTTATTGTTTTACAGTGCTATCAAAAGCCAAGGTCATTCAAGATGAGCCAGACTTAGATGAAGAAAAACCAGAGTAACCCCCCCCCCCTCAAAAAAAAAAAAAGACACACAAAAAAGACACACAAAAAAAACAAAAACAAAAACCAATTAACACAAACCTATTCAGTACTCCATGTTTTCCGAACTCATAACCAAAATAATCTCCATTTCAGAAATTCTTTATTGCTAATTTTTCTAAGCGCATATGAAGTGAATTCCAGATGTATAGCCCCATAATTCATGCACCCCCTGGGAGTATACATATGTATTAACAAATTGACAGCAACTCCATTAAATAAGATATATACATGTTTATCAATGTCTTGTATCCCTCACAGACAGTAAATCAAGGAAGACAAAGGTTAGCTTAGATAGGAATCGTCAGGAAGCTCTCGTGATATTTGTGTCGTCAATAAAACACAGAGGAATTCACACGGACAGATAACAGAGGTGGTCTAAATGAAATGAATAATTCAGGAACTAAAATAATATAATTCTTATGGTATTGTCTCCAGGTGTCACGTGGTATATTCTAAGATTTACCCCTATATCTTCAGAGACAGTAAACCAATTTATTTTCATGAGCGATTGATTTTTGCATATTTGCAGGCAATCAAAATTTGTGAAAATAAATCAACACAAAACAGATCAAACTACAAGTACAACATTTTGCCTTTAAATCACAAAGTTAAATCACTGTTAAAATGTTGCTGGGCATGAAAACACAAGAATTTTAAAGTCAATGTAAAAATAAGCTGGTTTGCGCTTCAGGTATAAACTTTACATGTTAATTTCATTGTAATAAGAACACCAATATTCTAACTACCATAACCAGTTTACATATCTAAAATATTCTGTTTTTATAGAAATATCTTTTTTTGTAAATGAAGTTATTAATATTTTTCCTTTTTTCTATAAACTATTTTACGTGACATTTATCTTTTTTGTCTTTTTTTATGTCTTTTTACCTGCAGTGACTCATTTTTTCTGTAGCAATCTCACAGACAACCTACTATTATGTATAACTGTCCCAGATGACCATGCATGGCTGGGCCAATATTAATTAAGATCTATGATGAATGGGCTATTAGTCACCTGCCCATGTCTGATTGGACATTGAGTGGACATTCAGTGGACACACCAAAGTAGAATGATGCACATTAACCTATCTTGGACTGATGTTGTCATCATGTCCAGAACATCAAAGTGTTGACTGGCTAAGCCTTACAATGCCTCCAAGGTAGATCATCGGCAGGTGTAGTGAGTCAACCACATCAAACCAGTCTATTACATACCAAAATTATACAGATACTGGTCATGTAAATACATGTTTGTTGGTAAACAAACATTTGTAAACAAAAGTTAAGACTATTATAAACACAACATGAAAGTTATCAAAGCAGGCCCTTGTCTAATCTGATCCCTGTCTAATCTGGTCGCTGTCTAATCTGATCACAGTCTTATCTGATCACAGTCTAATCTGATCATTGTCTAATCTGGTCACTGTCTAATCTGGTCACACTCTAATCTGATCACTGTCTAATCTGATCACTGTCTAATCTAATCCCTGTCTAATCTGATCACTGTCTAATCTGATCACTGTCTAATCTGATCACTATCTAATCTGGTCCCTGTCTAATCTGATCACAGTCTAATCTGATCACTGTCTAATATGATCACTGTCTAATATGATCACTGTCTAATCTGATCCCTGTCTAATCTGATCACTGTCTAATCTGGTCACAGCCTAATCTGATCTTGTCTAATCTGATCCCTGTCTAATCTGATCACAGTCTAATCTTATCACTAATCTGATCACAATCTAATCTGATCACAGTCTAATCTGATCAGTCTAATCTGGTCCCTGTCTCATCTGGTCACAGTCTAATCTGATCACAGCCTAATCTGGTCACTGTCTAATCTGATCACTGTCTAATCTGGTCACTGTCTAATCTGATCCCTGTCTAATCTGGTCACTATCTAATCTGATCCCTGTCTAATCTAATCACAGTCTAATCTTATCACTAATCTGATCACAATCTAATCTGATCACAGTCTAATCTGATCCCTGTCTAATCTGATCACTGTCTAATCTGATCACAATCTAATCTGATCACAGTCTAATCTGATCAGTCTAATCTGGTCCCTGTCTAATATGATCACTGTCTAATCTGATCCCTGTCTAATCTGATCTGTCTAATCTGATCACAATCTAATCTGATCCCTGTCTAATCTGATCATCTAATCTGATCACTGTCTAATCTGATCCCTGTCTAATCTGATCCCTGTCTAATCTGATCACTGTCTAATCTGATCGCTGTCTGTCTAATCTTATCACAGTCTAATCTGATCCCTGTCTAATCTGATCACTGTCAAATCTGATCGCTGTCTGTCTAATCTTATCACAGTCTAATCTGATCAGTCTAATCTGGTCCCTGTCTAATATGATCACTGTCTAATCTGATCCCTGTCTAATCTGATCACTAATCTGATCACAATCTAATCTGATCCCTGTCTAATCTTATCACAGTCTAATCTGATCCCTGTCTAATCTGATCACTGTCTAATCTGATCGCTGTCTGTCTAATCTTATCACAGTCTAATCTGATCCCTGTCTAATCTGATCACTGTCAAATCTGATCGCTGTCTGTCTAATCTTATCACAGTCTAATCCGGTCACTGTCTAATCTGATCCCTGTCTAATCTGGTCACTGTCTAATCTGATCCCTGTCTAATCTAATCACAGTCTAATCTTATCACTAATCTGATCACAATCTAATCTGATCACAGTCTAATCTGATCAGTCTAATCTGGTCCCTGTCTAATCTGATCACAATCTAATCTGATCACAGTCTAATCTGATCAGTCTAATCTGGTCCCTGTCTTATATGACCACTGTCTAATCTGATCCCTGTCTAATCTGATCACTGTCTAATCTGATCACTATCTAATCTGGTCCCTGTCTAATCTGATCACTGTCTAATCTGATCACTATCTAATCTGATCCCTGTCTAACCTTATCACAGTCTAATCTGATCCCTGTCTAATCTGATCACTATCTAATCTGGTCCCTGTCTAATCTGATCACTGTCTAATCTGATCCCTGTCTAATCTTATCACAGTCTAATCTGATCCCTGTCTAATCTGATCACTATCTAATCTGGTCCCTGTCTAATCTGATCACAGTCTAATATGATCACTGTCTAATCTTATCCCTGTCTAATCTGATCACTGTCTAATATGATCACTGTCTTATCTGATCACAGTCTAATCTTATCCCTGTCTAATCTGATCCCTGTCTAATCTGATCACTATCTAATCTGATCAGAGTCTAATCTGATCACTGTCTAATCTGATCACTGTCTAATCTGATCCCTGTCTAATCTTATCACTGTCTAATCTGATCCCTGTCTAATCTGATCCCTGTCTAATCTGATCACTGTCTAATCTGATCCCTGTCTAATCTGATCACTGTCTAATCTGATCCCTGTCTAATCTTATCACAGTCTAATCTGATCCCTGTCTAATCTGATCACTGTCTAATCTGATGGCTGTCTGTCTAATCTTATCACAGTCTAATCTGATCCCTGTCTAATCTGATCACTGTCAAATCTGATCGCTGTCTGTCTAATCTTATCACAGTCTAATCTGATCACTGTCTAATCTGATGGCTGTCTGTCTAATCTTATCACAGTCTAATCTGATCCCTGTCTAATCTGATCACTGTCTAATCTGATCACTGTCTAATCTGATCACCGTCTAATATGATCACTGACTAATCTGATCACTGTCTAACCTGATTGCTGTCTAATCTGATCACTGCCTAATCTGATCCCTGTCTAATCTGGAGCTATGTATTCTGTATACTTGTGTATTCTGGTCCAGTAAGATTGCTTTTTCTTCTAAATTTATAATAATTTAAAACCTTTATAATCTGGAAACCAGACTAAACTGGCCAAATATGCTGGACTTGGTGACATTGACAGTTTAAACAAGTTAAGTTTCAGTAGCTTTTTTTTCTTATACATAAAATGCAAGTTGTACTGCACACGAAGCGAAATAGTATAAATTTAGTTATCATTCTATATATGGTTATAGATGATATTCTGCATTTGCTACGGGGTCGCAGTGGCCGAGTGGTTAAGATGTCCCGACATATTACCACAAGCCCTCCACCTCTGGGATGCGGGTTCGAATCCCATGTGGGGCAGTTGCCAGGTACTGACCGCTGACCGGTGGTTTTTCTCCAGGTACTCCGGCTTTCCTCCACCAACAAACCTGGCACGTCCTTATATGACCCTGGCTGTTAATAGGACGTAAAACTAAAACAAACCAAACTGCATTTGCTTTCTAGAAAATGTTTCATAGCAGATTATCTTGATGGGGTAAAACATGAAAGATACTATGTTCACAAATCAAATTTCGATGCGGTCAGGCTTTCTAGGTACAGATTTTTTATTATTTGTGGATCAAAATAAAAACCTGTAACATTGTGATAATATCAATGTCCCACGAAATTGCAAAAATATCATTCCAGCAAAAACCTCTGACTACACACTATACAACAAGGTATGGTTAATTGTTCTATGTGGTAGACACTAGTACTTTAACATGTGGTAAATTATTTACCTGTAATCTGTTTTTTCCCTTATAAAAGTCATTGGTCACTCTATCCAATAGACATCAAAAAACTGGCCACGCTCATCTAGAGTATGCCATCATGACAGATAATCAGAGAATTATGGATCACTTGACAACGTCTCAATGATGGCCGCCCTCAAATCTAAGGCCTCAGTCGATCTGTCTTCTGTTAACTACAAAGTCCAAACTCACAGGTGAGCAGTGTTTAGACATAGTTTTCTTCAGACAAGTGTCACAAAAACAACATTGATGATGAATGACTGAGTCGCTCAGATTTCTGTAATTATTATCAACACTTGGAGTTTAACATAATTTTTTATATCGTTCGGGAAATGAAGCGGATAGAGAGACAATGTCAACAGATGTGTAGATATGTTACCATGGCAATGAATGTCAATATCATCACACACTGATGGGGCTTATACTTCTAATGATACATCACTCCAAAAATGAGGATGGGGGTGGGCGCTTATTACCAAGCAGGGGCTTATTTCAGATTAAGTACAAACACTAAGAAAATGGTGAATGTATATTTTAGTTGACTGCAGTTTTTATGATGATTTAGTTACTAGCTGTGCCTTTTAACATCCATCCTATGTATAATATTTGAATGTCAAATTAGGTACATTTTTTAAGAACACGAATAATTTGTATGTATAGCTGCCCTTTGTAGGGGAAATAAACTTATCAGTGCATATATAAATGCATTAGTGCTAAACTAAGCTTCATTGTACAGTGTGCACCATACCCATTTTGAATATTACCAGTATGAATATGTTAGGGATATTTTACATAAGAGTTTACCTAAACTGTTGAGTTAATTTGTCTTTTATCATATAATGGGTGTGTAATTCCATCAAACTTTACATATGAATACTCTACCTGTTCTATCTTTAACAGAGAATTCACAAAACATTTTTGAGTACATGGATTTTTTGAAATGGTTATATAACTCAAGTCAAGTAATCCATCACCAACATCAGATATTTACCTATTTGCTATCTATTTATGATGGCACATTACAAGGATCTAATATTTCTTGTATAGAAGACATTGTACAGCTTTGTATATACAGGTAAAAAGAGGATACTATATATTTTGCGGAATATCTTTATATTGCTTCCATCGTGAAATCCACGAAAAATTGAGAACTGAATTAACTATATATATATTCTCTTATAGCCGAATTGTGAAATTAAAAAAACCCACTAAAATTAACTTTCTCATTTCTAGTTCAATCCATGAAAATTTTGAACTGCAAAAATAACTGGCCAAACGTAATATGTACAGACAATTGTCACAAAGGACAAATGATACAGTTTGTCAATACTAAACAATGATATTTTTATACCTGTATATTTCTACGCTCGCGTACAGTGAAGAGATTTAGACTTATTCTACTCCGGAGAAACATGGCCTTCCATGACACCACCTCTAAACTCCAGACAGATAAATGTCTGCTATCAATAAACTTTCTCTCACCTGTCCAGGGCTACAACAATACCTGAGAAATCATCAAGTGACCAGGTGAAAAAAAAAGTTCTCACCTATGTTATGGTCAATACTACTCAAGACCAATGTTAGTAGGCCAACAATTGACAGAGCTTGACCACAGCTCACATAAATTATGTTTGATTGTCAAAGAGGACTCCATATGTCGATCACTTACGGTGATTAAGCCCGAGGTATACGTGAATCCCTGTATCAGTACAGGACAGGTACAGGACCGGTCCAAGATGTTGGTCAATAGTTCAGGACATGTGCGACAATTTGTCCTTGACTGGACATGTAATTACTGGAGTTATAAAAGCATGATGACCAGTGGACACATCAAAGGATATTCTGACCATGCATTAGTTACCTCCCACTTATATAAGTACAGATTTAGATAATCACTGCATGGATATTATTTCATAAATTGCTTGCACTGTAAAACCTGTCTTTAGCAGCCACCTGTTATAAAGACCACCTGTTTAATGAGACCACTTTCTTGAAGTCTCAAATGGCCAAACAAGAGTGCTTGTCTATAAGGACATTTGTTATCCTTTGTGTGGTCTTAATAGACAGGTTTCTCAGACAGAATTTGTTTGTATGCATACCATTGTCTCTATGGTAAATTGATCAATCTGGAAACTGGGATATAGCTTAAGATTTAAAGTAAATCGGTGATTCTTATATGACTCAAAATATTATCACTTAAAAATATCATAATGCAAGAAATCGAAGATAACATTTTCTAAATGTTTAGGTCAACAAAATGGTTTATCAAAGAGTAACCCGAAAAGTAAATTTATAAGTTTAAAATTGCAGAATTGCGACAATTTTAAAAATTTGCTGATACAGCAATTTGTTCAGATTCTGCTAGTAAGGAATTCATGGACCTCCATTTAAAACTCGTTGAGTTTGCTGATTTAGTTTTAAATGTCCACACAGTGACAGTCAACCATTCTGTAACTCAAGATGGCTGTCGACGGGGATCTGGTCCAGGCAATGTGACATTCTATCCCATACATATAATACTGTAACTTTACCCCTCAAACATTGATTTGATATTAAAGAATTTCTGTGCCCAACTTAAACCAAACAGTTGACGATTTAATGAATTCTGTGTGAAAACGATATCTTTTAAATAGCAGTCAATATTTATACAATCTTTACAGAATCAATATTGTATGCAGTAGCGAACAAGTTGTGTCGAGTAGTTTTAAATACAACATTTAATTCACATCAAGGGGGCAATATATTTGATCTGGAGAACATACATTATTTCCACCGTTTAGGTAAATCAAAATGAATCAAATCTACAATTTCAAATTAACACAATAGTGTTGACACAAGCAATGCAAATAGTCATAAGAACAAACATTGATCACTTTCAAGTTTTAAGATTGGCAAATTATTTGCATTTTGATAACGGTAGATTTACAACAGCGGTCCAAACATCAGTTGTCAAAGTAAAATTTTTGTAAAAGTGTTTCTAAAGTAAATATGCATAAAATTGTTAGAATACCAGTATTTTTTAAAATTTACAACACATGATTTATAAACTCAAAAACTTCATTAATAATAAGCAAAAAGGGCAAAGAAGAAATAAGAAATTAAACATAAGATACTAATGTACTAAATTGGAGATAATCATTATAAATTGTGATTGCATATTACAGAGTTATCTGCCCTTACATGTAGGTATCAATTGTGACATTATTTGTTTTATCATGCTCTCTGGAATATATGTTTTACTGTAAAGAGTACTTCAGTACAAACATGACAGAAATATAGATTACATATTCCATGCAACTGAAGATAACTTGAACAAAAAGTGAAATAATATACTAGATTTTCAAAAGAAACCAAATGTCAATCTGAAAATTGCATAGAAAGGTTAACTACTGACACATATAGTCATTGTTAAAATGTTTTTATTGCAACTCTACAAATATCATGTAACAATGCACAGCTGATATCACATTTGGCCAGAACAATTAAGTATATGACACTCATGAACAAAATATTCAGGTCATTTGATAGCTTAAAGTGAAACTGATACATATATGTTGAAGAGAAATATGACACTGAATGTACAAGAATGCTGAATATTAGCCAAACCTAAGAAACCTGAAGCAATTTCAAATCAGAATTTTCTGAACTAGAAGACATTCAATCTAGAGCGTGGTGACAGAAACTCCGACCAAATTACATAACAACTTCAGTGGAGGACAGTTGACATTGGAAACTAGCCATACTCAGCCTACTTAGTCAGGTGTTGACTGTGTATACAGAGGGAATTTGTTCACAGAAGAATTTACATAAACTAATGGTCAACATATGATATTTGTTGACTACTGTACCTCATGAGACAGGTGAGATAGGTTAGCTAAGTAAACTAGTATGGATCCTTTACATTCAATTTCTGGAGAAAATCATTCATACTCAAGCTATCTTGTTGACATTCAACACAACCCTAAGCAAAATATCAAGAACAGAATTTTAAGAAGACCACCCCTGAATCTCTGAGATCTTTCTGTGAGCAATGTGAACAATGAAGCTGTTTTGTTATTTTTACCTTATTTGGTATACAATCCCTTGGGCACTGTTAGATTACCTTCTGTATCAAAACCTGAATTTCATCCACAATGAGACAATTAAATGTACTCTTCAAAATTTGTACGTTTGTTGTATAGCGCTAAGGTGGTCTTAAAGCAGTTCTTAGAGGTCATTTTAACTTTCATTTTGAAGATTACTTGCAGAATGTTTACACCTTTGTGTACTTCTGCTGTCTGGTCACTTGTCGGATAAAGGTGACACTAAAATAGTAATAGTAATCGTAATAGTCATCAAAATGTAAAATAAATATGTTCACAAGTTGTGTAACAATACCAATTACCTTCCAGCCTGAAGAATATACTAAGAAGCACACTGTATATCTAGCTGACTTCCTGAATCATATTATCTCCAAAACCGACATTCAATCGTCCCATGAACAAACTCCAAGATGCTGAATGAATTACCCATGACTCATTTCTGTACATTTATTTTGTAGTAATGGCCACCTGTTTGGTATACATACAACACTGAATAACTGATTATCTTTACCTATATTTTGCCTAAACTACCTTTAAATTTTTGTTATATTGTCAAAGTTAATGTGAATACACACTCCTACCGCTGACTAAACGGTAGCTGAAGGGTATTTCCAACAGATCAGTATGACACACACTTGTAACAATGTCTTGTTTGTGTAAATGTATTAAAATTCTGCTGAACTCCTACATCTTTAGGTAAAAAAAACCACTTATATCTCTTTAATTTGTGTAACTCAGACAGACGTTAACACAATGTCTTAAAACACATTTCCATATAGTACACAAAACATTTGCAGTTTATTTCAAAGGCAGGACATGGAAAGAACAAGAGGCCCAGTCTTTATTCTATTCTTATGAATCAATCTCTAAATGTATCTGCTTCTGAGATTATTTGGTTTATTTTGTTGGACTAGCTCATTTACAACTTCAGATGAAGAAATGCCAGAGTACCCAGAGAAAAACCACAGACCTACACGGTTATATGTAGTACCTGCATGATGGTAACTGGTCAGTATTGGTTTGAAATCACAGTCCAGAGTTCAAGCACCGCATGGAAACATGTCCGGATTACTCACCACTATATAATCTTTCGAAGGAAGTTAATAAGAGGACACTGACCTATGACCTTACGAATATTATTAATTAATAAGCTTTCCATCTTCCAACCCAAAGATGGAGCTAGCTTAAGGACTGGTGCTAGAACCATTGTAGCAACTCAGTAACTGCAGTTCCTTTGTTCTGAATGAGATAACTGAGGGTGCAACAAGAAACTTAAGAAAAGAATACCAACAGTAGCAGAACTTATTAAATTCTGTTTATTATTATAGGATAGCTGCATTTCATTAGCCTTGCTTTGAATGGTCATATCAAGTAACACAACAGGACTGAATATTTTTTTGTATGTGAATCACAAGTCAAACATCAAATAATCAGGTTACATATGTCCTCTTGTAGTGTAAATAATTGGATAAAGTTAGAATTGTTTTACTTTATAGCATTATCCAAGGCATCAAAAGACAAACAAAAATACAGGTACATTTTACAAGTCCCTTTAGATAAATATACAATACGGCACTTATATTTCTTGCCAGTTTAACTCGGAATGTCAAATATGTTTGAAACATGATAATTATTATAACATTTTGCTTCAGGCGGAAATACGCTCATGAGAAATGAAAGCGAAGAAAAGATTCCAAAGAAAAGAGTTGTTCTGTTGAATCTGTTCCCATTGTTGAAATCAAACCAGCTGAACTTTGACCCCACCTCAACAGAAAATCTTTCGATGTTACACATCAAGTATTATTATAAGGTTTATATATATAAGACATTTAAAGCACCTGAGTAAAAACGTTGTTGAGCCGTAACAACATACCTGTGTATTGGTAATTGACTAACAGATGTCATTGGGTATACCCAGACAGAAACGATTTGTAGTGTGTCCTTATATGGAAAAATCAATTAAGATTAGAATGGAAATATCTAAATATCCCGGTATAAATTAGGGTCAACACCGAAATGATCCTCAATCTCCCGGATTTTAAAAAGTATTAATCAGGTATATATTGAAAAGAAACATTGAACTGTTTTGTAACAAACTCGGCTACAAAATGTGAAGTATGTTAAGTCATTTTAATGATGTGAATAGAAATTTCTCCGAAGCTTTGAAGATATTGTTGAGTGCATGACTCTAATGATCTCAGCGTCTAGTCGTTATAAGAGGTCGCTTTAAAGGTCGGCCATATTGACAGAGTTGATGAAATGTCCCGACATTGTACAAGCACACCTTCATCTTTGGGTTACAAGTTTGAAACCCAGGTGGGACAGTTACCTGCAGGCAGATCAGTTGGGTTTTTTTCCAGGTACTCTGGCTTTGCTTCCCTTCTGAACCTGGCACATACTAAATGATTCTGGCTGTAAATAGGACATTTAAATAAAAATTACCCCTATAAACATGCTGATATATAGACTGTGTTAGTATTCGGTGACTATAGTGGATACAACCTGTTCATTAAATCGTTAATCAGCCAAAAACAAAACAAGATATTTGTCATAGTTTCCACATGTTCTGTGAGGCTGTTTATATGTAATCATTAATTATGTTTATTTGGTGTTTTAACGACCAAATGACTAAGGCCAGCTATGAACTTTGTATCAATTTCAAATGACACACAAAACGTCCTAAAAATGGTGCGCTTTACGTAATCAAATAGCCCTGGAATGACAAATACCTATTGTAGCGACAAGACAAAGTTTATAAAGAATGTGTATTAGGTATCCAAAACATTTGGCCTATGTTTTGTATTGTAATACTAATATATACAGTGTATGTCCTTATATATATACTGAGAAGGACAGATTTACTCATGCACATCTATCTCTCTTGGGCAATCTGACGACACACCGATACCATCACCGCTGGCCTTCATGCAAATCGCGATGGAACGACAGCCTGAAAGGATCAGAGGTATACTAATCTACCCAGCTGACTATACTCTGGTACGCTGACAGGTCTGGAGGTTATCATAATTAATATCTTCAACACTCTAAAGTTGGGACAGCTTACAGAAATATAAAATAATGTTTATTCAAGTAAATATAAACGAAGCATGTATTTCTAAGTCATCAAGAAATCACCCATCGTCGTGGTTTCAAAAACTTTTAAAAAGAAATATGTAAAACTTAAAGGAATGGGAAACTTTTTTATATATTTCCAATGAGTCGGTTTGTGATATTAGAGTGACAATGTATGTTACATGGTTGTGGCCGTCTGGTTCGAGACTAGTTGAGTGGACTCCACCTAATAGGTGTAGAGGAATAGTGTGAAGAACTATATAATAAACACGGATAGACACAGCTCATTACATCTGTAAAACATGGCCATTTTCTTGTCTCTGTCATCAACACGGTACACAATCCTCAAACTCTGCCAGGTGATTTGACTTGGAGAAAAAGCTTTATACATGCAGCTCAATAGAGGGAATATTGTCTTCATTGATTACAATCACAATTGAATTAATATTTCTTAATTGAAACCTCGAAACGTCTGTAGGACAAGGGCCCCACCTCCATATGGAGTGAGCAGACAATGGGACATATAATGCAGAAGAAAAAGATTGATGCAAATCATCACAAGGTTAAACAATAACACAACCAGGATGTCCTTATCCAATTCATGAGAAGTCTTTTCGTATATTTAGATCAGCCTTTCTTATCTACTCATAAACTCAAGTACCAAAAGCATGAAAGTATACCCAATAATTATATTGAAAACTTTAATCAGATGGTACTTGACGATGCAATGACCTTGACCTTTAAATCACCTTTCTTCGATTTTTAATGAGCATATGTGATCTTTAATCCCCTACCGTTCTATTTACCTTCTCTTTTAAAGTTCTATTGTTGAGTCCACTCTTAAGGTCTCTGTTGCAGAAATGAACTGAGTAGTCTTACACAAGTTCTGAGCCTCTCCCAAGGTCACAAGGACAACAGAGGATTCACTTGTAGTAAATGTGAAACAATTCAGAAGGTCACGTGTAGAAAATGTGAAACAATTCAGAAGGTCACATGTAGTAAATGTGAAACAATTCAGAAGATCACAACAGAGACTACTGCTCAACTTTTGCCAGGGAGATGGTGGGAGATTCATATGTAAAGGTTATTGCAAGGCTTTCGAGGGATTTTTTACACCCAAGCAACTTGAGGGGGTAATTAAAGTCCTAGGTGAAGAAGAATTCTGAAGATCACAGCAGAGAATACCACTCAACTGAAAAACTGAAAGAAAAGTTTATAGCAATAGCAAAATATATCCAGGATGTTTTTTTTTCATTTTATAGCAGTTACTTCACCTAGATGTGTTTTTGTCTCCCTTGCCATAAAATGTTTGACAGTCACAGAGAAATTACTTTTATCCTTATAACCCATTACACTGTCCCGAACCCTACAGACAGATTATCAACGCTGGCCATTAACTCTCGACATGTTTAGGAAACAGATATTGTTAAAGTTTAAAGGACATTGTAGTCCAGTCAAAAAATCTGTCTTCAATTTCAAATCAAACCCCGAAACACAGGAAATCTCTCCACAGGAACAACACATAACTTGTCGAAAATATCCCCAAACTTTTTTTTTATGTATATTAGTTTTTAAAATCCATTTAAGGGTATGAAACTATAAACCTTAACCTATTTCCTATGGACAATGTCTGTTGTTGTATTGACCCTTTCTCACCAGGGACAACATCGTCTGAACCCGTCCACAAAACCTATAAGCCTTCCCTGATCAGACAACAGCCTCGCTCCCAAGGTAATCAATATGAAGGGATTTCAGGATCAACTCAAAACTGTCTTAACTCCACTGTGAAATTTAAAATGAACATATTCACAGTAGCTATAGATGTACCACATTATTTATGTTGATAACGTAGATCATTTCTCCAACAGCTCCTTAAGGCAGCTAATGTGAGTTAAAGCCGTTAAAATTACAGTTATTATCAATACGACTCGACAGGTATTATGTCTGTCAATCATATCCATTCAATAATCGACTACTGGTTTAGAAAAGTTCTAGATATGACTATGTTCGATACAATCGATAAACAGGAATGTCATAATTAAAAAAGATATTTGAATTACATTTTCGAAGGCATGTACCTTGGCCTTTGATATGAAAAGATAGAAAATCTTACTATTATATAAGATTGTCAAGTGTAAGCTGTAATATGATATTGATAGTTTTACCTCAAAATACTGACTCGGTCTAAATATATAAGAGGAATTTCATTTCAAGGTTGTTCTGTTTAAATTTGAATTTGAAAGTCAATTTTGAACTTAAATACATCAATTTATTCTTTAGAAAGTTGAACAGCATGCGGTAAAGTAGTCACTACAGTATTAGATTCATTGGTGATATTGCAGTCATGTCGTCTATTTCACAAGCATGTGTATAGACGGCAGTTTTAAATTGTGTCTTATGTTAGATGTTACATAAGGACAATAAATTATGAATATTGTAAAATTAATAGAATTTTAGTTCAAGTCTTAGTAATACACTGCACTTTTTTCTGAGATTTTTTTCCCAAATGAACGAAAAATGTACTCTTATCCTCAAAGTCTACTTATTAAATAAGCACTGCACCAGGATCACCTAACAATTGACATCTAAGAAAAGTTATGGGGTATCACATAAGAATTTGGTGCAGAGATCAAAAAGAAATTCAGGAAAAATTCTTATAATAAAACTAAGAGCAGAGCTATTCAGTGATATTTAGCATTCCTGACTAAAAGCAAATCTATCTTCGACCAGGAAATCAAATGTTCCATCTTGGTGGAATTAGTCTGGAGAATTTCTTATGAATGTCTAAAACTTTATCTACATTAAATATGAAAGGGTGTGATTTGTTGAGAACTTTGTTAATTTGTGTCAGGCTTGAGCCTGTACGCACAGATATAGCATTGATTGTCTCCTTACCTGTGTATGATATTCTCCAAGCACCTGTTTAACAGGTCAGCGATGATCAAAGAAGAATGTCAACATTGTGGTGGCCGGGTTGTACAGATCCACACACCAATCTACAATGATAAACGAGCAACATTATTAACCGGAGCAGTTTATCAATATACTGTTGTATACACAACATAAAAACACAAGCTTACATAGCACTACACATTAATTCCAGGAGTTTTTATACACTCGTACATATACAGTGTAACAGACATCTCCAATACATCTCATCAATACACACTCAATAATTGGACGTCCCATCTCAGAAATTACGTCCACAGAGATACTTTGCTGTTGTCCTTTACTGTTCATGTAAATTTCGTTTAATTCTTAATCCTCTGTATTCACACAGCACTAGCCTCACGTAAATGACCAAACACGACGACATATCTATTTAACCTGTAAATTAAAGCCAGTACAAGACCTTGATTAATCAGGCAGTTCTATCAACTCCTTTAAACCTGCATTGTGAATGGTCAACTGACGGACATGGGAGCGTCCAATTTGTTTACCTTTTTTACCAATACAAGGTGTTTATTGTAATGGTCATTGTCCTAGAACAATACAGATAAACAATAGCCTTCTCGTGAAGACTGTTTGTCAGAGGTGAGCGGGAGGACTGATTCAGCAGCCCAACCCACCTAGTCTAGCTGTACTTTCAGTTAACAAATTATTACCAAAATTCATACAGGATTTTATCTGTATCAGAGTGCAGGATTTTTTAAACAAATTCAATCACTGCTTCCACCTGGGATCAAACTCAGGACCTCTGGTTACTAGTCTGACTCTCAACCAATTAGAAAGTTCTCTCAAGCCAAGAAGTATATACTGCGAATAGTAATCACCACAGGTACACATCAAATAGCTTCCTACTGTTCCTGTATCTCTCTTAGTAACCTTGATTTCTTTAAATTCATTCTTACCCTATTATTTTAAAATAGACTTTCCCAGCCTTTGGTCTAGAAGAACCTAAATGCGTCTTCAGGGGTGAATGCATGGGTATAACAACAATCAACTCATCCCAGCATTGCTTCATCCAAGAATATCAAACTTAATCAACATATCCTAGATATAAATCCAAAGGAAATCACAAGTATACTGTTCCAGGAATACAATCTGATAGTTTAAAGGCTCCTAGACTTCTGAAAACTATGTCAAGAATGTCAAGGAATATTTGTATCTGTGGCAGTGTCTCACTTCGTGGTCAATCTAATGAAAAATACCTGATAAATTGGTCAGCGTGACAGATTTATACAGGAGATTTCCATTCTGATGAAGCTGTCACTTCTTGGTTCGATTCAACAAGGAAAGACATTCTATCACACATGACCGATTACATCCCAAACTTTGTTTATTGTGTGGCTGAGGTATAATGCCAAGTTATCGTCCACAAATAAATGGCCAGCGCGACCAGTGTCAGGTGAGACAGGTACACGGAATCACCAATGATCAGTGAAGCATGAAGCTGTGGTGATCAGTGAGGTGTGAAGCTGTCGTGTGTGGGTTCTCCCTGTCACGACCCCATTGTTATAGCCTCTAATCCTGTGTCCACTACAAACATCGTCCTTCAATTATGTTGTTTAATTGTGTAACGTCTAAGGCTTAAGTGGTACAAATTTGGGTGACTGATCTATGTTCAATAAATGTTTTAAAACATTCTTATGAGTCAGACTAAACAAAAAAGACACGTTTTCTAACAAAAGAAATTGTATACACTCACTTACATGGGTCCGCCCTTTATACAATTTCTACAATCAGAAGAAAACTCCACCCTGAGTATTCATCAAAGCTGACAATCATCAGCTAATATTCCCGACACGGCTTTACGCATTGATCCACATGCACAGCTGACCATCAAACAGTGTTGGTCTAGGTTTAAGTGTAATGTTATAATATGTATATTTTTGAAAATCAATATTATTCAATAAGCAGGTGATATTAATTCTTATTCATGCTGAATCATTTTCATTTAGATGTGCTTAACCTATTAACTTTCACAAATATATATACACATTGAAATCATTTTTGCTTTGTCCCTCGAGTGGTCTTTATAGACATATGTGACTTTATATTATACTGTAATTTTTATCTTTTAACAGAATCAACCAAAAGCATCAAGAATTTTATATCATATCTGGGGTTTATTCGCAAAAAAATATCTTCATGAGTTATAATTACATGTGTGTACATATATCCACTGCTAAATATATCAACTACTAGTTATTTATATAATCATTTTCATAAAAAAACATCAAAATGATGCGTGAACAAGGATATTACATAATATAACACTTGTTAGGATCAGCTAATTGTTCCTTAAATTCAGAAACTGTTTTTTAAACTTCTCTTCTTATGATCAAAGTATGAAGTTTATAGGTTTTTTAGTTGTCCTACTCCTATTCCGTATTTGCATATTACAGAGTTATCTGCCCTTGCAGGTAGTTATTGATTGTGACGTCATGTGTTTGCGAGCGTAACGTCATACATTTCTGAGAAAACAACATGAATTGCACCCACAAAATAATGACGTAACAATCGATACCTACCCGCAAGGGAGCTTACTCTGTAATATGCAAAAACAGAATATAATTCACTTTATCTAAATAGCAGCATAATTAATGAAGAGTAATAATGTTGCAGGACTGTAGTTTGGCAAGGCAACTTCATGTTTACGAGTCGTTTACTCTTCGATATCAGATACAATATATATGTAAATAAGTAAAGATTAAATTCTGTGTTAACAGGTGCTATTAGCGATTAAGGTAAGTGGATAATGACAGGTATTGATAAGTAATTTTAATGAATCATAGCAGCTGACCAACGATTGACGCCCTGCAAATAATACCAATTCTACTATAGCCTAAATGTAAACAATGCAACCATACACAATATCTTTAGTACCAGATTATATAGTAAAGTCTCATTCTTTATTACTTAATCTACTGAATATGTTAATGTTAACTCCATCACCCCTTAAAACACATTTGGACTCTTCTAATTCAAAGACAGGGATAGTTCATTATGACTTTTCAGGGGAGAATGAGTTAGTTTATTATGACTTTTCAGGGGAGAATGAGTTAACTTCATTCTTTTGCTTAATCTGTACCAATATATTTAGGCCTTTACATCTAACTTTGTTGTAAAGTGAAAAGTTTAAAAGTTAAATTGATGTTCTTTGCAATCACACAGCGATTTGTATAGCATGTCTTTAAAAAGCTTGGGGGATACTAACAAACAATAATACTATATAGATGTATTGGTTCAAACAAAATATCTTAATAAAATCGCAAGAACATAAATGAATTCTTATTAAGATTATCTTTAATAAACATCTATATATATCTTAATTAATACATTTCAATCAACCATGTCCATGTTTATCTGAAAGTAATACTAAGAGATTTGAGAAAAAAATTGAACATGACCTCAACAGATTGAGTGTGGGTGGGTACAGGATGCTGAAATAATTATGACATGGCGGAAGTGAATGTGATCAGTGTCACGACCAAGCAATAACAAATCTTACCCCCAAGTACAACTTTGTGTCCGGATATTAGCGACTTGATTTCCACCTGATCATGTACCATAATTGCTGAGCACTAACCCAAATTATGATCCCTGTACTGTAACATTCAACGTAGGATCGAGACTTAACTCAGATAACCTTGGTGTATTATGATTTTTATCCAGGTATGACAATTCTTAACAGAAAAGTATAAAACCCACAAAACTGGTTTGAGATAATCATGAGCCAGAGGTGTCACACAGTAAAATATTGTCATGCTTTACACATTGACATCAATTTTATTGGTACTTCAAATTTCTGTAACAGGATAAGAAAATGTGGCAGTCAGACCAAAGTGATTGAACTGATTATCCACAGAGTCTAATTCTGCTGCAAATCCTCAAACCCTATTAAAGACAATCGTGTTTAAAAATGTATCTCATGAAATGAAGATCAAATAATGATTGTACTTACATTTGTCCAATTTTATTTCAATAAATGTTTTCTAAGAACATTTCTTTCAAAAATTCTGATGGCCTAGATATATGACACCGAGATGGTGTCATTCTTTGTGGTAACGTGCCAGAAGACAAGATACATGTACATGGCCAAGAAATTATGTTTCTTTTTTTACTTGCTAACTACCATTGACTTCCTTTAAGGGTACATATCAAATGATATATGGGTGGTTTTCACTGCTCCTGGGAACATTCACCACAGCGGAACAGACTGATATATGGGTGGATGGATGTGTATTCATGTGTATTACTTCATTTATAGCCCCCACTTTTATATATATAATAAGTCAGGTCATTTTGTTCATGGCCATAAAACTATAAAACACAACCATCTAACACAGTGTGAAAAAAACGCTTTTGAGCATTGAGTTTTCAGACTAAAATTCTGTCCTGGAACAAGATCAGACCATATAAAGAATACACCTCTACGTGGCTGCAATTTGGTTTGGTGTGATATTTAAGTTTTTTGGATTTTTTTTTTCATATATATTTTTATTCAATCATGATTTGATATAATTTAACTACCTGTTAACAGCTAGGGTCAATGAAGAACGTGCTAGTTTTGGATGGTGGAAGAAAGCCTGAGTACCCAAAGAAAACCCACCAACCTGTGGTCAGGCAACTGTCCCTCATATGGGATTTGAACTTGCGACCCAGAGGTGGAGGGATTGTTGTAATATATGTCCAAACATCTTAAATTACCACTTGGCCACTGCAGGCCCGAAAATGGGGTTACAAAGGATTTAAAGTATATATATTAGAGGCAATAATACAAATACATGACAAAATTATTAAAAGTTTTATTCTTAGAAACAAGAGGCCCATGGGCTTTAACGGTCACCCGAGTTAGAATATATAATGAAACAAATAATGAAACAAATTAAAGACATATACCGGTATAGTAAACTTGACCCCCTCCCCAAGGGGAAACATGAGATCCCAGGGTCATATAATTTACAATTTTTACGAAACAAACTTTAAGACCTTTTCATCTATAACGTGTATTTGATTCTACCATTTCCAGAATTTTAGAAGGATATTTTTTGAAGTTTTAGCCTATTTGACCTTTTTTGGCCCCGCCCCTCTGCCCCCAGGGGGTCGGCCTGAACCAATATGGATATGATGTTAAAATGCTATCTCAGGCTAATAATTCAAACCAAGTTTGACTCGTTTCCAATGAAAATTGAGCAAAAAATGCTCATAAATGTGTTTTCTCTATATAAACTATAGTAAACTTGACCCCCTCCGCAGGCCAGGGGGAAACGTGATACCCCAGGGTCATATAATTCACAATTTTTGTAAAGGACCTTAAGACCTTTCTATCTATGAAAAGAATTTGATTCTACCTTTTCCAGAATTTCAGAAGAAGATTTTTGAAGTTTTAGCCTATTTAACCCCTTTTGACCCCGCCCCTAAGGCCCCTGGGGGTCAGTCATAGAAAATTTGTTAATAGGATTTAATGGCCATCTCATACTGACAATTCTGACAACATTTGACTCATTTCCTATTACAAATGACCAAATAATGCTCAAAAATGTGTTTTCCCTATATAAACTATAGTAAACTTAACCCCCTCCCCAGGGGGAAACTAGAGACCCCAGGGTCATATAATTCACAATTTTTGTAAAGGACCTTAAGACCTTTCTATCTATGAAAAGAATTTGATTCTACCATTTCCAGAATTTCAGAAGAAGATTTTTGAAGTTTTAGCCTATTTAACCCCTTTTGACCCCGCCCCTAAGGCCCCTGGGGGTCAGTCATAGAAAATTTGTTAATAGGATTTAATGGCCATCTCATACTGACAATTCTGACAACATTTGACTCATTTCCTATTACAAATGACCAAATAATGCTCAAAAATGTGTTTTCCCTATATAAACTATAGTAAACTTAACCCCCTCCCCAGGGGGAAACTAGAGACCCCAGAGTCATATAATTCACAATTTTTGTAAAGGACCTTAAGACCTTTCTATCTATGAAGAGTATTTGATTCTGCCACATCTGTGAGTAGAGAAGAAGATTTTTGAAATTTTACTAAATTTTACCCTTTTTGGCCCCTCCGGCAGCCCCCTGGGGGATGGGGACCATATAATTCACAATTTTGATAGGCCTTATGCCTTAGAAGGTTTGTGCAAAATTTCATTGAAATTGCTTCAGCAGTTTTGGAGAAGAAGTTGAAAATGTAAATTGTTTACGGACATACGACGGACGACGCACGACGCACGACGCACGACGGACGACGGACGACGACGGACAAAAGGCGATTAGAATAGGTCACTTGAGACTTCGTCTTATTCTTAGAAAAAAAGAAAAATATCTGAAATCCTATAGAATAAATCTTCATGCTTTCTAAACCAAATCTAGCTTCAAAGAGAGTTGACTAACAGGCTATATATTTACACCAAATCATTTTATGAATCTCGTCAACTAATAAATTATTCGTGGATGTATTTGTTTTGGATGAATTATTTATCAACATTAAAACGGTCTTGAACAGACTTGAATTTAGTTTGCAACATACACACCTGCATGTTTACCTTTAAAACAAGAATATAAAATACTGTTAAAGATATCCATTACCATCTTAAAAAACAGACATATAGATCACATCCACATCAATTCAAAATCGGTCTTTCAAACAATTTCTGAACTGGTCTAACTTAAATGAAGTATAAGCTGCATTGGTGCAAAGCTATAAATTACCAATTGTGAAATGGATCCATAACGACTTGACACACAAAAGAAAATCTAACTTTATGACATATGCATTCGTTAATGAAGCTAAAGGTAACAATAACGGAATCAATTCTACCATAATGGTATGGTAATTTGGTAAACATTACTTAAAGATGCTCCACCGCTGACAAATGGTATTTTTTCACTGTCAAAAACAGGAGCAGACGATTTAGTATTTTTCTTCAGTAGCAAAAGTTACTTACTTTACACCATTACCACTTTTGAAAAGTTTGAGCTTCTCATTTTAATTCAAGTTAAAATTACAAAAAATAATTAATTGCATCCCGAAAAAATTCCGTGGCACTATATCCTATATGGAATGAAGTACTGATTGGGCATGCACCAAAGGCAAAATAAATTTGTTTTATATTACTTCATCTGTTAATTAGCCATATATATACACTTTTAAACACCAATTATTGTTCAAGTGATGAATATCATTTATGCTCTGTCGGCGGTGGAGCATCTTTAAAGGGGCAATATTGATATTTCATCAATGAGGACAGCTTAGAGGTAACAACTTGATTGTTATATTGACCTTCTAATCCCACAGGGTCATTAATTGTAATAAAGTTCATCACAACAAATATAAAATAATGGTGAATTTTAGAGGATGTTGCTCTTATGTACCCAGATTTGATGAATAAAATCAACAAGAAAGAATCAGCATATTTTTTTTATATAGATATTCACAAGAGGAATTCCTTTCAAAAGTTTAAATAGATTTAGATCAAAGCTTTGTTTTTATTTTGTTTATTGTCATATATTATGACGACAGGTTTAGGAGATGTAGAAAATCCAGAGTATCCAGAGAAAAACAACCAATCAACAGTCAGTACCTGTAACCACACACCCTATGCAGGATTCCAACTCATAACCTAGAAGTGAAGGGCTAGTGGTGAAAAGATGGAATACCTTAACCACTAGCTGGACCACCATGGCCTGTAGAGACCAGAACCTGTTTATCAGCACTAACGAGACTTTAATTAAATCACCTGTATATACCTGGAGGTTACACCTGAAGATCCTGTACTGATAATACATCACTAAACTATACTGATACCTGTTGATGGCGACATATTGACGGGGTTTTAGGGAAGATCGGGTCCAGGAAGTGCCATCAGGTAGAATTAGTATCTGATCACTACAGGTAAATAAGGGTATAGTGTTTACCTGTATAAACATGTCACACAACAGTAAAATGGCAGACATCACTCACCATCAACAACATATCTAGGGGAACCAATCCATGACATGCCAAAATCTAATTATATTTCTCTTGAAGTTGGTCAAATACATTTAGAAATTTAACCAATATGGCAAATGTACAAGAACAAAAATGTTACTTTCTCCTGCAAAAAGCTTTAAGGATGCTTTCAAAGCTTTCAGGAAGTTTTCTTTTTAAATGGCTATATGAATCTCAATCTACAAAATAATTATTTACTCCTAGATTTGTAAATCAATCGTGATGAACCAAAAAACGTTGGCAGTTTTACACCGAAGATGTCGGAAACCTTGTGTCAGGTTAATTGTCTCTAGTCATAAATATGTCATCTTGATATGAACATCTTAATATCAAAATAGCATGTTAGAGCTCGATTAACAATAGAGTGGAAACAACAGACCACAGGATGTTACTGGCCACTGATGACCAAAACATTGAGGCCACTGACCGATATAAAGATTTTTCGGACAATGCATGCATAAAAAAAAAATTTGAATGGCAGCATATGAAATGCATGACAAAAAAAGATTACTAAATATTTGTCCTTACATTTATAGATATATCGTATATTTCTTATATTTCTAAATGTTTAATCTAGTTTATTTCTGCCACATGTCTAGGCCACATCTTGGCTTGTAATTACATTCAAATAAATGTAAATTTGTTTTCTTTGCTCACTTTAATTTCAAGCTGTCTCCACAGATTTTTATACAAAAATCCATACAATGTGTCGCTGTGACAGTTTTTTTGGTTGATATGTTGTATTTCCAACAATAGATTTTGCAATTCTATATAATCCCACGATAATGCGTATTATGTATGGTAGAGATGACATGGTACAGTAAACAATCCTAATACCGTATTTCATCTGATAAACCTACTCATATTTTTCAAGCCCCAATTTCTCTAACTTTAAACTATTATTTTGTTGTTCCTGCTTTTGTTTTCATCAATGCATAATGAAATATGTAATGTAATTCATACTAGTGTAATTAACACCATCAACCTTAAAGATGCTCCACCACCGACAGAGCATAAATTATATTCATCATTTGAACAATTATTGGTGTTTTATCGTGTGTATATATGTCTAATTAACACAAAAAATAATATAAAATAATTTATTTCGCCTTGGTGCATGCGCAATCAGTACTTCATTCCATATAGGATATAGTGGCACGGAATTTTTTCGGGATGCAATTAATTATTTTTCATATATTTAACTTGAAGTAAACTTAGAAGCTCAAACTTTTCAATGGTGGTAATGGTGTAACTTTTGTAACTGAAGAAAAATACTAAATCGTCTGCTCCTGTTTTTGATAGTGAAAAAATACCATTTGTCAGCGGTGGAGCATCTTTAATCACTCATTCGAGGACAACAAATCAACTTAATTAAGTTTTATTAAGACCTTAAATAAATCAAAACGTTCTTGAAGGTGAATACTTCAAACTTGAAGGTCAAGCATGTACTCAAATGGCAAACCTTTGAAGATGAAATAGCCTTAAGCATAATTGAAGTCCATCATTTGTTTAAATCACCAAGACCAAAGGACTTCCAAAGGAGTGACTATTGTTTTGACTTATATATTCCAGGTTACCCCGTTTTGTTTTGTTTTTTAATCGCCTCTGATTAAAAGTCAATGCGGAGCAAGGGAAGACATATCACCAAATAGCCATCTGGATTTTGATCTGATGGAGGCGGCCATTAGTTTGATGCTCAACAAAAAACAGATCACGAAAACCATGAATAGTTTTAATGACTACTAAAACAGTCTTAAATACTACAATTCACTTTAAGTTAAAAACACTTAAACAGTTTGTCAATGATGACCTGGTTTATCTGATAGCTCTGCTTTTCTGTACAAGAAGGATATGTCACAAGTACTGCCGTATTGTACGTACAAGTCACTTCCAAAATATGCTTTTATTATTTCTCATCTAAGTGGTTTTATTACCCTGATAAGAATGTCCTGATTTTTTGACATTTACATTAAGTGGTCTATTTGTTATTCTGATACTATTTGTCACAGATGCCAAGTCCACATTAGGATCCTATGGTTACTCAGTGACAGTAATCACACAGACTTTATAGAGTTGTATATGTCGACTTAAACAGGTGTGATGAAAAAATGAGATTGTCATTATCAAGACTTCATGCTTTTTTATAGATAAATTGCCAAGAAAACATAATGAAAGGTGGATTTTGACAATATGAGGTCAAGTTTACTTTCAATTTACACTATTTGATATCTTTATGTCTAATTCAGGTGTAAAAGAATTTGTAAGTTCAGCAAAAACACATTCATGTATGCGACAATCTAAGAAATAAGTCAAAATGTTATTTCCAGGCTAAAAACAAAGCATAATAAACCTGACTGAATTTCAAACCAAATATCAAGCAAAAACTGTGCATTTTAACCTCAACAACAAGAATTTGTATCTCAAGGGAGTTCAGAGAGAAGATTGATGGTGACAAATTAGTAAGCAAGAGAATGGCAGTATGCACATGATCAGTCAAATCTAGTTAGAGACACATGTAAATACTTTCAGTATCTGTACTCTAGATACAAACTATCAGATCTATGTAAATATACTCACAGCTAAAGGTCATTTAACTTCAGTACAGCCTTTCATAAATCTCAAAACATTAAACAAGGACCAGTCTAGCAATATTTGGCTACTACAGCCCTCAACCCTTTACCTCTGGGTTAATTTGGTAGTTCAAACCAATTTTGGAGTATGTAGTTAGCCTGCAGGTATCATAGTGCACAGTTTTTCTCCTAAAACTCTGGCCTCTTCCACTTTCTAGAGCTGTAATGTCCTTAAATGAACCCCAACAAATGAACAACTGGCAATAACCTAGCCCTAAAGTTCTTGCCCCTTTTAAGCTTAATTGTTACCATCAGGGTTTCTGAAAATCAGATTAGGAATAAATCTGGATAATTCTTGAATTTTTTTATGTCTTTCACAGGGACTTTATAAAATGTCCGGATTATTTAGAGATATTTTAGGGGTCTATATTTAAATAAGAACAAATCATCACCACTATATGTGCTTTAGTAGGGATATGATTTTCCTTCAGAATTTTGTAATGTAGACCTGCTGACTACAACACCTGAAAATGGATGAACAATTTATGGACTTCCAGATAGGTCCATATATACATATAAAGCCTGTAAGTATAATTATCTAGGTAGTTCTTAAGCAAAGTTTTTCTTCAAAATAATCAGTTAACAAATTTCCTTTACTTTTGTCCAAGCCATAATTTGGACCAGATACCTTGAAAACATCACTGAGGTACGGAATGTAGTAGTGTTGATCTCCAAAGGGGATCTGTTTGTACTTCTATAGTACACAGTATATTCTCTAAAGGTTCATTGAACCTCGTGGATATTACAGTAAAGACCTCGTGGATATTATAGTACGGGAGAGTGTAAATTGGCCCGAGTGAGAATGACTCGTCGGTCATATGTCACCTGTTGTCATTCATAGTTACAACACGATTAGTGTCTATATACAGTCACTGTAATGTTATACAATTTCTAAAGCAGCTACACAAAAACAAAATTAGGAGACCAGTCGTCAGAAATTACATGTGTTTAACTTTATTCAATTTGTGATAATTATCAGAAAATTGTCCCATGTGGAGAGTGGTGTTTGTATATGTATGTAGGTGTTTGTCCTATCTACATTTGTAATTAACCCATGGGAAACAGTAACATAATCTCTGAGACCAATTTTTAAGTCTATATATCACAACTAATGCTGAGTTAATAGAAATGGTCTAGCAATATGAATGAGAGACCAATTTTCTTATGTCTATTTATCATATCTAGTATAAAGTTAATAGAAAAGGCTCCATAATGTTGTCCAAGCAATGAATGGAAAATGCTAATTACTGCCCATTTTTAGTGTATACATGAACATAAAAGCAAGAAGGTGACAATCCTGCAATAGAACTACGATAGAACTATGTCCTAGAGAGAATTTTGCAATAGAACTATATCCTAGATATCTCATTTCTCATCCATAATCTATTAGCACTAAAATGTCAATATATGGTTTAGTACTTCTAATTATATACCCAGGTCAAATTATTTTACAGAGCAATAAGCAATATTTTTTTTATTTAAATCCTATGATTTCAAGTCTCCAATCATGATGACCCATAAGAACACTCAGTTTGAATCACCCTCAGATTATGACAGCCCATGACCATCTCTTACACATTAAGGTCTCAAATCATAACCATCAAAAGAAATGGTAACTTCTGATGTACCAAACTTCTGATGCCACCAACTTTCATATACCAAACTGCTGATGTCACCATTTTCTGATGTCTCAAACTGCTGATGTCACCATTTTCTGATGTCTCAAACTGCTGATGTCACCATTTTCTGATGTCTCAAACTGCTGATGTCACCATTTTCTGATGTTTCAAACTGCTGATGTCACCATTTTCTGATGTTTCAAACTGCTGATGTCACCATTTTCTGATGTCTTAAACTGCTGATGTCACCATTTTCTGATGTTTCAATTTAAAACTTCTGATGTCACCATTTTCTGATGTCTCAAACTGCTGATGTCACCATTTTCTGATGTCTCAAACTGCTGATGTCACCATTTTCTGATGTTTCAATTTAAAACTTCTGATGTCACCATTTTCTGATGTTTCAAACTGCTGATGTCACCATTTTCTGATGTCCCCAACTTCTAATATATCATATCATGCAACTTCTTATGCCCCAAACTTCTGATGTCATCAACTGCAACGTCTATGTCATGGAGTCTAATAGCTCATACATGATGCTACAATTAGATATGGCATTCTTCTCCATATAATTTAGTCTATAAGCAGAACACCAAAAAGGGGTTTTCTAAAACTGGAACATGACCTGATTCCACAGGATTCAGAACGGTCCAAAGTAATAAATTGTTGCTAACATAAAGAACTGATCAACCACAAAACAATAATCGGTGAACCACATCATTGGCAATTTGATGTCAACATCAATCAGGGATAAAAGTATCTCAATGACATTCATGTATCTATACAGAAATTAATTACCGAGGTCTGAAAGGTCATCACTGACTTGTCACCTGGTAGTTTATAGCTCAACTGTAGATTTATGAAAATTAATTAAGAGGGATATATTAAGTCACTATACATAGTCAATTATTCAATTAGCACCACTGAATATCTTCAACACTGAAATCATGTCCTTGAGTTAATCGCTACCAGGGATTTGTAGTCAAAATGTCCTAAAATGTGGAATTTCGTAGAGATCTCGATGGAACCAGCCATGGATCCATGTGAATACAAAGACCAAATCAAAATAATTAAAAATACTCTATAGAGTAATGGTAAGTATATGAAAATTCATTTTATATATTCAAAAACCTAAAATTATCTAACATGGAAAGGATATATATTTTAGCTTCATGCAGTATGTATCTATATTGGCATGTATAGATTGAGGTACATTCTAAAATGTTGATCTTATATTGCAAAATGAACATTGTGGTTTGAAACCTTCCCAGATAGTTTGATCCTAGAGGTGGGATTTTAACAATTAAGTTTCTCTATGACCCAGAAGTCTATATAACTTGGTGCCTTTGATCCTAGAGGTGGGATTCAACAATTTAGTTTCTCTATGACCCAAAAGTCTATATAACTTGGTGCCTTTGATCCTAGAGGTGGGATACAACAATTAAGTTTCTCTATGACCCAGAAGTAGAGGTGGGATTCAACAATTTAGTTTCTCTATGACCCAGAAGTAGAGGTGGGATTCAACAATTAAGTTTCTCTATGACCCAGAAGTCTATATAACTTGGTGCCTTTGATCCTAGAGGTGGTATACAACAATTTAGTTTCTCTATGACCCAGAAGTCTATATAACTTGGTGCCTTTGATCCTAGAGGTGGGATTCAACAATTAAGTTTCTCTATGACCCAGAAGTCTATATAACTTGGTGCCTTTGATCCTAGAGGTGGGATACAACAATTAAGTTTCTCTATGACCCAGAAGTAGAGGTGGGATACAACAATTTAGTTTCTCTATGACCCAGAAGTCTATATAACTTGGTGCCTTTGATCCTAGAGGTGGGATTCAACAATTTAGTTTCTCTATGACCCAGAAGTCTATATAACTTGGTGCCTTTGATCCTAGAGGTGGTATACAACAATTTAGTTTCTCTATGACCCAGAAGTCTATATAACTTGGTGCCTTTGATCCTAGAGGTGGTATTCAACAATTAAGTTTCTCTATGACCCAGAAGTCTTTGATCCTAGAGGTGGGATTCAACAATTAAGTTTCTCTATGACCCAGAAGTCTATATAACTTGGTGCATTTGATCCTAGAGGTGGGATTCAAAAATTAAGTTTCTCTATGACCCAGAAGTCTATATAACTTGGTGCCTTTGATCCTAGAGGTGGGATGATCCAGAAATCTATATAAACTAAGGACATAATTCCTCATCAATAAGATTGATCACTAAGATTGTCTTATCTACACAATCAGTAGGTAAACTAAACATTCCTATGGTCCTTGTAAATAGTACAAATCACTAGTACTTAATCCTATCTGTCACTAGCTACCTGCCGGGACAGTGAGTGACCCGAAGGGCTCGGTCACATGACCTCAATGTCACCGGCTAATCCCACACCCGGGTCGAGTGTAACAATAAGGTAAACATCACACCTGTACATACTAAATAGGTATATTGTTGAGGACCGACAATGTTCTTATGTAACAAGAAAAATGCCTCACACCTATGGGACAAAGATATAAACATTAGCCCCCTAGGGATAAATACACTTTATACCTTAATTGTTGTGTTCCTTCTAAAATCCACACCCTCGTTACTGTGATCTGCTAACTATATAAAGTTGAGGAGAAAAGTCACCTGAGCACCATCGTAGACTTTTAATTCTTTCAATGTCAGTAACATCAGACCAACACACATGTTAATTATGGAGTGTGTTTTAAACATTACGTATGTCCATATTTATATAATTGTACGGGACCATGCAGATAGAATGTTAACTTTTATCTAAAATAGATATTCTTTAATTTTGGAAAACCCCATAACTGAATATGTCATATACTGTAATAGCTTACTGTAATAAGGACTTTTTTAACAAATCTCTTTCAAAATCTATTTTAAGATGTTTACCTCAATCAATTACACAGTGATATATGATGGGAATTTATACAATGAGATGTTAAATTCCAGCTTTATATTTCAGAACATGATTAAGTTTCCCGTCTGGATTTCAGATAAGTAGAATATTTATTTAGCACACAATAAACAGCAATTAATGTTCATAGGATGGAAAGCTCGGATCCCATCCTCCACCATACTCACTCCTGAATTTCAGTCACTCAATTATAGCTTCCACCCATAGTCTTAATTGGGTACCCCAAAACCCTTTCATTATCCCTATATCCACCCCTTAATTCTTGGAACTGATTACCAAAAGCCTCAAACCCCATCCTATCCCTGAATTCTGAGGACCCATAGCCCCTATAGTATATATACTCACCATACTTCTGAGGAATTACTCAAATAACACAAACATGTACAGATCATTTACTCAAATAACACAAACATGTACAGATCATTTTACAAGCCATATTCTATTTTTTTTTATACAATTCCACACACCCTGAAAATCCACCTTCAGTTGACAGCCAGATGTTCAGACTGTTTCCTCTCCACACCTGCTAACTTACAAACGTCTATAAATTACTTCATATTCAATTACAGGTAAATTATACCTGTAAAACAAAACTTAATGAAACTCAAAACTGTAGCTATATACATACATTCTTACCTGTGTTTATTTCTAGTCCATACTCGTTTGATGTATCTTACAATCAAGGCCACTTTTACTCCAAGTTATGTTAAGAAAATCTTGTTTGGATATTTTCCGGAGTGTAGCTTTTTCTTAAAAACACACAAGGACTTAAATAGATCCACTGGAATTCTCTCTTTGATTGCAACACTCTTGTAGTAGTTTGAAAATCCTTAGTTTCACCGAAAACTATCTAAACCGAAAAACATTTGACAGGTGACAGAAAAAAGCGTCCCAAACAGCAATATATCAGCAGTCCCACTAACGATTTACCTATGAGTGAGTAGGTATTACCTGTACACAGGTAGGTACTGCTACCTGTGTAAGTTGTGGTCAGTCAAGTGGAACCACAACTGAATGGACGCGGAACAAAAGATCCGAGTTTTACCCTACAAGCGGGATTACCCTGTATGTCAATGCGGCCAGGGAGGACTATAATCTCCTGTACAATAGCTCGGGGTTCCTATATTTACATAGGCCGTATGTATATCTGTAGGCGTATATAGACAAGAAACCTTACAAAACCTATACACTACTTAACAATTTCTCTTCATATACAATTAGTTCAGAGGAATTCAAACAACGGTGTACATTTAAACAACTTTGGGGAAAGTAGGAACACTATAGTTAACCTTGATCAGAGGGAGTGTGGTACTTAATCAAGGGGAGAGAAGATTTATCTAACAACACCATACAGAAACGCAGCATTTGTTAGGATGGATGTGTTTTAATTATTTGTTTTGGTGAATGGATGTATTTAATGAGGGTTGTTGTAGATTATTTGGTTTAAAAGAAAACAGTAGTAATTAGTAGTGTCACTAGGGTATTATGTCATTTTAACAAAGAGTTAAATGACAAACAAACAATTAAATGACCATTATGTTTTTTACAGTAATTAACAGTAATTTAAAGTAAGTGTAATTGAAGCCTCAAAGAGAAGAAGGTGCCCTTATAGGAACAGGGTGCTGATTGGGTTGAATACAGTATAGATGTAATATCAGGTGAGGATAAAACATAGCAGCTAGACTGGTACTCAAACCAGGGACTTCCAAACATTGCAGCCAGACTGGTACTCGAACCAGGAACCTCCAAACATAGCAGCCAGACTGGTACTCGAACCAGGAACCTCCAAACATAGAAGCCAGACTGGTACTCGAACCAGGGACTTCCAAACATAGTAGCCAGACTGGTACTCGAACCAGGAACCTCCAAACATAGTAGCCAGACTGTACTCGAACCAGGGATCTCAACACTATTGCCTGCATGATGATCTACCAACTGCACTATCTCTGGTCACAGATGATGACCAACCTGTTTTTATACACACCTCTCTCCTTATAGCTTCCTTAATTAGTTCTTCTCCCTTGAAGACATATGGACACAAGACCTTCATACCACAACCATGGGTATTTTAATTGGACATCATTTGTGTAACAGTAGTGGGATGAGCGTCCTGGTCACCATGCAATGATGAGCGAAGTCCAATCCCACTTTATATAAGTGAAAAGGTCTTTTGACAGTTGTGCAACTCCAAGTTTCCTTCCTGGGCTGAATTTCTAAAAACAATTTAAAAACTTGAGTCATTTTTTAACACAAGATACATCATGGAAATAACTGCTTTTTGTTTCAAGAAATCAGGGCATGGTATCCAAAAGGATAAGATTGGTATCTTTGACATTTTCTCAATTTGAAGTCTTGAAATTTGATGTCTCTTTAAGTTACTATTGTAAAACTAAATTATGTTTTAGATATATTCATACACAAAATAATACCTATGGTTTCAACATCTAAATTCTATAGGCATAGACTTTGATCTTCATAATTGACCTTTTTGACAACCTTAAAGGTCATGACCTTGCATGGTACAAGGTGGGTGATTCACTCCTATAGGCTATATAACAGACACCCCACCAGAATAGTATTAGTAAGGTAAGCGGGATATTCTATGGTAATCAAGATCTAATCACATGTTAGCGGACTAAAAATGACCTTAGTAACAATGGTCAAGCGGTCAAACTGTTCATTGTGACCTATCAATGGCCAAAATCAAGGGTGCCCCATAGGGAAATATAGATCTTAGTTTTAACCTGTATACCACATACATGTACAAATGTACCAACATTTTGTAGTACTGACTGACTCAGACTCTACTGCAGGTAGTGAATCTAATGTCATAAAGGAAATCATTTTTAATGGATATTTTCTTTGTGAAAGTTTAAAGAAATAAAAATAAAACACATCATACTGAAAATTAGACAACAAATCTAGTATTCATTGTAATTACTAATCAATTCATTTTGATACTTCTAACACGCCATGGATGAGATTTCATCATCTAGATGCAATGGCCATCAGTGAAAAGAATGTAATGACAATTTTTCCAATTACTGATACCAAATTCTTCAACATTAAGGAGACTTGATTCAATGTTGATAATACAGTGATAACATATGCAAGTTAGAACACAGTGTCTTAGATACAAATTGTGTCACTGATGATATCAATACCAAAAGTCAATTATGAGAGTATTGTGCCACCAGCCAGGATCTAACCCACATCCGTGGACTCTCTAACTTCGCTGGTCTACTGACTGAGCTAATTTTAGGTAGCTTCTCCTTAGCACAAAGCTAGAAGTTGACTGTATCACTATTGTACACTGTTTACAACTAAAACCTACAACAATTAAGGTAAACAAGCAATTATTGATGTTCTTCTCATGACAATGAAAATGTTTTGAAACTTAAATTAAATACTGTACAATGTCCGATTGTGATCTGATAAACTAACTACAAATTGAGAAAATGTCAAAAATACCAATCTTCAGTTACCATGATACTATAATTAGATGTTGATTGTTTCCATGGTAACAAGGTGACATTGAGTTGGAATCTCCCCTGAGGGACATTTTAACAAGATGACATCATTTGTCAACACCCAAACATTTAGCTGATTCAGAATGTGCCAATAGGCAATCTACTTGTATTAAAGAATGGTAACTTTATATCATATTACTAAATAAGACAATTAAATGGAAGAAAGTTTAAAGAAATGTTTAAACCAATAACGACAGTCTTTTCAGATTATTCAAAAAAATTATTTGAGCAGAAATGGTCTCTGAAATAATGACATATCAGTCATCATGGCGACGTTAAATATTTGAAGGTCCATGCTTTAATGTATCTTTTTATATCCTTTTTTTTTATTGGGCTAGGTGTGTAAGTATATATCATATTAGGCTATAGAAATGTATCAAATTTTCTTTATTTCTCCCCCTCCTTTCAGGCAAGCTGCCATGTCCTTAGTTGACCCTGACTGTCCATTATTAAAGGATGTAATCTGCTGAAGGATGTCTGTATGGACTTTGGGGTCATAACAACATTATTACATTGAACATGTTATATATTATAACAAAAAGAAAACAGGAATAAACGAGCCAGTCTTTTTGTCTCAAATAACTGGACAGGTATAACAAAATGTCAAAAAAGAAGATGAACATGAATATTCATAATGACTCGGAGAAGAACAATATTGGAAGAGGGGGAAAGAAAATTAGTTCAAGATAGGGATTAAAAATGTTATTTTATTAATATTTCAGTGGCATTGTTTTCCCACCAGATTAGAGCAGTGACATCTATTGTTATATGTAATGATATATCCTGATTAGTAACAGGTGGTTACTGGGAGTTGTATCACTCATCAACTCATCACTCAGGGTATTGCTTGCTGTTTTCCTAGATTAATGCATGTACGACCTCTGTTTGACCTTGACTCCTTGGACACCATCCAGGACCCACTGGATCTTAGCCATCTCTGATATCACCTTTATATTTTATTGTGATTATACATACACACCTGTCTAAACCATACAATTAACAAAGGAAAGTGGTGTCTAAGCCAATTGGTCATTATACAAAGGTTAAATTGTGTTATAAATGGGTCCTAAGAAGGTGTCTTATTAAACAGGTGGTCTTTATGCACAGTTGGTCACTAAGGCAAGTTTCACATAGGGAACAGGAAACATATGATATCAGTTCACTGCATGTAAACAATTAAACAGTCAAGGGGCGATTTTTCTTATAGTAGAGAATGGTCAGTAAATGTCCACCTATAAGAAGAAAAACCATGTCATAAAGCAGTGTCCAGTTTCCACTAAAAATATATCTCAGCCACACCATAAAACAATGTCCAATTTCCACAAATGATACATGTCTGCTTGTGGTTAGCGTTAGTTGTCCCTTTGATGTTAACACACTAGTGTATGTATTGGTTAAGAAACAGCGTTTTCTGTCTAACACTTTTCCCCGAGCTAAATAGAGGTCCTTGACATAACATTCATCAACAACTAGACGTCATATGTTTCTGACAAAATCAACGTACTTTTCCTAATGTTATCTTCATGAAAATTCTATCATTTGCAAGCATACTCACATGAGTTGTGTAGCCAAAGAACTAATCCATGGAGTGGTCAATTAAGGAGCAGGAAAAAGCAGAATGTATTGAAATAACTGTTAGTCATTATAACTATGCCATTGACAATATAAAAACAAGAGATCGCAGAGAGAATTTGGCACTATCTATACCAAAAGAATCTGTATCAGTCAAATGCAAGATGGCTCTTTTCTTTGTGTTTCTTTTTTTTTCCATAAAAATATTTGGCAATATGTATAAGGGAAAACACATGTCCAACAGATAATCAACTTTGACAAAATTCAATATGGCTGGTGTATTTATATATGTCGCCATTTTGCTTCTCCATCAGGCTGAAAATCAATTACGTTCATATCAAGGAACCAGATAAAATATATACCAGATATATGAAATATAATTGTTAAGTCAATACATGATGTTACATCCTGCAAAAACAGTCTTAATCTGTCTGAGTCCAACAAATGGCTGCCTCACAGTTGACCAACTTTTTATAAGTAACATTCATCCTCCACACACCCCCATTGGCTACATTTTCTTCTGTACAGTTTGAATAATAGTCGTAATAATCTTCAGTTGTCAAAATCTGACGTGTCCACCTATCGACAATATTTTTTTATATGCATTTCTAGGAACAAAGGAAAATTAACAAATGAATTTGAGAAAGATCCCTTCAGTAACTTTCTGAGATATAATATTTACAAAGAATTTTAATGGGTTGATTGAAAGGATGAAATCATATACGAGTCCAGACAAAACCCGATGGAATAGTCTGCCGTCTAAAGAGGGTGTCCCCCAAATAATCACTTTTGTTAACGTAAGTAAAGAAAGTAAAGAAACAAAGATATGGTTCTCTTCACCTGAGTTAAGTATAAACCCACAGTAGTTAAGGTTTAGCTTAAGCCATTAAATTTATCAATATAAAGTCATATATTCATATTCTATATATAGACTTGACTTTCACTACAATTTCATAAAGATGAGGTCATAAAATTGATGTTTTTATACGGCTGTATAAAATCGTGACTGTAAACAACTTGTCTCGGTTGTGATTTCTAAACGTTTCGCCATTGGCAACATTATAATGTTATGGTTGACTGACTCCGTAATACAATTTGGATGAAACGCTCCATCTATCTCCATCCTGATAACCATTTAGTTCCCCCACATCCCATGACTTCATTACAACCCGTCGACTTATAGTACCTAATCACAGGTACCTGGGAAAGTCTTCCACAAACACTAGTCGTAAGGTTTTACTGCTAAAATAATAGTGGAATATAAAGTCAACTCGCTGGAAAGCGTTTTTATGTATGTTAATTACTGTTGTATGTGTATTTAGCATAATATCAAGTCAGACTTCAAAGGTTACCCAATGTTTGTTTGTTTGTGTAAGCTTAAATGATACAACATGAATATGTATACGTGAAGTCAGGGTCATTTTGAGGTGATGTATATATATCTCCAGGGCCCTGTTTCATCATCATTCCTAAACATAAGGAAATTTTTAACTTTGGATTTGACACCCATAGAAAATAATGACAGAACTTCAGGAATCTAAGCTTCCTAATATGTAAACACAAATGATGTAATACTGATGAAATTGGGCCCCTATACCGTACTGAAATAGAGTTGTAACTAGTGGCTACCTCAAAGACTGCCTAGTCTAAAGTATATAAATACTACTACAAGTAAACATGATGCAGTTAAAATTTCTCTACCTTCTTTCAAAGCAATCAGCTGCTTTATTTGGTAGCAACATAAAGAAGCCGAAATCTGATGAATTATATAAATATGTGAATTTCAACTGCATAATCCAAGGTTTTAATTTAAGTTTTTGTGGCGAGTTTGCGTTGTGTCCATGTGAAACCAAGTTGATTAGGGTAAAAGTTGTTATTTTTTTAATGAATGTACAATATATTTGGTGTCAGCCAACAGGACAGGTTCCCTTTGTGTGGCCTCACAGACAGTACTAGTGAAGTACAATGTTCCGGACAGCTTCCCTTTTGGGTGGCCTCACAGACAGTGAAGTACAATGTTCCTGGCAGGTTCCCTTTTAGTGGCCTCACAGACAGGGAAGTACAATGTTCCTGGCAGGTTCCCTTTTGGTGGCCTCACAGATAGTGAAGTACAATGTTCCTGGCAGCTTCCCTTTTGGGTAGCCTCACAGACAGGGAAGTACAATGTTCCTGACAGGTTCCCTTTTGGGTGGCCTCACAAACAGTGAAGTACAATGTTCCTGGCAGCTTCCCTTTTGGGTCGCCTCACAGACACTGAAGTACAATGTTCCTGGCAGGTTCCCTTTGTGTGGCCTCACAGACAGTACTAGTGAAGTACAATGTTCCGGACAGCTTCCCTTTTGGGTGGCCTCACAGACAGTGAAGTACAATGTTCCTGGCAGCTTCCCTTTGGGTGGCCTCACAGACAGTGAAGTACAATGTTCCTGGCAGGTTCCCTTTTAGTGGCCTCACAGACAGGGAAGTACAATGTTCCTGGCAGGTTCCCTTTTGGTGGCCTCACAGATAGTGAAGTACAATGTTCCTGGCAGCTTCCCTTTTGGGTAGCCTCACAGACAGGGAAGTACAATGTTCCTGACAGGTTCCCTTTTGGGTGGCCTCACAGACAGTGAAGTACAATGTTCCTGACAGGTTCCCTATTGGGTGGTCTCACAGACAGTACTAGTGAAGTACAATGTTCCGGACAGCTTCCCTTTTGGGTGGCCTCACAGACAGTGAAGTACAATGTTCCTGGCAGCTTCCCTTTGGGTGGCCTCACAGACAGTGAAGTACAATGTTCCTGGCAGGTTCCCTTTGTGTGGCCTCACAGACAGTACTAGTGAAGTACAATGTTCAGGACAGCTTCCCTTTTGGGTGGCCTAACAGACAGTGAAGTACAATGTTCCTGGCAGCTTCCCTTTTGGGTGGCCTCACAGACAGGGAAGTACAATGTTCCTGGCAGGTTCCCTTTTGGGTGGCCTCACAGACAGTGAAGTACAATGTTCCTGGCAGGTTCCCTTTTGGGTGGCCTCACAGACACTGAAGTACAATGTTCCTGGCAGCTTCCCTTTGTGTGGCCTCACAGACAGTACTAGTGAAGTACAATGTTCTGGACAGCTTTCCTTTTGGGTGGCCTCACAGACAGTGAAGTAAAATGTTTCTGGCAGGTTCCCTTTTAGTGGCCTCACAGACAGTGAAGTACAATGTTCCTGGCACTTCCCTTTGTGTGGCCTCACAGACAGTACTAGTGAAGTACAAAGTTCCGGACAGCTTCCCTTTTAGGTGGCCTAACAGACAGTGAAGTACAATGTTCCCGGCAGGCAGCTTCCCTTTTGGGTGGCCTCACAGACAGGGAAGTACAATGTTCCTGGCAGGTTCCCTTTTAGTGGCCTCACAGACAGGGAAGTACAATGTTCCTGGCAGGTTCCCTTTTGGTGGCCTCACAGATAGTGAAGTACAATGTTCCTGGCAGCTTCCCTTTTGGGTAGCCTCACAGACAGGGAAGTACAATGTTCCTGACAGGTTCCCTTTGTGTGGCCTCACAGACAGTACTAGTGAAGTACAATGTTCCGGACAGCTTCCCTTTTGGGTGGCCTCACAGACAGTGAAGTACAATGTTCCTGGCAGCTTCCCTTTGGGTGGCCTCACAGACAGTGAAGTACAATGTTCCTGGCAGGTTCCCTTTGTGTGGCCTCACAGACAGTACTAGTGAAGTACAATGTTCCGGACAGCTTCCCTTTTGGGTGGCCTCACAGACAGTGAAGTACAATGTTCCTGGCAGCTTCCCTTTTGGGTGGCCTCACAGACAGGGAAGTACAATGTTCCTGGCAGCTTCCCTTTTGGGTGGCCTCACAGACAGTGAAGTACAATGTTCCTGGCAGCTTCCCTTTTGGGTGGCCTCACAGACACTGAAGTACAATGTTCCTGGCAGGTTCCCTTTGTGTGGCCTCACAGACAGTACTAGTGAAGTACAATGTTCTGGACAGCTTTCCTTTTGGGTGGCCTCACAGACAGTGAAGTAAAATGTTTCTGGCAGGTTCCCTTTTAGTGGCCTCACAGACAGTGAAGTACAATGTTCCTGGCAGGTTCCCTTTGTGTGGCCTCACAGACAGTACTAGTGAAGTACAATGTTCCGGACAGCTTCCCTTTACGGTGGCCTCACAGACAGTGAAGTACAATGTTCCTGGCAGCTTCCCTTTTGGGTGGCCTCACAGACAGTGAAGTACAATGTTCCTGGCAGCTTCCCTTTTGGGTGGCCTCACAGACAGGGAAGTACAATGTTCCTGGCAGCTTCCCTTTTGGGTGGCCTCACAGACAGTGAAGTACAATGTTCCTGGCAGGTTCCCTTTGTGTGGCCTCACAGACAGTACTAGTGAAGTACAATGTTCTGGACAGCTTCCCTTTTGGGTGGCCTCACAGACAGTGAAGTACAATGTTCCTGGCAGCTTCCCTTTTGGGTGGCCTCACAGACAGTGAAGTACAATGTTCCTGGCAGCTTCCCTTTTGGGTGGCCTCACAGACAGTGAAGTACAATGTTCCTGGCACTTCCCTTTTGGGTGGCCTCACAGACAGTGAAATAAAATGTTCCTGGAGATTTTTTGGTGACCAGAGGTCAATCTAGGCATGAGAAGGCACTGGCATAGCAACAGGAACTACCTTAATTGTGTCTGCTGAAGATGCCAGATTTATCCCATAAATGAAAAAATTGGGACAAAGGGATCTTGGCGCCCACCAAAGAATAATCTATGTCTGACAACAGAAAGAGGGATCTTTTCCCTGCTTTTCAAACTTTTACTACATACTATATATGAACCTTGAGAAAGATCCTTTCAGTACTTTCTGAGATATGTAGCAGTAACAAACTTCAATTATCAAAATTCAAGATGGCTACCTGTCGATCATCTTGCTGACCGATCTGTCCCAAAATGCAATATGCACAACTAGGGTCGTAGGGGAACCTACATATGAAATTTGAGAAAGATTCCTTCAGTACTTTCTGGGAAATAGTGTTAACAAACTTTAACTATCAAAATCCAAGATGGCCGTCAGTCGGTCGGCCATCTTGTTGACCGATTGGTCCCAAAATGCAATATGCACAACTAGGGCCTAGGAGAACCAACATATGAAATTTGAGAAAGATCCCTTCAAAACTTTCTGAGAAATAGCGGTAACAAACTTTAACTATCAAAATTCAAGATGGCTACCTGTCGATCATCTTGCTGACCGATCTGTCCCAAAATGCAATATGCACAACTAGGGTCGTAGGGGAACCTACATATGAAATTTGAGAAAGATTCCTTCAGTACTTTCTGGGAAATAGTGTTAACAAACTTTAACTATCAAAATCCAAGATGGCCGTCAGTCGGTCGGCCATCTTGTTGACTGATTGGTCCCAAAATGCAATATGCACAACTAGGGCCTAGGAGAACCAACATATGAAATTTGAGAAAGATCCCTTCAAAACTTTCTGAGAAATAGCGGTAACAAACTTTAACTATCAAAATCCAAGATGGCCGCCAGTCGGCCATCTTGTTGACCAATTGGTCCCAAAATGCAATATGCACAACTAGGGCCCTAGGAGAACCAACATATGAAATTTGAGAAAGATCCCTTCAAAACTTTCTGAGAAATAGCGGTAACAAACTTTAACTATCAAAATCCAAGATGGCCGCCAGTCGGCCATCTTGTTGACCGATTGGTCCCAAAATGCAATATGCACAACTAGGGCCCTAGGGGAACCTACATGTGAAATTTGAGAAAGATCCCTTAAGTACTTTCTGAGAAATAGCGGTAACAAAATTTAACTATCAAAATCCAAGATGGCCGCCAGTCGGCCATCTTGTTGACCGATTGGTCCCAAAATGCAATATGCACAACTAGGGCCCTAGGGGAACCTACATGTGAAATTTGAGAAAGATCCCTTAAGTACTTTCTGAGAAATAGCGGTAACAAAATTTAACTATCAAAATCCAAGATGGCCGCCAGTCGGCCATCTTGTTGACCGATTGGTCCCAAAATGCAATATGCACAACTAGGGCCCTAGGGGAACCTACATGTGAAATTTGAGAAAGATCCCTTCAAAACTTTCTGAGAAATAGCGGTAACAAACTTTAACTATCAAAATCCAAGATGGCCGCCAGTCGGCCATCTTGTTGACCGATTGGTCCCAAAATGCAATATGCACAACTAAGGCCCTAGGGGAACCTACATGTGAAATTTGAGAAAGATCCCTTCTGTACTTTCTGAGAAATAGCGGTAACAAGAATTGTTAACGGACGGACGGACGGACGGAAGGACGGACGGACGGACGGAAGGACGGACGGACGACGGACCACGGACGAAAGGCGATTTGAATAGCCCACCATCTGATGATGGTGGGCTAAAAAAAATTGGGACAAAGGTTTAAATTATTGGGTAGAGAAGGGGAAGTGTGACTTACAATTCAAATATAAATCAAGAAAAATACAATAAATATACACCAAAGTCTGTTTAAATAAAAGGTTGATAACGTGGACCATGCATGGTCATAAATATTGGATTGCTTGCAAAGTATGTGCTTGCCCATGCCTTTTGGAGTCAATGTCATTGGGTCATCTTACAAGTTCGTTTTATAAGCTTAATGTCAATGAACAAGGGCTCTTACTTGTAAATGTTTAAAAAATAACTGTACAATGAGGTGGCATAAGGTTTTGTAATGACTAGACATTATAACAATCTAAAACACTACTGTATTATCATACAACAAACAAACTGTATATAGCTAACAAAAACAAATAATACAGAACACAAGGTTACATGAAACATTAACCTGTGCCATATGTCTAAGAGATAGGTGCATGTAAATATAATTTTAGTTTTATGTTACAGTTTACAGCAAGACGTTCAATCTAAAGAAATGCAACACGGCGATAGTAGTGCGCCACCAGCCAAACTCAAACCTGCGGCCCCTGGAAAACTGTTCAATCGCTCTGCCGACAGGAGCAATATGTTATGACACTTCTTCCTTATCGTTTCTCAACAGACCTACATTCAGTAATAAGACCCCTGAACGTTCAATATTCATTAAGTTATTTCTAGGGTAGGGGGTGGGGCTCATTGTCAGTACTACGACAGTAGCATACCTTAAAGAAATTTGGTACTTCAATAGTGGTTTTAGGATTGAGTTTGGCAGAGATCCTAGACACGATCATTTAAAGACTTGCCAGCTAGGTTACCGTAGAAGAAAGTCGGAAAGAATTGTAAAAAAACACCAACATTACTTCACAAAGTAGTCCTGTCGATTGAACTGCCCCACCAGTTGTGGTTGTAGACAATGTGTTAATATCTACAGGGGGAATTTTCCTAAAAACAGTATTTTTATATCAAAAACTTAATATCTATATATAGTCAGTAGATCATGTGATCAGATGGCGCAATCAAGATTATGAAAATATAGAAATGATGTGTAAAATGTAGTCAACCATGTTCATGCATATACATGTATGTAAAACAAACTGGAAATGATTGTAATAATTAGTTATAAATGCCCTCGCCTCCATGTAAAATCCATTTCTGCACAAGGGATGGGCTTAGAATGAACACCCAGATAATACCTACAGTTAATGATTATCAAGGTCTAATGCACAAGTGTGCACTAATTATCACACAAAGTGCATGTAAAATGAAAGTAGCACTGTCATTGTATCAATTATAGTATTAACATTTTCACATCTATGGTGCATATCAACAAATATTGTTATAATACCCAGACAGGTAACATAAATACTGGTTATTACATGTTTACTTATGTTTACATTTCATGCTTACTGTAAAAATTACAAACATGCATGCTATGAAACTGATCAAAGAGAATCTGCAACCCACATGATTGACGGCATGAGTCAGTCGGATCAAGTGCTTTTTATTGCTACAAGACATGAATACAAGAGGCCCAGAGGGCCTGTATCGCTCACCTGGTTTGTAATACCAAGTAATGTTCTAAATACAGGTTCATTGTTTCTTTTCTGAAGGAATTCGAATATTTACCTCTAATTCTCCTATTGGGCGCCACCCCTCCTGCTCCCTGGGGGGTCTGAGCCAAAATTTATACAAGTTCTGTTCCCCTTCCCCCCTGGATGTTTGTGGTCAAATTTGGTCACAATCCATGCAGAACTCTAGGACAAGTAGCGATTTATAGGATTTACCTCTTTTTCCCCTATTGGGCCCCGCCCCTCCTGCCCCCAGGGGGTCAGAGCCTAAATTTATACAAGTTCTGTTCCCCTTCCCCCCCTGGATGTTTGTGGTCAAATTTGGTCACAATCCATGCAGAACTCTAGGACAAGTAGCGATTTATAGGATTTACCTCTTTTTCCCCTATTGGGCCCCGCCCCTCCTGCCCCCAGGGGGTCAGAGCCAAAATTTATACAAGTTCTGTTCCCCTTCCCCCAAGGATGTTTGTGGCCAAATTTGGTTACAATCCATGCAGAACTCTAGGACAAGTAGCGATTTATAGGATTTACCTCTATTTCCCCTATTGGGCCCCGCCCCTCCTGCCCCCGGGGGTCAGAGCCAAAATTTATACAAGTTCTGTTCCCCTTCCCCCAAGGATGTTTGTGGCCAAATTTGGTTACAATCCATGCAGAACTCTAGGACAAGTAGCGATTTATAGGATTTACCTCTATTTCCCCTATTGGGCCCCGCCCCTCCTGCCCCGGGGGGTCAGAGCCAAAACTTATACAAGTTCTGTTCGCCTTCCCCAAGGATGTTTGTGGTCAAATATGGTTACAATCCATGCAGAACTCTATGACTAGTAGCGATTTAAAGGAAATGTTGACGGACGGACGGACGCCGCGCCATGACATAAGCTCAGGTTATTCACATTTTCATTGTTTAAGTCCTAATTAAAACTGCGCACCCTCCCCTCTAACCACCACTTCCACTTTTGACCTTTTCCCTTTTGAACTTTTGAAATTTATTTCTTTTCTAGGTGGGCCAGTGAAATACGGTACAGGAGGTCACAATGACTTTGGTAAATGTCACTATGAAGGATCTTTTAATTCATTATTTTGGTACAGGACCTTGAAACCCCTTCAACCTATGAAAACTATGGGATTCTATCAATTGCATGTTTACATATCATATCTCAGAGTGTTAAGAAGAAGATTTCTGAATTTTAACCATCATGTTATCGCTTTTGGATCTGCATGTCCTAAAAGACCCCTGGGAGTATAGGGACCATATCCTTAATAATTTTGATGGACTTATACATTGATTTTGACTGTGGAAGGTGTCTGCAAATTAAATTTCAATGAATTTGGTTGATTTAAAATGTAGAATTGTTAACGAGAGAACAATGCAGTACTGTACACATCTAAATCATGACCTAAAATCATTCTCCATCCATTTGAAGCTATCATCTATATAAAGGGAGAAAAATTTGTTTTTAAAGTAGTATACCGCTGACATCCCTAATTCGATCAAGAATATAGTTTTTTATTCCATATAACTACACTATAAGTATTGAAGATGAAAGCATGCAGTCAGTAGTAATTTGTATAACCTTTTTTCAAGTCTTCAAAAGAATCTTAAATCAGCTTTCACACAAGTTTTATCTACCCTATAGGTGCGGGTATTATGATCATTTTTACATTGAAATTGGTGTTTAGAAATGTCGGTGACACTATGATTGAGTGATGTGTGTTTGAGTTCTGTAGCTGAGCTCACCTCAGCCCATCTCACCTAGTCAGAGGTTAATAACTCGCAGACTTAACGATCACCTGGCTCAGGTGTATTCAGGTATACTCAGATAATACACTCAGGTAAACAGTTTTCAACATCTTTATATTTCCATTTAGTTTTTATTGAACTAGAATAAAAGAAAAACAAAATCAACACATAATTCAATTTCTCCTAGCTTATTCCCATTTTTTCGAGTCATGCTTTTCATATTTTTATAATCTGAAATTTAAATGAATAACAAATAACCTAGCGTCTATGCATTATGACAACCAAAGAAAGTTAGCCAATATTTATACCATAGACCTACAACAAAAACAAAAATTGTACTAGAATCTCAATGAAGTAATACCCCTTTTTGTGTAGCTTACCATAATAAAAAACAGCTACTAAAATAGAAATTGAATTTTGTTTGGTTGCCGAATCCATCAACCCCTTTACAGCAGGATAGTATTTATTGTCATTCACGGTGTGATGAGAGACGTCCCAGGGTAGGCTTATCCTCTGGTAACCACTAAGTATTAATATATATATCCTTCAACCTTTTTAAAGCAATTTCGTTTGTGTTGAGTTTGTGAATGATGTTTGGTCCTCAATGGAGTAGACTTTCATTCATCTTCACTCAATGAAACAGGACAACGTAGAAAAACATGAGGAAAACATATCTATCACAACATCAAATTCTGTATTATATTACAGGCTTTTGATATACGATGAATGGATACCAATTTTTATTTTCTTCAAATTTATCTACAGTTTTGGTATATCAGATGCTTAGGAATCAGTGAACAATGTTTAAGGAGGCAAGTTCACCACTGACCTTTCTTCACTGGGTCAAAGTTCAAGGTCATGCAGCTGTGCAAAGCAGTTTATTGCAAAATACATTGATGACAATTAGAATATACCCTTCAAAATTGTATAGTCTCTACCACACTGTATTCAACATATTACAGATATGATCATAGAAGCATGGCCATGTTTGTGATGTGACCAGTATTTTTCACTGCTGTAACTTAGGACAAGTGACAGGTTTCTAGGGTGAACGTCAGGTGAAGGGGTGAAATATAACATAAACCACTTTACTTTGCTATTTCACTGCATCATAACAAAACCCAGGCCATACACTACTCAATTTATGGGAAAAATTAAAGACCTGGGGTAAACTGTAAAAATCAATTTGTCTAGTTTCATGTTTAACAGGATTCTTAAGGTCAGTTGGTATAGAGGTGATAAACATGCAGGATGGTCAAAAGGTGATTAGGCCCCGATTTCTCGAAACAAAAGTGCAGACTTAAGTCTAAACTTAAGTTTTTCTCTTTATGTAACTTATATGAAAATTTATGACTTAAGTCAGTATTTGACTTAAGTTTGTTTCGACAAAAGGTGATTAGAATAGATAACTGGAGACTTCGCCTATGGTAACCTAAAAAGTATCAAGACTCTCCCAATTGAACTTATATGAACATGACTATACACATGATCATGGAATAGTTAAGGGATTTGTGTGTCTTTACTTAGTAAGAAGGTGAAGACCTTGAGAAAGGACCCTTGATGGACCTGGGAGGCCAGAGAGCATCAAAACTGGACTGGGATGGTTGATCGATCATCAGTGACCATAGGCAGCTCAATCATTAGAGCGCTGCATGGCTATATATAAGCCAGCCAGGGTTCCAGTAGGTCCAGGGTTTGAACCCCACTAAGCGGTCTATTTGCCATATTTTCTTCCCTGTATTTACACAAACTTATATGAACTTCTATCCTCTCACTGACCTATTCATATAGGAGTAAAATACACCATTATAGATATATAACGGTTCATAATCAAAGTTACAAATTGCTACTTCAAAACATTTTATTTATATATTCCCTGTCTGATCTACCCCATACATGAGTCTCTGATTACACCCTTGGAAGTTTTACAGATAAGAATTTATATTTTGTAAACAGGAACTGTATATCAAGCAAGTAGTTTTTATTACATATCACTGTTGTTTTTACCATGTATACCGTTTATGGCAAACTACAAGGATCTTGGGTGTTTTTACCTTCCCATAAATCATCACGATAAAATGGCTAGGGGTTGTGACGTTCACACCTGCGATCAAAAGATACGACTTTTAAAAAGAATTCCAGTGAAGCAATATTAATATCTTTTACAAAATGACATCATTTTTGTTACATTATCGAAAACACATACATTACTTGGTAATTGGCCCAGTATACAATGTAATAATCGCAATGATTAGGTTTAATTACCTTAACATTGACAGCTTTACAATATATGACATACTGGATATAATATTAACTTTAAGATCCATTGTAACCAGGTATTCAGACACTCCTTAGTAAGAAAGTGTTTTACCCCATTATGGCATACACAAATAAAGACAGCAAGGTAATACCAAAGCATATCAAAGTCTTTTGGTATTTAACCCATAGGCAATAGAAATTTTTTTATTCAGACTTCCATCAGATATGCCACATGTATACAATTCAATCAATATCCAGAAAACAATAGATACTTGCATGACCTTGACCTCTGAAGTTTGAAAGGTGAATTTGAGAATTGATTTCTTGGATTATCAACCTAAGGTGCAAGCTGAAAAACTTTGACCTTTACCTTTTCATAGAAAATCAACAGATTCTTAAAATTGTTGTCTTAATTGTGATGACAAATTTAGAATCCCCAATTAAGTTAACGGAACAGTCGTATCTCAATGGCATTTTTCCTTTGCATAAATTCAATCAAATATTGAAAATAATAGCATGTTAATTATTAATTGCCTTTTCTTCGCGGCATGCTTCAGTGAGATTCAGGGCATACATTAAGTTTTCCAAAATACAAAGAGACATTCTTACACGCAGCACATCACATACAGGAGATGTCATGCTTAAATGTTTAATGACCTTTGATCTTAATGGAACACTATAAGCCCAATCAATCAACCAGCCAATCAAATTCTCCACAAGAAAAAATACTATTCTCCTATTTTGGGGCCAGATTATTGGTGGTTGATGGCCCTATAGTTGTCTGACGTTACTCTACCACTTATCAAATTAAATTTGATCATAATGCAGCAGAGCGCAGGATTTATATCACTGTTGATTTAATCACTGCCTCCGCCAGAGATTGAACTCAGGACCTCTGGATTAATAGTCTGATGCTCAACCATGCAATCACTTACGAGAAATTCTACCTATAGCCAAGAAGTTTATTGCGGCAAGTATTGACCAGGGATACAATGAAATCACTGAAACTTCATTTGGAGATTCTTTAACTAAAAATTATTTTAAAGAAATGGAAAAAAACTACAAAAAAAAAAAAAAAAAACCTTTTGATACTTTGATAAGATATAAGTTTGGAGCATCAACTCGCCTGATAAGAATGTTGAGGTATGTTACACCTATAATGTGACAATCAACAGGCGTCTATTATCTAATACCATTCACCGTTATCTTACACAAACATCAGCACACCAAGTGCACTTGTTACCTAATTCACCTTTGACCTTTTAAAACTTATCGACCCTAAAGCGATCAACTGTGCAATTCAAAATCTAAACCCGAAAAGCTTTTGTATAGAAACGACAATTTTACGACATATAGCTTTCGCTTTTGCCACCCAGTACAACTGCGTCAGAAATTCAATACACAATTTTTTTGTACGGATTTCTCAGATGACATTGCGCATTGACATGACACAATCTGGAAATCTCAATCTATACCGATAAAATGGCCAATATCATTATGTAAATCCTGGCATTTAAAAGATTAATGATATTTGTCTGAAAGTGTGAACCAACAGAAATACCTCGCTATTGTTATCAGGTCTGTCTCATCTATATTGGTTCTAACAAACAAATTGTGAACAACAAACATTTACAATATCATTAGGAATGTGATGAAGAATCGCAGGGCACAGACTAAACGCTCGTTATATACCAATCAAAGGCAAATTGATTCAGATGTATGTAAATGATGGTATAAACAGCCTGTCTGGGTGAAAACTGTCCTATTAGCCCTTATTGATCTGGGGACAGCGATTGTTGCAGGTAGAAAAGACAGGTGTCTAAGTGGGGTATCATCTCCAATAAGAATAAAAAGATTCGAGAGTTATTGCATACATAAACTGTTTACATAAACAGGAGGCTTAGAGCTTTATGGACCCTGTTGCATTCATTACCAGATGTTTGATATCCAACATTGTAAAGTGCAAGTAAGGCCTCAGAAACAGATTATCATTGTAAAAGGTCATTAAAAACAGACTTTATTATTTGATATTAATTGATATAAATTCAAATCTGGTTGATGTCAATCATATAGACTGAATTAAATGACACTCTTCCTTTCCCTGTATCTCATAAGCAATCATTATCTTTATTCCCATTAAAGTGTCCAATTGTTCACTACAAAGTGTTGATCGTTTATGGAGAATGTATTTATAATTGTTAAATCTTCACTTTGGTATTTTATTAAATTATGAGTTGAGGTCTTTTATAATAGGTCTTTTACCACACACAGAAAAAACAACTTGCAACTAGAAAGTCGTAGGGTACAAGCATAACCTAATACATTTGTAGTAACAAACTCACATTTTTCAGCCAAACTAACATGTAGCAAGATCACAAAACTAATCGGAGGAAAACAGATCTGTAACTTTTTGCTAGCTTAATGAATATCATCACAGTAAATAAAGTATGTAAACTTATGTGTGTAATATCCAAATCAATTTTGAAAAAAAATCCTTGTTAAAGTAGCTTTCTAAAATTATATATGCATTCAAATTTTATACTCTCCATGCAAAAGGACTCGTTACTTAATTTCAGACTTACTCAAGCTCTCTGTAGTTAGCAACTCATGCTTGCAAAAAGACTGTATCCTCAATGCAAATGGACTGTTGGCCTCCATGCAAAAAGACTTGGCCTCAGGGCTAATGGACAGTTGGCCTCCACGCAAAAAGACTGTTGGCCTCAATGCAAATGGACTGTTGGTCTCCATACAAAAGGACTGTTGGCCTCCATGCAAAAGGACTGTTTGCCTCCATGACTTTTGGCCTCAAAAGGACTGTTTGCCTCCATGCAAAAGGACTGTTGGCCTCCATGCAAAAGGACTGTTGGCCTCCATGCAAAAGGACTGTTGGCCTCCATGCAAAAGGACTGTTGGCATCCATGCAAAAGGACTGTTGGCCTCCATGCAAAAGGACTGCAGTTGGCATCCATGCAAAAGGACTGTTGGCCTCCATGCAATAGGACTGTTGGCCTCCATGCAAAAGAACTGTTGGGCCTCCATGTTGGCCTCCATGCAAAAGGACTGTTGGCCTCCATGCAAAAGGACTGCAGTTGGCATCCATGCAAAAGGACTGTTGGCCTCAATGCAAAAGGACTGTTGGCCTCCATGCAAGCTTAATTTTATATACATGTATGTAAGCTCTCAGTGAGCAAATCATGCTTGCAAAAGGACTCATTCTGTATAAGAAGTGTTCTGATGTAGAAAGGCAACTTGACTTGTTTATTGTGTAAAAGGAAGGTTCAGTGTGGTTTGTTCATTGTGTTAATTAACATTGTCTTTATCATTAAAGCTAACGGAGCATGCTTCTTTGACTCAGTCAGCAGAGTAGCAGTTTTTAACACTGGAGATCCGTGTTTGATTCCTGGTCGGGGCATGCAATAGAAATGTGTATTCTCCTTCTTCTTCTACAAATGTTTACTAACCTCTTAAATCTTTCTGCTCTAAACTGCATATCAGAGGCAACTACATATTGTAAAATATAATATATATTGCTTACTCATATAGCTCCTCTGTAATCATATTTATAGCGATGCACTTACTGCTAATATTAAAATACCATGCCATAACCAAGCAAGATATTCTAACACACTGTACCTTATTTACATAACAATAGGATAGGTGATAGGAAATCAAGGTGACTACAAGGTCACAGACTAATTTTGCTACACAAGGAACATCAGGTACCATCAGGTCTTATTAAGGTCTATAATTGTATCTGTTGGTGCAAACAGCAGGTAACATTTCACTAGACGGATTAATAAAATAATGCATATATATGAGCAAATTTGCAGAGTAAGGACAGATGAAAATCTGTGACATGGACTGCTAGGTTTTGAACTGCACAGGGGTTAGGGGAAAGGGGGAGAGATTGACAATCTACAATAATTGTGTCATGTTTATGTTAAGATCCAGTCGAGTAACTGTCTAATAACTTAAAAATGAGAGTAAACAGACATATATATAGAAAAGAGCAGTTTTTAACAATTTCTGTGAGATTTGGTCATTTTTGACCAGGGATACAATGAAATCACTGAACTTCACAACAAAGTGTCGAGTTGCACTGTGGGATCAAATTTGGAGATTCTTTAACTAAAAATTATTTTAAAGAAATGGAAAAAAACTAAAAAAAAAAAAAAAAAAACCTTTTGATACTTTGATAAGATATAAGTTTGGAGCATCAACTCGCCTGATAAGAATGTTGAGGTATGTTACACCTATAATGTGACAATCAACAGGCGTCTATTATCTAATACCATTCACCGTTATCTTACACAAACATCAGCACACCAAGTGCACTTGTTACCTAATTCACCTTTGACCTTTTAAAACTTATCGACCCTAAAGCGATCAACTGTGCAATTCAAAATCTAAACCCGAAAAGCTTTTGTATAGAAACGACAATTTTACGACATATAGCTTTCGCTTTTGCCACCCAGTACAACTGCGTCAGAAATTCAATACACAATTTTTTTGTACGGATTTCTCAGATGACATTGCGCATTGACATGACACAATCTGGAAATCTCAATCTATACCGATAAAATGGCCAATATCATTATGTAAATCCTGGCATTTAAAAGATTAATGATATTTGTCTGAAAGTGTGAACCAACAGAAATACCTCGCTATTGTTATCAGGTCTGTCTCATCTATATTGTTCTAACAAACAAATTGTGAACAACAAACATTTACAATATCATTAGGAATGTGATGAAGAATCGCAGGGCACAGACTAAACGCTCGTTATATACCAATCAAAGGCAAATTGATTCAGATGTATGTAAATGATGGTATAAACAGCCTGTCTGGGTGAAAACTGTCCTATTAGCCCTTATTGATCTGGGGACAGCGATTGTTGCAGGTAGAAAAGACAGGTGTCTAAGTGGGGTATCATCTCCAATAAGAATAAAAAGATTCGAGAGTTATTGCATACATAAACTGTTTACATAAACAGGAGGCTTAGAGCTTTATGGACCCTGTTGCATTCATTACCAGATGTTTGATATCCAACATTGTAAAGTGCAAGTAAGGCCTCAGAAACAGATTATCATTGTAAAAGGTCATTAAAAACAGACTTTATTATTTGATATTAATTGATATAAATTCAAATCTGGTTGATGTCAATCATATAGACTGAATTAAATGACACTCTTCCTTTCCCTGTATCTCATAAGCAATCATTATCTTTATTCCCATTAAAGTGTCCAATTGTTCACTACAAAGTGTTGATCGTTTATGGAGAATGTATTTATAATTGTTAAATCTTCACTTTGGTATTTTATTAAATTATGAGTTGAGGTCTTTTATAATAGGTCTTTTACCACACACAGAAAAAACAACTTGCAACTAGAAAGTCGTAGGGTACAAGCATAACCTAATACATTTGTAGTAACAAACTCACATTTTTCAGCCAAACTAACATGTAGCAAGATCACAAAACTAATCGGAGGAAAAACAGATCTGTAACTTTTTGCTAGCTTAATGAATATCATCACAGTAAATAAAGTATGTAAACTTATGTGTGTAATATCCAAATCAATTTTGAAAAAAAATCCTTGTTAAAGTAGCTTTCTAAAATTATATATGCATTCAAATTTTATACTCTCCATGCAAAAGGACTCGTTACTTAATTTCAGACTTACTCAAGCTCTCTGTAGTTAGCAACTCATGCTTGCAAAAAGACTGTATCCTCAATGCAAATGGACTGTTGGCCTCCATGCAAAAAGACTTGGCCTCAGGGCTAATGGACAGTTGGCCTCCACGCAAAAAGACTGTTGGCCTCAATGCAAATGGACTGTTGGTCTCCATACAAAAGGACTGTTGGCCTCCATGCAAAAGGACTGTTGGCCTCCATGCAAAAGGACTTTTGGCCTCAATGAAGGACTGTTTGCCTCCATGCAAAAGGACTGTTGGCCTCCATGCAAAAGGACTGTTGGCCTCCCATGCAAAAGGACTGTTGGCCTCCATGCAAAAGGACTGTTGGCCTCCATGCAAAAGGACTGTTGGCCTCCATGCAAAAGGACTGTTGGCCTCCATGCAAAAGGACTGTTGGCCTCCATGCAAAAGGACTGTTGGCCTCCATGCAAAAGGACTGTTGGCCTCCATGCAAAAGGACTGTTGGCCTCCATGCAAAAGGACTGCAGTTGGCATCCATGCAAAAGGACTGTTGGCCTCAATGCAAAAGGACTGTTGGCCTCCATGCAAGCTTAATTTTATATACATGTATGTAAGCTCTCAGTGAGCAAATCATGCTTGCAAAAGGACTCATTCTGTATAAGAAGCGTTCTGATGTAGAAAGGCAACTTGACTTGTTTATTGTGTAAAAGGAAGGTTCAGTGTGGTTTGTTCATTGTGTTAATTAACATTGTCTTTATCATTAAAGCTAACGGAGCATGCTTCTTTGACTCAGTCAGCAGAGTAGCAGTTTTTAACACTGGAGATCCGTGTTTGATTCCTGGTCGGGGCATGCAATAGAAATGTGTATTCTCCTTCTTCTTCTACAAATGTTTACTAACCTCTTAAATCTTTCTGCTCTAAACTGCATATCAGAGGCAACTACATATTGTAAAATATAATATATATTGCTTACTCATATAGCTCCTCTGTAATCATATTTATAGCGATGCACTTACTGCTAATATTAAAATACCATGCCATAACCAAGCAAGATATTCTAACACACTGTACCTTATTTACATAACAATAGGACAGGTGATAGGAAATCAAGGTGACTACAAGGTCACAGACTAATTTTGCTACACAAGGAACATCAGGTACCATCAGGTCTTATTAAGGTCTATAATTGTATCTGTTGGTGCAAACAGCAGGTAACATTTCACTAGACGGATTAATAAAATAATGCATATATATGAGCAAATTTGCAGAGTAAGGACAGATGAAAATCTGTGACATGGACTGCTAGGTTTTGAACTGCACAGGGGTTAGGGGAAAGAGGGAGAGATTGACAATCTACAATAATTGTGTCATGTTTATGTTAAGATCCAGTCAAGTAACTGTCTAATAACTTAAAAATGAGAGTAAACAGACATATATATAGAAAAGAGCAGGTTTTCAGTAACAATTTCTGGTGAGATTTGGTATCCAGCTATTTTTATCTCATTTTTCACCAGATTAAGGTTACCAGTATAATATATTCAACAGTTCTTCATTAAAACCCCCAATTTAATATTTATTAAGTCACATGAACTTCACAACATCCAAGTGTCGAGTGCACTGAGGGATGCTAATACTTCAAATGCAGATATGATGTCATGAACCTTGAAGATATGTGGTGAATTTGAATGGTAATCGTTAATATCTATCTATTGTTGTGGTTCTCGACAAGATCATTCACCAACAACCAGCTAGGTAGCTCAATATCAATAGAGCATATCCATCAATTGTTCAGCGGTCCTGGGTTCGAACCCCAGATAACTGGCCATCTATTTTCAACTACTATAATGTATCACTATGAATTAGATTAATTTCCTATTTGATTACTTTACAAAATCTTATTTGTTAATTTAATTTTCAATCAACTAACAGATATCACTGTTGCGTTTGAGCATATAGCTAACAGCCACAAATGAATTTTATCACATTTAAACAAAACTTAAGTCTTCTTGTTTTGGAAGATTTAGCATTTGGCATTGAAGACTGACAATTATAAGCCTTAATGAAATGAGAACCTTTTTTGGCAATTAATTTTCATAACTAGGATGATTCTCACATCTTGAAGTAATTTATGGTACAAGAGATACAATAATGATCCTAAAAGGATGTGAAAGTGGGATTTGTATTAGCACATACATCAATATGAAAACGGTACTTCATAATTTAAAGCCCAATATAAATACCTGTAAAAAATTGAAATAGCTGGGATGTTTACCCAAACAGGTTAAAGTGTTTAGAATATATCAAATTAGCATGATTTAACAGAAAAAAATTCATCATAATCAAGGAATAAGGTTCAATCAATTCAAACCAAATTATTCCTCTTGAACAACTTTAGCAGATTGCAAAAATATTTTATCCTAAAATATATAACCCAAATCTAAAATTTACTTCAGAGTCCATCTGTTGATAGTTGTACTTGAAATAAAGGGAGATTTAAAAAACACTTTTCTTTTGAGTTCATACTTCAACTAATATACAGCATAAATATTAGTTCTCCAATAAATTCGGTCTTGTAAATCTATCATTTAAGGAGTGTGCTATATATCTCAAGTACCAGCCAAAAGGCAGACTGTCCCAGGTTACAACACAAGGCATATTTCAAAACTAAATATTGAAAGTTTTCTCAGGACCAAACACCCAACTTACAATAGAAGTCACTGTGGTTTCACTGGAGTGTGTGACTATGATATCATTGGAGACTATCTGATAAAGATCTGTTTATTATTAGACAAGAATCTTAAAACTCAACAACAGTCATATTTAAGACCAATGAACTTTCTTTAAAACATATAGTAAACAAATGTCTATGCTTAAGGCATGCAGTGCTATCAGTATTAAACACAGCTGACTTTTTTAAGACTTTAGACAGTATATATGTGTATACACATAATACGGGCCATCCAGTTTCATTTGGTTTCAATTAACTTAAGAAAGTCCCTTCATTTGATATTTTCCAAATAGGAGAGCATTACAGAAGTTAAGAGAACAATTTAAGTTAAAGATCATCCCTAACTTATAGGAATATTCCTTTATTACTTCTGTAACTATTTCTATGAGAATGTCTCATTAAGTTATGAAATTTCCTGAAAGTTAAAGTGAATAGTCGGGCAAAGAAAACAAGTCTAAATGCGTTCATTGGCCTTCCAAAAGTTCTCACATATTAATACGACGGTCAAGCTCTGCTTAGTTTCCCAGTTCTGACCATTAAAGTAAAGAAAAGTTGAAAGCATTGAAAGCGAGGCTGCGTGGAAATGTAACCACGGACATAGTGAGCCGGGAGGACGTTTTAGAATTTCCATACTCTAAATTAATTTATTCGTACGCAGACAGATTTTGACGAGAGATTTTATTTTTCCATTTCATAAGAAATTATACTGCATACATTCACACCATTTTTACCGACTTTAGCCATCCTTGCCCGACTGTTCACTTTAAGAATGTTGATAAAGCTTGGGGTAAAATAACATGTTGACAGATATAAGGCACCAACATTTTGTATCAACTTATCCTATACCTCGATCACAGTCAGAATGTAAAGATCACATTCTCCAATTCTAAACGTCTTTGGACAATTATTTGATCATTGGATTTTGTATTACAGCTGGACCCTAGATAATCTGAGCCCAAGCAATCTCGATTGCAACAATTCCGGACTGCTAGATTCTGTAGAATATATCAAGAATCAAATCCATTAAGTTACATTTCTGTCAGGGTTATGAGTTTTCTGGACTAATGGTGCCCGGAATTATCATGAGTCCATTGTATTTAACCTGTTGTTGTGAAGTTTACAAATACAAAAGTATTACTTGAAATGTTTCTGTGATTAAGAAATATCTTTTTATCATATCCATGTTACATTTATTATATCTCAAGATCAATGATTGTTGAAAAATGTTCAATTTCTGTCCTCGTGTACAGGCTTCTTAAGGAACAATTTTAAACAAAACTTGAGTATTGAGGGTTTAGGATTAAAGATTGCATTCATGCATAAAAATATAGGGCAAGTATAGATAGGCAGGGAGACAGGGAGACTCCTTGTCTTAAGAGATCTATCGGGACATAAAAATGAGGTTTTATGATATTTTTATGGATACGTTGGTATTATCTGATTACAATAAACATTAGCCTGAGGACATTACAAATTCCTTGACCACTTCCGATATACAATGTATATATCTATTATTTATTGAGTCAGATTAAATATATCAAGGAAGTCGTCTCTCATAAAGTCACAAATTTTCTATATATACACACATTTTTTTAAAAATAATGATAAGTCTCCATTCCCCATTTGAGAAATACAAATACATGTATTATGTCATAATTTACAAAGGACAAAATCCAGTAAATCAATATTAACAGTTGAGAAAAACACGACTTTATGGAGGTATTAGGTTCTATTTTTAGATATTTGATATCTAAGCTACTTTGATTGCATGCTTATATAAATTTCACATACATTATGTTTACATAAGTATATTTAACTTACAAACATTATGTAATAGTGTACTTAATGTTTGCTAAAAGCTTGAAGATTTGAATACATGCCAAATTTTTTTTTTTTAATGATGATTCTTTTCCTTATTCAAATAGTTTCAAGAACACTAAATTTATAACATACACACTTCCTACTTACATTTTCTATCTTATATCTTTGATCTGGTTATTTGAAAATAAATTCTGTGAGACTTAACGTTTTATTTAAAAAATAAAAAAGCGATTTAAATTAACTGCTAATCAAAGTGAATTCTTTTATTAGAAATTTAAATAACTTTATGTGCCATTTTGAGCAAACATGTGAACAAACTCCAAAGAGATTTTCTTTCAAATAATTCCCTGCATTACAATCATAGTATGATACATATGATTAAATCATGAGCATGCATGAATGTTTCATGAATCATAAAATCATAAATATTGGCTTATTTTCATAGCTTATTTTCAATCAGGTTTTCAAGAATCTACAGGAATTGAGATCATGATTTTGTTGTTTATAAACTCAGATAGATTTTTCCATAACTATACATGTCAGAAGTGGCTATATAGTACTGGTTATGAAGACAGGATCGATCTATAACTAATTCAGAGAAAACCCTGAAGAAAGCAACAGCCTTGGACAAAAGAAAAGGCATCAGAGAGGTGTGAAGCTTTAAACAACCTTGGAAATAAAATATGGGTGAAGATTTGAACACTTTGAATATTTTTGGAAAAAAAATGGACATCTGATTTAAGTCAATGAAGCAAGCATGACATTTTGAATATCCTTGGACAAAACAAAGGACATCTTGGAGGCAATGAAGAAAGCATGACAATTTGAATATCCTGGGACAAAACAAAGGACATCTTGGAGGCAATGAAGCAGGCATGACAATCTGAATATCCTTCGACAAAACAAAGGACATCTTCGAGGCAATGAAGCAAGCATGACAATTTGAATATCCTTGGACAAAACAAAGGACATCTTGGAGGCAATGAAGCAGGCATGACAATCTGAATATCCTTCAACAAAACAAAGGACATCTTGGAGGCAATGAAGCAAGCATGACAATTTGAATATCCTTGGACAAAACAAAGGACATCTTGGAGGCAATGAAGCAGGCATGACAATCTGAATATCCTTCGACAAAACAAAGGACATCTTGGAGGCAATGAAGCAAGCACGACAATTTGAATATCCTTGGACAAAACAAAGGACATCTTGGAGGCAATGAAGCAAGCATGACAATCTGAATGTCCTTGGACAAAACAAAGGACATCTTGGAGGCAATGAAGCAAGCATGACAATCTGAATATCTTTGGACAAAACAAAGGACATCTTGGAGGCAATGAAGCAAGCATGACAATTTGAATATCCTTGCAAAAAAACAAAGGACATCTTGGAGGCAATGAAGCAGGCATGACAATCTGAATATCCTTCGACAAAACAAAGGACATCTTCGAGGCAATGAAGCAAGCATGACAATTTGAATATCCTTGGACAAAACAAAGGACATCTTGGAGGCAATGAAGCAGGCATGACAATCTGAATATCCTTCAACAAAACAAAGGACATCTTGGAGGCAATGAAGCAAGCATGACAATTTGAAAATTCTTTGACAAAACAAAGGATATCTAAGAGGCATTGAAGCATGCATGACAATTTTATCCTTGGACAAAACAAAGGACATCTTGGAGGCAATGAAGCAAGCATAACAATCTGATTATCCTTGGACAAAACAAAGGACATCTTGGAGGCAATGAAGCAGGCATGACAATCTGAATGTCCTTGGACAAAACAAAGGACATCTTAGAGGCAATGAAGCAAGCATGACAATCTGAATATCCTTGGACAAAACAAAGGACATCTTGGAGGCAATGAAGCAAGCATGACAATCTGAATATCTTTGGACAAAACAAAGGACATCTTGGAGGCAATGAAGCAAGCATGATAATTTGAATATCCTTGCAAAAAACAAAGGACATCTTGGAGGCAATGAAGCAGGCATGACAATCTGAATATCCTTCGACAAAACAAAGGACATCTTCGAGGCAATGAAGCAAGCATGACAATTTGAATATCCTTGGACAAAACAAAGGACATCTTGGAGGCAATGAAGCAGGCATGACAATCTGAATATCCTTCAACAAAACAAAGGACATCTTGGAGGCAATGAAGCAAGCATGACAATTTGAAAATTCTTTGACAAAACAAAGGATATCTAAGAGGCATTGAAGCATGCATGACAATTTTATCCTTGGACAAAACAAAGGACATCTTGGAGGCAATGAAGCAAGCATAACAATCTGATTATCCTTGGACAAAACAAAGGACATCTTGGAGGCAATGAAGCAGGCATGACAATCTGAATGTCCTTGGACAAAACAAAGGACATCTTGGAGGCAATGAAGCAAGCATGACAATCTGAATGTCCTTGGACAAAACAAAGGACATCTTGGAGGCAATGAAGCAAGCATGACAATCTGAATATCTTTGGACAAAACAAAGGACATCTTGGAGGCAATGAAGCAAGCATGACAATTTGAATATCCTTGCAAAAAACAAAGGACATCTTGGAGGCAATGAAGCAGGCATGACAATCTGAATATCCTTGGACAAAACAAAGGACATCTTGGAGGCAATGAAGCAAGCATGACAATTTGAATATCCTTGGACAAAACAAAGTACATTTTGGAGGCAATGAAGCAAGCATGACAATCTGAATATCCTTCAACAAAACAAAGGACATCTTGGAGGCAATGAAGCAAGCATGACAATTTGAAAATTCTTTGACAAAACAAAGGATATCTAAGAGGCATTGAAGCATGCATGACAATTTTATCCTTGGACAAAACAAAGGACATCTTGGAGGCAATGAAGCAAGCATAACAATCTGATTATCCTTGGACAAAACAAAGGACATCTTGGAGGCAATGAAGCAAGCATGACATTTTGAATATCCTTGGACAAAACAAAGGACATCTTGGAGGCAATGAAGCGTGCATGACAATTTTGTTCTTGGACAAAACAAAGGACATCTCAAAGGCAATGAAGCAAGCATGACAATTTGAAAATTCTTTGACAAAACAAAGGATATCTAAGAGGCAATGAAGCATGCAAAACAATCTTTATCCTTTGTCAAAACAAAGGACATCTCAAAGGCAATGAAGACTGCATGACAATTTGAAAATTCTTGGACAAAACATAGGACATCTAAGAGGCATTGAAGCATGCAAGACAATTTTATCCTTGGACAAAACAAGGACTTCTCAAAGGCAATGAAGCATGCATGACAATTTGAAAATTCTTGGACAAAACAAAGGACATCTTGGAGGCAATGAAGCGTGCATGACAATTTTGTTCTTGGACAAAACAAAGGACATCTCAAAGGCAATGAAGCAAGCATGACAATTTGAAAATTCTTGGACAAAACAAAGGACATCTGAGAGGCAATGAAGCATGTGTGGATATTTTATTAGTCTTGGGCGATATAAAGCACATTTGAAAGCCTTGAAGAAGATTAAGTATATATATCTTCACTAAAATTTTATCATTCCTTTTTTTATCTAAAATTTTGAAACAGATTGATGAGGTAAATGTCAAAACCTATCCATCAACTTCTGAGCACAAAAGACTTCATTGGATTTAGGTTGTCATTCTAAGTGGACAATACAGATTAAGAAAAGGGTGAAGGATTGCAGTAGTAAGCATATTTGTGACTTCATCTGTCAATAAATCTGGCTTCTTATATAATTCTATATATTCATGTATGTTATATCTACAAGTAATATGGGAAGTGAAAAATCATTGTAGAAAGCTCAAGATTTAGGTGCCTTGTTGAAATATTTGCAAGCTACCTCCACACAGTGTATGAAGTGTCCCTAGTGCCATCATACAGGCGAATGGTGTTGACACAGTGACGATAACAGAAGTTTGAAGTACCCTTACAAAATCACAATCCACTCCAGGGTCTTATGCAACCATGTATCAAACACATAGGTCTTATACAACCATGTATATCTGTAATGGTTCTGGATCCTGGAGCAGGTCATTAGCTGGTGACCAGGTAGCTGTATTAGTGATCACTCCAGAGTGTGTTCAGGGATTTGAACCCCAATGTGGCCATGCATTTTTTCAGGTCCTACTTCCATTTGTGCCTATAACTATATATGCAAACCCTGTTTCAAGTAATGGTGGTACACTTAGCAAGGACCTCAGTTTTAATTGTATGTTGAGTCTTAAAGATGATCAAGACTAACAAAGATGGAAAGGGCATTACGGTTCTGAATCTGTTTGTATCTCATTTAGTAAAGGCTACTCTGGCTTTTTAAGTGTTTGAATGGTCCTGAGTTTTAAAGTTTTACTTTAAAAAGAGTTGGTAGTCTGAAGCACTTCATCTTAATCCATTCCTCCCTGAAGACACATTTAGATTCCTTTAGCTTAAAGGCTAGAATGGTCCATTTTGGAATGTCAGGAGTTTTAGTTAAAGATAGTACCTGAGTGTGTGAAATATCACATCTCTGTTGAAGTAAAAGTGAATTAATTTCATTCAAATATAATATAATGATTGATTCACCCAAGTTTATTTCCTCCAAATTTCTGAATTAAATTAAACTTAGGCTTATATTATTTTCAAACATATACCATGCTGAGGTAATCACAATTTTGGCAAACATCTTGCATATGTAACATGTGATACAGAGACGCAAATTTAAGTTAACAAGAACTAACTTGTTGGACCAATGATATTTCAAATAAAAACCAAAAGACATTATCTGAATTGATAATGGCCGTTCACTAAAGAAATGACGAAATGTAAAATAAGCATAAAATGGTTAATCAAATATTTTTTTATAATATATATATATATATATTTATCATTTATATATAATGCAAGATATGGTCCAAGGAGGGGATGAAAAGTGCCACTATCTTTATCAGAAACTCATTTTAATGAAAAACTTACCCCACCCAAAGTTATATACAGATATAAGTTGTAAATATACAAGTCTTAAAGGGGGGCCTTTGTGTCCTCATTTCTAGTCTGTTGAAGTGTACTTTCCCGAGTCCCCTTATGGAAAAAAACCCTTGAGAATCCATTGTCAGCTACCAGTAAGGTATACATCACCTGTGGTCACAAATATCTATAGTACTTTACAGCATGATAAAGTTTGTTGACAGTTCAGGTGTTGCCTCCAATTTGAGAAGTCAGCACATTTATGACTTGGAAAAGATTCAAAACTCTGCTCTCATATGAAGCAACTTTTTGCCTTATGATCCAAACTTTCAGGTTTGTGTGAATTTAAGACTGAAGGCGCCTTTTGAAATTTATGTGGTAAACAGGAATTACGGCCTCACATTGTACAGACCAACAAAATTGCAAAATATTCTATATGAAAACATATGGAGCTTATAACATCACCACATTTATTCCAACTGCTTAATAAGACCATTTTCTTTGGATCGTAAATGCCCAATTTCTAGAGAACAATGCTTGTGTATGAAGACCACATAACTATGTAAAGATGATGTTTTCTGTCCCTTTGGTGGTCTTTATAGGCAAGTTTAATTGTATGTGTATATCAACACTAAATAGATTACAATCCAATATGTCAAACCTGCTATTAAGGACACCTTTGTATATCAGACACCTGCATATAAAGGATAAGCTCATCATCAACCTTTAGTGCAATTTAATTACTATACATATAATTGTATAAAGAATACCTGTCTACAAAGGGCATTTTCGTTATCCTTAATAGACAGGTTTGATTGTTTTTACTATCCCAATCAAGGTAAACTGATGCTGCATCAAAGTTCTACTGTAGTATCCTCACATCCTACTCTGAATGGTTTAGCTTTGATGACAAAAAATATTTCTCATTATGTAATTATTCTAATTCAACCCATAATTCCTTTTCACAAATTTTAAAAACTGATTGCTGTTAGTGGCTCCAATGATCGAGGTTACCGCAAGCCCTCCACATCCAGGTTATGAGTTCAAATCCCATGGTGGGAAGGTGCCTGGTGCAGACCATAGACCAGTGTATATTCTCCGGGTATCTCTCACATCCATCAGTGACCCTGCTGTTAATAGAATGTTCAACCAATCAAATTGAAATGCTTACTTCTGAGAAGATCATGGTATGATTCTAATTTTAATCAGATTTTAATGGAGAGATAAAAACCACTGATTTGTATAGAGTCTATAATGATGGTTTGATGTATAGTCACAAACATGTTGGTCAGTATTTACAAGTTGTACTTTAACGTACTTTACAAATATTCAGACTGTGTGAATTTGGATTCATACAATCGAACGGCTGACCGTGGCGTCATGATACCTGTATATCACATGGTCAAATCTGAAATGAACTAGGATGATCATATCTATAAATACACTATGTAATAACAAACATCCTTCCTGGACCCAGGTAAACAATGTATGAAATACACATGAAGTGTATAAGTACATCCATCAGGTCAAAGGTCAATCCATTATGCTACACCACAAAGGAAACAAATCTTCACTTACCATTATAAAGCACAAAAAGTTCATTTCTACACTGTAACATAACATGTACAGCCATACATTTTTATAGGGATTTTCTGAATTTATTCTTTGCTTTTCAAAGATTTCCAATCAATATCTATATGAGGTGACTGCAACTTGAAATATTCTCAAAGAAGTTTGGCAATAGCCGTTTGTTGGTTCTTGTTACATTGAAAGAAAGTCAATGCCTTTAATATATTTCAACAAATTCGAACGTTATGGACCAGGTCTTTGAAACAGATGTCATCAATGTCTTATTTTTTGTTCAGCAAAGTCATAAACCAAACTAAAACCATAAAATTTTCAACACCATTTTCAAACCTGTCAATTAATAAGCCTCCAGCATTGGTCTTAGACTCAAAAGAATTCATTAAAGCAAAAAAAAATTTTTTTAATCTTTCATTTTTGGCCTAAAATGTTTTTACCTAAAAAAAGTATAATCAAACCTATCAAAAACACAATTTAATATTTTCTCACCTTTCGTATTCCTGATAAGTATTTTTTAAAGTTATTTGATAACACGATTTCCTGTTTTGACTGTAAAGAAAAGTGCAGCATGGTTATCCTAAACTAAAATCTACAACTTATCATTCCATTTATCTTTAGACATCAAAGTCTATTTGAAGCACTTATACTTTCAACAATTTGTTCTGAAATTATTTCTTTATAACATCAAATTTCCACCATCATAATACATGTATCACATCTTTGATCGGGACAGTATTAAAAGCTGATTTTCAATTACATATTTTTTCATATAATTACTTCACATTAATTTCATAATAATACAGAGATCACCTAGTTGATCGCATGTGCAGACTTTTCAATGATTTCCTGACGAGCTTATTTTGGAGAAATTATTGTAAATCCTTTATTTTTGCATACATTATTTTCAAAATATCTATGTTATATTTACAATCAAGAGTCCTTACTGGTAATTGTGCATTCATTAAATCATTATTCATCCTTTTACACAAACATTTGAATTCAAATTTGAGCTGTCCAGTGAAATTACGCGAAAAACGGAGAAAAACCACCAACCACCGGTCAGTACCTGGCAACTGCCCGACATGGGATTCGTACTCGCATCCCAGACGTGGCGGGCTTGTGGTAATAAATCGTGACATCTCGGCCACCGCGGCCCATAGTACAGAATTCATATTAAATATACATTCATTGTAAGGTGACCCAATAACTTCTCAGGCTCCTAACTATCAGGAATATGGAAGTTTTGATAGACATGCTATAAATCTATTTTTAGTTGTATGACAATACCTAAATTGACCAATATACCATAAAACCACTTATAAAGTTCATAATTCAGCTGTCCGACCTGATTAAATGAGTTCATTATCAGAGACATCGGGGTGAGGGCGAGGTCAACAGTCCCCCAAAACAATGAAGTCTTACAGCAGTGGTCTGAAAGTATTGATCAGCGCCACTCATAAAGGTGATAAGAGGTCTAAATCACCTTGAGAATGTGTTAGATATGGACAGTTAGAGTATACAAATACCTCACAGGAGATTGGAATTCATTTATCTCATCATATAACTTATTTCATAAGTAGACATGGTATGAATGAAGAATGTCTTTTTATAACAAATATAGAAGCTACGTTGGCCACAAGGATAAAAAGGTCAATATTTTACCGTAAGCCTTTTATCTCCAGGAGGCTTGTGGCTTAGTAGTAAAAGTGTCTCAAAATCACAACACATGTAGCTGCGCCTTACAAGTAGTGAAATGTTTGAAATTCTACCAATAAGCGCTACACCTCTAGATCTGGGCGCATGTGGGAACAAAGTTACAATGACTGGCATTGCACTACATACCTACATTTTTGTATGTGTATATGCATGACTAATGTAAGAGACTTGCAGGTAAGCATAAAGAAAATTTATCTTCAATTGTTACTGGACCCAAATCACTCATCTACTATATATCTCTTATGTGATGCAGACTAAGTTTAACATCACCAGACGTACTTCTTGGTAATTGAAGTCATATTCTTATAAGAAATTGATCTTACTTGACCTTTGTAAAACTTGAATCATAGTCAAGGTCATTCATTTAAACAAACTTTATAGCACTTCATCCAAGCATATTATGTAACAGGTACAATATATAATCTAATAGGTCTGTGCATGAACGGCCTTGTTATTCAGGAAAAACTGTTTAAAAATTTAGGCCTATTTGAAATATGTACCCCTCTGTCACTTTGAATGAAGATCAAGGTCATTTTTTGAACACCTCCATAGCCTTTCATCCCAGCATGCTATAAAGGCACACTTTATTGTCATTGACAGACCAACTACATGTATCAGGGCTATAATGGCCCTCTCTGGAACCAAGAATATTTAAAAGATTTTTGCATACTAACTTGACCCACGTCTAAAGATGAATGAATTAAGGTCAAGATGTCATTCATTTGAATATGCATATACCTAGAATCATTTTCTCCGTATACATACTTCAGGTCAAATATCTCTAAGTCTCTGGTCTTCAGAAGATTTAAGTCAATTAAAAGTTTTAGAAGGTCAAGTGTTCATTAACAGACATTATCTAGCTATAGAATTTAAAACTCTCTTTTTTGTGGGGAAAATTTTCGACAAGTTTCAATTACTTATGTAGGTTCATGGCTTTTTCTAGGGGCCGATAATTTCCCAATGGAAATTTTTCAAATTCATGCCAAATTCCCTAAAAATACAGTTTACTCCTGGAAATTTCCTTTCCAATTTACCAATTCTCTCCCAAAAATAGGATAAAAGACACCTTCCCAATTAAGTGGGGAAAAAAACTTGAGGTTTTCTGGTTAGCTAGGCTAGCTTTGCTCATTAAAGTCATGAACGTGATTCGATGGCTACATCATTGTGCATGCAGGTATGTGTAGTTCATTTCCTGTCAGTTTTGCTTAACGATAAATCTCTAATTTAACTTAATGAATATGATAACAATTAAACTCAAACACCTAGCTAGCAGAAAAGCTCAGATATCGGAACACCACTGATAATACGGTCATCACCCTGTTTTGTTGTCTAATTTCTTTCCAAAGACAGTTCCTGTTTCCATAAAGGTTGTAGATAAATACAATACAAACTTTAAAGCTGGCAGTCTGTTTCAATTGTTTAAATTCCTTCAAACCTAGCTGGGATATCAAACTGTGCTTTAAATTACTAGGTACCGGTATATGTTTTGTTCATCAATGAGCTTCGTATATCTTGTATTATAAGAAATCTTATCTGCTCAAATTAAACTAGAATTTTGTTTAAAAGAAATGACACATAAAATTAAAGCATTTGTATCTGTAAAATATGGTCATCTACCCCTTTGCTCATCAAATTTCTCAAAAAGATCTAGTTCCTGTTTCCCATACATACTCTTTAACTACACTTAAAATACACAAAAGGAACTTAAATTCAGAGTTTGTATGACAGGAAACGTCTCACTTAGATAATATGTGTGTGCATTCAGCTGGACAAGGTTGCTGACCGCGACTTCAGCAATAAAAAAACGTGAATGCTGATTTAATAAAAATGACAATGGATTGAGAATGGACAGGACCAGCTGTTCAACTAAGGATAAAAAATGTCCTTTTTGATGTCATATTCCTAAAGGAGATTAATGATAGAGTTCAACGACCTTGGATTTGACTGGTGAACATCCCAAAGGTCTTCACTCTTGGGTTAAATTTATACTTGCAGTTTATCTAATGGTAGTTCAGGTAATAATATTTAAAATTGATACTATACCAAGGCATTCAATTAATGTACATACATGCATATATGCACTGAATGTATGCATCAATACCTCTAAAAAATTTTCTAGCCTTTTTTATCATTCTAATTATACCTTATTCTACCCAAAAAGTGCCCCTCTGTCCTATAGCACATCTCCCTCTTTTTTAGGCTTCAATTTCACTTACTATGATTTAAATCCAGACAAAAAATAAGAAATTTGTATAGGTTTCCGTACTGATTTCTTTTACAAATTGCTCTATGGCTTATTTGGTAGAATAATTTTAAGAATGGCTATAGTCCAAATTTGTTTCTATTTACAGAAACATAAGCGCCCCATTTTGCTTAACTTTGTAAGGGCCCTGGACAGGGTGAGTTAAAATTAAATACATCAATTTAAATCCATCAAACACTTGAATTGCATGTAATGAAATGATTCTGATATACCTTTTTTTCAAGTGCCCATTTCATCTCTTCACTCCAACAAAACATCTACTGTACATCATGTAACTTTGTGATACTGCCGTAACCTTAAAGTGAATAGTCGGGCAAAGAAAACCAGTCTAAATGCGTTCATTGGCCTTCCAAAAGTTCTCATATTAATACGACGGTCAAGTTCTCCTTAGTTTCCCAGTTCTGACCATTAAAGTAAAGAAAAGTTGAAAGCATTGAAAGCGAGGTAGCGTGGAAATGTAACCACTGACATAGTGAGCCGAGAGGACGTTTTAGAATTTCCATACTTTAAATTAATTTCTTCGTACGCAGACAGATTTTGACGAGAGATTTTATTTTTCAATTTCATAAGAAATTATACTGGATACATTCACACCATTTTTACCGACTTTAGCCATCCTTGCCCGACTGTTCACTTTAAAAGAAGGAGGATATTACACCACAATGCATGACCTTTCAAAATTACCTTGAAAATAACATTTTTATTATAATTTGAAGTAGAAAAAGATGTTGTGTCCCACTCTTAATATGACTGACCTTGACTCCCAGAGAAGCAATGTTAAATTTCAACTATGGATCATTTTTGCGCAGTCGAGAGATGCTGATCACTCATGGTGGACTAGGGACTTTCGATTTGATTGACAGCGATATGGAGAGTACAGTCAGAATTAAATACCATCGTATATTAGATCTATGTATCTCTGGTAATGTTATTATAGAACCTTACTTTGGTATTGGTCGCTAGGATTTGCTTGTTATCAATGGCATTGCCATCGAAATGCAAGTTTCTTTCGTGTGTTCATTGATGTCCTTTGATAGCATCTGTACTGACATAATTCATTTACGTACATACCATTATCAAAAGAATTGTCCTGTTGTGTTGTCATCTCATAATTCTGTGGTCAGCAGCATGCTGTGCATCAATGAGTGTTCTGCTGAAGTTCTGCGCGCATGAATGGCCACGTGCTGAATGGAGAAAGGGAGATAACGCTTTTTAAAATGAAGCTTTGCAAAACGAGTACTAATAATAACATTTATATTCCGAAACCATGTATATTCCAAAAAATGTATTTCCAAAAACAAGAATGTTTTAAAGAGTTAAGATTTTTATAAGTGAGACTTACATTGTATAAACTACTAAAAATGAAGATTTTTTTCATAAATTGATATTTTGGAAATTTATCAAAATTAAGACTCTTAGTCTTATAAGTATATGTCTATAGATATATGGAAATAAAGCAAATATAAACGTGAACTTAGTGCAAATTAGTGATGGTATGTAAATCTAAAATATTTTGATTGCTGCGAATGTGATTGTGATGTATATAACACATTTTGTTTTGCTAGTTTAATCTGATCATCATCATCATCCTTTTTTTCATTTGTAAAATCGCCTCTGATTGGCTTATAACACGACGTAACGTTTCTATGACAAGAATATCCTTCACTAAATGAGAAATTCCAAGGTGTACGTACAAAATAATGTACATGTATATCTTAAGAGCCAAAAGCCTGTGATAAGACCAAAAGATAAGCCTTAGATGAATTCAGACCTCAGAAAAATAGCGGTAATGCGATGGATCATACAGCATAAAACAGCTAAACATACAATCATCGGTAAAAAAAAGTATGCTAAGCAGTCATTCTATGAAAATGTTATCTTAAAGATGGTGGCTTGTCAAAAAAAAAAAAAAAAAAAAAAAAAAAAAAAAAAACCAGACGGGAAGTCCAGAGATTCAACCTTGGGTCATTTCTGAAATGATGATCAAGGATCTGTACATCTATCCCATTCTCCATTTTACGTCTAAGTGCCATTTTCACGAAAACACGGACAAAGTTATCGCGACATATGGAACTGAAATATGTACCTTTATACATGTAGAAAATCTTTCACGTGAACATTTTTGAGAACATTTTAATGGATTGTGAGGCATTCAAGAATAAGCTATACGAACTTTTCTTACACAGGGACCTGGCACGAAAATTTTTAACCAATAGTATACATATATATATTTATACTATTGGTTAAAAATTTTCGTGCCAGGTCCCTGTGTTTTCTTATACATGTATGTCTGGTAGAACTTTCAGAAAGTACATCCTGAAAGTTTTACAACCACAAAAAAGGATTCTCTTGAATGAACTTTAAGTTGAAATCGTATGGTATTTCAGAGAATTTCTTTCCTTTGATTGAAAACTTACTATCTATCTAACATGAGTAAAAAAGTATTTATCAATAACTTCTCTCGATTCTGGTTTCATAATGTTGGTGTTACCCAGGGCTCAATTCTTGATCCCCTTATTTTATTGATTTACTCTTGGGGCCGCGGTGGCCGAGTGGTTAAGATGTCCCGACATATTACCACAAGCCCTCCACCTCTGGGATGCGGGTTCGAATCCCATGTGGGGCAGTTGCCAGGTACTGACCGCTGACCGGTGGTTTTTCTCCAGGTACTCCGGCTTTCCTCCACCAACAAACCTGGCACGTCCTTACATGACCCTGGCTGTTAATAGGACGTAAAACTAAACAAACAAACAAATTATTGATTTACTCAAGTTAATAATGATATTGCACAAATAAGAATCAAATTTTACGCTTACTTTTCAATGTGTCTCTCAAATAACCACTTATCTGTTTTTAATCAAAACATTTAGGCTACTGTGATGCAGTATATACAGCTTATATATGCAAATGTATCATTTTTCATCTCCATGCTAAATCCTGTCAAACATGAAACACTTCAGACTGGGCAGTGGTCAGTCGCTCAACTCACTTGACTTTTAACAACACAGAAAACAAACAAATATACTACATATATGTAACAAATACACTTTTAATTTGTTCATCTGTTCAAGTTCAGCAACAATGATTCTATACTTTTGTGTGTCGGTAGCTATTACGCCATGTTACATTTTACTTAGAATGCATGCGAGTTCACGAGGTCCCCTCATTTAACAGATACAGACGTAAAAAGCCCTAATAAAACGTATATGATACAACATGTAATGATAGGGTGTTTTATGTATCGTGCTGTAGCATTTTTTTATATTTCCGTTTGGGTTTTTTATTAGTTTAAAATTATATGTGCCGTGTTTTTCATAGTCACGAATCAAGAAAGAAGAGCTTTTGATATGTTATTCAACTCCAAAAGTTACCAACATTTTGAAAATTACAATACTTTCAATGCATAGGTTTTAATTTCTCAAGAACAAAAAGGACTGGAAATGATTTTTGGCAGTACTGCCAAAAATCATTATATTAACATTTTCAGTGTAATGAAATGAGAACATACGGTCAGACCATGAAGCCATCTTGGTGTCCACAATTTCATTGCACATTTTTACAGTGTTATTAGTAATTGTAAAGTGGTTTCTGAAGGTATATTTCCATCTAAACATGTATAAGGCATAAAAATAAAGAATTCACAGTGCATATTAATTATAACCAATGTGTTCTAACTAACGTTTTTAAGGCATTATATATGATTGTCTGTCCATTTGAATGATTTTCACAGCTTTATTCATTAAAACTTATGGTTTTAGATAGATAATTGAAGAAAAAATAACATGTCCAAATTTTCGACCAGTTACGGCACATATAACTTTAAGTTTTGTATTTTTTCGGCAAACCTCGATACCTCGGATACACTCGTAGAGTAACGTAGTGAATCAAACAGACAATCCGAGCAAGGATCTAGACGTCAACACTGACAACTAACACAAGAATATATCTGTCTACGCCTTTAATCCACGGTATATAAGTTGGCCAATGGGGATCATTTTTAGGAATAAATATGATAAGCTTTCGCTGGTACGGTGCACACAACCGCAAAACAATCGGGTTACTATATTGTCTTGAAGCACATTTTCTTACCCTAATCTTGAATTTGCCGTGCACGGTACTAGGATGTCCTTGCAAGATAATGTTACAACTGCATATATACCACTTTTGTACAGAAAATGTGTCATTTATATTCAGAAAATCTATAAACCTCGAAAGCTACAGTTTCCTGGCTGGAAGTGACCACAATTTCTTGTCTATGAGGGTTGACCACCACAGCGTAAGGACTGGAGATGCCGACAAGTTTGGACAGGATTACCCTGTCTCTGAGTCCGTCCTTGGACACCAGATGGACGTTTTTCGAGTTACGTCCGCACACATACAGGTTTCCGTCCCGATCCAGACCGAGGCCGACCGGATATACCAAACTGTTGGTAGAATACCGGAAGATCTCTACCCCCTCCATCCGCCTACCGACGATGGTATTGCTATCTTTGTGGTATAACATATTCTCCTCTTTCAGCAAGGCTAGATACGTATCGGCACCACTTTTACTCATCGACCGAATATCCTGGCCATCCGGACCCACAACGGATATAAACTTTTCTGTACCCACCACACGTGTGTTTCCAAGGAAACGGATACCCCATGCTCCCGTAGGGCTGAGTAGTCGTCCCAACGCACTGAACTGGCCATCCTTAAATGTACACCTCAATATGCCATCTTCCCTCAAAGCCACGAAGAACTCTTTCGGTTCGTTGCCTTGCGTGATATCGGTAGGTTTTCCATCCAATTTGAATTCGTCCACAAAATTATAGCTTTGGTCTACCAGAACGAGTCTCCGGTTTACGTGGTCTGTGAGTAGTAGCATCCCACTTTCTGTGAAAACCCCGGCGGTCAGGTACGACTTGCCCGACCCCAGTGAACTTCTTTGAACAGATTTGATTAAAGACAAGGTGCCAGTCCATACGTCGACTTCCTGTGAACCATCACTCTGCAACGCCGTTAACCCATCTAACGCTTCCTTGATATCGGCATCATTTACGCTGGCAGCGCTAGCATTTTCATCTAATATAGAGTCAGACATTTTGAAATTGTGCTTCTCTGCTTTAAGGTTAAAGTTGTATCATGCGAATTGATAAGTTTTCATGTACATATATAAGTTCCTTGGTACAGAAGATTAACATTCGATGAGATTCTTCCGGTAGTGTATTGAAGAGATAGCCTACACTTCCGATGTACGAAAAACGTTGACAGACATGACCGGAACTGATCACTTGAGCATACCCTTATAGACTGAACCAGGGAATATTTAACATCAATATGTAACCCTGCTAAACACTAGATGTTGCATAAATCGTTTCAATTAATCCAGATGTTTCGAGTTTGAATCCTAGCGGAGACAATTACTTTTTTGCAGAGACAATAATACTGTTTTTGGCTTCAGTATATATCTATTCTTTGTTGTAGAACACCAACAAATGTATGCAAAGACACAGGATGTAAACCCTGGGCCCAGTTTCAACAACATTTCTAACTTTAATGAATCTCTTAACTTTAAATTCCCCAAAGGAAAGTATTACAGAAGCTAGGGAAACGATCTGAAATTAAGGAGCCTTCCTTAAAATCTGCACTGCTTTTCTATGGAGAATTGAAAGTTAAGACTTTCATTAAATTTAAGGAATGTTCGCGAAACTGGGTCCTGCAGTTCAATAAACAAATTTTAATATTTATGCTGTCAAAGATCGAATAGAATGTTTAAAAGACTTTCTCCAATCAAAATCATGCCACCGATTCATATCTTCGAAGTGTTATACAGTATGCATATGGATGCTGTTGACTTATGTAGGACTTTATATAGTGTATATTTGGTTAGAACATCCGACATTGTATCATCGATATTCTAGGGGTTACTGTCACTGTCGTTATATCCACCCCTGTACTATCTCATAGTAAAATGCAGCCAGTTCTGACGTATCACAGCCCTACAGAGACTTTCTTTGATGATTACACAGAAAGCGACGCTCAACTTTAAACACATACAATATACCGTTATTCGATTCTGTTGGACCAAACTACTTGTACCTGCTCATGCGTTGTAGCAAAATTTCTTCAGTTATGCTATGACATATTACAGGGAGATAGTAACCCCTGGAATATCGAGGATAACATGTATAGGCCAAACATCTCTGTTAGAAAGCCTATGTCATGGCCAGTGTATACTCGCATGACTCGATCACGATTTTTCACATATCATAAATCCAAATCGTATGAAAAGAATAAAATTTTAATTGAACACAATAACAGGCCAGCACAGGGAACTGACTGATATATTGATATCATATTAATATGTATACACACATATATATATAAATCATCAATGTACGAAATGACATATAAATTTATCAGTAACTTAATTTCCCTATCCCTCCTGTATATACTGCCCCAGTACCCCCAGACACTCGGCGTAGAAGTCCGGTACAAGACGTCTCGTGGCGGGATCAGAAGACCTTCCGAGGGCCTCCATGTCCTCCTGAGTAGTGATCCCAGAAAGGACCAGTAGGGACTTTAGGCCCGAGTTTTTGGCCAGTAGGATGTCAGTACTGGGTCTGAAATGTAAATAGTATTATCGATCCGCTAAAAAAAGAACATTTTCATTTTATTGAAATTTTATGTCAATATGCTAATTTCAAATTTTCTTAACATGATTAATAACGCCATAAACCCGTTTGGTAAAATGCATCGGTCCCCTGCGATTCATGGTTTTATCAAAGATATCAAAAACTTAATTATACTTTGCTTAAATTAAATAAATAATAGATATGTATCGAAGACATGAATTCAATTGTAACTGAAATCAGAGCGTCTTCCCAATATAAAAAGCATAAACCCGACAACAGCTTTCAGATATACCCCCTTGTTGTTCCAAGTCAATATCAATGTCGTAATATCCACCTCTGGACAACCCTATCGTAAAACTGGAGTCACTTCAGGAGAAATATAACACGACCAATTACAAGCCTGGAGAAATCCTTTAAAAAGAGTGAAACCCAGCTTCAAAGCCATACATTGTACCGTTTATTCGATGCTATTCTACCGCACTACCTGTATCACGTGTTGTCGCCCACTGAGCCTTCAGTTTTGTTATGACATATATATATGATCCAGGAAAATCTAACTAAAATCCACAATTCACTGTGTACACTCCGTAAACCTCGTTCATATGGAGTTTAATGAGACGAGTCCATGGGTGGATATGCCGACAGTGATAGTAAACACTGGAATATAAGTAAATATACTTATATACATACGTATCTCCAACCATCATGGTCCTGGCCGGGTCTAAGTTATGAGCATCCCTCAGGACGTCAAAGATCGCAGGTTGGGGTTTACCGACGACGATAGGTTCTCTTCTCGCAGGCACCTTGATAGAAGACACGATACTTCCGGTTCCTGCCAACATTAAGAACGATGAGCATCAGGATCACGTATAGAGGTTTACCAAGAGAGGTGATATAGCAATTCATTGTCAGAAACTCGGAAAGTACTATTCTAAATCTGACAAACGGCAAAACTGTACAAATTTTCGTCGTTATGGCGTTAGGATTCAAAATATGTTCTGTTCTATCCAAACCAAAAGGCAATTGCAAGGTAGCTGGAAATGGAAATGACCATAAGAACAATATACATTAGCTCGTATTATTATATCATTATTGACTTTGCAAATAATAGTATAGCGCCAATACACAATAGCATTGATTTCACGCAAAATAGTATTGTGTTAGCACGTTTTCTGCCACTATCAACTCTATACATTGCCCAATTGTATGATTGACCATTGGCCGGCCGAAAATAGAAACTACGCAATACTCTCCTAGACCTATCAAATTGTCACGTGACTTGATACCCAGGCGTACCTGGTACGACAACGTCCTCGGTGTGGAGGGGTAGGTGGGTGTCCTCATTCGTCGCTAGAAACAACACGTGTGGACGTCGGGCGTACGACGCACCTTTCACCATCTTTATAAAACTGATGTTAGGATCGAACCCTACTAGCACACAGCTAACCTGTATACAAAAAAAATGTTGTAAATTTTGCAGCATGAATTATTGTCTTTCATTTTTATCCATATAAACCATGTTTCAAGCCATATGGGAAAAAAAGATAAAAAAGAAAATGAAATTGACATTTTACAGTTGAATTCATTATAACCTTATCTTTGTCTCACCTCTGGGTCGAGTTCCGTTGGGACGAAATCTTCTAGCCTTCTTTGATCCCCCACTGTATCAGGCTGTAGTATATAGATCAAAAGACAATTAAAGTTCAGTAACTAAACTCAATGAAGCTCGTTACTCGTGTTAAAATCAATCACTGATCAGTGTGCGTCTGATTTTGACTGAAACACCGAATCGTATTACATCTAACTAGGAACATTAGCAACACTTGATTCCGACGACACCACTGGCTTAATTTATGGAAATGGTAAAATAAATACCATTGGGGAAAGATAAACGTACTTGTCTATCATCATGTTGATGCTACAATCTTAATCAGATAAACTGCCATAGCGAAGTACAGACAAATAGTTGAGGTCAGTGGCTATGTGTCGACGTTTTCATTCTATAAATGTGTTGGTTTTTTTTAATAAAGCTGAGAAACATACCGATGTGCGCTGTAAACGTTTTTGTCAAGAGGCAGAATAAAACGAGAAAAAAAAACATAAAAATAAGCCTATGATACGACGTTTCTTTCACAGAAGGAGGGCCTCCTATATATAAACAGCGACTATTTAACTTTAAATAGCCATACGACTTACCCCAAGGCCAGTATGACGTATTCCAAACCTGTCCAACTCCTCCCCCATGGCCGGGTTCCCGACTACATACACTTTACCATTAAACTTCCGGTTGTGAAGGTACAGTGCACTGGCGTAGGCTGTACACAACACCTCGTCCTGAGTAAAACACATGTAAACTAATAAAATAACCAAGAAACACGGTTTATGTCAATATGTTACAGACAAGAACATGTAACCCTATATTGATGGGAGAAGACTACCAAATACACCTTCAAAGCGTGTTACGCCCTTTTGTATTTACAAGACTAAACATTCATATTGCTTAGTACTCATTCTTCAATTGCTCATGGCCAACCTTTCGCATCCTTCAGTTATTCACTGTCAGGCTTTTGCCCCCTTTAGTTGCTCATGAGCAAACTTTAACATCATTCAGAGACTCACGGAGAAACCTTAGCATCCTATAAATGCTCAAAGTCCAACTCTTGCATCCTTCAATTGTTTATTGCCAAACTTACGCATAAAATAGTTTAAATTCAAACTTTCGCATCTTTCAATTGACCATGATCAAACTTACGCATCCGTCTGTTGTTATGACAAAACCTTCCCATCCTTCAGTTACCCATAACCAAACCTTCGCATCCTTCATTTGCTCCTAACCCAACTTTCCCATCCTATAGTTGTTCATTACCAAACTTTTGCAAGCATCTGTTGTTCACAGGCAACTGTTGTTCACAGGCAAACTCTCTCCTTAATAGTGACTAGATACACGTGTACCGAAAAGCCGGTAATTTTAGCGGAAATGATGTTTTCGCGCTTTGGTGGATATATTGTTTGTAACATCAAACATCAAAACTAAAATCCCTAAAACACAAAAATAGAGATTCTTAAAAATATTATAACATAAGGAAACATATACAGATGAGGTTATAATACAAAACAAATGCAAGATTTCCTTCGTAAACTATGTTAACATTGAAGATTCGTTTCGCTGTTTTACCGTCTCACTCAGCGATAGTCAACTAACGCTGGTAATAAGGACGACGGCGGGAAATATAATACGACCCGCGTTATGAAAATTAACATTTAATTTACATTATTTTAGATGTGTAGAGGGTGATGACAGGCCTAGTATTAACAGTAAGCTAACAATTTTTGCGAATCTACAAAATTATCAATCTCGTTTTGCATTCCAATTTTGAAAATTAAAAATTGTTTCGAAAAGGTAGCGGGCCTTTAAGTAAATCATATATATACTCTTTTAATTTTTATATGTATTGAAACATTTTTGGTGTATTTGACCCAGGAAAGTAACCGGTTATAAATATGGCTCTCCTGTAACTTACCTCGGTAGCATTATAGCCATACTTATGACAGATATTTAGGTAGTACTGTCTTGTATCATTACTGTTGTTCGTTAGGTAGAAAACTCGTTTCCCCTGTAAATTGAAAAATGTCAATTAAAGCAGGTATTACAAAAGTTTGTTGATAAAAGAATAGTGAATGTAAGAGACAAACTTTAGAGCTCGCGCGAAATTAAATTTATTTTCAATGTTAAAACTGTTGGACCAATGGACACAAAACAACACATGTAACAGATGCATTCTTTGTCGCGTCATTGCCGTAATTTTCATATAGGCCCCTAATATTCTTTACTCTAATGGCATTTTTTTTCATCATCTTATCATCAGCTATTCTTTTCAGTATCCCCGATATTCTATTGGTAACTATCACTGTGGTTATAGTGGATATAACGTCAGTGATAGTTACCCAGGGAGTATTGAGGATGTCTTCTCAGCAACATTATCTGCAACTTCTTCATACGACCAAATGTATTACTACAATTATATCATTATATTTGGTAATCGTGTGGTGTAGTAGTCAAGTCATTCGCCTTTTATCTAGCCGACCGGGGTTCGATCCACGAATTAATAGGTCAGGGTCCGGTTACTAACCTGTAAATTATTTAATTTTCAAGGAAGGATGTACTGACAGTGATATTAACCCCTGATATATCGAGAATGCAGTGTGTCTGGAACTATAATAATTTAGCGAGTTAACACAATTAAAACTTGAGGGAGACACAGCACAGCCTTGCTGCATTCTTTTTTAATACCAAACGCATGCGTGACGCATAATGAGGCTCATTTTAGTTGACCTTAAAATTGATGATTGTCAACTTTGTGAGTTAAAATATATACACGACCTTCTTTTATCCATCGTATTCAGAGTTACACTAACTCGCTCGTCCTCCACAACCTTTATAAATATTTACTATATTCAGTGTACATGTACATGTAACATACGTGTATGTGCATGCTCGTAATATTGAAGATGCTCCCACGCCTACATAGCTTAAATGATATTCATTATTTGAACTATAATTGGTGTTTAATCGTGTATATGTATCTCTAAGTAACACAAACAAATGATATAAAATAATTCGTTTTGCCTTTGGTGCATGCGCAATTAATACTTCATTCCGTACAGGATATAGTGCCACGGAATTTTTTCGAGATGCAATTAATTATTTTTCATATTTTTAACTTCACAAGTAAAATTAGAAGCACAAACTTTCCAATGGTGATAATGGTGTAAAGGAAGTAATCTTTGTAACTGAAGAAAAATACTTTATCGTCTGTTTTTGATAGTGAAAAAAATACCGTTTGTCGGCGGAGGAGCATCATTAAGTACAAGTAACGTGTATTTCCTATATTTAGCGTAATATATACTCGCCCGTGATTTCAGCAGCTTTATCGTCTCCACGCTGCCTGGGATTGCCTCTGAATTTTTCCACAACACACCTAGACCAAAATCCAAGGAATCAAATATTGCAATAAACAGCAGGCTCAGTGCTAATTATATATTTAGCTCACTAGTGTACAGTAGGTAGAACAAGTCTGCATGGTTTATGTACATAACATTATTCCGTTACACATATTACACCAAGTGATCATTTACAAAGCAATACCATATAGCAAAGGTGCATGTATGAACCCCAACTCACCGAAACAATCAAACACAAAGTTGTCTGTTGACTCCATGATTTCCTCCGTGACTTTAAGATCGACATGTCTACAGGCCATGGTAAGGGTGTCGTCTGCTAATGGTTAGCTAGCTAGGCTGAATAAAGCTACATGTAAAGGGCATTGAAGAATATATTTACCAAAGTATATCTATGCAGCTACTGTACATGTGGTTCTGAACTGTCACGGGGGAGAAAGCGTGATACAGTATAATTGTATACCATAATAGATGTATGTTACATTACATGAAGAGAATGACGATTTCCACTTTGAGACGAGTTACATAAAATTCCATGTGCAGTATGGAATTTCTTATTGTATGTTACGTCATGTGCCATTTGAATCCACAATGCATTATACAGAATATTAATGATGCACGTGTCCTATTCATCTGGTTGCTTCCACGGACATTTACAGACTAAAAAAATAATCTGACAGCGTGTCTGGGTAATAATATATTCAGAGAATACTACCAACACATCAATTATTCAAAACACAAATAGACCAATTTGCTATCTGACTTTCTATATATAAATGTAATTTCGTGGAAGAACGTTTACATTTGCATGCGCTTAATTGTTGACGTCATATCGAATTCAAATCAGTAAATACTCTTATTGAGCATTTTAGAACAGCAAGGAAGTTAAAATTCGATTCAGATATACAAATGTATTCACATATTGATATTCGAATGAACGGCTTATACCAACTGATAGATATTTGCATTTTCTGCGTGTCATCAGTTTATGTATGTAAATGTAGCTGGCCGATATAGAGTCTCTGCATGTATTAGACAACATATTCAGGTTGTTGAATTGTGTACAATTGCCAAGGAATCGCTTCAGAGATCGTACACAAAACACCGTAAAATGACAACAATGCGAGTAATACGGAACCGTACCCTGCAAATTCTTTAATATTCACGAGGAGAAAACGGTAACGCATAACCTATAGAGATACCTAGGCATGTAGAATGATATACAGACGCACGGCTATAGATACATATATTGTAAAGCAAATAATTTCCATGCCGCTCGGTAATATGCCAGAAACATAAATATCAATTACGAATCTTTGATGAGGTTCATTTGGTGTTACATGTACACATCGCCCGAGTCGAATAAAGGGTAATATAACACCGTATCAACCGAAATAAATTAATTATAAGAAAAGCGTTGGCCAAAGAACGACAACCTGAAGAATGCCGCGTTTGTGCACTGAAGTTCACAAAGGAATATGTTCTCTACTCGGTCTTTCTGAAAATGGAAACAACGAAAGTTAATATGCTATATATTGAACGTCACGTGACTATATATTAGTAAATGAAAGTAGTTGAAAACCGAATAATAAAAAAATGCATAATTTTTAGTTTAAGCATTATATAATGGTTTGATATGACCAGTTTATTTACCTGTGCTTTATTTTGAAAATCATACAATCAAAACCGCGAAAGTGTATTTTCTTTTGTTCAAATATGACTTCAAAATATATTTTTTTTTTATTCTCAAACATTTACTCACACTATCTGAAAATTATTGAAATATTATATATAAAGTCATTTTCCTGTATTTAGCTATTTTGAAAAACAGGGAAAAAAACCAAGGCACATACGTGGGTACATCTGCCGATCGTAAACATGTCGGAATTTCCAATCTATATATTTAATGTTTCTGGTTATGTGTTAAGAAATCACAACATTTTAGCATATTACTAAATTACTGCACGATAACTTACTGCACCATAGTACTTGTGTATATAAAAGTGGTAATTTCTGTTACTGCTTATACATAATTAGCACTCAGCATAAAGGGAGTGGGAGTGGGACGACTGATTCGCCCGTTGTTAGTATAATGTGACCAGGTGGGGTGTTGCTTGGTGTCTTCAGAATGCTTTAATGATATGCCAATATAAAAAGGACAAGAGTTCCATTATACAAGAAGACACAACACAAATATACCTCAGTCTCACAAATAAATGGGAGGTCATCCATACATAATCCTGGCTGTTAATAGGACGTTGATTAATCTAACAAAGAATTAAACAAATCATTCAGGGTTAACAAGAGCTGTTTGAGAACAGCAAAGCTCGTCTCAGGAATTTTGTTGATTTAAATCAGGTTCCTTGTTTACCAGTATTATAAAATATAGCAATGACATTACATAACTTAACTTTTCAGCCCAATGAGCTCTTGAAATTACAAAAATTAAGCAGTTTCCCCTTTTAAGAGATTGTCAATACCTAATTATAATCCTAAACGATTGCAGAAATCAATGTCAGCTGTGACGGATAACAGTTTTTCAACACTTACACCAAAACCTTACCCTGGCTATTTCGGCTATTAGGCGTCTTGAAATTATCAAAATCCAGCATTTGGTTCCTTTGTATGTTTGTCCACACCCGTAACAACAATTATAATCCAAAATGATTGTAGAAATCAATGTTACTTGTTATAGATAACAGTTTTTTAACACTTACACCAAAACCTTTCACCTCGGATTTCCAACGCTGACACGGGAAAGATTCATAAGCTCCCTCTCTTTGAGGTGCGAGCTAAAAAGGCCAAAACATGAATGGCTTTTTCACTAATGGCCGAAAAGCTATGGTGTTGCGCCTGCATGTTGTAGCTTATTTGGATAAGGACTACTAAGGTTGTTCACATTAAGTTAACAAGCCTTTATGATGGCAGCCACAAGTCGTGTGTAACAGTTGACCTTCATTCAAGGTCACAGTAGTCAACTATCCAGGAATCGTTTTGTATTGCAAAAATAAGAAAGTCATCAACTACTACAAGGTGATTGTATAGGATGATAAACCAGCAAATACCTCATTATTTTTTTTTATATATATCTTTATTTCTTTGATACAATATCACTATCACGATACGCTGTAAAAACGTTTTGTAGACTATCATATCTTTATATTTAAATTTGTTTATACAAATTGTTGCATAAGCATTCAACTAAAAAGAATAATTCCACTGCCATAATTTTGTTTAACTTATTTTTTTATAGCCACAATCACGCAGATACCAAACACCAATTCTCCAAAACATATATCTCAACAATGAAATTCATAATATTCTATAATGTACTTTAAATTAATCAAAAAATTGTTTTCTTCAAACAAAATGACAATATGAAGTAATGAGCTGATAATTACGTAGCAACTTTACCGACATGTGTTCTTGCACAATAAAACGAGAAAGCACTAAATATTACAATAATTTGGTAAATATATGTTTAGACTATTTTGTATTCATCCCCAATATTCCAAGGGTTACTGTCACTGTAGATCATCTAAGATATTCCAGGGGTTACTATCACTGTTGTTATATCCACCCCTAGACCATCCAAGATATTCCAGGGGTTATTATCACTGTTGTTATATCCACCCATAGACCATCCAAGATATTCCAGGGGTAATTATCACTGATGTAACATCCACCCCTGGACTACTTGTAGCTATGTCGTAGTAAAACTGGAGGCAGTAGCGGAGAAAAATTTACCAATCACAGACCTGCAGAGACTTCCTATGAACATGATGAAGATTACATAGAGTGACATCAAACCCACAAAGCCACATATATTATACTATTCACTTCTTTTTCATGAAATGTCCAAACTACCTGACTCATCTGTTGTCTCTCACAGAGCTTTTAGTTGTTTTGCTATGAAATAGACTTGGGTTGGATATAATGGCAGTGATAGTAACCTTTGAATTTTGAGGATGATGTATACTATTTACTTGTTTTTCATTACAGAACAAATTTATCATGAAACATAAGAGTTCAACATAAGTCAATAAATTGCCAGCAACTTCAGTCATCACAAACACCAATTCTCCAAAACATATATCTCAACAAATTATAATCATATCTAAGGTAACAGTGACCTTGAGCTTTGACCTCAGGTCTGAAAAGATACATACCGGTAAATGTACATTTTGTATGAAAGATGTGCATTAAATTTGGAGCATTATCAGCCCAAGGTAACTTGACTTGCCACACATACAGAAATCATTTTTCTGTTTATAGATAATTTATAAATAGCTGAGGTAGAGTTAACATAAATTCTGGGAGAGTTGGTTAATCAGACACAGAAAGTAGTAAGTTATAATTGTTACCTTGTACAAGGACACATACATAAATGTATCATCTATTGTCCATTGTACACAAACACAGATATTTGGTTCAATCACAGGTCACATAGCTATGACCATACAACAGCAGCCACTTATAAAAGCATGCATTAAAGTCACCGGGTCCATCATTACAACTTTGAAACTGTCTTCTTTCTTAAATTTTTAGCTTCAACATAAAAATTGGATTACTAAAGAACTGAAAGTACATATAGATCTGTACAACTGATATACAGGAATATCAAAGATTTTATTTACCCAGGTACCGGTAATAGCCACAAATTTAATTCACATGGACAATTCCTTTTCATATTTGTTGTGGATTTCATACTATACTGTCTATACTATCTTATTATTATTATTATTTTTTTTTTTTTTTTTTTTTGGTTTTTTCGTAAAAGTTACGGTCACGGATTAACCATATGCACCATATTGGTTTTTTCGTAAAAGTTACGGTCACGGATTAACCATATGCACCATATACAACCCCAAATTTTGTTTTATTAAAGATGCTCCACCGCCATAAAAGAGCGTAAAAGATATTCATCATTTGAACAATAATTGGTGTTTAATCGTGTATATATATACATGTATGTCTAATTAACACAAAAAATAATATAAAATAATTTATTTCACCTTTGGTGCATGCACAATCAGTACTTCATTCCATATAGGATATAGTGACATGGAATTTTTTCGGGATGCAATTAATTATATTTCATATTTTTAACTTGGAAGTAAAATTAGAAGCTCAAACTTTTCAGTGGTGGTAATGGTGTAAAGTAAGTAACTTTTGTAACAGAATAAAAATACTAAATCATCTGCTCCTGTTTTTGATAGTGAAAAAAAATACCATTTGTAAGCGGCGGGGCATCTTTAAAATCATACAAGAATTCCACGGAAGTGGATGTGTCACCCGCACAGCATCACAAAAAATAAGATAGTTATTTACAGTTGAAAATATTGTTAATAATTAGGTGAAGATATCAAATCCCGTAACTCTTGCAAATATTGATGGATTTTGACAAGTATCAAACCCATTTTAAATCTCATTAATATAAAGCAATACACAAAATTTGGTTGAAGTTATATAGCGGAAACCATGTTTTGACGATTTTAAAGTCCAGTAACTCTTGCAAATATCGACGTATTTTGACCATTATCGAACCCATCAAAGATCTCATTGATATAAAGCGATACATGTACATCAAATTTGGTTGAAATCGGACAATAAATAATAAAGTTATTGAGCGGAAACAATGGATTTATCTGTTTTAACAATTTTAAAGTCCTGTAACTCTTGCAAATATTGACAGATTTTGACCATTATCGAACTCATACGAGATCTCATTGATATAAAGCAATTTATGAAATTTTGTTGAAAATGGACAATAAATATTTAAATTATCGCACGGATAACATGGATTTATCTGTTTTGACGATTTCAAAGTCCTGTAACTCTTGCAAATATTGACAGATTTTGACCATTATCGAACTCATACAAGATCTCATTGATATAAAGCAATTTATGAAATTTTGTTGAAAATGGAAATAAATATTTAAGTTATCGAGTGGAAACCATGGATTTATCTGTTTTGACAATTTTAAAGTCCCATAACTCTTGCAAATATTGACGGATTTTGACCATTATCAAACTCATATGAGATCTCATTGATATAAAGCATTATACCAAATTTGGTTGAAATTTGACAATAAATAATTAAGTTGTCGCACGGAAACCGTTTCCCAGACGCCGACATAGTGATATCTAAGTGTCGCCCTTGCGTTGCAGGCGACACAAAAATCGGGAAATGTTTACCCTTGAAAATAAACCGCTATTTGATATAACAGCAAAAAGAACTGCAGCACAAACACACATATGATTTTGATTTTTTTATACTTTCTCAAAGTTTCTAATAAATAACTTTATAAATATATTCCTAAGGATCTACAAACATCAAAGAGAATCTGGGATGTGTTTTCCGAATTCCCAAAGACATTTCGCGACATGGTCCGGGAGATTTCGTGTGATCTCCGTGTCTGTGGACTCTTTGTCTCTATCTAGATCTTCCTGGCTCACTACCCCAGATAGGACCAACAAGGAGTGAAGTCCGCAGTTCTTGGCCAAGGCCATATCTGTGTTACATCTGTTTGGACAGAAAACAAAAATATGATATTAACCTTAAAGATTGGGGATGGGGTATAAAAGGGAGACAACTTGGAGAAAATGGCTGGAAATACAACCAATTCTGCATCTCTCACTTCACTTTCTTGAAAACATAAAACTTAAATTCTGTCATGGTTGTTATTGTTTAGTAAGGAATTCATATATGATATTAGTTTTATGAACAAAATTATAAATCAGGTACTTTTTCAATTTTAGTAAGTATTATATATATATAAGGATCAGGTGCCTACATGTCAATCACAGTTTGAATTTGCTGTTAGCCTAAGCAGAAGTTTATAGTGGAAGTTTACAGACATGTACTGTTGTTAGGGTGTAGACTATGCATGCTGAGTAATCAAGTCACTGTACCTTATCTCTGTTTTAGCAGGTATTATCCAGAAACTCAGACACATACACATAAATCCAATTAGCAGATTGAATAACACAGACATATGCAAATTATATAAATTTCTATAATGTTTCTAGTATAGAAAATATTACTAAAATTGATTAGGATGGTAGAATCAACAAATAGGTGTATGAAGATTACAAATCCATTGGAGTTAAGAGCTATTTCCAAAGATATGTCCCATGTTTGCTACATTTTCTGGATTAGGAAACCAAAAGTGCACAAGATTTACAACACAGTCAGGCATTATTTCACGGCGATAAACTAGTTTTTGGGTAGCAGAGCTGCTAGTTTTCTTTCAATATATCTCCGACCATGAAATACATTGCTATGGTAAAGGAATGTCCAAAATCGCCTGTGCAATTCCTTCCTTCAACTTCAATTAATTCTTAATTCTTATTAATTCACTCATCAGTTTGAGTTGAAACATCTTTTTTTTTGTACTGTACGCTTGAGTTTTTCACAACAATCATAAGATGCCATAGTGTGTTATCTATGGCCCTTTTACTGGCTGTCTGGAGGGAAAGAGTTGGTCACTTTGTAGGGAGTGGTAGGGTACAGCAGAAAGGTAAATGTTTCAGAGGGATGCTGAATGATGGATTAAATACAACTTGAAAACCAGCACTACATTATATATTTTATCTAAAATTTATAATACTTCTGTCTGTAAAATACAGCAGTGAATGTGATACAAAACCAAACTTTTTATTTCATTTAATGTGTAATTTTATGTGTTTCTTCAATAAGGAAAATGATGTTCAATAAATACACAAATATTTCCTGACCGGTACTTCTGGTCCCAAAGCAAGTGTAGGGAATTCATAGTGATGTAACATATAGTCATTCAGTTATTTACAGTAGACTGAAGCGCAACATCGTCTCATTTATATAGTTAACCTTACTGAAAATTTACGATAGTCATGGAGGAAAAAAGAAAAACACCAGCATGTTTTAAGATGGAAATACTGGGAGATGAAACAATGAAAAGGGCTACAACAAAAAATGCATAAAGTGAGAAACTTGATATTTAGAAAGGCAGGACACCCAGTGAACAATGGAGACATCATGACTGAAGTATTGGAATATTTTCTTCAGGGACAAAAGGGCAATTAAAACCAGGAAAGAGTTCTAAAGTTCAACACCTACGGTATACCTACACGCAGAGGAACAAAAATCGGATATTTTCTGACTGCACGCGTGTCTTAAGAGAAATTGATTAAAGTCACACAAAAACACTCTCTGATATGCCAAGGAAATGTCCATTTTAAGAAAATTGCAATGAAAGGACATGCAGCTGTAGTCTGATTGAGCTGTAATAAATACCTTCACCGTATCTACCCAAAAACAGATACCTGGTGAATTACAGAATGTATCATGGAATGAAGTTTTATAATATTAATTCTGCAGCCATCAGAAATGAATATGAGGACAGTATTGAGACAGCAGTATTAGAGGAAGTGGCAATTAAGTTACCGTATTCGACCCAATAAGCGCCCAGAGCGTTTAAATTTAAAAAAAAATCATAATGAAAAGATGCTGATAAGACAAAATTATTGCAAATCTATACAGTTTTGTGTAGTTTTGGTCTTCATTTATGCCTGGGCAATTGAAATTGAGGTCTCAAAAAGGAGAGGGTGCTTATAGGGACATGAGCTCATATTGGGTCAAATACGGTACGAAGAATTAATAGATGGCATAGATGTTATGAGTGATGCTAGACATGTGTGGAGAAAGAATACCAAGGATACTAACTAGTGTTGTTGTCGCCATGGGACAAAATTCACACAAAGTTCGATTCTATGCCATATTCATATTACAATGGCAGACAACCCAATTTCCCAACAAAAAATTGGGGACTGAAAAGTTTTATGAAAATATGGATGAGAAACCAACCTCAATAAACATTCACACACATGACAGAAATCTGGCAATAAACAATTTGTTAGAGAGTCAAAGTATTCAACAAACCAAATTGACAGCTGGCATTCAACCAAAAGTTTGAAAAAAGCATTGTGTAATGCTTCAACAGATCCAGCTTATCATGCATCACTTCTTCAAGACAAAGTTGAAGCCACACTAACACATGCTTTTTTAAGCATAAGAACATGCAATGTGGATCCCGATCTGCTTAAACAAAACCTGTTGAACATGATTAAACATTACAAAGGAAACAAAGGATACTGAATGTCATAATGAAAGCAGATGTAGAACAGACAAGAAGTAATATGAACCATCCAGACAAATTCTTTCAGACAAAATTGCTACAGAACTTCTGTTTAAAGTTACCACAAATTCAGTTTTATAGAAATCTCCACAGGATTATGTCCTTGCACATGATACATGTTATGTTGAAAGATTCAATTACGTGATGAATATTTTTCATGACAAACAGATTTCAGTTAGCACCAAAACAATATAAAACATGAACAGAACTTGTAGCTTATTTTTATTATATTCACTGCAACTTCTTGTTTCTTTCACTATGAACTAAATTACTCTTTCCTTTTCCGACACATCTCTAGATCTGCTAAATTTTGGGTTCACAGATGGCAGACTTTAATCCCATTCAATTACGAATACAATTACCTACCCCTCCAAAAATCATCTGGAGCACTGTGACCTCTACAATCCCTGTGACCTTGGTTGAAGGTGAAGGTCATGGAGCATTACAGACAAACTTGATTTGCCATTTGAGCATAATGATATCTTCATACAATATCAAATGAGGAAATTTTAGAACTATACACGTCAGATACAACTGTAAACCAACTTTCTTTTGCTTGCATATTTCACAGTCAATCAGAACTTGCAAAAAATAATTGATGTAAAAAATGACAACTACAAGAACAAAATGTAACAGTTTTTAAAAATAAATCGCAAAATTAAATAATCATGAAATATGAAATTAAGATGTTGCAGAAAATAAATCGGATTATATATACATAAATTTGTTTTGTTCTGACACCAACAAATCTATACATACCTGTCTCCCACCATTAGTGTTCTACTGGGATCCAGCCCATGGGCCTCTTTCAGGACATTGAATATTGTAGGGTTGGGCTTGCCTATTACGATAGGTTCCCGCCGAGCTGGGGTCTTAACAGCTGCAACTATACTCCCAGTACCTTAGACACCATACAAAGGAAACAAAAGGTCTAATATACCTGTATATACATTTTTACAACATGGAAAGCTCTATTATAATGAGCCCTCCACCTCTGGGTCATGGGATTCGAACTCATGACCAAGAGGTGGAGAGCTTATGGAGATATATTCTCTTAAAGTTATATATGTGTTGTAACTGGGTGAACATTTGACATGCTATTTTATTCTTCAGTGTAATCTTTTGAAAACCATCAGGTTTGATGAATTAAGCTATGAAAATAATTCATATAGAAAGATAAACATGTATGTTGCCATATAAATATTACAACACAGAATTAATGCACTGTAATGGAAACAATCAGGAATCACTTTACAATTACTTATAACACTGTAAAAATGTGAAATGGAATTGTCAACCACAACTTGTCTTCATGGACTATCTGTATGTACTCATTTCACTACCCCTAGCTGGTATGTTGTAAATGAAAAATTCTTGATTTTAGCAGTACTGCCAAAATCATTTTCAGCTCTTATTTGTACTTGTAAAATTATTGCATTGCATTGTAAGTATCATATTTCTCAAAATGTTGGTAATTTTTGGTTGTGAATAGAATATTAAAACTCTTTTTGATTCGTGAGTATGAAAATTACAGATATAACTTTATAACTGGCAAATTCTATAATGATCCTGACTGTTAAAATGATACAAATTAACATAAATCCAAACCCTAATTAATCAATTCACTGTCTGCTACTGAATGCCACCCTAAACCACACTGTGAAAGTTATCAAATATTACATATGGATTACACCATACATCTATCATAACCAGTGGTCAATCGGTCAAACCAGAACTAAGAGAACCGCTCACCTGGGATAGTGACCTCACTCCTGAGAGGCAGGTGGGAATCCTCGTTTGTTGCTAGGAACAACGCACCTTCTTTCCTGGCATATGATGCCCCCTTCACCATCTTGTTCAGACTAAGGTCAGGGTCAAACCCAACTAATACACAATCTACCTATAAAATAAAAGTCCAAGGTCAAGGTCAAAGCCAATCATTACCAAATCTTCCTGTATAATAAAAGTCAAGGTCAAAGCCAACTAATACACAATCTACCTATAAAATAAAAGTCCAAGGTCAAGGTCAAAGCCAATGAATACACAATCTGCCAATATAATAAACAATAACAATATCATTGCCATTTAGGTTCATAGAAGTTTGATAGAAGTAGCTCAATTGTTAGAGCATCTAGCTGAAGTGTTTGGTGGTCCCGAGTTCAAACTCTCGCCTGGCCATGCATTTTCTGTTTCTCTTACATTTAGTGTCACATTTTAGTGTTTTCTTCTTTTCCAATAACTTTTCTACAGTATTCTCCCAAACTAAGCAAAGAAAAATAGTTTCATCAAAAATTCTGCAATGGTTTATAGTCAATATATTTATACAGTCAAACCTGCTATAAAGGACATCTCTAGAGAAAGGACGCTTGTCTTCATAAACGAGACTCATCAACCCCATATAGTGCAATTTACTTATATGATTGTCCCCTACATAAAATATACCTGTCTAAGGACAGACTCATCAATACAATTTGGTGTTATTTACTATATCATTTACCTCTAAATAAATGATACCTGGCAATGGTGCAATTTACTACATAATTTACTTAATAATTCAACATAAATAATATAATTGACCTCTGTATAAAAGATACCTGTCTAAACAGGACATTTTCACTATTTCCCTATGGTGTCCTTTATAGACAGATTTGACTGTATTATATCCTCTATTCTAGTAAATTACCAAATGTTACAAACACAAACCTCTGGGTCAAGTTTTGTACTGGCAAAATCTGTAAGTAATGACTTGTCTCCCACAACATCAGGCTGAAGAAAAATACAAAAAGAAGATTAATGTAATTGAATATCAATTTAGTAAAGATTATTAATGAAAATAGTTCTATAGTATAATCAATCAAAGAAAAGGAATAAATTTCACTCTGTATCTCATCGCCAGAAAAAACTGTGATTAATATAACTACATTGATAGTAACCCCTCGAGTATTGAGGTTGGGGTAGATAAAACAAAAATAACAGTTACGTCTGGAATATTGAAGATGATTGATATAAAGCCGACCACCATAGTCTTATGATAGAAAAAGTAAACGATATTTACCCCAATGCCTGTATGTTTGATACCGAAGTTGTCCAGCTCCTCCCCCATGGACTTGTTTCCAACCACATACACCTTCCCCTGGTGTTTCCTGTTGTGGAGGTACAGGGCCGCAGCGTAGGCCGTACACAGAATCTCATCCTACCGAATAAGTTATTTGTTTTCATCAGTAGAGAGAAACCTGTGAAAACTGGCCCTTAATGTTTAAACCATATCTATTCTAGCTTTGCTTAATTTTCCTCTTATACAATTATAATAATTAAAACCTATGTGATCTGGAATGCGTCTTTATCGATCATAAAACCTGGACTCGGTGGGTATACTGTTTAGAGAAGTTTTATGGTATATACCTGCAGTTCAAGAACAAACACAATTTTATATGTTGAACTAATACTTTAAAGTTTATATACAATTTAGAACATTTACATGAAGAAATTTTAAATGAATATTTTATCAATTTGAGGTTTAATGGTTATCAACTAAAGCTTTAATTACTGGTGAAACTTACTATACGTTTTGAAGTTGTTTATATAGTTTGAGAAACTGGAACTTCACTTTATCTGTATACTATGCTTAAATTAAAATTCATGTTATGAAAATTGTGTAAATCATTTAAAGTAAGATTACTTTTTTTGTGGATTTAATGACGTTTTACTTTCATTGTTTACAGTATAACTTTCAGTTCCGGAAGAGGTACAAAATTTTAGCCCAAAGCAACTTTCATACAACACTCACCTCTACGACTGGGAACCCTAACAGCTTCTCACACTTGTCCTTGTATTTTTTCCTGGTGTTTGTGCTGTTGTTGGTTATATAATACACTTTTTTACCCTGAAAGCAACACAAAATATTTCAATTTTTAATTCATTAGTAAAGCCACTTGCCTTAGTTTAGAGCCTTGTCTTGTAAATCAAAATAGTGTACAAATACATTTTCTGTTCTTATAATGTAAAAGACATTGGAGTCGATCATTACAAGAAAGAACAAAATATATTTTGGCCAAAACATCCATCTGATATAAATATAATAATACTAGACAGACCATTAGGCTATGTGCTGAGACATTAGTAAATAGTTCCATGTTCGGCCCAATAAGCAACCCTGTAAGCCACATGACCTATTTCCAGGTAAAAAAAGTTGTAAATAGCCCATAACATACTCATCAGTTTTTTGTTTATTTGATTTCTTTGCAAATTGATTTAAGGCTTACTTGTGTAAAACATAAGTCATAAGTTTGTCATTTCTAATTAGTATCCCCTCATTTTTTTCAATTCAAATTTTTGAGCCATAAATATAAGTACTTATTGGGTTGAAAACAGTAACTTTGTTATCAATTAATAATGGTATCAGTGAAATAAAAATATTGTTGTTTTCTTTATTTATTCATCAATTTGTTTGTCATATCAGATCATATATCTCAATCTAGAGCTGCTCCTCTCAAAGTAAGTCCACTTATGTTACTGTATTCCACCCTACAAACACCCCTCTCCCTATTTTGAAGCCTCCATATGCATTTTACTACCATGGCCTCAAATTAATTGCAGTACAAAACTAGGTAAATCATGATGATTTCCTTATTTAGTTGCATTTGCAAATTGATTTTTTGGCTTCGATAATTAGTGCTACAATTTTGTTAAAGTTAGTCAAAATTTGGACCTACATTATATTGTACACGTATAGCTACATGTATTATGCCCCCTTCATTTGTTCAGGCACTTTATATGTGATTGTAATGATATACAATAACTTACCAGTTTCTTTAAACGTTTTAACGTCTCTGGACTGCCTTCTATAGCTGTGAGTCCATCCCACAGAACACCTGGAAAAAACAAGCTTATATGTGTGCAAGTTTTATATTAAAGCTATTTATTCCAACAGTTATGTTCAAGGTATAACACGACGAGAAATATTAATTTTGAATCACTTCATACATTGTGTCCTTAATTTATACTTTTTGTCAAACAAACTGCAAGTTTCTTAATGTTTTACATCTAGTATTATTGTAATATATACAGTATCAAAACTTCAAGTTGACTAGCCAGATGCGTTTGACACCCCTTTAACCTTATCATGTATAAGTTACATATTATGACCCAGCCAGCCAGTTCATGCACATGCAGTGCTAATGTTATGTAGTGGCATTGGACTGGGTCGATCATCGGTGACCAGGTAGCTCAGTTGGTAGAGCACTCAGCTATATAGTGTTCGGAGGGTCCCAGCTTCGAATTCCAGTCTGGCCGCTACATTTTCTCCTCTCCTGTTACAGAATTGGCGCCCAACTAATTAACCCACATTGGTGGTTGTTTGGAAGGGTCTTGTATGTCTTTGAGGGCTAAGACTTTGAGAACGATGGGAGGAGTGTAACTGATATTTATACATTACATGCAGATGTATATTATACATGTACATTTTGATATATTAGGAACTCACATTCAGATGCCTATTTCTCTCTTTTATAATTGTTATAAGTAATAACATAGTGCAATATAATACGAGTTTGCTCCCTTGGCACGTTATCTGTAATGTATATAACACATGCTATATCATGTGATCGGAGACATACACTTGACACGACTTGTTACTATCCAGTCTTATGAGACCTAATAATTATAGGTTATTACGTAGAATTATAATAAGAAATTCAGAAAAAGAGAATGTGGGCGGATCCCGGATCTCCGTGACGTACATTGTTTAGTACATCAAAAATGACACATGTAACTTATACATAGAGTAATTATAACTTACCGGTAATGTTAACACGCACATTTTAAATTTCACGACCGATCGATGATAAAATACATCTTCTTAATCAAATCCAAAAACTTGTTAATAAAAGCAATCAAAGAACTACATCTCTAAGTCTTACCGTCACAATCGAAGACAAAATTATCAACATTATCAAGGATCTGCTTAGCAGACAGCTCGGTGACTGGACTGCATGCCATGTTTGACAGAGAGTTAGACAAAGAGAGATAACTCCAAGTGGATAGGCGTTTACTTTGCTGAAATATCAATTTCGTTGTTCTTGAAATAATTCCCATAAGCAAAATACACAGCTTGGTCTTCTTTCTTCGATTGGCGATCACTTTCCAAGGTGGGTACCGTTGATAGCACATGGACTTATAGATATACCGCAGTTTCGTACTTTTCAACCGGAAATGAATTCTAAAAGTGAAAGTAAAAGTGAAAGTAAAAAACATTTTGAAGCATTTCTTTCTGGTAACAATTTACCTATAAAGCCCTTCTATGGGCCTAATCCAAGAATCCGGTGGTAACCTATTTGGATATAATACAATGTATATATTACATGTTATATAATATGTGAGACCTTTGATACATGTGCAATCTATGTATTCAGTATAATAAATGAATATTTTTAAGGTACATGTATCTGCTATGCGCGTCTCTTAGGTCAATTTTGGCCGGACATTTTTTATGTATATTCTATATGTATTTTAAATGTGTGACATGGAAATAAAATATGTATTATTATTATATTATTATAAAACAAGGTATTTACTTACATGTACCTTCCTCTTTTATTCAGGGGATTTAGAATGGTTGCAATTTTTTAAGGTGCTGCATTCATCAGCAAAATACTATTCATGATATACATATGTATATACTGACCCAAGGTCAGTTTTCAACGTTGAATAATATGGACCTTGAATATGCGTGTCGTAGAAAGTTGATTGTGGCGTTTAAAACTGACAGTTCGGAGAGATACAATAAAACAGATTTATTTTTTAAATGTGCTATTGCTATTTGACCTGAATAAAATATCTGAAATACATGTATAAGAACTATTTTTGCTGTGATTTCATGGAGAAAAGGGCGGGATTAAGCTGCAGTCAATGGCGCGCTTTTTCTGAATTGCTGTTGTGCATGGATAAACATGACGTCAGTATAATTTTGACGGAGAATAACACACAGTAAATGACTGTATCTGTCATTCTGGTTGATTTTATTGTCCAAAGAAAATATTATAAACATAAGGATTGACCTGTTACTTTGCTTCGTTTATGGGATGTTAAACCCAATAGAGCACGAGGTAAATTGCGTAAACGCGAAATGATTAGATGGTGACAAACTAATTATTTTTGTATCCGATTTCAATTACTGCCCTATAACGTGGTATTTTTTATTCGGGTTATAGTAAATCTACATCTGAAATGAAATGATACAATAAAGGTCATGGAGATTCATTTTCGATGTCGTTAAAAGTTGCATAACCAGCACAGAGACCAATTCATAGTAGTGTGTACATTGACTACAGTATGTGGTAAGAAAAAAATAACTTCATTAAGATATATCAAAAGAAAGTGTATTTATCGTTCTGTTATAGTTTTCTGTTCTTCTGAAAACTATCGAAAAACTGTCTCGAAAACTTGTTAAAGATGCAGCGCCTTGTTTATGTATGCAGCCTAGTTTTGAAGCATGCAGTGCTTTGTTGAAGTATGCAGCGTTTTGTTGAAGTGTTTTAGGTCGAAAAATGATTTTGTTTTGCGTTTGGTGAATGTAGTTGGTTCGTTATCATAAGCCAAAGAATAAAGCTCAGAGTCTTTAGATGGTAGGGCAAAGCCACGATGCCACATAAGTTAGAGACGCAACCATTTCATGGCAAGGTGATGGCCACTGTATTTTTGGATACAAAAGGCGTTGCTATGTTGGACGATATTACCCCCTGAGATAAACTATGCAGCAATGGAGTGTATATGTAATTATGCAAGACCTAATGAGAACCGTCATTCGTGAAAATGCCAAGGTGCTGCAACATGACAACGCGGAAGTCCACGCTTGCAAAGGTGCGATGTACAAGGTATGGTGTAGAGCGAAACTGGCAGTGTTCAATCTACGATTATTTTTCGTGGGTCCTTTTCAATGGTTTTTGTGAAAACAATGGGTCCCACAGTGTTATAGATACCCATTCCCAGAAATTTCATGGGTCCTTTTGAAATTCTGTGAGTCCAGGACTCGGAATGCGCACGTAGATTTATCACTGAACTGGTACGAATTAATACCACATCCTGCCTATTCGTCTGACCTAGCTCCTTACGTCTTCTTCCTGTTTCCAAAGGATATCTGTGGACGTCATTTCCGGTCTGACGAAGAAGTCGTTAAGACAGGTCAGAAAAAAGTCAATAAAAAAACCATTAACCATTTCATTTTTGGGCTAATGGCACTAGAACACCAGAGGACAATTAAAGCGGAAAGAAGAGGTGGATTTCATCGTTAGGCTATGTACTTATTGACTCCATCGTAAATGATAGTACCAATGCATTGTCTGCATCCAGATCATTTTTCCTGTTCTCAGTGAGACAGAGTAATTTATTCCGAAACCAAAACCTTTTATAACAGCTGCAAAATGGCATTGAAATTAAGTATAAATATATATATATTTGATTGTTGATAATGAATTGCTCTCTCAAAATGTTTTAATATGCGAGTACTTTTGATGTGTTTTAAATGTAAAATCATACTTTACTATTAAAAGCGGAGAGTAATTAGTAACGCCATGTCATGGCACATTTGTAATATTGACGCGAGAACTGCACTTAACGCTGTAAGCTGCTTAAAGACCGTGGTCTTCGCTTAAGCCCTGTAAACAGCGTGTTACGTAAACGAGCGATGTCATTGACTGGTGGGTTAAGCAATGGCAAACAGCATATAATGTACCAAAAGTTATTAAACATTGAATTTGCAATGAACGTCGTTCTGGATGCGCTACTGGTACGTAGTGTACTAAATAATTATATATAACCTCTCATAAGTGTTCCAAAGGGAACATTATTCATATTATTCATAATATAAACCATCTCTGCCCAAATTTTCGGACGAGGTTTATATCCTTGACCAAGGCTACATGTATGCAGTCGAAAAGTTGGAGCAGATACGGTTTATATTATGAATACTGTAAATAATTATACTTGATAAAATAGTCTTTAATAGCGATAAGTAGAACATTAGCAGAACATGAAAAGTGATAGCTCATCACATAGTGCTACGTTGAAGGATACCGACGACAATTCGAATACCGAGTATAACCTTATTTTGTATGAGTATATATTTAGTTTAAATTATGAATGTACAAGTAAAACGACCCACCCACTTCGTCTCGTGTTAAACCTAAAATTCATGAGCTAATTTCCAGTAAATTTATAAAAAATGACATTCTATCCCCTAAATAGATGTTGACAACTATAAAAGCCGGATAGGGATGGATGATGTACGAGATGTTTGTCACAAGATTTGAATGGCTCACGTGTGAAAAATATTGATAGCACATCCTTACTGCGTCAAATATTACACTGAACTTAGCAGGAAATGGCACGATCCGAAGAAGGATCTCGAGTACATTGTACACTCTGATTTTTGCTATAACATTAATGTATATTTAAGTGAATTATATATATATGTATAATTCGATCTGGTTACTGTCCAGTATGACACAATTATTTGTCGAAAGAATTCGATCTCCTGCTTTGAATGTCTTGCGGAACTCTTCTCTCTATGAAATCGTAGTGCCCTTGCACCAGCCAATCAGAGGAAATGTTATAAACGTAGACTTCGGGTTTTTACGTCATGACATGGTATGGTCGTTATAAACAACCTTTAACTGTGACAAATTAACAATATGTTGTTAACTTCCAGAAATTTTGTAATTTAGTGTGAACTGGACTAATATTTGTACCAAATTGTGTCATTCTTAAAGGCCCACTACCTTTCCGAAACGGCTTTTAATTTTTAAAATGGGAATTTAAAATAAGATCGATAATTTTGTAGAGTCCTAAAAATTATTAACTTACCGTTAATACTACAATTATCATCACCTTCTGAACGATTTGATTAAAATGAATAAAATGTTTATTTTCATAACGCGGGTCGTATTATGTTTCCCGCCGTCGTCCTAAATACCGCGCGGTAGTTGACTATCACTGCGCCAGACGGCAAAACAGCGAAGTGACTCTCCACTGTTTTCATATATTACGCAGGCAATCTTGCATATGTTTGGTGTCGTAACCTTATTTTAGATCATCAGTATGCATTTTCTGGTGTTAGTAGTGTTTTTTAAGAAACCTTTATATTTTGATCCGGAAAGGTAATGGGCCTTTAAACTGACTACAAAGGTATTATTAGGTGAGGACTATGGTGTTTATTGAAAACTAAACATTTGTTAACTAGTGACAACCATATCGTCATTACATCTACATACAATGTACAAACAGTAAGATGAAGATTTAACAAAAACAAATGCAAGATTCCTAAGTGCATATTCGGCAGCAATGGAAGTTCTGTTCTCTGTTTTGCAGCTGTAGTGTAACGAATAAACTTATGCTAGGTTTACACTATGTTCCCGGCAGCCACGGCAGCCCCGTTTCAGGCCACCGTGGACAAAACGTGGTGACCGCGAGACAACGTGAGACAACGCAGAAGGACGTGATAGACAAACGTGAGCGGTAGTGATTACCGTGGATGCCGTGCCAGATTTTTAAACTGTCAAAAATTTGCCACGGCAGTCACGGTACAGATGGTGAACGCACAGGACGTAATAAAACGGGATTGACGTAACAAAAGTTAACAGTGCGTACGAGGCCGTAACAAAACTTCAAGACGGTCCGTGGTGGGACGGGCAGCAAGCACGTTCCCCGAAATCTCACGGTGATTTCAAGTTTTGTGACGTTCTGTTGCGTTTTTTCCACGTTTTATCACGGTTGTTGGAGATTGGCTGCACGTTTTGTGCCGTTTTGTCCAGGTTTGTCAAGGTTTTTACGGCAATCCAAGGTGGATGAAAACCGTTTTGATGCGTTCTGTCAAGGCATCTCACGGCTTGTAGCGACTGAAAGTCCGACGTGATACGGCTTGTTACGTCTTATTTCGGTCTTACGTTGCAAGCAAAATATGATGAAGTATCATTGCCTGGCCTGGAACATATTTGCTATTTCATTGAATCATTTTTATTAATAAATAGAAATAGTCATTATGAAACACATTTAAACTCTCAAACCCCCAAAGCTATTATTGCAAAAGGCAGATTAAATGAGTACAAAAAATATATATTTGCGTAGAAACACTAGGCTATAATAATTATATATTTATACCAAATATGCTTTTAACAAATTTTGTAATTAAAACGTGTTTAAAATGACATTAAATATTGTTTCAGTTGCTCCAAAAAGCCCGGCATCAGACCTTCAACCTAGTAAGCCTTGACGGACCGTGAAAAACGTATTGGAGTTCGATCAAAACGTGTAAAACGTAGCAGACCTCATCAGATCGTAACAGGCCTGGAGAGAACGTAGTGGTATCCTTGATAGACCGTGCTAAAGCCGCAGTGTTCCTTTAACCTCCAGGAACAAAACTTTCCTCTGAATCCACGGTCCACTACGTATAAGTAATCCGTAAAAGACCGTAGCAAAACTTCACAAGACCTAGATCAACTTGAATACAGATACAAAAAAGCCAAACTTCCACGGCGCACCACGTTACGGGCAAACGGGGCTACCGTGGTCGCCGGGAACATAGTGTAAACCAAGCATAACGCGCTGTTATAGGACGATGCTGGGAAACAAAAGACGACTCGTGTTATGGGAATTAGAATTTCGTTTCATTTTATTAAAATTGTCCAATAAGTGATGGTAAGTGTAGTATTAACGGACAACTAATAATCATCAAAGTCATCGAAACTGTTTTACAAAGCCGTTTCGGTAAAAGGTATGAACATTTAACACTAAATGAAGTGACGAATAGGAAGTTGAGAATAAGAAATGCGTTTCAAGATTATGTGTGAAATATTACAAAATCTCGTTCAGTCAACAATTTGTCAAATCTGTCAGTTATTCCCAATATCAACTGCAGTGATCACAGTTCCACAACTCGGCTCAACAATAGTTGATTGGCTACAGCAATAGATGAAGTGGCCAATTGGCGTGCAGTTGCCCTTCTTGCCACGTGCATCTGTGCCTTTCCCATTATGTGACGACATACATTATCATATACACGGTAAACATGTTGTTTTTTTTGGCAAAGACAGCTACTTATTATTTGAAATATTCACTTAGTACAATTTTATGAAGATTTATGGAGAATATCTACAGAAAGGAGTATTGTTAATTAAGCAGCAACGTTAAAATTCAATAGAAAAAAAGAATTACCTTCAAAGGTATGTTTTGTGCCTGATCCCTTGTGTCAAGGGACGATTGATTCGTATATTTCGTGTGTCTTCGTGATATTGGTTATGAATTGTTGTTTTTCTATCTGTTGTGCCATTTCACACGCCCAAACAAAAGCCGGACAAACGAGCATAGGACGGTTCTAATTTCAACAAGTGTTTATCACGAGCAAGAAACATGCAGATTAAACCATAATGAAATTTCAGAAGTTTAATTTCGAAATGCTATTTATCAATATTGAGAAGATTTGATGAAATATGGCAGCTGATTCGTGTGGCATACAGTATGTGACATGTTTTATAATGAAAAGAGCTATTCTCTGTTTTGAAATTTATAAACTAGCAAGCTCTTAAAAGGCGACATTAATATATAGATACTACACTTAAGTAGGTCGCTAAAATATTACTTAAAGTGTGTTTATTTCCCTTAGAAACGATGATATGACTATATAGGTAGATTATCACGGATGTCATGTGAAATAATTACGCCTTAATACTTTGTAGTGTATTTCAAACGGCTCGAGACCAAACGTCATCACAACGCCAACATACACGAGGGGTGATAAAAATAACAATTACAATATTCAAAATACAACTTAGTCTAAAAAAACTTTATTCAAAATGCAATCTTTGATCTTAATGAAAGTCGATCAAAGTGCGTGTATATTTTTAACGGCATTCTTATAATTTTTGTATTTTCTCACTTCAAGGACCTATTTATTTTCGCTCGCATTGTACATTCAGTCTATTTTATGAATCTTTGCATTAAGTTCCTCAACCTCTATTTTGCACTTTAGTTTGATAAAACTAAAACAGATACATTTGCGTTATGCTTCACACGTAGTAACAGCTTATAGCTTCGACAAGTTTAATTCTATTGTGTTAAATACTAAATAACAAATTGCTTCTTGAATGATTATTCGACATGTTGTAATTTGTGTATGAATATGATTACTTTTAGATATAACACCTTCCCAGAATTTTGACCTACATTTTCTCCGTAATTGTTAAATTGTTACCCTGAGCATAATGCAGTTTATCATGTAACTGTCAATTCCGTATTTGCATATTACAGAGTTGTTTGCCCTTGCAGGTAGGTATTGATTGTGACGTCATGTGTTTGCGAGCGTAACGTCATACCTTTCGGAGAGAACGACGTGAATTGCGCTCACAAAATAATGACGTAACAATCGATACCTACCCGCAAGGGAGCTAACTCGAATATGCAAAGACGGAATTGCGTAAATACCAGTAGTTGGTTTGATTCACAAAGTTGGTCAGTGTCATAAGAAGACTTGCAAGTTTGCCATGTATTCAATGAACGGCTTAAATATATTTTCCAAAGTCAAGTTTTAAAACTAAACATGTTTTTTTTTTTTTTTTTTTTTTTTTTTTTTAGCTTTTTAGCATGAGGTGTACTCGCCAATTTTTGATTGCCTTTTTGTCTATTCAAGAAGTTAATTGGTTTGAGCCCATGCACGCACAAAGAGTAGTATTTTAAAAGCAAATTTTTCTACCCCAAAGGGTCTGGCCAGCCTCATTTATATAAAAAAATACTTTAAAGACTGTTTTATCAGTGTGTGACATACATGTATATTACATTTAAACATTATATTATTATACAGTTGCTGACTGGGGTTGAGGGCAACATATGATTTGTTGGACATGAAGACGAACTGTTGCCCGAGGCCGAATACCCCATTGTGAAGTCACTCCGGTCCAACAGCACATTTTAACAGTCGATTTTAACAGTTCTTTAGACCGCTCGACGGAACAGTTCATTTATAAAGAAACTATTTTATAGGGGTATAACAAAGCTTACTTTTACCTGATATTCTGTCAACTACGATTTTGCCAGCACGAAAAGAAGTAATTTTGACTATTTTTTTTGTTTAAATTGCTTTCCTTAATGTATCAATCAAACATCAACATATCTGCCTACATCTTCTAAAAGAATTGAATCTTTATTGCATATGAAACTTCTATCGGTAACACACATGAGTATATCTACCGTTCACAAGTGCAATGAAAGATATATCGATGCTTTCGTTAATGTTAAAACAGGACACGTTGTCTGACTGGGAAGACACCATTCTACAGCTGCTTATGTGTGTGTGTTTGTTACCTTTTGTTTTATGCCTCCCACCGAATGGCAATGACCACATTGAGAACGAGAACGTTGAACTCCCAGAAGGAATGAACTTTCACGAACACCTGCGACTTGATGCTAGTGCGGTACATGTGTACTAAACACCACATAATTATCGCGATACATGTACATACCGCGGTATATTGCACGTGAATTCAAATGCTTTGAAAATAATTGCATAAAACGTATTTGTGAATGTATGATTTAAGTTAGTTTGTTTGTTTGATTGATTAATTAACGTCCTATTAACAGCTATGGTCATGTAGGGACGGCCTCCCATGTATATGTAGTGCAGTGTGTATGTTCATATTGTAATTGTTTGTAAGAACACTTGATTGGAAATATATATAAAAAATATCTATTTGTTTGTTTAATTAGCGGGGTTTTTCCCGGGTACTCTAGCTTTTCCCCATCTCCTAAAACCTGTCATGTCCTTAAGTGATCTTGGATGTTAATAGGACTATAACCCCATGAAGTCAAATCAAACCAAATCGCATGTGTTTGCATATTGACAGTATTCTCCTACAATGACATTTAACTACAATATAGATACGTGGGTTTTAGTGCCATGTCTTTGAACTTCTACTTTCCTTCCAAACAACAATGACACTCGATTGTATTAGAGAACATTGAACTCCAAGTGAAAATAAGTATGACAGAAATAAGTGAAAATATTCTAAATGTATATTTCACCATATGTTTTTTTTTTAAATTTCGACATTACATAGGTCAGCCAGACAGACAGCACATTGATCTCCTATTTGATAGAAACTATTAAGTACACAAGAACACATTTGGTTTATTATCAGCTAACAACTGTATAAATCAGATTAGAAAATGGGTCAAAGTCTCGCTATTATAAAAATAAAACTGTCTGGCTGAGTTTGTCTTAAAATCCAAGTAATCGATATTTATAAAATTTACGTATGTTGATGTCGAAGAAAAACGTTTACCATGTCGATGAGAGGACGAACATCATTTATCTTTCGAATCAAACGTTAAGAGCCAAGAATCAAATCAAAGGACACTAAATTAACGAACATGCTCTGCAGGCAACTATTAGGATTTTATCGTTTCTTCGTCTAGATACCGCCTCTCATTTTTAGCCTTCTTTTGAGGTAGTTTCTGGATTCTGTCCCCTGGCAAAGACACACCATAGTCTATAAAGCTGGTTGTATTCCTGATTAGCGCTCAGCATCAATGGAGTGGGACGACTGGTTAGCCGGTTGTCAGTATGTGACCGGGTGGGGTGTGTTGCTTGGTGTCTTTACTCAGCAAGACATATTTGGAAGAGTTTCACTATAACAGACAACAAGAATATACCGAGTCCCCGAAAACACGCATGCTGCATTTCACACACACCAAATTGCATTTAATAATGTGATGAGAAAATATAGAGGAAAGAAGTAATGTTCCCAGTGGTCTATGTAAATCTCTGCCAGTAAAAACCTAAAACGAACATATAGACGACAGTGGAACAAAAAGGCACATAAAAGGTATTCCAAAAGGCAGACATAAACACACTATATTCCAATGAACATCTAAGTCGAAGGTAAGCGTTCTTTAGCTCAAAAATCGTTTGGGTTAGCCGCTTCCCATCGGGTTTATTTCGCAATAAAAATCTCTGAAAATTCTGAAAGTATGGCCCACTGTTTAGATGTAAAGCTCGTCTTCTGCCCAGTTTGTGCAGTTACTGTCTGTAAATCATAACCACGTTTGCCAAAAAATATTTCGAAAATTGGAGAAGTGACCTTCTATGTTATTTATTCTATTTTAACTGTCTATTTGTTCACCGCAATCTTTCTTGCTGTGTCGGAAGTTTAACACCTGCCGCAGCCACAAGTGTCAGCTTCTTCAAACAGAAATAATATCAGTCTAGTCCATTGCCTGCCACAGATTTTTGGTATCGGTTAAATTTGATTAGGACGTATACGATCATACTGAATATGTCATAGAAATGGTTCATGGAAGGCTCAATGATAGATATCATCCTAAGACAGATCGTGATTGGTGACTTACATACCTTCCTCATAATGATCGATATTTGTCTGTTACGTCGTCTCACTTCCTTTATGCCAATTATCACTAAACAGGAGCAGAAACTACTATGGTGTGTTCTTAGTCAAGGGACAGAAATCTGAGGCCTCCTCTTTGGGGCGAGCTCTCAACTGAAGGAAGAATTTAAAATAAGATCCCAAATTAAGTCGCCTACTATGATATTTCTTGTTTGGGTGCCAAAAGCCGGTCAGCTATATAAATAAATTATAGCTAAAACTTAAGGAAGACGGGTGAAATTTGAAGATGCATATATATAGACTTAATAGAAATACAATAAAATTATCAATATAGGAGAAGGCGTCTTTTATTTCGCAGATGTATCCCTTGATTATCCTTATTTTTCAAATAAAAATGTAATTCTAATTTCGCCGAATATGTTCAATATCCAATAAAATTAATCAAATCGAAAGATGATACTTTTAACTGTAGGCAGATAAAATTATTGCAAAACATTTCAAACCGTAGGCGAGGTGACAAACAGAGTTTGAGGAAAAAGCCTAATCATTATGGGGAAAAAGAAAAACTAGAAATGTCCCCAGGCATTTTTATCTCCTAGACCTAAATAGGCAGGGGATAGGGTAGATTTGACTAAAGATGCTAGTAAGATGCATGTTGGCGGATATTAGACAGAAGAGTATGCAGTACGGCATTTGAGAAATACATATGCAAGACCACATACATGAGTTTTTCTAACGAATCAGAAAGCACTTATTCCTTGCGCGGACGAATTTATTCACGAGTGCGCGGATACATAAGTGTGTGGTCTTGCTTTTTTTCACATGCCTTCCCTATTTGATGTAGATCGATACCTAGATTTTATTGACTTTGAGGTTATTAACAAATACCGAAATGTATCAGTTCGCTTCGTCTTTCAAACACCAGTCTGAACCAGTTTCGATACAAAACAATGTCTTGCTTGTTAGAGAGAGATAGTAAATAAGATAGTAAATTCTCCCAACTCGCGATATCGTGGTCTGATCACAGGTGTTCGTTTCTAATATAAGTATAAGTATAATACTGGGTCAAGGTCTATAACTCGGCCGGCCATATAACACTACCCAATTTCAGAAAAAGTATGATTATTAACCAACCGTATAGGATATAATAATAGGAATACTCTCAATCGACAGCCAGGTAATTTATCTTTATTTTGGTATATGATACAATATATATCATGCCGTATAAATGTCACTAGGTATCCAAAAACATCGGAAAACAGCCAGATTTCAACTGGTCGGACACTGTGGTGTCCTCCGATGAACACGCCAGGGCTCTAATGGGTAGCTCAAAAACCACTGCATGTCAACACTTCAGCGTCATAAGAATGAAAGTTTGGTAGAAAACAAACTTACCGGTTAGTAAATCCCTGGATAAATACCATCCATTTGCCTAACGTAGCCCTTTGAAATTTCCGATTGAAAAAAATTATGTCTCTAGCCGCCATGTAAGTATGTGTGCAGTAGATTTGTTTTGTCGGCGTTGATTGGCTCTCGAAAATTAATTGACCAATCAACGCCGAGAAAACAAATGTACTACACACATATCAACATGACGGCTAGAGACACACATTTTTTCAATCGGAAATTTCAAAAGGCTGTATTGCGCAAATGGATGGTACATAGATAAACACTAACATACCGCTAAGTTTGTTTTTTACCAAACTTTAATTCCTATGAAGCTGAAGTGTTGACATGCAGTGGTTTTTGAACTACCCATTAGAGCCCTAGCGTGTTTATCGGAGGACACCACATGACAGTGTCCGACCAGTTGAAATCTGGCTGTTTTCCGATGTTTTTGGATACCTAGTGACATTTATACGGCATGATATATATTGTATCATATACCAAAATAAAGATAAATTATCTGGCTGTCGATTGAGAGTATTCCTATTATTATATCCTATACGGTTGGTTAATAATCATACTTTTTCTGAAATTGGGTAGTGTTATATGGCCGGCCGAGTTATAGACCTTGACCCAGTATTATACTTATACTTATATTAGAAACGAACACCTGTGGTCACACACTCAAACTTTCCCACAACATAACTTCAGTCTGAGTCCGGTACTGAGCTATACGGCTGTACTTACGAGGAGGTGAAGTGTTATGAGATGCTGTATTTTTTGACTGGGATGATATTTGGAATGAGATATTAAAAGTTCCACTATTGATGTTTGCACTAGAAAACATTCACATTGCAAGATTTTGTAGGCTTACGTCTTTCTCACAACACATGATGATACATGTATCTGGTAAACTTTGCCTGAGTGGTGTTTCATGGGCATGGTCATAATCATGGGCATGCGTGATACTGTGGAAGTTACAGTGGAAGCTACACTGGAGGATACAGCAGACGTTCTAACATTTTGAAGATTTTCGCATATTTCACGCTGTTGATGAAATGAGGCGACGTTATTTGAAAAAAAACCGTCAATGGTTGAGGATAGCCTGATTCATCAACTGTCTCTGGATCTGTCAGAAAATCATGTAAAATGTCGATATTGCCAGCAAATGTCATTATAAACAAAGCCAACACCGGCTTTAATAACCAGGTGTAAGCAGACGACAACTTGTTTTTATTTGTTGCTCTCTTTTTAATATTTCAATTTTAAACTCTACCCAGAGATACAATATATTTCATTGTCTAAAATATGCTTGTATAAATATAACCAGATTGAACAGGTATGTGATAAAATGAAAATTTCATAACGTTCTCTTAAGTCTTGGGACCACAGTGGCCGAGTGCATAATAGTCCCCGACATATTACACCACATGCCATCCACTTTAGGGGCATGAGTTCGAAACCCAGATTGAGCAGTTTCCAGATACTGACTAGAGGTTTTTCCCCGGTTACTCCTGCTTTCTTCCGCCGTTTACTCATGGCACGTCATTACATGATCCTGGCTATCAATAGGACGTTAGCCCACACAAACCAAACTATGCAGAGCAATGAAACTGATACGATTATGCTAGGGGACATAAAAGGCCCACTACATTTCGGAAACAAAAGTTTAAAGTTTCTTAAAATCAGCAATACAGTATGAAAAGTTAAGTCGATTAACTAAGATTAGCTTACAATACCAGACAAATGTAAAGTTCTATGCGTTATCTACATGTTAATTAACTGTGAAGTTTCATTTCGCCGTTTTGTCGTCGGGGGCCGTTGCAGCCGGTTAGTAGGATGACGGCGGGAAACATAAGACGACCCGCGTTATGAAAATTAACATTTAGTTTATTTTGATAAGGTTTTTAAGTGTAGAGTTAACGATTAGTTATAACTTTTGCCACTGTACAAAATTATCAATTTCGCGTTATACTCCCATTTTCAAAAGCCATTTCGGAAAGGTAGTAGGCCTTTAATGAAGGACAGGCTATAATGTCCCATCGTATCCAATGTTTTTGAAGTATATTGAGATATTCTAAAATTTAAGTACCTCTGCAAACAAGAGGAAATAAATAATTATCTTACACGGGAGTATTAGTAAATAAGTATGATAAATAACCAAAACAGCACAAAGGTTAGATAGGTGTCTGACATAAGTAAAGTTTAACTGGCCCTCGTCACGGATTGGCACAAAGGCTTAAGACATGATAGTAAATACATCCGGAAATCCTATGTTGTTTATGGTAAATTAAGAATCAATTGATCGGAAAGACTGGTTCTGGTGAATGAATGAAAACCCAAAACTGCTTAAATAATTTCTTTTATTCATTAATGTCACTATTTTTTTTTATTTCATAGAGGCATGGCACATATTCAAAAGCTGTGTGAATTCCCGTATCAGATCAATTCTTGTATATTTTTTTTTCCAGACTTTTTGATATATAAAGTTCGTTTAAACGCACAATTCCTTGAGTTTTTTAAAGGGTAATTCATTACCCAGAGGTATGAAAACAGAACGGGCCAATCAGAAAGTCAGATTTAGTATAAAAATAATGATATATTCATGCACATGAATTTATAATGTAGCTTTTGTTTCTGAGATAATTTAGATTTAAATACATCGTATTACATGTATTTACTAAATGTGCATACAGCTATCTATAATTGACTAATCGCCATACTAGCAGTAACATATGCATGATATTCCAGTTTCTTTAATATTGTGAATTCCACACGAACATACCGCAGCCTCCCTAAACATCTACATACGCAACACATATACAGAGTTGTCCAACAACCCTAGCTGTTAAAAGGACGCTAAGACTAATTAAATAAAACAATCAACGAATCATGTAATAATCAACTTTCAAATATCTGTTCTCTCATGTGTATGGAAGGGGAAAAAAGAATAATTGTGTTTTAGTAACTTATATAATAATATATATTTTCTATATGACTGACGTTATCTTAATGTTTATTTGCGAAAAGTCGTCATCATTATCACTTGGACCACGTCATTGTATGCTGTCGTACGCGTGTAGGTACGGAACTCGAGTCAAACATGCGTGTACTGATAACTCACATGTTTACAGACTGATAATTAGCCGCTAATTACCAATACGTCATGTCCAGTTAGCGATTCAATGACACAAATACGTAGATAAAGTACAGACGTATCAATACATGATCAACAAGTAACAAAGGCTGATAGTAACAGGTATTGTATGCTACATGTGTTGATTTGCACTCAAACTGCTGTTGAGTATCACCATTGCTCAGGGTGGTGTCCACACCAACAAGCAGGCATCGTCATGAAATCTGGGGGATAAAAAATTAGATAAACTACATCAACATACTGTTTTTATAGTATTTAACATACTGTACGAGTAAAGTTAAGGTGTGGTTTCCCCATACGCCTATATATTTTTTTATAGAATGTTAACTATATATATACATATATACATGGTATGTGGAAGTCGAAATTGAACGAGTAATAGTGAGAGAAATTTATCAAACACGAATGTTTTACTGTGCTGGTTTGGCCATTTTGTGAGCTTAAAGTTTGTCTGATGTCAATTAAATATGAAGATTTCAATTGTTTGATAAAATTTCATTTCTACACCATAAAACCGTTTTAAAATTAAGTTAAAATTAACTATTATATTTACTGATATTAATCGTTATAACTGAGCACAGGTATCAATTAATTTTCTTTCTAAATTTGATGAAATATATATACATAAATACCTCACAAATACATACGGTGTGTGAGCATATTTCCTGTACATCAAAATATTGAATGCGATTTATGTACTGAGATTAGTATAATGAATATTTTCAAATTAAAACAGATAGTGATTTGTCATTTACTTATTATAGCACTTAAATAACTAAAGCTATTATTTCTGCAAATATTTTCAATGACAACCAAAATGTTGAGATTTGCGAACCAAGTTATGTTTCATTAACAGCATTTTCAACGCATTTTTGTTATAAAAAAGGTTTCATTTTCCTCCTATCCATAAAGATATGAAATCTTTTATAAAACATTTCGCATTTCTAAAGATACTTTTAATATGTGTCTAAATGCCGTACTGCAAAGATCAATATTAGATACTTTTGTACTTTTATTTTAAAAAGAATTTTGTATAATATGGTCCGAATAAAATAAGCAACTAATGATGTGTTATTTCCAATCGTTAAAAACATAAACTACTGTAAATACATACTTTCGTGTACTTTTAAAACACGATGTGGTTTAATGTAGATAGAGACAAATTAATCAATTATGGCAATAAATTAACCAGTCAAGCACAGTTCTTTCCAATGCACTCTATAACCCCAAATTATGTGAATTAAAGGTCCAAGTATGATTGTTTACAATTTCTGTTATATACAATGCTGACCATAATCTTGCTGATACAATCCTAGGTTTGAAACATAGGAGGAGATGACTTTCAGCTAAGTTAACAAACAAAACGAATGTTTCATGTACCAAATTTTAAATTAATGTATTTTTAAAATGGCGATGCTTCGAAAGAACAATAACAAAGACATATTGTAACGAGGTGCGTTCGATGTGAAACATGACTGCATCAAACAGTAACATTGTCTCTGATGGCAGAAACAAACAAAGGCGTGTTGAGAACTAAGAAACTTGATACGCAGATTTTATTATTACGATGATGGTTTCATTTAAATATTAATCGATAATTATTTTCACATTTATTTCTGTTATCTCATATATCTACCTTTTCCAATCATTTCTGACCTACCATTTGTGATATGGTCCGGCTACTATGGCTGATATTCAGTGCCAAAACCTGGCGATTTAGCCTGTTAGGGAAAGATAAAAACTCCAACCTCTCGTTTCTGACAGCTATAGGGTTCCCCTTCAATACCTTTCGTGTGCCTGTCCATTTGTAGCGAGGTCGAGGCACGCGACCCCTAATTAAAGACTTCCTTATAGGGGCCTCGACTCCCTTAATCTTACACCTGGTGTAGGACTACCTAGATATCTGATACCATTATTAACACGACATGCGAAATACACAGTCCATTTATACAATAGAACCCGTATACAATATGAACAGAAAGATACATAGTTGATTCAAGTATCAAATTTAATCTACATATTACATGTAACATGCGAGTATTATTTTTTTGAAACATTTGGTAGTGACATTCCGGTTTGATTAATAACATCCATATCCTGTGTTTCTGTGATCGTAAAGGCGGTTGGTTTTGCGCTTTTTATTGTAGAAATGAATATATAAACTGCATACTGACGCTCGTTAGAATCCACGTCTGACCCTAAAACTGTACAAATCATTTAGTTTGTCTTTTACCAAGAGGGTCCAGGGATCTAGTTTGGTCACCGATAGCCGATCTTACATATCAAACCTGATGATTAAGGCTTGCATCGCACTGCCTTCTTTTTGAGTTTCGAAGCTTTTTACATCTCTGATTAAAATTTGTCTACAGACATTATTATAATTACACCTGCTGTATCCTTTGCATGATTGTAAATGGCGACTGAATTTGGGATCATATAGTGTTTCTTCTTCCTAAACTGACTTTCTTTAATTGACATTGTCTCAATTTTGGACTTCAGGTGAACTCTCTTTCCTGTAGAAAGGTTTTGGTTTCTGTCCGCGTGATAAGATCCACTATAGTATATCAAAGTGGTACATGTAGTTTCTGCTCCATCATGCTTGGCACTCAGCATAAATTGAGTGGGGCAGATGGTTTGCCCGTTAGCAACATGATGTCACTATGTGGGATGTGCTCTTTGGTGTTTGTCTAAGTGGGATAGGACTATAAAAGTACACGACGAGTTTCACAATTACAAGGAGACACAGCACGACATACCGCAATTTTACAATATCGATATGTATTGTTTGAATACAATTTGTTGGTTACGTTGGTGGTTGTTCTTATGGCTTTATAGAAAAACAATGTCACACCTTTATGCATTTTCCAATATATTTGTGTAATTTACCTGCTTAGCTATCTATCTTAGCCCTAGAGCGTTATAATTGTACCTTCTGTCCCAATTGTATGATCATAAAAGGCGACTAAATTTAGGATCTTATCTTTTCTCTTCTTCCAACTGACTATATTCTTCCTATTGCCTCCCCTTGGCACCGCCTCACTTTTGGCCTTGAGTTGAGCGTTCGCCCCTTTGAAGAAGGCTCTCTGTTCTGTCACCTGGCCGAGACACACCAAAGTCTATAAAAGTGGTAGTTTCTGCTCCTACTTAGCGCTCAGCATACAGGGAGTGGGATGATTGGTTCGCCCGTTGTCAGTATAATGTGACCGAGTGTAGTATGTTGCTTGGTGTCTTCGGCGGCATGCTTCAGTGATATAGCACTATAAAAAGGGCAACAGTTCCACTATACAAAAAGACACAACACGAACATACCGCAGTATCCCAAAACACGCACCTCGCACTTCACACACGCTATACACTGCATACATGGGAGGCCATTCTTATATGGCATGGCTGTTAATGGGACGTTAAAATAATCAAACAAACAAACAAACAAACAAACAAAAGTTTAGCTATCACACTTAAACATACTACAAGCTCATGTTAAGAATCTTTATATCCCAATTACAGAATGATGACAAATCTAACACCGCGTTTTATTATTGATATCCCTATGCTATCTATATGATATCTAACGTCAACAGTTTGTTAACTTGATGAGAAGTTTATAAGCAATCACTTTGATGGACTATCTAAACAGTTTCATATATACGAATTTCGCCTTTTCCCATGTTTTGGGAATTGTTACAAATATATCTCATTCTTCTTAGAGTGGATGAATAATGAGGAACAAATCCTAATATTATTTATTTATCACATTTTATATTAAGTACACATTGTACCAATGAAGAAAGTAAAATGGGACCAAACATTTTCTCCCCCCCCCGCGATGATTAATTTTCCCGTTTAAACCAGTAGACAAAGAAAATGATGTTATTGAAACGTTTACGTTGAGAAAATTTCCATAGACAAAGCTATAAGAAATGTATACCCTCTCTGCTTTTAATGTTGTATCGTTAGTAGATATCATGTGTTTAATAATGATAGGAAACATGCTATGCTCTAAGAAACTGGCGGTATTAGAACCGGAGGTCATACGAAGAAATTATTCAATATTTGAAATAAGGGAAAACTTTTTCAGCGTTCGTGTAATAGAAAAATAGAACAGTGAACCTCAAGATGTTGCCAAATACAAAAGATGTGAAACATCTAGAAATACTGCTGGACAATAAATGTAATATTAGCAATTAAATATAAACACTGATATAACTATTGTTATGGACATATGTACACCTGAAGTTATTGTAAATTAACAATTATGTATATGATATGGACATAGAGGCTCGCAGCTTGCGTCCATTATTTTTCATATTCAATCGTATTTTAAGATATTTCACTTCAGAACCCTTTTTTGAACCTATTAGAAAGGTCATAACAATTTTAAAATGTGTACTAATGCTGCACCCACAACGAACTAGTGTAAAATCGGTATTAAATATTCTAATTAAAATGTTAAAACATTGACCAATAAGAAAACAGACCCTCCCACTTTCGGCTTTTGTGCGTGTTGGGTCGTCATTTATTAAGTTAGAATGACGGACCCTGTGATCGGCCCTATTATGCGATTCGCTCCAATGACCGTGAGATTAATATCCATTTATGTTACAGTGTAGAGACCTAAGAAAATCAGTATCTATATTGGTTTTGATTAATAGCTTCGTCCAGGGTGCGTTTTACGTTAATAAGGGTGTTGCTAAAGTAATTAAGGTCTAATAGAGCGTCGAGGGCACGAATATCCTGTTGGAAGGGGTTTACGGCAAGATGGGTTACTACAATGGAACATAGACTTGTTCTTCTGAATGCGAAGTATTCCTAATGTTCACAGGAAGTTCTGGGTCCTTTAATGGGTCTGATCCTACCATGCCGAGCAGACGACAGTATCAGAGACAAATATCTGACATTTGGACTGCTGTATTGTTTGTTGTAGTATGTATTTAATTGTCATGTGATTGAGAACTTCTGTCATGCCGGAAACTACTGTCATCAATGTGACATTTTGCATGATAGTATAATCATTCAAATTTAATTAGGCCATCAGCTTGAGATCGTATCAGTTATTTGCAGTTATTTTTAAGCATTTCAAATTTAGAAATATGTATTACATATTTATATCAATTATTTGAATACAAAATGTCGACGAACACTTTGGCCAATTTATGATTTAAATGTTTTTGGTTTTTTTGTGTTTTTGTTTTACGGAGTATAAATTCAACATGGACAGTTTGTTGTGGTGCGTTGTTGACAAGGAGCAGTTACAATGAAGAAGTTAAACTTATTGGTGTTGCTGGCCTTAGCTATGTCCAGCGTGTCGCTGGTCAGTGTTACTATCGCGGACGTAACTGACCACTGGGGAACTGTTGACCAGTCCGGAGAGACCCTCCGTGTTCCCTGGAAAACGTCCACTGTGATTGGCCTTTGGACGACGTGTACGTATAGAGAGTCCGGATTCGTTCGAGAGGAGGTTTACAGCTATAATTGCTATCCAACTAAAGACGGGGAACACGTATCGGCCGGTAAGTGATCAACAAAATATACCTTCTTGGTTCTGGAAAAAAGTTTATGCATTGCCAATGTTTTGATACGTTTTATAAAGAATTAATTAACAGAGCAACAATCAGACGAAATTTCACAGTCGAAGGAGATGTTAATAATTTTTGATCGCGAATACAAAACGTGCAAAATATCGGTAAAACTCATATATTTGGAGTTATATTCGTATTTTATAGAGAAAATAATCCTTAAAGGTATTGCACTGCGGAGAATTTGACAATTTTATTTATCAAAACACCGAAAAGACGAATTGATATTTTTTTCAACAACTAAAAGCATCACTGAAGAAAGTTAATAAAGAGAAACGACTAATGCATTAAGTAAAAATCCGTTCACATTTTCCAATAGACCTGCTTCCGTATATGCAATATTATAAATTAGGTATACTACATGTGCACACCATGTAATTGATGGAAAAAAGTAATTTTCTTCTTTGACGCTTTTCTGATACAATGTAGATCTATGTTGGTTTTGAAATTAATCTTTCAAAAAGAAGATGTATTATCCGTAAACTTGATCGAGACCCATAGCAAAATATGTTCCGCCAATTTCTTAAGATCAATGTAACAGGGTGTGTTACCTTTATGTTGATAATTAAGGTAATAAATTATGATTGATTGGAGTAACACCCGTTTAATCAATTTATCAATTATTTTCTGAATCACATTTAATTTGTAGCCGTGCAAATTCCTTGAAACGTTATGACGCTCTTTGGTGGCGATATACTGTAACTGTATGAATATTACCGAGAATCGTAAATTAGTGATTGACGCGCTGAAGTAGTAAAATACCTTGTTAGAAATGATTCGTAATAAAACTGATTTCGCAAAATTAAGGAAATAAAAAAATTGAAAAATATAAATAAATGACACTGTTTACTACTTTTAAAAAATATTCATTTTCCCAAGAATTGAGTAAAAAAGAAAAAAGTGTGCATGTAATTCGGTACTATTGTCCTGAATTCTGAATTTCCAGCATTGTCCTTTGTGACCCTTTTGACCAAACGTCAATAAAGATCATCACAAACTGTTACAAATTACATTATAACAATCACGCTACTATTTACAGGTGACCTGGGTGTGAGCCAAGGGTTCGTGATAGTGTCCACCGCTTTTACAGCCCTGACGGTGGTGACTGGAGGGCTATACCTGCTCGTAGTCCCCAACAAATCAGTCGTACTTGTGGTCGCTACAATACTAGGTATTCTCTCAGGTAGGTTGTACTAACACAACCACAATAGGTGATTAGAAACAATAAAATATATTCTAGCGTGTGGATATATTCGTTATGTAGACATTCAAACTGTTCGCACTGTGATAATTTTAGCGCTTTCACCTATTCATTTTAGTCCAATTGTTCACCTGATTAGAACCTATTCATATATACTGAATATATTTGCGCATAGAAATCTAATGAAAAAGAAACAGGAGAAAATATCGAAGCCTTGAATAATTCCACCTGTTTTCAAGGACGACGATTATTTTGATTTGATGTTTGAGAAGAAAGCAAAATTAATGTAAAATTAAGCTAAGTTTCCGATTTCTATTTTTGTTATCTGTATGTACAGTCAAAACTCGTTATCTCAAAAATCGCTGTATATCAATTATGTTCTTCAATGAAGTTTCGTTAAAAGTTAAAAGTATTTCCTTTCGATTTTCTCGAGCAGTGTATGAATAGCGTATTTGAAAAATTAATTGGAATTAATGTTAATTTTAGGATAAATGTCGCATTTCCTTTTTTTCTTCTTTTTTTTAAAATTTTTTTTTATGTCTTACGTTTTTCACTGAAATAACATTAAACTTAAGTCTATACTATCTCCTTACATATTTTCAGAGCAGTATTCAAATGCATATAATCTTTTCTGATATTTTGCTGTGGTTTTATAACATTTAAGCCTTTATTGAGGTTTACCTATAACTTTGGTATCGTGCTTTTAAAACAAAAATTATAAATACACATTGATGTTTTGTATGTAATATTATTAAGAATGTATTTCCCTTGTAAGGAACTTTAAATGAGCTTGGTTCCTAGATCTACTTACATATAAACTCATGTTTTGAATCACAGATTTAGTTTCTATTCGTTATTTTTTCGTTTGAAAAATTGAATTTGATAATTTTCTTTTTCATACTGTTTGTGTTAATATCACGGAGATGATCAAATTGTGTTTACTACCTATTTCAAGAAAATTTAAACATTTTAATGCATATATAGAGGTTACACAACAAGTGATTGTTGGATATTGAATTTATTTCATACGAAGGAGTTATTTTTCAAAGTTACAAAAGATACGAGCTTCAGCGTGTATCCAATAACCTCGACTTGTGTGACCTGTTTCTTACTATCTACAAATATAAGCCAAAGTAAGATAAACGTATTGTGGTAGAAACACTCTTTATGTGTTTATGTATGTTTTTTTACCTTTCTGGGAGGTCTTTAGTGTTTTGTTTGTGTCTAACGGAAGACAAAATAAATAATCTCACGACATATTTACACAGAAAGTGTTAATACGTGTTAGTCGTGACATAAAAATATAGACAAAGACCTTTTGTGAAATTTTAGTGTTATTAGAATTTTAATATGCACAATTGTCAAAACTTAATTATGCAATTACATTCATGTAAATGGAAGACCACACCTTATAAATTAATGCAGCATTCTTATTCAGCTAATTGGCTTAGTGACTTCGCCACGTTTTAAAGAAATAAATTCTTCCTTGCATTATGTCTAGTAAAGTACGTTTTAAATCAAATTAATAAATACTATTGCTATAACTTGTGATATGTCCTCTCTGTGATATTTTAGATATGAAAGACCATACCTTCTTTCAAACGTTCTTGTTCTGCTAATTGAAGTAATGAATTCACCGTTTTTAAAAAATATATAGTTTGTCATGCATTCTTCAGTATTATTTCTAGTAATGTACGTTTTTAATTAAGTTATTTATACTATTTATGTAACATATGATAGAATATATTCCTATGTTCGTGACATTTTTCGCGCTAGGAATCTAGAATGAAATGATTCACATGCTAAACGTGCTCTTGACATATCCCCGTGTGGCTTATATTCAAGGTCACGAGTAATTGCGATTTCTATACATTATAAATTTCTATATACTTGATTTCGGTCTATATCATACAGTTGTTGACTGAGGTTGAGAGCAACAGATGATTTGTTGGACCCGAAGACAAACTGTTGCCCGAGGCCGAAGGCCGAGAGCAACAGTTTGTGTGAAAGCCGATTGGGCTCATTTTGGTAGAAGAAAAAATAATCACATAATAACGCGAAACTTACGCGAAATTAATGCGTTATTACGCGGAACTTTTGGCGTTATTACGCGAAAGTTATGCATATTAACCGAATCATTTGTATTAGATAAGAATTTTCTCTGAAGAATGTCAAAAGGATTATTTGAGGTGCTTGTAACTAAACAAGAAAAAGGGTGGCCATAAGATAACATTTTATTACATTTGAAATTGGGGTGTTAAATGAAAATGTACATTGTACATTTTTCTTCCATTTTTTTAAATACCACTGGCACTGCATGTATTAAATTACTCGTTATAGACGAGTAATATAAATTTGCATACATTCACTGGTACATGTATCTAAAACATAAATACAGTAACTTACATCATAGATCTACATGTGCGTGTGATATAGGACATCGTCGGTATAGACACGACGTAATAATCAAAAGTGTCTTGTCGTGCTGTACCTATACCATAATTGACCGATTGATCAGGTGTAATATAGCCGCGCCTCGTGCTCACAAACGCACGTGTTTCTGTTCAATGTCGGAGCAAACATCGTAGCATACACAATACAAAATGCAAAGTCACGTGCTGTTTGATTGACAGCTGGCAATCCGTCAATTGGAGTAAGTTTACACACAGGTGTTTGCTTCTGGTTTTGAAAAAAAAAAATTAGCCTACACTACACGTACACCTACTCATAGTACAGAAGGTTATTTTCTACCACAGTACGTCATGTTATTCCACTCTCAGGCCATTGTATAAATGTGCTGGGTGTAGAGATAAGAATTTTCTCTGAAGAATGTCAATAGGATTATTTGAGGTGCTTGTTACTAAACAAGAAAAAGGATGGCCATAAAACACTACCCTGATAAACTCAATGTTTAGATAGTGGAATTTAAGCAAATTTTAAAAGTCCAATATCGATGCGACTATGACGTCACAACACTAATATTAGATTGATGTTTCTGAAAAAGTATAATCCGAGTCCATATGCTATACCTTATGTGGTTGCACGTAATTTAAACAATGTTTCAACATTTATTTTGAGTGAACTTCGGCATTCTAGACATCGTCATGGGTATAGATGACAAAGTTTTCCGGAATCGAAATGTGGCTTTCAAGGGCTCAAACAATATAATTATATATAGGTTTTTTTCGCGTAATAACGCCAAACGTTTTGCGTAATAACTTAAAATTTCACGTAATAACGCCAAAAGTTTCGCGTAATTACGCGAAAATTTCGTGTTATAACGCAAAATTTATTTTTATTTTTTTTTCTACCAAAATGAGCCCAATCGGCTTTCTTAGAATTGCTATTTCGTCGGCTAATATATTAAATAATTTTATTAATTTGCACGTAAAATATACCACAACAAAAAGGTTACTGTTGAGAAGAAATATATTTTTCTATGCAATATGTTAATTATTTTTCGGTTTTTGGATTTTAAATGGCATATTACCAAGGATACTATAATTATCTTATTCATCTGTTTTTGTATTTGTTGCCAGTGATATCGGCCAGTGTGTCTCTTGCTACATTCCAGTCCAGTCTGAAGACAGTGTTCACACCTAGCTGGTCATTCTATGTGGGTGCTGCTTCTTTAGGGTGTAAGGTACTGGCTGTGGTGACATACGTAGCCGCCCTGCTGAAAACCTGTTGTAAGACTAACTCGGTGACGAATGACCAGACTGCCCAGCCTGACTTATCAAAGTGTGAACAGAAAACTGTCATTGGAGATTGAAATTGAATGTTAAAAGATGCAACAATTCTGTCTTTTGTTTGATAAGATCATTGTACTTTAAAGATATACCCACAATAATGACAAAAATAGTTCGAATATATTATGCTTTAATTCCGATTGACTGTTACTGAATAACGTGATGATTTAAGTCTCTCCATACTCTATAGTGTTGCTTTCATACATGGCACTCTCGGAAACCTAGTGGCTAATTACAAACTCCACTACGCTTCGTTTATGCCTTGAGTTAGAAGACAAGGAAATCGGCGGTATATGTCTAAATATACCATCCAATCACAATACTTCACATAGGTGCCGTTATGGAATTAAGTGAAATTTTCGAAGGGACTTCCTTCGGGAAAACGATCGTATCAAGTAACCCAAGGTATTAGACTGCAAGGTAATGTAGGCTAATTACGTGGGTAACCAACGACACATACAAGTGCACGATAATGATACCATGTTGCAATTGTACAGTTGTATATTGTATAACATGTTTGAATATCGACCTTTTCAACGAAGATAAGCAATTTTTGTAAGCAAACTTAAATATTATTTTTATTGAAAAACATAGGTGGGTAAATTTTCTATTTTCATCACGGCGATTTCTCTACTCTCATTTTATACATCTTCTGAAAATGATCTTTTGGAAGGTAGAATAGATCAAAATTTATTTTTTTATCTCTCGAATCCTCTCATTTCAAACATCGCCTGAAAATTATCGATGGAAGATAAAATAGATCAAAATATAAATTTTATATCTCTCGAATCCTTTCATTTCATACATCGTCTGAAAATGATCTATGAAAGGTAGAATAGATCAAAATATAATTTTCATTATCTCTCGAATCCATGCTTTACAACGTAGTTTGTATCATTAATCAGTTAACAAAAAATGTTAGAATATCATATTGCGTATGAAACTTTGCGTTTACATTACATCATTATGTTAGTCTGAATCACCTGTCATATGATATTAGGAATAAAAGGTTATTTTAGTATTCATCCAGTTAAGTATTAAAATGTAGACCAGATACTGTCGCCTTCATTTCCGGTATAATATTACTCAAGTATTACTTGCGATCTCCTCAAATACGTTTGCTAATCAAGTAAAAGTAGAATTGTCTATGTAATGCTAACATTATACCCAACATCTAACGCGTAACTTATCATCATATCATCTTTGTTTCTTTTGTACCTTGTTTTGTTTACATGTTAAACCTTACTATTGTTCCTGTTGATTGTACATTAAAAATAGATAATAAATCAAGCTTCAATGGTAGTCTGTGTTCTTTTTCATTACATCAGGTTTTATATTTTACGTTCTTCGGTTGCAGTAATGATATCACTAAGACGAGCACAGAAAACTTACAATCATATATATCTTTCTAGTACAAGTGACATTTAAGAGCCCACCCTTATGTGTAATACGTAATTTGAGGTCACCTCAGACGAAGTCTCAAGTGACCTATTCTACGCGCCCTTTGTCCGTCGTCGGCCGTCGTGCGTCGTGTGTTCGTAAACAATTTACATTTCTTCGACTTTTTCTCAAACTTTTTTAAGCATATTCAATGAAATTTTTCACAAATCTTTTAAAGCATAAGGCCAATCAATTTTTTTTCAAATTTTGCAGCTACAGTATAGTTGTCATGGTAACCTTTCGGGAAAAAAAGCATACAGTAAGCGGATTGTTTTGCCTATTTTTACCTTTTCTTTTGGATAGTTTTTTTTTGTTTAACAAACAGTAGCGCAATTCTGAATATAAGGTAATTACTGATAATATGTAGGCACTTCAGATATATCTTCAGGAGAAATAAAGTTTGTTCAAGGATTCGCTCAGTGGTTTCTATATGAAAAACTTTGCAAAAATAGACCACAAATGATCAAATCATTTACGTTGCTTAATGCATATTTCTGATGGTTACCATAGTAACTATATCTGCAGTGATACAAGGGTATCATATTAATTATATCGAGGATGAATTTTATATTTGAAATTCAACAATTGAATCACAAATGTCAAAATTTAACAGGTTTGGGGACTTAAATGGACACGAGCTATACTTAGTCCTCCATACTAATTACTTTAGAAAATACATATCATCCCATAAATTTCTTTAAACAAGCAAAACATAATTTGTATTACATTATGTTGAGTTTATTGCTCACATGATTCAGATGTTAATTTTACAATCAAATTGCATAGATCACAATGGACTGGTAGGTGTACCTTAACTTGTTATAGACAATCAAAAGTCTATATTCCAATGTATTCTGTCAAGAGAACCATCTTATACAATATTGTAGTAATTCACATGCCCAAACTAAATATTCATTATCCTGATACAGATATGACTGAGTTTTGACATCGACACACCGATAAACGTCGGGTATGACTAGGAATAGCGACATTTTTAAATTCAGTCATTTCGACACATTACAATGCTGTATCACAGTGTTGTATACCCAGCAGTGCCGAAGTCGACATTGAGCATTAAACTTCGAATTTTGTAACAAGACAACTCGTACACTTTTACACCTTTTGTGTACTTATTCTGTCTGGTTGTATGATGGAAGTGACAGAGAACCTCAAGTATCAAATTTTCACTGGTTGTGTTACAAATACCATTACATATATCGGTATTGGTCTAGCAACATATACTTTAGGTTCACCGTCACAGACCACGACAGACAAGGCAAGTGATGTTGATTTGTCAGTTATTTGATTAATATGACGTCTGCACGTGTCAATCTACTGTTCATGTTTGTTTGACAGTACCAAATTGAGATTTTAGTCAAGGTGAAATCAAAACACAAATACATGTAACAAAGATGAAAGGAGACTGTACCTAGTTGTTTCACTAGAAGCTGGAGATTTAGCTTACATAGTAGTTTCTTCAGAACCATCTTAAAAGCACTACAGATAAAAACTTTCGTAAGGACTTTCTACTTTTTAGTTCCTGTGTTAATTTAAGTCATTATAATTAAAATCAGCTAGTAGTCAAATGAAAGGGCTTTAATGTATTACTTTAAAAAATGCATAGTGATTTCTCTTTCTGGTACAAAGTATCATGGGAAATTACGATGTCAGGAGTCAAATGGCAGCTCTATTGAAAACAAAAGTAAATTTATCAATCGGTTCTGCCAGATATATCAAAATACTTTTAATTGCTTGAAACAAATAATTAGACATAAAATGCCACAATTATGTCATATCTAAGTTGTGACATTTGCTTAGAAATGCAGTTACACAATATAATGACGTTACGCGTTTTGACTATTTTTGTGACGGATAAAGGTTGATATGGACAAGTTTTTCTCCCATACTTCACAGAGATATCCCGCGGTTGCTAGAGAAAAGATATCTCTATCTTACACAAGGGGTGACAGCTCACACGCGCTAAACAATAACGTGACGTCATCAATACATGGGGCGTAACTGCGGCGCGCATTGAAGATGACGTCATCAATTTTGACGCAGAACGACGTTCCTGCGATAATGGCGCGATGAAAAAGCTGGAAAACAAGTGGAATTTCGTCATTTTTCCTACTAAGTATGGGAGAAAAAAAATCAAACATAGGTCTGTGAAGTGGACAGGGATATCTCAACCCTCGTGAAAGATATTGGCCGTCAACCCTCGGCAAGCCTCGGGTTGACCGGCCAAAATCTTTCACGAGGGTTGAGATATCCCTGTCCACTTTACAGACCCATGTAAGATTATATTAATCATTAAGTAGACAATGAATCTCCGCAAGGTTTAGAAGAAACAGCGTACAGTATTAGCCAACTGAGCGCACATCACACTAATGATCTGAATTCTGACATTGCTATGATTTTCCAAGCAGCTTAATAATACCCGTCTTACGAATATAACTAACGTCCTGTAAATCTGAACAGCTCCGTAAACAACTGCTGATAACGCGATTGACGATGATCAAGGTCAAGGACAGATTGCAGTTACAAAGCTCTCTATTATTAAGAGCTACAGATCAGCATTGTGTAAGTGATTAAACCTGTATATGGGGTATAATAACAATGGGTTTATGTACCGTTATATGTTAACTATAGTTCTGCAAGTCACAGGAGGATTTTGATTAAAGATATTGTCAACAAAACTAATTCCTTTATATGTCAACGTCTTTGAAACAGAATAAAATACCAAGTGTACCAGAGAGAGCGTTTTCTGTCTTGGTTTATGTGATATAGTTTTGTTTTGATATTTTTAGTCCTAATATAATAGCCGGTCATTTCCGTCGGTATAACATTCCTCGATTTTGACGTAAAAATTTCAACGATTAGAACTTAGCGATTTAATACTAATATAGGACTTACTTATTATTTCGTAGGTTACAGTTTTCAAGCAACCATTATATTCAACAAAACCACGAAAATATCATCCCCGCGAAAATGACGGATTCACGGTATAATTGGTGTCGCTAACTTAGTGTTAATCAAGGCCACCAAGTCGATAAATAATCTTCTTTAGATTTAGGTGATACACACAGTTACTGTAGATACAGTTAATCATGTCCTAGCGGCCACCTCTGTATAAAGACCACCTCCTAAACAAACCACTATATTAGGGTCACAAATGGTCTATTTCAACACATTTTGCCCTGTTGTTTACTTGGTTATAATGATAAGTTTAGACAGGGTTGATTGTAGCGCCATCATATCAACATTCAATATCATTTCATTTTTCCTGATTAGATTTTTCCTAATTAGGGATATATAACCGTTCTCCAAAGTGTCATATACACGCATTTCAGCATTGTTGCCACCGTATACATCAGTTGTGCTAATCAAGTCAAGAGGACTTTTAACACTCCCATCGATTTCCTACTTGAAGACTTCTGACGTCACGTATAACAGTGTCCATGATGACAAATCGCACGTGACATCAATGCCTGAAACATAAAAACAACCGTTCTTATCATGACAGTAATTCTAGGAATATTCATATCTTGGGCACATTGGAAATTTCACTGCAAACGAAATAATCGTCAACTGCAGGAGAATTAATGTTTGGTGATATACGAGGCAACGGAAAGAGCAAGGATGACGATAGCCTAGAATTGATGAGATCAGTGACAAGGATCTACGATCGATAGAGCACGCACTAGGATGGAATAATCCAGGTATGATCAATTCATATCGGTGTGTGAATAGTGGTGAGGTTTGCTTGCGATCAATGGTGTAAATAAATCCATATAAGATGACGACGGATTAATGATGGCCGCCAGTACTTGACACTAACCAGAGGCAGTAAACATTGACCATTTCCATACTAGATGTAAAATGTAACAGTAAAATGATCATAAACAGGAAGTGGTACACCTGGATGCTATTTGTAAGGTACATGGTTAACACAGAAGAAATTTCTTCGTTTCGTTATTGGAAGGTGTATAAATATCTTCTTTTTGAATGCTGGTTTTCGACTTGACTGTTATCGGAAGGCGTATTATGATGGAACAACAACTTGCCCGTCCTTCTAACTATGAACATGATGATATCAGTTGCCTAGGGAAATGCTATCCAGATATGAGTTCGAAAGGTGAGAAAAAGAAAACAATAGTCACCAAAACATGTATGCAAATAGTAATTATATTATAATAGTATAAAATATTCATGTGATAACTAAAAGAATATTGAATTTTTTTTATTTTTTTTTTTAAATCTATTGATAAAAAAATGCATGTGTAACAGAACTTTTGGAGGGCAGTGTATATGTTATCGAAAGACTAAAAGTTGATCTCGGTCAGTTATGAAATTTAATTTCATGAATATTACATTGGATATAGTTACTTGTATGCAGCTTCAAATGTGTTTAAAATCACTTAAAATCATGATCAGCCTCATTGTTCGTGTGTCTTTCCAGAAGGAAATAAACAAACCGTTCTTAAATGTTTATATAAGCAACCAACTAAGCGACATCACTATATTGTAAAAAGGCAACCTAAGTTATTCACTCGAACTTACAATATAATATCACATTATATTGTGTACTATCGTTCTTATCTCTGTTATCTCAAGTGTTTATTCTATGTCTCTGTAAATACGATTCAGTGAGATAGCACTATATGCGACTGTAACACGGAGAGTCACAACATCAGCATACTGTAATAGCATACACGTTGGAGGCAATTTACTATTATATTTACTTACTGTTTTCAAGTAGCTGAATGGCAAAATAAATTTAAGCTCCTCTTTGTATGCGATGCTTCGTTTACATGTTTTGGAAACTGTGATATATTGGTATTTATTCTGTTGTATTGTCTTTTCATATTTTTAGCTATATTATTTTGAAGCTAATTGTCCAAAAAATATATACTATTTACAAAATTCTAATAATAATTTGATATGTTGGGGTAAAGGTGATTAAATAGATTGTTCTGTCTTCTAGGTAGGATGTTAGAATTGTGCCTCGATACACATTGTATTTGTTCTATTCTTCATAACGTCCCTCCTTTCCTTTGGCGTGTATATTAATATCATATCTAAATTGAGTTCTGTCCACGTTGTCAGTATGATGTAACCGGGTGGGTGTATTGCTTGGTGTCTTCGGCGGCATGATTCAGTCCTTAAATTATCCTGGCTGTAAATAGTACGTAAATATTATAAAAAATGAATATTGATTTAATTCAATCAGTTGTTTAACTTGTATCAAGGCTAAAGGGTACATAAACCACTAGAACAATGTCGGTTCCATCACGTTACGACGACTCTCCATTTTGAATCGAAGCGGGAGTCAATCGTATCACATAGTCTAGGCATTATGCTTCCGCGACTTTGGCGGACGATTTTTGCAATCATTTCTAAATCTATTTTAATTGTTTGTGTTTTTTTATTTTTTTTTCATCTGGATTACACTGTTAATATAAATATTAAATATTGAAATATATGAATTGAAATATAAAGATAGAAATTTGCTTAGGTCGATTAAGTTCCTCTTGAAACAATTTTAACATTAATTGCTTCGCAGTTGATTAATTCAATCCTTAAATGCGAGAGTCAATTAAATAAATAGGATATTTCAAGTATGATGTTTTATCAGTCTAGCAATGACGAGAGTCATTTGATTAAATTCTATATAAGTGTTTTCAATTTCAAGAATAAGAATTAAAGTTTTTAGTTATATTTACATTTTTACTGCAGTCCCTCTATGTAACCTTACCAAGACCAGTTGGCATTTATATAGTCTATGAACTTCCTTCGCTTATTGTAACGTCATTATCACTGTAACGTCATAATTATCGTACCAGCAATAACGGAAAACGGCTGTTAAAATGGCTGTTCCATTCTTGCCGATAACGAATGATTTGTTCATTATAGATGCAAAATCCCTTGGGATTTCATCATAAAATTGTAACCAAATGTAAATATAAACATTGGACGTCTTTCAGTTGGCTATGAATGCCAACTGAAAGACGTTCAATTCTTAAAAGAATACACGTAAGTGGTATATACAACATTACGATTGCGTTTTAAAATAACTATACTATATTTTGACACTAGAATAACAAAGATCTTTTCCAAAACTTTATGGACACAATATCTGCAGCAGAAAATAATCAATATCTAATTGGCGATACGTTGTGCGGATAATAATTATCTAGCATTTCGTTTAGTCAGGATTTCGTATAAATCTCCTTTTATAGATATGCTTACGTCATTCTAGAGAGAATATGTCGTAAACAAGTATCCTAATTTTAATCAAGGCTTTGAGTCTGTCATTATCAATATAACGACTTTAAAAAGCTGACATTTAGTTTCGGAAATATGACTTTATTTGAACAGCTGCCTTTGGCGTCCATTTTCAAAAATATGTGGGATTTTAATTTCATGATTTTTGACTTATCTCATTAGTTTGTTTGGAAGAATTATTCATTTGTAGGAATACATATGTTAATACGAAAATGAGCATTTGCCTTGTTTTTCGTGTAAAAAGAATGGTAACATCATTTACTTTAAAGTTTTTAAGCCTTTTTTGGTGTATGAAAAAAAAATAATTTAAAAAAACGGAAAGAAGTATTTGTAAATTATTTTGTGTGGAAATGTATAAATTTTAATTTCTGGTCATAACACACCTCAAGCAGCTAATAGATGAATAAATAAATCAATGAATATGATAATAATGGCTAAGAAGAATAGAAACTGCACATACTAATGTTATACGCTTCTTTTCTATTTCTCTCTTTCTATTGTCAACATAATCTATATCTGAATCACGAGAAATGTTTTATCCAAAATTAAGTAGAAATATCGAAGCATAATGAAAGCATATACCAGAGAATAAAACCTTGGCAAATATGTGTGTTCACAAACTATTATTTTTTATCGTTTTATAATGTTGTATTATAACAGTGAAATACGTTTATTAGAGCATCCCACCTAAAATGCTGTCTACATTGTGATAAAAACAATTTTAAAGTTAGCTTTAAATACTACACGTGCTACCTTAAATGTAAAAAGTTGCAAAATGTATCGTGAGACCCACTACTAAATGAAACTTTTCTCTACTTTGCCACTCTCCTCTTCCTAGGAACCATTCAATATTATTCTGAACTATACCAAACAACTCACCCCACCATGTCACGTTTTACCGACAAACCAATCCTTCTACAAATCAAATGTGGTGCTAAATATCAGTATCGAAATATTCAATGTAAAGTTAGATTAACGTTATACCACTACGATATAAATGGCATGTCCTGAAAGTTTCTATCTATATTATACAGTCATACTACTGTTATCATTGTCCTGACGTAATAACCATACGTTCTCCCTCCACCTCTGGGTTGCGAGTTCGAATCCTATGGGGCAGTTGTCAGGTACTTTTTTCGCAGGCTGTTCCGACTTCAACAAACATGTCACGCCATTAAATGATCCTGGATGGTAATAGAACGATAAAACAAAGTTATCAATACCATGGTCAAGATAGAATTCCACTGGAATCAACAGTTGCATCTATGACAACTAGCTATCTATGTGACAAAGAAGTAATTTCAACCGTGTGGATAAAAAAATGTGAAATTTTCGAGGCGATCTGTCCCTTTATCATGACACACAAAACGAACACGTTTACTATGATACGAACAATAATACGGGACAATGAAAGTAGACAAATATTTAGCAGCACAATGGAGAGGAATTCTAGAGACATAACAGTCACTTGCCAATAGGAAAAACACATCTATCAATTTAAAACACATCGGTATGGAGAAATAATAAACAAGACGGCATGGAGAAACATAAAACCAGACCAAATTAGCCATATGATCCGTCATGACTAACTTAACTATCTGTAGTATGTATGGGAATACCGGATGTGGTGTGTTTTGTGACGTTTGTGTTGTTAAGTATGGCATTTATGGGTATACTATTAGTTGAAAGAGAAAAATTAAGATCATATTTCAAATAAAATCTGTTCTTAAGTAATTTCAGCTAAAATTATGACACTGTTTCAGAGACAGTGCCATTTAACCTTTTACTTGTCTTATTTGAGTTTAAAAAATAACCTATCTATTTTAGGATCATTCAAAGGTTGTGATTGTAATTAACTGAATCCTTTAATGCAAAAAAGTATAATCCTGACTTTTACTTAAAGGCCCATTACCTTTCCGAAACGGCTTTTAACTTTTTAAAATGGGAATGTAAAACGAGATCGATAATTGTGTAGAGTCGCAAAAGTTATTAACTTACCGTTAATACTACACTCATCGTCATCTCCTGAACAAAATAATTAAAATAAATAAAATGTTAATTTTCATAACGCGGGTCGTCTTATGTTTCCGGCCGTCGTCCTAATTACCGCGCGGTAGTTGAATACTAATTCGCCAGACAGCAAAACAGCGAAATGAATATCAACAGTTTCATATATTACGCAGGAAATCTTGCATATGTTTGGTGTTGTACCCTCATCTTAGGCCATCGATATGTATTTTCTTACGTTATTAAACGTTTTTAAGAAACCTATGAAATTTGCTCCGGAAGGGTAGTGGGCCTTTAAACACATTCTAATGTAGATAGATTCAGAGGAACTTTAATTGTCTTTATAAGGTTTATATATAAGCATATCCCATCCCATTTTTACATGATAATGAATATGTGCGTCATATTAATCTATTTCTATTTCTACTTTTTTATAGCCCGACCAGCTTCATGTCTGTACGAATACACAGTCGATCACCAAGATTATGTTTGATCACAACTACACCATTCTGAGGCCACGAGGCTTGGAAGGAGATCGGCCATTGGTCCAAATTATACCGGAAGTGATTCTGCTCGGTGTGCTCTGGTGTATTAGTGTTATAGGGAACCTACTTGTATGTATAGTAATTTACCGGAGTCGACGTGTCCAGTCTACAACAAACTACTTTGTGGTCACTTGCGCATGCGCAGATTTGCTGTTTATATTCGTAGTTATACCATTGGAATGCGGAAGGATAATTTTGAGTGAGTGGGTGTTTGGTGATTTTATGTGTAGATGTGTACGTTTTGTACAGGCGGTTTTCCCTAACGTCACCCTGTATATCCTCACATCTATCGCAATTGACCGGTACTATACAATAGTATACCCACTAAGCTTTAAAGTCACACGAGAAATTGCAAAGAGAATGATCGTAATGTGTTGCCTGCTGTCTTGTCTCTTGTCAAGTTATAGTTTATATTTTTATAAAGAGATTGGTATATTAAGTAACGACAACGCGTCCAAAAGCGTTTGTCCGACCTTCGTGAATCCTATCAATAATACTAGTCTAGCTTTCACTCTAAGCTCTGTCCTACTACAATACGTTATCCCCGCGGTGGTGGTCGGAGTCATCTATTTCCGGCTGACAAGATTCATATGGCGGTCAAGTGGAAAATGTCTCCGATTTAAAAGAACAACGAATAACGTGCCTAGGACGAAGGAGAAGATGGTCAAAATGTTGATTGTTATGACGATAGTCACTATGGTGCTGTTTCTGCCGTTCTTTTGTGTTGTTTTATGGGTTGCCTTGTATTTACCGACAGAAATGAACCCAACTATTTTCATTGTGTGCCTATTTTTACTACTTCTCGCCACAGTTGCCAAACCCATGATATATGCATGCTGTAACTCTAACTTTCGGCGCGGTTGTAAAGAAGTGTTTTGTATGTCCAACTCTCGCTGTTATCGCAGTAGTACATATGCCATAACAACAGCCTCTGCATTTGGGAAGAAAAATCACGTGGGAATCATGAACGGTAACTCTGTTAGGAATTCCCCAACTAAAGCATTTGACAGATCCAATCATGTAGATAAGAGCGTGTGGCCTATTCAGGGGAGTTTACCCACAACTTATCTCTGACACAATTCTGTAAATGTTTGTGTTATTTATTCCATGTTTAGTTAAAATTGTCTGTTACATACTGATAAATGATTAAATAATATCATAAAATTATATCCATTTATTATTTATTTCCATCTAAGTTGCAGTTTAAAGATGCTCCACCGCTGACAAATGGTATTTTTTCACTATCAAAAACAGGAGCTGACGATTTAGTATTTTTCTTCAGTTACAAAAGTTACTTAGTTTACACCATTACCACCATTGAAAAGTTTGAGCTTCTTATTTTACTTCAAGATAAAAATATGAAAAATAATTAATTGCATCCCGAAAAAATTCCGCAGCACTATATCCTATATGGAACGAAGTACTGAATGCGCACGCACCAAAGGCGAAACAAACTGTTTTATATTATTTTTTGTGTTAATTAGGCATATATATATACGATTAAACACCAATTATTGTTCAAATGATGAATATGATTTATGTTCTGTCGGCGGTGGAGCATCTTTAATATATTTCAAACTTTACGCATGACCACATTGCAGATTCCGTGTAGATAGCTGAAGATATTTTAAGTTAATGTACGCTTTTACTGCTAATACATTCTAAGTAGATGCTATTCTTGTAATATGCTAACTTATGAAGAGAAATTTTTTATAACTAGCTTTGGTTAATTGTTGATAAATTTGTTGATTATCCTTAATCTCCTTATTTTAGTTTGGGAACTCGAAGTTGAAAGACGGCGGCCGTCTTTCTCTGCATTATAAAATTTGATGTATATAGTGAATGAATGTATCCTTTAAAAATGGCGATATGTTGTATTTTGCCTTCTTGAAACAGTGAAATGTAACTTATTACAAAACTTGTAAACTTACCTGATGTATTAATAACCTTATAGTTGATGGACATTTGTTGTGGTCTATATGGTGTTAAACTGACCTGGTACGATCAAATAATGACTTCGGGCTACGCCTTCCTTTAAGTTTAATTCTACTAGGGCGGTATAACACCATATAAACCGAATCAAAGGTCCTTATAAGTATGTAGTTTCTTTGACAAATGCAAATTATCTGATGTGCATGTTAATTAAAAGAAAAACGATGGTCATAGGACGCTACCCTGAAAAACTCAACGTAGATTTAGCTCGCAAAAGTAATATTGACTCGATGTTTATAAAATGAAAACTGGCCGTGCGTTCCATTTGCGGATTCGTACCAGTCCTGCCAAAGTGATATAGCACCGCCTAACCAAACGCGTTTGGATTTTTCTATGATGGCTGCAGCCATATCAGGGGGTCGAACGTGTCTTGGTATGCTAAGGTGTAATTTGGTATGCGAAGCAAATTTGGCGTCGAAGCTCCGCTTCGAGTGTCAACAGTGACTGGGAAATCACTCATGTCGCATTTATGCTTCATGCAACACTCTTATAGATGTTGCGTGTTGGTGACAAAATGATTGCAGTTTCTAAAAATGCAACATATAATTACTGTCCTCACTTAAACAAAAATCTATTGGAGAAAAACCACGCGATTTTCAAAAAACAGCACCTGGGCATGGTACAGGCCTTTGTTTGGCTGAATGTGAAATTGTAGTTCGTGAGAACAGCCGTATGATAGACAGAATACTGTAAAATACCCTCTCAAACAATGTTTGCCCTGTTTCCACTATGAGAAATGACTGAATTCACAGTACCAAGCGTTTTATTTCGGTGTACGCAATCATTGGTATAGGCAGTCGTTGACACCACCGGTTTTGGTATGATGTGATCTGTTTACATTCAAGTGATGTAGATATTTGGAAAGTGGTATAATTGCTTAAATATATGATGTAGGTATTTTAGAGTGTGCAACAATGTTTTTGTGTCAAACATTCTATAATGGACTAAACATCAAATTTATTAGTGAGCCCTTTTTGTCAGGCATGCTCAAGAAAAATCTATTAGAAAAGGTAAAATTGCTCGAAAAGCAAAAGCAAATACAGACATGTTCTTTGCCGACTATAACAAAATAAATTATGATTTTCCGTTCATATCATATTGCTCCATAATCATCGAAACTGAAGTAAATATTTCAATTAAAAACAAGAGGCCCATGGGCCTTAGCGGTCACCTGAGTTCGGATACAGAATGAAACAAAGACACAAAAACACTATCTGTTGGCCCACCAGGCCCTTGAAACCAGTCAGTGATTTTATAACTGACTTTTCAATCTATGAAGAGTATCTGGTTCCATCAAATCTGTGAATTCAGAAGATTTTTTTTTCTTATTTTAGTCATTTTGACCCCTTTTGGCCCCGTCCATCTACCCCTGGAGGTTGGCCAGGACCAATATGGATATGATGCTTAAATTCTATCACAGGGTAATAATTCTAACCAAGATTGACCTATTGAAAATTAAGCAAATAATGCTCATAAACGTATTTTTCCAATATTAATTAAAATAGATTTGACCCCTAATCAGGGGAAAGTCTGAGATGCCAGGGCCATGAAATTCACAATTTTTGTAAAGGGCCTTAAAAAGACCTTCCAATCTATTAAGAGTATTTGGATCCATCAAATTTGTAAATTCAGAAGGAGACTTTTGATATTTTAGCCATTTTGACCAATTTTGGCCCCACCCTCTGGCCCCTTGGGGTCGGCCAGGACCAATATGGATATGATGTTAAAACACTATCTCAGGCTAATAATTCTAACAAAGTTTGACTCATTTCCTATTACACATGACCAAATAATGCTCAAAAATATGTTTTCCCTATATAAACTATAGTAAACTTGACCCCCTCCCCAGGGGGGAACGTGAGACCCCAGGGTCTTATAATTCACAACCCTACATCAGCCTGTCTAATATCTTATAACTATGTTTTACATCGAAAGATTGAAAATTAACAAGATAATATCCTGCCATCCAATTTTAGCCAAATTGACTGGAAATATTTTCGCAAAGTGAAATTCAAATGATTGCAATAATGTGACACCATCATATTTGTGTAGCACATGTATATCTTGGTACAATGTCGTATATAATGCCATACTAAAATATACTGTCAAACATCCTGATTTATCATAAGAACTTTTAAATATAAACATATTTACTAATACTTTTTCGCGGGGCATTGCTAGGATCGAGACAATTGATGTACGGTGTATTACGACATATCATTTCAAATTAAAGAAACCAAATTGAAACCATTTGAAAGTTCAGATATGTTGGGAAAAAACAGTTGGAGTGACTTTTTTATCACATCAACTAAAATAATTACAACGTGAAAAAACAATTATGTACATATTACATATACATGTAATATAGGTCGTTTTAAAAGGTATTTAGTAACCTTGGCCGCAAATGCTCAAAAATAATTCACAACTAACTATTTGATTTTGATCTCTAATTCCAGGAACAAGGAAAAGACTTGTGATTTGAACTCTAAAATAAAAAGTTATGTCAAAACGACCTTTAAATTCCTTTTATATGAATAGCAAGCAATAAAATGCATAAAACATTGCATTTATTCATTACATTCACTAATGCAAAGTTTAGATCAGCTTGCACTCGAAACTCAAATCCAATTCCATAATCCTCTGTCATATATGCAAAACTTAAGAATGTGGGGATTTTCCAGATGACATTTGGAGTACAGTGCTTGTATGTGATTTCATACATGTCAACGATTTCGTCATTGACGAAAATCAATAAGCCTTTCATAGATTATATTCTTAAAAACCCGAGTGGTATCCGCTCTTTGTAGGTATCTCTTTTGGAATCTATTAACATGCAAAATACATTGATTTTATACTTGGATCGTAACAAATTCTATGGAGACAAGGATATTTGTGAAAGACAGTCTTTTGACAAGCGTATGGTCGATTATCAGGTGGCTAATGTGTCTAGTGAAGTAAGCACACTACTAAAAGGCCTGTACGCTAGAGATATATTCTCATTAAGGGTGATCTTCTATATAAATGGGATCATCTTACCGCTAAATCACTTTATTCTTGTCATTCTTTTTAGCATTATAGTCATGGTGCACATGTAGTTTTAAAACGATTTTTTTTTGTAATTAGTTTACAAAAGAAAATATACTAATCAATTTGACAAAGTTTTCTCATATAGCTATTAAAAACTATATTATTATGGAGTACATGTATATGGTCTATATAGATGCCAGAGCTTTGCAGACGATCATCTTAAAATGCGTAAGACCATAGATAGCTTGATGGTTAAATAGATTGCTTTCTGTCAGTGTAATAGTTAAAAAAATCAGTATGAGTATAATTTTCATCTGTACTAAAACAAAGGAATTATATGTAACTGAAAATAATATAAGAATTGTGATTTCAACCTAAATCATTAGAGAATATTTAATTGATACAAACAATTAAAAATGAACCATGACGTTGATTAATCTAATTTACATTGAAGACGTTGTAGCGAGGAAGGTGTGAACTGCACTTATGTTAAAACATATCTTTTGTCAAATACGATATATCCAACGTCATCTATCAATTAAACGAGTCATGAAATGCATGAACTAATTGCTTATCTGTTGAATTAAGTGAAATCTTCAGTTAAAGTTCAAAATATCAGAACTGTTTAAAAAGGCGTCTGGAAAGTAAACAATGCAAATAAATTTACATATGCTTAATAAACAACACGAACATGTATTATGCTTTCTATAAAAAATCGATTGTGTATATTCGAAAATCGTATGTTATAAAAATATATATAATTATATTCTTGTTTTGTAGCTGTTTTTGCCTGTCGATTTCATTGTACGCCTCTTGTCTGTCACATGGTGATATAGTGGTTTCGCTGGTCAATTTCAAGTCTCCGATATGTCCCATAAACAGCTGACATGGTCGCGGCATATGACATGCCATCTTTATGTATCATATCAAACTGACAGAAATGTACCATAAATCGAAAACTGCATGACGTGTTTTATACAACTCTTAATCAAAAAAATAATTAAATATGGGTTGTATATAGAAGTCTAACGCCATAGCTAATTATAGCGGATAACAAGATGCAGTTCATGTATAATGATAATGTTGCAGAGACATCTATAAATTTTACATTTATATCATACACGTCCTTTATGTGCGTTATACATGAATAATTAACAGCTTAACAACTACTGAACATAAGTGAGATTTTTGGACCTCGGTATTCGAGAGTGGTTTTAACCACTTTTTAAAATGTTAATCTGTTAAATATCGGCAGCAGGACTACAACATAATGGAAATGACGTTTACATGTTGGCATTGGAGATACTTGATTCCTAAGTAAAGAAAATAAAGAATGAAGTGAACTTACCTAGAATAGCAATTACATACCTATTTTAGCGGTAATCTTCCTAATCGGGTCTTCTATATAATGTTTACATATCAACTGTCGTATTATATCTGTTGGCCCTCCAGGAGGTAGAGTGTTAAAATCCTACCTGCTGACCCCATTGCATGATTGTAAAATGCGACTAATATCAGGATCTAATATTTACATAGTCTTTAAAATGATAGTGTCTGCATCTGCTAAGTGCTCAGCATACAGGGAGTGGAACAACGTTGTCAGTATAATGTGACTGGGTGGAGTGTGTTGCTCTGTATCTTCGACGGCATGCTTCAGAGATATAGCGTTATAAAAAAGGCAAGAGTTCCACTATACAAGAATACATCACACGAATATACGAATCTCCCTAAACACACACACTTCATACAAGCTACACACCCCAAACATGGCAGGCCATCCTTACATGACCCTGGCTGATAATAGGACGTTAAACAATCAAATAAACAAACAAATGATATTTGTGATTACTTGAATTCAGGTATGTCTCAATATGTTAAGGATTGAATTTGCGATGAATTTTGATTCCTCCCAAAATAACGTGAAAGTGAACGTCTACGTGTTCGATATTTTTTAATCCTAAGCAAGCTCACATTGAAAAAAAAATTCAATCAATAAATCATTATTTATAGTTTCTTAGTAACACACATGTAGTCATGTAACACGTTTGATTGTGTCGCATGTATTTAAGCCTCCCGGCGTCGGATCCTGACCATTTCTTGGAGCCTCCGCCATAGCGCGCGCGGACGACGCACAAGAGAAGAACGATTACGTAGCAATTTATGTTGCTACGTCACTATTCTGTGTGCACATTTTGGAATTTATAAGATATATACAAAGCTTATTTGTTACTGACGTCTGTTTCATCTATATCAAGCACTGAGGTATTTATATCAAATAATATATAGACAGGTTTGATTAATGGACCCACTATCGGTAAGTGACTTTTAGGTCATAGTTCAATATTATGACAGACTTATTAACTGATTACGTAATCTTACATTGAAACGCTATACCATTACACATACAGTACCATGTAATTGTGGTATTTAAATACAAATGTGTCTTAATGATGGAAACACTTCAAAATTCAAGCGTATTTGGATATATTATCTATATATATTGCAATTTAGAACTACATCCAGTATTTTATATTTATTATAAAAGAAAGAAAAAAGAGAAAGAACCCATTGATATGTTAATGTGTGTTTCTCAGGTAAACTATCATCGATAAAATCAAATATTTTGGTTGTGTCCTGAACAAGTCTGTGCTTTTTTATGACAAAAAATAAAGTCAACATCATTAACTCCAGTAATGTTCCTTTAAAAGAGCCGACTTTACAGAAATGGGTTCATCTTTTTCCTTTGAGATCGTAACACCACCACACCAAGGCTCTTAGACACTGACATCATGTCATACTTACATATTGGATAAAACAATGCATCATGTGACTGGGTGGGTTGTGCCGTTCGAAGTCTTTCACAGTGTTTCAGTGGGACATCATGGTAAGACATGGATAAATTCTACTAATATAAAGAAGCACAATATCAAAAGACCACATTCATTATCTACCACACAAATATCGCCACATTTTGCATACCGCATACAGGGGAAGGGGTATCAAATGATCTTAGCAATTAATAAGGTGCTAAGAGGAACCAACCAGCAAAACAACCTTTTAATGCATGATTTTGTGGTTCGAGTAGCATGGCATCTTGTAAAACAACTTAATATATATACCACAAACATCACAGTTTCAAACTTGACCAATGAAATTATCATGAACAGCAAAATCATTTAAGTATTCAATTAGAAGTAAACTCAATGCATTATGGAAAAAAACCCTGAAAACAACATCAAATATATTTAATGGTACCATACAAAACATATTTTATGTCACTCATATTTTGATAATCACATCACATTTGCTAGACTATTCGCGGTAAATGTTTCAGATGAATACTTCAATTGTACAGATAAATCAAATTGATATTCAGGGAAAACTTAATTTCTTTGGGCCCAATTTCACCTGCGTAATACCACAGTTAACTATAACAACCATTTTCTTTTGCCTCGGATAGTTTTTTAAAAATAGGTTAACTTTGCATTACGAAAGACTCATATTGAAATACAAGACATGCAAAATCCAATTTCTTTTAAACAATTCAAGTTTTAAGAAGCATGCCGCCAAACAAGAACACAATTAATTAATTTAAACAAATAACATTAAAACAAAATCCAGCATTCAGTTTTCGTTATTTCTTTCATGCATTTTATTTCACTTTTGATTTTTCAACAATGACAAATGTATACGTTATATGTATCAATAATGTAAATAGTATGAATAGGATTTGATCAATATTCGCAGACATTATGGAGACAATGAATTTTGAAAGAAGATGCATAACTAATTTACATCTATTCCAATTTCATATGGGTAATAAAAAGATTTGTTCTCAAACTGTGAAACCGCGCAGTGGAGTCTCATAAAGGTTTGCATTTGTTTGTTCTTAATTCTTGATTTACGGAATCAAAATGTAGCAACATCATTGCTTGAAATTAATTTGACTACCTGACAAAATAAAATACGTTTTGATGTGCGATTTCGTTGATAATGTCGGTTTTTAATGCCATACTCATAATTGTTTTTATAGAGGCGTGAAAAAATCGGCCAAACAGAAAGTCTCAGATTTAAGATTTAGTATGATAACAAAACTTATTCATGCTTATATCAACTGAACATAATGAAACGAAATAGTAAAGATTAGATTGGATAAGTTAAAACAGGTTAATGCAGATACGTTAATTGGAAGTTCATGGATAAAAACATCACTTTGTCGCTTTTTTTTCTTTCTTTTAAACTTATATCCGGTAAAATGCAACATATTTGATTCGAATCCCATATTCCACTTTAAAAACCGCTATTTACTTGTTATCATTTGAAAGCTTTTGACACAAAGACCACTTAAACCGCGGCATTATTCAAAACAATATAGAAATAGAGAATAAATCGTCAGGGAATTAGAGATTTACCTGAGCTCAATTATCTTTTAAACGCACGGAAGAAAAACTCGTGCTTTCGTTATACGGACAAGAATTAAATCCTTGCCAAACTGACACTTGTCATTGCTTAAGTACCATTTTACTATCTTCCGATGACACACGGTTGCCGAAATCCTGTTTTATTTTCTAAAATAATTTCATATTCGTTGCTAATGAGCAATGTGCACATTTAATACTTTGCTTTGTTGTGAAATGACAGATTGATGCCAAGTTAGATAAGACACCATATTCACACCTAGAAAAGGCGTGACAATACAACAGTATTCAGTCATTATCCTCAAATCCACACACAGATGAAACATTAATTACGGCGTTTATTTCCCATCAGGCAGTGTCCACTAAAAACACACTGACAGTATGCCAAGTGCTTCGTCCTAGAATTGCAGGTCTCTTCCTTGTATACATGATTGTTTATTTGTATCATGTATAATAATACACATGGTTAAGATAAAAACATCTGATACGCTCATTAAATACTTATAACACTAATTAGTCTCGCTCACACTCCTGTTCTTACGGTCGACAAGGACGGTAATCCCATTTAGAGGTAAGTCCTCGTCGTATGAATGTAACACGCAAACGTCCACGGGTTTATGCCAGTTTCCAGTAATCACCATAAATTCAAGGACATCCATATCAAAACACATCACTTGGTATATCAGGTCCCAGTCGGTATTCGGTCCAATGAAAATGAAATCATCCCCTCTCTTTTTATGACACACACGTGAAAAGTTTATGCTTTCAAATATGTTGCAGTAACACACATTGATGAAGAGTGGAACTGGGTTGAGAAATATGATTCGCCTGATACAGGCGCAGTAATGGAAGATCATATTTCGATATCAAACAGTTGATTTAATGTCTTACAGAACACTCTTGGATACTGGTTATCTGAAACGATATGAAGATACATATAATGAACACAGAACCAAGATTACCATCGAAGCTAGTTTCTTCCTTGACCATATAAAATGTCAATTTTTTTCAAATGAATACCACATGATAATTGGTTGTAACATTAACATGAAATATTGCAGACACTTTCATCGTTTACCTGGTTGTGTTAAATCTGTCCAATCATGTACATAAAAACAAAGAAATATAGATTTTTATGGTCCCATATACCATCCACGATTATTTCACCCCTAAACCACAACAGAAAGTACCCACGAATATTTCATAGTAAACAGTATCATCTATCTACTATAGGGATATATACACTTAAAACACAAACAGGAATATTAAACCATCATGAATGTTCTGCTGCACAGATATGAAATGCTGAGAAAGAGCTGAGAAAGAAGTAAAATCAATGGAAACAGAAAAATATGTCTACCGTGTTCAGGGGCCGCCAAGGAATAGAAGAAAAAAATGTACGCTTTCCTAGAAGGATATCTAATTGAATGAATAATGGACTTAAAATAGGATAATTAAAAAAAACTTTTGAAATGATTAGATCAACTAAATGCTATCAACTTACCTAATAACTTATACTGATCGCTCTCAATGGAGCAGAGATACCTTCGACAATACCTCGACGTTTTGGGTTTCTCTTTCTATTCCAAAATGATCTTCTTGTTTTGTTATATACAACATTAAGCCAAAATACGCTAAACGGGAAAGTAATAACTGCTGGGTGTGAAGAAGGGAGAGACACGCGGTGACACATTCGAGTGATTTAGTTTTAACACGTGTTTAATCTGCTCAGTGTTGTCATACAAGCGCACGATGTATGTGATAAATGTGTTTTAAAGGGACTGGACGTTTTTTGGTCTAGTTATAACTTGGGTGAATTTTGTGATGCAGATCTAGTCTTCCTGTTTTTGGTGTTTTTTGTCAGTGTTTTCCACCTTGTTGGCTTCCGTTTACAGCTATATTAATCGTCTAGTTTTCCTTTTCTCTTTTTCTCAACGGGTTTCTTTTAAAATAGGATTTGCCAAACCTACAGTTTATGTAGCGAATACATATAATATTGCATTAATAGTTGTTATTAATGTCGTTTGGATTAGTTTGATATGCAATATTTTTGATAAAAAAATCAATCTGCAAAGTGACATTAGTGTGCTGGTGCCGACATCATATTGTCATTTATTGGTCAGTTATATGCAGCCTACCCTATTCCATGATGGATGCATGCAGTATTACGTCGGTAAAGACCAGCTAAATATAATCAAAATGTCCGTGTCGAGTTAATTAATAAATAAAGTCGAGAATGAAAATGAGAGACAGATTTGTGTTTGATTATAAATTCCGTTACCTGCAGTATGATTAAATAATAGTAATGTTCGATGTTATCTTTGACATGTGTTATTTGAAATTACCTAAAAGTTTACTTCGGGTTAATATTGCTGATGATATTATAAATAGTCATAAAAAGTAATCTATCCAGGATTTGTAATTGTAATACAAATAAAGCTGACAACATACCCAGTGGCCATCCGTCCCATTCTATAGGTCCGGAAGAGGTAGCTTACACACATGTTTACGTAACATCCACGACATAGCCGGCCCCGGAATCGGTATATGTCAGAAAACCGACATCTGATGGGAATCCGTCGGTTGGCCCTTCCACAGGACAAAACAGGACATCCTCTGTTGAGGTACGACTTCGTCATTGCCAGGGACCGACTGCGCATTCTTAAGTGCGACCCTGTTTGAATATAAAATCAATTTGTTTCGGAATGCATCAATTAAATTTGATTCTTCGCAAACATACTCCATTTTGTTGTATTCTTTGAATTCATTATGTTTTTAAGCCATATCTCTTTCTCATATCAGAATTATTTAAAATCCATATTCAATAAAAAAAAAACCAACTCATAATACAGTAAAACCTCTTAAACGCGAACTGCAGGGACTCGGTTAATAATTCGAGACTATATTGGGTATTTACATTTAGTTTTCCTTCATCTTTTCTCTCCCCTTTTCTGCTTATTTGACAGACGATACCATTCATTGAATATGAATTAATTAACCTCCGTCCGTGGATATCATTTCCGGTCTTAGAAAGAAATAACAACAACAGCCCATGTGACGAGGATGAGACATCTTCTCCAGGGTTGTCACATTGAAGTTTTCGTCAAAATCATTTGTTTAAATGCTAATTTTCTCTCTAACATTTAATTAATCAGGAATTAAAAAGTAAAAACATCAAACTTCGACTTCTGCGAAATGACCATGCTTGTGTCTTTATAAAGTGTCTTTATATTTATGTTGTGTCTCCTATTAACCAACATTTTGGTTTGATTAGGTTTATTTACATCCTATCAATAGCCAGAGTCATGTAAGGACGGCCTCCCTTGTATTGTGTGTATCCTTTTTATAGTGCTATATCACTGAAGCATTCCGCAGCAAGTAACACCCAATCCTGTCACATTATACTGACAACGGGCAAAACCAGTCGTCCCACTCCTGTTATGTTTAAGTGCCGAACAGCACTACTTACTTGAACAATTGTACGTCTCGCTCTTATGTGCTGAAAACTAAACAGAAGCCTTCCACTTTAGGCTATTGTTTGTCTCGGTATGTAAACCCAAATCCATCCTACACCGAACTACCTACCACAGTATATACTAATACATACAGAACCATCACACGTCAGCTGGTAATTGTCATTGGGCTTTAAGCATTACTAAACTTAACCATCTGTAATGCTGTTGTGCATAAGAAGACTTTAAATACATTTTTTATAACGACAGAAAAAATATGTTTCAATGTAATTCAAATGATATGTGCATATTTATTTTCTTTGAATTTTACAAGGCGAGACAATCTGAATAACACGTGTTAATGTCAACCTTTATACACCACATGCAAGCTTTACGAATACGGATTGTGTGTGTTGACTTGCTTCACCTCTTTGGAGAAAAGTTTTTGTCGCGGAGTTAACATCTATGTTTTTACTAACAGCTAATTAATATCAGAGTTATCTGAACTATATAGGCAAACATACAGACTAATAAGATACAATACATGTTTCGTTGAATCAATTATGAAGGAAAGTGAATCATTCATGCAATGCAATACACTCTGGAATCGAAACCATAACTGATAGTACTTATATCCAGAAACATACATACATAAAATGTACATAGAGATTGGCAACTCCTCCAATTTTACGATCTGCAGATGTACCTCTGTAAGTGCTTAGGGATTATTAGATAAACTCTTAAATAGTTGAATATAAATGAATAACTTTGATATATTGTAAAAGTTTAGTAATTTTTAGATGGTTTGAGTACGGTTTTGGATAGAAAAAATAATATCTTAACTTATTTATAAATAAAACAAAACGCACTTCCGGTTTTGAATGCCTGGTTTTCGAAAAACCAGGTGAAATTGCTTATTTTCGTGCTTTCAAAAATCATATTAAATAACATCAATGGGGGAAACTGACCACATCAAACCATGATATAATATCTAAACTTTGTGTTGTTGCAAAAATATCATGTTTAAAAGAATACACTTAAAAGTAGTTAGCCAAGGCAAAATGCCTATAAACCGATAAACGGGAGGCCCCTCTGCCTGTCAACAAAGATAAAGAAGGAGTTTACAATCTCTATGTATATATGTTTTTGTTATATCCGAAAAGCTTTGATCCATTCATTTATTACAGTTCGGCATTGATACCTGCATGAAGCATTAAACTTTATTAAGTTGATTGGGTTCGTTTGGAACTTTTCAAATAAAAAATGCGGTAGATCTCGTTGATGTGATATGTCCTTAGTACAGTGTGTAACTGACATACATGGATTAAAAGGTTTGTATTTTATTAAAATGAATATTCTGTAAGTAGGGTTTACGAAGTGCACATTCCAAGTCATTTCCTTCCCAATGTATCATTTGACGTTGACTCATTCTTAGGGTTTAGGTAAATGTTCGCTAATCTGAGGAAGACTTGATTTCGACAAAGAGATACAACTGTGAAGCGTATAGAAATTAATATAATATTGGGTATATTATTACATCATTCATATCAATACCTAAGGTTGTTTCATATGACCTCGCCTTTTTATGTATCTTTTGGGAGGTTGCTATATGTTCTTGTTGTGTTTGCGACATTAAATACACAACGAAATCAGTCTCCCCTTCCAGTTTATGCTTAAAGCATAGCAGGAAAAGAAATAACTATATTTTTAAGGATGTCTCTCACAAACAATAATCAAATTTATATGATGTCATTATATGACAAGGGAAAAAAGGAACATTTTGAAAAAAAAGAACAGAAATATATAAAAGACAAAAGTAAGAATGTCTCGCACAAGCAATAATTCAACTAATCTGATGCCAATGGAAAGGTTTGAAAAAAAAAACAGAAATATATAAAAGACAAAAGTAAGAATGTCTTGCACATGCAATAATTCAACTAATCTTATGTCAAGCGAAAGGTTTGAAAAAAAAGAACAGAAAATTATTAAAGACAAAAGTAAGAATGTCTCGCACATGCAATAATTCAACTAATCTGATGCCAAGGGAAATGTTTGAAAAAAGAACAGAAAATGTATTAAAGACAAAAGTAAGAATGTCTCGCACATGCAATAATTCAACTAATCTGATGCCAAGGAAAAGGTTTGAATAAAAGAACAGGAAATTTATAAGAGACAAAAGTAAGAATGTCTCGCACAACCAATAATTCAACTCATTTTGGCCAAGCCCTATAAAACTTTCTCAGACAGATTTTATTTTACTCAGGGCTATGTAAAATCATATAATTGAATAAAACATCTTTCTGAGAATAGTTTTACAGTACAATACCGGGCCCTGATATCAAGGGAAAGGTTTTTGGGGGAAAAGAACCGAAATTATATTAAAGACAAAACTAAAAATGTCTCTTACAGCCAATAAGATAAACAAACATGATCTTATTTGGAATAAGATTAGATATGTATCAGTGACAAAACTAAGAATCCGCCTTACAACCAAATATGTATCTCAAATGTTGTAAAGGGTAAGGTTTGAGGGGGAGGGGGGAGTTAAAGAAAAAGAAAATGCATATATACTAATATGAGTATATGAGGGAAGGCATATATACAGATATTGATATTGTCTAAAATTTAGGCTCTTGTATAAAAAGTATTTGCTTTAATATATATTAACAGAAATTAATCAATTACAAAAATAAAATCCAATGAAAGACAAGTAACTGTCAATTAATCATGTTTATAATTGAAATGGTTTTGGTTGTTGTGACAAGTAAGTTTGATTTTAACTAGTGTCTTGATGAACCCCAAATCAACGTGGATTAACGCTGGTTTAACGGCAAAACAGGAATGACAATTATAGTTCCATAATAATATTAAACATGATATTAACATCACCAAAACATGATATCAACATCACCAAACCTTATCTGGCTGGTGTTAGATTTAGACAGGTTCATACTACTTAATAGAGTAATAGTTATCCGCTCGATGTTAATGTTCATGTAAGTCATTTTTAACGTTAAAACCAGCCATATGTGCGTGTCGTTTTTCGACATATATGGAATGTGTTTACATTTATGAAGTAGGGATTATGTAAATATCGTCTTATGATAATTCAAACGAGGTTTTGAATGAATTGCACCTAGCTAACTGCACTAGCAGACGGTAATAACTGCTCGCAGGATAGGTTAATGCGACAAATTATTGGATAGAAGATTCATCACGTCCACTTAATAAAATTTTGGGCTGTTACTAGTATTTTCAGCATGTTTAATTATATCTGGTATAGCACATATTCATTCCAGATATGTCAGGTTTTTGGGAAAGCGGTCTATAGAGGAAAATGACTTTTGAACATACCTTTTTATTGATTTTCGTTTATGAGTAAATGAACGAACTTATTAGTATGTTAGTGTAACTTTTTAATTCGATTATTGGGATTCCTCTGTTGGGTTTCGAACTCGTAACCAAAAGGCAGGGGATTATTGTCTGACACGTTATCCGCTGTCATTTATAATTACGATAGATAAACAGGATGTATGTGAAATAAAGAAATTATTTTTTCTTGTTGAATGATATAGCTACTGTCATCTTTATATACATACAGTAACACCTTCAAAACAAAGCCAAACTTTTAGGCTAAATATAAAATAAAAGCGAGAATTTTAATGGCGTGTCTCTGTATTCATTATTTCATATGCGATACCTACCAGACAAATGAAGTTTCATAAATAAAACCTTCACACATTCAGAATAAAATCGTGATAATGCAAAACTATATTTACTCTTTCTAACGAGTGCGACACTATTTAGGGAGATTCACGTGTTGTCAAGTTTCAGGTAAAATTTTCACAATAATATTTTTGCATGGCATTATATGTTGAAAAAAAATTATTCAATGTTATACCATCGATGTTTGAATATATTTAAAATATTCATAGTCTATGTAACCGGCTAAACTATATGAATTTACAAATATTTTATGGGTAAACCCTGTGTCCGCTAATATGGTATATAATTTACGTCTAAATGATGCCATTCTCGTTTGAGTTACAATAAAAATATATCTACAAGTAAATCCCATTTGATTAATGGCTTCCATTAACAAGATTGAATAATTTAATTTACGTGATAATTGGTAAGGTATGTTAACTTACCGGTAATAGTTGAAAGAAAACAAGCTAGGGCTACCACTGCCGCTAACTGTACCTTCATCCTGGCGGGGAGACGGTAGATCCGCCGAGTTGCCTAGCGTCATTATATAATATATCTGGACAGATGTGTCGTATATAAATGACACACATTGCTAGAAAATAAATCTTTCGTCTATTTGAATTATTTATAAGTAATGTCGTGCAGGGTCTTTAAGCCATTTTATGCTATATGATACCTGAACAGGTAATTATGTTAAAGAATGAGTAAAACTTTCCGCTAGGAAAAAGTAATTTTTAACACATAGACAAATTGGAAAGGAATGTTAATAAAATTAGCGGTCAGAGTTTGTTTTTATTTTGATGCCACCAACTAAGGCAACATGACAATGCTATTCTTACGTAATCAGTAATATATATTTCCTGCTTGTAAAAAGATCCTACTTTGTATACATTGTCATACAAATACGTTTTATCATGTTCATTACATCCGATAGATAGTGATACTGACTTCTCTATTTTCAATACTAAACTGAAACATAAGTTTGCCTGTCGGCGGCCTTACCAATGAAGCAATGTGTTAACCAGTAAATATTTTTGGGAGGCTGTGGTATGTTCGCGTTGTGTCTCCTTGTGATAGAGGCGTATTTGTTTTTCTAAAATTACAATCTTATGGGAATTGGTTTGTTGGTTTGGTGGTTTAAAGATTTTTGTTTACCTATTGTAAAACCCTCGGCAAGCCTAGGATATTAATTCATTTTGACACCTCGGGTAGAATATCACTATCCTCCCAGTGTACATATAAAGGCTTAAAACAAACTGATCGTTCAGCGGAGATACATATAAACACTAAGCTGGATACATTTCTCCACTAGCCAATGTTAACATATACCATCACAGTAAGCCTGTATTATTTTTCATACACATAAAACATCTTGGCTAATAAAGCAGCGTTCCAATAAGAGCCCCATATACAGGTGAGTATCTAACAGTATATATTTAGTATCACAGGTTTGACCTAGTTGACTGACAGGTGTATGAGAGTAATTTATAGGCCATTCATGTTACAGTCTGTACAGGTAACGTACTAAAACAGCTGATCCCAAGTCCAGGGTCACTTCTATTCCTGTCATCTCTCTTTATCCTTAAAGTCTTTATTTTTACATTTAATTCGTGTCTCCTTGGGAAAGATATGTTATAATTATGCATCCTATTTTAATTATATATAGTTAGTACTTAATAGGATGAGGACATTCTTCTGCATTTGCATATTACAGTTATCTGCCCTTGCTGGAAGGAAACAATAATTAAGTCATGTTATTGTGAGTAACACGTAATATTTGTCAGGGAAAACGACGCGTCTTTGCTCACAAAATAATGACGTCCCTATCGATATCTTTCCGAAAGGGAGATAACTCTGTAATATCCAAATTCGGAATATGTCTGCGTCTTAAAATTATAAAGACAGTTCAGTAATACACAGGGCTTGGTTGTTTTTGCAGAGAAAAAAAATATGAAAAAACCCATGTTTGTTCTTCTCTAAAGTTATGAAAGACCTACAGATTTTTTTTTCTAGTTGACTTTAAAAGGAATTTTTTATATCGATTTGAAAACTATCGCCAACGATTAATTAGTCTAATAAGATTAAACAACTGTACACATTTCTCAAACGCAATATTTAATATACCATTTGAGAGCGCAGTAATGTCACCAAATAGTATCACATGCATAAGGTTATTATAAATAGAGGATCCTACATGAGTGTCTATGTCATATGAAATTTATCAAACGAGTTCAATAATTTGATGGCGAGTGGCATATCAAATTATTTAACGAGTTTGATAAATTTATATATCACATAGTCACGAGAGTAAAATTTTATTTATCACATCACTTTTATTAATAGAAATAAAAGTAAAACTTTTTAACTTTGTCTCTATATACAACAGTAGGAATCCAGCTCAGATGTGACTTTTCCGTCTTCTCAGACATATAAATTATAATGACGTCAAAACTACCTGTGACGTCACAATAGTGTTATTACGCATGTGTCTTACGATAATTTATGACATAGCCAGACGGGCCAGTTATGTGATAAAGACAGTTTAGATGATATACACAATGTAAATATGAAAGGGATTTTCGTTGATATGAGAGTTTATAATTTTAATTTACATTATAAACAAGGAAATGTACATGCGGTCCATTTTGATAGAGTTTTAGCTGTTAGCCGAACACCCGAAATGTTCTGTATCCCTCCAGTTGTGTAGTGTGCTACTGTGATGACACCCCTGAGGTCCACCCGTATGGATTCTGGCGTAGCTCTCACAGTTGTTTGCACATCCCGACGATCTGATAAAGCGTGACATATAGTTCTGGACACACAGTGAGGAACAGTGCATATCTAATGCACAGGCCATAAATGCTGTAAAATAAAGATACTTAACTTGACGTTGGATTAATTTCAAGGTGTAACAAGAGGACCAATAGCTCTAACGGTCATCTGGCTACCTTGGCAATAGGAATTAATTAGATATTGAGTCATGGTAGCCATCTTCTATTTAGGATCAACCAGAGATGTAACAACACTTTGTCGGGACCATGCCAGGATCATTTCAGGCAAGTTTCAGCCAAATCACACAGGTAAAACTTGAGAAGGTCATAATGCGTTTTCAAGATAGCGGTTGTGGCGGTTCGCCTGTTATCAGTAAAGTGCGACCGAGTTGGGTGTGCTTGTTCGGTATCTGAAGTAGCATGATTCAGTTAAATAGCATTATAAAAAGGGAAGGGGTCCACTGCTACAAGGAAATACAACACAAGTATACTACAGCCTCCCAAAACATTCAGACATCCACACATCGCAACACCACAACTCCTCCTTAATATTGTTTGTTTGTTCGTTTGAAAAAAAAACATCCAATTAACAGCCAGGGTCATGTAAGGACGACCTCTCATGTCTGCGGTGTGTATCGTGTATGTAGTGCGAGGTGCATGTTTAAGGAGACTGCGGTATGTTCGTGTGGTGTCTTCTTGTATAGTGGAACTCTTGCCCTTTTTATAGTGCTATATCACTGAAACATGCCTACGAAGACACCAAGCAACACACCCCTCCCGGTCACATTATACTGACAACGGGCGAACCAGTCGTCCTAATTCCTGTATGCTAAGCGTTAAGCAAGAGCAGAAACTGACTCTTTTATAGACTTTGGTGTGTCTCGGCTTCGGGACAGAACCCAGAACCTACTTCACAGAGACGAACGCTCAACAGAAGGCCAAAAGTGAGGCGGTGTCAAGGGAGACGTTAGGAAGAACAAAGTTGGTTTGGACGAAGAGAAAAGATAAAATTCTAAATTTAGTCGTCTTTTACGATCATGCAATAGGGGCAGCAGGTACAATTCTTACGCCCTACCTGCAGTGTATAATAACTATTGTGTGGATGGGTCAAAAGGAAGATGTCGAAGGCAAAAGGACAAAAGGTACGATAACAAAATTGGAATCGGGAGAGCACTTTAACGTTCTATCTGCATTTTTCATATGGCATCTACAATTCGGATTGGCGAAACACCATCACCTGGGTGGTTTAATGTGTTGTTTTGTGTTTATGCTGAAATAGTCAATGTTTTGTATAACGTTCCTATTAGAGATACTCACATTAAAGTTGTATTGCTGCTAATTTCACTGTAACGATATGTAACTTAAAGTTGTATGGTCTATCACTTTCGCTCTTTTTGTCATAGTGAAAACTGTTTAAGTGTTATACACATTTTCCCCCGTCTGTCCGAGGTTTAAACTTTCTACGTTTACCACTTTTTATAAAGTTGCAGCACTGGAAGTATCTTTAATTATAGAAGTAAAAAATCTTTTTAACGTGTACACGTCAAAAATAAGCTCGAAAGATGCCGAATCATTCCGAACTCTTCCGAACATCGTCGCGACAATCTCGAAGTAACACGAGAGTTGTGAAACCAAATATCAACATTTTTTTTTCATAAACAAAACATGCGGTCGACCTCAGCAGACTGGATCTACAAAGAAAATAATGCTTGCACATTGCAATATTTGATACACACAATATTGAATTACGGCAATGTGTGAATTAAATGTTTCAAATACTCGCTCTGTGGACATATACCAGCACGATTTGCTCATATTAGCCAGAAGGAAAACGTAAACAAACACATGTGCGCTTACGCTAGTTACCTGGATCACCACGTGCAGGACGTGTGGACATAAGTCACGTGGTACGATTAGGAACGCCGACAAAAGCCGAAGGTACTGAACATGGCGGTGATTGAAGGCGCTGTATTCAAAACCAGGAATATATGATCCCTAGATTTCGGCGCTCTTATAGGCCGACATATTCTTTTGGGGAGCTTAATCAATAAGTTACATGTGCATGTTCAAATATCAAATGTTTAAGCAATATATCGTTACAGTGAAAATTACCAGAAATACAACTTTAAACATTTGATATTCAAACATTGAAATGTAACTTGATGATTTAGCTCCCCAAAAGCATATGTCGGCCTATAAGAGAGCCGAAATCTAGGAATCATATATTCCTGGTTTTGAATAAAGCGCCTTCAATCACCGCCATGTTCAGTGACTTCGGATTCCGAATCGTATCACGTGACTGACGTTCGACACGACCTGCACGTGGTGAGCCAGATAACTAGCGTAAGCGCACATGTGTTTGTTTACGTTTTCCTTCTGGCTTATATGAGCAAATCATGCTGGTATATGTCCACAGATAGAGTATTTGAAACATCCAATTTACACATTACCGTAAAATATTGTGTGGATCAAATATAGTAATGTGCGAGCATTATTTTCTTTGTAGATAGAGTCTGATGAGGTCGACCACATGTTTTGTTTATGAAAAATTGTTGATGTTTTCTCTTGGTTTCACAACCCTCGTTTTACTTCGAGATTGTCGAGACGATGTTCGGAAGAGTTCGGAATGATTCGGCATCTTTCGAGCCTTTTTTTCACGTGTACTCGTTAAAAAGATTTTTACTTTTATAATTAAAGATACTTCCAGTGCTGCAACTTTATAAAAAGTGGTAAAATTAGAAAGTTTAAAACTCAGGCAGACGGAGAAAAATATGTATAACACTTAAACAGTTTTCACTATGACAAAAAGAGCGAAAGTTATAGACCATACAACTTTAAGCGTTATACGTATACAATATACGAATTGAAAGGGGAGAAAACGACTTCAAAGTTCAATCTTTAACAAAGAAATCCAACATCATTAACTATTTTCAGGTTTAAACAATACGATATCTAACTCATAAAAGGTACGTAATGTTTAACTATAATTTCATTCAGCATCATCTGTTTGCTAGCTTTGTCTTATCGGTAGGGTGTTGGAATTTATATGTTGTACATAATAAAAGGGATTGATTTTATCTTGTATCTTCCCTCACTGACTTTCTTCTTCCTGACACCCCCTCAATTCTGGCCTTGAGAGGAGCGTTCGCTCCAGTGTTCTGTGTTATGTCCCCTGGTCGGGACACACCATAGTCTATAAAAGTGGTACCTTTAGTTCATGCTTAGCGCTTAACAAAAGAAGAGTGGAACGACTGAATTGCGCTCGAAATAATGTGACCAACTTGTACTTTACTTACATCCTCCCGGGCTTCCACAATCGTTCCAGTACTCTTCCTTTAACTGGAAATACCCACACGAATTGGCGTTCACGTCCCATTTACATCCAGCAGGTATACAGCCAGACTCATGCTGCAATATATGAAAACTATAATTCAATTTTGCTTGTTACATGCATTTTCATTTGCTTAAAAATTTACTTTATCAGCCCATTAAGAAAAAAATGGCGTAGCCGTTTGTAACGTTGCTTCTGATTGGCTAAGATGACGGCGTAATGATTTCATAGACAAAAGAATCCCAAAATAAATTTTGAATATCGAAGAGATTATTTTTAGGTAATTTAATTATAAGGATTAATTTGAATAGATTTTTTTTATGTTATGGAGATATAACACACAAATCTGAGTGTAATCTCACCATAAACCACTTCGCACGGTTTGTTTAGAGTACACTCAGATTTTTGTGTTATATCTCCATAACATAAAAAAATCTATTCAAGTTAATCCTTAAATAAAGTTCATATATTATAATTATTTTTGTAATTTAGTGAATCAGTGAGGTAATAATTAGGAAACTGATTTCCGAGCTTTTACGTACTGTTACAAGTACAAATTGAGTTGTGGCGCATTGGCATCTAACACAAAAGTTCGTTTGGTCAATGACTGTCCTGCTTTAAAAGATTCCCGCGGTTTTTTTTTTTAAGTAATAATACTCGACGTAAACTTCATTCAGTTTATGCAAAAGTAACTTCGAACTTCTAACATATACAAATAAGTGTAACAAATGAAACGAAATTATTTCTTTTATAAGAAAACTACAAATTCACTAAAAGTCATATTAATAGTCAACACCTGGAACAACAGTGTTTCATTTTCGGGTTCTTACCGATTCGGAGCTGCTGTATCTGCAATAGAACGCGCTGTACCAGCCGAACCGAACCGGTACAAATGGTCCGTTTCGTTCCATTTGTATCTAAGATGGCGGACCCGATGTATTTCATGTAATCATCGAGATTTCCTTTTTGATGAAAACAAGACGTAACAGATTCATATTCTATGAAATTTGATTTATTATGTTATCGAATATATTTTGAAACGTTTAAAGCATTGCTTTATATCCGTAATATTATTAAGATAGAAAATAACTAGTCTTTGAATTTGAAGCGTATTTTTCATAGGGTGCCGCCCTATTGAAAAACCCCAAACGCGTTTCATTAAGCGGTGCCGTATCAATTCAGTACTACTGGTACAAATCTGCGGAACGCACGGTTTCAAAATTCCAAAAAATTACCGTATAGCTGCTGATATTCCCGTTTTTTTAAATTTCGCTAACTTCACGGATTCATCCAAATTCAATGAAATTTACCAAAATCATGTTTATTACCGAAAGTGCCTATCGTATGAATGCCGCTTTCAAAGGCTACACAAATAATTCACGAAAATAAACACCTGCGAATAAGTTTCAAAGAGTTACTAACGAAATATCACACCCACGAAAATTTAGAACTAAACAGTATATTTAAGTAAGCGATGAACAGAACGCCAATAGCTTTTGGGACTCTACAATATAATCAAACTTCTTTACCGACTTGTAAAAAATTAAAAATCGTTCCGTTTTGAGGATTGTATCTTAAGGCTGCATACTTAACAGTATTAAGTGAATGTTGTACTAACATTTCAAACTGCGTGAAAACTGGCAAAGTTGTCACATTAATGATTGCAGCAAATTCTGATTATGTTCGTTTCTGGTGTCTTGGAAACCATCTGCTGATATATAGATATATTAAATTAATGAAAATGCATAAAAGATATATATATATATATCTCAATATTCCAGTTATTTCCGGATAATGTGACATTTTATACCGATGAATCACACTAAGGCAAAATATGAATATACATTATAAATTAAAAATTAGTTTGACTTACATGACATATACAATCAAGACAGTCTTGTGATACAATACCTGAAATATAATATCCTTCATTATCATCTTAAGACATTCATTTTCGTTAAAAATTTTCTCCTTAGATTGTAAAACAAATTTGATATGTAATATATAGATTAAAAGTAATTGAAGCTCAATGTCCAAACCAATCCCTTTAAAATACATCGGAAATAAAAACTTTTAATATTTATCTTTTATGTTTATAATTTCGATTCAATTAAGAAATCGTGGTTTTTTTCTAAATTGTATAGTATGTATACGTGTATCATTAGTTCAAGAAGTCCGTGTTAAGTCTTCGGTTTATTATAATAAAAACTCAAATACATGTGTAATTGATGAATGGGCATCTATTAAATGCGAATGATGTTAATAAAAGTCAATAATTAAATCAAACAATAATAATTGTTTAGCATAAATGTTGGGTAAAATATCAAACGACTAGCGTTAACGTCACCAACTTGGAGGGAAATGACAACTAAATTGTCTCAAATAAAAGTCGGAGAAGAATATTTTCATTATATAAAATAAAGAAATTGTATAAAAATGTAATGTAAGGTAACTAATTTGAAGGTGAAAAATAGCATCTTAAAATGTTTTCAATTCGTGTTGTTAGAAGAGAAAATGCTGAAAGATAACAAGATCGTCATTAAACTACATTACACATTTATATTCATATTTCTTGATTTATAGGAAACTTCAGAATTCGGAGAATAAAACGTCACGTTTTTCTCGCTTTAATTTCTGCATGCTTTATTCAAACTCTAAAATTGTCCTTAATAATTCTGAACGGCAACCAAATTACTCAATTTTCAAATTTTAAGAGACAAACTTCCGCGATGTGCCGTAATTAGCATACAGTATCAGATTTGATAATGACAATTATTACAGGTTTGTTCTACAGATTTATTGTAATACCAATTAACAAGACACATTGTGGTCAGGTGTCGCCGTTGTTCTAATAAGCCGATATTATTTGTGGTTGACCCGAAAGGGTAATTCCTGTCTGAACAATTGGGATTAGATTGTTCATCTCATTAAGCCGTCATAACGACAATAAAGTAGCAAGTTATTGCCACGATTATGTGTTTGATATATCTTTTGTTTAATCGTATGGTTTAAAAAATTCTGAGTTGGAGTCAATGTATTGTGAAGTGAATAGATCTCTTTTATCTATTTCCTGTCACCATATCAACTTGTAAGATCATGAAAAAGTCTAAATCAATCAACCAACCACATTAAGACTCAAAAATACGTCATTTTGATTTGATAAATAATCCTTTAAGTCTGCAATTGTTTGATGAAAGCCGTCTCATTTAACGGAAACATTGGTTTGAAAGCGTATATCTTTTAGAGGAGTGTATTATATTTTTTTGAAGATGTCTATATAAAATATTATCTTAAACTAATCATATTGTCGGCATTTTTATTATCTATACCATATCGGGGTTTTTTTCTTCAAAAAATATTTGGATGATGTAATCTGCAACCGCCATTTGCATTTGCATGGTAATTTCAAAAAGGACTCGATATGTATGTTTTTGTAAAGTCCAGTCCGGTCAAACAAGCGCTCCTTATGCATGCCTTAAACTCTTATTAACAAAACTACATGGCTATTTGGCGACAGAACTTTGTACCGAACCATGTGGACTTGCTAAACTCAAATTTAAAAGGTTTTGCATATTTTGCCAAATTCAATAGTAGGCTTAATATCTAAGTTTAGGCGTCATGCATGCATGTTGTTTAAACAGGGTATAAAGCCTCAAACACCATTGAAATAATGAAATCATGATATATCCTGAAGTTGATGGAGCAAGTGCAAAACCTATCAACCTTACGGAATATTTTAAGCTTGGATCACAGAACTATAACAACATACATATCGGAGAAAATACAGCGAAGGCCGCCAGTTTGCCCCGATGACCTCATATCCTGGCGTCATATCATAATTGATCAAGGTTACATAACACTAACACTAGTGACGTAAACAAACATATACGTTCAAATTTGCTGGGTATTAGGCGGAGTATGTGATAAAAATAGATTTCGAGTTAATGAATTTTAACTTGTGAAACTAACGAGCTCTCCTTTGAAAGTAAGTAGAAAGTAATTCTGCGCTTAGTAATTGTATAAATACTCCAATGTGCGTTGAAAGGGAGGAAACTCCTAATGAAATTATAGTAAGGTCCATTTTTTCTCACAATCCTGATCATCTTTTTATAAGTGATTATAAATATATTCGATTCGTGATCCATTGAAATAATTGCATATGATGAGCACACATTTCTAATATTTACTGAAAGCTCAAAGTTGGCAATATGCTGCATTAAAAATACAAATGGGATTAGAAAAACAAATATGCATAGAACTTATAAAAATTGAAGCCCAGCCCAGTTTTAAAGCTGCCGCGTGCAAATGAATGGATTTGAGAAGTAAAATCAACTGATGACTGGATTACAAGATGGAAACATGTTTTTTTTTAAATTTATTTATATTTTAAGTTCAACAACAATTATTTCAAAAAGATTATTTGGAAAAGGATTTAACAACGGGCATCGCCTATATGAGTTCTCTCTCAAAGAAAACAAGTCACATGAAAGTAAATATAAACCGTAATGCGAGTAAAATATAACCTTTATAAATGCTTCTACCAAAATTGGATCCAAGCTGGAGTGAGAACACTGTTCAGATTACCTGTCGCGTAGGTATTAGGGGTTCCACTATTACTCGAGTTAAAATGGGCTCCACCGCTGATTCCACAATGTGAGGCTGACGACGTCTGAAGGAAGTCTCCTGCCACCCATGCCGTCTGGTAAAAGACAAGTAAAATAGCACTTATACAATCATATAATTTTCAATTTGATTTAACTACCGATACTTATGACCACTCCATTCAATAGGAAACGTAGTGATAATAATATCTTTATTTTAATCTGATTGCAAAATTGTTTTAGGAAAAATCTTTGTGTTGCATATTGTACCTGCCGTCCTTATTCCGTAAAGGCAACTATATTTAGGAACTTGACTTTTCCTTTTTTCTAACTTTCTTTCCTAACGTCACTCTTGAATTGACACCGCTTCACTTTTGACTGATTGTTAAGCACTCTCCCCTGTGATGTAGGATCTGGGTTCTGTCCCCCTGTCTGGCCGAGACACACCAGCGTTTATAAAAGTGATAGTTTCTTTTCCAGCTTATGGGACGACTGGTTCTTCCATTGTATAAACTATAATGTGAACGGGTGCAGTTGGGTGTGTTGCTTGGTATCTTCGGCGGCATGCTTCAATTATATATAACATTATTGGCATGAGTTCCGCTATACAAGACCAGTCTCCGGTCGCGAGAACACGCACCTCGCACTTTACACACGCATGACACCACATACACGAGAGGCCGTGCTTAATTATCTTAACAGTTAATAGGACGAGATGATAATATACCAAACCCGATCAGACCAATGGAAGACTTATAAGTATTTGTGTTTTCTTTGTGGATAAATGAAACTTGTAGGCACTGGCAGAAGTCTACAAAATGTACATTGAACATAAGGTGCTTTAATATACAGAAATTTGGAAATTTTGCAATTGATATGCTTTTGGTACAACTGGAGATTGTAATCGGTTCATTGAAAGGTTTGATAAATCCTAGCTGCAATATTTTAGCTCTTTAGACAGAAAAAGGTGTCGTCTTTAGAGCTACAATTGGTGGCTATTACTGGTAATGGAGCGAAGTAATGATTATGCAAGCATGTTTGCATTTTATCGTACTTGTTTGATATCGCTTACCTACTAGGCAATAACACTGAACCGCATACAATATCAAATTATCATCGAGGCATTTTTTTTTTTACATATTACATATGAAGGTCTTTCTGAAGGGAATTCATACGGCAAGTCCACTAATTGTGAATTTGACGTCTTTTGCGTGATACGTTATGTTTGTTTTGGACAAAAGTAATATGTAAATACATGTATACGCATAAAATTAAGGAAATCTGCACAAAAGTATAAACAATTGTACCCGAGTGATTTTCGGAGGCAGTGCTCCACTTGGACACATAGGGACCATTTCGTAGCCGGCCGAAAGGTTTAGTAGGCCGAGGACGTATATTCATTCTAGATAAGTCCTTGGTGTGGTGAAGTTTTACTGGCTATTTTTTATTGTTATGTTCAATAAAGGAGTACGTTGTTTCTGCCGAAAGATAAAATAACAACACATCTACTTACTCGATGTCCGTGCACGTTCTCGAGCTCGTGCCAGTGGTAGCCATCATGCGTGACGACATCACCAGTTGGACGGAAACACTCGCCATGGTTCAGTGACGCTATTATGGAGTGGCTGAGACCAGCTGTAATTTAAAATCATGGACGACAAATACAAACCCCATATTAGGATTCCTTTGCTGTAAACAGTTTGTTATTGAATAAGGCGGTTATTCAGGGAAACTACAACTGGCCTTCAGGTATGGCGTAAGAATGGCATTTGCTGCCCCTATTGTATGATCGTAAAAGGCGACTAAATTTAAAGCTGACAATGCAAGTTAAACAATGTACATTTGAGATTAAAAAAATAATGAAATTTCTTATTTCAAAATTTGTTTCTGAGACAGCCCATTGCGTTACTAAGGACGGGCAGACGCCATTTTGTTTGAACTCAGCTTGGATACGAGACGCCTGCCGACCCCTATATAAAGCGCGTGAATCGACACACGTGCGCTCAGTCATGTACATATACACCTAGCAGTTGTCCACTGTGTATCACTTACTGATACATAAACAAAACACCTTACCTGTAAATATCTGTAGGGCTGGTTTTAGCAAGCAAACATGTCAACTCTTCTAAGCTGTATTTAGAGGTTTCACAAATTTAACTTTCCACACAAATGAATAAAAATCCTGATTATAATCCGTCCACATATCTCCATGTATGCTATCGTACCCGATGTACTCGATTGGCCACTTGCACGTGACCACCTGCCCCGAACAAGTGACGCTTCCATATATAAACTACCAAAGGCACACACGTGTACATGTGCGTGTAATATCTAATATGTTGAAGTGTTTTATTTGCTCGTATTTGACATATTTTGGGATCTAGCTGACATTATTACTTCAATGAAACCTTGTCAGGTGAGTACAGTATTTATATTTAGTTTGACAATGTTATCTCCTATTAGAATTTCCGTGTCTGTTTACGTTATAGTCAAAATGGATCTCGCACGTTGAAAGAAAGTATGAATTCATGCATTACTTTTAATTTAACTGTATATATCTTTATATGGTTCATAGAAACTTTATTTGAGAAAACATTGAAAGTACTAACCATTTTATCATCATTACGTCTTGGGTATATAGTGCAGTAGATCTAGAGCCGGTGAAGTGTTAGTAATGTTACACCTTGAACAACGAGCGTTCGACTGATTGCACGCACAGGGACCTGGCACGATTTTTTAAACTAACAGTATACATATATATATTATAGTATCAAGGGTATGAACTCGGCGGTCGAGAAAAACGGACCTATTTTTTTAAAACCATGATTATTTTAATAAATGGGTTATATACAACATTGACGGATATCTTACCTTAAAGAGAAATAATTTATCTTTCCATTGAGTGCTTGATGAACAAAATTGGCCAAGTATTGACGAAGTTATGGCTTGATGAATCAGGAAATTTACGAAAAATATGCTAGGTAGACATTTCCCTGTCCTGTCGAAATGTCGTCTCGGCTCTAATGGGCACCTCAAAAACCAAGCCAAAACCACAAAATCTACGCTTGTGGTGGTAAACAGTACCCATAACTGTGTTCATCCACAACCTCCTTTGGAGGTGTCATGACCCGTACTTTGTAGAAACTCCATTTAAACATCGTGTAGCTCACTTACTTTAACCGACACCGCCATGTTCATTTGTTTTTCGGAACGCTTCTCGAGTTTACCTACAAGCACAACATTACATAATTTGCATAATGTAGTCACGATATGTAAAGTCGAGAAGCGTTCCGAGAGAAAAATGAACATGGCGGTGACGGTTAAAGTAAGTGAGCTACACGATGTTTAAATGGAGTTTCTACAAAGTACGGGTCATGACACCTTCAAAGGAGATTGTGGATGAACACAGTTATGGGTACTGTTTACCACCACAAGCGTAGATTTTGTGATTTTGGCTTGGTTTTTGAGGTACCCATTAGAGCCGAGACGACATTTCGACCGGACAGGGAAATGTCTACCTAGCATATTTTTCGTAAATTTCCCGATTCATCAAGCCATAACTTCGTCAATACTTGGCCAATTTTGTTCATCAAGCACTCAATGGGAAGATAAATTATTTCTCTTTAAGGTAAGATATCCGTCAATGTTGTATATAACCCATTTATTAAAATAATCATGGTTTTAAAAAAATAGGTCCGTTTTTCTCGACCGCCGAGTTCATACCCTTGATACTATAATATATATATGTATACTATTGGTTAAAAAAATTTTCGTGCCAGGTCCCTGTGATTGCACGTATGTGTGGTTCACGCGCTTTATATAGGGGTCGGGTACCCGGTGTTGTATCCAAGCAGAGTTAAAACAAAATGGCGACTGCCCGTCCTTAGAAACGCAAGGGGTTGTCTCAGAACCGAATTTAGAAAAAAAATATTGAAAAAAACTTTATTATTTTTTTTATACTCAAATGTATATTTTTTAACTTGCATTGTCAGCTTTAAGATATTATATTTTCTCTTTTTCCTAACTAAATTTCTTCTTCCTAACGACTCCCTTGACACCATCTCTTAGTTGGCAGTCTGTTCTTGAGTCTGTGTAGAGTCTCCTACACGCGATATGATGAGTGTTGCGAGTGCTAGGGAATTATGGTATTTGTGTTTGTGATGTGTCAGGGATTCACGATGCATCCAAGTTATTTAAGGTGAGGCTCTTAATCTAACTGGCCATGATGAGAGTGACCACGTGATAGTATGCTTGCTTGACCTTCCCACACGTCATATAAACAGCAAAGGCCTTTCAAAAAATGAGGACAACTTTCATCATATGCGACGTGCAGGAAGATCTTATCTGGCTCCCGGACTAAAAGACTTGCAAATGTCATATCTGTCAATCTATGACTCAATGATAGTAGGTTTATCTCCCTTTACCCGATTATGTATGAATCTGAGATATATTTCCAAGTTATATATTAATATCGATATCGGTACTGTAACAATCCCACATACACTATTCATTATACATGTATGTAACAAGAAAACCTTAATGCTCCGCATCAATATTTGCCTGTCAACGCTTCTTTTGTTATGCCTTACCTGATTAGTGTTGAAAAAATAAAACTTGTGCTACATATTATAATTGCACTATTCTTTTTTATTATATTGCTCTGTATTCTGCATGTGTTACGTCACATAAATTGGGTAATGTGAAGCTATATATCGCTTCTAATTTAGCGTATCAATAAAATATGACTGAATATATTATTAATGAGATTTAATGAACATATTTGAAAAGTATTATACTTATAACATTTTAACAATATTTTCGTATAATGATGATATTAAACTAAACTTTATAATCACTTCCTTTTTAAATAACAATACCCATAGCTCCGCCAAATTGCACATTTACATATATTAACATAACATGACTGGAACATATTGTACATAGTTACTTCACCCATTGTAATAGTATCAATTACAATTCGGTAAACCCCCCTTTGGACCCATGTGTATAAATCCCTGTACAGAAATAATGATCACACCTGTCATTTGGTTCTCACGAGTATGTTAATCTCAGACGACTAAAGGGATGACCAAACTAATGCTTGGAATAATAATTGTTCCATTTTATATTCATTATCATATTTCTTTGCGCTTATTTGAATTTTAAAATTAGAACAAAGAAACAAAACCCCAAATTAGTTGCTTGGGAGTGTCCCTAGACATTACCTCCAGTCCTTGCGTGCACTCGGTTGTAAGTCAGACATTCACAGGATCCGGAAACGCTCGCTGCAGAAGTTCCACGAAAAACTAAACTTAAGACTGAAAGAAGTGTCACTGGTTTCATTGTAGACTGGCTGTCGATAAGCAAAAGACAGCTGAAATGAAATCTTATCTTTCTGATTGCTGTCTTATCTTCTAGATAACAATTGACATAATTCAATAATGAAATTTAAGTACTTTTTAGTTTTTAATTTCGCGAAGAGAAATGTTGGCGATTATTTCAGTGATACCGACTTGCGGGTAGTTTGTTTGATTAGTTAATTAACGTCCTATCGACAGCCAGGGCCATGTCAGGACGGCCTACGAAGTATGCGGTGGTGTGTAGTATGAAGTGCGTGGTACGTGTTTTGAGAGATTGCGGTATATTCGTGTTGTGCTTTCTTGCCCCATTATACTAATTATGGGCGAACCAGTCGTCCCACACCCTTAACACTGAGCATTAAGCAGATACAGAAATTACAACATTTATAGACTAGTGTGTCTCGGCCAGGTATGGTATAATATATTAATGATAAGAATTTTAGGGTTTGAGATTTGGACTAATATATAATTATCTACATTTACATGTGCGGCTTTCAAGTATGTTACAATGTGTAGGTCAAGCACAAGTGTTTCTTATTTACAATAGCATGTAAAGCTTTATTGGATACCATCTTCCGTTAGGGTCATTGTAAAACTACTAATTACATAGCCATGTTGTTAATTATGATACAGGATAAGTCCTAATGATTAACCATGTTTCCCCATGTTTATACAGAAGCTACATTGGTATCAAATGTTTCATACCCAAATATTGACATTTGTTATCCTGGTGTACTGCAATATTAAGGTCTTTCATGGGTAACGAAATCGTAACAAATCGGGTATTTCCGTTGCGCTTCGGAATTAGGGGAATCACCGTTTGAATTGGGCGCGTTTATTTACCCCATACTACCCCATACTACCACATACTACCCCATACTACCACATACTATTGTTTTTTAGTCATTGTTGATTGAATATGACATAATATTGCTATTTTTGTATTACTTGAAGAATATTAGTAGCAATATTTTATAAGATTTTTGTACCTCTGTACATAGTCGACTCTTAAGACTCCAATAAACGTATCGTACCATCCACCCAATCTGCGTTGGTGTTCTACATTTCCACAAGATACATTTATACAAGCTTTTCAATATTACACAGGGGACATAACCCAGAGCGTACCTCACTAGATTGAGGCGGAGTCAAGGAAGGCGTTAGAAAGGAGAAAGTGACAGTAGTAAGGAAGATTAAAAAATGATAAGTTCAAAAAATTGAGTCGCTTTTTACGATTATAACGCCCTATCCGCAGGGCCGCTTTCGGTGAGAAATATTCACACCAGTTGCATTCTCAAACAGTAATAAGCTGCTAAATTGTATGTAGGTTATCTTACTGGTCATTCTCTCCATTTCATTCGCGGGAATAAGCTTGGCCGCAAATATAACGAAATTTGATTTCCGCGAATAAACAACAACTATTATACAGTATCTCATTTGTATGTTGCAGCATTATGCGGATACCGATCGTGATAGCTATCTGTAAGGGCAAGTAATATTTACATTGCATTGAAGGATTAGTTTAAAGTAATGGTAATACAAATAAAATATATATCCAGTTTTTTATTACTCGCAGGAAAACTAGGTATTATCTGATATCGCTTAAATTTTCAATTGTTTTCTGGTATACCCTGGCCGAAACACCTTAAAAGTGGTAGTTTCTACTTTCTGCTTGGCACTCAGCATAAAGAGAGTGGAACGACTGGCACGCCCGATGTCAGTATAATGTGACCGGGTTGGGTGTGATGTTTGGTGTCGCCGGCGGCCAACTTCAGTTACAAAACACTATTCCGTCTTTGCATATTACAGAGTTAGCTCCCTTGCGGGTAGGTATCGCTCATTATTTTATATTTACACTTGCTAGGCTTGGTCACTATACGCTAATACTAGCCGATTTTGTTAACTATAACTGCATGGTAACATTGAACTTTGAACTTGCGTAAGGAAATGTTCTGTGCAACGTAAAAGGACTACTTTTTTTTACATTTTGACGCAACATTACGTGTATATTGTTGTTTTTCATAGAATTTTGGAAAAATAAAAACAATATATACATGTTTTATATTTATATATGATTCAAACAATTTTAAAATTAACAATTGTATAAAGAAACGGAAAAATATCCCGACCGGGGCGACGTGCTTTCATTTTTGTTAAAAATGATGGGTGTCAAATGTAAACATTACCTCTGTGCCTATGTTCGTCCTACGATCGAGCCTTTGGGGTGGACGGGTGTGAGACCCTCTGATAGAGGTAAGTTATAAACATATCCTCTTGTCTTTGTTCTTTGAGTATTTAATCATGTGTATTATAAAACATGCACCGCTAATAATCTACGTGTTGACAGTTCCGCGTCACCACAAATACATTGTATCCATCGAACACAAGTGAATTTGTTTCATCTATCGATGGCGATATGGATCTAAGCGTAGATTTTATAATCACATGGCTCCCAAGGATGTAATATCGTCAAGTCAGACGACATCTCAAACACATTGAGCTACTTGAAAATCGGTGTTTTGACAACTTCGGCAAATTAAAGTGTGTAAGCGTGCGTCAGCTTCGCCTCGCTGCACAATAACGGTCACCGAGTTCACACATGTGGCCGTGTACAAATTCTTTATGTTATTACGCTATATATTAACTTTTAGCAAAATTGAATATATATTTAAAGTTCTGATCTGATTAAATAAAATTGTCTCTGAAATTTACTTTGTTTGTCATGTTTATTTTACACTAAAATAATGAACTTTTTTGTCGTCGCGGATGAATAATTCTACCTTACGTGAAGCGTCATCATTCGCTGTTCAATTGAGTATGCTCCTCCCACTTTTGACCGACTTTTATTGAATAATTACATCACTTTCAAATGACGATTTTTTTGCATAAAATATAAATAAAAAGTCGTGTGACTGTAAATATAGGGATTGGATTTCGTTTTTATGTTAACCATGCTTGTATGGAGCAATTGCTCCATACAAGCATGGTTAACATAAAAACGAAATCCAATTCCTATATGAGCGCAATTCACGCCGTTTTCTCCGAAAAGTATAACGTTACGCTCGCAAACACATTTATTTCATTTCATTTCAAAATATTTTTATTATATCATTAGATTTAATAGGGATTGGGCAGCAGGCTATGCCTATATAAGCCCTCTCCCTGTGGATACATACATGTACATCTCAAAATCATATATATAATATACGTAATTTTACAGACAATATTGAAATTAAATATATATTTAGGATACACTTGTAAGTAATACTATGATAACACTCCAATAATGATCAGGTATAAAAAGCATGTTAAGTATATATATAAATACATGTATATATGCATACCTATGTTTTTGTTTATAGTTAAAATGTGGATACTGTATAGCCAGATAATGATAAGTTGAAACTTATAATGGATTCATATCAGTTCAATATATACAGTTTCTTGATTTAAATCAGTTGATATTTGAATTTAATTTGAATTTGGTTTTGGATCCCTCAATATCAATCCCACACAAGCTATTCCTAGTGGCCGGGCAGTACTATAAAGTCCATAGTGTTACCACTGAGTACTGATCCTAGTCATGAATGTCCAGAAAAAGAGCCATGCTGAGGGAGTATATTAAAGCATATGCATATGAATTAATTATAACATTGGAAAAAATGGGTTTATACATAATGTAACATAAAAATATGAGTGTTCTAAGGGTTTACCTATGATCTACTCCTGTCAAAGAACTTGGTACAGACAAAGGATAAAACTTGTAATATTATATCTAGGTAATTCATTATAATGAAATGTAATATCGCAAACACATGATGTCACAATCAATACCTACCTGCAAGGGCAGATATCTCTGTAATATGCAAATACGGAATAGAAAGGGCAAGAGTTCTACTATACAAGAAGACACAAAACGAATACACCGCAGTCTCCCAAAACACACCAGCTCTCTGTGCTTATACACGCAACACACTGCTTACGTGGGGAGACCGGCTTACATGACCCTGGGTGTTAATAGGACGTTAATTTAATCAAACAAACATATAAACATAATCTTTCGGTTAAGCTTAATTAATAATGATTAATCTACATCACATTATCATCAGCTGATGTCATGTTGGAACAGTGTTCTATTTACGATTTCTTATAAATTGTAAAATTTTGTTTGTTTATTGCATAAGGATATTCATGAAATCATTCTGCCGAAGATATGCATATTTCTACAAACGGGCAGACACCGTGTATTGTTGGTTTATTATGCTCAGTTTCATTTATGGCCTGTCTCAACTGTGTGCATTGTTTTTGGAGACTGCGGTATATTTGTGTTGTGTTTCCTTGAAAAAGCTTTTTTATAGTGATGTCTTCTTGATTCACGCTTCACCCGCTCACTTTATACTGACAACTCCCTTTAAGTTAATCATTAAACTGAGAATCTACCACTTTCATAGAATATGGTGTATCTCGACCAGGGAACAGAACCCAAAGCCTTCCTCTAGGGCAAACGTTCATCTCAATTCCAAATTTGAGACTGTGTCAAGGGAGACGTCACGAAGAAAAGTCAAGTAGGACGAAGATAATATCCTAAATTTAATCGCCTTTTATGGAATAGGGGCAAATTCGAACGCCCTACCTGTAGGGTCGTTATGAGTGGTATTCTAGGGAAGTAACAAATAGCGTTCCAAATGACCAATACTGTCCAGTGGTAAACGATGCCAAAGATTAAAACCATTATTCGACTGCATCGGTTTAGTTTATATGCTCTCAATCTAACATAAATCAGATATTTTATTAGTGTACATAGATAGTGTTATAAAAGGTTTGATGATAATTAAATGAATTTGCACCGACTTTGAATTTGTCTTATGATGCAATTGATGCCATTTTGAGGCAACAACAATCTTTAAAACCAAAGCACACAATTTGTTCAACAACCTTTCAGCAGAAAAACAAGACAAGATTCCAAATATAGTCACTCGTAATTTTTGACAATCCCTAAACAAACCTATTGACCTATCACGTAATACCGCCAGGCGCACTAGGTTCCGTTTTAATGAAGACAGAAAGGAAAGCCGAAAATTCAATAGGCAATGGTAAGCCAATAGGACAACAGGTAAATTGTGTGACTTATCTGTGTGGAGGTAAATGTCACGTTTATATCTCTTCACGACTTAGACCTCTTGGGGTCTTATCTGCTTCCTGGAATATGCAGGTGTGTATTATCGTGTCTCTTCTTGTGTAACCGCCACAATACAAAGTTTCTTTCAGCCATAGACATGTTACCAAAGTTACTGTGTTTTTTTCTTCTTGTTGGGATCACCTCAGCAAGTTTATCTGGTCACATCGCATCTGGAACATGTGTTTGTCTCACAACGAGTGGCGTGCATGCTCGTAATGGAGGTGCAGTATTCATTAATGAAATAATGTAGATTTCGTCATCAAGTCTTCTTTGAGCTTCATATCGCATTGTAGTTTAAAATGGGAATGCAAAACATGATTGAAAAGTTTGTAGAGTTGCAAAAAATTATTAGCTAACGTTCGTTAATTCTACACTTATATCATCACCTTCTGGACAATTAAGTTAGTATAAATCAAGTATAAAATAAATTCTCTTGACACTGGTCATACAATGTATCCCGCTGGCGTCATAATTATCGCGCGTTGGTTGACTACCACTGCGCCAGACGACAAAGAGTGAACATTTTTCTTCACAGTCAACATAGATTACGTAAGGAATCCTTCATTTGTTTGGTGGTGCTACATAATTTTAGGCCAATATTTTGTGAAAATGTTCAGTCTTTATTTTACGTTGATGTCCTCGCTTATTGCATAGCAGTGAGCTCTGTGTTGGATCCAACAAGAACTTTGGCACAGTTTCATTTTCCAGACTCCAATACCTGCTGTCTGTATACCGTTATTGCATATTACAGAGTTATCTGCGATAGCAGGTAGGTGTTGATTATGACGTCATATGTTTGCGAGCGTTACGTTCACACTTTCCAACGACGAGAAAATGACGTGAATTTCGCTCCCAAAAAATGGCGTCACAATGGTTACCTGCCGCATGGGAGGTACAATAATGTAACTCTATAATATGCAAAGACGGAATAATGTGACCTGGTAACGTGTTACATGCTTATAGCGTGAGATAGGCACAGCCTTTTCATTTTCATTGAGCAAGAGTCCCTTGCTCATTTTTTTCTAGTTTATTAGTATTTAGGAGAGGGTTTTTATGATGAAAAGGATGTAACGACTGGTGATTGTTATGCATTATGTTTATTTAATATTTTTTATGAAATTTTCAAAACGTCTTTCAACATGTATGTGGTCTAAACAAATAGCCCAATCATATTGCATAAGCTACAGTTGATCGTCTTCAAGCAAATGATATTATAATATTTCTCTCCATGATTAAAATGTAAATAGATAAACAAAAGGACCATTCATCCATTTAAAGCTGGTCTAAGCCATTCTGTCGTGGCCACCTTGGGCTCCGGTGAGTGCTACAAGTTTAATGGAGGGACCCTGACACACGACGGATACCATTGGTACGAACTTCAGGACGTGCATGGACATCACGTGAGTTCCAAACACGCTTGAGAAATAATAATGTCTTGATGAAATAATCCTATTAGTCCTCTGCCGGTGAAACCTGAGGGGACGATAGTGTTTGTTCCCGTCCGTTTTTTTGTGTGTCCAGATTTCGTTTCCAGACGATAACTTGAAAAAACATCAACGGATTTTAATCAAGCTTCACACAATGGAAGTATTTGAGAAAATACAGCTTGGGATTGAAATTGGGGTCCAAAGGTCAACTATAAATGTCACTGTAACTAAAAATAGATTGTTTCACAAAATATTAGTTTCCAGACGACATTAACTGATTTTGATCAAACGCATTGTTTCCCTGATGAATTAAAACATGTTTTAAGCAAATGAAAAATGCTCGTTACATATGTATTCCATTATCCTCGTTAGATGGCAATGTAGGTTTCCCATAAAGATATCTCATCAATCCATGTGTATGTTAATATTGAATTATTGTTTGTGGTGTTTTATCCCCCGCCTTCTCCGAAACGTGGATATTAATTTTGGTTCGTCCGTCTGTCTGTAACACTTCGTTTCCGTGCAATAACTGTAACAAATGTAAACCGATTTTCTTCAAACTTAGTGACAAGGTTAAATGCCTTTAGGGGTCGGCCAAGTTCGTCAAGACTGTCGATGGACCTTATTTAGCGGAGTTATGGCCCTTTGAATTACTAAAAACGTCATTTTCTGCCATTTCCGTGCAATAACTGTAACAAATGAAAACTGATTTTCTTCAAACTTGGTGACAAGGTTAAATGCCTTAAGGTCTCGGCCAAGTTCGATCGCGACTTTCGATGAAGCTTATTTAGCGGATAAATGAACTTTTAAATTACTGAAAACGTCATTTTCTGCCAATAACGTGCAATAAGTGTAACAAATGTAAACAGATTTTCTTCAAACTTAGTAACGAGGTTAAATGACTTAAGGACTCGGCCAAGTTCGATCGCGACTTTCAACGGACCTTATTTAGCGGAGTTATGTCTCTTCGCTTAAATAAAAAAGTCATTTCCGTACAATAAGTGTAATAAATATTGACCTATATTTTCTTCAAACTTGGTAACAAAGTTGAATGCCTTAAGTGCCAGGTTCGATCAACTCTTTCAGCGGATGTTATTTATTAGAGTTATGACCCTTTAATTTACTACAAATGTCGTTTTTCTGCAGTTTATGTGTGATAATTAACAAATGTTAAATCTAATATTGTTAAAACTTGGTAACAAATTTAAATGCCTCAAGGGCTTAGCCAAGTTCAATCGCCACTTTTGGCAGAGTTATGGCACTTTGATTTATCCTTACAATAACTGTAATAAATATTAACCGATTTTCATCAAACTTGGTAACAAAGTTAAATGTCTTACTTCCGAATAATATTTTTCAAGTTTTAACTAAGGTTAAACCTAACCTCAATAATGTATACCTACAAAATGAAAGCGAGGGATGGAAATTCCACGAATTTGCTTGTTAAATTTGTATTTGTATAATTTCTTACAGAGGGTATGGGTTGCCGGAAACTTCCTCAGTGTATCTTCCTCATCACACTGTAGTGGTAGTTCCACAGGGTCAGGAGCTGCCGTTGGTACCTTTGCGACAGGTAAGACACCCTCAAAGTTCCAGGGGTTACTATCACTCGTTACATTCATCCCTTGACTATGTGAAACAATTCTGAATGCAACATCAGATGAACTTGTAATTTGTTTATCAAATCAAAAGTGTTGAATAACGGTAAAGCATCGTTGACAGGGTGGCTTTGAAGTTGGGTGTCGCCGACACGGTCGGTAAGCCCTCCTCCCCCAGAGCTGCCTTTAGCGTTGCTATGGCATATTCCAGTTTTGGATATGACGACAGTGATAGTAAGTCCTGGAGCATGAAGGATACTGGTAAGCATAACATCAAACATTTATCTAGATAACATGTCCTTAATTGTACACATTGTTGCCATATTCTTTGAACTTTTTATGTTAGGCTTTGTGTATCAAGTTAAAATGTTTCAAAGATCTTGTTATTTTACAATAGTTTAAGAATGATTAATATACATCCTCAATACATTCAGATTAATTAGTGGTATCTAAATCATTAAAGATATTTAATTAGAATTAAATGACTTAAACGGTTTTACAACATTTACACTTTGCACCGATAACCATACCTTCGATAAAAAACGTCAAGATATTATTACACGATTCAGTTGTTATTGAACGAAAATGACGTCACGTCGTATTGGCAGAAAGAGAATAGATAATACCATTCTTTTATTTCGGATACTTTAATAGTCGATGTGTTGCTGTGTTCCGCTGTGTTCTACATGTATTTGATAACGAGATGGAGAGAAGATCAAGTCAAGGAAAATTCAGAGTTATCTCATGACAAAAAGAGAGAAAAAAGTCTTTGTTTACACTGAAAACTACAATTACAAGAAATAACCTTAAATTTTGTTTTGGTTTTATTGAACACGTGTAAATTATGTAATCCAGCATTCCCTAACAAATTAAATATTATTTATTAATAATAAAAACAAACAATACATGATAGGACAATTTAAGAGATGAATGCAATGCATTAATATTGAAATGTATAATACCTTTATGATAATAAAGCAAGTATTTAAACCTCTTTAATTTGTGTCTTTATGTTTCATTAATAAATACTAATTACGACCATTTTATTAAATATTTCAGGTGTTGTTTCCCAGCACTGTCTACAGTGTATTTGCCAGGTAGCAGCAGGTGAATTAGTGTTTTTCTTCTGATTGCACAGGCAACAAAAGCAAAACAAATGACTTTATATGCATTTTTGTGTTAATTAGACATATATACACACAATTACACATCAATTATTGCTCAAATGAAAAAAAAATAGTACTAATGCTTTATCAACAGTGGAGCATCATTAATAAAACTCATGAAGGTTTAATTTAATACAGTTTAGTATATCGTCCTTCCCCTGCGCAACATTAGTAATGTTCTTTTGTACAAAGTTACATTTTCCTTAAGGTTAAATATGCCAATACAACCTTTTGAATTTAGGTAGTCTATAATTGTCCATATCAGTGACATAAGGCAATAACTTTATCATATTCTAAATTTGCCGAAGACCTAATTACGCTTATTTTGGTCGAAATAAAATCAAACAATAGTAAATTCTATAACATTTAGACAATCTGCCTGTGTTACCTAACTAGTGATATTTCAGACAGTATTTCATACACTTTCTTGTCACTGTGGTAATCTTCGTAAACATGTCCATTGATAAGCTAACGTACAATTGGTATCACATCATGTTAAGCGTCTTATTAAAAGCTAGTGTCATTTAAGACAGTTTTCCGTGTATGCGATGTGTTATGAATATCAAATCTGTACGTATTTGTATATTAAAATAATAATTGAAAATGATTTAAAATGAAGTATAGAATATGTTCAGCTGATTGCATTATCTTTCCCATTGCTATTAAAAAATGGCATTTACTGTAACAACCCAATTGAAAAAGGAAAAGTAAGGGAGTTAACTCAAATAAAGAAATCAATAAAAACCTCGTAAATGAGCCATGCCATATTTGACTACTCTTGAAAGTCCATTCATAAATAAGTCGGTAATTGAAAATAGGTCAATAATCTTTTACTAATAAAGAAAATAAGCCGCGTCTTATCTTCAAGTTTTTAGTGTATGTGTTTTCGGAGACTGTGGTATACTCCTGTTGTGTCGTCTTGTACTAGTAGAAATCCATTTTATAGTGTTGATAAAAACTAAGAGTCTTCCTGATAACTCAAGGTCAGAAGTGAGACAGTTTCAAGGGAAACTTTAGAATGAAAATTATATAGAGAAAGTACAAAACGTCATGAATCATGTAATTAGAACCGTATACCAGTCACTATTCTAACATACAACATGACATGGCAACATATTATTTCGCCAGTTTTGGTTGTTCCCAGAAACTAACGCTAAAATCATCACCCGCATTCAACACTACTTTGTGACTGTCCTTATAACCTTATGTGTTTTGTTTCAGCACGAATCTGGCTGCAGACCTTTAGGCTGTTCCTGGGATGTGAATTCGAACTCCTGTGGCTATTTCCAGCTGAAGCAGGTTTATTGGGAGGACTGCCATAGACCTGGCGGATGTAAGTATATGTATATTTTGGAGTACCAAATACTGAATAGTTGTTTTAATTCGCGACCAATTTAATATATGAATAAAAGTCATGGAATGACAAAAAAGATACCTCGTGGACATGTATCGCCGTCAATCTGTGTCAAAGCGGAAAGAGTTTCATTTTTATCTCCACATTATTAAAAAATTACACATATACAGTATATTGACACGAAATATTTGGAAGCAATGGCCTTAAATTAAAGTTTCCTAAACATCCCTACCCAGACATGTACTCAGTGATCAATTATGCATTATTTCGATGGCATAAACTTTTGTGGGAACAGTCAATTGTACACTAAACATGAACATACGTAAGACAGAAGACAAAAATGTTGTTCGTACTTGACGTCTTAAACAACTAAGTAAAATGACATTATTGGTATCCGCGCATTTCCGTTATTGAGATTAATTCAAAAGCAATGATTTAGGTTGGTCATTTGTAAAATCATTTTATTTAATCTTTTAAAGACACCAATATGTGCGATATGCTGCGCATGGTGCATTCAATTATATAAAAAACCGCTTACTATTTCGATAGGGCGGGGAAAAACCCCAAGAAAAATGAAACAAACCCTGCCAAATAACAAAATACGATATTATATACTGTATGATTAACATGAGGTGTCAGCCGATACTAAGGCTAAGATAATTTCTCCTGCATCCATTGTTTGATGACCGTTTTATCACCAGTGTATACGAAGTGATACCGAAGACACAACACGAACATACCGCAGTCTCCCAAAACACGCACCTCGAATTTGACACACGCTACACACTGCATACATGCATGGGAGGCCGTCCTTACATGACCTTGAGTGTTAATAGGACTTTAAAAAAAATTGAAATACGTGCTTCTGTCACTTCAGATTATAGGTTTTATGTTAATACAATCCTATTATATGATGAAACAACATGTGGGACTGCCTTATCTTTTAAACAATATTTCATTTGCTTATATCTAATCATAATCCATTTTCAGCGTTGGCTGCTTGTGCCGCTGACAAGAATTGTGCCTCTAAATGCGTCCAGGATTACATGGCCAGATATATAGGACATTCTGGGTGTGCTCATAATTGTGAAAGCTACGCCAGGATCCATAACGGTGGACCTAAGGGATGTCAACATAGTTACACTCTTGATTACTGGAATGGAATTAGAAACGAGGGGTGTTCCGCCAACAGCTAAATATCTTAATATTACAGAACGCTCAATAAAATATAATTTGTTTACAACGAGTTTTAATTGTAATGGACACCTAGAACATGATCAATATTTCTTACCTTTTATCTATTTTATATCGAATTAGAATATCATTACTGCGGTGGCAGACATTAACAACAAGCCGTCCGCCTCAGGTTCGCGAGCTTGAAAGCGCGAAATTGTAGTATCTCACAGTACGTTTGTGAGATTTCTCCGGGTCCATTTCCTAAACCTGCCGTAATTGACCCCGGTTGTTAAAAGGACGTTGCAGCAATCAATCCAAACCAACTGTTATGATGATTTATAAAAAAAAACCCAGATCAGATAACTTGCAAAGAAAAAAAGACAACATTTTCACTGATTACATAAAAGAAAAAAATGGCTTCACTGTTAGTTCACTGCAACGTCGCTTCTGATCTGCTGACACCACGGCGTAATATTTTATAGAAAAAAGAGTCCTTTTTAAATATAAAATTTCATGAAATTATGCAGAAAAGATTGATCATTTGAATATTTTATTGAGATGTTCTCATCAAAGCCATGTAGTTTGTTCGTACATTATTTTCTTATTCTTGTGTTATATTTCCGTCAGATAAATACCATTTTGTAATTTGGCATACACGCGTTAAAAACTGGTGAAATTTTAAATACATAGTACATATATGATATCAAATGCAATATTCTAATGTGTATAATTTATTAAAACTTATGTCTGTTTATTGACATGCTTATTGTCATATTAACAACTAAGACCATTTGAGACCGCCTTTTTATATTTGCCTAATGTCTGTTCGTAATTGCAAAACGTCAGTCCATTAATAGAGTTTAATAGCGACTTCTCATAAAAAAGGGCATTAAACAGGATTCCCTGTGTCTCAACTTGGAGGAAGAATCCATAGTCTTTCCGGTAAAGGCGAACGCTCAGCTCAAGACCAAAATGACGGCTGCAGTAAGGTTGACGTAAGTAAAAGAATTGCGGTAAGAATAAATATATTTATCGCATAACTAATCCGTCCAGCTATGTCATATGGCCATGTCATAAATGTCGTAAGGCACACGTGTTATAAAACTATTATGACATCACATGTTGTTAGGACGTCCTAAACTAAATATGACGTCGCATGATTGTTTCAGTAGACGGAAACGTCATATCCGAGCCGGATTTCTATTGTTTTATATAGAGACGAAATTAAAAGTTTTACGTATATTTAATTATTATGATAAAAGTTATGTGAAAAATATAATCTTATGCCCGTGACCATGTATTATGAAATTTATCAAACTCTTTAGATAATTTGATATGCTACGAGCCTTTATCATTATTGAACTCGTTTGAAAATTTCATATCACATAGCCACTCGTGTAAGATCCTCTATAATATAGAAGACATGGTCAATGTCTTAAAATACATTTTGACAGACAAAAGTGGCCCGTCTTCTTATTTTCTTTCTGACCTAAGCCAAAAATTGCTTATATTTTAAGACACCGGTCATGTATACTTTTTTTATCCTAAAACCTTTATTCAAAACGCGCACATTTAAGGTGACATATGACATCACTGTTGCAAATGTGTCCGTCTTTCAAACTATGTTTCGCATCGGAAGTAAGTAGTGGAATCGGTCACGTGACGAAAATATGTGTGCTAGGTATATTCCAACAATACCAATGCTGATTGCAAAATAAAAGAAAAATATTTTTCGCCTTACAATCATGAAATAAGGTCAGAAAGTAAAGTTCTTGCACACTGTTTGATCCCTTAAGCAGAAGAATAGGGAGTCAGAGTTATATCTGCTATCCCTATTGCATGATCGTAAAAGGTGACTAAATTTAGGATCTTATCTTTTCTTTTTTCCTACCTTACTTTCTTCTTCCTAACGTCCCCTTTAACTCTACCTCACCTTTGTACGGTTGAGTGATCGCCTCTGTGAGAAAGATTCTGGGTTCTGTCCCCTGGCCGAGACACCGTAGTTTATAATAGTAGTAGTTTCTGCTCCTGCTTAGCGCTCAGCATAAAGGGTGTGGGACGACTGGTTAGCCCGTTGTCAGTATAGTATGACCGAGTGGGACGTGTTGCTTGGTGTCTTCGACGACATGCTTCTGTGATAAAGGACTATATAAAAGAACAAGATTTCCGCTACACAAGAAGACAACACGAACATACCGCAGTCTTCCACTCTAAAATAATGGTCGGAACCAGATTCTGAGATCGAAATCCCGACTTTTTTTTCGTAATGATGTGGAAAAAAATAAGGGTCGGTGGTAAAAAAAATAGGGTCGGTCGGGTAACCCTTAACAGACATATCATTTGTTATGGCCTTATATATGATATAGAAAACTGAATCATACTGAGTCACGGGGAGACACAGTATGTATATCCCAAGTCTCACAGTCAGCGCCTCAGAATTTAACTCTAAAAGATACCAAACTAATCGTGAGAGGAGAAAAATAATATTTCAAATGTAAGTAACGAAGCTTTGCAAAATCATAAATGGCCTTTGACAAAGCGTATGACATAGCAAACAAAAACGGGAAAAAAGGTTTAAGAAACAAGCGTATGACATAGCAAACAAAAACGGGAAAAAAGGTTTAAGAAACATGCAGGGAGTTATAATTGCGCCTATTCTCGTAACAAGAATCGTAAAAAGTGACTAAATATGGAATCTTATCTTTTCTCTTCTTCCCAACAGATAATTTTCCTTTCTTTTTAGCCTGTAGTTGAACACACACCCATGTGAAGATTTTGGTTCTGGTTGCGACACGCTATAGTCCATAAAATGGTAGAATTTGCCCCTGCTTAGCGCTCAGCATGAAATGGATTGGGACGCCTTGTTATCGTTGGCAATATATCTATATGATCGGGAGAGATGTCTTATTCAGTCTTTTCGGCATGCTTCATTGCTATAACACTACACTAGAAAAACAATTCAACTATACCGCAGACTCCCAAAGCATAAAGATTTTCGCACATCATATTGCATACCTGTAAGGCGTCATGAATTATTCTGGCTGATCATAGGTCGTGCCTTACCAGCCAACAAAACGCGAAAACAAAAATGCTACATGCATGATAACCAATGCTACATGCATGATAACCAATTGGTTTTTCTACAAAAGAAATTTAATACCAAAGTCGATACACTTCAACAATTGAATTCAATGTTAACATAGGAATATTTCAAAAGTATCGATAGTGTCAGTAAGAAAAAAAAGAATAGATGGAAATTGTCTTAAAGTTGTGTATAGGTATTCAGTTATTTGAATCAAAATCAAATGAGCTATTGTTCTGTTTGGCAATGCAAAGAACGTGCTGAGACACACAACTGTAATTGTTTGTTTTATAAATCACCACTTATTCTTTCTCGTTACAAACATAGGAACGTCTTCTGTTACATAACCAGCGTTCTTAAATGAAAGTAAGGGCCAAGTCACTCGTATGATTTTTATTTTTGCCGTACCGTCAGTTTTCAGCCGGATGTCGATAACACATTTTTCTTCTCGTAATTGTGTGAAAAATGTTGTGAAAATAAGTGGGTGAGTCGGGTTATTTTTCATTCAAATAAAGTATAATCCGTTAGAATTAACCTTTACATTATAAAGTGGCGGATATTTGATATTCTTGCTTATAAAACAAAACTGCACTTTTATAACGATCAATTTCCACCTACTATAATTCGATTTCACGTGCGAAATTCCATTTAATTACAAATTTTTCAGTTGCTGATTGAATTATGAACTATATCATCTTTTAAGAGTTATTTCTTGACGAGATATTCATTCATGTATGATGATATTACAACATTTATTTCAACATTTTTATTCTTTGTGTTAAAACATTTTATCAAATTTTACATCAACTAATTAAACTATTATGACAGATTTGATCATTAATGATGTCTAAACCTGTATTATCAAAAAATTGATCATTCGTATAGTAGTATGCCATTTGATAAAAGTTGTTGCATTGAGCCATATAATGTCAATCCAAAGGTGTCCAATGTCATTTACTTATATATAATTAAATAAATTTGCGGAAGTTTGTAAAAACTTTATTCTATGACGAAGAAAATATTTCATCAACTTAAAATAAGAACTTACTTATTTAATATGTGTAAAATGACAATATAATCAACTAACATCGATTTACATGAAATTAAGAGAAAAAAATATTAACACATAAATAGCGCATAATGTATCAGGGTTTCATTTACATTTCGTTTTAATATGATATTGACAGTTCGACAGGCAGATTGTATCTACGCCCCATACTTACACACGAGCATTCGTGTTTCCATACACAATTTGAAATGCAGCGGTACCTTGGCGGTTTGGTTGACAGCTGGCGATCCGTTAATTGGTAGAAAGGGTTCTCGTGTTATCTCAATAGATCATAACATACCCACTATAATTTTCATGTTACCATTGTTTTTGCTCGTTCATTTAATATAAGTATATTTACTGTTTATTTATTAAGTCGTGTAATTGTTTCTTTCAACCTGATGATTATTTTTTTGAATTGATCCGCCACCCCAATTTCTGATTTTATATGGATATATTTGAATAATTTTAATGAATTTGCTGCTGAATCTTTTGTTTTGTTGGAAATGATACGATTCATTTTTCTGTCTTTGCAATGTAAATTAGAAACCTAATATCATGTCGCAGTAAGTACTTTCAGTACTTTGAAGTAAACACACACAAATAAGACAGCGAAGGGTATTCAGTGTATCCATATTAAAGTGAATAGTCGGGCAAAGAAAACCAGTCTAAATGCGTTCATTGGCCTTCCAAAAGTTCTCACATATTAATACGACGGTCAAGTTCTGCTTAGTTTCCCAGTTCTGACCATTAAAGTACAGAAAAGTTGAAAGCATTGAAAACGAGGCTGCGTGGAAATGTACCCACGGACATAGTGAGCCGGGAGGACGTTTTAGGATTTCCATACTTTAAATTAATTTCTTCGTACGCAGACAGATTTTGACGAGAGATTTTATTTTTCCATTTCATAAGAAATTATACTGGATACATTCACATCATTTTTACCGACTTTAACCATCCTTGCCCGACTGTTCACTTTAATATGATCCGCTCTGGTAACCTCATTGTAATGGTGGTCTGGTCACACATACTCGAACTGGTACCATCGGTATGACGGTGAGCGGGAGCAGGTGTTTCTGTGAACAAAGACAATATATTAATTGATACATGATCAATGAATGTTTTAATTAACTCAACTATACGGATGCGTCATCGTAATATATATATATATATATATTTCTAATTTTAAGAAGAAAATAACTATTGTATTCTCAAATTTAAACGCAAACATTTCTATCGAGACACTTTTATGGAATTTTCAACTGATAAATAACCAAATTTTATAGCAATATTTGGTCACGCCTTGATTCTAAAATTGCAGTAGGTTTTTTTTTACAAAAACTATATAGCATACACTGTAGCCTGAAAATAGGTTTATATTATTATTTTGTACAGCATTCATCTCTTGCTAAAATCCCTGGTAAAAATGAGTTTCCGTACATTTGCGCTCAATTTTGATATTCTAATTTTTGTATTTAATTTTATTTTAGGGCTTCATGATTTTTATATTTGAGAAAACTGACTAATGTCTCACCTGTAACAGCCCACACAAATATTCCTGTTGTAAAGGTAAATAGTTGGACGTAAACAGCGGCTTGGAATGTACCGTACAAATGTTGGACAATTTTTCCGAGGACATATACTCGGGTTAAATGTTAGAGACGTCGGTCTAGAGGTGGTGTGTTCGGTCTTTGGCACATAATAACCTGCAAACAAGTAGATATGAAGGAATAATTTTTTAAACACTGAATATTCACATGACAGGAGTTTGTAGTTTACAGTTATTATGTGGCATAACAGGGCAAAAAATTCAACATACTTTTTTTTTCTTCAGTAATTTATTAAAAACCCTCAGCTTTGATGAACAAAGCTATGCAAATTCAAAGGCACAGGCAAAAATGTATGATACCTTAAGTTAGACCTCAGATTTATTTTTTGCACTATAAATGTTCTTGTTTTTTACGCTTTATGTATGTGTAAATGAAGTAATATTAGCAAAACTCATTTTACAATTACTATAAATAATAACCCTGCGAAAATGTTAAATGAAATTGTAGCCCATAATCTGGCTTCATGGTCTGACCATGGCGCGAAATTCCGACGTTATCATGACGTCACGTTACGTATTGATTTCGGAAAAAATAGTTCATTGGAAAATCTATGGAATCGTTCATTTCAACGTATTTTATATTATTAAGTTGTCTGAAAAATTAATGGTTCACACACAACTTGCAAACAAAATTTCTTTCATTCCCCGTTGAAGTTGAAAATGTTAGTGACATTCATGCTTAAGTAAACTTTAATTTAGTGATTTTTGTCAGCACTATCAAAATTAATTTCGACCTCCTATTTGTCTGTGTAAAATTCAAACCTACATAATCACCGGGGCTAATAGTACAAACCGGGTTACGCTATTTACGCTGTTAGAAACGCTTCTTTTACATAGAAAAATGACGTCTGGGGGAGCGTACGTGATAAATATTTACTCGGTGTTCAATTCACGGCCAAGAATCCAAAAATACAAGTTGCCCACGGAACAGTAGAGAGTTTCACCAATGCGTAGAAGCAAAATTGATGTTTTATTTATTAGATTTATTTAGGTTCTTGGCCGTGAGTTGAATACCGAGCAAATATTCATCACGTACGCTCCCCAAAACGATTCTTTTCTATGTAAAAGAAGCGTTTCCACGAGCGTAAATAGCGTAACCCGGTTTGAACGTTTAGCCCCGGTGATAGTGTACGTAAAGTTATTCTCAAAATGTTGGTAGCTTTTGGTACTAATTCACATAAGGAAATGGAAAACTCTTCCTGATTCGTGAGTATGAAATGAATAATAATAACCTAATAACTTCAACAGCGGCACATTATGTCAACTGTATATAGAATGTTATAGCAACTGTCGTACATGTATTTTCGGTTGGTTTCGCAGGGTTTACATTCTTGCGGTTTCACGGAACATTGCTTTCATAGCGAAATTGGAGAATTGGATGAATTACATATGCCGAATCATGGAATTTTAAAACTGCTATAAATACATCTCGTCGAACAGCGGCTATTTGAGATTATAGTAATGGTGCACGATATCCTTTACTTATTTCAAGACATCTGTCGAATTGGTCTTTGTTTTATTAAATGTTATTTTATTTATTGAAGTTCAATAATTTAATTTGAAATTGAGCTATCAAAATTTAGACAATAATTCTACCAACAAAAATAATAATACTCAACTAAAAACATTATTGAACAACACTACGTACATGTATATAATAATGCTCAGATAAATAACTATGTGACATAACAAGCAAATAGCAACGTACAATTTAAAGACACCGTAATTATTAATTGGTTGCAATATGAAAATAAATTACACATTTAAGGTTTTTTTTATTAGTACTCTGTAGTATGAAAGATGCTCAACCGCTTACAAATGGTATTTTTTCATTATCAAAAACAGGAGCAGACGATTTAGTATTTTTCTTAAGCAACAAAAGTTACTCACTTTACAGCATTACCACCATTGAAAAGTTTGATCTTCTAATTTTACTTCAAGTTAAAACCGTGAAAAATAATTTATTGCATCCCGAAAAAAATTTATCAGGCTCTCTATCCTTTATGGAATGAAGTACTGATTGCGCATGTACCAAAGGCGAAACACATTATTTTATATTATTTTTGTGTTAATTTGGCACATATACATAATGTATATACACGATTAAACACCAATTATTGTTTAAATGATGAATATAATTTATGCTCTGTCGGCGATGGAGCATCTTTAAAGTATATGTCAGTCCTGTGATATACACATGTAAATAGAGATACGTTAATTAATATATACACTATATACACTTACCCCATGTTGGTGTTGACATATAAAGAATCAGTTAATTAATATATACACTTACCCCATGTTAGTGTTGACATATAAAGAATCAGACATACTGCTGCAGCTGCTGACTTCATCGTGTCAGTGTGTGCTCTACAGGGATCAGCGACTTAGGTATGAAGTCAAATTAGTAGTGATTATCACGTCTACGTCACAGAACGAGGTGGCTATATATAGCTATGTACACATATAAAGAAGTCTGTGAAATAACATATAGCTTTCCGTTGTCTGATTGGTTGAACGCGATCGGACATGATAAAACATATCTGTTCAAAGGTGGACACCGCAACTTTGATAACCAGGCCTCGATTTCTCGAAACAAAATTTTTGACATAACTCCTATAGGGATAAGACTAGAGTTTTGATTTCGAGTAATCAGGGCTAGGGCTAGAAAATCCGTGATCGTACGTGAACATTGCATATCAGGAAACCAGAGCGATAACTATTAAATATTAAAGCCACACAATACCTAGCTATCAACAAAAAGCCAAGTTAGATTCCACCCCGATATTGTTAGTATTTGTAGATGTGGGTGAAATTATTTTATATCAAATGATATTCATAATAATTTCTTAATTACTTTGGCACGGTTGTTGTTGAAAGTCGATACTTGTTAAAATGCCTTCATTTTAAACTGATCGCCATAGAAGTTAGGTAGTTACGGTAGCCGCATAACGTTCCTGGCAACGACGTTACAATGTTACACCTATCTAGCGATGTTCAATATTAATTTGATTTTTATCAAAAGTTTCCGAATCATTATCGCTCATCTTGACTTCGATTTATGGTTAAAGGTTATGAAATAAATTTTGTTTGCAAACTGTGTGAATCCGCGTAGAATTTCTTTCATACCCGATGAAGTTAAAAAATAGTGACATCAATGCTAAATTAAATCATCTCGTTTTGACATGAATGGCTTTACTTAGAACACCTTTTTGGTTCCTTTACTAGAAGGCAAACTGTTCTGGTGTCGTAAGAAAATAATAATCTCAATAATTAAGGATATAATTTGCGAACTTGCTCTAATTACTCTAGAACCTTTTTTTCTTAAGAACCATCAATAATATCCACTGTTATGAAAACATCCGCCAAAATATCCATAGATAGACTACTTAGTCATGGCGCGTACAGTACCATTACTTCAATGTGTATGCGTTTATCATTATACCCTTTTATGCTTCAGTGATAAAGCAATTCCAAATTTGCATATTACATAGTTATCTGCACTTGCGGGTAGGTATTGATTGTGACGTCATGTGTTTGGGTGCGTAACGTCATTCGTTTCGGAGAAAACGACGTGAATTGCGCTCACAAAATAATGACGTCACAATCAATATCTACCTGCAAGGGAAGTAACTCTGTAATGTGCAAAGACGGATATTAAAGGACAAGAGTTCCACTATAGATGAAGACACACCAAGAACATACACGCATCACAACGCATATATGGGAGGCCGATCTTACATGACCCGGCTATTTATAGGCCGGTTATTAATCAGACATATGCTTGTAATATATAATAAAAATATAACTGATAGTAATTACACTAGAAATATCTTCACATCATGAATGATATGGAAGTATAAAATTTCAGTACGAAGTTCCAAGAAATGCAACTTTAGCGCCAGGTAATCACGACCACGTAGTTTATAGTCGAGTCAAGTGAGATCAAGGGGTTGAACTATCCTTACAAACACAAAAATAATCAATCGTGTCGATGGACAGGTGTCATATTGTGCTCTTCCGTCCGGCTTTTCGTTATATGATACATGTTAATTATCAACATCTCAGGCCTTCATAAGAGACTACAACAAAGCAAGTCATTGAAGACGTGTTATTGATATGTCGATCGACAATAGTGTGGTTCAAAAAGGGCATTTGAAATCGAATACCTCTTACTCCCTGTGCTGGTCTGTGAAATTATGCGTTTATTATGGGTGAAAAAGCGTTTGATACAACATGTCAATCTTCAAATATGCGGGGGTCAATCCATTATATTTTAACATTGGATAGACAGTGGTACAAAAAAGATAAAGGACTTATGCGATGACACCGGAAAAACAAACTATGCTAATATTCATGCACAATCAATAAGCAAAGTCAATTGTATTGTAGAACTCATGAAATAAAAAAAATATAATTACCAAAACGATGGACAGAGAAAATGGAAACAGTTGGAAAACAGTGGAAATAAAGATGAAATTGAAAATATTAATTATGTAGTTTAAATCAATTTACTAATAACTGTTTGATTTTGATAATAATAAGTTTAGTTAATTGTTAAAAAATAACATACATGTATTGGGACCTCGGAGTCTGTCGTATTCTTCTTGCGTTATGGCCTCCGGGCTTGTTCTGGTGTCTGTAGAGTAATTTTCAGGACGAGATTGGTCAGTAGATACTGAAATGGATTTAATTGTTTACAGCAATACTTCTTCTCAGGCCCCGTTGATATGTAGTTATAGTACACATAACATGTATGGTATTTTCAATTTCAACAAAATTTTATTTCAAATAAATAGAAATGGGATCAAATAACAGGCAGTGACTATGTAAGTTCTCTCCCTGGTAACAAAATGTATATATACAAATTGAAAGCATTTGAAAGTATATGTTTTAGAAGTCATGACAGTATATGAGATATTATTAATGAGATTATAGATTGTAATTTCGTTTTTCAAAAAGTATAATAATAAAGAAATTAGATTGCAGCAGCCATGAGGAAATTACCTTCACCCACCAGATACAGACCAGAAAGTCCATGTGTCTAATAAGCCGATGGTCATCCACCAATGGGATTCAGAAATTCTACCATGGCTGCTGCATTCATGTATATGATTTAAAAAGATAAAATGTTGCAGAATATTGAGATAAAGTTTGGTCTAAATTTATACTTGTCATGACACATGCATTAATTTTAACAATTACCTAAACAGATATGTAGCTAAGATAAATGTATCAATCATGTATTCTAAATAGTATGACGGTATAATAGTAAAACATGTACGGTAACGGATTTAGACACTAGGACTACAATTAAGATTCTAAATTGTGATTTCTTATCTAAATCAATATGAAATTCTAAGCAAATGTGAACGTAGACGCCCAGGTGAAACGATAAATTACCTGTTTGTAAGTATTTCCCGTAATTATATTAAGGCTACACACTATCAATTATGACCAAAATAGCATACATGTATTAGGTGTAAGTGGGGGTGATTGAAAGTGCAAAACGACGATTACGTCTCCCCATGCAAGAGGACATATTTGTATTTTGGTAAATGTCATACTTTCATAACTTTATTTTGGGTAAAAAGAAAGCAAGCGTTTGCTTTGCGTATTATTAGCGTTTGGTCGGGTATATCATATGTACGTCCGTACAGTGTAACAGCTAGGGCCTCGTTTGGTCGGATTTATCATATGTACGTCCGTACAGTGTAACAGCTAGGGCCTCGTTTGGTCGGGTTTATCATATGTACGTCCGTACAGTGTAACAGCTAGGGCCTCGTTTGGTCGGGTATATCATATGTACGTCCGTACAGTGTAACAGCAAGGGCCTCGTTTGGTCGGGTTTATCATATGTACGTCCGTACAGTGTAACAGCTAGGGCCTCGTTTGGTCGGGTTTATCATATGTACGTCCGTACAGTGTAACAGCTAGGGCCTCGTTTGGTCGGGTTTATCATATGTACGTCCGTACAGTGTAACAGCTAGGGCCTCGTTTGGTCGGGTTTATCATATGTACGTCCGTACAGTGTAACAGCTAGGGCCTCGTTTGGTCGGGTTTATCATATGTACGTCCGTACAGTGTAACAGCTAGGGCCTCGTTTGGTCGGGTTTATCATATGTACGTCCGTACAGTGTAACAGCTAGGGCCTCGTTTGGTCGGGTTTATCATATGTACGTCCGTACAGTGTAACAGCTAGGGCCTCGTTTGGTCGGGTTTATCATATGTACGTCCGTACAGTGTAACAGCTAGGGCCTCGTTTGGTCGGGTTTATCATATGTACGTCCGTACAGTGTAACAGCTAGGGCCTCGTTTGGTCGGGTTTATCATATGTACGTCCGTACAGTGTAACAGCTAGGGCCTCGTTTGGTCGGGTTTATCATATGTACGTCCGTACAGTGTAACAGCTAGGGCCTCGTTTGGTCGGGTTTATCATATGTACGTCCGTACAGTGTAACAGCAAGGGCCTCGTTTGGTCGGATTTATCATATGTACGTCCGTACAGTGTAACAGCAAGGGCCTCGTTTGGTCGGGTATATCATATGTACGTCCGTACAGTGTAACAGCTAGGGCCTCGTTTGGTCGGGTTTATCATATGTACGTCCGTACAGTGTAACAGCTAGGGCCTCGTTTGGTCGGGTTTATCATATGTACGTCCGTACAGTGTAACAGCTAGGGCCTCGTTTGGTCGGGTTTTATCATATGTACGTCCGTACAGTGTAACAGCTAGGGCCTCGTTTGGTCGGGTTTATCATATGTACGTCCGTACAGTGTAACAGCTAGGGCCTCGTTTGGTCGGGTCGGTTTATCATATGTACGTCCGTACAGTGTAACAGCTAGGGCCTCGTTTGGTCGGGTTTATCATATGTACGTCCGTACAGTGTAACAGCTAGGGCCTCGTTTGGTCGGGTTTATCATATGTACGTCCGTACAGTGTAACAGCTAGGGCCTCGTTTGGTCGGGTTTATCATATGTACGTCCGTACAGTGTAACAGCTAGGGCCTCGTTTGGTCGGGTTTATCATATGTACGTCCGTACAGTGTAACAGCAAGGGCCTCGTTTGGTCGGGTTTATCATATGTACGTCCGTACAGTGTAACAGCTAGGGCCTCGTTTGGTCGGGTATATCATATGTACTGTACGTCCGTACAGTGTAACAGCTAGGGCCTCGTTTGGTCGGGTATATCATATGTACGTCCGTACAGTGTAACAGCTAGGGCCTCGTTTGGTCGGGTATATCATATGTACGTCCGTACAGTGTAACAGCTAGGGCCTCGTTTGGTCGGGTTTATCATATGTACGTCCGTACAGTGTAACAGCTAGGGCCTCGTTTAGTCGGATTTATCATATGTACGTCCGTACAGTATAACAGCTAGGGCCTTCCGTGTATGTGGTCTCTTGTGTGTGCGATATGCGTGTTCTGAGATTCTGGTATTCCGAATTTGCATATTACATTATTATTAGAGTTATCTGCACTTGCGGGTAGGTATTGATTGTGAGGTCATGCGTTTGGGAACGTAACGTCATAAGTTTCGGAGAAAACGACGTGAATTGCGCTCACAAAATAATGACGTAACAATCGATACCTAAGCTAACTCTGTATTATGCAAAGACGGAATATTCGTGTTGTGTCTTCTTCTATAGCGAAACTCTTGCACTTTTTATAGGCTCAATTTAGTTGCCTTTTACGATCATGCAATAGGGGCAACAGATAAAATTCTTACGCCATACATATATGCAAATACCTTGCAAGCATGGGTGGCCGTCCTTAAAATAGCCTGACTGTTAATAGGGCGTTATTATAATAAACCAAAGTAAATGATACTCAAGGCGTTGTTATCACTCGTTATATCCACCCCTGGACTATGTCGTAGCAAAACTGGCGATATTTCAGGAGCAGAAAAATAACTACAGACCTACAGTGACTCCTTTGAGGATTACCAAACCTTAAAAATATACAATGTACCGTTAATCGATTCTTTTGATGTACATCAAAGGACCACACATTGTCACATTTAGAGCCTTCAGTTTTGATGGCATAGTCCATAGGGATATTTCGACTGAGATAGTTACCCCTGGAATACTGAGGATGTCCTTAGCTATCCTCGGTTATTATTGGGACGTTAATCAAATAAATAATCCGTCCAAGAAATTGGCACGTAAAGTATATGATTCTAGTACCCTCTACCACCTACCATATACTATCTAATCCCTAGATGGTAGGGGTAGAGGGCACCAGAATCACTTAAATATATGTTGGAACTGATTCTAGTAATGGTGTTACTGATTCTAATACCCTCTACCCCCTACACAGTCCCCTTACCGTCTATACCCCCTACCAATTAACATCTACCCCCTAGATGGTAGCGGGTAGAGGTTACTAGAATCAGTTACATTATAATGTGATGTAATTTTAACAAGTTGTCCTCAGTTTTAGTAATACGGTGTTAGAAGTCATTAAGTGTAACGCCGACTCTTTGCACAGGCCTGGGTTTATCGGCCGAGTATATATAGTAGACTGTTCTACAAAAAAAATCAACACATTCGTGTATCCTGTGCTTGTCAGAGTTTGTCCCTGTGTCTTCCCCAGGTAAGATCGACATTATATTTTAAACTTAAGTTACATAAAATTTAAGTATCATCACGATCACATATTGGTTAATCTTATTGTGTTTTATTCGTAGTGTCCTATTGTCTTTTATTCATATACAATTGATTATTTTTGTTAATTGAGGATTTCCAAACAATGAACTACTGCAGAAACATATTCATCCCATCTTCATCTTCTGTAAAATATAAACAATGTCTCAACATAGGAGGTTTCATTTTTTGAAGAAACATAACAGAAAGGTTGATTACACGCGGTGATATTGAATTTGAAAACAAAATCTTTTTACCTGTATATCGTGTATTACCTCTTTTATTTCCAATAACCTCTGGGTCGCTAGTTTGAATCCCATGTGGGGCAGCTGCCAGGTACTATCCACTGTTCGGTGGGTTTTTTCTCCGGGTACTTAGGGTTTCCTCCATCATCAAACCTGACGCGTCCTTACATAAACATGGCTTTTAATAGGACATAAAACTAAACTAACGAAACCAAACAAAAAAACTGTCTGTCATATAATACCTCTGGGAACAGATGTATACCCGTCTGTCTGGCCCCAAAAATAGTCTCGTCAAATTGTAGATATATTCCAACAGTCCCAAACATAACCCCACTGTATTATATCGTCTTGTACACTTTTATATTTTAGCAGCTTCAGCTTTTTTAATAGTTTAATAACGAATTACCTAGAATAAAATAAATATGATAAACGTACTAGTTCATTTTAACGAAGATAAGTCTTTCATATATAATACGAATATTTTTGTAAGTAAAATAAATTGATGTAAGATACCATCTGGATGTGTAACATAGAGTAATGTAGTGGATGACCTAGGTCTGTTTTCTAAGTAGACTTGTTCTAAATAATGACATGCTGTTTAAACTATAAGCATAGTATACAGGTGAAGATATCACATTACTCGTGTTCAAATACGAAACAATTCAAAGATCGAGTAAAAATATTTTTATACTTCTGAATATTTATAGTACTTTATGAGAAATGCATCTTCAATATTCCTGCACATTTATTCCATCAGCATTTTCAATAGTTTAAACTCATCTATTGTCTGCAAATGGATTGAACACAAAATATATCTAACTTCTAAATACCCATTTTTTTACGATTTACAATATATTGAATATGAAAGAGAATATCATTGTGTTTTATTCAAATGAGGTTTTTCGTTTGTATGTTTGATTATTTTAACGCCCTATTATCAGCCAGGGTCATGTAAGGGCGTGTGCGAAGTGCGACGTGCGTGTTTTGGGAGACTGCGGTATGTTCGTGGTGTGTCTTCTTGTATAGTGGAACTGTTGCCCTTTTTATAGTTTTATTTAACTGAGGCATGCCGCCGAAGACACCAAGCCACACCCCCTCTCCTCTCAGCCGGTCACATTATACTGACATCGTCCCACTTCCTATATGCTGAGCGCGCTAAGCAGGAGCAGAAACTACCACTTTTATTGACTTTGGTGTGTCTCGGCCAGGGGACAGAACCCAGAGCCTTCCTCACAGGGGCGAACGCTCAACTCAAGGCCAAAAGTGAGGCGGTGCCAAGGGAGGCATTTTAAAGATAAATCCAGTTAGAAAGAAGAAAAAAGATAAGATACTAAATTTAGTTGGATTTACGATCATGCAATAGGGGCAGTAGGTACCATTCTAACGCCCTACCTGCAGGGTCATTGAAGTCAGGAGCAAGGACAGAAAAGAGAGGGGTAGGAATGGGATATAGCAGTGATACATTTACACATTACTTATATACATTAAAATATATGCATTATACATAGAAAAGGTTTTGTGATATCCAGTGCAGCCGAATCTTACAATACTAACACAAGAATTAAAAAAAAATTCTGAAAATTGAATCCATCTTATTTCGTTGTTTATTTTGCTAACTAACATGAAAATAGTTTTATTTTAGAGGTATATATAACAAATCTCTTGAATTTGGTCTTTTTAAAAAAAAATCTATTTCCGAAGTATTAAACTAACCTATATTTCCTTTTAGGTTTAATATGCCGTATATACCAGAACGATTCCCTCGATACAAAGACTATGCCTTACCTCCGTTTCCATCCCTAACAACGGTTGGCATGGGGCACTTAGACAATGTCAGGAACTTTGATTCAAGGCCTTCTGATATCTTGATATGTACTTTCCCAAAATCAGGTATTGTAAAATTTAAACTGTTTTTAATCCATGTTCGTTAGTTAAAATTAAAAATAGAATTTAATTAAATATCAAATGATATAATCCACCTGATATACAGTGACATCACCAATGTAATAAATTAACTTTTACATGCGAGTTATTTTATTTATTTTTAGGGACACACTGGATCAACGAACTAGTTGCAATGATAGTAAAAGGTTGTGCTGAGTACGAAAAGGTAGAAAAGGCTACTAAAATGTTAGAAGCAATGGAGGACATTGGGGTCCTTGAGAACGTTCCAGAAAGTACAACACGAATCATAAACTCCCATCTACCACTGGACGATCTACCACAGAAACACATCGAGGAAGGGTACAAAGTGGTACATGTTCTCCGGAATCCGAAGGACGTCGCTGTGTCATTTTATAATCATTTGGGAAGTCTTAAAGACCGAAGGACGATGGAGATAGCCACAGATTTCCCTATCAACTGGTCTTTGTTCATTGAACATTTTGGGCGTGGAGACGATCGTAAGTATTCCAGTTAGCAATATCAATGGAAATCTTTATAAAAGGCCTCAACCATTTATGAGACAACCGGCATCGATTTCTCGAAACATAAAGAGTTCTTGTATGACCAATGCTTAATTCTTCTTCATCCGTTTTTCCTTCAGTTTATTTTGCCTTCTCCAAATTGAAAAAAAACCGTCATGACACGTGACGAGAGAGACATATATACTTGTATATTAATATTTAAAAAACAACAACACATTATCCATCAACATATTGGACGCTTAAGACAAGAACGTTTTGGTCATCGTAGAGAAATATAACATCGTGCTTCTATTTATCAATTCTTATGTTTTGTTGGTTTATTTGTTTATCAGTTTAGTAAAAGTCCTATTAATATTCAAGGTCATGTGTTACTTGTATGAGACTCCATTCTTGTGGACGTAAGAGCTCCAAAACATTTTGCAATGTGTAAATCCTTATCAGGATAAAATGTTGGGTGAATTCTGAAATACATGTAGTACCGATTAACTTGTCCATAGCATCTAGCTATTATAATCTAATATGTCGATTTCAAGATCCCAAAACAACGTGAGTACTATTTACCGTCGATAATTCCCACCTTCGCTTGATTGTGACTTAGACATTTGCGCACTATAGCCATAATATGTGATGTAAATTATTTTGGAATGTAACTCATTCATATAATTAATTATTATAAATTTTTGTACGTACGGTTTTTTTCTGTGTTTTGTGACCCGGACAACAAATATGATGAGACGTTTAACATGATTAGCATTGGAGTAACAAAATAAGACGTTAATCAATCAAATGGCAAATATTAAAGGTTTTTATATTGTTGTAGTCTGAAGTCATTATATAGTAAACACGTTAACATGCATGTATTTTCACGTTTTAATGTAATACTCTTTCACACATGGGTATGCTAGATAGGGATAATCTACCCGAAGGTTACAAAATGTTGTAAAACCCCAGACTTGCCGAGGGTTTTACAACATTTTGTGATTCCGAGGGTAGAATATCCCTCATATCCACATATGGAAGAGAATTTCTCTCATACCTCGACGTTTTATTGCAATTTTATTTCTATAATAGTCCACCATTTTGAAATCAATTCAAATATATCTCCATACATGAAAATTGCGTAGCATTTTCAAAGCGAACCCCGTTGATTGCATCTTTTAAAGTAAACCCAGCCTTGTTTTTTGAAGAAAAAAATGTACCAGTAATTTTGTTAACGCTTTGACGTCACGAGCCTTTATTGCATTGGTAGCCATGTAATACAGCTTCAATCGACATGCGCGTGTATTGCGCAGAGATAGCCATTATTACACGTGTAGGTATGAGAGTAAAGGTTTTATCACATAATCCGCATGATATCCAGCGACTTCGTAAGCAATTTTCATTGGCTAGAAATTTATTGTGACGTCAGGATTCGACGACATCTTGAAAACATTCGTCGTTGGCATTATATGATAAAGGCAGCTTATTTTTGAGTTCATTTCATATGCAATTTCATGTATATCGTTTTAAATTTTGCTCGCCAAGACTTTTCAACTCCATAAAATCTCAAATGAAATGAACACTCGTTTAAGATCCTAGATTTATCATTAAATCATGGTTTTTTCGCTACGTTTCAGAACTCTATGGGGGCTGGTTCAAATACGAGAAAACGTTTGAAAAGGCAAAGGAAGCCGGTAAATTGTCCAGTGTTTTCACATTGCATTACGAACAACTAAAACGGGTTTGTAATATTTTCACGATAACAGTATATTTTTATCCCTCACTTTTAACTAAACGGGGGATATTATTAGGGGTCTGTCCGTCTACCTGTCTGTCTGTTACGCTTGTTTTCCGTGCAATAACTGCCACAAATCTTTTGCGATTTTTTGTAACTTGGTCACATGATAAATGTGTCAAAGGCTCGGATAAGTTCGCTCGACACTTTCATTGAACCCTTGAGAGTAATGGCCCGTTAATTAACGGAAAACGCTAATTTAGATTAGTCTGTTTTCATTCAATACCTCTCGCATATATTACCGGATTTTCTCGAGACTTTGTAACATAGTTAAATGTCTCGAAGCCTTGACCAGGTTCAGTTCGACGAGTACCACGCATTTGCTTTTTATGTATATACATTATATAGTTATAGTAACCATGACAACTCCTATACCTCGTGTATTATCCTTTGTTAAGTTATTCATACCGTCTTCGTATAAAATTCCACAGAGAAGTTAGTGGCAATATTCGTGGATAATGGCAATAAATTAAAATAAGTTACTTTTGTTACTAAATTAAAAAAAAAACTAATTCTTCTGCTTTTTTAACAGACAATGATTACCATTCGTCGACGGTTTAGTAACTTTCCAATACGATTAGAGTAATTTCCTATTTCATCTGTTCCTTGTAGGACCCCATGCCCATCTTAAAATCTTTAGCTGCGTTTCTTGGTGTGACGGCCTCAGATGAACTACTGGAAGAAATCAATGATAAATGTTCGTTCGAGAAAATGTCGACCAGGGGCGAAGAAGAAAAAGATACCAAACTGATGAAAACGATGTCGGCCACGGGGAAAAACTTCATTTTTCGAAAAGGTATAGAAACTACGGTTATCGCATGAACCTTATACATATACTGTACTTCAAAAATTATTTTAGAACAAGAATAAAACATCATGTCGCATGAACCTATTGAAGGCTAGATTATGTGATGAGTTTTATGAGAAATATATGAGTTAATATAGAGTAACTTAAGCATTAAGGTCTGCAGGTAGGCATATAAAAGTGGTAGTTTCTGCTCCTGCTTAATACTAAGTACAGGGAGTGGGACGACTGGTTCGCCCGTTGTCAGTATAATGTGACCGGGTGGGATGTGATGCTTGGTGTCTTCGGTAGAATGCTTCAGTAATATAGCACTATAAAAAGGCCAAGAGTTCAACTATACAAGAAGACACAACACGAACATACTGCGGTCTCCCAAAACATGCACCTCGCACTACATACGCGCTACATACCGCATACATGGGAGGTCGTCCTTACATGACCCTGGCTTTAAAAGGACGTTATTTAATCAAACAAACAAACAATACTCGTTTAAGGCGACTAAATTTCGGATATTTTCTTTCTCTTTTCCCTAACCAAATTTATTCCTTCTAACATCTCCGTTGACACCGCCTTACATTTAGACTTCGGTTGAGCGCTCGCCCCTGTGAGGAAGGCTATGGGTTCTGTCCCTGGCCAAGAGGCCCAAGACAAATCTATAAAGCTTATCGCTCAGCATAAAGGGAGTTGGACGACTTGTTCGCCCGTTGTCAGTGTAGTCTGACCGAGTGGGGTGTGTTGCTTGGTGTCTTCGGTAGCAATTGCTTTAGTGATACTGTATAACTATGTACATTATACAAAAAAACACCACACGAATATACCGCAGTCTCCTAAAACAAAACCCACACATTATACACGCAACACACTGCATACATTGGAGGGCCGCCGTCATTACATGACCATGTCTTTTAATAGAACGTTAATTTAATCAAACAAACAAACAATTATCATTTAGGTATCGATGCCACTCAAATGTATGTACTTTCAGCAAATGTGTATTTTTCAATTACTGCCATTTAAAACAACACAAATATGTTTTTGAATAGCTACAAGAAGCTTGTACAGTTGCTTTGATATCTACATTTATATCAATAAATATTGTGTATATATCAATATTTTCAGTTTAATAATCACGTCTCCACTTACATTAACTCCCATATGATACTGGTATTTATTTGTTGTATTAGAATTGTACCTTCTGTCCGTCTCTATTGCATTCTAAAAAGGCAACTGTAAGGATTTAGTATTTTCTCTTCCAAACTAACTTTGTTTCTTTCTGACGTCTCCCTTGACACCGACTCACATTTGGCCTTCGGTTTTGTGTTCTGTCCCATAGCCAAGACGCCATAAAATGTAAAAGTGGTAGTTCCTGCTCCTGTTTTCCACTCAGCATAAAGGAAGTGGAACGACTGGTTCACCCATTGGCGTTATAATGTGATCGGGTGAAGTTTTCTTGCTTGTTTCTTTGGCGGCATGCGTCAGTGGAATGGGGGGCTATTAAAAGACAACACATGTGAGATCTTCCTAAAATGACCATGGCGGTTGATAAACCATCCTAGAGCATTGGAACAGTGTTTAAAATATCAATTTTCCCCCATAAAATCTATGATCCCATTATCAAATGGGGACATACAGTATTACCAAGGTATCCTATCATGTAGCGTCCTGTCCAATTCCATTTGAATATACACGTATGATCTCAAGCTTTACTTGGTCGGTTGATTGAGTGGGCTGTATGTGATAATAACAGCTAAGATATTTTAGGTCTCCTTCTTGTGTAATGTGTTACGTGCTTCCTTGTATGCTGAAAGTTGAGCAAGAGCAAGAACTTTATATAGACGATTTTTGTCTGGGTCAGGGGATTGAACCCATAGTCTGGACGAGTGTTTAAACCAGTGCCAAAAATGAGACTAAAAGGTTTACATTAGGAAGAGGAAATATGATTTCCCGACTTAAGTCGTTTTTTAACATGCCCAATTCTATAACATCCTACCTACATGACAGTTGACGTTGATTCATTTGTGTTTCAGGTCAAATTGGCGACTGGAAAAACTGGTTCACTGTGGCACAGAACGAAACCTTTTCTGAACTCATAGAAACACAAATGAAGGACTCAAAATTAGAATTAACATATGAGTGAATTATCAAGCATGGATAATACCGAAGACATCAGCTGTTTGTGGATGTTTGTTGAGGATTTTAAACAGATGTTTCCTGGAACACAATTTTACATGTAGTTGTCGTCGAGTAGAAAGAGAAAGAAAGAGGGAGAGCGGGTGATTTATTGATAAACATTCAGAACAGAGTATGTCATCCTAAAATATATCTGGATAAAATATTTTAAATGAGCAATTCGAGATCAATCACTAGGATACCCATTGTGTGTCCATTGGTAGTTTTTCATCTCTAATGTGTTTTCGTTTTCATATAGATGTATTCGTCTTCTGATTTACAGTGAATGGGTCGTTTAGACGATAATTATTCCGAATTTTCATATTAAAGAGTTATCTGCACCTGCTGGTAAGTATTGATTGTGACGTCATGTGTGTGGGAGTATACGTCATACGTTTCGGAGAAAACGACGTGAAATGCGCTCACAAAATAATGACGTAGCAATCGATAACTATACCCGCAAGGGAGCTAACTCTGTATATAAGACGGAATAGTAAACCCTCTTTCAACACGTCTTATTAGATTTTAACTTAAAGGTAGGTTTCGCCCGACCAAATAAATACTGTTTTGTAAAACCCAATAAACACGATGTCAAACTGACTGGATAGTATGAAGCTACGATGGATTTGGTTGTTGAAGTTTCGCGCATGCGCATTGTTGCGTACTAAAAGTAAACAAAATGACTGAACTTTAGCGTGAAAAAAATGTATTTAAAATGTATTTGAATAGGCAACAAAGAGGAGGAAATTAGAATGGAATCGGCAGCACCCTAGGCTATTTCTTGGGAATTAAATTCGAGATGTCATGTAGCAAAAGAAGAAATAGAAGCCGCATCTCACGTGGAGCTTGCCCGGATTCTGTTGGACTCGTGTTGCACATGCATGGTGAGTTAAACTTCAACATATGCCAGCGGACATGCACTGGCAGACTAACTACATACATGTTTGATGTGCTAAGCTAGCGAGCGTATGTCAGTAACATGAAGTGTTGTAGATTATATGGTATATATCTATCGCACTTCGAGTTTTTTAACTAAACATACCGTGTCAAGACTTTTACTGCTATCTGACATTTTGTTGCACGCTTCCGTTTGTTGATGCGGCCTCGTTTTGGAAAAAATACGTCATTTTCTATGTAAAGCTTGACTTCGCTCTATTTTTAGTGGAGCATTTTCCTGGTCAAGCTATGCAACTGACCACCTATATATTGTTTGCTATATGCATTGAAAATGATATGAAGATTGAATCTATGTACAGAATAAATTTTAATTTCGTAGTTTTTATATTTCATTGGGCGAAACCTACCTTTGAGCCGTCGAAGATTGCACATCTAAAAAAAGGAACATATTATAAACATGTTTAATTTAGTTCATTTCGTTTACTTGAATTATAAGCTATATAACATATATAAACCAAGTACTTTCTACATGAAAACAATATATTATCAAGATAAAGTCAATACTTAACGTCAGATGGGAATGTCAAGTAAAGAAAAAACTCCTACAAAATATTACGTAAACAAATGAATAAACTATCCCGCTGTTGTTCGCCTTAATATTGTATTTAACCAATTTTAGATTATAAAAACTAACGTTTGTTATTAGGAATTGGTTGTGCGCAGTTTGGTTTCCATTCGGGTTGAAGCACAGTTAATGCATTTGTTGTACTGCAATCTACAATGTTGGAATCTTTTTTCAGTTTAAAATGTATCATTGCTGTTTTTATTGATTTAAAATTGTAAGTTTACGGTACAAGTTGACCAACAGAACATCAGAGGGAAATTTGATATATCATACTATGATAAATTAGTATGTTTACAATCCAGGTGGTGTCGAACTCACAGCTTTGAGTATTTTTGAAATATTCAAGATGGCTTCCAAGCTAAAATTGTAATAACTTATTGCGCCGAGGCGAAGGCGAATTAAGAATGATTAGCGTGCCGAAAAAATTAACAGCGGGGCAAAATATTTTACGTCGCTAATTAACGACTTCATTAATTTCGTTACTTCGTGTTCTATGTTTCATTATGTCGTTCTGACGCTGGCGGGTTGGGGATGTAGTTCATTCCTATAGCTTTCCTCCACAATGTCTATCATCAAATTCTTACAGATCACTAAATGTGACGCAGGCAACCTCACTTTTGTGTTAACTGATGAAATATCATGACTCATGACACTACTCGATAACGCTCTTCTTTCTAGACAAGTTTGCTTCTTCAGTTTTCTAGAATTTTTAAAATGCAAAAATACCCATCATCCTTAACATAATCAGCATCATGGAATTTACCCATTTTCTATTGTATGGATCAAGGTTTCGTCACCATATAAGTTCACAAAAGAGTTTGCAAGAAAAATGCTATATACTAAAATAACAGGCGGTACAGTATTTTATTAATTTATACCATTCCAGCAGTCTGTCACTTCACGAGGATTACGTCTGGAGCTGTACTTTCAAACCATTGGTCTACGCCCAAATTTAATTTCAACAATATACTAATCTCTTCATCCATTCAGATAGTGTAGAGAAAATTAGTCAAATATGTCGGTTTCAGTTCGCATATTGATACACATTGCAATAGGCATACCAGTATATATATTTTTTTTCTTTATTAGATAATTTATGATAGTTTTCCTTTATTTAGATATCCTAAATAAGTTTATGACTTACCAGGTAGGTGAAAATAAACGACTTACCTATGAGGACACATTTTTCAGAAAATTAGATGACATTTGAATTTCGTCAAATCGATCTTGGAATTGAATCCGATATCCCAAACTCATTATTGTAAATGGCGACTAAATTTAGGACCTCATTTTTTCTCTCTTTCGTAAGTAAGTCTTTCATTCTCCTAAATTTCTCCATTGCCAGCGCTCCACATTAGGTTTTAAGTTAAGACTTGGACCGATGGAGAAGGTACTCGGTCCTATTTCCTGGTCGATATACACAACATAAAGGAATATGAAGGGTACTTTATACTCTTACTTAACGTGCCACCTAAAGGGCCTACCGGTGTTTCCGTTCATAATGGGGCGCGGTATTCCACTGAGCACCTTAATATATATTACGGTCATTAAACATGGATGCCAACGCAATATGTAAGTTTCGGTTTTTGGCTGATATTGGTGGTTTTAGATAACTTAGAAAGTATTTAATTTCTGTTTGAAGAAAGAGGTAACGAGATGTATATGAAAATTATATGGGTTTTCCTTGAAAGCGCATGATTTAACGCCGAACCAGTCGTCCCACTCCCTTAATGGTTAACGCTTAAACAGAAGCAGAAAATACCACTGTTACTGGGAATCCAGACCATACATCAAGGGGCGAGCGCTAAACTGAAGACAAAAAGTGAGTCGCTATCAAAGGAGACGTATCAGTCAGGAAGACAAGATAAGATCCTAGATTTATTCGCCTTTTACTATCTTGTATAGTATACTATCATTGCACCCATGGGTGGTCATCCTTAAAATGACTATTAATATGGCCTTGATATAATAAACCGAACTAAATGATACTCAAGGTGTTGTTATCACTCGTTATATCAACCCCAGGACTATGTCATAGCAAAACTGAGGACATTTCAGGAGCAGATAAATAACTTCAGACTTACAGAGAATTCATTTGAGGATTAACACAGAGGGACGCCAAATTTCGAAGTTATACAAGGTACCGTTATTCCATTCTTTTGGTGTATATCAAAGGATAATACCACCTGTCGCATCCAGAGCCTTCTTTGTTATAATAGCATAGTCCATGGGGATATTACGACTGTGTAAGTAATCCCTGGAGCACTGAGGATGTCCTTAGCTATCCTCGGTTATTATTAGGATGTTAATCAAAATGAATCACTCATCCAAGCATTTGGCACATGTTATGTTAAATGAGATTAAGTACCCTCTACCCATTACCTCATACTAATACCCCTACAGGGTAGGGGTACCAGAAACAGTTACATATATTTTAGACCTGATTCTAGAAGTGTTGCAATTGTAACCCCCTCCCCGGAACGAAGTCAGGGGGTATACTGGAATCAGTTTTTTTGCTGTCCGTCCATTCATCCGTAGAAAAAAATTGTCCCGACAACTTCTAAACTACAGGATCGATTTCGATGAAACTTGGCAGTATTGTTAGGGACCATATGCTTGCAGGTTATTGTTTGTCGAAATTTTAGTTTTCATGATAACCAGGTAACTATACACAGGTTAATTTTGTCCGGACAACTTCTCTTACATTAGTACTGTGTCATTTTAATGAAACCAGGTCACTATACACAAGTTAATGCAGATTTTTTTGCTCGAACAACTCCTCCTAAACTACCATATTGATTTCAATGAAACTCGGCAGTATTGGTAGTGACCATGTGTAGATGTGCATGCAGGTTTTTTTTGTCGTAATTTAGTTTCCATGATTACCAGGTAACTATACACAGGTTAATTTTGTCCGGAAAACTCCTCTTACACTAGTACTGTGTCATTTTTAATGAAACCAGGTTACTATACACAGATTTCAAAATTTGTATGAACAGCTCCTTGAAAACTACTTGATTGATTTCAAAGAAACTTGGCAATATTGTTTTGAGCCATGTATGGATGTGTATGCAGTGTCTTTTTTTTTTTTTTTAATAATTTTGGTTCCCATAGTAACCAGGTCACTATAAACAGGTTTGAAAATTTATCTGGACACTCCACCAAAACTACTAGATCAATTTCAATGAAACTTGACAGTGATGTCACTGTCTGACAGATATTAAGTGCGAATGGATAGGTTTTCATAAGTCAAAATTTAGTTGCCATGGTAACCAGGTCAATATACACAGGTTAAATTTTTTCCGGACCACTTGTCAATTTCCTGTGACCATGATATTTTTTCAAGAAAAAGTCAGACACCTCTAATAATAGGAAGCGGGGGGTATTAGTCAGCCATTGGCCTAAAGTTCTAGTTGATTCTAGTACCCCCTACACTCACTCTGCCCCTAAGTGGTAGTTTTTGCTCATTAGTCAAAATTTTTGTTGCCATGGTAACCAGGTCAATATACACAGGTTAATTTATTTTCAGGACCGCTTGTCAATTTCCATGATATTTTTCAAGAAAAAGTCAGACACCTCTAATAAGAGGAAGCGGGGGGGGGGGGGGTGTATTAGTCAGCCATTGGTTTACAGTTCTAGTTGATTCTAGTACCCTCTACACTCACTCTACCTCTAAGTGGTAGTTTCTGCTCCTGCTTAGCACTCAGCATTCAGGGAATGGGACGTCTGATTCGCCTGTTGTCAGTATAATGTGACCGGGTGGGGCGTGTTGCTTGGTGTCTTCGGCGGCATAGCACTATGACACGGGCAACAGTTCTACTATACAAGAAGACACAGCATGAATATACCGCATTCTCCTAAAACACTCACCTCGCACAACATACACGCAACACACCGCATACATGGGAGCTGGTAATAGGACGTTAATGAATCAAACAAACAAATAAACCCCCTACCCTCTACCCCGAATCATCTAACATCTACCCCCTAGAGGTAGAGGGTTCTAGGATCGGTTACATCTATGTTGGAACTTGATTCTAGTAATGGTACTATCACAAAGAATTTTGTGATAAATTTTAAAGTGCTTTGAACTTCCGTTAATAGTTGCTAAATTTTAACATCAATTATCAGTTAATACTATTGTGTGTAATTTGACATTCCTAAGGTTATATTCTTGATCATATTTACGTTTGTGACATTTGAGATAAAGCCCCATATGTGTGATAACTGTGTATATCCTCTGGCAATTTACTTTGATACCTTTTCTGAAAGATTTGAAGTTCCATTCTATTACGTAACCGGATTAATGTCACGGCCATCCTAATTGCCTAAAGGACACTGACCACGGCTGATTAATCTGCCAATGAGCGATATCTGTCAATCATAATTCTTTAATTTTATTGTATGTACATTATTTAAGCATGAAATATTTTATTTGTAAGTCAGTTAGGTCTCCGACTTTGTACGGAACACAACGGCTATATTCTGGACACTCCAGAATAGCCATCCGTCAAGTCAAAGTTATCATCATTAAATTCCAAAGTTCAACTTCAACATTTTCTTACGTCATCTTTACTTCTTGACAAAACGTACGGAAGTTTCCGTATGTTAGTACCGGTGTAACTGATTCTAGTACCCCCTACACTCTACCCCTGCCCTCTTCCAGCTATTATCAAACACCTACCTTTTAGAGGGTAGGCGGTAGAGAGTTCTAGAATCAGTAACATTATAATGTGATGCATTTTGAAAAAGTTGCCCTCAGTTTTAGCCATACGGTGTAACAGGTCATTAAGTGTAACGCCGACACTGTACACATGCCTGAGTTTATCGGTCGAATATATGTCACTGTTGTGATACCTCGTACTACAGAAAACAACGCATTCGTGTATCCCGTGCCTGCCAGAGTTTGTCCCTGTGTAATCCCCAGGTAAGATCGACATTATATTTTAGACTTAGGCTATATACAATTTAAGTATTATCATGATCACATAATTGTCATTCTTATTCCTAGTTCCATAAAGGCTTATTACACGGGTGATATTTTAAAAAATTATATTATAATTTAAAAAAAAAAATGTTACCTGTATACTTAGTCTTAGTCTATTTCCAAAAATTCACGGGTCGCTAGTTCGAATCCTATGTGGGGCAGTTGCCAGGTTTCCCTCTGGTCGGTGTTTTTTTTCCAGGTACTCCGGGTTTCTTCCACCATCAAACCTGACTATTAATCTGACATAAAACTAAACTAACCAAACTGAAAAAACTAACAGCCTATCATATAATACCTCTGGGAACAGATGTATAACCCGTCTGTCTGGCCCTCAAAAATAACCCCGTCAAATTGTAGATATAGTCCAGCGGTCCCACATATAACCCCACTGTATTATATCGTCTAGTACACTTATATGCCTGTCTCTCTGACCATTCATAATAATTATCGTAGCTTAAGCTATTTTCAAGTGTTTTATCACAAATTGCGTGATTGCACGACATGTACAAGGTCATATTGACGATGATATTGATGTATTCCACATATAACATCGCCAATGAAGTAATAAAACAGACACGAATTGCCTAGAATAAAATACATGTTATAAATGTACTAGTTCATATGTATTTTTAAAGAAGTCTTTCATGTATAATACCAATATTTTTGTAAGTAAAATAAATTGATTTATGATACTATCTGGATATAAATTTCTTTGTTATAATTAACTATTTACAGGAATTGATAACTCGTCTCTAATTTTGTTGAGGTAACACAGAGTAATATAGTAGATGACTTGTGTCTGTTTTCAGAGTAGTCCTAAATACTGACGTGCCGTTAAAATTTTATACAGACCAAACTAACACATTACCTGTGTTTAGATGTGAAACAATGCAAAGATCACGTAAAACATTTCCACACTTCTGAAGATTCATAGTTCTTTATTAAAAATATATCTTCAATATTTTACAAAATTGTATTTGTGATATATTCATGCATATTAAATTTATTAGCACTTTTCAATAGGATATACTTATTTGTTGTCATAAATAAGAAATGGATTGGTCACAGGTTATATATAACGTATTAACTCTCCATTACATTTTGCAATACATGAACTATAGTATTTACATCATACGATAGCTTTAGATGTAAAATTATAACATCATTGTTTCATTGAAGTGAGAGGAAAGGAAGGAAAAGAGGGGATGGAAGAGGATATTACATTGATATTTTTACATATTACTTCAATCAATTATTTGTATTTTTTACATATCAATTAACATGTATTTTTTTACATATATTAAATGTTTTGTGTCATCCATAACAACGGATACTCACCATACTGACATGACACAATCCAAACTCGTTTACTTTAAAACTTGAATCCATTTTATTTCATTGATTAATTTTGCTAACTTACATGAAATATATTATTTTAGAGGCATGTATAACAAATCTCAAATTTGGTGATATGAATATAAAGACTGTAATTTAAAAAAAAATCAATTCAAGTATTAAACTAACCTATATTTCCTTTTAGGTTTAATATGCCGTATATACCAGAACGATTCCCTCGATACAAAGGCTATGCCTTACCTCCGTTTCCGTCCCTGACAACGGTTGGCATGGGGCACTTAGACAATATCAGGAACTTTGACTCAAGACCATCTGATATCTTGATATGTACTTTTCCAAAATCAGGTACTGTAAAATTTATACTGTCATTAATCCATCTTCATATTACGTCAAAATGATATAATCCACCAGATCAACAGCGACTTCGCCAATGTGAAAATTAAGCATATTAGAAAAGGTATGCAATATGCCCGAAGTGATGCTGTACTTTATAAATCATTTGAACGTTGAAATGTAGATTTTTGTATTAAGAAACTTCAGCAAATAACCTTCCTGTTTACATACACAATCCTATTTCATGATATCTTTGAGAAGCATATTTCGTTTATAGGCTGCCATTGATTTATTGTTATTGTAGTTGACTTACAATGGTTTTCCTCTGTGGGTATTATAATCGAATGGTTCGTCCGCTGTCAGTATAATGTAACAAGGTGATCATGAGGTGTGTTGCTTGGTGAAAAGTGCAAGAGTTCAACTATACAAGAAGACACAACACAAATATACCGCAGTCTCCCAAAATACATACCTGCACTTCATGCACCGCATACATGGGAGGCCGTCCTTACATGACCCTGGATCTTAATATGACGTCATTTTAATTAAACAAACAAATCAATCTTTGGTTAACGGTCGCTCTAAATTCTTTTGTGCAGTGCTTTATCACTGAAGCATGCCGCCGAAGACACCAAGCAATTCACCCTACCTGGTCACATTTTTCGGACGACGGGCGAACCAGTCGTCCAACTCCATTATTTTATTTATTGCTGAGCGTTAAGCAGCAGCAGAAACTACCACTTTTATATAAAAAAGAAACTATGGTGTGTCTCGGCCAGATGGTAGAAGGCTCTTTTATTTATAGTCTGGTGTTATTGCGGTGAGATTGCACTAAAACCTGAGATAGACTTGCCGTTATTAAACAAACGTAACATGAACAAAATATCTTTCAAAACAAAACATTACGTACAGTGGAGGCCGTTATGAGATAAATGTTAATAGGGAGAATACGTAATATTAAACTGTGCCAATATAATTAAGTTGAGATAGTGGTTATCTCAAAAATCAAATATTCCTGGATTTTTAACATTTACTGTAATGTTAATGTTTATCTCTGAAAATTGTTAGACCGGAAAATGTTTTCAAGTCGAAAATTCGTGTTATTCTTATTTTTAGGGACACACTGGATTAACGAACTAGTTGCAATGATAGTAAAAGGTTGTGCTGAGTACGAAAAGGTAGAAAAGGCTAGTAAAATGTTAGAGGCAATGGAGGATTTGGGGGTCCTTGAGAACGTTCCAGAAAATACAACACGAATCATAAACTCCCATCTACCACTGGACGATCTACCACAGAAACACATCGAGGAAGGGTACAAAGTGGTACATGTTCTTCGGAATCCGAAGGACGTCGCTGTGTCATTTTATAATCATTCGGCAAATGTTGTGGACCGAACGACGATGAAAGTTGCTACAGATTTCCCTATCAACTGGCCTTTGTACATTGAACATTTTGGGCGTGGAGACGATCGTAAGTATTCCAGTTAGCAATATAAATGGGAATCATTATAAAATGCCTCAACCATTTATCCTTACTGGGATAAGATGTTAGGTGAGTTAAGAAATGATACCTTGATACTTGTTTATAGCATATAGATATTAAATCTAATACGTCAATTTCGAAATACCAAAACGACTTAGGTAAAGTACTATCTACCGTCGATTAGTCCCACCTTCCGGTGATTGTGAATTTAGCATCATAATTAATAATTATCATTTTTTGTACTTTTTTTCTGTATTTTGTGACCGACCTTGACCACAAATATGATGAAACTTTTGACATGATTAACATTGGGCTAACAGGATTAAGACGTTAGCTCTTGATGATACATAAATCAATCCAATTCCGAAGATATTGTAATACTGCTGTAGTCTGAAGTCATGATATAGTCAAAAGGTTAACCTGTATGTAATCAAAGGTTTTATCACATAATCTGCATGATATCCACCGACTTCGTCTAAGTAATATTTTTGTATATGCCGCTAGTGTAACATAACCTGGAGGACATCGAGACGGCCCTCGCTCGACATTTAAGATTCTTTGAAATGTAGGTCGTTGTCATTATGTAATAAAGTTATCTTATTTCATATTTGTGTTCATTTCATATGATATTTCATGTAACTCGTGTCAAGTTTTAATTTTTGCTCGCCAAGGCTTAAGACATACATATACATAAAATCTTCTATGAAATGAACACTCGTTTAAGATCCTAGATTTATAATCAAATCATTGTGATATGATTTCGCTACGTTTCAGAACTCTATGGGGGCTGGTTCAAATACGAGAAAACGTTCGAAAAGGCAAAGGAAGCCGGTAAATTGTCCAGTGTTTTCACACTGCATTACGAACAACTAAAACGGGTTTGTAATATTTCAACAATATCGGCACATTATTAATTTTATATATTATTAATGGTAACCACAACAGCTCCAGAACCTCGCGTATTATCATAAAGTTATCATCAAGTTATTCATAATTCCTCATGTAAGCTTCCATTGAGAAATTTGTGTCAATATTCGTAAATTTCGCTTTGCAATTCATTATTTTAAATACTTTTATACAGAAGTAAAATAAGAAACTCAAACTGTTTCAATGATGGTAATAAAGTATATAGCTATTGTTACTAAATAAGAAAACTATTTTTTCTGCTCCTGTTTTGAACAGATGAAAATTACCAGTCGTAGTTGGTTTCGAATCTTTACAATACGATTAATGTAATTTTCTATACCCCTTGTTCCCTTTAGGACCCCATGCCCATCCTAAAATCTTTAGCCGCGTTCCTCGGAGTGACGGCTTCAGATGAACTACTGAAAGAAATCAATGATAAATGTTCGTTCGAGAAAATGTCAACGATTGGCGAAGACGAAAAAGATACCAACATAGCGAAAACGATGTCGGCCGCGGGGAAAAATTTCATTTATCGAAAAGGTATTGAAACTACGGTTATGGCATATATTATATTCTACACTGCATTTAAAAACTATTTAGAATAAAAATGAAATTTCATATCACATGAATTCATGGTATTGATTCATGTGTGTTTCAGGTCAAATTGGAGACTGGAAAAACTGGTTCACTGTGGCACAGAACGAAGCCTTTTCTGAACTTATAGAAGCACAAATGAAGGACTCAAAATTAAAATTCACTTATGAGTGAACGATCAAATATTGATATAAAACCGAAGAAATCAGTTGTTTGTGGATGTGAAGTTTTTTAAACAGATTTTTCTTGGAACACATTTTGAATGGGCATTATGTAGTTCTTGTTTACTGTCGAGTAGAGAGAGGAAGAGAGATTGAGAGATTAATTAATAAACATATAGACCTGGGTATGTCATACTAAATGTAACTAGATAATATGATTTAAATGAACAATAAATATACACGTATCAATCACTAGGATATCCATTGTGTGTGTATTAGTAGTCTTTCATCATTAAACTATGTTTAAGTTTTCTTATAGATATTTCGTCTTGTAATTTACAGTCTATGGGTCATTTAGACGGTGACCATCGTTATTTCGCCTTCGCCTCGCGCGCGATAATCTTCACTTTGCGCATTTATGAAAAAGACTTCGAATTAGAGTTTCAGTTAAGTCGTCTAAGATGACACATCTAGATAAAGAAACATATCAAACAGCGTGTAAGATTTGGTTAATTTTGTTTTATACAATTTTTACAACTTTTATACAATTATGGTCCTTCGCCCTCGAGAAAATAACTCTTTCGAGGGAGACAATTTTACATGTATCCCGACACATAGGAACATAATTATTTATTATACCGAAGAAAATTAAAGGAAATCCACCTTCTATTCAACATCAACAAGCTAACGTTACCGGTAACTACACAACTGATAGCAGTAACTCATTAAGATATTTGTCAACAACGTTGAGATCATCAGTATGCGACTCCATGATATAAGCCATATATGACTGTAGGAACATTTTTAAACATGTTTTTGTTGTTTGTAACATATTTTTCGTAAAACATTAAGCAATATCGTTGCCATTGTTGGTTGAAGTTGTAGACGACGTTCACTTCCAGTCACGTACGGAACTTTCAATGGGTTATTTCCCCCACCTTCTAATTCCGGGAATTATCTAACTTACTCGATGTTAATCCAATAAGAACATTCGAAATGAAAGTGACGAGTAACAATATTATCTATAAACAGAACAATTGGAAATATATACCTTACTGCCAAAAATAGGTGACAGTGACCTGATTTTGTAAAATGCCAAGAATGCAAGAATAAAGTAAGGACTTTTTTCGACTTTGTTTTGTTTTCAACATATCAGTGCATTATAAATCATTTGGTTCCAGCAAAACAGGACCAAAGAGAAAATTGACCTTCGTGTTTAACTCCCCATAACTTACAAGGGACTCAGATCTGACCTTAATCATATGTCATATCATGATGCCCTAGCCCCCGGGTACCTGTAAACAAAAACTAATGGTTATCGGTCATGCCAGTCAAAGGGCCCAAATTGACACTCCTCCTTCGCATGCGAAAAAATAAATACGTGTACAGTTTAAGGGTGGCGATATAGCTCGTTCCTATTATTTACATCCACAGTGTTTATCATCAATTTATCGCAGGTCACATAATGTGACGCAGGCAGCCTCACTTCAGATTTGTGTTAACTGATGAAATATCATGATTCATGACACTACTCGATAACGCTACACATGACCTCTTTTTTCTAGGTACGTTTGTTCAAAGCATCGTAGAATTTCAAAATGCAAAAAAAAAGAAAACATTATTATAATCATCATCATGACATTTATTCATTACATATTGGGTGGATCAAGGTTTCGTCACCATGTAAATGTCAAGAGAATTTGCAAGAACATATTATCGTTACGACAATAACAGACGACACAGTATTGCACTGATTTATACTATTACAACAGTCTGAATATTGATACACATTGCGATAGGTATATATGTTTTCTTTATAACTCTTCGTTTCAACCATATAAAATTACATAATTCATTGCATCAGTTTATAAACCCTATGAACTATCAGTCATTTCCTGAATATTATCTCCTTAGTGTCGATATAGTAGATTGTATACCTGTTCATCCCTGAAAACATAATTGGACTTTTCTGGTTCAAAGAAGGGGACAGTCCATTATAAAATTCCAGGTGATGTACGACACCCTATTTCATCCCCGTTAGGTTTGTGTACATGTTTATCTTGGCATGAAATGTCCTACTTAGTGACATACCGTATCAAACATAAATAGTTATCAAAATTATGCACTAGCTTGCTAATCGCATAAACTTTGATTCATCTACCGCCGCTTGGATGTGAAGTGCAGGTAAGTGGAAAGTTCACTTTGAATTATATAAAAATTTGAACTAGTTCAATTCCATACCATAGTACATCTACTCGGGGGTTTTGAGACACTAAAACGTCGTGGGTAAAGTACGATTTCTCGTCCATTAGTCCTACCTTCAGGTGATCATTTCGTCATAACATTACATCAAAATATGGCGACAAAATCGCAAGAAACGCGGGGAGGGGGGGGGGGGGGCTAATCGATGACGAATCATGATTTACATACGTAGTCATTTCGACTGCCGCTTTGATGTGCACAAAAATGTAGTCAATACCATAATATTTTATGATTTCAATAACAATCAAGTATCTTTGACATCCGTGTTATGTTGCATAGATTCAATGAAGTTAAATATTGATATGGTTTTTCCATTACATTGATAACATTGCTGATATACTACAACATATCGTAAGCTATTTTAATGGATTAAAATATACATATTTCCTTTTTAGGATTAGAATGCCGTATATACCAGAGAGATACCCACGATACAAAGGCTATGTCTTACCAAAGTTCCCAGTCCTAACAACGGACCTATTAGGACAACTCGACAGAATTAAGAACTTTGATTCTAGGCCTTCTGATATTATGATTTGCACTTATCCCAAATCAGGTACATTTTTTTGTTACTTTGTACTCATTAGGCACATCTCACATAGCTTAACAAACACAAACTTGTAGAACGTACTACTTCGACGGATTTGGGCGTCATCTCAAAAAGCATAACTCTTACTGTTCTCTCCTGAGATACATAACGCAACGGACATTTTACTTGTAAATTTATATAGGGACCCGGCGTGGTGTGTTGCTTGGTGTCTTCGGCGGCATGCTTCCTTGATATAGCACTATAAAAAGGGCAACAGTTCCACTATATCAGAAGACACAACACAAATATACCGCAGTCTCCCAAAACACACACCTCGCACTTCACACACGCTACACACTGCATACATGGGAGGCCGTACTTACATGACCCTGGCTGTTAATAGGACGTTAACATAATCAAACTAACAAACAAAACAAATGCATCAGCAAAATGATACTGAACTTAGATGTCCTTAGACGTCCGAACAAAAAGTGAAATATTTATGTCAAAATATCCCATATAAAATGAAAACTCATTTAGGAAAAGACCAAATAAAATCGTAAAATTTTGAAATATTCCAATATCAATTGGTTGCCATGGTTACCAAAAGAAACGTCAAAATCATCATAGATTAAACAAATTTTATTTGTGGAATGACATGCAATAGTTCTAATAAAAAACACACTAAAATAACATGTTATTTGGTCGTCATAATCTTAAGTGAGATATAGCCGAGATATAAATAAGCCATTTGCTAACTATTAATTCGGAACCAGAACCTAAACAATGGATACGGTTTGTTTTTAGGGACGAACTGGATTAACGAAATACTCACCATGGTAATAAAAGGTTGTGCCGAATACGCAACAAAGAACAAGGGCGCATCAATGTTAGAAGCAATCGATGACTTTGGAGTCCTTGAGAACGTTCCAGATAATTCAACAAGAATCATTAATTCGCACCTTCCTTTAGACGATCTACCACAGAAACACATTGAGAATGGATATAAAGTTGTGCACGTTATGAGGAATCCAAAGGACATCGCTGTGTCTTATTACAATCATCTGGCTAGTAAGAAGGACAGGACGACCATGAAAGTGGCTCTAGACTTCCCAATCAGCTGGCCAATGTTTATTGAACATTTCGGACGTGGGGACGATCGTAAGTATTTGTATTAACATATTCACAGATACACTTTTTCACCAAGGCAATTGAAAGGAACTGAAACGGATATGGTATGTTGTATTGCCATTTGTTATAAGTTGTGTTAGAAAATGAGATACATAAATCAGTTCCTTTAATCATCTTACGTTATATTACGTAATAGCGTCTAACTATCTCTAAATATTTTTTTATTTTCTTTTTATTATCTCTAAATATATATATATATATATAAATATATCTGTTTGTTTCCTAAAATTTATAATTTCAGGTACATATAAATTGATACCAATTACACTGGTTATAAGAATTTCGCGATCACAAAGAGACATTGCTAACCTACGTCAAAGCCACCAAACACTCAAAATACATTTTTTGATGAATATGTAGTTGTAAGTCCTATTTAATTGGGTTTTTTCATCATGCATATTGCAACAAAAGATTACACAGCTGAACATGCATTTCTTCATCCGGTTTCAGAAATGTATGGCGGTTGGTTTAATTATGTGAAAACTCTCGAAAAAGCCCAGGAAACTGGTAAATTGTCAAACATATTTACGTTACATTACGAACAACTAAAACAGGTAAGTGATATTGAAAACAAATCTGTTATTTATCTAACAAAAATGGATGAAGCAGCATTTTCCAATTATTCGACGATCTTATACGTTATATACTTTGTTTTTATTTAGAATTCATTATTTTGAATACTGTTAACCAAATTAATTCGCGTGCAATTGATTTCCGCTTACTTATCTGGTGTTTAGAAATAAAATCGCAAAAATCAATCGGCGGCGGCAACCTGTGTTAATCACATTAAATTAGAATCATATCAGTTCACACCGAGAAATTAATTTGTCGTTGGCAATATCATTAGATATAAAAATACAAAATTTCAAAATCGCCGCGACGATAAATTGATTTATATTATTTCATCATCAAATATTTTAACGTTCTTCTCAGTCATGTATTACACGTGACGTGAATACAGTATTGTGATGGAATGTTGTCATTGTCGTGACGTCATATGATTGTTCTATGTGTGCAGATTTCATGTCTTGGGTAAACTTAATAGAATCGTTTACCCCCTTGAGTGTAAGACTGGGAATTTTGATATTCACCCAGTTTTATTCTCAAGTGGGAGAATGAATACTTTTCTCTTAACATTTTTCAACGGCGTGATGCATTAGAATGCAATAAGTATAACATCAACAAAGCATTGTCATGACAACAGACGATTGTTTTGTGCGTATTTGTGCCCTGGTGTATACAATGTAGAGGATCTTACATGAGTGGCTATGTGACATGAAATTCATCAGACGAGTTCAATAATTTGATATGCCACGAGCCTTTAGGCATATATTGACAATGTAGTTTAAATAACGCATGCTGTTGAAATATGTTTAATTAATTTGACGATATACGTACGGGAACTGATTAATCAATATAACAATCATCCTTATTTCGCGGGAAATTGTGTTCACTTCCTGAGCGGAGCAAAAGAGTTCTACAATGACATCTTTTTATATGGTGTCCATGAAATTTCCATTTATGTCTTCTTTTGATTAGTACCCTTTGATTTTTTTTTCACAAAATTTGAAATTAGGACATACAATGTGTACATTTCCCAAATCAATGTCTCGGTTTAATTTACCGTCAATATATTCCTACGCGTCAGAAAATATTCTTAATATTACAGAGTTATCTGCACTTGTGGAAAGGTATTAATTGCGACGTCATGTGATTGCGAACCTAATGTCATACTTTTCAGAAAAGACAACATGAATTTTCCAAAAAAAAAAATAAATAAAAATGTCACAATGAATACCTACCCGCAAGTGTAATATGCAAAGACGCAATAGCAAACACACACACAAAATGTAAATATACTTGTCACTTCTACTATATAAACTAACCAAGACAAAGCGAAGTATATGACGGTATAACTGACACCCAAAACGTGACCATTATGATATTAATGTTGACGTCAACTGATCACCGTCAAAATGGCTGTTCCATCTTGTAGATTAAATCGTCGTTGATAAGCATTGTTAATGCAGATACCCTAAAATGAGTTGATAATGTAAATATAAGCATTAAAGATTGTCTGCAAAGCTCTGGCATCTTCTGGCATCTATATAGACAATATATGCCATAGGAAGATAGTTTAATGCTTAAATAATTACGTTGAGTTGAATGTTGTTGTAACGTTATAATATTGTTGCCATGACTTCATATAATTATTCTGTGCAGCAGGCTGTCTTGTCCTGGCTAAGATAAAGGTATGATTGAAATAACTCACCCTGAGCGATAGTGTGAATATTTCCGTCTAGGGTAAGAAAGAATGTTTTATATACTAAGCATAAGAATGCAAAATAATGTTATCTATGAATTTGTTATATTTAGGACCCCATGCCCAGCCTTAAAGCTCTAGCCGAGTTCCTTGGTGTGAAGGCGTCAGATGAACTATTGGAGGAAATCAATGATAAATGTTCTTTTGAGAAAATGTCGACAGTTGGTGAAGAAGCAAAGGAAAACACAAAGATTAAAATGATGTCAATAACTGGCAAAAACTTCATGTTTCGGAAAGGTTTGTACGAATTTGTTTCATTACTTCTGTACATCGTATATAATAAAAGTAATTTAAACAATATAACAATGTTCATAATAATCATTGATTTAAAAAGGATTACATATTGGTTGGGCCATTTTTGGCTTCCAAATCCGTCAAACCTACTATAAAGTTCAAATCCAGCAATTTATATATTTAATAAAAGTTTTTAAAATTTAACAGAATTGATAGGTCAAAAAGGGCCCAAACCATACATGGTCAATACAAATTGCGTGTGTAATAGAACTATTCAGATCAACAAGTGTTCTCTGCTATATTCGGTATATTCGCCAGACATATGTGGGGTAATGTACACCAGTGTATTTTCTAATGCTGAATTAGTAATTAGTAATTTCAACATGTCCTTCTGCTGATAACCGTACCGGAAAAAATAATAATTGTGAACTGGAGCATAAAGATACCATTATAACTTTGTCTTTAAAACATCATTTCACAGTGTCTAAATGGCACTTTGCATGGCATCATCTGCACGTGATGACGTCATTATAAGGTCAATGCTTTTTTTGGTAGAATCAAAATATAAACATTTCATACCATACAACAAAAACTTTATATTGCACGTCTTTATATTCAAAATATTTGTTTCTTGGCTCATATGATATTAGAAATTTTGCTCATATAATATTAGAAATGTAACATCATTAATGGAACATCCTATATAGTAAGAAGTAACGAATAATTTTAACTTCAAAGAGGCGAAAATCATTTGTGTTTGTAGTCCCCGTCATAAGATATATAAGAAGAGCACTATGGTTGGTAATCTAAGGACTCTGTTTGATTTGTCCCTTTTTTGGCCCACAAATTTGTCAAATTTTCAAAACTGTTATTAAGTACATAAATTGCTGGATTTAACATATCAAGTACATCCCTAATATAATTGTAATGATAGTTTTCTAATTTTGCAGCTTCAGTTGCTATGGTACCCACTCGAAATATACATAAATTATGAAAGTATGGATAAGATCATTTTGGCCGTTTTTTTGCTAGGATTTTGTTTTAGAAACCATAAAGTGCATCCTTGAACAAATTTTATATTTCTCCTGGAGATGTATTGGAGGTGCATACAGTAAATATAAAGTTTGTTCTTTGATTTGTTGATGCGCTCTATAGTTTCATAGACAAAACGTTAGCAAATAATGGTCAAAATAACATTTTCACAATTATGGATGATCACCATGGTTTAAATTTTTCACCATAATTTAAACTGCAAAATAAGAAAACAATGATTATAGTTGAATCAGGGATGTACTAAATATCTAAAATACAACAAATTAATCACTACATACCAAATTTGAAAATTTGATAAATTTTGAGGGCCAAAAAGGGCCCGAAAAATACATTGTCCTTTAACACATATCTTTATTCTTATTTCTCTAATGTTCAAATATTTCAAATATTTAAGAATTATTTAACGTTTTAGGTCAAATTGGAGACTGGAAAAACTGGTTCACTGTGGCACAGAACGAAGCCTTTTCTCAACTCATAGAAGCACAAATGAAGGACTCAAAATTACAATTCACTTATGAGTGAATGATCAAAGATTGATATAATAGCGAAGACCTCAGCTGTTTGTGGATGTGAAGTTTTTTAAACATATCTTTATAATTTTTGAAACACATTTTGAACAGACATTTTGCAGTTGTTGTGTATTGTCGAGTATAGAGAAAGAAAGAGAGAAGAGAAGGGGGAGGGAGAAAGAGATAAATCAATAAATAAACATACAGAGCTAAGTAGGTCATCCTAAAACAAAAGTAAAAAGATAAGGAACATTGCGAGAATATACTAAAATATTCATGAAGCAATCCTTTAGTCTAGAATACGCATTGTTGTCCATTGCATTAAACTATGTTTACGCCTTCATATATCTGTTTCCATCTTGTGATTAACAGTCAATGGGTCGTTTAGACAATAATTATTGTTACACGCGCGAAAAAAGACCATAATTAACATTATCACGCCTTCATCCCGCTCGCAAAAAGACGACAATCATCGCTATTACACCTTACCCCGCTCACGAAAGGCGATAATCATCGTTATTACGCCTTTACCCCGCTCACGAAAAGACGACAAGTATCGCTATTACGCCTTTACCCCCCTCACGAAAAGGTGATAATCATCGTTATTACGCCTTTGTCCGCGTTTGATAATCTTCACTTTTTGCATTTATTAGATAAGCACTTCTAATTGGAGATCGTAGATGGCTCATCTAAATAAGGAAATATAAAGCGGTGTGTTAAATTTGATTCATTTCGTTTAGTTCTATTCCGTCTTTGCATATTACAGAGTTAGCTCCCTTTCGGGTAGGTATCGATTGTTACGTCATTATTTGTGAGCGTAATTCACGTCGTGTTCGTCGAAAATTATGACGTTACGCTCGCAAACACGTGACGTCACAATCAATACCTACCCGCAAGTGCAGAAAACTCTGTAATATGCAAATACAGAATAAGTCATAGAATATATATATATACTTTCAACATAAAACAATACATTATCAAGATAAAGTACAATACTAAGCGTCAAATGGGAATGTAAAGTAAAGAACGACTCCTACAAAATATTACGTTAACAAATGTATAAACTATCCTTCTGTTGTTCGCCTTAATATTGTATTTAACCAATTATAGATTATTAAAACAAATGTTTGTTAATAGGAAATTATTTTGGGCGCACAGTTTTGGTTTGTAATTGGGTTGCAAAATTTGCATTGCAATCTACGATGTTGAAATATTTGTCAGTTTGAAACCATGTTACTTTTTTTAGCAGACATTGTAATTATTATACTCATTAAGCGTATGGTATAAGTTGAACAAACAGAGCATCGGAGGGAAATTTTATGCATTGTTCCACGATATTAACAATTACTTATAATCCAGGTGGGTATGGACTAACATATTTGGGCATTTTGAAATGTTCAAAATTGCGTCAAAGATCGCCACAGAACTATCATAAAAGTGTAATAAGTTTTTCGAAGGTGAAATTATGATGATTTACGGGACGAAATATTTTGCGTCGGTCATTTTTTAATTTCGTTACTGTGCGTTCTATAATTCATTATTTTGTTCTGGCGCTGCAAAAAGACGATATTTGGCCGGGCGAGAAGATGATGTTTAGTGGGAGAGATGATGATGATAATCGCTTTTATGAGGTGAAATAACGAAATGGCAATCATCAGCTACCATAGTTTAGGTGTGAATATCAACAACTGCTGTTTTTCCTCACCCATAATGTCTAGGACATGATCGTAGAAGGCGATTAAATTTAGGACATTATCATTGCTTTCATTCTTAAAAACAAAACATATGGAAAAATATACCTTACTGTCAAAAAATAAAATAGGTCACAGAGACCTAATTCTGTAAAATGCAAATTATACAAGAAAAAAGTAAAGAATATTTTCCAATTTGCTTCGTTTTCGACATATCATTGCATAATAATTCATGAAAAACCATTCAAAATATCAATTGGTTCCAGCAAAATTTGACAAAATAGACAATTAGTCTCACTGTTAACACAGCATAACTCACGAGGGACTGGCCTAAGTGATATCATTATGTCCTAACCCCAGAATATATGTAAACAACAAATTAATGCTTATCGGCCATAGCCGCCAGAATGCCCAAACTGACACTCTTCATTAGATTGCTTACGACAAAATGAGTACATGGGAGAGTTTAAGGTTGTTTATATTCAATAGGAAACCTCACTTCAAATTTGTGTTAACTGATTAAATATCATTACTTATTAAGATCTTGAAATAAGGTTGAATATTCTCAGTTTATAAATCATACTTTCGGTCATGTCCTGAATATTATCTCCGTATTATCAGATTGTCTATTTTATACCTGTTCACCACTGAAAACATATCCTGGCTACCTAGCTCAAAGACTGGGACGGTTTATTATGAAAGTTCAGGGGGAATGGATTATTTCAACCCTATCAGGTCTGTGTATATGTTTACCTTGACATGAACTGTCCTACTTAATGACATACCAAACATATATAGTTATCAAAATTATAATCGCATAAACGTTTGACTCATCTAACGTGTGTGTGATATTCAGGTAAGTCGACAACACACTATAAATTGTTTATGTAATTTGAACTTCAATTCTATGTCATAGTACTGCAACTGGGGGTTTTGAGATACCAAAACGCCGTGGGTAAAGTACGATTTCCCGTATATTAGTCCAACCTTTAGGTGATTATGACGTCATAAAAACAACGTCACAATATGACGTCACAATCACCTGAAGGTGCGACTAAACGCCGGTAAAAAGTACCTTTCCCACTTGGTTTTGACATCGCAAAACCGGCGTATGAAGAACATAAAAAGTTATCGCCAGAATTCATAATTCTACAATCTATAGTCAATATCATAATAACACTTTATATTATCAATAACAATTAAATATCCACGATATTCAAGCTATGTTGCATAGATTCGGTAAAGTTATTTTTTTCTAAATATTGCTTATGAATGTATTTCCTTTCAGGTTTAGTATGCCGTATATACCAGAGAGATACCCACGATACAAAGGCTATGCCTTACCAAATTTTCCAGTCCTAACAACGGACCTGTTAGGACACCTCGACAAAATAAAGAACTTTGATTCCAGGCCTTCTGATATTATGATTTGCACTTATCCCAAATCAGGTACATTTTTTGTTACTTTGCCCTCATTAAGCTCACCTAACAAAGCTACAAACACAGACTCTAAGCACTTACGACTTCGACGGATTTAGGGGTCATCTCAAAATACATAACTCTTACTCTCCTCAGATCTATAACGCACCAGATGGGCAATACATTATACTTGTACATTTATTTGTATCGCCAAAATAATGCAGAGCTCATACGCCCTCAGCGACGATATGAAATGAACACTATTTAAGCAAACTGATATCGAAGGTTGGGAAATATAACCGCAAAGTTTTTAAATCATACAATATCATTTGGTTTCCTTGGTACCAAAAGAAACGTCAAAATAAACATAAATTATTTTTTGACTGACAGAGACAATAGTCCTATTTAACAGTCCTATTGTGATCATGATCTTAGATGAGAGGTAGTTGGGACACCAGTTAGCCATTGGCACACTGTTCTAGTTTGTACTTGTATAAATAGGAGCCAAAAACTTAACCATGGAAACGGTTTATTTTTAGGAACGAACTGGATTTACGAAATACTCACTATGGTAATAAAAGGTTGTGCCGAATACGCAACAAAGAACAAGGGCGCATCAATGTTAGAAGCAATTGATGATTTTAGAGTCCTTGAGAACGTTCCAGAGAATTCGACAAGAATCATTAATTCGCACCTTCCTTTAGACGATCTACCACAGAAACACATTGAGAATGGATATAAAGTTGTGCACGTTATGAGGAATCCGAAGGACGTCGCTGTGTCTTATTACAATTACCTGGCTAGTAAGAAGGACAGGACGACCATGGAAGTGGCCCTAGACTTCCCAATCAGCTGGCCAATGTTTATTGACCATTTCGGACGTGGGGACGATCGTAAGTATTTGTATTGACATATTTACAGATACACTCTTTCAGGATGCTATTATCCAACTATTCCAATTTTAAATGGTGATGGAAATTTAGATAAACATATCTATAGTGACTGATATCGGCCATGTTACATTGGCCACCCTGCCATGTGCAACACTGCGCCAATCTAAGAGCGACAGTGCGACAATGCGCCAAGCGAAGAGCGACAGTGCGACAATGCGCCATGCGAAGAGCGACAATTTGAACAACGTAAAAATTGATATCAATTCCACTTGAGTGTGGCGATGACAAATGGACATTGTTGTCATACCTCGCAGTCACCAAAATACATATATATTACCAAATTATTTGTAGTTGAAGGCGTAGATGTAAGTCCTATTCTAGTTAAAAAAATCGATCGCGCATATTGAATCAAAATATACCACAGCTGAACATGCATTACTTCCTCCGGTTTCAGAAGTGTATGGCGGTTGGTTCAATTACGTGAAAACTCTTGAAAAAGCAAAGGAAACTGGTAAATTGTCTAACATCTTGACGTTACATTACGAACAACTAAAACGGGTAAGTTATATTTGAAGAAAAAAAAACAATTGTGTTATTTCTTTCACAAGCATTGACGTAGCGTTTGCCATTTATACGACTATCTTATATCTTCTGTATTTCGTTTTTTCAGCATCCGCAACGCATTTATTCCGAATATCTTCACCAAAATCAATTTCACGTGATTTCATTTTCCTGCTTTGGCGGTTACAAATAAAATTGCAAAAATCAATCGTCGGCAATCTGTGTTAGAATCATATCACTCCATACCGTGAAATTTTTCTTGGGAAAATCATTACGCTTAAAATGACAAAATTTCAAAATCACCGCGATAAAAATTGGTTTACATTATTTCATCACATACTTAACCGTTCTTCTCAATCATGTAATAAACAAATATGAGCTTGTTCCCATGCTATTCACTGTTGACAATGTAAATTATTTACTTGATGCATTGTAATGTGACATCAATAAGGCATTGTGATGGTATGTTGTTATTGTCGTGATGGCATGGTTTGTTTCCAGGACGCCATATATGATTGTTCAATGTGTGCAGGTTTCTTGCCTTGTGTAAACTTAATAGAATAGTTCACCCCTCCCCACTTGAGTGAAAGATAGGGAATCTCGAGATTCATATTGTTTTATTCTCAAGTGCACTCTCGTTATTACTGTACATAAATACAGAGCATTGTGAACGCGATGCAATGGAAGTCAATGGGTATGACGTCAACAAAGCATGGTTAGAGTTGTATGATAGAGATATCTCAACCTCAACGAAGTATAAATATATTCTGTCTAGGATAAGAAAGGGGGTTTCATATACTAAACACTGAAATGCAGAATTATATGATCTATGTATTTGTTATATTTAGGACCCCATGCCCAGCCTTAAAGCTCTAGCCGAGTTCCTTGGTGTGAAGGCGTCAGATGAATTATTGGAGGAAATCAATGACAAATGTTCGTTTGAGAAAATGTCGACGATCGGCGAAGAAGCGAAAGATAACACAAAGATTAAAATGATGTCAATAACTGGCAAAAACTTCATGTTTCGGAAAGGTTTGTACTGACTGGTTTCATTATTTATTGGAAATGTAATAAAAAAAATCACTTAAAACAAATAATCGTAATTGGTTTGAAAATTAAAAAAAGCACGTGAAATAGAACTTTTCAGAATAGCAGTTTAAGTATTCTCTGCTACAATCACCATATATTTGTTGGGAAATGGTAATGACAACGGAAATACAACTTTAGAACATAGGTATTGAAGACCTATTTGTACGCCAGTGTATTTTCTAATGCTTTGTTTGGTTATTTCAACCTGTCATTCTACTAATATTCATAATAATATCCATACAGAATTAAATAACTAAGAACTGAAGCATAAAGGGACTATCCATAATAACTTTGTTTTGAACACATCATTTCACAGTGTCAAAATGACATCCTCTTGGCGTGACATCATCTGAACGTGGTGACGTCATTATAAGGCCAATGCTTTTGTTTTAGCAGAATATTACCATTTCTTTCTCCATTCTAAAACTGTTTTATTCTTTATATTCCAACATATGTTTGTTGTTGCTCATATAAATCAAACGTTATCACAATATGAAAATGTCACATATTTTATGAGACATACTATATAATTATAATAAGTAACGAAGAATTCTAATATCCCATAAAAACAGGAAAATCTCAGATTTTTCATAAGATATATACGATAACAAGCACCATGGTAGTCTAATTTAACACATATCATTATTCTTACTTATAAAACGTTCAAATACCCTGTATTTGTATTTGTACATAGTACTTTACTTTTAAGGTCAAATTGGAGACTGGAAAAACTGGTTCACTGTGGCACAGAACGAAGCCTTTTCTCAACTCATAGAAACACATGAAGGACTCAAAATTACAATTCACTTATGAGTGAATGATCAAAGGTTTATGGAAATCTAGGCGTTACATAATCTGCGGCTATTAGGTGTGGGTTTTTTTTTCAAATACATCTGATAAGAAAATGTGATCCTAAATAAAGAATGCAATGATGTGTATTAGATAAAAAATATTCCTAATCCGTCTGGTATCCAGTGACTTTACACATGTCATGTCACCACATAAGCCGCTAGTGTAATATAATCTAGAGCGATTTTCAGTGAAATTCACCGAGATGTCATGACTCGACGCCAATAAACAATGACAAAATGGCGCCTCCGCTGGATTTATACGACTCATTTCAGCGTTGAAATTATTCAAAAATGCAGCTTGTTGTAGTTATGTGATAAAGCATACCTTAACAAGTATGGGAGATTGGGTTTGGATTTTTGCTCGTCAAAGCTCGCAGACGAAAAAAAATCTTCCTAAACTCGTTTAATAAAATCTTTTGTTACACCTTTACTTTGTGTTCCCTACACTATTCTTTTCAATAACAGTCCAATATTTCAGATGTTTGCGCCACAATTCGTTAGGATTCGGCACTACTTGGGAAATTCCGCCGATGTTACGTATCGACAATTGTCTATGTGTGGCTAGAAACAGACTGATCTAAACAAAAAACTGTTTTTTACCAATATTGTATACTGCCACGTAGTTTTATGATTCACAGTGGCCGAACTCCATTGTATAAATTCAGGAAGTTGCGTTTGCCGAAGTGAGAGATTAAACACCATGTTAGCGGGTATTGATATTCAATGGGTTTTTTTAATCATTCTAAGAACTTTACTTATCGTGCTAGATATCATTATAGATTCAGCGATTATTTATTTAACTTTAATAATCGGTAAAATTTTTCATATATTGATAACCACTTCATAATCGTACATAATCAATCATTAATCAACAACATCAGCATTCGAACCGACGAAATTCAGCAATTCTCATAACAAATTGGACGAACTATTGAATGATTCATAATGGATGATGAACAAATTATGTATCGAGAGACAACCTAACAATATATGTGCTGCTATTAATCTAATTAGATAGTTTTGGTTTAATATACTTATCCTTGGTTTACATTATTTTATTTCGTAATACTTCAATTTCGCTCATAGCATAAACGTATTGAACATCTGGCTTTAATCAGATTGCATTTTCATTGAAAGAAAACCACGAGTTATCAGCAAATAAAGAAAAAAAAATTGACATCAGCGTATTTCACTTCGTGTCCAATTGGCTGATGCAACGGCGTAATGATTTCATAGAAAATAGTCCCTCAAAAATTTAATCTCAAGGGATTATGTATGGTAAATCACACGGGTACCAAACATCAAGGTGTACTCCCAATAAACTGCGAAGCGATAACTAATCAATGTACTTCTTGATTTTTGTGCGTTATATGTCCATAAACATAAACTTTATTCAAGTTGATCCTTAAATTAACTGCAGTTTCTTAATCTTCAAAGGTAATAGTCCGTCGACCGAGATACTCACGTTGGATATATGTTAATTACATTAAATATCACAACCTTTTCACTCTTCCATCGATTAACAACAAACGTACTTGGTCTACATCAGGTTGCTATGTTGTGATTAACTATGTAAGGAACCACAGAGTTACCATCTCACAATAGCCCGGTTATTCCTGATGGAGTTTTCGTGTTCGACTCAATAGACACAAACATACGTCGTGTTTGTTTTAAAATATTCATTAAACCTTAACAATCAAAACCCACATTATTTGATAACAGAAAGGAAAATAGGCCGAGCACGCTCTTGAAACATAATTAACTAATTAGCTGTCCGTACCAATGGTTAGATAGTATATGTATTGTTCGAGCATATAAGTTAATTAAAGCGAGTAACAGAATGGCAATAATGGTAGAAAAGTATACTTAATGTTTTTCAAACATCAACATGAATCGTCTAATGAAATTGGTATTATGTTTTCTCACGACAGCAAAACAATTTCTGTATAAATATTTGGAAATAAGCTTTACCATTTTGTCAAACATAATGAAGACTCCCACAATTATATGAATATACCACTGCTTCCCAAAACATAGACATTCACACATGCAACATATTGGAGGATGTCCTTAAATGGATAACCAATCAAATTTAGTATAACATCTGACCAACCTACATATTTCCTATCATGTGTGACATTGTTTTAATCTCGAAATGCTCGTCAGAAAATAAATATCCCGCTTTCATAAATATTGGAGGAAGAGAGCAAGACGAAATGAGCATTGTTATGGAGATATCGGGTACCAACATTCAGGGAAAAGTTATGAGAAGCTGTTCAGACAAAACTAAACATTGTGTTAAAGGAAAGATTTCACAAAGGTTGCTACAAATGTAAAACGCTATAAATGATGACTTTAGAGTGAAAGTTTGTTGAAATGCTTTAGAAATTAGATAGGATTAAAAAAAAGAATTACAATGAACATCTAACTATAGGGAGGGAGAAAATACTGTTCAGATTGACATGAGGAGGTTAAAAGAGATTTTGGGGGAGACGTAGAAAAAAAAATACCCATTGTCGGCGCAGGCTTCAGAAGCACGACTGGTCAGACGAAAATGAGCTGATGTTTAGCGGACGAAAAAAGACGTTGAAGCAAAAGTATTCCAAGGAATATTTCAGGGAGACGATTTCTATTTAGACAAAAAATATGGTGCAAAAGGGATTTTTGCAAATGGCTGATGCAACGGCGTAATGATTTCATAGAAAATAGTCCCTCAAAAATTTAATCTCAAGGGATTATGTATGGTAAATCACACGGGTACCAAACATCAAGGTGTACTCCCAATAAACTGCGAAGCGATAACTAATCAATGTACTTCTTGATTTTTGTGCGTTATATGTCCATAAACATAAACTTTATTCAAGTTGATCCTTAAATTAACTGCAGTTTCTTAATCTTCAAAGGTAATAGTCCGTCGACCGAGATACTCACGTTGGATATATGTTAATTACATTAAATATCACAACCTTTTCACTCTTCCATCGATTAACAACAAACCTGTACTTGGTCTACATCAGGTTGCTATGTTGTGATTAACTATGTAAGGAACCACAGAGTTACCATCTCACAATAGCCCGGTTATTCCTGATGGAGTTTTCGTGTTCGACTCAATAGACACAAACATACGTCGTGTTTGTTTTAAAATATTCATTAAACCTTAACAATCAAAACCCACATTATTTGATAACAGAAAGGAAAATAGGCCGAGCACGCTCTTGAAACATAATTAACTAATTAGCTGTCCGTACCAATGGTTAGATAGTATATGTATTGTTCGAGCATATAAGTTAATTAAAGCGAGTAACAGAATGGCATAATGTTAGAAAAGTATACTTAATGTTTTTCAAACATCAACATGAATCGTCTAATGAAATTGGTGTTATGTTTTCTCACGACAGCAAAACAATTTCTGTATAAATATTTGGAAATAAGCTTTACCATTTTGTCAAACATAATGAAGACTCCCACAATTATATGAATATACCACTGCTTCCCAAAACATAGACATTCACACATGCAACATATTGGAGGATGTCCTTAAATGGATAACCAATCAAATTTAGTATAACATCTGACCAACCTACATATTTCCTATCATGTGTGACATTGTTTTAATCTCGAAATGCTCGTCAGAAAATAAATATCCCGCTTTCATAAATATTGGAGTAAGAGAGCAAGACGAAATGAGCATTGTTATGGAGATATCGGGTACCAACATTCAGGGAAAAGTTGTGAGAAGATGTTCAGACAAAACTAAACATTGTGTTAAAGGAAAGATTTCACAAAGGTTGCTACAAATGTAAAACGCTATCAATGATGACTTTAGAGTGAAAGTTTGTTGAAATGCTTTAGAAATTAGATAGGATTAAAAGAAAGAATTACAATGAACATCTAACTATAGGGAGGGAGAAAATACTGTTCAGATTGACATGAGGAGGTTAAAAGAGATTTTGGGGGAGACGTAGAAAAAAAAATACCCATTGTCGGCGCAGGCTTCAGAAGCACGACTGGTCAGACGAAAATGAGCTGATGTTTAGCGGACGAAAAAAGACGTTGAAGCAAAAGTATTCCAAGGAATATTTCAGGGAGACGATTTCTATTTAGACAAAAAATATGGTGCAAAAGGGATTTTTGCAAATGAATGTGGCGAAGAAAAATGCACTGCAAGACTTTTGAACACTAGATGGATGCTCCGTCGATTCTGAACCACTACATTATACTACCCGATTTCTCTACCGCTTAAAGTTACTAAATCATTAGATTTACATAGATTTCTTAGGGTTTTTGACTTCCTACAAACGTTCTTATAACTGAAATTAGAAAGTTTTCAAAATTACAACATTTAACTTGAACTATTGGCAATGTTTATCAACGTTAAAATATCGCCAAACACAACAAGAAATTGTATCTGTCGGCATTGAATGTTTACAACGGAAAGAACCGAGTGCATCTTTGAGTTCGGAATCGAGGTCGCTGAAAATCTCATCCGGCTAATGGATATAGATGTAATAACACCACTAAGAGGCAACTTATATTTTATCGGTTACATTGGCCTGATTAAGCGTAATAGCCGATAAGAAACGTAATGTGGGGGGGGATTGATTCTTTAATTCAACACACAACCATATATACTTTATAAACTTTTTTCATATATCGTTGAGTAGAATCCTTGTACACATTTATAGACAGTGGCATCGATAAACGGAAACTAATGAATACTCAAATTGCCATGCTAGCGATATTTTGGTGTTTGGGGGGGGGGGGGGGGGGGGGTGGGGGGGCAATCTCCTACGAGAAAAAATAGAATGGCTAAGATGAGTTTAACGATGCATTTTGATGAATTCAGTTGCGAGCGTCGAAGACGCGAGAATTTGGTGTTTGAGGGGTCCGGGGGTCTCCCCGGGAAATACATTACGATTTAGAATTTTACGATGCATTTTGATGAATGTGGGAGCGCCTGAAGGCGCGAGCTTTGGGTGTTTGAGGAGGTCCGAGGGTCTCCCCCGGGTAAAAATATTAGATTTATTATTATAACTTTAAATAAAAAAAGTATTATGTTTAATAACGCTTTAAAATCATTAAAATATATCGTAAAACTCATCACAGCCATTCTAAATCTAATATTTTTACCCGGGGGAGACCCTCGGACCTCCTCAAACACCCAAAGCTCGCGCCTTCAGGCGCTCCCACATTCATCAAAATGCATCGTAAAATTCTAAATCGTAATGTATTTCCCGGGGAGACCCCCGGACCCCTCAAACACCAAATTCTCGCGTCTTCGACGCTCGCAACTGAATTCATCAAAATGCATCGTTAAACTCATCTTAGCCATTCTATTTTTTCTCGTAGGAGATTGCCCCCCCCACCCCCCCCCAAACACCAAAATATCGCTAGCATGGCAATTTCCTTCGATCGGATGTTTGGAATGTTCACGCGTCGCGCATGCACATAGGGGTTGTTTACACTCGCCGAAAGATAATAATATGAAATAGTGACTAGGTCGGTCCTATTTATTTTCAGTTTTTCTCCATTTTGAACAAAATTGTTATACAAACTTTTAAATATTGTTATTAACACAAAGTACACAACTTTTACAATTAATTTTAGTCCTATAATTCTTTTTATCTTTTATTACATGATTTTTTAGCGATTTAGTCCCTTTAAGCTATCTGGTTGCCGACAATCGACTCGGCCGCAGAACTGTATTTTATACGTTCCTTTTGGTCGACAGATTGCTTATCGTATATGTGAATATCGTAAAAACAAACGCGAAAAGCAAACCATGAAATCTGAAAGTCTCACTTTCCAAGGTTAATGGACTCTTAACTACAATTTTATGTCTTTTTTGTATCCTACAAACATTCACACATGCAGTATATTACACTGAGTGGATGCCGTACTTTGATGCTAAGGCAACTGTTAACAGGACGTTAAACCGTATAAAGCAAATCAGAATTCCGACTACAGGATGCCGACGATAATATCGACAAAGGGGATAATAACGATTTAGATACACAATGTAACTAGGGAGACAATGGACGATTTTCCGGGTGTCTGTGTGATGACTTTTTATTGCTCCGCGTCGGTGGTTTCATAAACGTAACTCAAACAAAGCCATTTACTCTTCCAATTGAATTACCACACTTGTAAGATTCCAATATAGCGCATTAGAGGTTCAACAACCTGCGGTCGATACAATGTTCGATATAAAAGAGTTAGCTACATTGTAGTCCCAAACAAACTCCGCTTTGATTCGCCGGGAGGTTAAAAGTTAAGTTCTCTTGACACATATTTATGTTTGTACTTAACGCACAATGGGTGTTGCAGGAAAGTGTAGTCCCTTGCATGTATTTCCGGTATTAACGATTGCAATTAATTCTCGATCACGTGATATCGATTAAGTTTCCAAGCAATCAGTTAACGTTGATGGAATTCTACATAGCCATAGAGGATGCAGATCGCTTCAGTTCATTGGAGAACAGCACACCGATTAGTATTTCTGGAGATCACCATAAATGGCTAAAAATCGTGGGCCTACAACATCTACTTTGAAAAATGATTGTAACTATGCCATGTGCACTACAAGTATAACTGATTAATTCGCGAATTTATGTTTTAATCAAAATCGGAGTTTCGGACTTTCTTATTTGATTATCTTTGTGGTAAGAGGAGATATACTAGAAGACTGTGGCATAAGCCAAGTAATGGAATATTCCAGGGATAATATGTCCACTCAATTGATTGAGTAAATAATTAGCAATTAGCATCAAAATTTTTTGTCAGAATTTTCATAATCATGACAAATTACGTGATAGAGATTGTAACATTATGTGCAATCGCCTGTATAGTAAAGGCTTCTTTGCGACAAAGTATTTTCTTGGATATAAACGATTCGTCTTTTGCGAAAGGATATAAACTATCGTCAAACGTGTTTTATGTCTTTGAACCCGTAGGCGTTCTACAGTGCATAAGGGAATGTAAATTAAGATCTAAATGTAAGATTATAGGGTGGAGTTTTCAAAGGTGCCACCTTGGTGAAAACGAAACTGCAACGATAGCTTCGACTGACATGAGGAATTTAGTAAGCCGACCGACTGTATTGAGTAGTGCAATCGTAGGGAATATTGTGGGAACATGCGATCTACATACTTGTCCAAGTGGGAAGAAATGTGTTCAAAGGTCAAACGGTTCGCCTATCTGTTTAACATCAGAGTGTCCAGATCCACCAAGTATAACATCGGCTACCGTCACATCTGCAACAAGAACGGTGAATATCAATGTTTCGTATTCATGCTTGGATGGTTCTGCCGGCAATGGTAACCGCAGTACAACATGTAAACCGGACGGGACATGGACATCGGCAACTTTGTCTTGTCCGTCTCTTACCAAAACCACACACGCTAGCTCTGCACAAGGAGTTACAGAGACAAGCACAGTCTCAACATTTGCATCAACTTCAATTACAAACGGAATTTCTACAAGCACAACGCTTGTTACAACAATATCTGATTCAACTACACAGGCGATTACAACAACGCAGTCGATTACAACAACAGGATACGAAGAGACAACACCAATAGAATCTGACACTTCTGCAGTTTCAGACGGACAGCAAACAACCACTCCTTCCAAAACATCTATTTTTTCGGACACGAGTTCTACACGTGTCACTTCCGCTGATCGAGTATCACGTTCCACTTTCGGAGCGACAACTACTAAAGAGCCCGGATGTAAGGATTCGTACACAGATATATCATCAGGCTCAGTATCGATGTGTTATAAAGTGTACAATGACGTCACAGATACGTATGACGGGGCAAAAACCAGATGTGTAGCTGACGGAGCGGAATTAATGTATGTACGGACAAGTGATAGGGCAAGCGTTTTAAAAACACAGAACGGGGACAACCAATTAAAAAATAAACCTTATTTTATCGACGGAAGTGATGCCGTCGTTGAAGGAGTTTGGAAACACAGCGACGGCTCCGACGTGATAGTGGCCTTATTTAAGAAATCCCCAACTACCGACAATTCCAAGAATTGTTTAGCAATAAAGAATGATGGACAGTTTTTTGATGAGGATTGTTCCAATTCTAACTCTTTTATTTGTGAGATATTGGTAAGTTAGATTGTGTTGTAGAAAAGAGGGGCAGTCTGCTCAGCAGATATGTTTTACACAAATACAGCATTGAAATACTTTAAAAGTTATAGTTTTCGTTACTTTTCGCTTATTTCAATATCAAGAACTCTACTCAAATCTATTTACACACTTACATAGAAATAAGTGCAAATCTTGACAAACGACTGATTCTATAAGACTGTTAACCACTTTACTTCGCGTCGACATTTTTTTTAACTTATTCGACCAAGGGGTCTGACTTGTCAATCGTTCACTTACATATACGTTTATGCAATTATTAGTGAAACTCGCGTTCGGGGCCTTTTCAGAAGATTACTCGAAAACTTGTTTCTCGCGAAAAGTGGGTTACAGAAGATGGACATCACGAAAATTATCATTCGCAAAGAGAATGAAAACAGACTTTGAGAAAATATTCACAGTATTCACAGTACCGTTTCCGTTTAACTTGTTTTGGTTGAAAACATGTTAAAAGACCTTTTCACCTCCATATGTGTATGACTACACACTGTATGTAGGAAAATCATATCAGTTGTCAAGGTGATCAATAACAGCTCTTTGATTTTCTCAAATATCTGTTTACCTCATGATATATTTCTGTTTACATTTTTGTTTCCAACAAATTGTTCAGACCCTGCTTACATTACATACTGAAGATTATCTTTGTGATCATAAACATTGTTATAACGAACATTTGTGAGTAATGTTTTTGTCGTTTGTATTTATTCTAGAACATTTTTTTAGACTTTTCGTATATAACCATTATGCCATAGTAGTATAACTCATGAACATAATTTGATTTATTAAAAATATGTGTACCATGTATATATATTTTGAATTAAGAAAGAAGATTCTTTCTGAAACAAAATAGAATTGTGTAATTCAATCACTTCGTGTTATCAGAGTAAACTCACCCCTGAAATTTCAGAATGGACTAATCTAGTCTTTGATTTTGAAGAGTCATAATGTGTTTTCAGGGGTGAAAGACCTTTTCATACACAATCACTACTCGAACATATGTTTTGGATTTCCTTAATTGTAAGTTGGTCCTTAGTGATTTGAGCAGTCGACATACCGTTAAACAAAAATATTGTACTTTATAGTGTGTTCAAATATAAAACCTAATCGTTCATCCAAGTCAAGTTCCAATGTCTGATTTGATGTGAGTATAGAAAAGTAAATGTTAATTCTAAATTATTCCAATAAAGGAATCATTTAAAAAGGATAGATAGGTACTTAGTATTCGAATAGAGTTAAACTAGTTAGGATATTTTGAGCAGGGATATTTTCGAATATGAGTATGAATTATTGTTTAATAATAGTAATAAAAAATCATAGCATATTGTCATTTGTTAGGGAGTATTATTATTCTGTAAAGTATTAGTTGAACTTGAAAATCTATAACTCGAAGACAATGTTTAACTTTTCCACCCCTGAAAACACATTTAGACTCTTCAAAATCAAAGACTAGATTAGTCCATTTTGAAATTTCAGTGATGATTTTACTCTGATAACTCGAAGTGATTGAGTTAACGTGGAATGACCATATACGACCAACAGATTTTATTAGATGTTTTCACAACAATCCTTTTATTGCTTTACCTGAAATCAATAAAATGTGTTTTGTTCTTACTCCAGGATTGATCCCACTTCATCTTGTTGATAAAGTAAAACAGTATTACCGCGCCTAAAAGACCATATTCTCGTATGATATCCTTTAATTGGTTCATTAGATTGTCTATATAACTCTACAGTGTTTGTAACTTCTCTTGACGTCGTTAACTGCTATTTTAGTTCAGATATTATCAAAGCAACCAAAATTGTAATGATTAATCGATTACAACGTTGTATAAACTGTCACTTCGATTTTGTTCACAGTATTCGAAATATTATATCTCCGAGCTTAAATCATAAGATGTATAGATATATTTGAGCCAAACCAACAAGTATAGATATACATGTACATATATTATAGGAGTTGCTAGGGGATCAGCTTGCCAATCAATATTGTTGCCCTCACACAGGACGGATTTCACTAAACATACGACAACTTAAAGATGCTCCATCGCAGACGATTAAGTATTTTTCATCAGGCCCAAAACTTACTTTATACCATTACCACCATTGAAAAGTTTGAGTTTCTAATTTTACTTTAAGTTAAAAATATGAAATTTAATTAATTGCATCCCGAAAAAATTCCGTGGCACTATATCCTATATGGAATGAAGTACTGATTGCGCATGCACCAAAGGCAACATGAATTATTTTTATAGTATTATTTATACACGATTAAACACCAATTATTGTTCAAATGATCATTATCATTTTTGATGGAGCATCTTTAATGCTTTAGAATTCTACATTTTGTTCTTTCCTGGTATGGGTTTGTTTTAAAAACTAACATTTATACCTGTTCCTTTTTCTCTACATTGCAATTATTATCACATTATTTTCCATAAACTTATTTGATTGTTACTGATGTGATGTGAGTTGTTGTGATTGGACACAGTTAACTCATCGACTATTTTACGTGCACTGTAAAAACATACAATTAATAATGGGACTAAATCATGTACCACGTGATGCCAGATAACTTTATTTTTTGTAATCTTCCCGCTGAAATAACGTTAGCGCATTCTATTGACGTCATTCCATCACCAATAGAAACAGTAGTCCCAACAGTGATAACAGATATCACGTGGTACGTGAATGAGTCCCATTCCAATGATGTTTTTTGTATAGATTGTGTGATTATATTAATTGTATGCTAACAATACATCATTTATTTGTGTAATAAAATCCATTTTCATCAGAAATGACCAGGTTTTCATTTCCGTTTATATATTTACACTGGAACCGAAAACACACGATAAAAAAGTTCATTTAATATTCATATAGCGTCAACATAGTGACGTCACTGATCAGTATGTTTTAAAAGATACAATTGGTTTCTTATGTTAAATCTGAAAATTATCTTTATATCAATATCCTTGATATTAAAGCACATAGTATATCTAATGTTAATGTATCATGTTACACCTACTCGGATTTTTTATTGGTTGATTATGCTTAACGCACTGTAAAATATTTTATCATTTAAAGACACTCACTAGTATATAAGAAGCTGCTGTGGTGGGCGCTTGTTTGTTTTAGGATACTGTAGTATGTCCGTGTTGTTTCCTCTTGCAATTTTAATGTAGTACTTTCTTACTTCGTTGAAATATACTGTAAATTAGCTATATGTACGTAAAGATAATGTGCGTCGAATAGCGAGGACAAAAAGGGGTAGATCGCCTGATTATCAGTTTATAGCATACTACCAAGCCAAGTGTGCTTCAGACTGATTGCTCTATCGGCAAGGGATTCAGGAGACACAACACGAACGTACAGCAGTCTCCCAAAACACGCCACACACATAGTCGTAATTATCTTGTTAAAGAAATAGCCATAGTAGACCCAGGGTCAAAATCAGAACCCTTCAGATTAGCATTCACAACACACAACGACTAAAATCATCGAGCATGAAGAAAATGAACTTTTTAAACCAATTGAAATTTCATTCTTATTCGGAGTTTATGGAGAAGATAATGAACATAGAATTTTTATTTGAACTTTTGAGGAATGTTTGAAAAAAAAAATCTGTGACGAATCGGGTAATGAACTAACAAATAGACATTAACTGTTTACTGGTTACTTGACGCCACTATTGTATACGTGATTATTGTGTATGCTAAATGACTTTCACAGCGCATAAATTATCTTTACGTGACATCTATTAACGGTAACAGAACCACGACCAAAGCAATGCCATTTGTTCATTAGCGATTGTCACATAACAACAAAGCAAAGCTTTTGCATCAATAATCACTTGTCTTTTCATGTTCAACTCAATTCGTATGTGAGATTATAAAGCTTTTTATTCAAATTATAAAGTACATTCGTTAAAATATGTTTGAAGTCGAAAGTATTAATCTAGAGTTAAGATGATTAAGTTCACGGAATCATAATTTGAATTTATGTTTTAAATTACACTTAATCAAATTGTACTCCTGTACTATGTTTGCAGAATGCCATTGAGTGCAAGCAAAAATTAAGTATATAATTTGTTCAAATCTCATTGTCGAATTTATTTATTATCTAAAAGTAAATGTATTTGAAGGGGGCAACAGGTGTTGGTCGAGATTGAGAGTCTATGCATTTACATCATTTTCACAAGTCTAGAATAATCTGAATAAAATCATCTGTTCGTGGCGTGTTCGTAGAACTACGAAAACGAAGCTATCAACAGATGATTTTAATCAAATTGGTTCTAATAGAGATATTTCGTGGGGGTATGATTATTAAAGGGCTTTAATATTCATTGTCATTCATGTATTGGTTGCATACACTTCAGTGAGATAGCACTATGAAATGGGCACGACTACAAAGAAACGCCACATAAAATATTGCTCTCCCACACACCCTCTCCCAACACATACAAACAAGATATGGTCCTTAAATGGCATTAGGTGATGAGCAACATAGAAACAAATCAAACTATCATGCACGGATCAGTTTCAAATCATCCATGTATTAAGCGCTTCTAAAATGCAAACTGAAGCTTACTTATCTCGTTCTTCTATGTCTTGGCTATGATACTTAAATCCAATGCGTTGTTTATGCTATGTTGTGCCAGCTAACTGAATATGTTGGATGCTTATCCGATTTGGTCATTCAAGGTTTTTTCCATTTGTGCAATCATCTATTCTCGGGTAACCTCATGCATTATCTAGGCATTATTTACGTCTATGAAAAAAAAGTTCGTCCGGTTTTGTTGTTGTTTTTATTTATTTTTCTTTGTCTAAGATTTCATAAATCAAAATGATATTGAGAATAATGTTCATAATGCAATTTGACTAACTCAATACGGTACGAATTAGGCATTAATTTCTGTGTTTTTACGAACGTTTACAATAAAACAAATTGATGTGGTGCATTGATATATTAGCTAATAGTTTAATTTGGCCAATGACTCTGTATTATTTAAAATTTCTCACGTACAAGTCTTTCAGTCTATGAAAAATTGTCTTCAAACTTCTAATAAAAAGAAATGAGTGTAAAATATGAAATAAAATTATTACCTTATGATAAGCAAACCAAACTGTTATGGGTATTATTCTTTTTTCGTTAAGTGTTTTCAGCATGGAATGTTAAAGGTTGTCTCCTAGTCTTATCATCTTTTCAATCATGGTCAGCTGAATAAATGTTATACGCCTCACCGTAATGACGCTGTGTCCAATTATCAGTTAATATCTAGAAATGCGATGGTGACGCAAATACAAAAGCGTCAAGAGTATACCCTTGGAAACGCGTTGATATCACTCTTATAATATATCATATAATATATATTATATGATATAATCCTTACCCACACGCACTGTGTAAGTCGATAAAGGTCAGCATGGCCACTACTTAATATAAGCCATATTATATGTGATTTGATTGAAATGGAATATGTTTGTCGAAAAATATAAGGATGTATGTAGACGTATGATACAGATTTTGGAAAGAATATTGGATTTAAGTAATGTAGAATAAAATCGTTACAATTACTAACTTTATATTAATATTCTGATATTAATGTTGATTAGATATTGTATTTAGTCTCAAAAATTGATTATACATTTTGTATTATTTTTTTCATATCACGATAAAATAGTGACATAAATGCTTGATTTAACAAAATAAAAATACATGAATGTTTAATGTCGATTTCATCGATATCCACTTCGATAGCGTCGTTTTTGTGACATTCTTTGATTTTTTCTATTGAGGTATGAAAGGACAAAATCGGCCAATTAGGTTGTCGGATATAGTGTAAAAGTAATGAACAATTAATATTTGTATCAATCCAACCAGAAGCACGATGCTGAAAGAACCATAGGTTTTGGAATAGCACGGCATCGTATCAAAATTATAATCATTCAAGTTTGACTTCATGTTACAAAATAAAGTTATATTTAGATCATGATGAAGCCTATGAAATATTTTCCTGAATAATCAACTTATTCATCAATACTATTTATTAGTATTCAAACATTGACTTTTTTGCTTTTCATTCATCGAATTATGACAGAAGAAAAACAAATTTCAAAAAAGCATGTTTTGCTATATTCCAAGAAAATACATTGTGAACAACAACACAATTAGATATGATACTACACTACATATTGGTACGCAGTGAGATATTCCGTTTTAGCACATAGATTTTTCACCACCTGGGTATGGAAATAGTTACGAAAGCCGATTGGTGTAAATGAAATGTGAAAAAAAGCATAGCGCGAGTATATAATCAGTTTAGGAAAAATTCAATCTACACACAAATGACGGAATTGTTTAAAGAAAAGTTAATGAAAAAAAGGAAAATACAATATACGCTCTGTAATCCCTCCGGTTTATTTCGCGGAGTACGGTGAGTAAACCTATACCAGATTTCAATTTAATACTGACACCAACATTGATTTTGTGGAGATGAATAACAACATCAATAAATCTACTTCTTCAATTTGATGACGAATATTTTACAAGTCTGCATCGACAGAAACAAAAGGTGAAATTCTTAAGAATTCTTCGGTAACGATCAATAATGACAATGTCTGGCAAGTTCATTACGAAATGAAAATAAAACTGATTTTGTCTCCAAATCAATTTGATAAAGGTAATCATGTACGTCGGTAGACAATGGAATCTAACGGTGATTTTCAGAAACAATCGTTAAATTGACATTCACTTCACAATTAGTGAGAGTGTTTTTTAGTACAGAGGCACTGATTGGTTCATTAAGTGATTGATTAATTGATTGACCGAGTAACTGATTGAATGGGCGATATTAAACGGCCTTGTCTTTAGAGTAGGCCAAACGAATATGACTTGAGGAAGCGCTTTCAATATAATACATAATAGAAAGAGTCGTTGAAGTTGATTTTGTTCTATGTCTGTTTACATTAAGGGTCTTTAAGGACGACTGGTGTAAGATATGAAGGAAAGCTGAAGAACCCGGGGGAATTATCCACTCTACGGTCAATACTTTGTTTGTTTGATTATTTTAACGTCCTATTAACAGCCAGGGTTATGTAAGGACGGCCTCCCATGTATGCAGTGTGTATACGTAGCGTGTGTGAAGTGCGAGGTGCGTGTTTTGGGAGAAGCCCTTTTTATAGTCCTATATTACAGAACTCAAAGCCTTCCACACAGGGGCGAACGCTAAACTTAAGGCCAAAAGTGAGGCGGTGTCAAGGGCGGCATTAGGAAAGATAAAATCAGTTAGAGAAAAGATTAAATTCTAAATTTAGTCGCCTTTTACGATCATGCAATAGGGGCCGCAGGTACAATTCAAACGCCCTACCTGCAGGGACAACCTTCAATACTTGGCAACTGCCACACTTGTATTTCGAACTCGTAACCTAGATTATGTGAAAAGCTATTGATAATATACGAAAATCTTAAGCATTTGTCCATCTTTGGCGATAACAAGCGTTTAAAAGAAACCATACTCTAACTTGATATAATATAATCTATATAAATATTAAAATTAAAATGAAACTCATCAAAAAGAAAATTCATTATATACATCACAACATGTTGTTTGTAGAGGCTGTTAATTACGTTTTATACAAAGGAATGGATGTCTTTCGCGTATTAAAGTATGAGTCATTCTCGGGTAAATATACTCAATAATCTGGCTTATGAATAAGATTGACCTCCTTTGGACGGATGTGGCTAAACTACTTTTTTTGTAAAATCTTGAATTGTCCTCAAAAGAGATAGAGAAAATAAATTGAAAATATATGCATACATGTATACATATTGAAACGAACTGCTTCCTCGTCTCTACTTGAGGGTTTTTCACTCAAGTCTAAAATACTGGGTTGTGATCACAGATCATCTGATTAGCCAATTATTGGAAAGAATAACTCAACGCCTCAATACAAGTTCATACATATAATTCTGGTTCTGCAGATACAGAGTCACAATGTGTAATCATACTCTCTATCACTCTAACAACTGTACAATTAGAGTTTATGCCAGAATATAGAAGTTATAAATGGTAGCGAGTACAAATGTACAATTATCTAAGTTGATAGTTAAACTCCCTGTTATAATATATGACTTGTCTTTTTATAAAGAAACAACAAAGTGATAACTAAGATGCAATAGCAACAATCGCGACAACAGAATAAAGATAATAGTTACTCAGTAGATTTAGTTAGTAGTTTATAGACATTGATCAATATGCATCAATTTCACTATTACAAGATTTCAACCCAAATATCTTGTAATAGATAGTATACAAGAGAACTCTAGCCTCTTGTATTAACACATGTAATTATCTACAATTATTTATGGAAATTGAGCAATGCATCAATTTCCCTATTACAAGATTCACAATTCCAAACATCTTGCAATAGAAATACTCAAGGCTTTTAAACCACTGTGTTTGTAATAAATACAACTATTTATAGAAATTGATCAAGTAACAATCAATTTCCCTATTACAAGATTAACTATATCTTGTAATAGAAATACAAGAGTACACTAGACTCTTGTATTATCCTATACAAATATTATAGAATTTAAGAATAGTTTATAGAAATTGATCAAGTAATAATCAATTTCACTATTACAAGATTAACTATATCTTGCATTAGAAATACAAGAGTACACTAGACTCTTGTATTATCCTAAGTACAAACTATTTATGGGAATTGATCAAGTCATCAATTCCTCTATTACAAGATTAGGCTCTAAATATCTTGTAATAATCTATTATAAGTTATGCCAACTTTCCTATAATCGATATAAGGGAGATAACTCCTGTAGGCCTAGCTACTAATGAACCAAAATGGCGCAAGAATACGTATCCGATGCCGGGAGGAGACGTTAAAAATCACAGTAATCGCTCCGCCTTATATACCCCTCGGGCGTCCACATTTCCTTATATGGAAAAAGTGGAGGCAATGTGGAGGCAAAGTGGAGGCCCTCCAGACTGTTTACAACAATAGCAGTCGTACATTGCCGACGTCACAATATAGTGCCAAAAATGAAAGCACAAAGAAAATGTTATACATAGCGTAAACCAACTGTTTATTGACTGAAAAATGTTCTGTGAATACACAAAATATAGTTACAAATATCTGATTCCGTTTCCGAGCCGTATTTAAAAATGTACAAAAAACCAACCGGAACGTCAGCGTCAACAGTTTCACCGTGAAAGCAGTACAACTGCTTGGACCGAATATGTCTTGAAATCGACCGTTGTACGCCACAAGTACGTATTAAACACATACATTTTGATGAATAGTATTGTTATTGTCTTAACGATCAATGAATTAAACCATAAGATTGATCATGGAGCTTACATAGACAAAATACCTAATTCAAATTCTGACCGCCTGCTTAGTCACGATCCAATATGGCGGCTATCGTTGCCAATGACACACTACTTGCCAACAAACTATTTCACATACAATCTATTATCACATACATTTACCATCTGATAGCATGGTCAGTTAGATAAAAACATTGCCATTTGCCATGTACTGCTAATAATATACAATTCAACCGTTATTACACGTTTATTCCATGTAAACACACCAGGGGTACAGTTCAGTAACATAAACACACAACAGCTGATCGTGAGTCAGCTGATCTCAAATGAACATTCGTTACATTACCCCCAACTTTCAAAACGTTGACGTCCTCGTCAACTAAGTATTAACGCTATAAATAACGAATGTGAATTTATCAAATTCAAAAACACTTCCTGATACTGAGCAACCATTAAACCTTCAGGACTCAATAATTAATCTTATACATAAACGTAGATTACAATAATGTTTCCTTCTGTCATTTCTGACCCAAACATACACATACAGCTAACGTGAACTCGTATAGCTCTATCCGAGGATTAATACATCCTTCTACTTAATAAGACAAAGAACTTCAACTTCACCCCAACAATAAAGGTAAGTTGTCACATGTCCAGTTCTTGCCGACTTTTAAAACCACAATATCATAAACATAGTACAAGCATTGTCAAACAATCCTTATTTTACCACGGTTTGAACTTACCAATACCTCCAATGAATTTAATCTTAACAGTTGCATTATATTTCTCTATTTTTCCATTTAACTTTATATTATATAGAACGTTATCCCTATCCAAACTGTAAGATTTTAACTAAAAATGTCTTCTTTCTTCAAGCTCCTCGAGTTCGTCCACATCCTACGCATGGTTGTCGAGATCCTCTTCCGATCCATCCAAGGTGGCTCGCCATGGACTCGGGCTGATAGTCACGGTTCATCTATCTGGCCGGGATAGCTTCGCCAGAACAAGGATCCAGGATATGTAAAACTAAGGATATGTGTAGCCAAGAGTTTCAACCAGTCTCTACCTCGTGCACAAGGCAACTGCCCCAGACAGTAATGAAGCTGGAATCAACCCACATAGGTCATTCCTCATACCAACTAAATAAAATTATCTTCGTCGTCACATGACCAAATAAGAAAGACACCCACCCATCTGGGTTAACATCGGTTCCTCTAACGTGTCCCGGTCGGACACGGACTCACTAATAGACATACACTATTTTTCTCTCTCTCAGACAGCAATAGTCGTTTGATCTTTTTAACTGGGCTACACTATGAATTTCTATCAACCATATACTCAGGACATATAACAAAACTTCCCAGAATCCTTCTCATTTGTCTGTCGTAAGACAAGAATCATCTTATGTCCTGAGATATTATGTTTGTTTACTAAAATATCAATTCCGAGCTGTATTAAACTCAATATGACTGGATTCATGTTGTTCGCGTTATTCTTCTCAAGCTCTTTATGACAACCTTTAATTCACTCATCTGCTTTACCAACATTACTTTTATGTTGCAGCCGTTTCCGGCATTTGTTCCTCTTGTGTCCTGGTATGCCACAAAAGAAACATAATCTTGTCGACTTCGTTCCTTCCTGAAGTGACCTTAGAGTAGCTGGGGTCCCATGGATCTGCAATTCATCTATTCTCTCTGCTATTTTCTCTACGATTCTATCGATGGAATATTCGTCTTCTTCCTGAATGTGACGGATGCTGCATGTTGCTCGTTTTCGTCTCCCAACCCTGAATGTTTCAAGGGATAGTGCAATCCGCACAGCATCTTCGATGGTCTGCACATTGCTTGAATGTACAGACCATTCCATCTCGGTGTCATTCAGGGCATCTATAAAGCAGTCAATGCTTATCTGTTGTCTAGTCTCTTGGTTTGCAGATGGGTATCCTAGTCTGACTAGTCTTCTAATCTCATGTGCCAGCTCAGGAAGCGGTTGATCTTTCTTCCTTAATTTTCCTTTTAATTGTGTCTTGTACATGGCTGACATATTTTCAGGCTGAAATCTTGCTGTCAAGGCTGCGACTAAACTGCTGTAATCCTTGCGTTTTGTAACTTCCAAGTCACTTAAGACACCTTGAGCAGCACCTCTTAAAGCAATTGCCAATTCCAAGGCTTTGCTTTTGTCGTCCCAACTATTCATTTCAGAGAGAAGTTCAAATTGAACCAAATAGTCTTCCCAATTGTCTTTACCATCATAAGAGGCCGGTTTCCTATACTTCTTACTGGTCATTACGTCAAGCTCACTGTGAGATTGGTTACGTACAACATTTCTGCTGGGCAAAATGGGATCCGGATCAACCGGTGAATCCCGAATAACAGCACTGTCATGCGCGCGACACCCAGCCCCGCAACCATCAGCAATCCGCCCGTGTGGACACCTGCCAACACAATGGATCTCACTAAGAATTAGTCCTATATCTTGATCCGAGGTGAATAACCGGACAGAAGGATCGGCTTCTCGATATGAAGAAAGTCGATTAGCCCTCTGCATTCCCTCACGGATTTCAGAGCGTCGATCACCAGATTCTTCACCTTCACCGGTGCTTGATGACCGAACCCTCACAGAAGCTGTCGTAGCATCTAGCATTTCTTCTAATGCATGTATGCGTCCACGAAGATTTCCAATTTCCCTCGCCAATGCATCTTCCTGCATGTGTGATCCTGTTGATCTCTGCATGTTGTCCAACATAGAATCCACAGAAGGTAACCTTAATTGTACGTCACCAGCAGTAGGTGAACTGCATCTGTATTGCGTCCGTGGGAACTGTGTCTTCCCGGCATCGGATGTGGCCATTGGTTCATCTCCCTCAAGGCCTTGTCCCCTGAGCTCATCTTCGTTCGAATGAATGTCAGTACTGGCCATAGTGATTGGTCAAGTAAACTTCTTTAACTGGCTAATATTTGGTATCCCACCGCTGCCACCAATGAAACGAACTGCTTCCTCGTCTCTACTTGAGGGTTTTACACTCAAGTCTAAAATACTGGGTTGTGATCACAGATCATCTGATTAGCCAATTATTGGAAAGAATAACTCAACGCCTCAATACAAGTTCATACATATAATTCTGGTTCTGCAGATACAGAGTCACAATGTGTAATCATACTCTCTATCACTCTAACAACTGTACAATTAGAGATTATGCCAGAATATAGAAGTTATAAATGGTAGCGAGTACAAATGTACAATTATCTAAGTTGATAGTTAAACTCCCTGTTATAATATATGACTTGTCTTTTTATAAAGAAACAACAAAGTGATAACTAAGATGCAATAGCAACAATCGCGACAACAGAATAAAGATAATAGTTACTCAGTAGATTTAGTTAGTAGTTTATAGACATTGATCAATATGCATCAATTTCACTATTACAAGATTTCAACCCAAATATCTTGTAATAGATAGTATACAAGAGAACTCTAGCCTCTTGTATTAACACATGTAATTATCTACAATTATTTATGGAAATTGAGCAATGCATCAATTTCCCTATTACAAGATTCACAATTCCAAACATCTTGCAATAGAAATACTCAAGGCTTTTAAACCACTGTGTTTGTAATAAATACAACTATTTATAGAAATTGATCAAGTAACAATCAATTTCCCTATTACAAGATTAACTATATCTTGTAATAGAAATACAAGAGTACACTAGACTCTTGTATTATCCTATACAAATATTATAGAATTTAAGAATAGTTTATAGAAATTGATCAAGTAATAATCAATTTCACTATTACAAGATTAACTATATCTTGCATTAGAAATACAAGAGTACACTAGACTCTTGTATTATCCTAAGTACAAACTATTTATGGGAATTGATCAAGTCATCAATTCCTCTATTACAAGATTAGGCTCTAAATATCTTGTAATAATTCCCTATAGTTATGCCAACTTTCCTATAATCGATATAAGGGAGATAACTCCTGTAGGCCTAGCTACTAATGAACCAAAATGGCGCAAGAATACGTATCCGATGCCGGGAGGAGACGTTAAAAATCACAGTAATCGCTCCGCCTTATATACCCCTCGGGCGTCCACATTTCCTTATATGGAAAAAGTGGAGGCAATGTGGAGGCAAAGTGGAGGCCCTCCAGACTGTTTACAACAATAGCAGTCGTACATTGCCGACGTCACAATATAGTGCCAAAAATGAAAGCACAAAGAAAATGTTATACATAGCGTAAACCAACTGTTTATTGACTGAAAAATGTTCTGTGAATACACAAAATATAGTTACAAATATCTGATTCCGTTTCCGAGCCGTATTTAAAAATGTACAAAAAACCAGCCGGAACGTCAGCGTCAACAGTTTCACCGTGAAAGCAGTACAACTGCTTGGACCGAATATGTCTTGAAATCGACCGTTGTACGCCACAAGTACGTATTAAACACATACATTTTGATGAATAGTATTGTTATTGTCTTAACGATCAATGAATTAAACCATAAGATTGATCATGGAGCTTACATAGACAAAATACCTAATTCAAATTCTGACCGCCTGCTTAGTCACGATCCAATATGGCGGCTATCGTAGCCAATGACACACTACTTGCCAACAAACTATTTCACATACAATCTAATATCACATACATTTACCATCTGATAGCATGGTCAGTTAGATAAAAACATTGCCATTTGCCATGTACTGCTAATAATATACAATTCAACCGTTATTACACGTTTATTCCATGTAAACACACCAGGGGTACAGTTCAGTAACATAAACACACAACAGCTGATCGTGAGTCAGCTGATCTCAAATGAACATTCGTTACATTACCCCCAACTTTCAAAACATTGACGTCCTCGTCAACTAAGTATTAACGCTATAAATAACGAATGTGAATTATCAAATTCAAAAACACTTCCTGATACTGAGCAACCATTAAACCTTCAGGACTCAATAATTAATCTTATACATAAACGTAGATTACAATAATGTTTCCTTCTGTCATTTCTGACCCAAACATACACATACAGCTAACGTGAACTCGTATAGCTCTATCCGAGGATTAATACCATCCTCCTACTTAATAAGACAAAGAACTTCAACTTCACCCCAACAATAAAGGTAAGTTGTCACATGTCCAGTTCTTGCCGACTTTTAAAACCACAATATCATAAACATAGTACAAGCATTGTCAAACAATCCTTATTTTACCACGGTTTGAACTTACCAATACCTCCAATGAATTTAATCTTAACAGTTGCATTATATTTCTCTATTTTTCCATTTAACTTTATATTATATAGAACGTTATCCCTATCCAAACTGTAAGATTTTAACTAAAAATGTCTTCTTTCTTCAAGCTCCTCGAGTTCGTCCACATCCTACGCATGGTTGTCGTGATCCTCTTCCGATCCATCCAAGGTGGCTCGCCATGGACTCGGGCTGATAGTCTCGGTTCATCTATCTGGCCGGGATAGCTTCGCCAGAACAAGGATCCAGGATATGTAAAACTAAGGATATGTGTAGCCAAGAGTTTCAACCAGTCTCTACCTCGTGCACAAGGCAACTGTCCCAGACAGTAATGAAGCTGGAATCAACCCACATAGGTCATTCCTCATACCAACTAAATAAAATTATCTTCGTCGTCACATGACCAAATAAGAAAGACACCCACCCATCTGGGTTAACATCGGTTCCTCTAACGTGTCCCGGTCGGACACGGACTCACTAATAGACATACACTATTTTTCTCTCTCTCAGACAGCAATAGTCGTTTGATCTCTTTAACTGGGCTACACTATGAATTTCTATCAACCATATACTCAGGACATATAACAAAACTTCCCAGAATCCTTCTCATTTGTCTGTCGTAAGACAAGAATCATCTTATGTCCTGAGATATTATGTTTGTTTACTAAAATATCAATTCCGAGCTGTATTAAACTCAATATGACTGGATTCATGTTGTTCGCGTTATTCTTCTCAAGCTCTTTATGACAACCTTTAATTCACTCATCTGCTTTACCAACATTACTTTTATGTTGCAGCCGTTTCCGGCATTTGTTCCTCTTGTGTCCTGGTATGCCACAAAAGAAACATAATCTTGTCGACTTCGTTCCTTCCTGAAGTGACCTTAGAGTAGCTGGGGTCCCATGGATCTGCAATTCATCTATTCTCTCTGCTATTTTCTCTACGATTCTATCGATGGAATATTCGTCTTCTTCCTGAATGTGACGGATGCTGCATGTTGCTCGTTTTCGTCTCCCAACCCTGAATGTTTCAAGGGATAGTGCAATCCGCACAGCATCTTCGATGGTCTGCACATTGCTTGAATGTACAGACCATTCCATCTCGGGTCATTCAGGGCATCTATAAAGCAGTCAATGCTTATCTGTTGTCTAGTCTCTTGGTTTGCAGATGGGTATCCTAGTCTGACTAGTCTTCTAATCTCATGTGCCAGCTCAGGAAGCGGTTGATCTTTCTTCCTTAATTTTCCTTTTAATTGTGTCTTGTACATGGCTGACATATTTTCAGGCTGAAATCTTGCTGTCAAGGCTGCGACTAAACTGCTGTAATCCTTGCGTTTTGTAACTTCCAAGTCACTTAAGACACCTTGAGCAGCACCTCTTAAAGCAATTGCCAATTCCAAGGCTTTGCTTTTGTCGTCCCAACTAATTTATTTCAGAGAGAAGTTCAAATTGAACCAAATAGTCTTCCCAATTGTCTTTACCATCATAAGAGGCCGGTTTCCTATACTTCTTACTGGTCATTACGTCAAGCTCACTGTGAGATTGGTTACGTACAACATTTCTGCTGGGCAAAATGGGATCCGGATCAACCGGTGAATCCCGAATAACAGCACTGTCATGCGCGCGACACCCAGCCCCGCAACCATCAGCAATCCGCCCGTGTGGACACCTGCCAACACAATGGATCTCACTAAGAATTAGTCCTATATCTTGATCCGAGGTGAATAACCGGACAGAAGGATCGGCTTCTCGATATGAAGAAAGTCGATTAGCCCTCTGCATTCCCTCACGGATTTCAGAGCGTCGATCACCAGATTCTTCACCTTCACCGGTGCTTGATGACCGAACCCTCACAGAAGCTGTCGTAGCATCTAGCATTTCTTCTAATGCATGTATGCGTCCACGAAGATTTCCAATTTCCCTCGCCAATGCATCTTCCTGCATGTGTGATCCTGTTGATCTCTGCATGTTGTCCAACATAGAATCCACAGAAGGTAACCTTAATTGTACGTCACCAGCAGTAGGTGAACTGCATCTGTATTGCGTCCGTGGGAACTGTGTCTTCCCGGCATCGGATGTGGCCATTGGTTCATCTCCCTCAAGGCCTTGTCCCCTGAGCTCATCTTCGTTCGAATGAATGTCAGTACTGGCCATAGTGATTGGTCAAGTAAACTTCTTTAACTGGCTAATATTTGGTATCCCACCGCTGCCACCAATGAAACGAACTGCTTCCTCGTCTCTACTTGAGGGTTTTACACTCAAGTCTAAAATACTGGGTTGTGATCACAGATCATCTGATTAGCCAATTATTGGAAAGAATAACTCAACGCCTCAATACAAGTTCATACATATAATTCTGGTTCTGCAGATACAGAGTCACAATGTGTAATCATACTCTCTATCACTCTAACAACTGTACAATTAGAGATTATGCCAGAATATAGAAGTTATAAATGGTAGCGAGTACAAATGTACAATTATCTAAGTTGATAGTTAAACTCCCTGTTATAATATATGACTTGTCTTTTTATAAAGAAACAACAAAGTGATAACTAAGATGCAATAGCAACAATCGCGACAACAGAATAAAGATAATAGTTACTCAGTAGATTTAGTTAGTAGTTTATAGACATTGATCAATATGCATCAATTTCACTATTACAAGATTTCAACCCAAATATCTTGTAATAGATAGTATACAAGAGAACTCTAGCCTCTTGTATTAACACATGTAATTATCTACAATTATTTATGGAAATTGAGCAATGCATCAATTTCCCTATTACAAGATTCACAATTCCAAACATCTTGCAATAGAAATACTCAAGGCTTTTAAACCACTGTGTTTGTAATAAATACAACTATTTATAGAAATTGATCAAGTAACAATCAATTTCCCTATTACAAGATTAACTATATCTTGTAATAGAAATACAAGAGTACACTAGACTCTTGTATTATCCTATACAAATATTATAGAATTTAAGAATAGTTTATAGAAATTGATCAAGTAATAATCAATTTCACTATTACAAGATTAACTATATCTTGCAATAGAAATACAAGAGTACACTAGACTCTTGTATTATCCTAAGTACAAACTATTTATGGGAATTGATCAAGTCATCAATTCCTCTATTACAAGATTAGGCTCTAAATATCTTGTAATAATTCCCTATTGAACAATAGACGATTTCTATTATAAGTTATGCCAACTTTCCTATAATCGATATAAGGGAGATAACTCCTGTAGGCCTAGCTACTAATGAACCAAAATGGCGCAAGAATACGTATCCGATGCCGGGAGGAGACGTTAAAAATCACAGTAATCGCTCTGCCTTATATACCCCTCGGGCGTCCACATTTCCTTATATGGAAAAAGTGGAGGCAATGTGGAGGCAAAGTGGAGGCCCTCCAGACTGTTTACAACAATAGCAGTCGTACATTGCCGACGTCACAATATAGTGCCAAAAATGAAAGCACAAAGAAAATGTTATACATAGCGTAAACCAACTGTTTATTGACTGAAAAATGTTCTGTGAATACACAAAATATAGTTACAAATATCTGATTCCGTTTCCGAGCCGTATTTAAAAATGTACACAAAAACCAGCCGGAACGTCAGCGTCAACAGTTTCACCGTAAATGCAGTACAACTGCTTGGACCGAATATGTCTTGAAATCGACCGTTGTACGCCACAAGTACGTATTAAACACATACATTTTGATGAATAGTATTGTTATTGTCTTAACGATCACTGAATTAAACCATAAGATTGATCATGGAGCTTACATAGACAAAATACCTAATTCAAATTCTGACCGCCTGCTTAGTCACGATCCAATATGGCGGCTATCGTAGCCAATGACACACTACTTGCCAACAAACTATTTCACATACAATCTAATATCACATACATTTACCATCTGATAACATGGTCAGTTAGATAAAAACATTGCCATTTGCCATGTACTGCTAATAATATACAATTCAACCGTTATTACACGTTTATTCCATGTAAACACACCAGGGGTACAGTTCAGTAACATAAACACACAACAGCTGATCGTGAGTCAGCTGATCTCAAATGAACATTCGTTACAATATGTAAATAATTAATTCAACCTTTACAGTCTATGAATTGCATTTATAAATAGGAAAACAACATTATATTGAATCAACGCGTTCACGTCGCAAGGTCCCTTTTTCGATAGTTTTAGAGCGTGTCGCTTGAGATAAGAAATGCAGTCGATGCCGCACTCGTGAGTCTGGTAGCAATTTTATTGCTACGCCGTTTGAGGCGTAGCAGTTAGAATCGTATGCAAATCACGCCATTTGCAGGATAGCCATGTAGCAAGAACGCTTGAATCAGACGGATGTTCGATTTGTTACAATCATTTTCTATTGAAGTAATATTAAAACGAATTACGGTAACAGACTTGAATCTGTCCGGATTATGACGCCATCTTCCTGATAAAGCATGGTCACACAGCGCTTGCATCCGTTCAGATTTTCAGAGCTAGCAGAACAAGCATCCGTGGTAAAAGTATTCTGAATAAGGATTGTGTAGAAATTAAACGGGCATTTTAAATGAAATCTTTTATTTAATTCATATCACAATCGTATAACAATAATAATCAGACAATGTGTAGATGCTAATTAATTGGACACGGAACATACTAACAGCGGAATGAAAAAGGAACATAGAAAAACACAGAAACATATGCGATTAAGTTCACTATTTTCTTTGCCTTTTCTCTGAGCTTAGCAATCTCTGCATTTATTTATTTTGTTGGTACCAAAAGTGTTTTGTAAACTTTTCGTCTGTACTAGACCTGGCTACCTTGCACTACCACAAGCTCACAAATTATAATCCTGGCTTTCAACAGAACAGTTAAAATTGCAAAACAATATCGTCATATCATTTTTAATTTTCATTATCTTTCCAATAAAAGGGTGAAGCTTCCGCGTAGTCCACTTAGCTTTTAGGGAAGCTCATACTTGTATCAACTATCGGCATTGTAATCTCACGGATTACCTCGCTTTACTTACCACATTTATCACCTAAGTGAAGCGTTGTATCAACTAAATACATCAAAGATGAAGGGAGGCAACTTCTGCAAGGCTGTCGTTTTACTTCTTTACAGTATAACTTTTAATTAGTGAATATCTATGATTATAAGGATATTATTATCTCATTTATATAACAATTTTAACTAATTTTTAAATTACATCCCCCGTTAATATTACTTGATTTTCATTTTCATTTCTTTTTTAAATATATTACCAGTATTTCCTTCTGTTAATACAAATTAACACAGTTTTTCCTAAAAACAACGAAAAAGTATACTAATATTCCTTAAAAGTGCCAAATTCGGGATAGGGAAGGATCAATTAAGGATCTAAGAAATATGAGTCAGGTAATTTCAAAGAAATTAACTTATGTGTATGCCTGCTTGATTTTGTTTCTTTAGGTTATCATTATTTCATCCCGAATACATATAAACACATATCGATAGAACAACGGAACAGTTTGTGTTTCGTTTTGTCTTCTGGCGTGAAAACCTGTTCATCACAACTCCAATGGCCTGTTCCTACCAATCAACTATAGTCACATTATTGAGGTTAACTTTTAATAAATATATTGGTAAAAGTGACAAAATATCAAGTCGAAGTACACGATTAAGATATATTTATCGACGGTGACAATTATTTAGATTATTGACGTCAAGGAGTGTTCATACATGTTTATTATCAGCCGGACTGACAAGGAAGACACCGGTCAATATCAATTGTGTTATAAACGGTGTTTAAGGATGGACAAAAATCGATAGATTTGTTAATTTGTATAAAAAAGCATTAATAATATGATGAACAAATAGCTGAGCATGAAAAAAACTCATTTATCATGAATAGATGACAATGTTACTGTTTGCCCGTTCGACATGTTTTGTTTATGTCTTTGATCGTATGGTTAGTTAAGCACCATCATTAATCAGGGTGATTCTGTTTGTTTAATTTAATTACGTCCTATTAACAGCCAAGGTCGTATAAGGACGGCATCCCATGTATGCTGTGTGTAGCGTGTATGAAGTGTGATGTTTTGAGAGACTGCAGTAAATTCGTGTTGTGTCTTCTTGCATAGTGGAACTATTGGCCTTTTTTAGTGCTATATCAGTAAAACATGCCGCCGAAGATATCAAACAACACTGTGAGATGATCACAACAATCGCAATGTGACGTTTACAAAATGTAGATAGGAAGGATAAAGACATTTAACATTTAACAGAAATAACGTAAACGGATACCATTTTTCGAGTACACACATTACATTTTTACACTATTTGAAATATCTCACCTTGATAAGACTCGTGTACTATGAGTTTGAATACAAGAATGGGTGCGTATTTACTAACGGCTTCTCGAAAGAAGGCGAAGTATGCAAAGGCCATATCTAACACTCGAACCATTGATGTTGCGAGATCATGTTCATGAAGAATTGGTTAATTAAATTAGATATAGCCTAACGTGATATGAATACCTTAGTTTGTTCAAGGACGACTTCTCTTGTATGCTGTGGTTTGCGTGTGGTGAGTGAGTGGGTTTTGGGAAGTTGTAGTATATTCGTTTTGTATCTCCTTATTATAGTGGAACTTTTATCTATTTCATACTGCTATATCAGTGATAGGGCGTTAATATTGTAACTGCTTCCTGGAAGGTTCTCGGTTCTGTCCCGTGAAGTCTATAAAAATGGAAATCTCTTCTTCTGCTTAGCACTCGGCTTAAAGGGAGTGGGACGACTGGCTTGCTCGTTGTTAGTATCTGACCTGGTTTGATGTACTTGTTTGTTGTGTACGGTAGCATGTCTCAGTGTGATAGCACCATAAAAGGGCAAAATGTCCACTATTACAAAAAGACACAACACGGATATACCGCAGCCTCTCTTAACCTATTTACATTCACACACCGCAACACATGGCACACATGGGAGGTCGTCCTTAAATGACCCTGGCTGTTTATACGAAGTTGATCTTTGCAATACTTCAAACCAAACATAAGCTAAAACACAACACTGAGTCTTGCATAATTTTATCAAAACGAATACCAAAAATGTACAAAGAAAATATATAAATCATACATTAAGAACAACTTTTAATCGAGAGCGAACATATACGTAGGAAACACCTAGAGTAATCGATTTTTGTTTTCTTCTGAACGCTTATAGTAATTCTGATTAAAGGGAAAAATAAAAGTAACAATTTATGCAGTGTTCACTTGTCTGGAGATTAGTCCCACCTTCCGGTGATTGTGACTTAGGGATTTTAGGACTCCAGCGCCTTAGCCATAAAATGTGATTTGGATTATTTTGATTATTTGTTTGATGAAATTAACGTTCTTTTAACAGCCAGGGTCGTGTTAGGGCGGCCGCCCATGTATGAAGTGTGAAGCGTATATGACAGTTTGGTGTGCGTTTTGGGAGACTGCGGCATATTCCTGCTGTGCCTTCTTGTACTGTGGAATTCTTGCCCATTTCATTGTGTATTATCACTACAGCATGCCACTGAAGCCACCAAGCAACACACCCCAACCGGTCACATTATACTGACAACGAACGACTCAGTCGTCCCACTCTTTTAATGCTGAGCGCTAAGCAGAAAAAGAAAACACCACTTTTCTAAACAAGACGAGATAAAAATATATAAGTAAAGAAAAACATAAGTTATTTTGTTGACAAAGCTGTTGCTAAAGGTTATTCTGTAAAGGGTAATTTTGACGAAATTAACACAGGCGTTTTCGAAACATCCTTTTTTTGATATTCAGTTATATTGAAGTGTTCCATCGGAAGTTGGCAAAAAGCCATAAAGGTTTAAAGGTTGAAAAACAATTAATTTTCAGAGGAGAGAAATGAAAACAAATGTTTAAAAAATAGTATGACTTTCGTGTGAAATTTTTATTTAGCTTAGCATTTGATTAACATAATAAGAGGTCTCTTAAATCAATAGCGATTAAGTGCCACTTATGTGCGGCTTCCTTCACCCCCTACTTCCCTCCGTTTCCCTTATTTCTGCCCTTTCGTGGAAATTTATCGTAAAGATATTTTAAGAGTTGATAAAGGAGAGTTGCACATGACATAAATGACAGTGACATTGTATACAATTATAAAGACTGATCTTAAATATAAAAATAAGTTTTTTTAATCTAGGCTTGTGCATGAACAAGGTGATGTCTTGAAATGTCATTCAATTTCTTAATCCAAATTCAAACTCTTTCGCAGACAAATTAGTGATTAGTTTGGTTTGTTTTTGTTTAGCAGCTGAAGTATTTAGGGAGGCTGTGGTATTTTGTGTAGTGTCACTTTTTTAGGGTGAAATTCTTATCCATTTTAATGGGTTATTCAGTTGAAGCATACTATCAGAGACACTAAAACATCAGACTTTGTCAGGCCACATTTGTCTCGGTCTGACCTCAGTTTCACGAACATTCCATAACTCAAAGGAATGTCTTAACTTAACATTCGGCATCATAATGTATTACAAAAGGATAACTCATTAGCCTAATATCTCTCACTTAACTTCTGCACTGCTTTCCTGAAGAGAAGTATATGTTAGGAAGTCTTTAAAGTTATGGAATGAGCATGAAACTGGGACCAGGGAACGACCCCCACAGGGTAGAATGCGACCATGACAATGGTCTGCGAATTCACAAAAACTACCAGCTACAGTAACCTTTTTTTAGTTTAAACATATTTTATTTGAATATTAGGCACAAGTTATACAACTTAGAATTGCCCTTTCCCATACAAATGTATATGATGTAACAGCCTATTCTTAACAAGAAACATTGCACGTGCAACTGTTCATGCAGTGTATCTTCCCCAGGTCCCCATACATAAAAAGCCCTTACATTTGAAAACAGGGAGTTTCAGCATGCAACAGATGGGTGCGCCCTGCTAGCTGCTTCGGGGCGTGGTATCATGTTACAAATGTATGCACGCGGTAAATAAGAGTTAAACTAATCTGTTGATCTCTGGGAGTGGATTAAGATAAACTTCCAGGTTTTGAGACAGATATGATCAACATATATTTAAAACTTTGTCAGTGAACATGCCGCTACAGATCAAGAGATCTTTACTATATTTACATACTACGATTGTGCTTCTTTGAATCAAAGTCGGTTGCGATACAAAACATCATGAAAAGTCATGTCTTTAACAAAATACTCGTTGTTCTAACTTACGAAGATAAAGGGCGATAATTCCTTCAATATGACGGACTGACACCTTAGCTTCAAGATGTGTTTTACAATGTGTAGTGTTATCGCCATGAAATAGCATAGACATGTACCTGGTCACAGCTCCTGGACATCTGATCGTATGATATCAAGTTCAACTGAACATATAATCACATATGAAACAATTTTCACTAGTTTTTTTTGGTGAAAGCCATTACATAAATCAAACTCCCGACATTCCCACATTATAACAATTATTTTACTCGACCCTTCGTCATTAAAAGAAAGAGTTGCTTGCAATCTCCTGACCATAATAAATATTTCTGCTACATCTGTTTAGGGGTGTGTCGGGCAAACTTGTTGCAGAATTCGATCAATATAAGTCAATATTTCTTCACGTGAATTTCACGTGCATTTGTTTCGCGTGAAATTCACTTTTTTGCCCTAATTCACGTGAAATTCACCTGAATAAATAAGTCTCTCTTCATTATGGGGATAAGCATGACGTGTCTCCTTATTTATCACACAAAGCAACACATAAAAAAAGTAATGCTAAATTTTGTTGCTTGCGAAATTTTAAATTCAATAAATGAAAAATATTTTATATTCTAAACTTTAGATGATAAATTGGTTGATCCCCCTCTTGTATTTGTTTATACCCGAGTGTGACGTAAGTGTTTGAGTATGTATCCGCTGATAAGCTGTTCCCTAGCGCTGTGTGGCACGTGTGTTGTGGTAGTGTGTCAAATATTACAGTGTGTCTGTACGAGTGTGAGCCCTATTCAGGACTAAGAACACGCGTGTGTATGTGTGTAGATGATACGAACACATTACTGTAAAGTTTTTGACCAGGGGTCACAGAGTGAGGATCTGCCTACCCGATAAAAAGCAACACGCTGTCAGAGACTGTGTTATTACGAAAGGTGACATGTTACTGGGCGCACACAGCTTATCCCAGTTTACTATTTACATATACAGGACACTCGCTTATTTATTTACGTTTATAAATAGTGACTCATCATAATATCTACTGTCGCTGTGATATATGATGTGACATGCATTAATCTGCACATGTTTACACGTGACTTGAGTGACCTGTCAGCAGTAAGGACAGTCATAGTAATGAGGACATTGGCATGCTTCGATCGGATATGTTAACATCGACCCAGGAATTATTGTGGGAAACTATTTCAACTTTAGCTTGCTGCAATTTAAAAAAGACGTTGATATCGATTATTTCTCCACAGCTTTTAAGAATTTAAAGCTTTAAACGACATTTTAAATAGCATGCAATGCAATCCATTACATTGTGCTGAAGCTGCAAATCGTGGTTTGCGTCTAAAATATAAAAGGACAGAGAGAGATCAAGATTTGTTAAATAACGTTGAAAACTGCGTTCTTTGTGGAAATCTTGCAATTGTGTTTGGTCATTTCTGCTCGTAAGCAAAATTTTACGGAATAGAAAATGGCAAGGATTATCGGGAGTCAGTTCTATTATCAAGTGTTTATTACTGTATATGTGACGTTGTCCATCTGGAGTTTGTCTGCAGCGAAAACGTCAAAACCACATATAATCTTCATTTTAGCAGACGATCTAGGTAAGTGTTTTTCCGCTTTATTTAATTGATACAATTTGTAACCTAAATAATCGATTTTAGAGCATTACCTTGAAAATAAAATAGTGTGTAACTTAGGTGTATTCTAGATGCAGTATACAGAAAAGGTACGAAGCATCTAGCCCATAAACATTCATGATAAACATCAAAGCAAATTTCTTTAATATAGGATGATGCACTCTCGCTCATCTTTTAAATAATGAAGCAAATGATTTAGGCTGATGTTAAAACAGTTTTAATTTATAAAATCAGATTAAATGTTTTTTACGTAAATTATGAGCACAATATTTGTCAAAGTAGATTTCTTTAACTGATGAATCAGCGAAAGACATCGTCTAGCAATGGTAAGCGATGCTTCTTTAACTTATATATTTTATGAAATGAAACATTAGTAAATGTAGGAATACTTGAAATCGGACCTTTTGCCCATCGCCCTTGATTTTATCCTTAAACAAACACAATTAAAAAATATATCTAAAACTTTTGAATGAACGATGGAGTGTGATATTACCCGTCGTATTTTGAGTAGTCTTAAACGAAAAGACATGTCTTTCGTGTGGTTTCTGGTTACACATGACAGGAAATGAGGTTTCGCCCTCCATACTGGCCGATTGTTCTGTTTTTTTCTACATGGGAAGTGATATTACGATATAACAGAGGAAGTATTATCAAATATATAGGTCTTACTGGTACCATGTAGTGTACACAAACGTGTGTGGCTACAAGTATATGTTGCAGGATCTTAATCTGGGGTGTTATGTTTGAAAATAAATCTATCTAAAATCATGATGAAGATAATTTGATTTAATTATCCAAAAAATAATCACAAAATAAAATAAATCCGATATTTTCAAAATCTAAAAGCTCTATAGGAAATTAGGTCTCATGCCGAATGATATAATTATTTTGATTGAAAAAAAACAACAGAATTTTACACATGAAGCTATATCTTGTTTAATATCAGAATAAATTTTTCGATGAATTGACTTAAAGTAGAAGTATTTGTCTTAAAGCGCTATAGGTCTTCACAATATATTCGATAAAACATCTACATTCCGATTTGAAACCAGAATCTGAAGAAGTCACCGTGTAATCATGTACCGAAATAGGAAATTTTTTTTAACCCACACTTATTATGGATCTAAATTATATAAACATAATTTTTCTTGTCCTTTAAGTAACGGTTCCCATTTAAAATCTGTTGACGTCTTTGTGCTGATGTGTTGATGTGTGTTTGGATGTTACGGCATAGTAATTTATATATTGGACGATACCCTTCACTCAAAAAAGAATCTAGCTATAAACTAGACAGGGATCGCTGAACAAAGACCATGATACAATGTGTTTTTTGCAGCCCATACCACCCTACCGCACATTAAACCACACTAGATCCTATCGCGCCCAGACGTCCGTGAAAGTTTGAGAAGTAAAGGGAAGTAAGATCTCATCATGTGGTTCATTTAACTGCCAGAAAAACAGCATGTCAGTTTCACCAGATATTTTAACCAGTGACACTAGTGTGTGTGGTTTTCATGAATGAACATTGACACTGCGCGAAGGGCAAATATATTTGGATTTTGACTTTTTTCCCTAGTGTTTCCCTTTACACCACCTCACTATTTGCATTCAGTGTGGCCTTCGCCCCTGTGAGGAATGCCCTGATTCTGTATCTATAGTTTATAAAAGTGATAGTTTCTGCTCCTGCTAAAATTAACGTTCATCATTAAGGGATTGGGGCGGTTGACTAGCTCGTTGTCAATATCATGTTACGGAGTCGGCTGTAATGTTTATTGTTGTTTCAATCAGTTCAGTTTGTTATTACATTAAACCATTTTTTTATCATTGAACATTATATAACCACGTTTGTACTTTTATTAAGAGACACATCACGAATATACCAGAGTCTCATAGAACGCACATGCAATGAATTGCTGTTCAAGCGTTATCAATTAACGAACATCTGGTACTACTATTGTAAACTGTACATAAATGTTCTATAATTGCTGATTCATTTGAAAATTAAAAAACTCCAACTCAAATGACAAAAGTTAAGGTTCTTAGTATGAAGGGGCCATCATATACGTGTACGTGTAATATTGCGGTCTATTCTGTAACATCATACCTTCTGGTCATACATTGTAATATGGGTGAATGTCTTGTCTAAAGTGCTATCTTACTGAAATGTACTGCAGGAGACTCCTTACATGACAATAAGTTATCCCCTCACAGTATATATCCGACCAGTAACGGAGAGTCATAATCACATTGATATCGTTTTTTTGTACACACTTTTTTGAAGACGTGAACTTAGTGCAAAATAATGAACAAGAAATATATTTTTAAGAATGAAATAAAACCACCACGTTCGGATTTCTTTTATGATTATGCAATGGGGCAGCAAGTACAATTAACACCCTACCCGCAGTCCACGATCACCATTGATTTGCCAATACCAATTAAGATTACCATCGACACAGCGGTCCCAAACTGCGCAACTAATTTGGTATCTAAGCCTTGCCTGCACGAAACTAGCAACTTCAATATCATCAATGCAGCAAAAGCAGAAGAGTTTTTCTCCTTAAACAACCGCTCTTATTAAAGTTATCGAAGAACACATTAAGTAACCTATACTGGTGTTAGTACACTTCGGTCAACGGATAATAGACCCCGACAACACAGAAACTCGCTTATTTTCTTAATCATCATTCCCTAGAAGGCTATTTACAGACTCCGCGTATACTTTGCATTTAAGCAAATGGACATACTCTCTCTACGCCACATTTAGGCTATACCTGCTTATAGCGTAAGTACGTTACATACAGATTATATAGTGTAGATATATTTAAAAATCCAAAGTTTTTTTCGGCTTTAAAACAATCCTGAAAAGTATTGTGCTTGATAATGTCAATGATTTAGTTGACAATAACAATAAAAATAAGAAGAAAGAAAAAAACATAATGTAAAGAACAAATTTTTATTTCGAAATTTAAAAAGAATCGAGGGAGTTTCATGCATCAATACCAGAATCTAAAGAAGCCACCATTTGATTATTTTTATTTATAAAATTATGATCATTTTTACATTCAGTTTAATAAGAAATTTCGTCATTCTGGCTTGTCTTTCATGGCATAGTAGTCACATTATTGACAAGATTGTGTTAATACACATTACAGTAAGTAGAGATTTATTTAGAGATAAATGTGTATAAACACCTGTGTACTTACCTGATAACATTACTTATCTGAGGTCAGGTGTCAATGATCAGGGTATTCTAATGATAGGACGATCCTGTTGATCGTGTTAACATTCTTATACTTGATAACCTGGTTTATTGACCTTGGTATGGTAAAACGACGTCAATTGGGGCATGTGAAATTCAATGTCGCACCTGCTACGTAACAAAGTTTAACGACTTTATCTGTAAATATTTACATTTTATAAGAATATAACCGAAACGTCTTGCAAGCGCTCTTGCCTATTTGTGTAATATTCATATTTATATAATTTTTCACTCCATTTATATTCAAAACGTTGTTTTTTTTCTATTTACACTATATATTCATAAAAACAACAAAACTGCATGATATCATGTAGCTATAATTCTTTCCGTTCTGACATGAATTCATGTTTTGAAACATTTCGAGTTGAATAACAGTCATACATTCAAACATCAAGGAGATATAAACAAGTGAAAATCTAATGTTACAGTGGATTCAGTCTATTATGTTTTCATTTTCGCATCAACATCATTTAAATGTTTCCGACAAAACATTTGCAACAATTGGATTACTTCGAGATATCTTCAGGTTTTTGACAAAAATGACAAAAAAAACATTCAAGTATTCGAACCAATCAATGATGTAAATGCAAAGAATGATTGACTGTTTGAAGAAGTTATGAAATGTTGATACTCAATTTTGACATTATAATTTAGATTCTGTATGTATCTTTATCTGCGAAAGATTTCACCAGTGAAATCGATGGGCTGTTCAACAAATACATATAACAATTGATGGTGGAAGTAAATATCTGTCATGATAGCCTTTTGAAGCACATCAGAAGGGGGGATGGAAATGAAGTAAACAGGTAATTTGACAATGAAAATAGCGATAAATTATTTCAAAGATATATGTGTCAGTGCTTGACCCAGATTTATAAAGTGGCCTATTTGGACAATGCTTAATGTGTTTTGCTTCGCATGGCATCATACAGTTTACGTGATTTAACAAAGCCCCTTTACATATGAAAGTAAACAAAGTAACTAAATCCGAAAGAATGTCAATATGATCGGACATAATGCAAATAGATTTTTATTATAAAGGAATGTCTTTTAAATCTCACAACATAATGTGCGGTAAATATCCCCTATATAACAAAAACATCAAAGAGAGGTTCGTATGAAATATATAGCCAGCGATTGCCACAGCGGAAAGATGATAACGATGATATCTTGAAGAGTAACTCCTCTCCAACATCATGTAGCGTAAGACCATTAGCGGAAGAGGTCACAACGCCCTTGTCCTAATTCACGCTGCTCAAAAAAGTATCGTACGATATAGTTATTATCATAATGGTTCTGGTGATGTTCTTATGGGAGATAACCTAAACCAAAACATATGCTAATATTGTCCCGTCATTGACCGACTTTTAAAGTGCAATGGTAGTTATTGCACTTCTCACATATCCTTCTTTGAACATTAAAAATGATGCTCATTAACCCTCTCCTTTTCTTATCTATGTTTATACAAGCTAGGTTCTCTTTTGGCATCGAATTCTGTTTTAGAAATATGGAAACAAAAATCAACTTGCTTATCCCTGTACTAAGATTAAATGGTATGAAATGACTTCGATTGTTCTTCCATTATAACTTATTATCATAGTTGGTGTGAAAGCGTCATAGCATCTATGAAATCTGGACTCCTCACTCATTTATGATGTTTCAGAGCCTACGGATTTCTTCTGACGCTCAGTATTCACTACGGTCACAATTTGAAGAGGTACCACACCTTAACTAAAGTGGACCCCTGTTGATATTTCCGTAATTTTCCTCTATTAGCTTATCCATTGGGGTTCAGTACTATGCGATAGAGCAAATCCGTCCCCCCAACAAAGAACTTTATCCAAAGAAAAACCATGGAAATAGAGCATGCGAACCCCAACCCCCCGTTTTGATATATACATCTTGTTTCTTTTTGTCGGTCACTAGAACACGCGATGCCGAGAACATATGTTTTGGGTATACAATCCTGCAACAATGAGGCCAAAGTGTGTACGCGTTAACTATTCCTGTCGTAAACACAGCTGTATTTCCCATATATCCTTCGTTTCTGGTACAAAACACATCATGTTGTTGCTATTATAAATGGCGTTGTGGGTCACAACAAGAAAATATGTCAAATCCGAAATCATTGTGACTGGGCCTGAATGGCATGTACAACACAACTAGCAACAAACACAGGGAGTAGATTCTATGTCCATGCAAGGCATAATTAATATTCTCCCTACGAGCGAATAGGAAATTGTACCAAATTTCGGAATTCCGCCGTAATTTCTGTAAACATTTGCTTGTTTCTTTTCAATTTATGCATATTCAAATGATATTTGATTTCAAAAAAAAATTATTTATGCTATGGAAAACAATATTATACTATTATTTGTCCTCTTTGTAATCATGCATTAAGAGAAGGAGAATAGAACTGTTATGAAGATTTATTTGAATGAATATCTGATATCAAATGAACTGAATTTGAGTTTCCAGCTGAAGGTATCCGTCAGTACGAACAACTGGTGAACAAAAAACATTGATACGTCGTTGTCACTTGAAACAATCAACACTTTATTTAAGTCTATAATAGTGGTAGTTTCTGCTCCTGCTTAGCGCTCAGCAAACAGGAAGTTGGACGAATGGTTCGCCCGTTGTCAGTATAATGTGACCGGGTGGGGTGTGTTGCTTGGTGTCTTCGGCAGCATGCTTCAGTGATATAGAACTATAAAAAGGGCAACAGTTCTACTGTACAAGACGACACAACACGAATATACCGCAGTCTTCCAAAACACGCACCTCGCACTTCACACACGCTACACACTGCATACATTGGAGGCCGTCTTTACATGACTCTGGCTGTTAATTGGACGTTTAAATAATCAAACAAACAAACACTTTATTTATGTCTCTCACAAAATACTTACGGCTGTCTTTAATAGCCTTGTGTTTTAAAATCATAGACGTAGACTTCCATCAGAATTACCTCTCCTTTTGATAATGGTGATATCTCACTGCAGAATCTGCAAAAGATACCGAACAGTACACTTCACCCGGTCATATTATACTGTTAACGGGCAAACCAGTCATCCCACTCTTTAGGCTACATCTTTTATAAAATGTGGTGTGTCTAAGCCAGGGAACAGAATCTAGTGAACCATATAAACAACAAATTAAGTCATAGCCATCAAGTAAAAAGGGGTCATAGGAAATGTTTGAATAATGAAGTCTGTAAATAAGAGTAAAAAATAAGATATCAATTTTAGTCGCCTTTTACTATCATGCAAAGGGGGCAGCGAGTACAATAAAAAATAGTAGTTAGACCTGTTACACTTCTATGATTGTATACACTTAACCAATCTGATTAAAATACAGATCTTTACGTTTCATAAAGATGTTTGGCTCAATGTAATAATTTGGACTTGCAATCATAGGATATTTGGTTACGATATCCGCGAGGTTAGAGTAATGCCATCTAACGCACTAGCCTAGGAAAGTGAATGTTTGGATTTTAATAGTTTTGTTATCGTGTCATTATACTATCACTCAAGTATATGTTATGTATCCACGACACGATATCAAGGTCAGTGTATGTTATATGGGTAATACATAGGTAGTAAGCCCGATAGTAATTTACTAAATACTTGAACGTAACATTGTGGGTACTGCTTTTGTCCTCCGAACGCAGGTGTTGTGGGTATCTTAATATGGCATTTTTTTTGTCAGGCAATGTCGTTTCGATTCGAGTAAATATTTTAGACTTGTCAGGTCAATCTGAATAACCAGAAGCTATGTACACGACAAGATTAGCGTCTGTAACCTCTACCTGTATAGGAGGACATAAATGCTCAAAAAATGAATAGAGAATATCTATGAACTCCAATACAACCTTTAAAGATGCTCCATCGGCGACAAATAGTATCTTTTCACTATCAAAAAAAGGAGAAGACGATTTTGTATTTTTCTTCAGTTACAAAAGTTACTTACTTAACACCATTACCAACATTGAAAAGTATGAGCTTCTAATTTTACTTCAAGTTAAAAATATGAAAAATAATTAATTGTACCCCGAAAAAATTCCGTGGCACTATATCCTATATGGAATAAAGTACTGATTGCGCATGCACCAAAGACAAAAGAGATTATTTTATATTATTTTTTGTGTTAATTAGACATATATATACACGATAATACACCAATTATTGTTCAAAAATTGAATATCATTTATGCTATATCGGCGGTGGAGCATCTTTAAATATGATTGTACTCCTTTTTTTCTTATTCGGTATTTCTTCATAGGTCGTATTGTTTTCTACTTGTATCTTACTTAATATTCTAAAATTTGACTTGGTCACGTAGTGACCTACTTATAGATATGATGTAGCTGTTTGGCCTATAACTCCTCCATAGACCGCTTCATCTTCCGGAACATATCGTTCTATATTCTCGTTGTACGATTTCCGAGTTTCCATACAAATCTGTCTAGTAATATTGAAACTGACATGTATTTTTCATTACTTTGCTGTTTTACTTATGTAACCATAATTACATTGGTCACATTGTTTATGATGTTTAAATGCCAGTAAATAAAAACAAAGTCGGTCAGTAACGTACACTTAATGTCGGTTATAAAAGTTGTTTGTTTATGTATCATGTCGGACGCCCCCACAGACTCGGGAATTACTTACATTCCGCGAACATAGAGATGTTTCATATTTCTTTGTAATGATAAATATCTGTACCACGTAAAGCTACATCAACCGACGTTAGTTCTAAGTGCACATAGGTCAGATATCATTTGTTTGTTCTGTTCTAATAAATAGAACGGAGAATGAGGTATCTTCCATATTTATACAATGCTCCTAATGACAATCATCAGCGTATTGGCATATTGTAAAATTATGTAAGTGAACATTGTGTGCATATCGTTTAGTATCATGTATTTTGTTGTCGTTTAACAACAGACAACAATCCTTATTCAATCATTAGTGTCAATGGTAATATAATATTGACATTAATAAATATTTTGAATGCACTTATTTGCACAATCAATTTTGATGTTTTGGGTGGTTTTTTTTCTCTTTCTGTAACGTGCGTTCTGGTTTTTTTTCTTAAGGGCATGCAATATCCATATATTCATTTCTCTTTACGACGTTAATTTCCTCTTTGTTATGTAATGGCCTCGGAGCCGATTTTCGTTTGTGTTTCTCGTTTTTATTATTATTATTGTGTAACGCGGACCTATTAATGATCAAGGCCATTAAAAGTCCGTCTCCCTATATATTTCGTCCTTTTACAAAGTGATTGATGTATGTTTAAGTTCATCGCGTTAAAACAGTGTAATCCATGCCTATGTTTAGGGAACTATTACCTGGTTTACACAGTGTTACCTAAATGACAACATTACCTGGTATCTGATACGACGTAACGAAAACCAAGGCTTCAGCTTTAGCTTAGTTTACGACTTGTCTCATTTCATAAAGAATGTGATGGATAAATTTTCACACATTTTAGCAAGTGACATTGATTATTTTTAATTACGATGTGGACTTTGCCCTTCTTTTCATATATTTTGGACTTTGGACTCCGTTTGCGATAACAACACTTTACCTCCCCATGTTCCCTGCTACCTCCTTGGTGTTTTACTGGCGTTATTTCCAACAGGGAATGAGTTTTTTCTGTGTGGTTATTACAGCGTGCATATTTCACATATCGCTGACGTCTGACAAACTGAAAGACATATCATATCTTCCCATGGTTATAAATTTAGGATGAAGTTATGGAATTCCCTATTTAAGTTAGGAGCTAGTAAAATGGGAACCTGGTAGATTGTTGTACTGGTATATTGAAGTAACGGTACCAAGGGTGGTAGGTTGGTTGGTTATTGGACTGAGACTCTTATAAAAGGACGATCGCTCTCGTATGCAATATGCTGCGTGTATGAATGTTTTGGAAGACTGCGGTATATTATTGTTGTGTTTGCGGTAAAGGAAACTTTGTCAATTTTGTAATGTTTCACATTGAAGCATGCCAGAGCCACAAAAAGGACACCACATCCCGACCGTCACATTTTACCGACAACAGACAAACCAGTCGTCACAATGACATGTCAAGAACCTTTTTTGCAAACCTTAACTAGATATTTTAATATGGACTCCGTGTAGGATATTAGTCATGGATATATTAGGAAAGAAAATACTCAAAATTATGACTCCAAAATGTTGTTGGTTTTTTTCTGGGGTTATCTTTTGAAATTTATATTCTAGCTGATGTAAACATTGTGAAGGTCGAAGCCATAAACGAATTCTGATATCCAGCAGGTGTAAAAGATCTGCGAAAGCATGATACAATCCTTCACTACCGAATCTATCTCGGTCAATATATAAACACACAGACACATTTATAACCTGTGTAACGGGGGAAATGCTTTGAGGTTTGTAAATTACCTTTTTATGTGACACTGAATGCATTCAAACTGCCCCGGATAAAACATTGAGAAAATCCGCGAATAGTCTCAAGGGCAATTTTAAAAGCTCGGGCTTTTGATATTTTTCTTTTACAACTCAAAGAAATCTGTGACAGCGGACAGACAGGTAACAAGCTATATTGCAGCCTTTGGGGCCACAATGACCCTATCATTGGGTCACGACACTCCGCACTTTTGGCGCACCATCAAAAGTCATTGTAAAACGGTATGCGCTTATCGCTTCTGTCACATTTTCTAAAGAACAGTTTTTTTTTTATTTCTTCATCTATTTTTAAATATTCGTATAAGGGTCATTCAAACGTAAGTAAGACAAAATATCGGACAACAGACAAACACATATCCATCTCAACTGTTATTCATGGCACTTATATGATTTGTCCTATTAACAGTCTAGGGATCTCACTCGGAACAGCATTTCTTATGTTTCAAAGCACAATACTGTGTAGCCAGTTGTAGTTGCAGGTCAAAATTTCGGCTAAAATGGTACGTATAATGTACCTATATTCATAAAATGGTACGTATAATGTACCTATATTCATAAAATGGTACGTATAATGTACCTATATTCATAAAATGGTACGTATAATGTACCTATATTCATAAAATGGTACGTATAATGTACCTATATTCTATAAAATGGTACGTATAATGTACCTATATTCATAAAATGGTACGTATAATGTACCTATATTCATAAAATGGTACATTTAATTTACCTATATTCATAAAATGGTACGTATAATGTACCTATATTCATAAAATGGTACATTTAATGTATATATATTTATCATTTCACGAATAACCACAGTGTTCTATGAAAATGTATTTCCCTATTGTACTGTAGTTATATTTGTGGTAATTGTACTTATTGAGTGACTATGTGTAGTTCTGTTTTAAGTTTTCCTAGCTTGATTCTATTGAAGAACATATGACCAAAAATGAGATGGTGTCAAAGGAGATTTAAGGAAGAATAAATAAAGTCTGGGGAAAAAACACCAATATCACCCCAAATTCAGTCGCATTTTAATATCATAATTTGAATTCAGCAGGTGCAAAATATAATTATATCGCCCTTCCATCAGAGCCGATAAATCTTGCTCATACACTAAAGCGTAATATACTCTAGCCATAGCTTTTTTAACTCTCTTGCAAAGATCAACTTAATCAACCATCCATTATTTTACTGCTCGCTAGAACATTTCTCTTTTTTAAAATATTGGTTTATTTTATTTTGTCATTTTAACACGAACTAAAGAAATTTTATAAGAATTTCGTATACGATTACCTGTTGTAGGTTGGAATGACGTGGGCTGGCACAACCGATATATGCGGACTCCAACCCTAAACCGTCTGGCCAAACAAGGAGTCATCCTCAACTCATCCTACGTCCATCCTACATGTACACCGTGAGTGATAAAAACATTTTGTTACATAATCTATTCGACTGTAGAATACAATATAGTATAGCTGGATATTTTAGAGGGTAAAAATTTTCGGGGTTGGAACAAAAAAGCAAGAAGTTTAAATTTTAGATTGAAATTTTTGAATTCTGCATATGATTTATTCATATATAAATGTTTCGGGGATAAAAATTTCGCGATCATAGCGATTTCCCTCGAAATCGCAAAAAAAAAGAAAGAAAACTATACGGTAACCCCTTTCTGATAACGACACCCTACTGTTCGCAGTTAGTACTGGTTACTTTTTGTTATCCAATGATATATTTACATATAACTTATTTAAGTTAAGATCAAATGAATTTTTCATCAAATTTATCTTTTGCTCATATATATCACTTTTCCAATAAGTTTTTCTATAACCATATCGAATTCTTTACATTAAAAGCATTAACATTTTGTCCTGTATTATGTTCAGAAAGCTATTTTCTGCTTGAGAGAAAATAGATAATTTTGATATTTTATTTAAGATCAAGGCGATTACCATCAGTCCTGCATACCATAGATACAGTTTATACAGTTTGATTTCTCTCAAAGCTCTGTTCAAAAAAGTATAATAAGAATTAACTACGTTATATGGAAAAAAAACTTTCATAGACTGTGCTTTTGTTCAATTTTGCATAATAACTTTCTCTATAAAACATTTTAATCTTTTTAAGAATAACCACGTCCTAGATATTTGGTTCTAGTTAACGCTAAGCAGATATGGACTGGGATAACCGCTATTCCGTATTTGCATATTACAGAGTTATCTGTCCTTGCGAGTAGATATTGATTGTGACGTCATGTGTTTGCGAGCGTAACGTCATACTTTTCGGAGAAAACGGCGTGAATTGAGCCAACAAAATAATGACGTAACAACCGCAAGGGAGCTAACTCTGTAATATGCAAAGACGGAATACTCAGTGACCAGATGGCATATGATGTTTGGTTTATTAACAAAACAAAAGAAACATGTGCATTACGCAGTCTCCTAAAACACGCTATCAAAAACCATCAGCAATAAATTGCAAGCCGTACAGCTCTTCCTTAAAAGACCTTTTTCTGAGTTTTAATCAACCAACTTATTGTCTTTAATGCGTAAGGACATTCCTGCTGATAATGCTAGAACATGTTCTCCTACCTATGGACTCATTGGTAAATTCATAAGGCAATCATACCCGAAAACCTAAAAAAAACCACATTGCATGTTTAGGGATTTTCCATTCAAGACTATTTTGTCTGTTAAGGTGAAATCGGATCAGTATGAAAACATCTATAGTATTTAACAGATAGGTGGTTGGCATTAACCTTAAATGACCTTGCTGTTTATCTCGGTCAGGTGAATAATGGTCAGCATTGGTCAGTAGTGGTCAGTAGTGATACCCGTGAGGATTGACCCTCACAGTGACAAGGGTCAGCGTCCTTTGTCTGGTCATTGTTTCGGTGAAAATAGTTCAAATGTACTTATACATTTAAAGTGATCAGAATTTTTGCTCTCTTTCAAGTATACGTGAACTAGAAATATTTTGTACCTCTGTAATACTACTGATATGCATCAGATGCCTAATTACTATCCACTGTTATGTGGAATTTATCAATCATCAATTTGTCATTGTCCGACCTGTCTGTGGGTATTCTATACATTGTATAATGTGGCTTCTAGTATCTTTTCTACTCTGAACATACTAGACAACTTTTATTTGAGAGTGAGTGCCTAATACGAATATCATTAAACGAAATGCTATATATCTTATAAAATAACACATTTTATACCATGCGCTTCTCTCGTACATGTAGATAGGAAGTTGATTGAAAATCAATATTTGAACATGTTTAACCAGCATTTTGCGTGTATATAACAAGAAACAATAAGATATAATTCCATATCGCCTTCATGAATGAAAGATAGTATGAGCGAAGAGAATATATGATTATGTATGCTTCTTTTTATGTGTGGACGGAATAGTGTGATTGTTCTTGAATGATTAATATAAGATGAAAGTATGAAGTGTGATAAATGACAGTATGATGAGATAAAAAAGACGATGTGATGATGAATGTTGATGATGAAGATGAAGATGTTGATGATAATAATTATGTTGGTGATGATAAAGATGATGGTCGTGATGATGTTATTGATGATGAAGATGATGTTATGATGATGATGAGATAGACTATGGTTGTGATGATGATGATGATGAAAATCACGGAACGATGTTGGTTGTGATGATGGTGACGATTGATGATATGATGATGATGATGATAATGGTGATATGAGTAAGATGTTTTGAGAATGAGCGTGATAAGGATATTGAATGTGAATAAGAATGCAAGTATCTATTTATTATGTGGTATATTGCACATGAAAATGAAATAAAAAATAAATTATAAAAAAAATACAATGCCATGACAATACAATGCGTCATATTGTTAGAGTATCTAATAAAATATTTGAATATCTACTTGCAGATCCCGAAGCAGTATTCTAACAGGAGTATATCCATTCAGATTCGGACTACAGGTAAGAACTACAACAATTGAGCAAAATTTGTGTTTATGTTTTGCGTTCACAGATGGTCGATTTAGGGCTATGTCCATCGAGTAAAAGATACGTGATTGTCCGACAAAAAAAACTACAGAATATATTACGGATAATGAATGTTGGAGGTCAGAGTGTAGTATTTTGCTAAATCTAGACTGAAATCGGGTATATTTTGTATGTGAAGACGTCAGTATTTTCGGTAATGACAGTGCAATTTGTATGCCAACTTATAGTGCTATATCACTGAATCATACTGCAGAAGACTTCAGTACTGCCAACTGGCCGATCAGTCGGTTTATACATCAATTATGTGCGATAACTCGCTGGATGATGACAGAGATTGGACATCAATTTTTATAATCACAACTTTTCAAACTTATCTAACATCAAGTTTGTCACAAGTGATATTTCCTTAATTAAGGTATTTAATGTTTGTACTGACAGAATGGCGTTATCAGACCTGCCGAAGCCAAACATCTGCCCCTCAACTACCCCACATTGCCGGAGAAACTACGGGATGCTGGATACGCAACCCACATGATTGGAAAGTAGGTCTTAAGAAATAAGAAAATGAACAATAATGAATCCATAATTTAGGCTCAACCAGGTTTTAATGATACACTTTAAACAACATACAGGTATTATTTTCTATCTAGGAAGGAAACCGATCCTAGACCCATATGCTCCTGATTACTACGCGTCCTCTTGAGAATCATCCACGACAACTGTCAGACACATGAGATGCTAATTTTCTTGTGAATACAAGGTGTTGATAAAAGATTTACCGGTACTATTACGTAATTAATTCCCACCACGTGTAAAGACTTGTTATAAACATATTTTTAAAAGCTACTAGTAATACCTTTTCAGCGTCTCGCGAGAGACAATATATGAAGCAATGTGGCATATTTACAATGTCTTAGGGTGATACTGCATTGACTATGGTCAGTTGCAATATAATGTAACTTCGGTTTTTTGTCTCATGAAAGCTAGTCAAGGATTTTAATTTCACTTCAAATTGATTGAATTACCATTGCAAGTGGTTTCACTATGAGCTATTGGTTTTTCTTATTTCGATTCATTTGCGATTAAGGAATTACTTTATTCAAAGCATGTCTTGCTTTCATTTGCACTGTAAAATGCACGTCCAGAAAGTTTTACTGAAACACGTTCTGAAGAATCAGGTTTCCATCCTAGACGTCACGCTTTAAACCCAATACCTTTTCTGCTAAGTCAAAGTCCCCCGAAGTCTGGTCAGCGTTTAGTATACATAGAGCCAGTACATGGATAGTTTTACATCAGGGGCCGTTGACCCTTGATAATTAGAAGTACTTGGGGGATTATGACGTTTATGGTACGTCACATCCGGGGTGTCGAGGAGTTTATCAGTCTGGTCGGTAGCGTTTGGCAGTAGGGCAGTTAAGGGCAGTGACCCCGCTCAGATGGACGTTCGATAGCCGCTTGTATGACCTTGTGTGGCCTTGACCTAATGAGGACGGCTCAGTAGATTTACGAGTTCATTACCGTATCTCTTACCCCTCGTTTAGGGTCAATCTCTCATTTATTTAAGGATTAACTTGAATATATTTTTTTATGTTATGGAGATATAACACAAAAATCTGAGTGTACTCTAAATAAACCGCGAAGCGGTTTATGATGAGAGTACACTCAGATTTTTATGTTATATCTCCATAACATAAAAAAATCTATTCAAATTAATCCTTATAATTCAAATTACTAAAGATGATCTCTTCAATACTCAAAATTCATTCTGGGACTCTTTTGTCTATGAAATCATTACGCCGTCATCTCAGCCAATCAGAAACAACGTCACAAACGGCGACGCCATTTTTTCCTTTATGGGCTGATAAAGTAAATTTTTAAACCAATGAAAATGCTCGTAACAAGCAAAATTGAATTATATAGCAACCACAGCATTTATACAATCATTACATTGACAGACTTTAAGTTATTTGTAACTTTTCTCAGCAACATTCTAATACTAGATTACCCCCCTAGTTTGAAACTGAGAATCAGGAATGTCGCAGTGACAAAAAATACTTAGCCCAATTTCAATAATGCCATTCAAATTGTTATAAACATATGATATTTTACCTTTTTTTATTTTATCTATTTTCTGTCTATTCTTTTATCGTTTACTATCTGCGTGTCACCATATTAATCAAACATCACATGAAACATATACAGAAGGTTTCCATCCTAGACGTCACGCTTTAAACCCAATACCTTTTCTGCTAAGTCAAAGTCCCCCGAAGTCTGGTCAGCGTTTTAGTATACATAGAGCCAGTACATGGATATTTTTACATCAGGGGCCGTTGACCCTTGATAATTAGAAGTACTTGGGGGATTATGACGTTTATGGTACGTCACATCCGGGGTGTCGAGGAGTTTATCAGTCTGGTCGGTAGCGTTTGGCAGTAGGGCAGTTAAGGGCAGTGACCCCGCTCAGATGGACGTTCGATAGCCGCTTGTATGACCTTGTGTGGCCTTGACCTAATGAGGACGGCTCAGTAGATTTACGAGTTCATTACCGTATCTCTTACCCCTCGTTTAGGGTCAATCTCTCATTTATATAGCAACCACAGCATTTATACAATCATTACATTGACAGACTTTAAGTTATTTGTAACTTTTCTCAGCAACATTCTAATACTAGATTACCCCCCTAGTTTGAAACTGAGAATCAGGAATGTCGCAGTGACAAAAAATACTTAGCCCAATTTCAATAATGCCATTCATGATATTTTTTTTTATTTTATCTATTTTCTGTCTATTCTTTTATCGTTTACTATCTGCGTGTCACCATATTAATGCATCAAATGAAACATATACAGAAATTCTAAACATTGGAGTTAAGTATTCGGCGGTCAATCTTACTCAAAGATATTCAAAATGTTTCTAACGTCATATCCGTAAAAATACTTTCTAAACGTTTCCAAACACATACTTAGCCTACTATGAGAAAATATTTGGTTAGACATTCTGATTGAATACAAAAACAAGTAAAATATTTAATTCGAAAGAATTATGCAATAATCAGACATGTTAACAATTGTACTGACATTTATTTTTGTGGAGTTGCATTAAATAATCTGCCACTTCACCCAATTAAACAAATGGTAATCATTCGTGTTAAGATTCGTAAAATTTCTTTATCAAAATCCTTTCCGAAAAGCTATGTTAGTTAAGTCTCTTAAAATTGCAATTTATTTACATTAGTTAAGTGCGTCATTGAACGAAAATGACGTTTTAAGATGTTGTTGTCTTGTGTTTTTAGATGGCATTTGGGATTCTGTAACCGGCAGTACACTCCAACACAACGAGGCTTCGACAGTTTTCTAGGATTTTATACGGGGGCTCAGGACTACTACAAACATACTAGGGGTAGGGACTCCAACTTCTTACTTACATTGTTCATAACTCCTTTGCAACATTCATCTTGTGTACAGAATCATCTCTAAACATTACCGTTGACCTTCATGTGGATCCTGAGACTTGATCTCTTTAAGAGGCTTACATTTTAGGGGCATACGAGTGGCTGTAAACAGCCCAAAGTAACACCGCCCATTTCACTGTTATTTTTTTTTTAACATTCATCTTTTAATTGATACAGTATCATATCGAAGCCAAACATTTACGTTTGGTTATTGCACAAGAAAATTAAATAAAATACATCACTGTATCGCTGGAAACAATGTAAAGTTTCTCCGAAATATACCAATGGTGTGTTGACCTTCTCAATTTATCAACCTGAAACAAACTATTGTTTATAAATTAACTTTTGTTCATATAATTCAGTATAGTATTTGTGAGTTTCTATCTAGATTTTGCGACGAAATAAAATGTATTAGTATAGATTTAAAAAAACAAACGGGAGTGGATAGCTATCGTTTGAAATATAACTCAACTTTTTCTTATTATGTTGTTTGTTTTTATTTTTTTCAGAGAATGGTTACGATTTCCGATTCAACGAGTCTGTTTACCATCCTCCAAAGAAACAGTATTCAACAGTAGGTAAACTGGTGTGAAATTGATAGAAACATAAGACTTTTATTTTTACCGCCTGTACTGATGACGTTAAGACATGCCAACACTGCGAAGCTGTGTAAATTCGTTACAGACATCTGTCCAGCTTGTACTCGCTTCTGAGATTTTTTTACATTTTCACAGACTGTGTACTTCACTTAGATTTTTTTGTCGTCTTAATAATTTTAATACACGTACTGTCATGTCTTCAAATACATGTACCTTAGTTTCATCTATGTTCCTTGTGAAATCCTGTTAATTTACAATTCTCCACACCAGGAAAGACACATTGGTGAAACTTAGTTTTGCTATCCAATAAATAAGGTAGAAACTTAAAATAATAAATTGAATATCTTTCCACAGAAAACATACGCCGACCGTGCTGTGGAGGTGATACGTGAAAATCGGAAGTCTGATAAACCTCTATTCATGTACCTGTCTTTCCAATCCGTCCATACCCCGCTACAGGTGAGCAATGTAACTCCTTTTTAACCTAAACATTCCACATGTACACATACCCCAACTCCAGGGTTCATGCGTTCCTTAAGAAACTTTCAAATTCGTTAATAGAAAAATTTGCTTTAAAAAATTTCTTCGTACGAGAAAATTACACACTTTAAGGAAAGATCCTTTAACTTGAGATAGTTTCCATTTAGCATTTAACTGAAATTATAGCTGGATACATGGGACCATGCACACCATTTTTACCGACTTTAGCCATCCTTGCCCGACTGTTCACTTTAATGTAATATGTAATATAGTTTTTTTTTCTTTTCGTGACATTTTTATAATTTTTTTATTTAATACGATGTCGACATATAGGCACTGTGCAATGACAATGTAAATATCAAGCATTGGTTGTCATATTTTTGACATGCATTGGTGTATAACATATATTGGGTGTTCTAGCATAGCCGAGTCTCTACAGTATATGTGATATTGATGATTATGTTTTTTGGTATTAAAGAGAGGTAACTCTAACATATATTGGTTGTATATATGTGTATGTTCTATTTATCTAGGTACCGAAGAAATTCCAGTCAATTTACAGAAATGTGAAAAATAGAGAACGGAAAATATATAACGGTATGATATATATTTACTTATCTAAATAAAATAGAAGTAATAAAATCATATTACAGAAGTGTTGGTTTTTTTTTTATTCGTGTGAATAAACGCAAGTGCAATGCCTTCATCGTCAACTGATTTAAAGTATCAGTTTAGCCATCGTATCATCCTTGCATTTATTGCAGCTTGAATGATCTAATTGTTCTAGAATTAGTTGTTGTGTAAAAAAGGAGAAAAACAAAAGATTTTATAATAATTCAATCAATGCTGTAAAGGACATCTCTATATAAAGGACGCGTTTCCATAAAGGACACTTGTTAACACTATTTGGTGAAGTTTAATATAAAATTGACTTGAGTATAAAGGATGCCTATCTATAAAGGAAAATGAAAAATCTGTTGTGTCTCTTTGGTGTCCATTTTTGACTGTATGTGTTAAATGATGGAATATATTACCTTGATACCATCATGTCCACTCTCCTACAGGAATGGTGACAGCTATGGATTCCGCCATAGGAACTGTTATCGCCGCTCTGAAAAAGTACAAGTACTTACAGAACTCGATCATTGTCTTCACCACAGATGTGAGTACTGACTCATTAATTATAACTTTCCGTATCAAATATGTTTTCTGATTGATAATTTCCCTTTTTAGTCATTCATTCAGGATTGACTTGATCCACAATTGACTCGCAAAACTAAATTACAATGGCTTATGGTGAGACAATATTATTATAAGCATTTATATCAAACATATTTAAGATTTATTGGTTGCTTTTTTGCACAGAATACTTACACCTTATTATAATTTCGCTGATTACATGTTGCTATCGTCGTTAAAATAGAGCAATAAATTCAACATTGCTACACTTATTCAATATTTGTATTGGGCTAATGTTTGAATTCTCCATTATAAACATAAAGTAATTTATAAATATCACCTGTATTGTCGTTGAATGAAGACATTTTGTTTGTTGTAGAATGGAGGGGCAGCCCACGTAGCAGGTAACAATCTTCCTCTGAGGGGCTCCAAAACGACACTGTGGGAGGGGGGCACCAGGGCTGTGTCTTTTGTCCTCGCCAAGAAGTACCAGAAACGCAAAAAGTACATTCATGACGGGTAGGTATCGCTTATTCGTTCATAGGATAGCTTTAAGTATTTACATCACATTACATGGTATAACCTAAAGATGTATTACCGGAGCTTTAAATGTCAATAGATATGAAGACTTCTGTCGTTCATAATTCATTTCAACGCATTTTATTGACAAGATGTTTCACCAAAAATATCGAATATAAGACAAAGCCTATATAAATTCCTTGCTTTGGTGGATAAAGTGATATTCGCAATATTTTGAAATTAATAATTATATAGTTATGTTTGATTACATAAACATACTCACATTATAGTTTGACTGTTCCGATAAAGCTTTTTATGTCCCTCCAAAGTGTGATGATCATTGTTAGATAGAGAGCTGAAATAAGTCTGTACTCAGGCAAAGTGCATTATGATATTTCAAATCCATGAGAATTGGTGTTCTGTATATAATGTGACATGTAAAAGGTTAGCGTCTTTATTATTAGCCATACAATCTGATTTCGTTCCTTGTAGACTATTCCATGCAGTCGACTGGTTTCCTACACTACTGGCTGCAGCTGGTGTAAAGACGAAAGGTGAGACTATTAGTTACACAGTTTGTTAGTGACCTAATACGGAAAAATATTGGGTCTAAAATAAAATTGTATCGGGCGAGGCGAAGCCGAGCCTGATACATGTTTATTTTAGACCCAATATTTTTTTCCGTATTAGGTCACTAACAAACTGTTCAACGAATTTATCCCGTCGAAGACCCTTTCAAAGAAGTAACTGCAAAATGCATTATGTACGGAAACCAAAACGACTCAAACTTAAACAATTTTCACCTCATTGAAGACTCGAATGCGTTGTCATGGTCCATTTCTGTTAAATAATCCTAAATAAGTGTTGCCGATTTCGGTTTGCTTTGAAAGTGGTCATCAGCACTATCATTCAAACACTTTGTCTCCATATCTTTTGATTGCCGTCGTTGCGAAGCGTTACTTGACCGCCATCTTGTGCTAATGTTAGGGGCAAAGAACGATAACTCTATCGTCCAAACCTGATACGATTTCTACTAACCTAATACGACTATATATTGGATATCACGTGACGTCATTTTAACCAATAGGAATACAAGATTCTTGTCTGAGGCGGGATAAGACTATATCTTGGATATCACGTGACGTAGTTTAACCAATAGGAATACACGATTCTTGTCTGAGGCGGAATAAGAGATGTTTGGTTGCTTTTATTTTGCCAAGTGCTTGTATGGTGGTTAGTCAAACATGGATAATGAAAAAAAATTAGTGACCATCAAATCATATTACGTTTTCACTCAAAATATCTTCATGTGTGTTATATTACTGTAGTTTTCATTCCCTTTCCGAACTACAGTGCGTTACCGACCCTATTTCTAATTTGATATCATGTCTTGGCCTTGATTTAATTCCGATATTTTTATGACGGGTGTTATCGAAAGTTTATTTTTGCATAAAAGAAAAAGAAATATCCCTGTACATACAAATTAATGTTTCATTCATAGTTAAAAAAAATCTCCTTGAACCAAAATTTGGAGATCATTGAGGCATGATTATTGATATACCAAGGACGCAGATTTCCTTGGATGTACATTGTATCTCGAACATTTCTACAGGGGTAAAACTATCTTCTGTTTTCAAACCCTTTTATTGACGTTACAGGGATGGCGATAGATGGTACGAACCAGTGGCCGATGTTAAAGGGGAAACCATCCCGCAGGAAAGAGTTCATCTACAATATAGACTCCAGTAGTGGCTCGACAGTGGCCGCCATGAGGTACGAGCTAGTGTGACATGATCAAAAAGAAATGTTCTAAGTCAAACTTCTTGAACAGTTATCAGCAACATTCATTATCACTGTCGAAACATATCCTAAGCGGTTACTTACTAATGTGAAGGGGAACAAAATGTTCGGTGCTGATAGCAAATTGTTAGTGACCGTTTCATTAAAAGAATACCTTATTGGGTAAACTGTTTTGAATCGCAATATCAACTCGAGTTTTCTCTACTTCAACTGCAATTGTACAATGAGTTGTTGAGTTATATGACTTATGAACTCGCACGAATAGGGCTTCATTTTCTCTATTTCAATTGCACATTTAAGGTACGGCGATTACAAGTTGATCCAAGGAAGCCCCGGGAAATACAACGACTGGTACCGGGTCCCAAAGGGTCCAACTAAGTGTACCAAGTTTAAAGAAATGCAGGACGAGGAGGAAGAGGACTTCTTTAAATATGGTAGTCTGAACCAGGCAGTGAAGAAGGTCAAATCCTACTTCTCATGGATGTTTGGAAGGGTTACTGGGTACAACTGGAAAAAAAACCGCTACAAGAAACTCCAGAAACATTGTCTGAGAGAGGAGAGGAAGCTGATGAGGAAGTATATATTCCCAAATTACCAACTGTTCGACATCAAAAGTAAGTAGTTGTTCCAGAGACAAATTATTATTGATGTTAACCAAGAATCTGAATACTTAGGTCGGGAAAGTCATTATTGTATGCCGCCGTAAATAACGTGTAAATAGTGGGGTAAGATCAAAGAAGGGACAAGGAATAGAAATTAAATTACACTTTGGAAATAGTTCCTATACCTTTTAAGGGTTTATTACCATGGAACAGACGTATGATGTAATTAAAAATTCCACAAGACGCTTGGTGATCTGTATATTGTTCGCTTTTAGCTCTATCCTAGTGAAATAGGTTCCGACTATAACACAAATAAAAAACGTAAAGCTTAACATTCTTGTATTTCTTTTATTATATTTACACATCATCATCAGTTAGTGTGAACCATCTGGATAGATGTTAAAATATTTGGTTATTTTTAAGTAAGCAAATAATATGGTGTCATTCACTGTCTTTACAGATGATCCAACGGAGAGAAACAACATTATCATTGAAAAGATTGACGTGTTCCAAAAGATGAAGCGTCGCCTGAACAATTATGTTTCGGAGGAGATTGAGCCTCAGAGTAGAAAGAAATATCCTCGGTCAAGTCCAAATATGTACGGCGGAGCTTGGTCATCTGGTTGGTGCTAGGACCAAATAGTCATTAAACAAGTATTGCTTAGTGACATCATCAGCTGGGTGGTGTCAAATTGGCGTAGCGAAATGTCAAATTGCTAAAGATTTGTGACACTTTTGACATTCAAAGGCGGTTTGTCAAATTTTTGATGAATTTGGTCATTAGTATTACTTAGTGATCTACCCTCGGTAATTAACACACGACTAGTTAGGAGAAAACACTATCACCTTCTGGTACCAAAGCTCTGGGCCTTAAAAACTGCTAAATATTGCCTAGAGATCCAAAGGAGTGTTATCAAATGGTTGGTGCATAAGAGGTGTTGCGGATTGACACAACTGGCCAGTGTATATGGAACGCTATTTGCAGTGTAATACTAACCGAAATGACCATAACCAATTACAACTGATTGTTGCGTACGATGGGTTTTCAATTGAATCGAAAACTTCAAGAGGCGCTGACGGGTTCGTTTTTATTGACACGATAGTTTAGTGTGTGTTCTCTTCTGATTCGTTACTGAGGGTCATTGACAACTGACCACTGCTGACTGACACGTGGTCTGCTGACTGCTACTACCCGGTATAAGAGGTTGACCATTAGCTAACGGGCTTTATCAGTTCAAATTAGCCCCATATGGATTACGTGTGTATTTGTCCCGATGGAGATGTTGCATTTGTCATCATTTGTCAGCATTCGTTCGTTCCGTTCTAGTAAGTTAATGGAATACAAATCTACAAAGACAGACTAATTATCTCAGATGGAAATGTGTAATATAAGAATCTCAATATTAATATTTGCCATGAAAATACATTTCAGGACGAAATAGCAATAACTGTGTGTCACTAAGTTTTGAATATCAGTTTGATCAAAAGGAGAACTTAATGCCTTTTAGTTTTATGTGTCAAAGCTGTAGCTATGATAATAGCCAAGTTTATTTTGTATTTGATGGCAAACCATGTAGTTAGTATTTATTACAATTTATTCTATTTAAGATTTCATCTATATATTTGCGCCAATATGTATGTTTTTATTTTTCTTCTATTTTTTGTGTAATTGTACGAATACGTTTATGATTTTTGTTTTCATTATGACCTGATGATAAGTGCTAATGTTGATTTTATATTTCAAATTCATATCAATGAAATTTGTTTTTTGTTTTATGCATGTAAGTTTTTATGCTGAGAAACACAATTGTTATGTCCAAATAGAATTCTAATCGCCAACCATCCTCGATGCTCTAGAGGTTACTATCATTGACGTTATACCCATCCCTAGACTATCTCATAGTAAAACTGGAGGCAATTCAGGAGAAAAAATCTGACCAATCACAGGCCTGCAAAGACTTCCTTTGAAGATTACAGAGAAAGCGACGCTCAACTTAAAACAGCGACGCTCAACTTAAAGCCATGCAGTCAACTACAGTGTACCGTTTTTCGATTCTTTTTGTATACAAAAAAAAAGACAAAACTCAGCTGAAATTACCTGAACATGTGTCTTATGTTGCTATCAGTTTTACTTTTCCTATGACATAGTCCTGGTGTGGATGTATCGAGGATGGTTGTCAACAAAATAAGTTAAATGTATTTTCGCGCAAAAATAAGTTGATTTATGGCAGTATTACAAGGTTTTTTCATGGCAAACTTTATGGGAACCGTTTCTTATCGCACCATTACTTTCATATATTTTCACCCGAAATTCACTTGAAGTGACTTTGCATGTGTAAATGATATGATGATAAGATTGCTTACCTGCTTATTGATGTGTTATTAGAGACCAGGGGCTCCAACAAAGTGAAGGTAGTGTGTTAAATTAGGGATCGTCTCGATTTCTACCTAAATAGCTTGCTTCTTCCTTTCATATCCATGGACACTTTTGGCCTGGAACTGATCAAGAGCGTTCATCCGCTATGAGGAAGGTTTATGTTCTATCCCGTCAAGGCAACCATACCCTAGAAAGGTGGTAGTGAGAGTGAGTTGGATAACTGGCTTGTCTCCAGTTGTTACGTATACCGTGAACGGATGGGTTGTGCTGTTCGGCGTCTTTGGTAGTAGGTTTTACTTACTGAGATAGAACTGTAGAATGGGCAACAGTTGCAATATTACTAGAAGGCGTAACCAATCTGATTAAAATACAGATCCTTATAACTACTCTGTTCCATGGAGGATCTGACAACATCCCATCAGAGTTCATGTTCGAATGACCTTTTTACCACGTGTTCTTCAGATTAAATACATTTTCTTCACATTGCTACATCAATCGATAACGCCATTTCGTCCCAGTATACATATACATTACGCTTTGTTGTGATTTTTGGGCGAGATGACTACGTACAGGAAAATATTTCGTACGGCTTTTTCAAACTATTTCGTCCCCAGTCAAGATTCTGGCAGTAGCAATTTTGACTGGCAATTTTGCAAAGGTCACCAGAACGTAACCCCTAATGGGATGTTGTCAGATCCTCTTATCAAATGTAGTGATCATAAGGACCTGTATTTTAACCAGATTGAGACGTAACACGAACATACCGCAGTCTACCAAAACATATGCACCATATATGGCACATAGAGGGTCTGTCCTCTCAGAAACCACACATAGATATATATTAGATATGCTCTTATTTTCACTTTTCTCATTGGTTAATACATGGTCATGTGAGGTTCGATATATAATATGTCAACTCGATGTTTCCATTTTGAGGAACATCGAGTTAATACACCTTCTTTATGACGTCATTACACAAACGTTAACTTGTTCAGGGTGACGGCTTGTACCCTCGTTCTGTCTGTAATTAATATATTAATCGGATAATTCTTTTGAAATTTGTCAAAGGAACTAGATATATACAGTAATATAGAAATTACGGACCTTTGATACGATCCATATGGTGTAATAACGCCTTGGTGGAAACTAAAATAATGACCTCGGGCTACGCTCATTATTTAATTCTACCAAGTCGTTATAATACCACATGGACCCCAACAAAGGTTATATAATTAATTATTTATAGATATTGTCTTCACTTCGGGACATAGGAACTTGTTACATGTTACAAATGTATCTAATACTACATGTTTTATATTGTGGCATTGCTTTCCAAAAATATTTTGGAGCAACTCGGAAAACGTGTTCCATAGGCATTGTAGTTTCTTGACACACCTGATACTATATGTCCAACGAACGTGTAAGCAGCCACAAGGCACGTGTTTGTAACCGGTGAACATTAATTACATTACCGGTGCTTGTTTCATTTTATGTTTTCTCAATATGGTAATATATTCTTAATGAATAGACAATACATCAAAATATAAAACAACTATGATTAGGATAAGGGAATAATTTCTAGCTTGATCAGGGTTTTTTTCCAAATGGATGAATTAATAACAATGATTGTATTTTCTTCTATTTATGAAAACGGATAAACGTTGGTAAAAAAAAAACCTGTCACATGAGCAGTTGTGTGGATATTTATCGTGTGATTAAGTGGTTCTCCATGGTTCTTTCAAGTGACGTTCTTGGAACTTCCTTGGCCAATTTGTTGCGTGATTTTACTAGTATCTTGTCACGTCAGTTTTCTAGAATATTGTTGCTTGCTAGAACAATTGAAGGAAACTGTGGCATTAAATGCTTCACTGTAATTATTTGAATCATGCGTGTAAGTTTTATTCAAATTTTATTTACGTGTGTGCATTGTTGTCAATAAATTATTTAACCATGAGTGTTGCTTGTTAGTGAATTGCCTACGTGTTAACGCATTCCGCTAATTTGTACGCACAAACATGACGAGGATTACTAAATAAGTGATCTTAAAAAACTGTATATTTATAATAATCTTTCTCTTGTTACGTAAACAATCGTTATACATCAGTTATACTTCAACTACACCGGTGAAAATATAAAATCGCGGATACATTGTTTCACTTTTTATGTGACAAATGAAAATTGACAAGCTGAGAAAATGAGCTAAAAATGATACCACCTGTTTCAAATCAAAATACATATTTGGGGATTATTTGCATGATGTTATGAAATGAATATTCATTAGTAGTATATATATATAGATATAATACGTTATGTGTGATAGGTTTTTATTACAATGACAACATTATAGTTGATATGTTTTTGTTACATGTAAAATATGTTATGTAGAACGTTGTATGACGTGTATTTATGTTGTAAACATTTACAAATGTACCCAAGTCTGTTCTCACTGTGACCATTATAAGTTTGTACATGTTACATGGAAATATCAAATAGCATATCATTATATTTTGTCACTAGTTTCAATATTGAAATGAAGTTATTAAATTGATGTATACATATACCCTTTGTTTTCTTTTTACTATTAGAATTTTATTTGACTAGTTCTATCATCTGTGTTGAGAACTATGCAATAAAATTCACTTTCTTGTATTTTTCATCCAAAATATGGAGCGTCTTAAAATAGAATTTCGAATTGGTGCACGTGCTGAAATTCTGAAATATATGCGTTTTCCGCCATTGTCGAAAACAGCAAATTGGTTGCAGCATGAAGAATAAGTGACAAATGAAAGAGGAAAATCACGCACAATAGTTGTGATTTAGGTCTGTTTGATGACTACAGTATTTGTAGATTTTGTTTGATAGACAAAACTTATTCCTACATATTTCCCGGAAACGCAGTTTTCAGGTATAGGTAGTAACAGATTAAAACGAGAGTAGTCTCCCGTGTCCTGTCAATTTTAAAGGATTCCGCTTGTTCAAACCATACAGGTAATACCATATACTAATGACTCTGAACGCCCTGTCTTATGTATTATCTTAAACAGCAGTTTCTTCATACCCATACATAAAATAGCTACCCATTCCTCTTGCAAACTGATGTATTTCTATTCCCCATACATAACAATATATACCTACTCCCCCTACATAACAATAGATACCTATTCCCCATACATAACAATATATACCTACTCCCCCTACATAACAATGTATATACCTATTCCCCATACATAACAAAAGATACCTTTCCCCATAGATAACAATAGATACATATTCCCCATACATAACAATAGATACCTATTCCTCTTACATAACAATAGATACCTATTCCCCATACATAACAATAGATACCTATTCCTCTTACATAACAATAGATATCTTTTCCCCATACATAACAATAGATATCTTTTCCCCATACATAACAATAGATATCTTTTCCCCATACATAACAATAGATATCTTTTCCCCATACATAACAATAGATATATTTTCCCCATACATAACAATAAATATCTTTTCCCCTTACATAACAATAGATATCTTTTCCCCATACATAACAATCGATATCCTAATTTACATGACGTAACAATATATATCTTATTTTTACATGACATAAGGTACCTGTACCAATAGGTTTCCCAGAAGATATATTCTTATGATACTGTTTTAGATATGACACTTGAATTTGTTTTCAGTATATTTCAAATGCACAAATTCTTTTGATATTCTGAAAAAAACTTTGATCCCTACTCAAATGTAATTTGAGGGTTTATGCAAAACACAGTGCTAATAGAGCCTATATCATGTCTGATCCTCCATAATGATTATATTTTCTGTCTCCTGGAATTGAATGATGACGGTTTTCACATTAGCTGATATTACGTGGCTTTGTGTGTAATATTGGAGTAGAGATTGCATGACAGAGGACATGAAATTGATTCTTTTAGATATTGATTTTAACATTTACCTGATGAAGAAGCTCAATATATTGGTCTGTAGTCACTTTATATATAGATGTTGGAAGACCAATAGGGCGATTTCAAATACCATAAATAATTCAAGGTAAACATGCATGATGTCATTTCATTATATTTCATATATTCTATTTGGTTACAAACAGTTATTTTCAATATAATTATTTCACAACTTGTGCTGTAAATCTTCATGTACGTTAAGCATAGCACTTTTAAATTGCTATATTGTATAAAGTACCAATATTCATGAACATTTGTTTCATGTTTTGGGGTGCCTTAAAATCATTTCATTTGTGGAATTTTTGGTGGTCAACCGATGGTACAATGATAACACTAAGATTGAAAACAAATATCATTGTTTTATTTTTGTGGTCCAATATTTCTAACCCTCCATCTCTTGGTCCTATACTGAATCGTAAAGGTACTGTCTGACATTTTTCCACCAGCCCTCGCCCTCTGGAACCTACACTGAGTGGTAAAGGTGTGTGACATTCTATTACTAGCCCTCCACCTCTGTGTCCTATACTGAATGGTTTAGATGTGTGACATTCTACTACTAGCCCTCCATCTCTGTGTCCTATACTGAAAGGTTAAGATGTGTGACATTCTACTACAAGCCCTCCATCTCTGGGTCCTATACTGAATGGTTAAGGTGTGTGACATTGATTCTACTACTAGCCCTCCACCCCTGAGTCCAATACGGAATGGTTAAGGTGTCAGATATTCTACAACAAGCCCTCCACCTCTGGGTTCTATCAAGAATGGTTAAGGTGTCTGATATTCTACTATTAGCTCTCCACCCCTGAGTCCTATACTGAATGGTTAAGGTGTCAGATATTCTACTATTAGCCCTCCACCTCTGGGTCCTATACTGAATGGTTAAGGTGTCAGATATTCTACTACTAGCCCTCCACCCCTGAGTCCTATACTGAATGGTTAAAGTGTCAGATATTCTACTACAAGCCCTCCACCTCTGGGTCCTATACTGAATGGTTAAGGTGTGTGACATTCTACTACTAACCCGCCACCTCTGTGTCGTATACTGAATGGTTAAGGTGTGTGACATTCTACTAATAGCCCTCCACCCCTGGGTCCTATACTGAATGGTTAAGGTGTGTGACATTCTACTACTAGCCCTCCACCTCTGTGTCCTATACCAAATTGTTAAGGTGTGTGACATTCTACTACTAGCCCTCCACCTCTGTGTCCTATACTGATTTGTTAAGGTGTGTGACATTCTGCTACTAGCCCTCCACCTCTGTGTCCTATACTGAATTGTTAAGGTGTGTGACATTCTACTACTAGCCCTCCACCTCTGTGTCCTATACTGAATTGTTAAGGTGTGTGACATTCTACTACTAGCCCTCCACCTCTGGGTCCTATACTGAATGGTTAAGGTGTGTGACATTCTACTACTAGCCCTCCACCTCTGGGTCCTATACTGAATTGTTAAGATGTGTGACATTCTACTACTAGCCCTCCACCCTCTGGGTCCTATACTGAATGGTTAAGTGTGTGACATTCTACTACTAGCCCTCCACCTCTGGGTCCTATACTGAATGGTTAAGGTGTGTGACATTCTACTACTAGCCCTCCACCTCTGGGTCCTATACTGAAATGGTAAGATGTGTGACATTCTACTACTAGCCCTCCACCTCTGGGTCCTATACTGAAATGGTTAAGTGTGTGTGACATTCTACTACTAGCCCTCCACTCCTCTATACTAGAATGTTAAGGTGTGTGACATTCTACTACTAGCCCTCCACCTCTGGGTCCTATACTGAAAGGTTAAGATGTGGTGACATTCTACTACTAGCCCTCCACCTCTGGGTCCTATACTGAAAGGTAAGATGTGTGACATTCTACTACTAGCCCTCCACCTCTGGGTCCTATACTGAAAGGTCAAGATGTGTGACATTCTACTACTAGCCCTCCACCTCTGTGTCCTATACTGAAAGGTTAAGATGTGTGACATTCTACTACTAGCCCTCCACCTCTGGGTCCTATACTGAAAGGTTAAGATGTGTGACATTCTACTACTAGCCCTCCACCTCTGGGTACTATACCGAAAGGTTAAGGTGTGTGACATTCTACTACTAGCCCTCCACCTCTGGGTCCTATACTGAAAGGTTAAGATGTGTGACATTCTACTACTAGCCCTCCACCTCTGGGTCCTATACTGAAAGGTTAAGGTGTGTAACATTCTACTACTACTAGCCCTCCACCTCTGGGTCCTATACTGAATGGTTAAGATGTGTGACATTCTACTACTACTAGCCCTCCACCTCTGGGTCCTATACTGAATGGTTAAGATGTGTGACATTCTACTACTAGCCCTCCGCCTCTGGGTCCTATACTGAAAGGTTAAGATGTGTGACATTCTACTACTAGCCCTCCACCTCTGGGTCCTATACTGAATGGTTAAGATGTGTGACATTCTACTACTAGCCCTCCACCTCTGGGTCCTATACTGAATGGTTAAGATGTGTGACATTCTACTACTAGCCCTCCACCTCTGGGTCCTATACTGAATGGTTAAGATTTGTGACATTCTACTGCTAGCCCTCCACCTCTGGGTCCTATACTGAAAGGTTAAGATGTGTGTGACATTCTACTACTAGCCCTCCACCTCTGGGTCCTATACTGAATGGTTAAGATGTGTGACATTCTACTACTAGCCCTCCACCTCTGGGTCCTATACTGAATGGTTAAGATGTGTGACATTCTACTACTAGCCCTCCACCTCTGGGTCCTATACTGAATGGTTAAGTGGTGTGACATTCTACTACTAGCCCTCCACCTCTGGGTCCTATACTGAATGGTTAAGGTGTGTGACATTCTACTACTAGCCCTCCACCTCTGGGTCCTATACTGAATGGTTAAGGTGTGTGACATTCTACTACTAGCCCTCCACCTCTGGGTCCTATACTGAATGGTTAAGGTGTGTGACATTCTACTACTAGCCCTCCACCTCTGGGTCCTATACTGAATGGTTAAGATGTGTGACATTCTACTACTAGCCCTCCACCTCTGGGTCCTATACTGAATGGTTAAGATGTGTGACATTCTACTACTAGCCCTCCACCTCTGGGTCCTATACTGAATGGTTAAGATGTGTGACATTCTACTACTAGCCCTCCACCTCTGGGTCCTATACTGAAAGGTTAAGATGTGTGACATTCTACTACTAGCCCTCCACCTCTGGGTCCTATACCGAAAGGTTAAGATGTGTGACATTCTACTACTAGCCCTCCACCTCTGGGTCCTATACTGAATGGTTAAGGTGTGTGACATTCTACTACTAGCCCTCCACCTCTGGGTCCTATACTGAATGGTTAAGGTGTGTGATATTCTACTACTAGCCCTCCACCTCTCTATACGAAAGTTAAGGTGTGTGACATCTACTACTACCCTCCCTCTGGTCCTATACTGAATGATTAGTGTGTGACATTCTACTACTAGCCCTCCACCTCTGGGTCCTATACTGAATGGTTAAGATGTGTGACATTTCTACTACTAGCCCTCCACCTCTGGGTCCTATACTGAATGGTTAAGATGTGTGACATTCTACTACTAGCCCTCCACCTCTGGGTCCTATACTGAATGGTTAAATGTGTTAAGATGTGTGACATTCTACTACTAGCCCTCCACCTCTGGGTCCTATACTGAATGGTTAAGATGTGTGACATTTACTACTACTCTAGCCCTCCACCTCTGGGTCCTATACTGAATGGTTAAGATGTGTGACATTCTACTACTAGCCCTCCACCTCTGGGTCCTATACTGAATGGTTAAGGTGTGTGACATTCTACTACTAGCCCTCCACCCCTGGGTCCTATACTGAATGGTTAATGTGTGACATTCTACTACTAGCCCTCCACCTCTGGGTCCTATACAATGGTTAAGGTGTGTGACATTCTACTACTAGCCCTCCACCCCTGGGTCCTATACCGAATGGTTTAGATGTGTGACATTCTACTACTAGCCCTCACCTCTGGTCCTATACTGAAAGGTTAAGGTGTGTGACATTCTACTACTAGCCCTCCACCTCTGGGTCCTATACTGAATGGTTAAGGTGTGTGACATTCTACTACTAGCCCTCCACCTCTGTGTCCTATACTGAATTGTTAAGGTGTGTGACATTCTACTACTAGCCCTCCACCTCTGGGTCCTATACTGAATGGTTAAGGTGTGTGACATTCTACTACTAGCCCTCCACCTCTGGGTCCTATACTGAATTGTTAAGATGTGTGACATTCTACTACTAGCCCTCCACCTCTGGGTCCTATACTGAATGGTTAAGGTGTGTGACATTCTACTACTAGCCCTCCACCTCTGGGTCCTATACTGAATTGTTAAGATGTGTGACATTCTACTACTAGCCCTCCACCTCTGGGTCCTATACTGAATGTTAAGATGTGTGACATTCTACTACTAGCCCTCCACCTCTGGGTCCTACTGAAGGTTAAGTGTGTGACATTCTACTACTAGCCCTCCATCTCTGGGTCCTATACTGAAATGGTTAAAGTGTGTGACATTCTACTACTAGCCCTCCACCTCTGGGTCATATACTGAATGGTTAAGGTGTGTGATATTCTACTACTAGCCCTCCACCTCTGGGTCCTATACTGAAAGGTCAAGATGTGTGACATTCTACTGCTAGCCCTCCACCTCTGGGTCCTATACTGAAAGGTCAAGATGTGTGACATTCTACTACATAGCCCTCCACCTCTGTGTCCTATACTGAAAGGATAAGATGTGTGACATTCTACTAATAGCCCTCCACCTCTGTGTCCTATACTGAAAGGTTAAGATGTGTGACATTCTACTACTAGCCCTCCACCTCTATACTAAATAGTTAAGGTGTGTGACAATGTACTACTAACCCTCCACCTCTGTGTCCTATACTGAAAGGTTAAGATGTGTGACATTCTACTACTAGCCCTCCATCTCTGGGTCCTATACTGAAAGGTTAAGGTGTGTAACATTCTACTACTACTAGCCCTCCACCTCTGGGTCCTATACTGAAAGGTTAAGATGTGTGACATTCTACTACTACTAGCCCTCCACCTCTGGGTCCTATACTGAATGGTTAAGATGTGTGACATTCTCTACTACTAGCCCTCCACCTCTGGGTCCTATACTGAATGGTTAAGATGTGTGACATTCTCTACTACTAGCCCTCCACCTCTGTGCACCTCTGGGTCCTATACTGAAAGGTTAAGATGTGTGACATTCTACTACTAGCCCTCCACCTCTGGGTCCTATACTGAAAGGTTAAGATGTGTGACATTCTACTACTAGCCCTCCACCTCTGGGTCCTATACTGAAAGGTTAAGATGTGTGACATTCTACTACTAGCCCTCCACCTCTGGGTCCTATACCGAATGGTTAAGATGTGTGACATTCTACTACTAGCCCTCCACCTCTGGGTCCTATACTGAATGGTTAAGGTGTGTGACATTCTACTACTAGCCCTCCACCTCTGGGTCCTATACTGAATGGTTAAGGTGTGTGACATTCTACTACTAGCCCTCCACCTCTGGGTCCTATACTGAATGGTTAAGGTGTGTGACATTCTACTACTAGCCCTCCACCTCTGGGTCCTATACTGAATGGTTAAGGTGTGTGACATTCTACTACTAGCCCTCCACCTCTGGGTCCTATACTGAATGGTTAAGATGTGTGTGTGACATTCTACTACTAGCCCCCACCTCTGGTCCTATACTGAAGTTAGATGTGTGACATTCTACTACTAGCCCTCCACCTCTGGGTCCTATACCGAATGGTTTAGATGTGTGACATTCTACTACTAGCCCTCTACCTCTGGGTCCTATACTGAATGGTTAAGGTGTGTGACATTCTACTACTAGCCCTCCACCTCTGGGTCCTATACTGAATTGTTAAGATGTGTGACATTCTACTACTAGCCCTCCACCTCTGGGTCCTATACTGAATGGTTAAGGTGTGACATTCTACTACTAGCCCTCCACCTCTGGGTCCTATACTGAAATTGTTAAGATGTGTGACATTCTACTACTAGCCCTCCACCTCTGGGTCCTATACTGAAAGGTTAAGATGTGTGACATTCTACTACTAGCCCTCCACCTCTGGGTCCTATACTGAATGGTTAAGGTGTGTGATATTCTACTACTAGCCCTCCACCTCTGAGTCCTATACTGAATTGTTAAGATGTGTGACATTCTACTACAAGCCCTCCACCTCTGGGTCCTATACTGAATGGTTAAGGTGTCTGATATTCTACTACTAGCCCTCCACCCCTGGGTCCTATACTGAATGGTTAAGGTGTCAGATATTCTACTACTAGCCCTCCACATCAGGGTCCTATACTGAATGGTTAAGGTGTGTGACATTCTACTACTAGCCCTCCACCTCAGGGTCCTATACTGAATGGTTAAGATGTCTGATATTCTACTACTAGCCCTCCACCTCTGGGTCCTATCAAGAATTATTAAGGTGTCTGATATTCTACTATTAGCTCTCCACCCCTGAGTCCTATACTGAATGGTTAAGGTGTGTGACATTGATTCTACTACTAGCCCTCCACCTCTGAGTCCTATACAAAATTGTTAAGGTGTGTGACATTCTACTAGTAGCCCTCCACCTCTGGGTCCTATACTGAATGGTTAAGGTTTATGACATTCTACTACTAGCCCTCCACCTCTTGGTTGTAGTTGTTGAAAGATTTAAAGGTCTGTTATTCTACCACCTTTCTAGCCCCTGAGTTGTGGTAGCTGTCTATTTAAGATGTCTAACATTCTGCCCTTAATGTTTTACCCTAAAACTTCAGATAATTTTCCCGTCTGTTCCCGAAAACTCTACAAACTCTTAGAGTGCTCTGTAAATAAGAGCTACTGTCATTATGATGTAACAGGTATTTATATGTACATCTTGGACAGGAAATTGAGGTAAATGAGAGAATAATTGGCCAGACTAGTCAGTTTGAAGTATTATGCTGATTACAGGTAAGGAATGATATCATAAAACTCACCTGTAATTTTACAGGTGGTAATGCTCCATCACCTGTATAAATAATTTGCCTTTGATTGACAGGTAGTATGTTCCCTAACAACCCTTTTAGTGCCTAGAGATGACCTAATAATTAATGATGGTAAATGTCTCGCCCCCTATTGTTGACTCGTCCCGTGGCCTGCAGGTATCCAACCAGGTGATCTATCTGTATCGGAGAGAAGCTTGTCCGAGACAGGATGATGGGACAAACGTACACAGACAGGGATATCTTACAAACAGTTTAACTCTCCTGTGTACTTTATGTTCTAGTTACAAACCAAATATAGGAACGCCAAAAGCTCGGGATAATTACTTCATTACTAAGTTTGTGATTCATGTGTTTGTGGTCTATCACTGGATCTCTACAAGAACATCACATTTGTCTGAAAATAGGTAAGGTCAAATTGTTCGTCCTAAAAGCTCTTCCTAATGTTAGGTGGACTTAGCTTCTTGGTCAGTTAGGGTTTAGGTGAAATGGATCCTGCTTTCTGGTCAATCTGGATGCTAAATTTGGTTTGATGAAATTTGCTTCTTAGTTAATCACAGGTAGAAAGATGTTTATAAATCTCATTGTCTGTGACATATGTATATATATACTTTTATGTCTGACAATTATACAAGCATTTCAATGCTAAAAAACAAATCCTAAACTTGAGATTAATACTATACTGAAGAAAACAAATGAGATTGGAGTTCTATCAACTTTAACAATCCTTATACACTATAATCATAGTCAACCAATCCTTCAGACACTGTATTTTTCATTGATACTTATATGTTACTATATTTTATTCTACATCCACAATTTTTGCTCCGTCTATTGTTTAGAACACGTGATCCGTTAACAATTTATGTGACGTCACTTCTTGAACCGTAATTTACACTTTAGCTCTGAATATACCGATGTAAATTTGTTCTGATGACGGTTGGCCTAGCCATCCGAAACATGTAAACGAAATAAAAGTTTTGCACGGAACCCTTGGTGTTGATGCTCCATCCCATTTACAGTTGCAATCCTTATACACTGATGAGAAAAGTGGGTTTAGATCTCTTCACCTGAAGAAATCTTAACTAGCAAGAGAAAATTAAAAAAAAAGGAATTTGTTAACTCTAGAACACTAAAATACTAAACAAATAAGAAGATAATGATTTAGATTTCTATATCAAGGTATCTGAAATCAATGAGAGATGAGGGAAGTAAGTGCTCTGATGGGACAAAATAGACAATCTCTTAACATTGTTATTCCATAAATTATCATAAAAAGGAATTGGAGATCTATCTACTTGAACAATCATTAACTAATCATTAAAATTAAGTTTTCTTCAATTGAGATGAAATAAAAAAAAGTTCACTTGGTAATGTTTCTTTTGCTTGACTTTATTCACTTAAATTTTTGTCAGTTAGCAGAAGAATGGCTTGGACAATCCTCATTTGTTAGAGCCTCTTCCTGATTTCTAATGTCTGACATCCTGCTGAAAAAAGCACCTGTCAAATTTTCTGATATGACAGGAACAAAAAAGATGATTAAGAGGACAAAACATAACAAGATGTTGATAATTTTATCATTTTTGATAGACATTGATAAAAATCAGTTTCTAGACACATGTATTCTCTTGTCATCTGTATAATATTAATGTGGATTTTTCTATGAAACCCAACATTGATATTTCTTAAGGTTTTTACAAGATACATTTGTATGTACATGCACTTTGTATCACTGCCCACATTCTGTATAACTGTGTAATGCATGTTGATATGGTGATGCTGAGGGCAATAGTAATCTGTACGAAAAACACTTAAATAAATGAAGAAACAAAAACTACACAGATAGTGCTAATAGACTCTTCATATAGATTATGACGATGATATCTTTTGAAGTCATTCTACTAAAAATAAATTTACAGGTTTTAGGTGGTACTGGGAGCAGCTGTTGCTCATTTTTACATACCACCATTACTTAACCATTGATAATCAGGGCCTAGCCTCTGGGTCCCAGGGGTCATAGTGGTTAAGGTGTATGATATTGATGGATCACCAGCTGTCAATCAAACTGCCTGGGTACTGCATGTGACTTTGCATTTTGTGTTGTATATGCTACAATATTTGCTCAGATTTTGAAAAGATGCATGTGCAAACACAAGGTGTGGCTACATACTGTTTACTGATCTGTCAATTTTACCACCAGTTCCACTGTGCTGGCATAGTGGTAAGGGTGTCTGACATTTATTAATGATCTACCTCAGGGCTACTGATTATTGGTGGTGAAGAAAAGCCAGAGTACTCAGACAAAAACCATTAACCTACAATTAGGACCTGGCAGTTAATTGCCCCACATGGGACTCAAACTCAGGACCCAAAGATGTAGAACAAGTGATACAAATATCAAGACAGATAGGCCATTTAGTTCCCATCTAATTGTTGAATAACAGGTGTTTGACTCTATAGATATATACAGTATCTATATGTGTAATGGTGACACACATATAGGGGTGTCTGTACTGTAAAATAAGCCTGTGGTTGTATACAGATCATAAAAGTCTAAGATAAATATTTCCTCTATTTCAAATAGAAAGATAAACATTAGAAGAAACAAGTTCTGAATTGATATTCTGACAAGTGTTCCTGATACAGCCTGCATCATTAACTTCCATAGAAATATTCTTCCTGAGATTTTCTGAAGCCGTAATGAGCTGGAGCTGTATATATTTTTATGATGGTGGAGATAGATAAAGATAGTGTTGGTAATTCACAGATAAATCCTCATCAGAAGACAACCTATGGTAAGACGCTGCAGGTCCCTGAGTTTCTAAGTGTTAAATCAGTTCTCATTAGCTGCTTCCCTGTTTTCTTTCCCCTGTGGTTCAACTTGTCAGAAGTCTATACAGAGTTACGGCCCCTGAGGAGTTGATCAGTACTTGTATTGCCTGGGGCCTTCATGTAACAGTTTCTAGTGAATAGAGGCCAAAAATGGGTTAAAACACTTTATCTTATTTTTTAAAATAATATTGATTTTAAAACCTGCTGAATTGCTCTCTGAGTGATAATTTCATCATGAAACTTTGATAAATGCAACTTCTATTATTTTGAATTACATTTGATACATTTACGTTAGGTTAGAAATAATAACGAAATATATTAAGGAGTTTTTGTTTTTTGTTCTTTTTTAGGCAGATATTTATAAAATCGCCAAACTCTAATCTTTCAAAACAGCCCTCACAATACTACCATAAAAATTCCTTTTTTATTTTTTTTTAAATCGACTCAATCCTTGGTATTTAGCACACCACCATATGACATAATCTTCATCCTTTTGAAGGTGGTCAGTATGACGTAGAAGTAGAAGTAAAAGTGATGAAGATATAATACTATCATGTAATTACAATGTGAAGCATTTGGCTTCAGATATTGGTATATTTAGTGCTAACGGAAAGCAACATTTAAAGATATTTAAACTTCCCATTTAAAATGATAAGACTTGCATTATTATAAATATCATATATAGAAAACTACATTAAAATGTCATAAAGACAAGTGGTAACAATAGCAATTACGTTCATACAATATAAGCATAATAATATTTATGTATTCATACCTATATTTACCTGTAGTACAGGTAAATGACCCCTATATGAAGCCTCTACACTGATATGTAATTATTTATATATAGACCACAACATGGCCAGTACATGTGTCTTGGGGCGAGTCAGATTTGTGTGAAATCCCCTAGATTTCCGATTATTACATGTGAACATCAAACAGCCCGGGGTTACACAGATAGGAAATCTTGTTTTTGATAACATTTTTTTTATTTGCCTTAGCACCACATCCCGACCCACTTCAGGTTTTAGGTTTTGGAGAACGAGATACAAGATAAGCTCTATAGGTATGAGTGAGAAGTGTTTATCAGGAAATATTGGTGTACCTTTATGTATTTTCATTACCACCCGTCAGAATTATTTTTATATAGCGGTATTCGTTTGGTTTCAGATTATTTCGAACTTCCTCCTACTTCAGCCAACTCTGAGTGAGCCAACTAAAACAGTGATTTCTTAAGTCCTGGATTTTATATGGATTTTAATAATGGCCTTTTAAAAGTGAACTTACTGTTTGCTGTTGGAAGCAAGAAAAGGTGAGTTTCTTTTAAATAAATATATTCTTTTAAAGATGTTCCACTGCTGACAAGTGGTATTTTTTTCTCTCTCAAAAACATGAGCAGACAAATAAGTATTTTTCTTCAGTTTAAAAAGTTACTTACTTTACACCATTACCACCATTGAAAAGTAAAACACCAGTTATTGTTCAAATGAACAGTACCAGATATCGATCGTTTATGCTCTGTCGGCGATGGAGCATCTTCATCTTTAAGTTTGAGTTGTGGTTAAAAATCCTTAGATCTGATAAGAACTGATAATGGTACGCTATTAAATGAGAAAAAAAATAATGATCGGAATTATATTCAATGTTGATTCAATTATAATCCTTGTAATTATGTAAGTTATCCGATTTTAAGTCCTCAGCTTAGAAATGTAGTACCTATGAATGAAGAGTCGGATAATAAATTGGTACTGTAATGTTCTTCTGTTTTCATACCTTAGTCTCATGAGTAATATCCTTCCAAAATGATAAACTTTTCAAAAAATTTCAACAAAATTTGCAGTATACTTGTATCCCCCATAACTTGTATTATAGGTTACCGTGACTTAAATGTAATAATATAGGCATAAGGTGAAATAAGCAAGCTTCTTTCTGAAATTGACAGATCGCCAGCTGTCAATCAAACAGCCTGGGCACATGTACTGCACACAAATTTCATTTTGTATTGTTTAAACTACACTATATGCTCAGACATTGAATAGGTACACATTCATGTGTGAACAAGAGGTGTGGCTTATTAAACATACTGCATCAGGCGATCGGTCAATTCTTTTCCATGCAATATTTTTTACACTAAACTATAGTACTTCACTGGGCTACTTTACTTGAATGACCTATAGATGATGTGAACAATGCAGTGTAACAAAGACTTTTTTATCTTGATCTAGAGGTCAGATGGGGACACTAAGACATTGTAAGGTGTAAACCAGAGGACTTTATCAAAAACGAAGACCAAATCTCTAGTTATATATTTCTTCTTCATTTTTTTGAAGTGATTAGAGAGAAAATGTTTATTGGAATTGCAATTGAAATTACAGTCAATCCTTTCTATAAAAGACCAATACAGATCGAGGATTCCGTTAATTTGAATAAGTCATTTTCCAGAATAACCGGAGTATTTGAATAGGTGGAGATGGCATTTTGCACCTCCATTTGACCCCCCACATATATGTGAACAGGCAAATAGATATTGTATAAATGAAACATATATCGACGAATTTCGTAAAAAATATATTGCAAAATTGAAAAATATTCAAATTTATTTTTTGAATTTCACAAATATTTTATTCGAATAACCAGAGGTCATGTAAAAGTCTATTCCAATACACGGAGTTGAAAAACAAAGATAAAGAAGGAAGAAATCAGGACCGCAGAATTTTATGCAAATATTGGAATATTCAAATAACCATTATTCGATTATGTGTAGTCCTCTGTATAAGGACAAGGAATAAGTGGTCTCTATTGCCTAGTAGTCTTTATACACAGGTCCCATTATGCCCTAAAAAAGTGTAGGTCTTATTACGAAGGTGATCTTTATACAGAGATGGTGGCTAAGGCAGGTTTCTCATTGTTAATTATAATCAGTTTTAATTAGGTAGGCACTACATGGGATCTAACTGAGTTTTGATTGTTAATTGAGATAATTTTCAAAATCAGAGTCATCTACGTCATAAAAAGTGCATTAGATAATAATATTGTTGCTTGAGATGGTTTTAAAACAAACTTAGAAGTATTGATGCTATTAGATTCTTGCAACATGAGTTTATAATCTTATTCTTTAAGTCATTTTACTTAATTCCTAAATTAGACCTTTAAAATTTCAAGAATCTACATCATGTTGTTATAGCAACTCTTTTACATGAAAATATTTCCCAATTATTTCTGAACAACAAAATTTCGACATGAAAATGTTAAAATAATGGGTACGTTTGATTAAAAACAGGAACTGATGTATATATTGCATTACAATATAAGCTGGGGATGTTTTAATTTTTTGCTCTGTAAAAAATGAAATTACGCTTTAAATCAGAACGCTATTTAAGCCTGCGTTGATGAGGTTACTTGTAGAAATAATTTATCTAACTAGCGAACTTCAATACACACACTTTGTTTTGTCAATAGGCTGAAAATAAAACTGATATAAAAACACACATTTTAAGCACCATTTATCTTGCACACTAGAGGTGAATTCTTGGCAAAAAATCAGAATTTATATTAAAGATGATGTAACTCTGAGATAAATTGAAGTTGAATGTGCTTCATCTTATTAAACTTTGTGATTAAACCCTCTTGATGAGCCAGGTTTTGGAAAACTTAGATGAGATTTTATGAAGTAGGCTAATGTATACCACTCAACAGGTTAAGAGGATGACTGGATGTTTTTAGAGAAAATCAGATTTATTTTGATATTTTTGAGGAGTAATCTAGCATTACTATGAGTTATACTATAGCATACCATAGGGGCACCGTCAATAGTATGGTTAATACATAACCTCATTTCTAATGTACTACCAGCTTCTCTAAATCTATGACATCACTAATTTAGATTATGAAGTCATATGTTAAGTTATGAAGTCATTTATAAAGTCATGTGGTCGAATACTTACTAGTAAACATGTAAGGCCAGTAAATAATCCATGAGGTCATGGTGTCTTCATTAAGGTCAAAGTGTCTTAACTGGGGTCATGGTGTCTTCACTGAGGTCAGTGTCTTCACTGGGGTCATAGTGTCTTAACTGAGGTCATTGTGTCTTCACTGAGGTTATGGTGTCTTCACTGATGTCATAGTATCTACCCTGAGGTCATTGTGTCTTCACTGAGGTCATGGTGTCTTCACTGAGGTCATGGTGTCTTCACTGAGGTCATAATGTCATCACTGAGGTCATGGTGTCTTCACTGAGGTCATGGTGTCTTAACTGAGGTCATGGTGGCTTAACTGAGGTCAGTGACTTCACAGAGGGCATGGTGTCTTCACTGATGTCATGGTGTCTTAACTGAGTTGATTGTGTCTTCACTAAGGTCATGGTGTCTTCACTGAGGTCATGGTGTCTTCACTGAGGTCAAGGTGTCATCACTGAGGTCATGGTGTCTTCACTGAGGTCAAGGTGTCATCACTGAGGTCATGGTGGCTTCACAGAGGTCATTGTGTCTTCACTGAGGTCAAAGTGTCATAACTGAGGTCATGGTGGCTTCACTGAGGTCATTGTGTTTTCACTGAGGTTATTGTGTCTTTACTGAGGTCATGGTGTCATCACTAAGGTAATGGAGTCATAACTGAGGTCATGGAGTCATAACTCAGGTCATGGTGTCTTCACTAAGGTCATGGTGTCATCACTGAGGTCATGGTGTCATCACCAAGGTCATGGTGTTATCACTGAGGTAAGAGTGTCATCACTGATGTCATGGTGTTATCACCGGGGTCATGGTGTTATCACGAGGTCATGGAGTCATAACTGAGGTCATGGTGTCTTAACTGAGGTCATGGTGTTATCACTGAGGCCATGGTGTTATCACTGGGATGGTGGTCAGGGGTTATCACTGAGGTCATGGTGTCATCACTGAGGTCATGTGTCATCACTGAGGTCATGTGTCATACTGATGATGGGTCATGGTGTGTCTTACTTGATGTCATGGTGTCTCACTGAGGTCATGGTGTCATCACTGAGGTCATGGTGGTGTTATCACTGGAGGTCATGGTGTCATCACTGAGGTCATGGTGTCATCACTGAGGTCATGGTGTCATCACTGAGGTCATGGTATCATCACTGAGGTCATGGTGTCATCACTGAGGTCATGGTGTCATCACTGAGGTCATGGTATCATCACTGAGGTCATGGTGTCATCACTGAGGTCATGGTATCATCACTGAGGTCATGGTGTCATCACTGAGGTCATAGTGTCGTCACTGAGGTCATGGTGCCTTCATCAAGATTGTTTTGTCTTCACTGAGGTCATGGTGTCATCACAAAGGTCATGGTGTTATCACTGAGGTCATGGTATCGTCATTTTTAATTACTGAGGTTATGGTGTTATAATGACATGATCTTTATGATTTTTTTATTACTTAGATCATGGTGTTGAAATAAGGACACTTAGTGGTCAGTAATGTTAAAACACTGTCATTTAAAAATGATAACACTTATTGTGGTCATAATATGATCACTATGGTTACGATGTAATCACTAAGGTCATGATGAGGTCATTAGGTCATATGGTGATCACCAATGCTAAGGGTAAAGAATTGGAGAATTTCTGCTGTATTCCTAACGTGAATCTACATAAACCTAGCTCCATTTCTGTCTTGTGTTTCATTTCCCCTGTGAAATGTATCTAAATATCAAAATATCAAAAGTTGATAGATGTCTGATGACTACAATTGCAAACTATAATGTGAATTGGACCATCTCAATCTTGACATGTAGTTCTGTAGTATTATTCTTGGTATATTTTTGTAAGAACTGCTCAAAGTATAAGGATCACAGATAGCACAGCTTCAAGCTGTCAAGGAACATGCTGTAAGAAAAAGTCTGAAAAAAGATCAGATCTGTTTGTTGAAACAGTCATTGAAGTTAAAGATTACCAGGTGTCAGTGCCCCGATATTTGATCTGGTATCTTAGTTGGATACTGTTAAACATCAAACCTTTAATACTCCTTACTACACATGTCTATGTAGCTTCTCATCTGAGCTCTAACATCTACCTCACACAACTGAATCTTTAATCGAGGAACGCTGAATATTCAAACATTGTCTTGGTACAGATGTAAACAGTGAATTAATCCACACAGGACTGACACACCTGTGTCTATTTACCTGAATAACAGGTAAGTAAATCTCGTTATCTGTAGGTATACAGTCTAAACATATCATCAGATCTCAGCCGATACAGAAATGTAGTGTAATTGTTTCTTAATCCACATTAAATACATGTGTTTGACTATAGAACTACCCTCAAAGTAACTGCTTCCTTTAGATGTATTATGTATAGTTAATCAACTATGTTTTGTGGTCATTCCAAGATGTATGGAATTCCTATATGGAATATTATAGTTTCATACCAGATTAAGAATTTGTAGTTTATAAATAAATGAGATGTGTTCATGTCTGGTTTACTATCCATATATATGAAATGTTTGGTTAAAAGTCTATATGGGCCAATGGGAATTCATGCAAACAATGCAAGTCCATATGGAGAATGTTATATTGGAAACATGTCTGTTTGAATACATCATTGTGAATGTTTAAAATTCAATAGGATATTTGACAGGTTTTAAGTACTTATTCATAGTGAAAGTCGAGGTAATTCTGTCAATTTTTCCCTTTATACAACTTCTTTTCATAATAATTGGACCTGTAACATTCTAATGTCCGGTTTGTTCAAATGAATAACCCTGACCTTCATTCAAGGTCACAGGGACTAATAAGAATAAACATTGAAAAGACAAAAGAGTCCTACATGGATTATGGTTGACCTGATATTGGGGACTGTAACTTGCTAGGTTGAAGGGCTATTAAAGGTGTTCAAAGAAATGACCTTGACCTTCATTTAAGGTTACTAATGTAAAAGGAGCGGGTCGGTGTGACTTGTAAATAGTGTTAAATACGGTCTCTGTCACTCAGCTGACGGAGCATGCTTCTTTGGCTCAGTCGGTAGAGCCGTAGATTTCCTCGCCGGAGACCCGGGTTCGATTCCTGGTCGGGGCACTCGACAGGAATGTGTATTTTCCCTGTTCTTCTACATTTCCATTTTGGTTTTGTCTGATTTGTCGCAACAACAATAACTCGTAGTTTAACTGCAATTCCCCCTGATCTTGTAATAAGCTGTGTTCCTATGTCTGTCCATCCAGTATCTGAATGTTCTCTTTATATCACTTGACATAAAGTCTACATATACATAATTTTCTTTACAGGGAGTTGGACAACTGGTGTGACACATACACATGGTATTTCTTTAAAAGTTTATTTTGTACTTTGCGTTGTTTTATAAATCCATGTTATCTAGTCCCGGCTTTCCGCCCAGCCATCTTGGTGGGCTGCTGTACGTTACTATGTTTGAAATAAACAACACATGAACCCACAGAGGCAATCATCGTTTATTACAATTGGCGACGAGGAAGTGGACGAGGTACACACTGACAATGAGGTTTATAATAGTGTAAAAGGAGCGGGTGGGTGTGACTTGTAAATAGTGTTAAATACGGTCTCTGTCACTCAGCTGACGGAGCATGCTTCTTTGGCTCAGTCGGTAGAGCCGTAGATTTCCACGCCGGAGACCCGGGTTCGATTCCTGGTCGGGGCACTCGACAGGAATGTGTACGTTCCCTGTTCTTCTACATTGGCGCCCAACTAAATAACCCATGGTAGGTGGTTAAAGAGTCTCGGGTTGAGATTTAGGAAATCTCAAGAAAAACAGGGGGAGTAGTGTAAAAGGAGCGGGTCGGTGTGACTTGTAAATAGTGTTAAATACGGTCTCTGTCACTCAGCTGACGGAGCATGCTTCTTTGGCTCAGTCGGTAGAGCCGTAGATTTCCTCGCCGGAGACCCGGGTTCGATTCCTGGTCGGGGCACTCGACAGGAATGTGTATTTTCCCTGTTCTTCTACACTAAGGTCAGGTAGGATTAATTTATTAAAGACACTCCATGACCAAGAGGCCTGGACATACACCATTTAGCTTTTGGACTGGTAAGATATTATTTTACTTTTATATTTAGGTATTTAAGGTAATGATGGTGATCCAATCCACAAGACAGACTGTATATGTTACATTACAATTCTATAAACCCTACATCAGTTTGTACTGTATTTAGATCACGATCACTTTGATGTTTGGGTTCATTGTCTATATAACAGTAGAAACAGTACTTCCTACTCTGACCTTTGTCCTTTCTGTAATTGAAGTAGCTCTAATAGGTTTGTATATCTTCTGCCGTAAACTCACTTTCATGTAATGATGATTAGCTTCTGTTTCTATTTATCACCAAACAATACTCTGTATACAATCCCTGTAAATCTCCTATCTCTTACCCGCCATTCAACCGAAACTTCGAACTCCGACCAGATTTCTGGTAAAGGCATGTGGGAACTAACCTCCAAGACTAGAGAGTAACCAATGGGATCTCGTGTTGGAATAATTTGACTTAATTAAACGGTATCCATTGATAGCCCCATAGGCTGGTTGTACTGTAGACTTGGTGCCTGTTGAATGAGAGATGTTTACATTGATATGCCGACAAATGTACTTTTCAACATGGCTGTTCACAGTTAATTATACGGATTGATGGTGATAATGGTTTTCTACCTGTCGGATGAGGTATCGAGATCACTGTGATTTGATATATTGACAAAGTAATGGAGGAACGGTATGATATGTTGACTGGAGAGTTCCAACTTAAGACCGACTGAGAGCTAGTTTGTTTATTGATGGATTTATTGCAGACAGGTTGAAGAAGTGTGTAAACATTCATACCAGGTTGTATTTTAACAGGTATGGGTAAATTTTTATTATTCTAATTATTGTAATTAGTATTAATTATTGGTACCATGTGAGCCTTGATTCACTTCAAGGTCAGGTGCGGGGCAATTTTTGCAGACCTCATGTAAAAGGTTTTTTTATTTTCAATATTTGAATGGTTAGATTCTAGATTTTGAAAAAATCAGGAAAATTATGCCGATTGATATCAATTTCATTATACTTTTCCTAATGTAAATATATTTAATGCTGTTTGTGTTCCATGTACTGGACTAAGTTAGTCAACTTTTATCAAGCTTACTTATATACTAACTATTGTTTCAAACTAGAGGGAAATAATCTGGCACAAGAGTTATGGAGAAGGACAGATGATTTGGTACTAGAAATTTTAAATAAAAAAGTGGGGATAATCTTGATAATCTTAGCAGAGGTGGAGACAATTTGGCGCTTGAATTTGACAGAAGGGGAGATAATTTTGCACTTTGAATTTTTGGCAGGAAGGGAGATAATTTGGAAAACTAGAATTTGGCAAAAGGAGAGAATATTTGGAGTAATAGAATTTAACAAAGTGGAGATAATTTGAAAATAAAATTGGGCATAAAGGAGATAATTTGGGGAATTAGCAGAAGGGGAGATAATTTAGGGTACTAGAATTCAGCAGAGAAATTCTTATCCAAAAGGTATGGTCTGGTGCAATCTAACAATAGAGCTATTGAATAGTACCCCTATCATAAAACTTAAGATGATTGGATCCCACTGGAAAATACATGGGATTGCCAATACAATATATCACAACTCTACATTGCTCTTACTCTACCCAAACTTGTCTATAAGGATTGTATTTTCAGACTCAGTTTGCCAATGTAGGGAATTTTTAACAGTTTTGACAGTTGTGTGTCTCACCCAGATTCTTCAAAAGATATCTCTTTGGCTGGGGTATATATACACTAGATGCTGATTGTCAGAGGAGTAATTGTTCTATTTGGTCGGCTAGGCTGTAAACATCTTGTCAATTACAGATGAAGTGGCAAGCTAGACAGACACATTTCGGGAATATTTCACACACAATGAAATTAATTAGATACAATAGCTGTTTGATTGTTCAGATTAGAAGTCCGGAGATTAAATTTACATGAGGACGTACCAGGGGAAAGATTTAAGGAGGAATTCCCACACTGCATCCTTGTAGTAATTACAATGCTGCCATTCTCTCGCGAATAATGATGTGTAATAATGGCTGTTTTTCATTGAAATTCTTTCCGTTTTGTCTGTATAATAATTTTCAGGATTTGAATTTGTGGGTGGATGTTAATTGGTTTGAGACAGTTCTGGCTGGTCCAGTGTTGTCAGGGCGACCATTACTGGATATGTACGAGCCATGCTCTATTAGAGCTGGACATTTTTACAGCCATTACTCTGACTCTCGGCCTTGTCTCATTAAAGCTGTCCATTTGATGTCCTGTGTTAAGAACAGGGGAGTTAGAAGTCCCAGTAATGTATATAGCAGTATCTAACATAGAGCAGAATGTCTGGGTCGGTTTGATCAGGCCAAAAAAAATTTATGTCTGTTTATGGTTACATTGGCAAAAAAAAATAGGGTCGGTAGGTCTGAAGTTTTTTTTTTTTTTTTGTCTTTCACTCTAAAATAATGGCCGGTAACTGGAGTCTGAGATCGAAATTCCGACTTTTATTTGTTTTTTTGTAGAAAAGTGGGAAAAAAATTAGGGTCAGGGGTAAAAAATTAGGGTTAATTGGGTACCCTAAACAGATATACTATCTTTTTTGGCCTCAGCAATATCAATGAATCCAAGTCTTTTACAGCTTTTGATGTAAAAGCAATACTGGTTTTATAAGAACTATGATTTTTTTTATCAGAAGAAGGAAATGGATATTGTGCACCATGTAATATTCTTTGTGATGATTATCTCTGATGTAGCCAAATGTTTAAGAAAATCACCAGTGAATAGTTTTGTCTCCTCTTTCCTACTTCCTGAATTCATCATTGTCCTAACTTGTTTAAATTGGTTGACTTTTCACAAAAAAAGTTATTGTGCTAAACAAAATGATTACATTCTACCTCGCTAACCGTTTCCCTCATCCTACCTCTGCCACCACCAAGACAGGAACATCACAATGGAAGTTAAGTATTTTGGTAAGTATTAAATGTGCTGAAGTAGAAAAAAAGGTTGAACAGAGCAAGACCAGGCTGGGATAATTCAGATGTATCAAGGTGAACTCATTCACCCCTGAAAATTCCTAATGGACTATTCCAGGGTTTGAATTGGAAGAGGTCAACTGTGTCTTCAGGGGTGAATGAGTCAAACTACCAAGACAAGTATTTGGAATCGCAGACCACCAGACTGGCCCCGCAAGTATGATGAGTATGATAAGGGTATGATAAGATAGTTGACCATGCATATCTTAAGAAAATTCACCTTGCATATCCTATCCACCTAGGGAGACTATAGCTAGCATCCTTTGCCCATGGCAAAAGTTAGATGAATGTGACTGCGGTGGCCGAGTGGTTAAGATGTCTCTACATATTACCACAGGCCCTCCACCTTTGGGTCGCGAGTTCGAATCCCATATGGGGCAGTTGCTAGTTACTGACCGCTGGTTGGTTGTTTTTGACCGTTTACTCTAGCTTTACTCCACCAACAAACCTGGCACGTCTTTACATGACCCTAGCTGTTGATAGGACGTTAAACTAATAATAAAACATATACTAGATGAATGAAGTACTTCTTTTGCATTTGATTTAATTTCGAGAATTTAAGATCAAGTATATTTGTAATTATCTTCATGAATTAATATCTCTTCCATTGATATGAATTTCCATTTTAATGTTTATCTTTGCAAACTTGTTTTGAAATGTAAATTGTGAAATTCAGTAGCCGTCGAAAAAAAGATGGTTCACAGGAATAAGGTCACCATTACTATAAATAATTTCTGTGCCTTCGCTATTTATAACATCTCTTTGTACCAGTTTGGGCCTCCAGTGTTAAAAGTAGGCTACCATTATATGATATTGAGATAATGCCTTTTTCCAGCTGTAAGTGTCCATCCCGATGTGTCTTGTAGATATAAAACTCCACTTAGAGGGACAACTATAACGAGTGATAATTCACACAAATATGAATTATTTACCTCCCTTGCCCAGTTTGCGTGATTTGTGTACTTCAATTATATATAGTTTTCTGTATATTATGTGTTGGTCGGTATGTCCATCCATCTACTTATTTAATGGAGGATTTTAGATTTCCTTTCATTGTTTCATCAACCTGAATAACTTTCGATATCCATTACCTCATTGATTAATCTACTCACTTAGATCTAATATCATCTTTATATACATGGTGGGCACTGACCTTGAAAAGTCCTTGAATTCATGAGTTTGCCTTGAAAGTCCTTAAATGATGAGTTTGGCCTTGAAAAGTCCTTGAAAGTCACCAAAAGGCCTTGAAAAGTTCTTAAAAAACCTATTTTGAGATATAAAATGATATTTGATTTCTCATTTAATATTTGTATTATAGTGTAAAATGAACATGAAACCTTATCAAACTTGCTATCGAAGTGTTCAGGGCGAATCAACCTGAACTCCAGATTTTGAATTCTTGACTCAGAACCATGTTATCATTCTGGTTTAGACACATCCCAGAACTTCAGTTGACGACAGAACATTTGACTTTTTTATTGATCGAATCTAGATTTTATTTCAATTGGGCCTTGAAAATTACAAAAAAAATCTTGAAAAGTCCTTAAATAGTCCTTGAATTTTGTTTTAAATTTCTGTACGAATCTACCTCTGTTGTTTGTCTTTGATAAAAGAAATATCTTTCCTTCGAGGGAAAATGATCCCTCATTCAACCAATCTTTATGAAACTTTGTCAAAATATGGTACGTTGAACTGACAAACAGCAAGCCTTGGCATAAAGATATCTCTGGCTGGAGTGGCTGCATATTATTTTGTTTGGTATGAATTAATTTTGTCATATTTCACTTATTCAAGGTATATTATTTAGTTGATTATCATCCCTTGCCTATCGACACATATTTCATGGGGTATATTATAAGACTTTCATATGATGATATGAGGGATAGGGATATTCTACCCGATGGTCACAAAATGTAGTAAAACCCCGGGCTTGCTGAGGGTTTTGCAACAATTTGTGATCCCGAGGGTAGAATATCCCTATCATTGATTACAAGGTAAAGAGAGTAACTCGCACGTGACAATTTTTAACTTATATTGACTAAGGACATGGAATTCAGCAGTCCGGAAAACTTATAATCTGGACGGTTTAGGCTGGGAACGAAGGTGTCCGGATTATCGATGGTCCACTGTATTTAGTTTGACTGGTTCCCTTCCCTTAGTTCTCTACTCTCCGCCAGGCTTCAGATTATCTCCCCTGGGCCTTTGTGTCATATTTCACTGGATATAGATTTAGTGGATTATCTCCCTTTGGCAATTGACACATATTTCAAAGGGTACATTTTAGTGAATTATCTCCCCTGGGTCATAAGCATATTATATATTACAGGGTAAAAATTCATTTGATTTTCTCCCGTGTGCCATTTGTACATATTTCATTGGGTGTTAATTTTAGTTGATTATTTACCCTGGGACAGTAAGCAAGGCAACAACCTTTATCTGAACGATTTCACAAAACTTGTGTATATTTGTTCAGTACAGTTGCCACCAGCCACTACAAACAAACCTTACCTTAAAATGATGTTCATAGTGACATGAACCAAACAACTGTTAATTATATCACATATATCTCTTACAATGAACTTCTAGATTCATTCTATAGTCACATTATATTTACTCGCTACATAACCAGTCGGTCAGTGTACCTATAGTCACATTAGGAACAGCCATTACATTATGGCCTCAAAGCACTAAATCTGTGTTTGTTTTCTCACCAATTAGCAATGGAGATTAGTGTATAGTTAGTATGCTAGACTGCCCAGTATCCTAAGCCTGGGGAATTGATTTGTGTGTCTGGCACAGCAACAATATACCAGTATAGAGTGCATGTAGGATGTCACAGACTCCTTTCTCCAATACAGGGAAATTTAAAACGGGTACAGGAGAACATCTGATTGTTTTATAATCATTGATATAAAGTATTATAGCTAAAAATAGTGGTATGAAACTGTAGTTATGTGTTTACAAATGTAACACCAGATTTTCAGAGAAAACCAGATTTTCAGAGAAAATCACAAAATGATGCCGCTTCAGCCCACAAGGGGAGATAACTCTCTAATATATGCAAAAACATAAGAACTGGATTTGTGAACCAATATAAATGCTGTCAAAGTTTTCTGCCTTAGGTGATACATAATACTAATTGTTGGAGTAACACTAGATAATACCGTATTTGCCATAATTTGTTAGTCAACTCTTCCAGAAGAAGAGAGAGGCACTTACAGGGGAGGGGCACTATAATTACAGCAAATATGATAATTTATTTTTACTGTATAATGGTTAGATTATGTTGGAAGCATCACTAACTTATTACTAAGTCAGAACAAATAAATTAATTTCTGTCCTTAACCTTTTCAATTGTCTAATTGGTAAATTTCAGTGATCAACGTCACTTACCAGTGTAGTTAGGGTCATGCATGGTAGATATGTGAGCCCTAGATATCATTGTGTTTGTCTTTCTATTTGTCTGTCAGTCTGTCAATCTATCTATCAGCAATGGGTTTTAAAAAAATATTTGAAAAAATAGGCTTATTGTTTTGAGATTCAATCTAGTAATAGGTGGTGGTATGTAGATGAAAATCTGTTCGGAGATTTCCAGAGACATCTAAGATGGTGCCTATAAAACAATTTAAAAATGGTTCAATTTCAATTACAATCCTTCTTGCGTACATGTTCTTTATAACATATGATCATAGTTTTGAAAGGGTCTGAAAAATTTTGCTGCAAAGGATTGCTTTGGCTACCAAATCTGTTCCTATAAATGACCTTAATGTTTGTTTGAGGTCACAGTTGTCAATTTTGGCTAAAACAAGTAAGTAAGAGGCCTAGTGACCTGATGCTGTAGTATGCTGGGATGGAGGGAAAGTTTCGTCAAATGAATGACTTTGATCTTAATTCAAGGTCACAGAGGTAAAATTGGCTAAAACCTGCAAATGACTTCATATCAATTAATAAGAGGCTTCAGGGACCTGTTGTTGGGGATATAAGATATGGGATGAATGACTACCAAATTCATTTATATGAATGAACTTGACCTTCATTCAAAGTCACAGGGGTCAAATAGGCTACTGTTTCTAATGATTTATTGTGTAATTCAGTTATGCTAAAGTTGTATCAATAGTCAGATGACTGATAAAGCCCATTGGGCCTCTTGATTCTCACAACTCTTCAGCAACGGTATTTTAAGGCCAAAATGTTGACTTAAAGAAAGAATGAATGATTTGATACTCGTATAGATCAAAGTTTCATTTAATATCTTTTGCTTCTTTTGACTTAAAATCACCATAGAAATGATCTTATTAGTGCTCAAGGTTCTTTTGTATCCATGGCAACCATTTTCCACAGTTGTCATAAGTCATGGTTTTTTTGTTGTCACAGTTAATGGTGTTGATGCTCTCTAAGTCTGTATGAGTACTTTTATTGTCCTGAAGTTACCGTGTCAGACAGTGATATGTGCATTACTGGTATAACGAACACTGCGATTCTGTCTATTGGATAATTTGTCTGGCTTACTGATGAGACATTGATTTTTTCATTCTTCTCATTTCCCGAGAGATGAAGCGTCATGATGCAATAGCTTAAGAGTAAATGACTCGAGCTTCGCGACTGAGATATTGTCCGATTATAACCCTCCTGATTAATTGGAGAGAAATTAATCTTATTTACTTTTTATCTTATATGTACATAGGGATTTTAGGGACAACCGTGGCATGATTAGCACGATGTATGATGTACTCAGAGAGGAAGAATGTTATTGATAGAAAGGATTTACCTTTGTGGATGACAATAGCCTATTGAAACAATTTCTATTAGGAACAGATGAACGTTCTTTTTGTTTTAGATTGGTGTAAATCGTAGAAAAGTATATCATTCATTTAAATTTCCCATGAATGATTTCTCCACTGCGTATTGGTTTGTAGGACTGATATTTTATAGAAAATCCATAGAAAAGGTTAAATTACCTTATGTAAATGTTTGGTTACAAATTATTACCCTGTAAATGTATACCCTTGTCTATTGCTGGTACAATGAGCGACGGGATAAATCGATATACAAATGTATACCCATATTGAAAATACAGGTAACTACATGTGTAGTACATCCAGGTAATACTGTATAGATGCTAATACTCGCGGCGGTTTTAATTTCGCAAAATTTGTGGATTCATCCAAAGTCAGGAAAATTAATATTTAGTAAAATTTATCAAAATCATGGTCGAATACTGTATATAGAAAGACCACTTAGCTATAATAACTATTTTGTCTTTGTCCATTTGGTGGTCATTATAAACAAAGACTCTATCTTATGCTGCTTGTTGAAAGCATATTTTGGAAATCAGAAATTGAAATAGACATCAAAATATAGCTGAAACCTACAATCAATATCTATTTCTGTTCATTTTCAAAGTTCATATATCAGTTAATTTCTATGATAAATCTGTATTGGAACTCTTAATTTCTAAATATAACCCGCCGATAAGATCAGGGGAGATTATTAATGATTGTGGTGATAGGAAAATCATTAAATCTTCAGTCGTATAATTACCCCACAGTGCAAAATTACACATCTTTATCAGGGAAAACGACAAACATTGTGATAATGAATGATTGTTATTCCCGTCCCATGCTCCAGGGTTGTTCAATTTTTCATGGATAGAAGAAAGATTTAGTGCCAAATAACGAAAACCTTTATTAGGTTTTATAGCCAATTAAGATACTTGTGTTACAGAAAGGATAGAAAAGGAGGCATGCTTGACGGGAAATGAAAACTCGACCATAGTGAGATAGGAAGCTAGGAATCAGATTCTACAGAAGTTTAATGAAGATTTTGGTTTTGATTACAAAAACAAAAAGATTTTCGAAGACAATGTTGGTATTTTGAAGGCAATGACAGTTAAAGTATTTTAAGAAACTCACCGCGAATTTTAAGAATTTTTAATATCATCACTAAAATTTAGCTTGAAAATTTTTGTGTCTTCATGCAGTGACAGGTATGTGTTTCAAACTAGGGAGGATAATCTAATATAAGAATTCTGCTGAGAAAATCTTTTCAAAAACTTAGGTTTGATCACGGTGGCAGAGATTTTCTGACATACTACTACACAATTGTCTTCCACCTCTGGGTTTTGAGTTCGAAACGGCTGACACATGTGAGCCAGTTACCAGGTACTGAATGCATGTGGTGGTTTTTCTCTGGGTATCCTCTCTTATCATGTATAGTTTATAGAAATAATGAAGGTATTTTTTATAGCAATGAGTAATTTTTGATAATATGATATATTAATGCTTTATGAAAATTAATTGCATTTGAAAGATTTTAGAAAGTATATGAACGGTGAAACCTGCCTTAGTGACCACACCATTGTTTAAGGAGAAATAAATACACCAAATAATAAAAAACTAAATCTGTGATAAACCCCTTTTTGCAGTTTACATGATTTTATGGCCTTGTTAAATGTCAAATGATGAAGTCTTTCAAAAAACAATATTTTAGAATGTAACATTCTAATAGCATGAACTTCTCTTTATATATGTGAAACCCTTTAAGTCCATGGTAATGAAGTCCCTATCTGGTACATGGAGTGAATCATTGTTGAATTAAAACACTGACACATCAATGATATCCTAGCCCAGCTTGTTAACGGGGTTTTATTAACACAGTTAATTAGCTCCTAAGTTAGACCGCAAGTACAGGCCTATGTTGTCCCTGATTTAGCTAATCACACACCACTCCACAACCAGTCCTCCCCCTCCAACCTCACACATGATTCAGATACTGAAAACTGAAGCATAATGATTTCTCAAACTCTCAGACTTTGTCCTTAGCACTTATAAATGCATATTAGGTATACAGATCAGGTTTAAGAAGATTTAATGTAAGTAATTTTAATTTTTATTTATCGTATGAGTAGTATTAGAGGCGTAGACTGGGGCTGAGGTCAGTGGTCAAGAGGACGGACATAATACCACTATTAAGTCATACTCTTATTGGTCAGTCCTTAGTTCATTGTCAACAAAGGGAATGCCAAGGACTAACGTACGGAGGTTACTGCTTTATCTCTGAGTACTCTGTTTCTCAACATCCAAAACCTAGCATGTCCTTCAATACGAGGGTTTCAAGATACCAATACAACGTCGGTTAAGTACGATTTACCCTGGATAATGGTCCCATCTTACCAAGATTACAATGACGTCAAAAAAAATCGTCTCAAGATAAGACATCACAATCACTCCTACTTTACCCATGTTGTTTTGTAATATCAATACCCTTGTATTATTTATTAATAGGATATGGAAGAAAAAGGGATTATTGTGACATGTTTGATATTTCCAAATTCTTGTACCTTTTTCTGAACAAGAATTTAATTCGTAACCATCTTATAAATTGTAGCATAGAGAGAACTTTTCTATAATTTTGTCAATATCTGTCAGAGCCAAATTACATTTTATCCATGACCGTGTATCCATTCACACCCAATGTCACAGTTAGTCTTGTCACTATAATCATTTTAGCCCTCCCTTTCTCTCCAAATATTAAATCATTAACAGATTTCATGGTGATGACATTCGTTGCAATAAATTAAAAAATCCAATAATTATTTTCTAAATCAACCGAAAATTCACGAACGTCTTCGCATTCCCAAATAATTGTAATAGATAGCTCCTGTGACAAATTAATGCCGTGCAGAGTGAAAGCCATAGAACTGATGCATTCTTTTAATATTATATTGGTGTCTTAAGAAAATCTAGGCCGATTCCACTGGATCCCATTAGAAGGAGAGGATCAAATCTTAGATCAGTGTGTCACACAATTGAATCAACAATAGGTCTGAACACTTTTTTTCATTCTTTTTGTAGATTTGTCTAAAGCAGCTGTTCATCGCTAGAGACTATTGGTGACAAAAATGGCTCACAAAGGGTTGGAAGCCAGCGATATGCTTGCTGAGGCACTCAAGCAGCTTGATAATGTACTGGCAAGTAAGTATCTGATGTGTAATAAGTATTGATAACTTGATAATGTACAGGTAAGTAAGTATCTGATGTAACAAAGTATTGATAACTTGATAATGTACAGGTAAGTAAGTATCTGATGTAACAAAGTATTGATAACTTGATAATGTACAGGTAAGTAAGTATCTGATGTAACAAAGTATTGATAGCTTGATAATGTACTGGTAAGTAAGTATCTGATGTAACAAAGTATTGACAGCTTGATAATGTACTGGTAAGTAAGTATCTGATGTAACAAAGTATTGACAGCTTGATAATGTACTGGTCAGTAAGTATCTAATGTAACAAAGTATTGACAGCTTGATAATGTACTGGTCAGTAAGTATCTGATGTAACAAAGTATTGACAGCTTGATAATGTACTGGTCAGTAAGTATCTGATGTCACAAAGTATTGACAGCTTGATAATGTACTGGTCAGTAAGTATCTGATGTAACAAAGTATTGACAGCTTGATAATGTACTGGCAAGTAAGTATCTGATGTAACAAAGTATTGATAGCTTGATAATGTACTGGTCAGTAAGTATCTGGTGTGTAACAAAGTATTGACAGCTTGATAATGTACTGGTCAGTAAGTATCTGATGTAACAAAGTATTGACAGCTTGATAATGTACTGGTCAGTAAGTATCTGATGTAACAAAGTATTGACAGCTTGATAATGTACTGGTAAGTAAGTATCTGTGTGTAACAAAGTATTGACAGCTTGATAATGTACTGGTCAGTAAGTATCTGATGTAACAAAGTATTGACAGCTTGATAATGTACTGGTAAGTAAGTATCTGGTAGTGTAACAAAGTATTGACAGCTTGATAATGTACTGGTCAGTAAGTATCTGATGTAACAAAGTATTGACAGCTTGATAATGTACTGGTCAGTAAGTATCTAATGTAACAAAGTATTGACAGATTGATAATGTACTGGTCAGTAAATCTGTCTGGTGTAACAAAGTATTGACAGCTTGATAATGTACTGGTAAGTAAGTGTATCTGGTGTAACAAAGTATTGACAGCTTGATAATGTACTGGTCAGTAAGTATCTGATGTGTAACAAAGTATTGACAGCTTGATAATGTACTGGTCAGTAAGTATCTGATGTAACAAAGTATTGACAGCTTGATAATGTACTGGCAAGTAAGTATCTGATGTAACAAAGTATTGACAGCTTGATAATGTACTGGTAAGTAAGTATCTGATGTAACAAAGTATTGACAGCTTGATAATGTACTAGTCAGTAAGTGTCTGTGTGTAACAAAGTATTGACAGCTTGATAATGTACTGGTAAGTAAGTATCTGATGTAACAAAGTATTGACAGCTTGATAATGTACTGATATGTAAGTATCTTATGTGTAACAAAGTATTGACAGCTTGATAATGTACTGGTAAGTAAGTATCTGATGTAACAAAGTATTGACAGCTTGATAATGTACTAGTCAGTAAGTGTCTGGTGTGTAACAAAGTATTGACAGCTTCATAATGTACTGGTAAGTAAGTATCTGATGTAACAAAGTATTGACAGCTTGATAATGTATGGATATGTAAGTATCTGATGTAACAAAGTATTGACAGCTTGATAATGTACTGATATGTAAGTATCTTATGTAACAAAGTATTGACAGCTTGATAATGTACTGGTCAGTAAGTGTCTGGTGTGTAACAAAGTATTGACAGCTTGATAATGTACTGGTAAGTAAGTATCTGGTGTGTAACAAAGTATTGACAGCTTGATAATGTACTGGTCAGTAAGTATCTGATGTAACAAAGTATTGATAGCTTGATAATGTACTGGTCAGTAAGTATCTGTGTGTAACAAAGTATTGACAGCTTGATAATGTACTGGTCAGTAAGTATCTGATGTAACAAAGTATTGACAGCTTGATAATGTACTTGTAAGTAAGTATCTGATGTAAACATAGTATTGACAGCTTGATAATGTATTGGTAAGTAAGTATCTGGTGTAACAAAGTATTGACAGCTTGATAATGTACTGGTAAGTAAGTATCTGATGTTTACAAAGTATTGATAACTTGATAATGTACTGGTTAGTAAGTATCTGATGTAACAAAGTATTGACAGCTTGATAATGTACTAGTAAGTAAGTATCTTATGTGACAAAGTATTGACAGCTTGATAATGTACTGGTAAGTAAGTATCTGATGTAACAAAGTATTGACAGCTTGATAATGTACTGGTCAGTAAGTGTCTGGTGTGTAACAAAGTATTGACAGCTTCATAATGTACTGGTAAGTAAGTATCTGATGTAACAAAGTATTGACAGCTTGATAATGTACTGGTATGTAAGTATCTGATGTAACAAAGTATTGACAGCTTGATAATGTACTGGTAAGTAAGTATCTGGTGTGTAACAAAGTATTGACAGCTTGATAATGTACTGGTAAGTAAGTATCTGATGTAACAAAGTATTGACAGCTTGATAATGTACTGGTAAGTAAGTATCTGGTGTGTAACAAAGTATTGACAGCTTGATAATGTACTGGTCAGTAAGTATCTGATGTAACAAAGTATTGATAGCTTGATAATGTACTGGTAAGTAAGTATCTTATGTAACAAAGTATTGACAGCTTAATAATGTACTGGTCAGTAAGTATCTGATGTAACAAAGTATTGCAGCTTGATAATAAGTAAGTATCTTATGTAACAAAGTATTGACAGCTTGATAATGTACTGGTCAGTAAGTATCTGATGTAACAAAGTATTGTCAGCTTGATAATGTACTGGTCAGTAAGTATTCTGATGTAACAAAGTATTGATAGCTTGATAATGTACTGGTCAGTAAGTATCTGGTGTGTAACAAAGTATTGACAGCTTGATAATGTACTGGTCAGTAATTATCTGATGTAACAAAGTATTGACAGCTTGATAATGTACTTGTAAGTAAGTATCTGATGTAACATAGTATTGACAGCTTGATAATGTATTGGTAAGTAAGTATCTGATGTAACAAAGTATTGACAGCTTGATAATGTACTTGTAAGTAAGTATCTAATGTAACAAAGTATTGATAGCTTGATAATGTACTGGTCAGTAAGTATCTGATGTAACAAAGTATTGACAGCTTGATAATGTACTGGTAAGTAAGTATCTGATGTAACAAAGTATTGACAGCTTGATAATGTACTGGTCAGTAAGTATCTGATGTAACAAAGTATTGACAGCTTGATAATGTACTGGTCAGTAAGTATCTGTGTGTAACAAAGTATTGACAGCTTGATAATGTACTGGTCAGTAAGTATCTGATGTAACAAAGTATTGACAGCTTGATAATGTACTGGTAAGTAAGTATCTTATGTAACAAAGTATTGACAGCTTGATAATGTACTGGTAAGTAAGTATCTGATGTAACAAAGTATTGACAGCTTGATAATGTACTGGTCAGTAAGTATCTGGTGTGTAACAAAGTATTGACAGCTTGATAATGTACTGGTCAGTAAGTATCTGATGTAACAAAGTATTGACAGCTTGATAATGTACTGGTAAGTAAGTATCTGATGTAACAAAGTATTGACAGCTTGATAATGTATTGGTAAGTAAGTATCTTGTGTAACAAAGTATTGACAGCTTGATAATGTACTGGTCAGTAAGTATCTGATGTAACAAAGTAATTGACAGCTTGATAATGTACTGGTAAGTAAGTATCTGGTGTGTAACAAAGTATTGACAGCTTGATAATGTACTGGTAAGTAAGTATCTGATGTAACAAAGTATTGATAGCTTGATAATGTACTGGTCAGTAAGTATCTGATGTAACAAAGTATTGACAGCTTGATAATGTACTGGTAAGTAAGTATCTGATGTAACAAAGTATTGACAGCTTGATAATGTACTGGTCAGTAAGTATCTGATGTAACAAAGTATTGACAGCTTGATAATGTACTGGTAAGTAAGTATCTTATGTGTAACAAAGTATTGACAGCTTGATAATGTACTGGTAAGTAAGTATCTGATGTAACAAAGTATTGACAGCTTGATAATGTACTGGTCAGTAAGTATCTGATGTAACAAAGTATTGACAGCTTGATAATGTACTGGTAAGTAAGTATCTGATGTAACAAAGTATTGACAGCTTGATAATGTACTGGTCAGTAAGTATCTGATGTAACAAAGTATTGACAGCTTGATAATGTACTGGTCAGTAAGTATCTGATGTAACAAAGTATTGACAGCTTGATAATGTACTGGTAAGTAAGTATCTGATGTAACAAAGTATTGACAGCTTGATAATGTACTGGTCAGTAAGTATCTGGTGTGTAACAAAGTATTGACAGCTTGATAATGTACTGGTCAGTAAGTATCTGATGTAACAAAGTATTGACAGCTTGATAATGTACTGGTCAGTAAGTATCTGGTGTGTAACAAAGTATTGACAGCTTGATAATGTACTGGTCAGTAAGTATCTGATGTAACAAAGTATTGACAGCTTGATAATGTACTGGTCAGTAAGTATCTGATGTAACAAAGTATTGACAGCTTGATAATGTACTGGTAAGTAAGTATCTGATGTAACAAAGTATTGACAGCTTGATAATGTACTGGTCAGTAAGTGTCTGATGTGTAACAAAGTATTGACAGCTTGATAATGTACTGGTCAGTAAGTATCTGATGTAACAAAGTATTGACAGCTTGATAATGTACTGGTCAGTAAGTATCTGGTGTGTAACAAAGTATTGACAGCTTGATAATGTACTGGTCAGTAAGTATCTGATGTAACAAAGTATTGACAGCTTGATAATGTACTGGTCAGTAAGTATCTGATGTAACAAAGTATTGACAGCTTGATAATGTACTGGTCAGTAAGTATCTGATGTAACAAAGTATTGACAGCTTGATAATGTACTGGTCAGTAAGTATCTGGTGTGTAACAAAGTATTGACAGCTTGATAATGTACTGGTCAGTAAGTATCTGATGTAACAAAGTATTGACAGCTTGATAATGTACTGGTCAGTAAGTATCTGATGTAACAAAGTATTGACAGCTTGATAATGTACTGGTCAGTAAGTATCTGATGTAACAAAGTATTGACAGCTTGATAATGTACTGGTCAGTAAGTATCTGATGTAACAAAGTATTGACAGTCTATAATGTACTGCAGTAAGTTCTGATAACAAAGTATTTGTGTCTAGTTTGACATTTGATAATGTAAGAGTGTCTGTTTTATTTACTACAAAGTGTATCTAGACATTTGAAATTAAGATTTGAAATATAATTGATCAATTAATTAATCATATACAGTAAAACCCCTCTAACTTGAACCCGGATTCCTCGAATACCCCCTATTCGTCTAACTGGTCGTATGGTCCCGACCGTCTCTCTATATAATCTAAGTAACAAAACCCTGGATAGCTTTAACAGCTATTCGTCGAATACCCCTTATTTCTCGAACAGAAATATGTCCTCGTTGCATCAAATACATAGTATTTACCCATGTATTCGTCGAACAGGTGTTCGGCCCTTGAGATTTTTTTACCTGTGTCACACCTGACTGCACCGACCGACATGGATAATTGCTCACGATCTTGTGTTTATACAGTTGGCGTGTCAAGCCTTGAGGTAATTAAGAGATTAACGGTGTCATTATTACCTACCTACACGATCGCAAGTCGTTGTTTGATGCTAACTATATTTAAATATTTCAGAAAAGGCATTAAGTTATTGATGTTTTTCTCGTAATAATCTTCGTTGTAAATACGGAAGTTGTTGATCCGTGTTAATAGAAAGCACGTATTGTGAAATGACAAAAGAGGCGGAAGATATTGCTGACGTCCGCCTAATTATAAAAGTTTATTTTTTTTTAATTTCTTCGTTGGTTTCATGCGACAGGCTAACACAATGTTATTTGCCGAAAGATGTAAACGATATCAAACAATATATGCAAAGTACATTTTATCAGTGCGTTCCGTATCTTTTCATGTAAATTGTATTTTGTAACTTTACTCGTAAATACTATATAGACATCTATAGATATCATTCCTTATGTCCGTAAATATGCTGGTTAATAACTTTATTGTGAGTATGTATTTTGTAAATGTTTTAAATAATTTTTGATAATCAAATAATAGAAAATGTACTCCTTGTTGACCAATATGGATATTGTACATTAACCTAGATGACGATCGCTTACTCTGATGTGAATGACATTTGATTTAGGGCTTTCTCATTAGCTTTTCCAAACGCTAAATTTATGTTATACATTTTTTCAACTTGATATTGCTATCAATACAACACTTAAATAAAGAAATCCAAAATGCTGAAAGATAGGGTAATTAAAATGTCATTGCCGCGCATTGTTTGTCATAGTTTGAAACCGGACATTTTAACTGTCGATCTTGACCAACCTCGGATGAGTCGAATACCCCGTATTTCTCGAACTATTGACCTGGTCCCCTGCAGTTCGAGTTATAGGGGTTTTACTGTAATTAATCATATAATACATGTAAAAGATAAAAGATAAATCAAGACAGAAAATGTTAGAGTTATGTCCCTTTGGTTAGTGCATTTCAGGTGCGTTATCAGTCAACTAACACTAAATATATTTTACTTATATATCTGATGATTTGACATTTAAACCCTGCATGATTTTATGAGCTTAGGTTACTTCATCTTATATTGGACAAAGATAATAATTATCAATGGTGTCAGCCCAACGTCTGAGATTCTATACAGATCTGTACTGGGAGCCTATATACTAACGTGTCTGTGTAAGCTCCGAGAGAGTTCCATACAAATAAAACTGGTAATAGTTAGAATTGACACAATCAAATGGAATCCACTTTATATTCTTCTTCCTGTGCTAAAACCTTTGAATTATTGACAAAATCTCCGTCTGATGGTAATGGATTTTGTGTACCACACAGTATACACCTTATCTAAAGATTATAACACTGGATTTTGTGTGTCTTCATAAACTGATGGGCGCTGTTAAATACACTTTACTCAATAAAGTTACGGAACCTTTCGATGTGCATGGTTTATCAAATGAGTGTCAAACAGCATCTCGCTGAAAAGTGATGTCATTTCTATCATAAAACATGTTTTATGGTGGGAGATCATCTCCAAGCCTGAAGTGAATCACGAATACAAATAAACAAGAAGTGTGTTTAATGAGGCGTAACCATGACATCAGTATCTACTGGAGATACTGGGTTCCTCTTCCAGGCATGAATATTCATTTATCAGTTTACAGGGAGATAACTCCATCATTCTATAAAATATGAATTTTTCTCTGCAATTATGTATCTAAAAAAATACAGCAAGACGAATTTGTTTTAGACAGCTAGCACATCAAGATATAATTCATTCAAAAATAACATGAGATTCAACAAAATCATAGAGGAGAGGAGAGGGGGATGGATTGTTACATCATGTTTTTATGAGGAAATAACGTCAATTTTGCTCACAAAGTTATGACGTCACAATCTATACTTAGTTAAAAGGGAGATAAATCTGTGATAATCAAAGAGAGAATATCAGCTTTTAAGGAAGTATACCCCATACTAAAGGGAGATAACTAGATGTACTTTGTGTGCTAGTATTTTTCATTATATAAAACAAGTTTAAATATGTTTAATGAAGGAAGCTAACCCAGGGTAATTTATACTTATCATTAAATAAGAAAAAATACTTCAGAATCGAAAAACGGAGGTAATCAACTTTAACAATTTAGGTTTCTTTCTGTATATCAAAGGGAGATAATGCGTTGTCATTTGTGGTTTTTGTATTTAGATGTTGGTTTCTAGTTTGGTTCCTGTGCTTTAGAAAGATGTTTTCCTCTAGGGCAGAAAACTAATGTTTATTTCCAAGGTGTATGTTAAATTGACCTTTAGTTCCCTTTTCACAAACTCAGACACACTGAAGCTGTAAGAATACATTACTGTTTTCAGGCACAAAGTTTGAATACCACAATGGCGACAGTGACATATGTTTGCGGAAATCTCGGAACAAGTCGCAACAGCTCAAGGTCATACAACTAATGGAGGATTTGAAGTTTTCCCTGGAGCACTGCGACGAACGTGGAAAGGTGGTGAAACTGATCCCTACAGAAATAATGTCCTATATCCGCAAGTGGATTGTCAATAACGTGGACGACACTTCCAAGGTACGTATGTCTCTATGGTTGTCTGTCTGTAGCAGTCTTCTTTCAGATTTGTCCATTCACGCCATACAAATTGATTTGATTGGTTGTTTGAATGACCCTTTCATGAATTTTGGTCAGTTCACATGAAGTATTGAATTCACTAATGAGCTAAAAAGATGTCACTTTATTGTTGACTGATATTTAAGGATTAACTTGAATAGATTTTTTATGTTATGGAGATATAACACAAAAATTTGAGTGTACTCTAAATAAACCGCGAAGCGGTTTATGATGAGAGTACACTCAGATTTTTGTGTTATATCTCCATAACATAAAAAATCTATTCAAATTAATCCTTATAATTCAATTTACTAAAGATAATCTCTTCAACATTTAAAATTCATTTTGGGACTCTTTTGTCTATGAAATTAATGCGCCGTCATCTCAGCCAATCAGAAGCGACGTTACAAACGGCGACGCCATTTTTTCCTTTATGGGCTGATAAAGTAAATTTTTAAGCCAATGAAAATGCTCGTAACAAGCAAAAATGAATTATACAGTAGATTCTATGGACATTAGAAGATTTTTCTAGAAAATTAACTTAAATAGAAGAACAATACAAAACTATAGACCTCAACAAGGAATAAATTAAAAAAAAAAAAAAAAGAATAAGAAAACAAAACTTAAAAGATATAGACAGATGGACATGAAATGCAGTATTCTTAGTTTTGTATCAATTTATGCTTCTACTCAAGACTTGACAAAACAATACAATGATGCGGGTGAACTACGATTTGTGCATGGTTAAACTGTTTGAATGAAACTATAAGTGTTTATTTTATTAGAATTGTAAAACATAAGATTTCATCCGGTTGGGAATTTCCTAACTTATGAAGTGGTAGTTTCCGCTCCTGTTTAGCACTCAGCAGAAAGGGCATAGGACGACTGGTTCGCCCATTGTCAGTATAATGTGACCGGGTGAGGTGTCTTGCTTGGTGTCTTTGACTGCATGCATCAGTGATATAGCACTTTAAAAGGGCAAGAGTCCCTCTATTACAAGAAGACACAACACCAATATACCACATCCTCCCAAAACATACACATCCATACATTGCAATATGCTGTTAATAGGATAGTAAACCTAATATATTAACCAATGAACTTACAAGATTGTGGGAGAAAAGAAATACAGTACACAAGGATAGCTAGAGATTTATGTGGTTGTGTAGGTGATCAAATTTCTTTTCATAGAATTACTTCAGGGACATTGAAATTAAATAAAACTATTGAATGAAGATATTGGTTTCAACAAATCCTCTTAAAAGAATAAATTTTATCAAATAACTTAAATAAAAAAAAGAAATTCCAGCCCTCTGTTCATTCAATGCTTTTGGGACAAGAGGTCAAGTTTGGAGTTTGACCTATCAGTACTTACACTCATTTAACCCTGAAATTTCATAATGAAACGTTCCATCTGTAGTTTTAGAAGAATTCAAATGTGTCTACAGGGGTGAATGGAATAAGGAATAATAACGGTATCACAGACTCCTATACATATAATACACAAGTTGTATAGATGATGATGCTTTAAAATCAATAATTACCTTAATATGAATAATGGCTGATTTTTTTGCATATTGCTTGATAAATATTCATAAACTGTACAAGTGTCACAGGAATTGAAATGAGGAAAATATACATGGGAAGTTTTATATATAAGGATAGTGGTGGTGATATTGATTATATCTATAGAGTGATATTTTAATTTAATGGATTGAGAAGATTAGTAAAAATAGAGTGAAGGATAGTCATTGTAGGATGCAGAGGATAATAAGGTATTAAACTGTAAAACAGAACGATACACCCACACCCAGTGTATTTAGTATTCATGACAGATTATTTCTTCTTATCGCTAACAACTCATTAGCAACGAACTGTCACTCAAGACATTCTATGTTTAGCAGCTTTGGTTTTTAAAAGTGTTTCTAAGGATGGTTTTCTGTCAATATTGACTGTAATTAGTGAAATATCATTGATAAATCATATCATTATGACAAATACTGATGTGATCAATATTTTAATGTCAACAAATATTTTTGATTAATTTTGTTTAATTTCATTAAATTTGAAAAGAAATACATCCATAAAGGATTACCTGATGAAAAAATAAACAGATCTTGTGATATTGAGAATAGTGATTACCATATGGCCGATTATTTTTTGCAGACAAAATTTTCACGCTTTGTGTATAAAAGAAATTTTAGCGAATCAAAATTTCATGATTTGGCTTTAAGTGTAAAAATTCAATCGATTCATGGGTCAAAATCCATGACCAAGGTCATAAAAATATTATGCCTCACCCTTCCCCAACCCTTGAAATTCCCTCTTCCCCAACCCTTGAAATACCCCCTTCCCCAACCCTTGAAATTCCCCCCTCCCCAATCCTTGAAATAAACCCGTTTGAGAAGTGTTTCAAATTAAAACTGTTAACTGTGGTTTATGAGCTGGACATTGATAGACCAAATTATTATCTTGATCAATCCAGATAATTCAATTCCCAGAATATTTTAAAACAGAGAAAAGAAGATGACAAAAGTAGCTGAGTTATTTTCAAAATTATTTACCAAAAGAATAGCTGAAAGCAACAAATTTGATGTCAAACAAACCTGTTTCGATGTTAATGCGTGTACATCTTTGTACCAGGTATTATTATATTTTATTGTAAAAAATTATATCAAGATGTTTACTTATTTTGGGTTTCATCTAAAGGACAGTTTAGTCTAACAAATGAAAAAAATTATCTATTAATTAAAATTTAGATACATGTGTATTTTTTTTATGAGACTTTGCTTCAGAATGACCCTAGCTGTTAGATAAAAATTTTGAATGATACGTAAAACACTTATAATTAACTAAAATATCAAAGTGTGGTATGCACAATATTGTCACTTAAATGCAAAAGTATTTCATTTGAATATATTTCATGCACAAGTTACTTAACTACTCACAATTTCAGCTGATCCCAATGTACTTTATAATAGAATTAATCAAACCCAAATTTTATCTTATTCAAATGCAATTTTACATTTTTTTTAACTGAATAAAATCAATGTAGATTTTAACAATATGACAGTCATCAAATGTTTTGCAATGTATATTGACCTTTAAAGTCGGCTGAGATCAATTTAAGAGCTTCCGTTTCCATGCTTGCAGAGCGCTTAAATCAATCTGAGAACAATGCCTGTGTACACAGCAGAAGTTGCGGATGCTGCACGGTGTGAGAAAGCTCTGATACCACTGATGGCTTGATGCACATTACCATAGTATTACCTTATCATTACTTGGTGATCTATCAAAGGGATTGGATTATAGGCAAGGCCACTTTGTGGGTGAGAAGATATAGAGACGGTCATTAACGGTACAGCTCATTTATTTTGGGTGACAATTCGAACACACAACAAATCCATTTAAATTGAAATTATGCACAAATGCCTTTCTGAAAATGCCTTCCGTGTTTTTTAACATGGTCCTGTGTACATTGGTTTTATATCAAATTTTAACAAGTTTCCTTTTTAAAAAACGAATGTGAAAAAATCACTTTCTCTTATTTCCATTTCTTTATTGAAATTCAAAAGATTTGGAAAATCTCGCTGAAGTTTCCATTAACTACTCAGATTGAGACCTTCAAAGTGTTGATGTATTACTTCCATTTTCCAAAATACAAATAGTGTGGTTGCTAAGGATACAGATATTTAGCATTGGTTCAGTATCCAAATATAACGAATCGCAGATATTCACTCCAGTAAAATACAATAGGTATGAAGCATTCTTTGTTGGGCGGTGCTTTGATCGGAATCTTACCTATACCAAGAATCTGTGTGATCATGATCAAGTCTTTAAACCAAGAATTCCACTTTCATCATGGATTCAAATAAGTGATAAAAAGAATGTGTTTACTAGTTATAACCCGACTGTTTTGTTTAGACTGAGTTACGGTAGTCCGTCAGAGGGAAGGGTCACCAGGTTTAAAGTGTTTCGGAGATACTCACTTCGTACTAGAAAAATAACTACTGACAGATTGTTTCAATTTATAATCCTTAACAGATGTAGAAGTCAATAAGTACATGTTTTTTAGTGGTTTGTTTAAGGTATATGTTTTATTTGCATGTTAACGACTTATCTTCCTTGCTGGTATATGGTATTAATTTTTAAATCATTAATTTGTGCACGAAAGTTAGACTGATTTCTCTGAAATACATATGCTCACAAATACTTGACATAACAATCAAGGGCAAGTAACTCAGCATTTCAAATACAGAAAATTACATGCATGATACCATAGGTATAAGAAATTCTCAAAATCTTGATGAATTTAAAACCCATACAGTAAAAATGGAAATCTAATTAAAATTAGACTTTCTGCTTTACTACAATGCTCTACACTTGGAGCGTATCAAAGAACATTATAGTTGAGCAGAATTACAAGTCTTGTTTTAATTACAAAGCAGATTGGAAAAAAGTCTATGTAATGTAACGTATCACCCTTAATGGCCTCTTTTACTTATCTGATCTACTTTAATGCGTTTATAGACTTTTGTCTTCATAATTATAGCTTCTGCATCTTGTTGTTCTTAATTTTCCTCTTGCTTCTAATTTGAGTTGACATTTACAGTCAGTGTCCTTGACCTGAAGGTCAAAGGTGAAATTAATGAATAAGTTCCTTTGATGAGAATTGATTGATTTTGATCACTCTTATGCCAATGTGTAGTTATCAACCATTGGTTTGTCATGTGATCATTATGATTTTGACTTTTTCGGTGTGGAGATAGAGAAGGAAGCTTTCGAGTATGAAGACAACATTACACACATCAAAAGGATGTTTGTTTCTAACACGGGGAAGAGGTCCTTTTGGTGCGATGAAATTCATTATGTTTTATATATTAGTGAAATCTTCTAATTAATCTCTAAGGGAGTCATTAGTCACATGGAAATCTTCTGTTTTTACATTACTCAGTTACAGGGCTTTTCAACATTCTTTTGATTCTTTTTTCATTAAATTTAAAAATGAAAATCTGTGAATTGCCTGAAGATATGCATACAAACAGTTCAGAGAAAAGCCAGATGGAAAATCAGAGTTGATGGGTTGTAAAGATATTTGTAGGAGATGATTTGTGAATGTATTTTGGTGTCATCAACATCATTCAACCAATTACAGTAACGCCGATATATGTCCATGTGATATTTTACTGAAAAATAAATTTTCGAACATTCTGATAAGATTTCCTATTTGGCTGTCTGAAGATGATACAATCTAACCCCTAATCCTGTTGATGGACATCCTGACAAAAATGACAGTATCTTGGTTGTAAAGTAATCATGCTTCACCAATAATGGAATCAACAACTGAATTAAACGTGGTCCACATTGACAAGACTGACACCACTAGGCTAGATTGGACATGATACAGTCTTTTTTTTTTTTTTTTTTTTTTTTTTTTAAATTTCAAACAAAGGGCAGATAATCTAGAATCAAAATTTCTTAGGTTAGAAATTTTGATGTGTCCTAATGGTATTGAGAGTTTGTGAAAGGTATTTATCTTAATAATTGTTTAGAGATTTTGAAATGTATCTAAATGATGTTTTAGATACATTGTATCTTTAAATTTTAGATACTGGTTAGATAGAATTAAGCTACCAGGAATGCTATATTTCATAGTTGTTTTTATATGAACTAAACAATGATACTGACCTTGACCTCTGATTAAACTGTTTTCAGCATCCCTGTCTGGAGAGAGTATTAGTGCCAAATGTGCACCATAGGGTGTCCACTGGTCAGAAGGTCATCTTCAGGAGGTTATAAGAAACACAAGCTTCTTAGGTATTGACCAGTACATTACAGTAAACTTTCTTGTTTTAAGTAAAACCTGCCTTAACGACTACCTTTGCATAAAGACCACCTGTTTAATAAGACTTCTTTCTAGGTGTTCCAAATAGTCAATGTCAACACAATTTCCCCTTTACATAAAGACCACTTGGTTATAAAAAGCATTTTTTTCTCATGGTAATTTTGGTAGTCTTTTAAGACAATATCATTTGAATACACACTTTGAATATTTTCATTTTTTTATACATAACATAAACTATATTAAGGTATCATGGTAATTTTTTTAGTCTTTTAAGACAATATCATTTGAATACACACTTTGAATATTTTCATTTTTTTATACATAACATAAACTATATTAAGGTATCATGGTAATTTTGGTAGTCTTTTAAGACAATATCATTTGAATACACACTTTGAATATTTTTATTTTTTTATACATAACATAAACTATATTAAGGTATCATGGTAATTTTGGTAGTCTTTTAAGACAAAATCATTTGAATACACACTTTGAATATTTTTTTTTTATACATAACATAAACTATATTAAGGTATCATGGTAATTTTGGTAGTCTTTTAAGACAATATCATTTGAGTACACACTTTGAATATTTTTATTTTTTTATACATAAAAAAAATGGACAAATTTTTCTATAAAAAATGATCATTTCTTGTATCCATAATAAATGTCTTTGAAAAAGAACAGTGATAAAAAGAAATAGAAGTATAACAGTGACGAGTAATTCTCATTTAATGATTATCAGTGATTGTGTTGTTCCTGCTAAGGACTTAAAGTCAATGATCAAATCATCATTCAGCATTGCTACTATTTGGATACAGTGGCACTGAGTGGTGAGGTCAGTGACCTATTGATTGTCAGAGAAGATGGTATAACACAACAGGTACCAGGAACTAAACAATTCAGTCAATTCTGCTTATAGAAAAGAAAAGTTTGTGGTACCAGGAACTAAACAATTCAGTCAATTCTACTTATAGAACAGAAAGCTTTGTGTTCACCTGTGGTCAAGGGCAATCAGTACTACTACAGACATCTCCAATGTCTGTGATGGTGGGCATACTTAGGGCCTGCTGTGGACACATGTCTGGGATGTGGCCATGGCTTTAGGCCTAATGTGGACATGCTGTGGACATGCACGTTTCGGCTTAGTTGTACAGGCACAGAAGTCTTCACTCAGCGGGCTGTGTGTCTGTTGTTATATCCAGAGAAAACAAAAAGATGAAGTGTTGATAAAACTTGTACAGCTGACCAACACAAGACTATATTACATTGATACCAGCCGCCTGATTAACCAAGGGACATAACTCTTATATGTATGGAGGATTATAATTTTATGCCACCAGTATCGAAGGTCTTACAATATATATGAATTACAACTAAACTCATACCTATTAATTAAAACCAATTTTCTATTAGTCAGGTTTAAACTGATTCAGTTTATATGGCTAGTGGAGACATAATCCAAAAACTCCAGTAAGCACCCTGCTCCTTATAAGCACCCCACTCCTTTTTAAGACCTCAAATTCCCTCAATATCTGCATTTATCTTGACTTACCTACCTTAATTTGTTTCGTAAATCGATTAATGGCTTAATCTATGTGATAACTTTGTGAAAGAGTGGCCCACATTTGGTCTCATCAAGTGACTCTTCATTACACCATTTAAAAAAAAAAAGTTATCAAGAGTTTCCAGCAATATACCTCAGTTTTGTTATTCAATACAGATCCATGACATCTCTCTGAAAAAGGATCTGTAGTACAGTGAAGTTTATGGTGTTTTGTTTTTTTATGTAATCCTGATGAGATCAGACAGTTAATACCAAGTTATTGTTTGTTTCTAACGACCATGTCTGACACTTGTACGGCAGCTAAAAGCTCACTGTCTCATCGTACAGTGCCTCTGTTCTGGGTGGTCGATTGGTCCCAACACATATACAGTCAAACCTGTCTATAAAGACCACTGAAGGGCTACAGTCAAACCTGTCTATAAAGACCACATAAGGGTCAGACAGCAAACTTGTCTATAAAGACCACCTAAGGGTAACAGTCTAACCTGTCTATAAAGACCACCCAAGGGCTGCTGTCAAACCTGGCTATAAAGACCACTCAAGGACTGCAGTCAAACCTGGTTATAAAGACCACATAAGGGTCAGACAGCAAACCTGTCTATAAAGACCACCTAAGGGTCACAGTTTAACCTGTCTATAAAGACCACCTAAGGGTCACAGTCTAACCTGTCTATAAAGACCACATAAGGGTCAGACAGCAAACTTGTCTATAAAGACCACCTAAGGGTCACAGTCTAACCTGTCTATAAAAACCATTGAAAGGGCAAGGGAAAGGTGATATCTATAGCCAGGTGGTCTTAATACACAGGTTTGTGTTATAAATGGCTATTTAGGAACCTAAAAGGTGGCCTTAAGAAGCAGGTGGTCTTTATGTATACAGACATGTTTTCTAAAGCAGGTCTCACTGTATATAGAATCACAGATGCCATATTGCCTCATGCTTTGACAGACCTGACATGGAGGTCAAGGTCATATTGATGCATTTAAGAATTGTCATATTCAATAATCATGCATTGTTAAATATATTAATCAGATGACATGATTTCAATATTTGAACAGAAATCATTATTATATAACTGTTCTCAAAATAATGTCATATTTCAAGGTCATATGCTGATCATGATAAAAATGTTATGAAAGTAAGGTCATAAACAGGTCATGGACATATATAGAACTGTGATATTTCATGTCATTCACTAGCCATGGTCAAGGTCATACACTGCATTGTCATTTAAGTCATGCAATCTGACCATAACTACTCATTATAGTCGCTGCTCATGTGACATTTCCTAACCTACCGTTTGGTACCAATTCTCCATTTAGTACCAATTAATTTCTATATAGTGCATCAGCCAATTACACTGCTATGTGTAAGGTGATGGAAGGAAATCTTTGACGTTAGTGTTAATATACCTTTGATAGATCATGCTTGGCATGCATTTCTGCCAAAATAATCATTCACATTGCTAAGTTGGGAACTGCAACTCCCCAGGGCAGGACAGTGTATACCTTCCTCATGGTACCATTAGATCTATAGGAATTCTGTTGTTTCGCTTGCCACTGAACAGATTGCATGTATTTCTATTTTTTTGAGTGTTACACACAAAATAAACACAGGATAACAGAGACATTAATCATTCATTAGCACCAGTAATTGATTTCTCTCCTGTAACCTTTCTCCCGAGACTCCAAGGCTTGAACTTTTGGGTCAGATACAAATTATTTTGAAATTGGTTGAGGGAAGACTACGGATCAAATGATTATGTTGCTGCAGTAAGTATTTTTGTACATCCTTTTCCCATTAATTTCAGTAGATGTATTTTTAGAGAAAAAAAGAACGAATCTGTCTTGATAAAGTTTTAGGTTCATTCAATAGCAGAAGAAAAGTACAATGAACTTTGTCTTTTTCAGCAGATTTTTCCCATCATGAATTGCCTGGGTATAGGCTTGGCATTGATAAATACAGATTTATTTTGTTATGTATGGCTACAGAAAGTGTCGATTGTAAGGCACGTACAGCGTACTCTATCAAAAATCAAACTTAAGGTCAGGGCCTGGCTGTCCAAAAGATAATTAGCTTCATCAATTGATTAGTGAACTGAAATTTGTATTTCACATTTTAATACTGTAAATCTGTGACTATATTAAACTGTATTGTAATACTTCAGAATTTTTTTGAAAAAAACTCAAAGACTGTAAATAACTGCAGGATATACAATGTTTCTGGAAGACTTTCTAAAAATAATTATGAAAAAATAATCAAGGTCATATTTTTCGACTCTTTGCTTTTGAATAGAAATTCATTCTTGGATTATCGATGATTGATATGTTTGCTTTTGTCATTTTTGTCGTGATTCATTAATGATCAGCTGTTTATGGAAAAACTTTATAACACATTATCAATGGAAATGTTTGGAAGGACAGAATCAGTTTCATAATTATGAATCAATTTTAAAAGCTTGGAAGTTGCCAGTACATAATGTAAACATTTAATGTGGTAACCCGCTGCAACCGTTGGCTGAATATTTTGGATAATTTTAAAATGGTCTGGGTTGTCTTTGAAATGTTAATAAACATTATTGAGTTGCTGCTAAATGATTATCTAATGGAATTAAGTATTTTTCTCATCTCTTTTTAAATCAGAACAGATTTTACAAACATTTATCTTACTAAAAGAGTTTGACTTGAACATACCAGTATGTGGCCGTGCCAGTTCCCAGCAGGGGAGATAACTATAGTTCAGAAAGATTGGAAGCATCCCAGCATTAGATGAAACTTCTCTCCATCTTTGTTTACTTTGACTAGCAGAAATATAGTTAAAAGTTTCATTTGATATATGATGATACAAACACATAGTAAATGTATACTAAGTGTTTTTTCAGATGAGAAAATATCAAGTTTCAAAATTTGTTGGTTCTGAGAGTAGATTTGTCATATTATGGTAAATATAAGGACAATAAACCTTTCAGAATCTATTAGAATGGAGATGTTGAAAGAAACTGAGCCGGGCATAAAACAGACATTAATCTGAAGGTTATTCGCCGTCGGTACAGGAAGTGCAGAGGGAGATGATGAGTGTTCGGTGTCCACGACTCGACTCTCGACTCGGGGTGCCTGAGTCATATATATTTACATGAACTCTGGTAGGACTTCAGTACTATATTGGCATACAGGGTCCAGTTTCACGAACATTTGTAACTTTAAGGAATTCCTGAAATTAAAATTCCCCATAGGAAAGCATTATAAGAGTTAATGAAAAAATCTTAAGTTAAGGGTCTTTCCTTAAAATCTGTAATGCTTTCCTATGGAGAATTTCAATTTAAGGGATTCTTGAATTTAATAAATGGTTGTGAAACTGGGCCCAGATCCAAGCCAATAGGTTTAATAGTACAAATGGACAAGTTTTTGATATACTTATATATCTACTCCTTTTTATTGATTCACTTTAACATAATGTATATTGTAAACGTGTTTACACAATATTGAATGTAAATTGGCATCTTATAAGGCAATCTGAAGTTTTTCACAATTACTATTGCCAGATTTCTTTTTTTTACTTCATATTCTTTGTGCACTTGCAACAAATGATTTTCATATTTATCCATGCTAGCTTTGATTGTTCATATGATTCCACTTTACCTGTGCTAAAATAATTTTTGGAGCGATAAGTTTTTCGGCATTTCTAATCGCTCTTGAAATACGCAAAAATTAATCACACAGAAAAAAAGGTTTATTTACAGAAGCTTACAGATGATTCTGATCTGTAGATAAAACGTATCGTGGTAATCTTGTATAACTGTCGTTCTCCTTGGTAAGAAGATAAAATGTATCGTGGTAATCTTGTATAACTGTCGTTCTCCTTGGTAAGAACAGTCACCAAGTTACCATGGTTAGACATTTGATGGCCATAAAATGTTCGAATGGAACACGCAACTATTGCTGTCTATGTGTATAAACAAGGAATAAACTTCCAAGACAACAGTTAACTGTGTAAAAAGATCATTATCACTTCATTGAACACTGTTGACAAGGCTGAGAGGACTTGTCTGGGCCAATCTGTTACCGAGGTTACCGATTCCTGTACACACGATTGGCTGATAGACATGTGACACCCTCCTGCTGTACCAGACCCATCCGGTCTTGGTAATCGTGAACAGCCTTGAGTCAGTCTGACACTAAATAGATGGCTTTCAGTTTATTGTTTCAAGTGAAATGAACACCTGAGTGTTTGCTTCCACTGCTTCTATTGTGATCAATTTACAAAATGGCTGAAAGTTAGACATTGCCAGAAAATGGAGACAATATACAGGTTTTGAAAAGTGCTGTTTGGGTAGCAATGATGAAATCCAAGGAAGCTGAGAAATTGGATCACAGTGTTTAAAGTAAACTGAACTGTTTCTAGAACATATTAGGTATACTTTGGTGTAAACATTATCATATTAAAAACTATCCTTGGTTTGTGTTTGGATTAACTGTGACAAAAAACCCATGGCAGTCATAACCCCATTTAAGGCAGTGGTGGGATATCCAAATACAGTATTTGACCCAATAAGTGCCCCCATCCCTATAAGAACCCATTCTCCTATTTTAGGCTTCAATTTCACTTTTTTCAAGTTAAATGCAGATTGAAGATATGAAAACTGTTTTGGTTTCCTTTCTGATTACTTTTGCAAATTGATCTATTGCTTTTTTATTTTTATTAAGAACCCCCTTATTTGCTTCATTTTTAAGTGCCTTTGGCGCTTATTGGGTTGAATACGGTATAGATTACCGCCGTATCAAATAAGGATCACATTACCAACAGTTATTTACCACATGGACAATCTGAGTCTCATTCAGTCAAGGGGCCAGAGTGACAAAGTGGTTAACATGTTCTAGGTGACACATTACCACCAACCTGATGTATGATAGATGTGTACTGATGGTTTTTCTCTGTGTGCTCTGGCTTTCCTTAAACTTGGCATAGCTTTAACCCCGACTTTTAACCAAACAATTATCCATTTGAAACAAATACACATAAACATTAATGGTCATCAAAATTTTGACCCTGTGAATACAGAGCTATACAGTACCAAATTTCTGGTCTCAAAGAAGTCACTCTCTGTTGGTATTTCCTGAATGAACTCATACACCCCTAAACTTTCATAATGGAATATTCCATCCTTTGAATTAGAAAAGGTCAAGAATGTCTTCAGGGGTGGATGAGTTAAAATTGTATAATACTGTGCAAATGGGACAACAGTACATTTATAATTATTATTTTCCACACATACTTTCTAACCCGCTTCATACAAACTGAACAAAAATTGCTATAAATTAAATTAAAGACTGAAATCCCCTACATATCAAATGCAATTTCCTTTATGTATCACAACAAAGCCCTCATAATGGAAAACTGTTGGTAGAAAATGAGTTTGAATGCTCCCCACGAATCGACCTCATCTTGTAACAAAAAAATTGAGAACAAAACTGTTGTCTAATATACATTACTGTCCATCTTCCTCTGAATTGTGATTCCAAAAATCAGGTAGAGTATTTTCTAGGTTAATGAACATTGGCCGATATTTTTCTTCCAAGGTCTTTTGATTCCCAACTCCTAAACTAGACATGTACATCCCTGAATGATCCTAACTGTTAATCAAATTAAAACCCAAAATAAACTGTTATTATTCAGGTACATGTCAGTTATAAATTGCCACTATCAATTTCAAGATTTTCATCAATAAATGTGTATTACAAGCATTGTACATAGTAATTTGTCATGAAAAATTGATGTTTTATTTTCCGTCATACAGAAGGTTTATTCATAGCGCTTACGAAAATGAATAATGATCAGATACATAATGCTGGGAGAAATCTTTAGAAATAGTCTGAATACATGAAGGTGTATGTAAATTTACGTATATAAAGAGTGTCAATAATCAGCTTCAGGTGAGATATCCCTATAACACTCTAATCAATAGGTGTACTAACTAACTTACGAAAATTAATATAGAAAAAAAAAATGTAGTGATTATTACACATATTACGCTGACTGAATTCTGTGGCATTGATTCAGGTTTGTGGAATGCTTTAAGATCGGGGCATTCTTTTGTTGACTACATAACTGCAGCTGGGAATTGTCGCTAATGATTCTGCTATGTTATGTCAGCCAGGGCAGTGAAGACCAACAGCATTAGGCCTCGAGGTAAACTGGCGCGATAATAATTATTGGATATTGGTGTCAGAGACAGAAACAGATACTCCTTATCAACGATAATAGACATTTACGTAGATTAAACATTGTTGTACATTACTAACTAAAGGTCAATGGTGTTATACTGGTAAAGGTCACCCAAAGGCAGACTGGAGTGTCATACAATGAATAAGTATTATCAAAGGGATGAATACATTGCTCTAATTGTGGAGTAAACTGGACTGTTGGTTTATATAGAACGTATGGATGTAATCGGCAGGATAAACAGATTGGGCACCTGTTTCCCGTTTATTTCAATGCTTGGCTAATATGTTTTACTGTTTTTTCTGATCCAGGCTTGGTGGTTGGTATATATATATTCAGATGTAAGTGCTTTTCAGTTGGAGAAATTGTAGACTGTTTTAATTGGTCTGATGAAATTAGCTGCAGGATATCTCCTTAAGTAATTGTGCACGACAAATCGGAGGAACATCTTTAACAACTCGTACCTGTATTTGTATTCATTATCTCCTGTAAAACACGGACTTTAAATTACATTAATACTGCTAGCTTCGATACAGAAAAAATTTATCTACCTGATTTCAGTCAACGTTGTGCATCTTGTGAAAGTATACTAATTAAGAAAACTTGAAGATTGGTAAAGTACTGGTGTCCTAATTAATATTGTGGAAGGAGACTTAATTATTATTGAAAGCAATCAGTATCCATGGCAACTCAGCATGTCTTACTCCCTACAGATTAAAGACTCACTCATTTTAATATAGATTGCTTTGAGATATGTTTTAGTCATCATCAAAAAACGACTGATGCTTGCAGCAATACACAGAATCTTACCAGTTTACATCTGAAAATCAAAACAAGCTTTAAAATTAGAGTGTCACCTAACGCTGAATTATCGTGGCATCTTTTACATGTTTACTAAAAATATCTGAAGCAGATTGGAACCGCATAATCTACATGTTAAATGTGTGCCTTCTCATGGCGGAACTTTTCATGTGTGAGAATTTGTTATATGGTGTGTATTAATATTGTATGTGTCTGCAGACATTGGAAAGTTATATCGTGTTGTAACGACCCCGTAGTAACGACGACAGTGACGGTCCTCATCACTGGCCAGTTGGATTCCGCTGTCTTTCTGTGCGGGTTGGTGTAACATCATCAACCACAATCACCTTGTTTTATGAGACTATATTGTGAGGGTTTATGTAACACTGACGAGAGATATATATATACACTTCCCTGGATCCAGAGCTGCTAAAGATTCTTACAGGAAGTCTCGGAAAATTAGTCAATTACGCTGTACGTGTTCGGAATGTTCTGACATTTGGCCCAATTTATAATAGGCTATGATTTGGACTTAACCTCATCTGTTAAACAAGACACCATAATACTAAAAAAATCTAAATTCTTGATAGGTAATATATACTACAAAGTGATAGAACAATCTTTTTTTAATCTAAATTCTTCCAATTTTTTTGGGCCATAAAATGAAAATGATCACTTTCTATTAGAGATAATTCTTTTAATGTTTTAGATAAGAGAAATACCATTGATATTGTTACGAAGTGGAGCTGATATAAAAGCATATAGTGTGAGTTCTATCTGTAACGTACTGGAAATTAAAGAGTTGCTGTGATTCCTCATCATAGGGTAATCAACGGCATTTCTCGTGTGTTATTATACCTTAAACTGGCCAGAGATGAGAGGATGATTCTCTTTGACAGTTTCATCGCTGTTTTGATGTGACTAACAGATGAAAGGAATTACTGGTGGTGAATGTATTCCATTTAGTTGTACGTTATTCCGGAGGAGTCCCCATTTTATGTGTAGGCTTAACAGGAGACAGTCCAGAGATGTAGTAGCACCTATTGGAACTGTATGTATGTTACAATGCTTTTAAAGATAAACATACAGCAGTCTTTCTGTACTGCTGGGAGCTGGGGGTTTTATATATCTATAGGTATAGAAACAAATGTGACCAAGCATGGAGGTACCGATAGAAAATAAATAGTGAATGTAGGTGATATCCAGCCAAAACAGATGGATTTCTACAGGAAATGGTTTGTATAGGAAACAGGAGAATGGTGTAGCTTGTGTATGGTTAAAGCTGTCTGCTGAGATTCTCCACTCAATTGTATTTATGATTGGCGAGGGGAAACTTTGGATTTTCTCTGCATCTCTCACAGATTAGGTGATGAAAGGTAGGAGTTATATGGATGGACATTGTGTACATCTTCATGAGAGCTCACACCAGTGCAGGGCCAGCTGAGCCTAGTGGGGATTACTGTTCAGCTGTGGCCGGGCGGCAGTCGACTCCGTCAGGGGGTGGACAGGGGACAGTTCAGGATTCTAGTCCCCGTGTCATCAGACAAAATGGTTACCATGGTGATAAAGAGGTGGAAGGATTGAGCAGGGATATATACAGGAGATCAGCTCCTGTGTTTGCATCCTCTGAGGAAATGTCAAACGGTCAGTCCAACAGAGCCTTGACCGGGCGTGTGATTCGTAGGTACCAAGGGGCACAAAGCCTCAATTTGGATTCTACCCCGTCCTCCCCGGACTCTCCGGGAGATACGTGTGGATGTAGGATACCTGGAATGAGGTCAGACAGGGTACATCCGGCTGGTGGCAGTACCCTGAGTCCAGCTAGGGTCAGTTTCCAGGACCCTACACGATTAACTGTGCGTCACAAGGATCAGCGATCCTCCCATGAACAGAGGAGGTACAGGAGGGCGGAGACCGTATGTACCGCCCGGCCCCACACCATGGCTGACTACAGCCAATACTCGGAGTACCTGTACTACTACCAAACACTGCCTAGGAACCAGTCCCGAGGGGTAAGTCTTCACAGTGACCAATCAGAGACTAAATGGGGCTATGACCATGTGGCTTGTGGGGAGGTTTTTTTTTTATGTGCTGGGGTGGCGGTGTGTGTGTGGGGGGGGGAGGGGTTGGTTATGAGGCTGCCAGGTATCTCTATATTGAAAATAATTAGAGTATAAACTAATAGGGGTGTGTTGTGAATAAGGATTTGAACCGGAAATAGCAGACAGATGTGGTATAGGGTGGGTTCATACTTACATAACATAAGGTAACAGGGGTGTTGTGAATATTAATTTGATATGAAAGGAATAGATTATTAGACACTCAGAGGTAATAGGTATGTGTTGTTGGTTGGAGGGAGTATTAATTTATTAACTAAAGGGAGTACACTTTATTGACTGTATACATGTTGATACAATCAATTGCAGGAGTATTCATTGACTGGCATGTCCTATGTGTGTCAGGACATTAGTGTGCATTACTGGTGATAGTAATATGGGGCAATGTAATAGATATTATCTAAAGAATTATACACAGGGGGAGATTGGATTGGAACAGTTGAATCATAGAATCTATAAGAGGGTTGGCAAAGGGATGATATGACATCACAGGGTATAGTGTAATTAATATCTGTAGGTTGAGATGGAGATGTGGATTAGAGGTAAGGGGCAGAGGTAAGGGGTTAAGGGGGGTAAGGGGCAGGGGTTAGGGGTTAGGGGTAAGGAATAAGGGGTAAGGGCTAGGATAAGGGGTAGGAATAAGGAATTAGGGGTAGGGGTAAGCTAGGGGTAGGCAAAATAACACTGATGGGTAGGCTATAGGCCTGGGGGGGGGAGGGGGTGCAAGAAGATATTATAGTTGGTGTCAAATTGTATATATTCCTGTCATGTTTCTGTCCGTATATATTGTAGGCATACCTCACTCATCCCACGTTACAATTGATAATTATAGATCAGGGCAAGATAGTCACATGTTTACTAAAGTATCATAATAACTCGGCTGCTAGACTAAAAGCAGGGTATGTTGAATTTTGTTGTGGAGATGAAGGTGGGGGGCGGGTGGATTGTTGGTGTTGGATAGAAGTATGGAGAGACTTTATAAGGTACTGGGACAAGGTGGATAGAGGACTCAACTTACTGGCACAATCACCAGTGAAAACTAGAGCAGACATAAAAAACAATAAATATGAACTATATACTCAGCCATAAGACTGGTGGAGATAACAGTGAATGTATATATAATACCCTAACCTACACGTACACGATGGATGGGGATGGATGGAGGGGTGCCAAGCAGGCTCAGATGACGGGTGGTGTTCATCGTTCTGATGTTTTACAAATGATTTGGCAATCTTGCTTTTACTAGGGTAGGTACAATGGGTCTACAGTGTGTCTCCCCCATCAGTTAGTGTTTTACTGGTAATCCAATAAATAATAGACTCCGTAGTGATAAGATGGCACCGTAAATGTTACAGTTATTAGGTTTAAGCTCTGTCAGCTTGATAATGTCCTACCACGTATATCAGATATGTTGTTTTTTTTATAGTCAAACACGTCAAAGTTCTGTCAGCTTAATAAAGCCAGCCTCGTATATAAATATGTTGTTTATTTTACTATTGCAGTCAAACCTGTCTATTCTATAAAGACTACTAAAGGGACAAAGAAATAATATCTTTGTTGCCAAGTGATCTATATACACAGGTCATATTGTGTTGATATTACCGGGTAACCATTTGGGACATCAAGAAAGTGGTCTGATTAAGCAGGTGGTCTTAATACAGAGTTGGTCGCTAAGACAGGTTTGATTATATCTGTGATTTGTTTTGTGAAGTCTTCAATGTTCTTGATATTTATTTGCAAGGAATATACATGTCTTGATCTTGACATCCATTTTGTTGGCCCTTTCACATGGAAAAAACCTTAAAGAAAAATTACCTTTATTTTCAAACTTTAGAATCTTATCTTATTTGAAGTAATAAATTACTTCAAACTTTCTGTTTGAGAAATATACTGGAAATTGATTGATTCAGTGAGGTTAATTGTAGTTTTCATGGAGATGAATACAAGCAATAATAATATATATACAGCATATACAACTATATATTGTGTATATCTAACTGGTATATACACTAGTTATCTTATTCCATTTCAACAATGAATGTCCCCACCCTTCTACCTACAAAGTACAAAGCCATTGCACATTCCAAACTGAGAGGAAAGTGTGCACTTGAGAAAACATGGTGTGTAACTAAGCAACATATACACAATTTATATAGGGCTTGTCAGCTGTAGGTGCTGTATATATAGAGTACAGGCCTGTAGGCGGGGAGGACCCCCTCCCCAGCTCTACCCCCTCCTCCTCTCCCCTTGCTACTCAGAAATCATCACTATGTTTATTATGCTAAGTCCACTTTTGTTATTCATGCTAAAAATGCAGCCAATTTGTCTGAGAACAGCAGTGAGCCTGCTAATTTGTGTTATGGGTGCGGATGAACTCGTTCACCTGCTAATTACTTACACTGTACAGGTGTTTCCCCTGATTATTTCATTACAGATGTACTGTGCTTGTCATCAACCACAAAGTCATGTTTACTAAGTACAGAACAAATGGTAAACAAAATGTCATATTTACTATAGTTTTTGGTACAGAACAAATGGTAAACAAATGTCATTTAACTATAGATTTTGGTACAGAACAAATGGTAAACAAATGTCATATTAACTCTAGTTTTTGGTACAGAAACAAATGTAAAAATGTCAATGTATTAACTCTAGTTTTTGGTACAGAACAAATGGTAAACAAATGTCATATTAACTCTAGTTTTTGGTACAGAACAAATGGTAAACAAAATGTCATATTAACTCTAGTTTTTGGTACACTGATGATACAAAGGTGATGTAAACTGTCAGTTATATCCAGTGTTAAATTATCATACAGATGTTTCACCTGCTTAGCATAAGGTTTTCATACAGGTGTTTATTTGCTCACTTGTCATACAGGTGTTTACTTACTTGTAAACTTACTTGTCATACAGGTGTTTTACCTGCTCACTTGTCATACAGGTTTACTGTTGTACCTGCTCACTTGTCATACAGGTGTTTACCTGCTCATGTGTCATACAGGTGTTGTACTGCTCACTTGTCATACAGGTTTTTACCTGTTTACTTGCAATACAGGTGTTTTACTTTTACTTGTCATACAGGTGTTTTACCTGCTCAATTGTCATACAGGTGTTTTTACTCACTTGTCATACAGGTGTTTTACATGCTCACTTGTCATACAGGTGTTTTACTGCTCATTGTCATAAGGTGTTTATGTACTTCTTTTTTCTCTTGTCATACAGGTGTTTTACCTGCTCAATTGTCATACAGGTGTTTTACATTACTTGCATACAGTGTTTTACCTGTTTACTTGTCATACAGGTTATTTACCTTTTTACTTGTCATACAGGTGTTTTACCTTTTTACTTGTCATACAGGTGTTTTACCTATTTACTTGCCATACAGGTGTTTTACCTTTTTACTTTTCATACAGGTGTTTTACCTGCTCAATTGTCATACAGGTGTTTTACCTGCTCACTTGTCATACAGGTGTTTTACCTGTTTACTTTTCATACAGGTGTTTTACCTGCTCAATTGTCATACAGGTGTTTTACATGCTCACTTGTCATACAGGTGTTTTACCTGTTTATTTTTCATACAGGTGTTTTACCTGCTCAATTGTCATACAGGTGTTTTACCTTTTTACTTTTCATACAGGTGTTTTACCTGCTCATTTGTCACACAGGTGTTTTACATGCTTACTCGTCATACAGGTGTTTTACCTATTTACTTGTCATACATGTGTTTTACCTTTTTTACTTGTCATACAGGTGTTTTACCTGCGCAATTGTCATACAGGTGTTTTACCTGCTCACTTGTCATACAGGTGTTTTACCTATTTACTTGCCATACAGGTGTTTTACCTTTTTACTTGTCATACAGGTGTTTTACCTGCTCAATTGTCATACAGGTGTTTTACATGCTTACTTGTCATACAGGTGTTTTACCTTTTTACTTGTCATACAGGTGTTTTACCTGCTCAATTGTCATACAGGTGTTTTACCTTTTACTTGTCATACAGGTGTTTTACCTGCTCACTTGTCATACAGGTGTTTTACCTGCATGCTCACATGTCATACAGGTGTTTTACCTGTTCACATGCCATACAAGTGTTTTTGATTTGTATCATTTTGCAAACGATTTATCTATTTTTACCTCACATGTCGGACGTGGAAAATATATATATAACTTAGAACAGCATACCATTTTAAAGATTGTACATGCCACTCTTAATTATTATCAAATCAATGAAAATTTCTTTGGAAACTGAATTCAGAAATCAAGTTCCTGTTTTCATTTAACACATTAGGATTTTATTTGATTTCATAGTTGATGTGAACAAATGTGAATATAAATTTCCAAGAACCAAAAGTTGGCTTGCCTGTAACCAGGAAATGCTTTAGGAAGAGTGAATAATTGTGTTTTTTAATCAAGTCTGTACAGTAAAGGATAGAGATGTGCCGTAAAGATATGTTAAATTCAAATGTCAGGTTTAAAAAACAATTAATTATGAATTCTAAATTAGAGAAAGACAAATGAAATGAAAATAAAATCAATTTAAAAACTTGTCTGCTTGTAATAAAATTGTTTTGGAAAAACTCAAATCTTCATTATAGTTGAAGTTGAAAAGAGAATTGGTTATGCATGACAGCAAATTGTTGTGTTGATCCTGCGCACTTTCTGCACACTTAATATGATGAAAGTTAATTACATGCAACTGTCTTCATGGAATTCGTGCCAATGTTATGAAGAGGTAATCAAATTTAAGACAGTAAAATTAATTAATGATGACCCATTACAGGATTCAATTGAAATTCTTGAGAGATAATTACTGCTAATGGTTGGCCTAGTCTGAAAAACATGAGGGTTTTCAAGACAGTTTTGTAATTATTTCTGAAACACTTCGTCTAAGGAGAACCGATCAGAGATAGTCTAATCTTAGAAGTTGGATATGTCTGTATTTCCTATTATTGTATGTATCTCGCTTAGATTGGACTAGTTTCATTATCACACCATTTTGTATGAATTAAGTCTAATCGATATGATGATACAACATGGATGATATTTGTATAAACTAATTAAAGCTGCACCACAATGTCACTGGGACTGTGACCTCAAGGTCAAAGGTCAAAAGAGGCAAATTTCCGGCAAAAATGTAACATTTTGAAAAAAACCTTCTGAACTGCAATCTGATTAAAATCATATCTTGATATCCACGCTGCTCTGATGTCCCGGTAGACCTACTCTCTGTTACTGGAAATGGATATCAAAATATGACGTTAATGAGATTGCTTTTAACTGTTTAGAATTTCATAAAGAAACTTGAAGGATATCTCTATTGCCTGATACCAATGTGATATGCACTGCTATCATGATTCCACAAATTTCTTAATACTGTTTTGTTAACGACTCCTTGAAAATTGTGAAAATCTCAAAAATGTCCCGTGCCTTTTTTCAGCCCAAATCATCTCTGATACCATTGAAGATTTGGTGATGAAACGTTGACCTAGATCTAGCTTACAAAGGGTGCTCATGATTTTATTTCCAAACTCCTCTGTGTTTTAGTTGTCTAACTTTAGTTTGACTTTGTTTTATTTTTGTTACTATTTTGGAGAGGCAGGTAAGGCTACGTATTGGTGGAGAAATTAAAGCTAGAAAAATATACGAAATGTCACTGAGCTATTCAGTGCCTGGTGATTTCCTCATATTAACTTTGATTTTCACTCATTCATCCCTGAATATACATTTAGACTCTTCTAAGTCAAAGATTAGCCCAGTCCATTATGAAATTTCAGACGTAAATTAGTTAAAATATTGATTAGGAGATGAAGAGTTAGTTGTACACCTTAGCTTGCCCTCAAACTCCTCCCCCACCTGACCATCTAGACACACACTATGAAACTTATATCTTATTTAGATTTAGGTATCAAATATATTTTCAATTTTACCAGGGTATAAATGAACGTTCAAGGCAAATAAAGCTTACTCTGAAGACCATTCACACAAACACATAATAGATATATTGATAAATTCAATTCTCATCAGCTTTCATAGACTTACATGAAATACAAGTGTATAGCCACTAATTGATTAACACCAGTTTCAATAAACTGTATCATAATTTTTTCATGTATAAATGTTCATTAATTGATAATTTTCTTAACAAGGACATAGATGAGGCTTAAACTTATTTTATTTGAATCACTTCCAAAGAAAACTTTGGATCCTAAAATACTATTTTGCGTTTGACTATTACAGAGTTATCTGCCCTTCCAGTTTGGTATTAATTGTTACATCATGTTTTTGTTAGTATAACGTCACATTTTCAGGGAAAACAATATCATTTTTGCTCACAAAATGGTGACGTCACAATCGATACCTACCCACAAGGGCAGATAACTCTGTAATATGTAAAAACGGAATATCAGCTTCTTAGAAAGGCACCAAGCTACAATCACAGAAAAGTTGTAGAAAATTAACCCATAAAACAACCTAAATCCTTGTATGTCTGAGTAATTCTGAAGTCCAAATCACTCCACAAATATCAGGTGGATACAGTCAAACTAGATCTGGTGATACAGGTGGAACTCTCCTGTAGATGGACAGATTGCCAGATGGAAAAATATATCATTTCTACCTCTAATCTCACTCAGATCGCCTTTGTCACTCATCAGTCAAAAATGCTTTGCCTTCATTTCCACAAAATTGTATACCAAGATAAGGATTGGACAATAGGTACCAGCTGAGTAAGTTATTTAAAAGTCTTATGCTTTTTTAAAGCATCAGTACCCGGGTAATATGTATTTTGTAACAAGAAAGAAAGTCCCGAAAATTTTTTTTTTTTCCCAACAGAAAAAATGTTGTTTTTTCTTAAAAACACAAAAACATTCTGCTCGAACAACAGACTATAATCAATCAATATACATGTTATACCTCATGCTTATAACAGTGTCTGTCATTAGTTGAAACACATCACATGACAGGGGAATAAAACATCGTATTTCCCTCAGGGAAATAAACAACGGAAACAAACATCTTATTTCCCCTTCCAATTGTAAACCAATGACAAATGAAGAGTAAAACTTCATTTTTACTTATATCAAGGTTAAGTAATATTTAACCCAGATTGGCAAATCATGAATTTTCTGTATAATCAACAATTTTTGTCCCTGATTGGAGTGTGATATGAAGGTGCATTTACCCTCAGATGTAATATTTCCCTCAGGCAGATGTCAGAAGTTTTGAAATTGCAGTTTGGAAGCTACTTCCTTCTGTAAAAGGATGTAGAAATATTTTCATGTGATATATATTGGCACAAAAGAGTACTAAGGTATGCATGGAAATTACCTCCCCTAGTACAGAGATTTATCTCCCTTTGTTATAATGACATATCTTAATATAGACACATATAAAAAATGTTTTCCTTCTGAGTTTAAAAACATACAATAGGATTAAAATTTAAGAATTAGAAGACAACATTCTTTTTCGTGATCAATACCGTAATTCAATACAGTTACCATTTTCTGTCTTCTTGATGACGTTGAAATTGTGATCAATAAATTCTGAGAAAGAAGTAATCTGCTATGGATGCTTAACAGTGCAGGTATGATAATATTCTGTACTTGTAATGGCCCATCTTCATGTAAATCATAGAAATTAGAGAAATCACTACACCTGTTCAGTGGGAAGGCAGGCGATACAAGCTACCAATCCCACACGGTTTTAATGTGTTAAATGTGTTAACATCAGTTTTATATTATGAATTTGATGTTAAATGAGATACAACAGGACGTGTGGGAGCTTAGATTTACGTTTATCTTTCCAGTAGAAACCAATCAATGTTCAATACTGAATTAATGAGTTTAACTAAGCTGGTTGTAGTTTCAGTTTGACATGCTGTTTGATTGTCTCCCCTTAGCTGACATTAAAACCAGGTTTGACCAAATTGTCATTGTAAAATTCAATTCTTTTATCAAAACTTACTGCAAATGTATTTTAACTGATATCTGGACTGAAGAATGGGAAGGTCAAAGAGCTAATTATGCAATACTGTGGTGTTCGTGTCCATTGTCCGTCTGTCAACATTTCACCAAATTGACTTCTTGAAAACGGCTGATTTATTTCATTTCATTACATTGAAAACACATGGTGCTGTAATGCATGCTGAAATGTTAACTGCTATAAAATTGATGATATTTTGATTTATCATTGCCAATGACTATTGAACTGAAAACTGAAATTACTTAGATATTTGATTCAGATATGAGAAATATTATTTATATGTTGTGAAATATCACACATTGATATGGAACCAGTTACAGTCTGATTTACCTATAGTAATGAATTGGAGATATGTATGAGATATAGACATATCGGTGAACATAAACTTGAGGACATAGAATACATTATTAACAAGTGTCACATTATATAAGGATTCTATCACCTTGTGTAGCTAAGGTTACAATACAATCTCTAGAGGTTTGGAAAAAAAAATCAATTAATTTCAAAAATACTGTAATTGATCAATAGAAAATGGATACATAAAAAAACCTGGAGGACATGGAAAATATTGATGGGTTATAACCTCTCTACTTTATCAACAGTGCCATGTGATTGGCGCCACATGATCGGTATGTGTAGGTCTTATATATAAATGTCAGATACCATAGGAAGCAGAATTGAAATTTAGCATTTGGATGAGATCATTTCATTTTCCTTCTCTTCATGTGATTCTTTTGCAGGTTCATCAATAACTACATAAGGGATTATATGTCGTTTGGGACAATTTTGTGAGGATTAAGTCATTCACCCCTTTAGACAAATTTAGGCTCTTCTAAATCAAAGACTAGACCAGTCCATTATGAAATTTCAGGGGTGAATGAGTTAAAACTTTTTGTCTCACCTTTTGGAGGCCATATAGTAAAGATAGCTATTGACAAGTGTTTAGATGTTTTGCATATTACCACTAGGCCTCTACCTCTGGGTTTCAAATTTAACACTCGTGAGAGAAGTTTCTAGGGGGTAACTGACCATTGCTTAGTGTTCTCTGGCTTAATTTATTTCTTAAACCAGGCAATGTCCTTGAATGTCTCTTGGTGTTAATTGGACATAAAACAAATAAACAAATCTTTGAAATGAGCCTTACATTTTATTACCCGTTATCCTGACACTGTGACATTCATCTTTGCTATAAAGTCACATTTTGAAGTTTTAGTGTCATCCATTCCAATTGAATCAAACTACACCATTACAATCAATTTTAGAGAAATTAATTTTAGAGATTTTTGTGTGGGGATTTTAGTATTTGAAGTTAAGTTATTTTATGTGTTTTTCATATCTGCTTCTATTAAGAAATTGCATTACAGGTGTTACTCTGTACATTTCACTGAATTATGGAGAAACTTTATTATTTTATGATGGGGAATTCTCAAAATTCTCATTTTCAGATCAGTTTTCAAAGCAATATATTGATATTCATTTGAATCGAAATCTTGTAAATGCTGGTATCAATATATTGTGTGCATTTATATAAACGAACGATTCAAATGGTTTGTTTTGTAAAGTGACCAGATCCGAAATTTTACATTTGTCATTGAAATGTTTTCTTTGTGAGAAAGCAAGACAGAAAATATTGATATTAGATGAAAATGCATGCTATTTGTATGGGTGAAAAAATGCAAGCATTTTCCATTAGATTGGTGTTATACCAATTCAGTACTCAGGTACAAATCTAAAGGAACATATATACTACAATGTTATGTGTATTTTTCATCAGCTATCCCTATGAATACTCTGAGCTCCTCAAGGGGAATAGATCCTTGATTACCCTGGTGAATTATAATATTGCAGGCCCTCTCTGCCTCTTGTTCCTCAGCATTCCCATACACTAGCTGTCTTTCAGCTGTACAGGGTTTATGTACCTATATAACACACTGGCAATGCCTCAAATTAAATGCCAAATATTTGTATACTAAAGAACAATAATTTATCTACAGCTGACCCTCGCCTACCCCAGCAATAATAATGATATAGACAGTGTGTATGTAAAGGGAGATAACTCCCTGTAATGGTGATTCTGGCTCCACTCCCTGACTTTATGATATCTGGTAGTATCATCAGCACAGTCAGTAAATCCTCCTGTTCATTAACATAAGGGTAATGTCTGGTGTAGAGTTTTTTTTCCACAGGAAAAGGTAATAACATTCTTCCTGTCCTTACCCCGTCTCACTACACAGATATCCTAAAAGTGGTGGTTATAAGTCGGAGTCGCACTACTAAAACTCTATTAACAGTCAGTATGGTGGGGCAATTTATACAATTTATATTCGTCTGTCTATTTACTAATGGTATTTTCTACTACTGGGCATATACATTTGAAGAGGATTTCCTAAAGTCTCTGCTAGTTTGTATCAAAGTTATTTTTAAGTCAATCGGGTGAATTGTAATTTGTGATTGCTCAGTGATTGTCAGATAAGCATAAATTTATTAAGTAAAATCCAAATATGTAATTTCGTAAGGGATGATAAAAAAATCATGTTTCAGAAGCAAATCTTTATATGTCTTAGTAATTAAAAAAATGTCTACCCCACTCACTTAAATTGCAAAAATCATGTTGAAATTATATGCCTGTGTCAATAAACCTGAATCAAAGTGTGTTTTCTTTTTTCCTCCAAAGAAAAACATTGAGGCTGTTTTTTCATCATTGCCTTCTCATACTGTATTTTTTAAGTACATTTCATCGGTTAAACTGACAGATGATAATGTCATATAAAATCATGATTTTATCTTTTCCGTCTGAGGTGTGTAGTAACCTTGATGTGATAGCGACCCACATGTTAAATCATCGTTATAACAGAGATGTGTGTTTTTGCAGTACCCTGCGTTATATATATATATACTCCGGTCTGGACGTGGCGTTTTAGAGTTACATAGTCCTATAATAGAGACATCACTTCAGACACACGCTGTGTATCCTTCGATTTATAGTTTCCTACCAAGTTGTGAATATAAACAGGACATGCAATCAGCTAAAAATATCTACACATCATGTCTATTTCAATGCCATAGGGAGTTGTATTTTAGCCTGGCGACTGATTCATGTGACGTCATATCGGAAACAGCTGGTCCGTCATGACATTAGACGGCTACACAGCTAGGGAACATTACCAGGATAGGGTCATTTACTTCTGTGCTTTATCATTTCCCAGATTCTTATTCAAAAGTGCACACAGGCAGTAATGTTGGGGTTGCGTTGGTGCACAGATGCAGTAATTTTTTTTTGTGCACACATGCGGTAGTTATTTTCTTTTTTGTGTTGGTGCACACATGCAGTAAATTTTTTTTGTGTTGGTGCACATATGCAGTAATTAATTAATTGTTTTTTGCGTTGGTGCACACATGCAGTAATTTATTTTGTTTTGGTGCACACATGCGGTAGTTATTTTCTTTTTTGTGTTGGTGCACCCATGCAGTAATTATTTTTTTTTGCGTTGATTCACACATGCAGTAATTAGTTGGGTTTTTTTTTGCGATGGTGCACACATGCAGTAATTTTATTTTTTTTTGCGTTGGTGCACACATGCAGTAATTAATTTTCTTTTTGCGTTGGTACACACATGCAGTAATAAAGTTTGTTTTTGCGTTGGTACACACATGCAGTAATTAATTTTGTTTTTGTGTTGGTACACACATGCAGTAATTAATTTTGTTTTTGTGTTGGTACACACATGTAGTAATTAATTTTTTCTCCCTCGCCTTGAAATAGGAGTAACACATAGTATTTGGTTTGGTCTGATTAGTTAAATGTCCTATTAACAGCCAAGGTCATTTAAGGACACGTCAGGTTTTTATGGTGGAGGAAAGTCGGAGTACCTAGAGAAAAACCAGCAATCATTTCCTTGCAAATAACCCACATGGGATCCCCACTCATGATCAAGAGGTGGAGGGCTTGTGGGAATATCTCTTAAAACCAATCTGAAAACACCGACTTTATTACAGTGGTATTCATGTTTATCCTCTCCTGTCGTCATGTCTATCCCCTCCTGTTGTCATGTATATCCTGTCATCATGTGTATTCCCTCCTGTCGTCATGTCTATCCCTTCCTGTTGTCATGACTATCCCGTCCTGTCGTCATGTCTATCCCCTCCTGTTGTCATGTATATCCTGTCATCATGTGTATTCCCTCCTGTCGTCATGTCTATCCCTTCCTGTTGTCATGTCTATCCCTTCCTGTTGTCATGACTATCCCGTCCTGTCGTCATGTCTATCCTGTCCTGTCATCATGTCTATCCTGTCATCATGTGTATTCCCTCCTGTCGTCATGTCTATCCCTTCCTGTTGTCATGACTATCCCGTCCTGTCGTCATGTCTATCCCGTCCTGTCATCATGTCTATCCTGTCATCATGTGTATCCCCTCCTGTCGTCATGTCTATCCCCTCCTGTCGTCATGTCTATCCCGTCCTGTCGTCATGTCTATCCCGTCCTGTCGTCATGTCTATCCCGTCCTGTCGTCATGTCTATCCCCTCCTGTCGTCATGTCTATCCTGTCCTGTCGTCATGTCTATCCTGTCCTGTCGTCATGTGTATCCCCTCCTGTCGTCATGTCTATCCCGTCCTGTTGTCATGTCTATCCCTTCCTGTTGTCATGACTATCCCGTCCTGTTGTCATGTCTATCCTGTCCTGTCGTCATGTGTATCCCCTCCTGTCGTCATGTCTATCCCTTCCTGTTGTCATGTCTATCCCTTCCTGTTGTCATGACTATCCCGTCCTGTCGTCATGTCTATCCCGTCCTGTCGTCATGTCTATCCTGTCCTGTCGTCATGTCTATCCTGTCCTGTCGTCATGTCTATCCTGTCCTGTCGTCATGTCTATCCCGTCCTGTCGTCATGTCTATCCCGTCCTGTCGTCATGTCTATCCTGTCCTGTCGTCATGTCTATCCTGTCCTGTCGTCATGTGTATCCCCTCCTGTCGTCATGTCTATCCTGTCCTGTTGTCATGTCTATCCTGTCCTGTCGTCATGTCTATCCTGTCCTGTCGTCATGTGTATCCCCTCCTGTCGTCATGTATATCCCGTCCTGTCGTCATGTCTATTCCTTCCTGTTGTCATGACTATCCTGTCCTGTCATCATGTCTATCCTGTCCTGTCGTCATGTCTATCCCGTCCTGTCGTCATGTATATCCTGTCCTGTCGTCATGTCTATCCTGTCCTGTCGTCATGTGTATCCCCTCCTGTCGTCATGTATATCCTGTCCTGTCGTCATGTCTATCCCTTCCTGTCGTCATGTTTATCCCGTCCTGTCGTCATGAATATCCCGTCTTGTCGTCATGTCTATCCCGTCCTGTCATCATGTCTATCCTGTCCTGTCGTCATGACTATCCCGTCCTGTCGTCATGTATATCTCGTCCTGTCGTCATGTCTATCCAGTCCTGTAGTCATGTATATCCCGTCCTGTTGTCATGTATATCCCGTCCTGTCGTCATGTCTATCCCCTCCTGTCGTCATGTCTATCCTGTCCTGTCGTCATGTATATCCCGTCCTGTCGTCATGTATATCCTGTCCTGTCGTCATGTCTATCCTGTCCTGTTGTCATGTATATATATCCCCTCTTGTCATCATGTCTATCCCCTCCTGTCATCATGTCTATTCCCTTCTGTCGTCATGTCTTTCCTGTCCTGTCGTCATGTCTGTCCTGTCCTGTCATCATGTCTATCCTGTCCTGTCGTCATGACTATCCCGTCCTGTCGTCATGTATATCCTGTCCTGTCGTCATGTCTATCCTGTCCTGTCGTCATGTGTATCCCCTCCTGTCGTCATGTATATCCCGTCCTGTCGTCATGTCTATCCCGTCCTGTCGTCATGTCTATCCCCTCCTGTCGTCATGAATATCCCGTCTTGTCGTCATGTCTATCCTGTCCTGTTGTCATGTCTATCCTGTCCTGTTGTCATGTCTATCCTGTCCTGTTGTCATGTATATCCTGTCCTGTCATCATGTCTATCCCCTCCAGTTGTCATGTCTATCCCGTCCTGTTGTCATGTCTATGCTGTCCAAGTGTATTGTGTCCTGGTATATTGTTTCCTGTTTTACCCCTTCATAAACGTCAATTGTTAGCTTGTTTTGATTTCTTATGAAGAAAGGGGACTTTATGTACGTATTTCAGACAAATTTTAGTCTTTCTTGCTTTTCTGCAGTGTAATGTTTATCTCTGATATTAATTGGTTGGTATAGATTGTCTGACCTTTATCAATGAAATCAATACCTGTCTGTATCAGTATTATTACTCCTGGTGTATCTCAATCAGTTGAATGTAACTCCGCATTCACCCCTGAAGACACATATGGACTCTTCTACTTCAAGATCTGGAATAGGCCATTATAAAATTTCAGGGATGAATGGGTTAGAATATCTTTATTATCTTTATCTCTTTTTTTTCCTTTTGTCTGGCATTACCTGTTACTATGACAACTGGTATATGATTGAGTTTGGATAGATAAATAAATGGTAATGCTGTATGAGTTTGATTATATAATAACCATAACTGTAGTATTGATGGTAATATGACTCTAAAATTTACCAGACAAATAAATTGTTTTTATGGCATTATAACTGACAAATGACTTACAAACATTTTCGTGTAATTTCAAAAAAGAATTTGAAAGCGAATTTTAAAAAGTTATGCGAATAACTATATAAAATGTATACACTTTTTACGGTAAAACTTGGTTTTACCAGCCAAGTTTTACCAGTATTGGTATCGCAATTCCGGAACTAGCTTTTTACCTCCCCGGCTGGTGTCGTGAAGAATAAACTGAATAACCACACATTTGTGGTATATGTAGTTGTAATTTGCACCCAGATACAATATAAACTAGTTTAGAATCATTCTGTAAACTTATTCAGCAGCATCAATATCATTTTAAGTGGATTGCGAAGAAAATAAGAAAATATAGTGAACTGCATTTCATTAGTAACTTAATAATATTCCTGAGGCAATCAACAGGTACAAGTGGTGTCGTGGTAAGTCCTGAGCTTTCTAAGCTAACGGCCCGGGTTCAACCCTTATCGTCGGCAGGTTAATTTTTTATTTTTTTTTTATTTCATATTTTTATTTGTTGTTAATTCACCATGCTTGAAAATATTCTTTATTTTGTCTTTATATTTATTTTTGTTTTATTTTATTTTTATTTTCCAAAAGTTTATTTCAAACATAGACATGTATAGCATATACACTAAATTACGAACATCCCACTATTACGGCCACTTATTTTCAGTTCCGATTTTTTTTTTCTCTTCAGAAATACAATCACACCGCTATTCCGTTTTACGACCAATTTTAATAGTCCCAACGACCACTAAATTAACACTAATTGACCATTTGATTATGACCCACAGGCACATGTGACTTCACACCTCGGGAGACTATAATAAAATCAAAAATCTTTGTGAACAACTACCCGCAGGTACATCAGTCAGTCTTTTGTTTCCGTCGACCTAATTATCAGATTATCTACCTGTACTAGGAGAGTGTTAATCGCCATCATTTGCATACTTGTGACTGGCAGTTGACGTGATCGAAACCACAAGTAATGCAACGTTCTTTCGATAGCTCTGGTGGCGAGATCGAACGATTTAGGCAGTTCTTTCTCATACGTGTAACGCCAATGGAATTAAAATTCTTTAATGTATGAATTATATTGATCTTATTTCAGATATTTATGAAGTACCGTACGTCAATCATCTCATTTCAATAGATGTGTCATCTATTTTGTTGCGGTAAACAATCGGTGTTTTGCATTAGTTAAAAGTACGCTTGACTATTGCACAGTAGTCTTTCAAACACTTTACCGATTGTGATCGTAAGTTATTATTTGACCAATCATTGCACATGGCGGGGTAATTAAAATCGATTTACGTAAATATTAATAATAATTTACACAGATCAATACCAATTTTAAAACACATAGATTCTCATTTACCTCAGGTGATACTATGTGATAATTAAACCAGAGACATAGATAATTTAATAACTATCTAAATCTCTGATTAAACTAACGATATGTATTTGAATTATAATTAAAACATAATAGAAAGTAATGTCTAGAAAAAGTATTTTCATTTAGATTGTCAACAATTACTTCAGTGAAATTCAGTTTAAGATTTAAGTAAGCACACACCATTAACTTAATTTAATGAAAAAAATATGTCTATGCTCTAGAAATAAATGGTATAGTCATTATATGTCCCTAATTTATCAATCTTTAAAAAATATTTGTAAATTATTGGTTTTGATTAGATACGCATGCATTAAAATATGATATGATTAAGATTCTAATGGCCGACAAAACTAATTGATCAAATATAGTAATTTGCAAATTTATCTTAACCAAAATATATCAAACTGGTTTTTTCCCCACACGTACATGTACATACTCAGCATGCTATGTTATGTTTCTTATGTTTTTTATATAAATGTAATGTATATGTCATGTCAAGTTTATGTTGATGTCCCATGTATTTGTAAATGTGTTAAATGCAAAAAATTGAACAAAAAAATAAAAAATATATATATATAATATACATTTATATATACATGTATATTGCATTTTTCATAAAATTTCAATTTTGAAACAAAAATACAGTACATATATTATGTACCGGTCAGCTAGGATACAGAGTTTCTGTTCTTGATCGTCATGATCATAGAAGAAACCTGGTCCACCTCAGAATTAAGACCACCTCGCTATTAAGACCACTTTTACTCGGACCACTGGGTGGTTTTAATAGATAGGTTTTAATGTAAATACTGTTATACATATTCTCAACACATGTTATATAATGTTTCTGACGTCCCTTGCTCATACACATTTTCATTTACAGCGGTTCTGAGCGGTAGGGAGCTGGGTTTTCGAGAAAAATATTTCAAAGATTAAAGGATAGATGACCACCCCATATATACATCTCTTCGTATCTGTAGCAGTGTGCAGCCAAGCGTGAAGGTGTGATACATTGATCATGACCACATCAAGTTTCTTTATTAGTTCTCTTTGACAAATACATTGTATAGAGAAACATAATATATAAATATCAATTTCAAAAATTTGACAAGTAGAAAATATGTACATATAAGGAAAGACAAATCATAAATTCTTTTGGAAAATATCAAAACAATAAGCAGTGATCTAGAGTTGGCTGTTCTATTGTTTAGAGGATTAAGTGTCATTTTATAACGAAATCTTATCGTTTGGTTGTTTATGCAAATGAAATGAAAATTCGGAGGTGTTTAAAATATAAATGAAATTGTAATACATGTACGTACTATTCTGTACTAGGCAAATGTACTTATATAATTTGTAACACAATGTTTTTTCAGAGTAGATTATCATGTCAAAGTAAAATTGCTGAGTGAATCTGCTATAATATATATTGAAACCACTGAAGCTTATAATTTTCGTTACTGTAAAGGAAATTTTAGAAATATCAACCCATTTCAAATGATTCGACTGAACTAATTAAGTCTTCCCATCTTCTCCTCCCGGTAGGAGTATGTTATTTTTTCATTACATTGTACAGATCAATATGAAATATTTAATGTAAGTAGGAAACAAATTTGACATATTTCAGAGTCAGCCTAATTCAGGTATTCTCTGATAGCAGATACTAAAACCGTGATATTCCACAAAATTAGTACTAATCTGATAGATTTGTATCAATTCATCAAAACAGTAAAAAGTAAGCGTGTCACTATCCTTCATTAATTCATATACTACAATTATGTTTTTCTTGAACCAAGCCTTATAAGAACAGTTTTTCTACCAATATTCATATTTCAAAGTAAATTATCATGTTCAAGCCTTATGAAAACAGTTTTGGAACCAATAGTCAAATTTCAAAGTAAATTATCATGTCAAAGTAAAATTTCTGAGTGAATTTGCGATCCGAATTTTGGACCTATCCTTGCTCCAAATTTTGCTGAACAACTTTCCATAATGTTTAATAAGAAGATATTTACAAATTGTAGTTAGAAAAGGACACTGATGACAATATCTGTCATTTAGGTAACTCGTGCCGTTACCGTTTGTTAGAATATATGTTGTAATGTACTACAAACTTGATAGACATAGAGAAAAAATATTAACATGTTTTGACAAAAAACATCCTTCGTGCCATTTACATGTCGTTTAGTTAATTAACTCAGGTTATTTAGTTCTTTAGTTAATATATATACATTCATGTACTTGAAACTTGATAAAGCATATACCGGTAAACAGCTGATAGCTGACAGAGAATTTTTTTCTCTCTTTCCCTCTCTTTCCCCTCTTTCTCCCTGATATGTTGCCAAAGTAGTATTCGTGAAGTTATGAAGCATGAAAGTCATCCTTTATGACAATATACGTTAGTTATATATGTTACACGGTCTGACCACCATTAAATTTTGTACTTATAGATAGTATGGTGTTCTTAAACTTGCTAGATACATTTTTGTTAAAAAGGAAATCCTTGATGTCATTCATATTAGTCATTAAAGGTCAAATACGTGTACGGTATCGCTTAAACATTATATGAGATTTTATATAATATAACCAGTAAGTTTTTTCTTGATATCTGAAGAATGCCTGTTTAGTTTTTAACAAAAAAAAAATCAATTTAATTTGACATTACAAGTCACCATAATGCTGAAACTTTTCTTTATATAAACTTGACAACATAAATACTTCCTCTTTGATTGAAGGTTCTACACTGAAATGCATTATGTGTATTTAGAATAACTGGACCTGTACAAAATGTGAGAAAATAAATCAATGTGATAAATTATTACGACCAAATAAAAAACAATCATTTGTATTAGTTTTTCAGCCTTAGTTTAAGTCCTGTTTTCTTTGGATCGTTTTCCAATTTGCAGTTATACTGATAATATAACCATTGACTTATCAATCTTTAACACTCGAATCAACTCCTATCATCCAGAAGTTTTACCGCAGCAGTACTTTCAGTACTTTGATTATGAATGTCAGAAAGTTCCCATCAATTGTGAATTTATGTATGGTATACATGGATATTTTGAAAATAAAGAAGATGCAAAATATTGTATACACAAGTATGAAATTAATCACAGCATGTGTATGTTTTAATGGAAGCTTATTCAATAATAAATTGAAAATTCTAACTTTGCACATATCGGGATATATAATACAGGCCGATTGGGCCTTTTGACCCCTAAAGCAAATTGTCTTTGTCAAATGAGGTGAGCTGTTCAAACTTACGTCCATGAATCATTTCTCTGACTTAATCTGTTCAATTATACGCAGATATCAAATAAATTGTTTATAGGAAAGTAGATAATTAATTGATGATTTGTTTTAGGTGCTGGCAAAAAAAACAAAAAACAATTTATATAAAGATTTCTCTTTATCAATTGGCATATTCACTTACATGTTGGTTGTCAAGGCTACGTAATAACCCACATAAACCAACTACAATTATATATAATCATGTATCTGTGATGTCTGGAAAAACGAAACTACGGTAGTTGTTATTATTTTCAACATGTTTGTGCACTTATGTGAATCAGATCCACCCGTCAAACTAAATAGTATGAACAAGACAGTTTTCCTTGTGACGCCGAGGTATTTACGTGTTTCATCTCTGTATGAATATCACTGTAATTGTAACCTCTTTTATCACACTACATTTGATTATTTCATAGTACAATTATGTATGTTATTTTAGGATATCTACAGTACTGGGTGATACTCTTCAATACCCTGGGATTATTTTAGGATATCTACAGTACTGGGTGATAATCTTCAGTACCCCTGGGTTTATTTTAGGATATCTACAGTACCGGGTGATAATCTTCGGTACCCTGGGTTTATTTTAGGATATCTACAGTACTGGGTGATAATCTTCAATACCCAGGGTTTATTTTAAGATATCTATGGTATGGGGGTGATAATCTTCAGTACCCTGGGTTTATTTTAAGATATATATGGTATGGGGGTGATAATCTTCAGTACCCTTGGGTTTTTTTAGGATATCTACAGTACTGGGCGATAATCTTTAGTGCCCCTGGGTTTATTTTAAGATATCTATGGTATGGGGGTATAATCTTCAGTATCCTTGGGTTTATTTTAGGATATCTATGGTATGGGGGTGATAATCTTCAGTACCCTGAGTTTATTTTAGGATATCTACAGCACTGGGTGATAGTCTTCAGCGCCCTGGGTTTATTTTAGGATATCTATGGTATGGGGTGATAATCTTCAGTACCCTTGGGTTTATTTTAGGATATCTACAGTACCGGGTGATAATCTTCGGTACCCTGGGTTTATTTTAGGATATCTACAGTACTGGGTGATAATCTTCAATACCCAGGGTTTATTTTAAGATATCTATGGTATGGGGGTGATAATCTTCAGTACCCCTGGGTTTATTTTAGGATATCTACAGTACCGGGTGATAATCTTCGGTACCCTGGGTTTATTTTAGGATATCTACAGTACTGGGTGATAATCTTCAATACCCAGGGTTTATTTTAAGATATCTATGGTATGGGGGTGATAATCTTCAGTACCCTGGGTTTATTTTAAGATATATATGGTATGGGGGTGATAATCTTCAGTACCCTTGGGTTTATTTTAGGATATCTACAGTACTGGGCGATAATCTTTAGTGCCCCTGGGTTTATTTTAAGATATCTATGGTATGGGGGTATAATCTTCAGTATCCTTGGGTTTGTTTTAGGATATCTATGGTATGGGGGTGATAATCTTCAGTACCCTGAGTTTATTTTAGGATATCTACAGCACTGGGTGATAGTCTTCAGCGCCCTGGGTTTATTTTAGGATAGCTATGGTATGGGGTGATAATCTTCAGGGCCCTGGGTTTATTTTAGGATATCTGTGGTATGGGGTGATACCCCTGGGTTTATTTTAGGATATCTATAGTATGGAGGTGATAATCTCCAGTTTTAGGAGACGGTCCAGGTGTTACACCTCAGATGTGAGATAGAAGTTTTATATTTATCTATGTTGGCAGAATTAACGCCCAACTTCTGTATCACTGTGATAAAATGGAGACTTGGACAGGAAGTAATTAATGGACCAATTAATTTAACATTACCTAGCATGATATCAGTCCTAATGATGTAAACTAATTTGTATGTTTTATCAAAACAGAGGTTTAGTAAAAAAAAACATATTTCTTCAATATTTGTCTTTCATTGATCTATAATGTATGTCAGATGAATCTGGACTTATATGGGACAATATTAATTAATTAAAACTGTTGTTGTGTTTATTAGATATTTGGTTTGGTTTGGTAAGTTTTTTCACTTTTAACAGTCTGGGTCATGTAGGGACTTCCCAGGTTTGATGGTGGAAGAAAACCAGAGTACCCATAGAAAAAAACACCAACCAGCGGTCAGTACCTGTCAACTAGATGTACAAATTATGTAAATTGTCATCGAAGAAGCATATAGTAAACGATATCAGAGTAATGAATATGAAGTTTGAAAGAATTTGGTGTTATATATGATCTATCTATGGAAAAAAGCTCAACCATATCTACATCTAAATGTATTTATATAGTGCGGTCACAAAATCATAATCAAGATTTGTGTAACTTTAAAGTATATGTGATTGGAGTTCTATAATTATATTTTTCAAACTGATAAAAACCTGAGGCTTTATGGCATTAGAAGTGGTATGTACAGTGTTTGTATTTGAGGTTTTGGTGTTAAATTAATTATAGGGCCTATCAGAAGTGGTAGACACTGTTGTACGTAGATGGCAGACAGTGATATGGCTGACTTTAGTCCACAGAGGTATAAAATTAATACATCTCAGAAGTAAACAGAAGTCTTACACCCAAAATAAATAGCTGATTGTACCAAGCACCTGCTATATCTGATTGTGACCCCTATTACCAGGATCAAATATCAGACATTGTACTGTATAAACGGTTCTAATTGATTACAAATAAGTCTACAGATTTCTCGATAATAAATCAAATGATCGATCAAGCCAGTCTGATCCTGACTACGATCATTACTTAAAGAAATAGTTCTGTTTTGTATTCATCTCAATTTTGATAACTTGTCTGCCGCTGAATGTGGAGTATTGTTATTAACGCTCTACTCTCATTAGTTCTGGCAAATTGTTGTGATTCGGGTTTGAATTTCCTTTTTCGTGACATGTCAAGGTGATGATTGACCTGTTCTGATGAGCGTGACGGAGGACTCAATCATATGAGAACTCATACGTTTTGGCCATGACGTGAGATTTAGATTACTATCGCTGTGCACGCCAACATAAACACTACAGAGTGTAAAAATATTACGAGCCTGCAGGGGATTCAGATGATTTCACGGTGGTGATTTTACGCTTCGTAATCATTTATCCACAAGACACCGAGAAAAAGTCACATACATGTGCTACACGCTTGATTGATAAGGCTTACATTGATAGTACACCTTAACCAGGTCGACAGTTAAAGTTTGGCATAACCCCCACCCCCAGGGGTCCATAATCTCTTTCATGTGGATAACATGTGTTATGTGCTCATAAAGGTTGACAAGAGAGTTTAGCAGGTGTGTGTATATATACATACTCGACCAGATATGAAATTGTTTGTTAAAATATCTTCATTTGTTGGGATTTAAGACGCAGTTGTGCTGAATCAAGCAGTTTCTGTGTGATTTGTTTTACTAAAATTATTCTGTGGATTAAAAGAATATCAAAAACCAAAACACCTTGGTTAAAGCCAGTCCTGTACCATTTTTGATGAAAAATACAACAGACACAGGTAAGAAACATGTATGATCAGCTGGACATTATACACAATATTTTCAATGTGCTTTCATTTTTTTTTCATTTTTATTCTCCCCACCCCTCCATGAAATGTGAGGGAGGATAAGGTTTATAATGTGTTGTCCATGTCTGTCCTGTCCTCTCCTGTCCTGTCCAGTTGTAATCCATCTGTCGGTCCCTTTATGTCTCACCGACGTTTTCTGGTTCATGTTTGAAAACTTCACCCAATTACTCAAAGTTGTTTGTGAAGATATCTATAACCTTGTTATTTACCAGTTAATTTTTATTATTTGATTGATATGACTATCTTGGTTAATTAAACACACATAACTGTAGTACTAGTACTTGACATAAAAAAAACATTGTGACAGAAAACTTATATTCCTTTGCAAAGTAGAGTTATCTGGCCATGCAGGTGGGTTTTGCTTATGACGTCATGTGTTTTTGAGTGCGACGTCATATTTTTCAGAAATGATGCAAGATTCGCTCACAAAATAATGAGGTAACAATTGAAGCCTTCCAACAAGGGAGATAACTTCATAACATGTAAAGACGAAATAATACTAAACTGACTTCACTGTTTCTATGACACAGTTGATACAGTATTTGATGAATGTATTATTTCATACATGCAGTTTTGAAATAAGTTTTTAATGTAATATTTTATTAATGCATGCAGTAATGCAATATTTCATAAATTGTCCAAAGAACCCAATTACCTACATCGAAGTGAAATAATATTTTCATCATTTATTGAACTGAAATTTAATTGATACACTGAACAAAATGAACCATTAATCATTCACCCCTGAAGATGCATTTGAACTCTTCCCCTTCAAACACTGGAATAGTTCATTATGAATTTTCAGGGGTGATGCACTTGTATTGTGTAACAGTTTACACTGTCATGGTCCCTACATTAATGCCTCCTTGTTAATTAAATCTGACACAAGCCTTTTAATATATGTCAACATGTAAATGCTATGAGGGAGCACATTCATGATAGCTTGTCAGTAATTTGCATTAAGGCGACAGCCGACATTATGTATGTGGTAACAGCAATGTTTATCACACATATCAACAGTAAACTCCATGCTGTCGTAAAAATAAAAAATTTACAAAAAAGAAATACATTAGAACAAAAACTTCATAAATTAGGACAGTATCAGTTATTATAAAACTGACTGGAGGATGTGCCAGGTATAGGAGGAGGAAAGCTGGAATACCTGGAGAAAAACCACCAACCAACAGTCAGGTGACCTGGCAACTTCTGTAACTTTGGATTCAAACTTGAGACTTAGAGGTGGAAGGTTTGTAATCGGCCAACGCTAATTCAAGGCTCATAGTTGCATTATTCTAATATCTGATCGTTGCAGTTTTTTAGGAATAGGTATAATGTTTATGGATGTACATGTCCTATGAAAAAAAACCAATGATTCATGAATGCAATGTATCATGGTGGTATTAAAATGTATGTATCCTAAATGCAATGTACATATACAATGAATCCAGTGTGTCATGAATACAGTATAATTATATAGTGAAACCAATAGTACCTTGAATACATTGAATTATGAATATTCATATAGCTGGGAATCTAGTCAAGTCTAGCTTGTTAATTAACCAAAGGTGAATGCTGCATATGATTCAAAGAATTTAGGAACAAGGGGCCGCGGTGGCCGAGTGGTTAAGATGTCCGGACATATTACCACAAGCCCTCCACCTCTGGGATGCGGGTTCGAATCCCATGTGGGGCAGTTACCAGGTACTGACCGCTGACCGGTGGTTTTTCTCCGGGTACGCCGGCTTTCCTCCACCAACAAACCTGGCACGTCCTTATATGACCCTGGCTGTTAATAGGACGTAAAACTAAAACAAACCAAACTTAGGAACAAATATTATACAGGTGTTACATGGTACCAGGCCTGACACCGGTGATATATACATACAAAACATCCACCAAATCAATGTCAAAGAAGTATGGATTTACTAAATGTCATTTCAGTACAATTTTCAGTAGAAACTGAAATTTTACACACGAACATTAACAGTGGCAGTTTTAATTGCACTTACACTGCATTTATAAAATTAGTGGATAGCCTTGATTATAGACATGTGATCTGGCGAGTTCTGACATTTTCCATTATAGCTATCTGTAGAAAAGTCCCTAAAGCTTTGTGGACTATAACTCATTCACCCCTGAAATTTTATAATGGACTGGTCTTGTCTTTAATTTAGAAGAGTCTAACTGTGTCTTCAGGGGTGAATGAATTAAAGGAGTACCTGTTATTCATGAAGAACAAGCAGGTGGGCTGAATTTAATGGTCCATACTATACAGGTATCATGTTGTTACATATCGCATGTTGTTTTTAATTTCGGTTTTAACCAGCTTACAATGGTTCCATATATAGGTAACTGAAATAATACCTTCAATGTTATATTTGAATCCCTGTAGGAGGGTATAAGTCTTTATCTGGAGGCATCAGCAAAAAATATTTTAATCCGTCTGTGAATAATGTAACATGAGCCAGGACTCGGTCTTTTTTTTCTGGAAATATACCGGGAAAGTTCCTGCTTTATACAGATATAAGTTTAATATAGAAACAGTTGACTACTGCAGATTCAATTTGTGTGTGGGCATTAAAACCATTAGGAGATTACAGAACATATATTGGAAACAATATGCATGCATGTTCTAGAACTTTTTTTAAAATCATTTAGTCAAATTAGTAATATGAGAAAAGCTTGATGCTAGCCATAATACACAAAGACCTTTTGCAGAAGTAATGAAAGCAATACAATTTTCGTAAAAACGTATTTTGGATACTAATATTTCTCTTTTGGAAATGTGAGGAAATATTAAAGAGTCTATTCTTATAGCAATGTATGTATAGCTGAAAAGGGTAGACATAGGAAATACCATAGCTTGTTTGAGGATACATCATATATCTACTGATTCCAAACATTGATCTCACCAGAAATAAACTTTGTACCGCCTTTTGTATATGTGTGTCGATCACTTCGTCTATAAATCAGACTCATTATATTATCATCTTTAGTGGCCATTAGTGTTAAAAAGACCAGGATCATGGAACCCAGACAAAGATACGACAGCTACACATCATCTTGTTTATTTCACACAATGCCTTATTTGTAAGATTATCTTGTCTATATATACTTACATGTTTGTCCATTGTATAGTCGTGTTGATTTGTGCAATATGGATGAAGTAATCTTAACAAATTGACACATTGTAAACAAAATGAGATGATATGTAGCTTCTGTTAATTTGTTTGTTAGAATTTGGTGAATCTTTTTTAGACTAATGGCTGCTAAGATAAGTAATATGGCAATACAGAGTCAGATACTCTTGATTATGTCACAATTGACATCGTTTTCCTATCTGAAAATGAAGCTCCATATAGACCCAGGTCCCTATGACACTGAACTAATGCACTACATGCACATTGTAAACCTTTTAAGTTCCCATCCTAACACTGCAGGTGCTGCTAATGTCAAAAGTTTAATAGGTTTTAATGGGAAGTTAAAAGCTTTCAATTATTTTTCTCTTCTGCAAAATTGAAAATGAGAACATTATGAAATAGATAATCAGCCTGACACTCAGACAGGGCCGACTTTGAGGAAAACGTTTGTAAAGTGAAGTAGAGGAGCTATACAGTAAAACCTGTCTTAGGGACCACCTCTGTAAAAAGACCACCTGCTTAATAAGGCCACATTCATTGGGTCCTGCTTAATAAGGCCACATTCATTAATAAGGCCACATTCATTGGGTCCTGCTTAATAAGGCCACATTCATTGGATCCCAGCTAATGCCAATTTGAACTCATTTTGACCTGTGCATACTGATCAACTGGCTTTATCTAAATTTCTTCTGCACTGCATGGCCTTTATAGACAGGTTTCGTTCATTCATCCCTAAAGGCACATTTAGGCTCTTCTGAGACACAGAATAGACGAGTCCATTATGAAATTTCAGGGGTGAATTGATTAATGGTACAGTATATATACATGTGTTCTCAAACCCTTATGCTGGGAGCAGATTTTTTTTGGCTAAATAAATTTCTGTATACATGTAGTTTATCAATCTTAAATGATTTAAATAGTTTTATAATTCTTGATTGATAAATTCATCAATTCACTTTATGTTTCAATTGCTATAAAAGAATGATTTACAGCATTAAAAGATGACTTTATTTTTTTTCAAATTTAAATTTTACTCTCTTTGAAATATTTGTGTCATTAAATTGTTCCTATTTCAACACTAGATCTTGCCTCACCAACACTTTTTGTTAACATTTTCACTATTTTCCACAGAAGTTTGACCCGCTAACTCTTAATGTGGGTTCTGTCACGTACTTCTCACTGGAAATGATCTACTGATAACTATCTCAGAAACGCAGAGTTTTTAACTTTTAAAACCTACTATGGACGGAAGAAAAACCTGACAAGAAATCTCTGTGGATTTCTTTTAAACGTGTGTATTTGTGTTAAGCTAGATAAAAACATCAGCAAATAAGAAAATGTAGACGTTTTGATGAAAGCCAAATGGTTTTAGGGTTGTTTAGAAGATAAATAAGTAATCGGTTATCTCAGGGTGTGTTTCATACATTGGTGGGTTTTATTTCGACCAACATCTGATAGATCTCGTCTGATTTATATACATCTCTATGGGAACAGATACTGTCATATATCACCTCTAAAATATAGATAAACATGTTGTACTAGGCTAGGCTTAAATTGAAGTTTACCATTCTGTAGATGCCATCAGATGTTTTATTAATATTAATGTAAATATTTTCATTTTTCATGATTTATGAACCTGCTTCTTTGCATTTAGACTTATATTGTTCTAATTACCAACACAAGATACCAAGATACTTATTATCGGTTCTTGAGTAATTGTTCAGAATAGCTAGATGTCTCTAAATATCTCACTAATGTACTTTAAAAACCTAATCCAAATTCTAAATTCAATTGGGTTTTTTTCTAAATAAAACTCATTAACTCTCAAGAATGAATTTTAAATCTCTTTACTTGTCCACGAATCTGTATTCTCTATCGTGATTTACTGATATTTGTCTTGTATTACCATATCCTAATCACATGTCTTTTAGAATACTGTAACATGACCTGATAGTGAGTTGAACTTTCCTGAGGCTGCTGCTGCAAAAAAAATTGTACCAGTTCGCTCAACATCATCAGGAAATTAGCTGAGTCGGAAAGCTCATTCATACAGTCATTTTCATTACAAAGTTCTTGTCTTTTTTCTAAGGATTGCTATGTAATTAACCTCAACAGTTGTATTGTAATTATAGTATGGATTTATACATTGAAATTAGAAGAAACTTAATTCTGTCTTTTTTGTCGGAACCTGCAATGATTATACACACGTTTCTAATGTTATCCTTTTTACTGTCTGGAATGAAAATTTCTAGAATTGTTTGATCTCCATTTTTGTAGTGATGCATGAGGATCGAAAGCTTTCCAACCACAGCAGCATTAACATGAAAGATTAGAGTTTTGATTCTAACAAGTTTACTTACAAAATGTAAGAGTTAGGTGGGTCAAATATTAAGTAAAGATGCATTAGAGATATCTTAGACAGAATGATAGATTTTAAGCATTTTCAGGGTTGGAAATTTTCAATATTAATGTTTTACCAATTATATTACATATAGCATTACATTATCTCATCATATGAAATATTGAATCATTCAGATGAGAAAAAAATCTTCATGTGTATTGTTTAATACCGAATTCCTAGTCAAAACAGAACAGACATTTTATATAAATATTATGATTTGTGTCTAAAAACTGATGAGGTAATAAGCTCAAAGTAATAAAGAGCATGAACTTGAACATTTAATTACTACAGTTCTAGAATAAGCTAAACTGGTCTTATTAAGGAGGTGGTCAATGTACAGAGGTGGTCTTTGTACAAAGGTGGTCAATGCACAGAGGTGGTCTATGTACAAGAGTGGTCAATGTACAGAGGTGTTATATTTACAAAAGTTGTCAATGCACAGAGGTGGTCTATGTACAAAAGTGGTCTATGTACAAAAGTGGACAATGCACAGAGGTGGTCTATGTACAGAGGCAGTCTATGTACAGAGTGGTCTGTGTACAAGGTGGTCTGTGTACAGAGGTGGTCTGTGTACAGAGGTGGTCTATTTACAAAGGTAGTCAATGCACATAGGTGGTTAATGTACAGAGGTGATCTTTTTGTACAGAGGTGGTCTATATACAGAGGTAGTCTGTGTACAGAGGCAGTCAGTATATAGGTGGTCTATGTAGAGAGGTGGTCTGTGTACAGTGGGTGTCTATGTACAGAGGTGGTCTGTGTACAGAGGTGGTCTGTGTACAGAGGTGGTCTATTTACAAAGGTAGTCAATGCACATAGGTGGTTAATGTACAGAGGTGATCTTTTTGTACAGAGGTGGTCTATATACAGAGGTAGTCTGTGTACAGAGGCAGTCAGTATATAGGTGGTCTATGTAGAGAGGTGGTCTGTGTACAGTGGGTGTCTATGTACAGAGGTGGTCTGTGTACAGAGGCAGTCTGTATATAGGTGGTCTATGTACAAAAGTGGTAAATGTACAGAAGTGGTCTATGTACAGAGGTTGTCAATGCACAGAGGTAGTCTATGCACAGAGGTGGTCTGTGTACAGAGGCAGTCTATGTAAAAAGGTGGTTAATTCAAAATGGTGGTTGATGTGCAGCGGTGTTCAGTATACAGAAGTGGTCTATATATAGAGGTGGGTGCTTACCCAGGTTTTACTGTATGCAATAAAAGAGTGTGTAATCTAAAACCTTATTACTGATTTTGTCTGCATTTTGAGGGAAAGAAAACAAACATTTGTTATCCTTGATGTTTGGGTTTTCTGGAAAATAACACAAACTAGGTAGCATCAACCAGTACACTAAAACATATGGTGGTACTGAGGCCACGGCTGGCTGATCAGATATTGATGATGTACTGTAGTGTAAATGAATTAAAAATATACTTATGTCAAGATCAAACTAGACCATAACATATGTTTTAGTAATCTCTGTACAGCAGACGTTTGTAGTCAACTTTACTGATACACAGATTACTGTAACCCATTCAGTTTCAGAATAGAAATCCAGTAATTTGCTATTTTCCTGTGAACTTTTGCATTTTATAAATACATATTCTCCATTATTTCACATTGACTTTTTCTTTTGTTTGTTAATGTATTGTTATATAAATGTGATTTCCACAGTGGTAAGCTGCTGATGCTGTGTCTATACCTGAAGGGTTTTGACGACAGATAGACCTTAAACACATGTTTGAGTAGCTTGTTTTCTCATCTCCTTTAAATCTCTGATTTCACACACAGAGCAAAGTATTTATAGGTAGCAGGCTTTTCTGAATTCCAGGAAGATTTATGACTAATGACTAGTGTTTATATTGTATCAATATCAATGGAGGTGGAAAATGTTTCCAGTTAGAATCATATTAAACTAAATCTGATAGCAATAACCATCCGCCTTCACTGCAGGGCTCGGCAACAAGAATGGCAGTAAAAGATTTTATTAGGATCTATATGTAAACCTCACCCCTGTATATATAGATCCTTCACATACTGAACTTTTGTCCATAAGTTAGACTGCCCACCACACCATCATCCTTGATACTCCAGGGGTTACTATTACTGATGTTATATCCACCCGTTTTACTGTGAGATAGTCCAGGGGCTGATATAACGACAGTGATAGTAACCTTTGGAGTATAGAGGATGGCAGACCCTAAGTTATTGATAAGAATTCCTCAGTAGAATTCTAATTCCAGATTATCTCCCCCTAGTTTGAGAACCAGGCATGTCACAGATACAAAAATGATCAAGCTGTAACTTATATTCTAGAGACTGCATGGTGCTCAGTCTATCCATACTCACAGGTTTCAAATAAAGATAATTATATGTCTTGAATGTGAGCATAAATCAGTTAGCTTTGTCAGGATTAAAGAATGAAACAATTAAAAGATGCAGGACAAAGTAAACACATTTGAAAAATCAGTTCTATAAATGTGCCCAATTCTCAAACTTTCGTCAAAATAATTGACTTTAAATGTCAATAGAGAACAAAAAATACCTTCAACTTCCTAATTAAAATTCAAACTGAAAAAGTTTCTCTTTTATATTTGTTATTTGTTTTTTGAAAGAATATATTTAAGATCATCTGAAAGAAGAAAGAGAGGGATGATTATTATTTTGTGGTTTTCAAAAAGAAATAGTAATTCTTAGATGTACTTTTCATGTTAGAGAAGTTCATTAAGAGATGGTGAACCCATCAGGCGTTTTATACATAAACTACATGGTGTAGTCTGATGGCCTTTTGTTTCAGCTCATTATCCCCGCTCTGAAAGTGCATACGGTACAACATCACAAGAGTTGGGTTTGTGAGGAATAGTGTTCTGAGTGTTGGTAACGAAATACACAAATCACAAAAAATCTTTTAAGGCTAAAGACTATACAAAATAAATTTCCAAACCTCAAAAGACTATAGCTATTATATTAAATAAATATTGTCTTCAATCAATTAAAAGTGGTTTAATTACAGTCAGGTCATATACAAAGAGTCATTAAGAGGTCATATACAGGTTTGGTTTCAGAGGTGGTCGTTAAGGCAGGTTTTGCTGTATTCAAACCAGTCTAAAAAAAGCCTACAGTAGCTAGGAACATGGTCTTTATAGCCAAGTGATCTTTATACACAGGTCATAATAAACATTGGCCATCTAGGATCCCAAATGAAGTTACCTGATTCAACAGGTGGTCGTAATACAGATGTGGTCATTTAAGACAGTTTTACCATACAATGTACAATGTACAATCTGATGAAAAAATGCTGGTATCGCTGGTTGGAGAGTTTTATTATAAGTGAATATTTCTAAAAGGTGTGATTCATAAAAAGTTAGTTCTGTGCCAAGTCTACAGAAACAATCTAATTTAGCAAAGATTAAAACGCCTCGGACGGCAGGGCGAGGGAAATGTGATTTGGGATATCTTGTACCAAATCTGTAGGTGGTATGTTTTAAGTTTGAGGGATGTCAAGATCATGGACATTAAAAAAACAAGTTACATATGTTCTGATTTTGTTGATTTCGTTAGTAATCTATGGAAGTGTCATGTTTTGAAGTGAAGAAGGCAATGTACAAAACATGGTGCTTTAACAGAAAAACAGAAATTGAACTGGGTGTATACCGTACCCAAACATGTGTTTAGCTAGCTTGGAGTTGAGGATTTTTCTCACACACGGTCATAAGATGATCAGATTAGGAGTAAATTGTCTGTGTGTCAATCCACTGATTGCCATAGCTGTACTGCTACAGGAATATGTTGGTCTGAAGTTTATCAGACTACATCTCACTCAGCATGTAAATTATCGTGTTTCCTGATTGGGAACGGGTGATGATTTCATTAGTGCTGGAGGGGGCAGAGAGTTTTTCTGACTCAAACTTCACCAGTGGGCAGCATAGGGTACGTAGCAGTTTGGGGGAGATTATCTACAGTTAATTGGAGCCCATTAGATAAAGAAGACTTATCTTCAATGAGTCAGATCTTCAGCAACCAGTGTTTTTCTATGGCAATGGAAAGCTTACCTGTGTAGACTTTCTATTTGTTGACATAGTACTTGCATATTTACAAATGTAATGGCTCAAAACTTGAGGAGAGAATAATTCCTGTCAGCCATTATTGTAACTTGGATATAATCTTACCATATGCCATCTGCGACTGCCAGAGAATGTGGAAGGAGATTAAGAAATGTGAACACACATTGATAAATTCCTGTACATACTATTCTAGGGAGAAAACCTGACTGGTCTTCATTATAGCTTTGTATTACACCTGTGGATAACCAATTCTGTGGGAATTTCCTCAGGAATACATAAAGATAATTCAGCATTTCCTGGAAATACATCTCATGGAGCGTATATACATGGATATTTTCACCTATCATGTGATTTTTTCCTTTAATTTGATATAACTTCATATTGACCATTTTCAATTAAAATTGAAGCATTAGTTTAATTGTGATGTAAACATTTAACAGAAAACGTATGTACATTTGTGTAGGAGTGCTTCACCTTGGGAAACTCGTGGAACTAAGGTATATGGAGTTGAAGGCACATCATATTGTCCTGAACTTTGACCTACACCGATAGTGGCACATGACGACAAACATCTACAGAAGAACTAATAATTAACCATTTATCATATGATCAACGACGTCAAAATCAATATTTCAGGATTTTCTAAAAAAAAAAAAAAAAATGCTTATTGAGCATTTATACAATATCTTGAATTCCTAGACTTTATCTTGTGATATCTTCGATTGGAACATTTAAGTGCTAACAACAGATGACTAGTTGATAACAGATTAATTTTTTTTAACAGTTACAAGATTGACAGCTGTCACCTTTCACACATGTGATCTTTACCTGGTATTGATGAGTGATGTTCGTCATCACCCGATACAGATGTGGTTTATTACATCAACTTTTTAGCAAAGCCGAGATCTTGACATATGTTTGGAAATATCACCAAGTCATGGAAGCGATGCTGATTTTATTTCAAAGTCACAGCTAGAAGTTAAGCATACTTATCAGTTTAATATTGTAAAAACTTGCTGGAAAGATAACTGTGTACCCATAGCAACCAATTCAGATATCTGAATTTCTTCTCATAGATAGGCATTTTGAAGTTGCCAATGTTATTGGGAAAGTGAAAATTTTGGCATCAATTCAAATTGTGATAAAATATTTTTTATAATGCCGTCTGAAGGAAGAAGCATCATGATTGTAGTGTATTGTACATTTGCTGATCAACTGAGTGGGAACTCACAGGGTTTACAAGCTGTTACCAACGGAAACGGCGATTTAACAATGGATGATAGGCATACCTGGTCAACGTCATATAGCAGTCAGGTAAATAGATGACCTTCAGTTTATACAGGACGACCTTCAGCCTTTACAGGTCATGTAAATAGATGACCTTCACCCTATACAGGACAGGTAAATAGATAAACTTTTTAAAATGATCAGTCTATACAGGTCAGGTAAATAGTTGACCTTAAGTCTATACAGGACAGGTAAATAGATGACCTTCAGTCTATACAGGACAGGTAAATAGATGACAGTCTAAATCAGGTAAATAGAAACCTTCATCTATACAGGTCAGGTAAATGACCTTCAGTCTATACAGGTCAGGTAAATAGTTGACCTTCAGTCTATACAGGACAGGTAAATAATGACCTTCATTCTATACAGGACAGGTAAATAGATGACCTTCAGTCTATACAGGTCAGGTAAATAGATGACCTTCAGTCTATACAGGACAGGTAAATAGATGACCTTCAGTCTATACAGGACAGGTAAATAGATGACCTTCAGTCTATACAGGACAGGTAAATAGATGACCTTCAGTCTATACAGGTCAGGTAAATAGACGACCTTCAGTCTATACAGGTCAGGTAAATAGATGACCTTCAGTCTATACAGGACAGGTAAATAGATGACCTTCAGTCTATACAGGACAGGTAAATAGATGACCTTCAGTCTATACAGGACAGGTAAATAGATGACCTTCAGTCTATACAGGACAGGTAAATAGATGACCTTCAGTCTATACAGGACAGGTAAATAGATGACCTTCAGTCTATACAGGACAGGTAAATAGATGACCTTCAGTCTATACAGGACAGGTAAATAGATGACCTTCAGTCTATACAGGACAGGTAAATAGATGACCTTCAGTCTATACAGGACAGGTAAATAGATGACCTTCAGTCTATACAGGACAGGTAAATAGATGACCTTCAGTCTATACAGGACAGGTAAATAGATGACCTTCATCTATAAGACAGGTAAATAGATGACCTTCAGTCTATACAGGACAGGTAAATAGATGACCTTCAGTCTATACAGGACAGGTAAATAGATGACCTTCAGTCTATACAGGACAGGTAAATAGATGACCTTCAGTCTATACAGGACAGGTAAATAGATGACCTTCAGTCTATACAGGACAGGTAAATAGATGACCTTCAGTCTATACAGGACAGGTAAATAGATGACCTTCAGTCTATACAGGACAGGTAAATAGATGACCTTCAGTCTATACAGGACAGGTAAATAGATGACCTCTTCAGTCTATAGATACAGGACAGGTAAATAGATGACCTTCAGTCTATACAGGACAGGTAAATAGATGACCTTCAGTCTATACAGGACAGGTAAATAGATGACCTTCAGTCTATACAGGTCAGGTAAATAGATGACCTTCAGTCTATACAGGACAGGTAAATAGATGACCTTCAATCTATACAGGACAGGTAAATAGATGACCTTCAGTCTATACAGGACAGGTAAATAGATGACCTTCAGTCTATACAGGACAGGTAAATAGATGACCTTCAATCTATACAGGACAGGTAAATAGATGACCTTCAGTCTATACAGGACAGGTAAATAGATGACCTTCAGTCTATACAGGACAGGTAAATAGATGACCTTCAGTCTATACAGGACAGGTAAATAGATGACCTTCAGTCTATACAGGACAGGTAAATAGATGACCTTCAGTCTATACAGGACAGGTAAATAGATGACCTTCAGTCTATACAGGACAGGTAAATAGATGACCTTCACTATACAGGACAGGTAAATAGATGACCTTCAGTCTATACAGGACAGGTAAATAGATGACCTTCAGTCTATACAGGACAGGTAAATAGATGACCTTCAGTCTATACAGGACAGGTAAATAGATGACCTTCAGTCTATACAGGACAGGTAAATAGATGACCTTCAGTCTATACAGGACAGGTAAATAGATGACCTTCAGTCTATACAGGACAGGTAAATAGATGACCTTCAGTCTATACAGGACAGGTAAATAGATGACCTTCAGTCTATACAGGACAGGTAAATAGATGACCTTCAGTCTATACAGGACAGGTATATAGTAAAGATGACCTTCAGTCTATACAGGACAGGTAAATAGATGACCTTCAGTCTATACAGGACAGGTAAATAGATGACCTTCAGTCTATACAGGACAGGTAAATAGATGACCTTCATTATCTATACAGGACAGGTAATACAGTAGATGACCTTCAGTCTATACAGGACAGGTAAATAGTGACCTTCAGTCTATACAGGACAGGTAAATAGATGACCTTCAGTCTATACAGGACAGGTAAATAGATGACCTTCATCTATACAGGACAGGTAAATAGATGACCTTCAGTCTATACAGGTCAGGTAAATAGATGACCTTCAGTCTATAAACAGTAATAGATGACCTTCCTTACAGCAGGTAAATAGATACCTTCATCTATACAGGACAGGTAAATAGATGACCTTCAGTCTATACAGGACAGGTAAATAGATGACCTTCAGTCTATACAGGACAGGTAAATAGATGACCTTCAGTCTATACAGGACAGGTAAATAGATGACCTTCATCTATACAGGACAGGTAAATAGATGACCTTCAGTCTATACAGGACAGGTAAATAGATGACCTTCAGTCTATACAGGACAGGTAAATAGATGACCTTCAGTCTATACAGGACAGGTAAATAGATGACCTTCAGTCTATACAGGACAGGTAAATAGATGACCTTCAGTCTATACAGGACAGGTAAATAGATGACCTTCAGTCTATACAGGACAGGTAAATAGATGACCTTCAGTCTATACAGGACAGGTAAATAGATGACCTTCAGTCTATACAGGACAGGTAAATAGATGACCTTCAGTCTATACAGGACAGGTAAATAGATGACCTTCAGTCTATACAGGACAGGTAAATAGATGACCTTCAGTCTATACAGGACAGGTAAATAGATGACCTTCAGTCTATACAGGACAGGTAAATAGATGACCTTCAGTCTATACAGGACAGGTAAATAGATGACCTTCAGTCTATACAGGACAGGTAAATAGATGACCTTCAATCTATACAGGACAGGTAAATAGATGACCTTCAGTCTATACAGGACAGGTAAATAGATGACCTTCAGTCTATACAGGACAGGTAAATAGATGACCTTCAGTCTATACAGGTCAGGTAAATAGATGACCTTCAGTCTATACAGGACAGGTAAATAGATGACCTTCAGTCTATACAGGACAGGTAAATAGATGACCTTCATCCTATACAGGACAGGTAAATAGATGACCTTCAGTCTATACAGGACAGGTAAATAGATGACCTTCAGTCTATACAGGACAGGTAAATAGATGACCTTCAGTCTATACAGACAGGTAAATAGATGACCTTCAGTCTATACAGGACAGGTAAATAGATGACCTTCAGTCTATACAGGACAGGTAAATAGATGACCTTCACCCTATACAGGTCAGGTAAATAGATGACCTTCAGTCTATACAGGTCAGGTAAATAGATGACCTTCAGTCTATACAGGACAGGTAAATAGATGACCTTCAGTCTATACAGGACAGGTAAATAGATGACCTTCAGTCTATACAGGTCAGGTAAATAGATGACCTTCAGTCTATACAGGACAGGTAAATAGATGACCTTCAGTCTATACAGGACAGGTAAATAGATGACCTTCACCTATACAGGACAGGTAAATAGATGACCTTCAGTCTATACAGGTCAGGTAAATAGATGACCTTCAGTCTATACAGGACAGGTAAATAGATGACCTTCAGTCTATACAGGACAGGTAAATAGATGACCTTCAGTTATACAGGACAGGTAAATAGATGACCTTCAGTCTATACAGGTCAGGTAAATAATGACCTTCATCTATACAGGACAGGTAATAGTGACCTTCAGTCTATAACAGGATAATGACCTTCAGTCATACATGATGACCTTCATCCAGTAATAGATGACTTTAGTCTATACAGGACAGTAAATAGATGACCTTCACTAACAGGATCAGGTAATAGGATGACCTTCAGTCTATACATGAACTTCAGCATGATGACCTTCAGTCTATACAGGATGACCTTCATCTATACAGCAGATGACCTTAGTCTATACAGGATGACCTTCAGTCTATACAGGAGACCTTCAGTCTCTACAGATAGTACCTTCATTATACAGCAGGATGACCTTCAGTCTATACAGCAGATGACCTTCAGTCTATACAACAGGATATAGATGACCTTCAGTCTATACAGGATGATCAGTCTTACAATGACCTCAGTCTATACAGGATGACCTTCAGTCTATACAGGATGACCTTCAGTCTATACAGGATGATGTTCATACAGATGACTTCAGATGACCTATATACAGGATGACCTTCAGTCTTACAGATGACCTATCAGATACTTCAGTCTATACAGGATGACCTTCAGTCTATACAGATGACCTTCAGTCTTTACAGGATGACCTTCAGTCTATACAGGATGACCTTCAGTCTATACAGATGACCTTCATTTTAATCTTTACAGATGATGACAGTCTTCATGACCTTCAGTCTTTACAGGATGACCTTCAGTCTATACAGGATGACCTTCAGTCTTTACAGGATGACCTTCAGTCTATACAGGATGACCTTCAGTCTATACAGGATGACCTTCAGTCTTTACAGAATGACCTTCAGAGTCTATACAGGATGACCTTCAGTATATACAGGATGACCTACAGTACATACATGATGACCTTCAGTCTGTACAGGTTGACCTTTAGTATATACAGGATGACCTTCAGTATATACAGGATGACCTTAAGTCCATACAGGATGACCTTCAGTCTATACAGGATGACCTTTAGTATATACAGTACACATGTACTGTGTTTTAGGGGAGGCAGATTTAGTACAGTTTACTATTAAGTTTTCATGTTGATATAATGACATATAGTAAATAAGCTCAAAAGGACGACATCATACAGTACAATTATACTGTTCATAAAATTTGCAGCTCAGGTATTAAAGGTATGACTTTTGATGTATCATGGATTCAGGAATTTCTCTTCCTTTTATTCTTATACACTGTACAAAATGTGGCGTTAAAAAACTTTGTTCAATAAGACAGACATATGAAGTGTTCAAATTGTGTCTTACATGTATCACATTCATAATACAGGTGATCTGTGAGGAAGTAGGCATTAGAACATCTATACAAAATGTCACAGAGTGAGCAGAAGACCTTTACTTTCTTTACTAATGGAAAGCTATTTCAAGGAAATTACTCTTCACCTCTAGCTTTAATGGCTTATGCTAATGTGCATCTTAAGTTTTATCTGTGCACAAGCGTTAAAAAGAACAGCCTTACAGCCATCTTGATGAAAGGTTTTCTTTCCTATTTGTGACAGAGGCATCGTGAAATTCTCAAGTTTTGACGAGTGTTTTATGAAGACTTTCGTTATGATAGATTTTTCATCAAGGTGTTGGGACGATACATATATGTAAAAGGATTTGAGAAATTAAACAAAACAAAAAAATTCCGCTGTCAGATCCATATTTGTTCAACAAAATAAAAAGAGATCGCTATCGGAAATGGGTATATATTTTTCATCTACATGTATATATAAATAATAAATGTAGAATTTAAGAAACATGTTCAGTCATTTGATACCCTACAAATTTGAAGTGAGTACGATATTAAGACATATAATTTCAAAAGTTTAAAATGATTGATGTCTTATTATATATATTAGGTCTAAAACAGCTGGTGAATTACTAATGACAAAGTTAACAATTAGAAAATTATCAACTCTTTTGCTTCCTTTTTTTCCTACTTTTCAACAGTATACAGAAGGAATTCCTTAACTGAAAACTCGCCATAGGAAAGCATTACAGAAGTTAAGGAGTCCCCAGTGAAAATATCGCTTACATTTTCACCAAAAAACCTTATATTTCACTGCGAAAAATGTAATAAAAAAAAATTGTAAATCTTAAATAGCGCAAAAAGTTACCTAGACTGGCAACCAGACACTAAGTTGTTGATAAGGCTTTCTCAGCAGAGTTACTTTTACTAGATTATCTCCCCCTAGTTTAAAACTTAGAACTCTAGAATCAGACATGTAGTAGAGACAAAAATAATCAAGCCAAATTTTAGTGATTTTTTAATATTCTAGAGACTGGTGGCCAGTCTAAAAGTTACCCACCATATTAAATTATTAACCTTATGACTTATTCACTTCTAGCTCTGTCTTCATCTTACAATTAACACAAGTCATGTTGTTGTTGTATAATAATTAAAAGTGTGTTTTACAGCCAAGTTCTGACCTATATTATATATAATTATACACCTGTGGCCTTTATAGTACGTACCTGTGCTTACCTGTGATATTTTTATGTATATTAGCATTTATAATTGTTATACCTGTATCTATTGTTATACCTGTATCTATTGCAGTCGAATAGTTACCTGTCCGAAAATGCTGACGATAAAGTGCAGCGCCTGGAGACAGACAAACAGAGCCTGAGCTTACAGGTCAGTGTGCTCTCGGAACAGGTGGAGGCTCAGAGTGAGAAAATCCGGGAATTAGAGCTGGGACTGGACGAGCGCCGCGACAGACTCATGCAGGCTGAAAAAATGTTACAATCAGTAAGTCATCAGTTTTTTGCTTGCTTCACACTAATTCCAAAATGGGATATAAAAAGTTCATTCTTATTATACCTTCAAAGAAAAAGATTTCCAATTGATCATCAGGTCTTGGTGATATTTGTTTTCTTTAAAGCTATTTCCTGTGGTCAACAAAAAATGTTTTAAATGATAACATGACGTATACTCAGAAAAAGTATTCAACCGTGAAATTGCACCCCATTAGTTAATATAAACCATGAAGTTATTCCATAAAATATGACACACTTTAAGTTATTTTCATAAGTGTATGAATCATCTTCATGCAGCATTATATAATCCATCACGAGGTACACTTAGTAAAGGCAGTATGGCTGATTAGTGTATGATCCGTAGAGTTACACTCTATGATAATGAAAATAAATAAACATAAACCCATTGTCACATTATAGAAGTCTTGTGTATATACATGTACATCTGTAATTATTTCTACATAAATAAGATCTGTAAAAATTTTGCAACCCAATTGTATTGTCAATGAATTTACACTCCATAAGTATTTGTTCTATAAAGTTACACTCCATAAGTGTTTGTTCATGACATTACACTCCATAAGTGTTTGTTTCATAAAATTACACTCCATAAGTGTATATTTACGCTTGCTAGGCTTGGTCACTATACGCTAATACTAGCCGATTTTGTTTACCATAACTGCATGGTAACATTGAACTTTGAACTTGCGTAAGGAAATGTTCTGTGCAATGTAAAAGGACTACTTTTTTTAAAAAGAAACACATGGCTTTGTTTACATTTTGACGCAACATTACGTGTATATTGTTGTTTTTCATATAATTTTGGAAAACTGTAAACAATATATACATGTTTTATATTTTATATATGATTCAAACAATTTTTAAATTAACAATTGTATAAAGAAACGGAAAAATATCCCGACGGGGGCGACATGCTTTCATTTTTGTTAAAAATGATGGGTGTCAAATGTAAACATTAATTACCTCTGTGCCTATGTTCGTCCTACGATCGAGCCTTTGGGGTGGACGGGTGTGAGACCCTCTGATAGAGGTCAGTTATAAACATATCCTCTTGTCTTTGTTCTTTGAGTATTTAATCATGTGTATTATAAAAAACATGCACCGCTAATAATCCACGTGTTGATAGTTCCGCGTCACCACAAATACATTGTATCCCTCGAACACAAGTGAATTTGTTTCATCTATCGATGGCGATATGGATCTAAGCGTAGATTATATAATCACATGGCTCCCAAGGATGTAATACCGTCAAGTCAGACGACATCTCAAAACACATTGAGCTACTTGAAAATCGGTGTTTTGCCAACTTCGGCAAACTAAAGTGTGTAAGCGTGCGTCAGCTTCGCCTCGCTGCACAATAACGGTCACCGAGTTCACACATGTGGCCGTGTACAAATTCTTTATGTTATTATGCTATATATATTTAAAGTTCTGATCTGATTAAATAAAATTATCTCTGAAATTTACTTTGTTTGTCATGTTTATTTTACACTAAAATATTGAACTTTTTTGTCGTCGCGGATGAATAATTCTATCCTACGTGAAGCGTCACCATTCGCTGTTCAAATGAGTAAGCTCCTCCCACTTTTGACCGACTTTTATTGAATAATTACGTCACTTTCAAATGACGATTTTATTGCATAAAATATAAATAAAAAGTCGTGTGAGTGTAAATATAGGGATTGGATTTCGTTTTTATGTTAACCATGCTTGTATGGAGCAATTCCTCTAAGAATATATTTAATATGGGGCGCTAACGCGCCCCATAGAATATATTCTTAGAGGAATTGCTCCATACAAGCATGGTTAACATAAAAACGAAATCCAATCCCTATTTGTTTCATAAAGTTACACTCCATAAGTGTTTGTTATATAAAGTTACACTCCATAAGTGTTTGTTCTATAAAATTAAACTCCATAAGTGTTTGTTCTGTAAAGTTACACTCCATAAGTGTTTATACAATAAAGTTACACTCCATAGGTGTTTGTTCTATAAAGTTACACTCCATAAGTGTTTCTTTCATGAAGTTACATTCAATAAGATTTGTTCTATAAAATTACACTCCATAAGTGTTTGTTCTATAAAGTTACATTCCATAAGTGTTTGTTCTATAAAATTACACTCCATAAGTGTTTGTTCTATAAAATTACACTCCATAAGTGTTTCTTTCATGAAGTTACATTCAAAAAGTGTTTGTTCTATAAAGTTCTATAAAGTTACACGTCATGAGTGTTTGTTCCATAAAGTTACACTCCATAAGTGTTTGTTCATGGAGTTACACTCCATAAGTGTTTGTTCTATAAAGTTACACTCCATAAGTGTTTGTTCTATAAAGTTACACTCCATAAGTGTTTGTTCTATAAAATTACACTCCATAAGTGTTTGTTCTATAAAATTACACTCCATAAGTGTTTGTTCCATAAAGTTACACTCCATAAGTGTTTGTTCTATAAAATTACACTCCATAAGTGTTTGTTCTATAAAATTACACTCCATAAGTGTTTGTTCTGTAAAGTTAACCCCATTAGTGTTTGTTCCATAAAGTTACACTCCATAAGTGTTTGTTCCATAAAGTTACACTCCATAAGTGTTTGTTCAATAAAGTTACACTCCATAAGTGTTTGTTCATGAAGTGACACTCCATAAGTGTTTGTTCTATAAAGTTACACTCCATAAGTGTTTGTTCTATAAAGTTACACCCCATTAGTGTTTGTTCCATAAAGTTACACTCCATAAGTGTTTGTTACATAAAGTTACACTCCAGAAGTGTTTGTTCATTACGTTACAATACATAAATATTTGTTCCATAAAGTTACACTCCATAAGTGTTTGTTCCATAAAGTTACACTCCATAAGTGTTTGTTCAAGAAGTTACAATACATAAGTGTTTATTACATAAAGTTACACTCCATAATTAGTTTTTGTTCTAAAATATTACACTCCATAAGTGTTTGTTCCATAAAGTTACACTCCATAATTGTTTGTTCTATAATATTACACTCCATAATTAGTGTTTGTTCTATAATATTACACTCCATAAGTGTTTGTTCTATAAAGTTACACTCCATAAGTGTTTGTTCTATAATATTACACTCCATAATTAGTGTTTGTTCTATAATATTACACTCCATAAGTGTTTGTTCTATAAAGTTACACTCCATAAGTGTTTGTTCTGTAAAGTTACACTCCATAAGTGTTTGTTTCATAAAGTTACACTCCATAAGTGTTTGTTCTATAAAGTTACACTCCATAAGTGTTTGTTCTATAAAATTACACTCCATAGCTGTATGTTCTATAAAGTTACAATCCATAGGTGTTTGTTCTGTAAAGTTACACTCCATAGGTGTTTGTTCTATAAAGTTACACTCCATAAGTGTTTGTTCTATAAAGTTATACCCCATAAGTGTTTGTTCTATAATGTTACACTCCATAAGTGTTTGTTCATGGAGTTACACTCCATAAGTGTTTGTTCTATAAAGTTACAGTCCATAAGTGTTTGTTCTATAAAGTAACACTCCATAAATGTTTGTTCCATAAAGTTACACTCCAGAAGTGTGTTCATGAAGTGACAATACATTAGTGTTTGTTCCATAAAGTTACACTCCATAAGTGTTTGTTCAATAAAGTTACACTCCATGAGTGTTTGTTCATGAAGTGACACTCCAGGGCCAAGTCAGATGAAAAGCTACCAAGTTTGTTAAAATGGATAGTCTTGCATATAGGTATAGATACCAGAAATTATTTTAAGAAGAAATGATAATGCAGGAAAAGATCTCAGCACAAAGGACCAAACGCCCTTGGTTAACCTTTTGTTGGTAAAGAGAGCACAAAAGGTGAGATTAGCTGTTCTCGGCTCTTGTTTTCATACATTTTCCGTGCTAAGAACTTCAGAACATAAATGTTTCTTCAAGAGTTGGAATTTCTAACTGATGCCAGAAAAGATGTGTTACGTATACCAAACATTCAAACTTGTTTATCTATCTCCGTGCCAAGTCCTAAACATCCAATATTTATTTATACACCTGTGTCTTTGGTATTGGGCACACCTGTCTATTAGCAAACAGAATATTCATTCTGTATCAATTATAGATTTAAAACTAAGATATAGGTATGAATTAAGTAAAAAGTTCAACTATCTTATCTTATCTTACTCTATAGCACAAAATAAATTGACTACCTAGTATAGATTACAGAACTTATAGAAATAAGAAACTTGGTGTTATCAAGAGTTAATTAATTACTTTTAGATATACATATTGATTTATCTAATAAATCAATTTTGGATTTCTGGATTGAGGTAAATTTGTGTATAGCAATTATCATAATTATATACGTAACAATAATTAAGAAGGTATTGCTATAGACATGTAATGATAATATTTCTCATTTTTAGAAATAAAGTTTATATCATAAGCTATTTACTTTTAATTTGAAATAATTTTGTTTTTATATAAAAAAAAAATTGTAATTAATTATATCACAAAATTTAATTTTCTTGTATAAAATTAGATATTAATAGAGAATTGCAATTATCATATCAAAAAAATTATGAATAATGAATATTTGCTACTCTTAATTTAAGATAGACAATTTGACATTTTATGACATCAATTACTTCTTGATTAATGTTAAGTTAATTTTCTGAAAAAAAAACATTTTTTCTAGAAAACAGTTATTAGTAAACTATTTCATTTTTTGTATTTTTAGAAATAAAGCTTATATTTGATAAAAGTTAATTCATTTTGATTTCTTAGGCCTAATTAAATTGGAAAAAATATGTGAAAATACAGTTATATCAATAAATCCACACATTCTAATTGATTTACAAAATTCATCTAAACCATGACAATGTATATTTTAATTTATTAGATAGCATGAAAACTACCTCATCCGTCAGAATAAAAAAACTACAGCTTCTCAACTGATGTTGGTGATGGGTCGGTCAGTTAGAGTTACCTCCCTTGCATCTAAACAGCCTTGACCTTACAAATGAATACAGTAGACCGAGTTTGGGGAGAGAAGAAAAGTTTTGATAGTTGTTTTATTTGGTTTGTTAGTTCAACATTTGATTGAAGAAGTAGGTGAGTACAACAAAAAACATAACTAAAGTTGATTTATAGATGTTTGAGATGTACAAATCGTTTGCAGGAGGCACACTTTTGTGATAATCAACTTCTATTTTTGGCCGTTTTTTGCATGGCATGCATCTGACTGAGTGCAGAGATCTATCTAGTCTATGTACAGTCAGGGAAGTTAATCGAAGGAAGAAAGATACAGGCGATGATATGTCGAAGCTTGATCATGTCTTTAGCTGGAATGTGAGACCTTATTAAGATGTCAATCGGATTAACGTACCGGTAAAGTAGATGGCCTTTGTTATACGGTTGAAATGCCATGGGGGATTTTGTTTTGTTTATAGGCCAGAGGTCCGAATGGTCATTGGTAAATAACTTCCTGTTGTGTTTTCTAAGACTTGGCATTAGTGTAGGAAGGTTTTTTGACAAGGATAGAACACAATGCCAGGTCTTAACAACTCACAGGTAAAGTTTGTTTACACAATATTTAACACAATATTTATGGTTGTGTTCTAAATATGACCCAATATATTGCTATTTGTCCTAAATGTGTTTTATAATTATAAAACGACCATATGTATCTTAAATATAGCATTGAATGACTTATAAATTAGCTAACTACTGAACATACTATCTATACCACTTGAACTACACCATGGATTACATATATGAATATCAGTAATGTCTGAGTATACCTGTGACATATTTAAATACATTCCTGAGAAAATTGCCTGAGATCTGTTTACATTTATTCCCATTTCCCAATATTGGTTATAAAAAGCTTATAACTTCATGAAAATTTTATATTGATTGATCAATTCATGGACACTTTAAGCATTGATGGGCTGTAGATGAATATCTTTATATAATCATGTTGCTGCACAACTGAATACTTCTGTTGACAATACCCTTATAAAATACCCTGCTGTAGAAAATGTATAATAATTATTGACCGTCTGGCAATTTCACTTTTATTTGTCTGTTTGATCAACCCACAATCTGCTGCCAATACATGATAAAAGCTATATTGATTTTGGAGTTTTAGATACTGTACATACATGTGTTGAAGTTTGAAGTGACTTTATTGTTGTAAACACACATTATTTCTTGGCTATATAGTAGACCTATATATGGTATATATAAAGACTTCAAAGTGTTGATGCATTAACAACAATCTTTAATCTGAACATATATTGTAAACAGATATTGTTAATGCCAATAATGCTGGACACTACAGTCTTTGTTAACTTGCCTATTGTTGCATTATAAAATCTTATCTGCAGTCTTCAACTCTTCATGCTGTGATTATTTTTTGTTTGACAAGAATGCTTTTACAAATCTTGTAATCTTGTGCGTTAATATCAATACCATTGACAAGTTGTACTTTTTATCATTCACTGTAGCCAACTGACGTTTATGGTTGATAGAATTTAAAAAGATGTTGTCTGAATGGTCTATATAGATAACATAGCTTTCTACACCAGTTTCTGTTGTGTAAATGCATTTCCCAAGCTCATACACATGCAGGGGAGATAATTCTTCCAGATAGAAATTGTCAGCTGTTGATCTGATGTATATCAATTCATAGTACTTACTCTATGGGGTAACAAAGGTATTAAGATACCAGTACATCTTAAATTGGGACCTCACATTGTGTAATACGAAGGTTAGGGGTTATATTGCCAAACATCCAGATTCAGTAGCAGTTCATTTACTGTTGTAAAACAGTAAGAGTCTGTTCTACTATAATTGTTGTGTCAAAGTTAATTAGTGTGCATATATGTGTAACCTGGCAGTGTCTGAACATTGAAACGTACAGTCGACTGGCTATGGTGAGTAGTATTTTACTGAAATGTTGAGGCACACGAACAAATCATAACATTTACAACAGTAACCGATGTTTATGTTCCCGTTTTATGATAATAGATCATGACGTCAACTAGTTAACTCCGCAGTGCAGAAGCTGTTTTCAACCGTTGGTGTTGTTGTAACACAAAATTATGTCATGATAAACAGTTTTAAATGTTTGTAAAATAAACATTTAATTGTCAAAATTTTTCTGAAAGTTATTTTAAGAACATGATTCTGGGTTAATATCAGCTATTCATGCAAAATTCTTTTAAATATACTTCATGCAAAGCTGAAGCTGCAGTTAATAAAATTTGACATTTTGTGTTATTGATATGCGAAATTGATCATTTGTCAATCGATCAAAGTATGAATGACTTTTCCCTGCAGAGAATGATACATTACAATTATAAATGTGTATGTGAATTATTCATTCTGTATAGATGTTTATATCTTCCTGTTACATATGTTTCGAACCATATATAATACAAAGGAATATATTTTCCTGCAGACACAAGAACCGAACAAACTGATATATTATGTCATTGCATGAAATCAATTTTCTGAATTTAAACTGCATAAATTTGTTGGGTGTATTTTAATGTGTTTGTCAATTAAGATTAAGCACAATCAGAATGAAGATCAATAATAAAATATTGCTATTTTACAATTACTCCTCAAGTATTTCAAATTGAATATTTTAGAAGAATAGCAATATTAAAAACAAAAAATGTATTACAATGTGACATGTCACATCCTTCAAGGTTTTGCAAATTTTCATTATGTTGAATTCAATTATCAAATTGACCTAATCTAATGACTTGACACAAAATGCCAAGCGATCAGTCATTATATAATTGGCCCATTACGAATGACTCCTGATTTCATCAAACCAAACAAGGCCACAGAAAAAAAGAGGAAGAAAACAGATACTTCCAATTTATGCCCCATGCACCTTTCTAAATCAATAATTGCTACATTTTGATCCGTAGTACGTTACATGTAAAAGTGTTTGTTGTAAAAAGTGTCACAAAATGGCCCTTCCTCATCAATCAAGTCTGTGTCTCCATTGCTGCTATTTATTGGTCAGTGTATTGATTTCTGACTGGGACAGTATGGTGTTAATATGTACTGGTCATTAATGTTCACCACAATAGAGGACCTATCCCTCGAGTCATTATATCCTTCTCCTCAACAGTGCCTGCAGGAACACTACTGCCCATCTTTACTCATTCAAGTAGAGTTATGGATCGAGTGCCTTGATTTCTGCCTTAAACCCATGTGTCTGAAAAATTTGTTGAAATGACAATTTGATTGTGATACATGTATTTGTTTTTTGTTGGGTTTTTTTGACAGATCAATGTATATATTTCAAAAATACTTGTCAACATTCTAAATTCAATTGAGAGTTCCTCAATTTCAGAGTACCATTAACAACCTGATTTAAGAAATTTAATTTAAAATTTATGAACTTCAAAACATGAAGATTGTCACATTGAAAACAGTACAACTTTTTAAAATAAATTTCAAATTTTAATGCAACTCTATTTCATCAATTTAGTTGCATGAACTATCTAGTTTAAGACTGAGGTTTAATTAATATATACATCATTTAAAATCTGTTCTATATTAATTACATGAATATCAAAATACTTTTGTATTGTTGGTATATGTTATTTGATATGATTGATATATGAGCAAAAGAAAGTCACAAAAGAATCACTAAAATTGTCTTTATTATCAATTTTCTATTAGAATCAATTTAATTGTCAATTATTTTGTCTTTGATATTTATCTATGTAATTACAATATAAGCGTATATACTGCTTTGAATTATTTCTTTGAACTTGAACTTTGCTGACATACATGTGCAGGCGAAGACAAAGTTAGAATGTTAACAAGTTGCTTTAAATGAGGAACAGATGCTGAACCTGTCAAACTTGGCTATAGTGGCAGAACCTCTTCCTTATAATGGTATCTGCAGAACATTCCTATCATTTTTTGGTGCATAATATAGAAGCACACATTGCCATGGGTATTTCCTGGTTATCTCCCTTTGGCCTTGTTAGAAATCTGAGTGCATGCATGCACATTCACTTTGCAAATGATGTAGTAACACTATTATTCAGGGCAAAAATAGGGCCAAATCATTTTTATATTCACCATATTCTAATCAGTATTAATGTAAACATGTTAATTCCTTGGTCAAACAAACAACTTTGAACACCTAAAGATAATATTAAAGGAATATTGAGCAATTGTGAATAGATATAGACCGCTTTTCTCTTTCATATCTAGATCTATTGTATACAGTACAACTGACCTACTGGGTAGTGTAAAATCGGAAGATATTTGTAATTCTTTATTAGTCACTCCTTTACTTGGCTGGTACACAATACATTCTATCTTTATTTTGTGTATAATGATACATATGTAGCAATTTATGAATGAATTTTATCAATTCATAATCATATGCTATACAGATTTAGACTGTGTATATATATATATATATCTACTCAGAGATATTCTTTAGAGTACTTATTTGGTCTGTTGGTTTTCATATTGTGTACTTAGATATGCAATGGAGATAGCCAAGTCTGCCAACCAATACAGGTACACATATTATATATCTTACCTGGACAGGTAACTTGTTTACAGGTAGATCAAGTAGTATACAAGTTGACCATACAGGTGAAACTACAAATTGATATTTAGGAAGTGATTGATACAGCCTTACAGATCCAATAGCCATGCAGCTACATCTGTGAGTGTTCAGTCACACACATCTCACTGTGGTTAGATGAGTCAGATTGTTTGGAATAATCAGGTGTTAATTAGGCCAAGTTACCTGTATATACAGATATGAAATGACACATGTCTGTGATATTAACCTCTCGCCCCCTCCCCTTCCTTAGGTTTACTGTATAGTCACAGCGGCCTGCTGGAGACTTTTCTATATTGTATAAACCTAGACCTGATTTATTCAACAAAATCCTGATTGTTGTTTATATTTAGGCTGTGACATATTTTCAAGTGGTGGACATAGCGTTCTTGTGAGTATGTATGTAGATATCAAGTGGATTAAGATACAAAGTGTTTATATATAAACACTTAACCTGGATTTACCTGTTTTTCTACAAGGACTGAATGAGGTTAAAATTACAATCAGTTTATAACTATCATATTTGTGTTTGAGTGAATGATAGAAAGGTAATTCTCTGTGAGATATATTTCATGGATGAAATCGAGGATAAAATGCCAGAAGAAACAAAACAGAATGTAAGTATTGTATAATTATAAATATCAAATCCTTAATGTTAACTTATATGTCAAAAGAATGTATGTGGATTAAGAAAATGACAAAAAAATTGTATACCATAGTAAAACATTAAAACAAGTGCCTAAATCATTTAAAATAAATCCTAATAATCAAAGACCCAACAGTACCAATTAATGTAAGCTTTATGGTGGACTAAATCTGATATGAGGAATGGCATTACCTTTATATATGTGTTAGTGATTACCACAGGGCAAGAAACTTATTTTGAAAACCACTTGCCCGAATTTAAGATTTCAGTCTAATTTTACCCAAAACAGGGTAATTAACATTAAAACAGGGCAAGTTTACACCAATTTTCACTTACCAGGAGCATGTTTTACTGGTCTCGGGCCATCGGACCTGGGATATTTCTTGCCCTGCTACCTGGCAGCTTTTGATGTTACCTATACATTTTGTATAGGCTAATTTAACTCCTAACAAATTTAAAGGTTACCACCTCCACCAACTACACCCCCTCCCCTCCCCCCACCCCCATCATTATACCTCCTATGAGAAATGTCCAGCCATACATTATCTACATGTCTTGTTAATGCTGAGAGTTGCCAGTAAAAATAACTTGTAGTGTATCTGGTAAAGTCATTGTGGTGTTGTTCTGTTCCAAAGGTTACAGAATAGGTAAATGGTGCCAAAAAATGAAATATTATACTGTTTATATCATGTTTTTTGGATATGTTTATAGACAAAATCTTACATAAATCTTACTGGAGCAAATATATGTACCAGTAAAAGAAATTGTCATTCGGTGTTAATGATTTAAGAACATTGTCATGATCAGTTCAACACCTATAGAGAAAAGTTCTCAACTCAATTCACATACTAGATTATCTCCCCCTAGTTTGAAACTTTACACAGCACATTCAGAGAAAAGACTATTTTTTCACACATATATAAGTTATATTAACTGCCCAAAAGAGAAGATTTAAAAAAAAAAATTGAATGATAAAAACAAATAACAAATTTATGATAATAATCACTTTGGTTTCAAAGGAGCTGAAAGTTTCATTGTTTGCAATAAAATTTAATTTTCCAAAATAGAATTTTATGATAACTTCGACTTTGATATCTTAAATGTTTAATGCTTGATGGAGATGCTGCTTCTATATAACTTAGTACATAAAAAGTAATTGAAATGGCCCTTTGTGTATTTATAGGACCGATAAGGCTCTAGAGTTCTAGTGTGTCGATATGTTCCCAACTATGAAGTTTCAACACTGCAGATCTATGATTAAAACTTGACTAACATCACTGCTATCATGATTCAAAGTTATCATAGAGAAAAAAGATAGTTCAAAAGAAGCTGCAGCAACCTTAAGTTTATCATATGTATTTTATCTGTGGGTTTTACAGTTTGAGAAAAACATGGCAGGGCGCTATAACGCTATACACTGGAGATTTCATTTGGGCTGGAATATCATGTTTGGTGTGGTTATGTTACCACACTATCAGGGAGGGGTACAGGGAAGAGCTGGCTAGGATTGACTTGGATGGATAACAAATGCATGTTCCATGCATGGGGTGGATAACAAATGCATGTTCCATGCATGGGCATAAATACCAAAAAAAAATAAAGTTAATGTTATTCATTCAGTATAATTAATTGATTTATCACATATTAATATATTCATTAGTGCAGTGGACATATCCATGATATTTGTAATTGGAAGCATGGACATTATAATTTTATCCAAATTGTTTCATGAAGAAGGCATGCATTACATGCATGTATACATGTATTTGTGTGCTTTTGAAAACTATAATAAAAAATTCAGTTACTTGGACCAAAAATAATAATAAAATTTTTAAAGTCTATAGTGTCTAACAATGATATGGCAGCTAGACCAGATAGTGTGATTTTAATTATTTAGTAATAACACATATAAACTGTTTAGATTTCTATTAAAATATGCATGGTTAGGCTATGAAATACCAATTATCTGTTTACCCAGTTTGATAGTAATCTAAATAAAGCTATGGGTAGATCCCAGTCAGATCAATTATTGTCCGGGATTTCAGCTGCTCTCGATTCTCCACATTATTGGATCTGGCTATTCAGAGCAACACCTTCTCTTTGAAGTCTGTTTATATGTAATAAAAAAAAGAATATGATGAGGAAAATGTGATTAGAAGTCACTCACTTAGCTTGTTAGAGCAAACAATAGGCCCGACTAACAACTACGGCCACAAAATAATGAGGGAATGTGTTCCACTTTGACGTCAACATGAAACAAGTACATCCCTGTAAATGAGGAACAAAATTGTGATATATATATCTTTTATGATAAACAAAAAATTGTCCAGGGCCATAAAACCTCCAGGTGTTCTTTCAGATGAGAAAAGGGGGGGGGGGGGGGTGAGGAGGAGGAGGAGGAGGAAGGAGGGGGGATTGTTAGGGGGTTAATCTGTCCAGATGGTGATGGGTGTTCAGAAAATTTCATGATGATATTATCCATTTGGTGTTGAATCCAGGTGGAAATTAATTTTGTTGATGAATGATGTATATGTGATATATCTTTTGAGAGTATTCTTGTTTAAAGAGGAATCTAATATTAGACAGTACAGCAGGCCACCATGCAGACTCTGCAGTGTTGGAGTTATCAGAACGATTTAGGTATACATATATGTCTGATTATAGAAAGATTCAAACTAGGGGGAAATATATAAGTCATTTCAATGTATAGATGTTGAATTTTTCTTTTTAATTAAGACTGTGAAAACTTCAAGTCTGATTCTAATTAACAAATTAACTTAATAAATTAAGTCCGTGCAATTTTTATTTGTGGCATAAGCAGGCAAATGCCAGCATTTTAATTACCATGGAAAAAACTCACTGAAGATATATGTATATACATAAATATGGAATTATTTTCTTTCTTTGATTTCCTAATACTTATTGATAGCTAGCTCCCATACCGAAATAAAGTACAAAAAAAGTACACTAAAAAAAGGTCAAAAAAAGCATGCTTTTTTTGACTCAATTTGGAACCGAACTTACCTCCCGGTTCCAAAATGAGTCAAAAAAAGTACAAAAAGTACTAAAACAGGCTCATAAAAGCATGCTTTTAGTACACTCTATTGTTTTACACCATACAGAAAAAGTACAAAAAAAGTACTCTGTGGGGGGAAAAAAGTACAAAAAAAGCACACATGACCGTGGCATGTGTACTTTTTTTGTACTTTTTTTTCATCCAGAAAAAGTACTATAAAAGTACAGTACTTTAATAGTACTTTTGAAGGTAGGCCAAAAAGTACTAAAATAGTACAAAAAGTACAAAAAAAAGCACACTGTGTACTTTTTTTGACCTTTTTTCATATAGAAAAAGTACTAAAAAAGTACAGTACTTTTTTTGACCTTTTTTTCATCTAGAAAAAGTACTAAAAAAGTACAGTACTTTTTTTGACCTTTTTTATCCAGAAAAAGTACTAAAAAAGTACAGTACTTTTATAGTACTTTTATAGGTAGGCCAAAAAGTACTAAAACAGTACAAAAAGTACAAAAAAAGTACTTTGTGGCGGAAAAAAAAAGTACAAAAAAAGCACACAGTGTACTTTTTTTGACCTTTTCTTTTGTCTAGAAAAAGTACAAAAAAAGTACAGTACTTTTTTTAGTACTTTTCTATGTAGACCAAAAAGTACTAAAACAGTACAAAAAAAGTACAGTACTTTTTTAGTACTTTTCAACAAGCTCAAAACAAATTATAAACTATGAAAAATTTACTACTGATGTTGGTGGAAAAGTACCAAAATAATTAAGAATACAATATGAAAACCCAGGTGTACTCTTTCACTAATTTCAAATACTATGATAGAAATCTTATTTATTGATGGTTATAATCTTATTTATTGATGGTTATAGGTGCCTCAGCTCACCTAGATGGACCTATTAGTATCTCTTATAACATAGAAAAAGATTAGCAATGTTTTTCTTAAATGAAGATGCAATTCAAGGTTGTTTTTTTTTGTTCAAATAGACTTGTCTTAGTTAGTGCAGTGTTTTTTATGTGACACACAATCCAACCAAGATGGACCCACACATCAAGTTTAAAGATAGTACCTGGACATGGTAATGCACAGAAGAAACAAATAAATTAAGGGCCACACTCTGTTCAATATTTACAACACAGCATTGTATTCAGAGATAAAACATGTGTAAATTGTTGAACATTGGCATCAGGTTTTGTCACAATGTTGTCTACAATATAAATTTCAATATGTCAATGCAATGAAATCCTGTCCAAATCTTTTCCCCTTGATCACTGTCCAGTGCAAGTCCATTACATGCTGTTTTTCATTCCATTTTCCTGGCAGTGAAAGCCTGAAAAAAAGACAAAGACTTGTGCTGGAACAATAATGTTTATGGATATATTAAAATGTCTTATTTTTTTGTTTGGCTCAAATAAATCTTTGCTTTAATTTTATACCATGCCATGTGTATGTATGTAACAACGTAAATTCCTCCATTTATTTTTCGAAGCACCCGCCTATATGAACGTACAATGAAGCCAGATACACTCCACACAGGATTACTGAGTTTTAGTGTCTAAAATGGCATCCATATTTTTACATAATTGCTAGTAATAGCAATCTGAAACCAGGATAGATTGAAATATTTACCTGCAAAAGTGGCTTAATGACAGCTGTGGATTTTCAGTCTCTTTGATGAGGTGCATTCATTTTCAGTCATCAGCTATTCAATTGTTTTTGTTGACTGTTTCTTCTTCATAATTACTGTATTCTGAAAAGAAAGAAAAAAAATAGGATGTGCAATATGGACACAGTGTGAATGCATATGGTACAATAGTATACTCATAAAAAGTTCACACATGGCTAGATTAATTAATCAAAAATAAATTTACAGAACTAAATTATTTTAGTGTTTTTATGTACGCATGGCGCACGCCGTGCCCTTTTTACCTGACGCCATGCCTCGATCTATAACCCAGTCCTGTTTGTCCCCAGTACAGTTTTACTAAACTACCAAAATACCAGGCAGTCGCTTGATAATTATGTAAACAAAAGAGGTGTGACCACTCCCTGACCCCTGATCAACACCCCAGTGACCCTACTGCCATTCTGATAAATGACATTTTTCTCAGAGTGTTAATTCACTTAAATTGTAAGTCTCAATGAAATATTACTTAACAAAAAAGGAATGCAAAGGTTATGTTTAGATGGTAAAATAACTCTTTTTATAATGTTCATACATTGTGTATATCAGTCATCTTAAAATATTTAAATATTCACATGTTACCACCATCCTTTTATTAATATTTACCTGTTTAAATTAGGCATATTAATGTTATGTCTTTAACCAGTCTGCCCTCGATCATTATCACACACTGATCTGCAATTTGCCTGAAAGGAAAAATATGAGGTTATATATACATGACCTGATTGTATGGAAACACATGTATGAATGTGTATACACATTTAGATTTAATTGCAGGACTTTTTGGTTTGTTTAGTTTTACGTCCTATTAACAGCCATGGTCATGTAAGGACGTGCCAGGTTTGTTGGTGGAGGAAAGCCGGAGTACCCGGAGAAAAACCACCGGCCAGCGGTCAGTACCTGGCAACTGCCCCACATAGGATTCGAACCCGCATCCCAGAGGTGGAGGGCTTGTGGTAATATGTCGGGACATCTTAACCACTCGGCCACCGCAGGACTGATGGACAGCAAAATGTAAATATGATAGGATTACATCATTGAAACATCATACCTTCTTGTCAAAAATGTCGTGAAAACAACGATATAATTGAATCACACTCACATATTTAAGTTAATAATGTTATTTCATTACCCATGTTTTCAAGAAAACAAATATTATTTCCCAATCTAATTAATCACGATGAATAAAGTAAAGTTTAAAAAAAAAAAAAACATAAAATAAATTATGTACCACAAAACGAAATTGTGGGCGATAATGAAGTGAAAATGATATGGAAAGTTCCATAGTTTTTTAATAAAACTTGTGTCCAGATACAATTTGTTGGATGTTGAATTGATTTATAACATTTAAACCCCCCTGCCGTGTAAATTTTCTTGTGATTTGAAATTGGAAATGATGTTGAAATTTACAACTGAACGGCAATGAAATAATTGCCAAGCCCATTCAAAAAGAAAGCACAGCTATGTAAACGAAAAATGATGACTAACTTATTTCATAAACTGGGTGTTTTAATTGCATCCAAATGCTTTCAGAACGAAGTAAACAAGTAAGAGAAATGAACTTACCGTAACTCCATCCTCCATCGGTACTGTGTTCACCAGCTAGAGTTTGAGGAGATCGATGGTATTGTAACAATAAACAAAAAATAAATAACCTCGTGTCTCTTCTGTGCAATCATCCTACCTTCTTTAGATGTTGGCCCAGCAGCCAGTTATATTTGTTTGTTTACATTCTGCAATCAGCTGACAGACGTAAACAAATATGGCCGCCAGCCAGCTGTTTCACATTCTGTGTTTCCCGCTCAAATAATCACGTGACAAACACATGTGGGCCGCTTACGTCTTTCACAAAGGAATGATGTACTATAATATTTCTAAACAAAATCTCTCAATTCCTCACGTTTTATTATTAACTTAGGACAAGGAATAAAAAACGCAAACAAATGAACTGGTGTGCTGATAAATCCACATTTAGTTGCTGTATTGCAAACAGACACCTGTAGGCCTCTTACGTGATTCAAAAGAATGTTGTACGATCCTATCGTCTAAACCAAACCTCTTAATTCCTAAATTTTTGTTGAGAGATTGTGATAATATATCAAAACAGAAAATATACGAACTATTATATTAATAAATCCACCTTTTGACGCGAGGTGTAAACCAATTTATAATCACGACAACAGAGTATTTGTAATAAGAACCATTTCCGGCATGTCGTGAAAAGATCGAGATTTTTATATAAAAAAAGATAAACAAAACCCTTGTTTTGGCATGGTTTGGAGGAACTTTTTAAAGTATCAATTTCATCGTTGTGATGCTGGAAAGATTATATAGTCACAAGCTATTTATCATCGTATAAGACCATGTGTCTGACCAGAAACATCCAGGCCTACGTAAACATGAGCCGTGAGTGTTTTGTTGGTTAGCCTACTAGGACCTATGATGTCCGAGTCGGTGTAAACAAATGAGTTGATAAAATTCCATTGAAAAATTCATCTATGATAGCTTGTATTTCCTTTTACATATAAATCAGACCGATAGCATATTTACGTCAACAGTGTGTGCAACGGAGTATCCCCGGCATGTCTATTTGTTTTGGTTAGTTTGTTGAGATTTTATACTGAAACCATTTAATCATTATATGAGGATGGAAATACTTTCACAAACTATTTATTATCGTATGGGACCATGAGTCTGACCCAGGGGAGAGTTTTGTTAGGTCCGTGCAGAACGACTAATGTACATGTGTTGGCTTGTTTACCTGGTTGTAAATCGTTATTGTGTGTGAAACCACTGGTCAGAGACAGGCGATTTGTGTGTCAGTGTGCACGTGACTGTCGATAATTAAGACTCTAATTATGCTGATCACATAGGCATTGGTTTTATGTAACATATATGTACATGGGCCTAGTGTATACTACTACATTTTAACTCATTTAGAGAGAAAGGGAATTGGAAACACATTTCAATAATATTTTAAGGTGAACACTTATATAAACACATTTCAACAATATTTTAAGGTGAACACTTAAGTGATTAGAAATAATTTAAACATTTATGGTAAAGAAATGAAAAAAAGAAAAACTTAGCATTAAGAATGTAAAATTATTCGAAACATCATCTGCAACATTCACTTATTAAATAAACATCTTAATTACCGGTAGTTGAATTATATTTCTTTCTAATGTTCAGTTGTAAACAATTTTTAATTAAATATATAATTTTGTTAAAAAAACTCCCCCTAAAAAAATTGGAGTAGAAAAAAAAATCAAAATAAAACTGAAATGGTGATGCCTTATGAAAAATTCTAAGTCCCAAAAAAGTACAAAAAAAGTACACAACATTTTTCATACTCTGTGAAAAATTCTAAGTCCAAAAAAAGTACAAAAAAAGTACTCTGAACATTTCCCATTCATCCTGTGAAAAATTCTAAGTCCAAAAAAAGTACAAAAAAAGTACTCTGAACATTTCTCATACCATGTGAATAATTCTAAGTCCAAGAAAAGTACAAAAAAAGTACTCTGCAAAATGACTAAGTCCCAGAAAAGTACAAAAAAAGTACTCTGCAAAATGACTAAGTCCCAGAAAAGTACAAAAAAAGTACTCTGCAGAATGTTTAAGTCCAGAAAAGTACAAAAAAAGTACTCTGCAAAATTTCAGAGTCCAAAAAAAGTACAAAAAAAGTACTCTGCAAAATTTCAGAGTCCAAAAAAAGTACAAAAAAAGTACTCTGCCCTGATGGTGTGTCCGGAAAAAGTACTAAAAGAGCATGCTTTTTTTGTACTTTTTAGAAAAAGTACTAAAATATGTCACTAAAAGCATCATAAAAGCATGCTTTATTTCGGTATGGAGGGTAAATACATACTATATGGTATTATTATGTTGGTATATATCATAAAAAAATAAGCTCATATGCCTTCGTTTTGTAATGTAACACCTTTTTTGAGTATAGTTTGTACTTTTTTATATTAAATAATAAAATCTTGAAGGATATATAGATGTGTCAATCCGTTTTGGAAGTGGATGTTATTCTGTTGCTGTGGAACTGTTTCCATTATCACTAGACACCATTGTTGCCAGGAATGAAGGTTTAATGGCTGTTTATCTCCATGGAGATGATTTATCACTTCATATTGCTTACAAAGCAATATTGGTGCCACTTCTAGTCAAAATGTTAATTTTATGTCTGTCATTTCTGACACTCCAAGGGGAATTAACTCTATGTCTGCACTGCTGATTTCTGACTGCCAATTAAAACACCATAAATCAGTTATGTGTAGTAATATAACCTTGACCAGTGGAGATCAGGTGCACTGTTTCTGATTGGATACATCTGTTACTGTGTACTATGGACAAACAGGACATTGGTTTATTACAAGGAACATCTCCAGTTGCCTCGGTTGTTTTAAGGTTTTAGACCCTGTTTAATTAAACTAGTGAAATTTTGTATGCCTATATCACATATTGAACATAACTAAGTTGATAAAAAGTGTGTATACATCAGGCCTTGTTGTTGAAACTGCACCATAAAATGTGGGGTTACATACGAATAAAGTTGTCATATGATATGATAGTACGTATACATGCACAATTGCTATTCCATAACATTTTACCTTTCCCTATCAATCTCCCTTAAGAGAATGAAAATTTGCAATCTAGTGTATCAAATTTGCATGCCCCTTCTAATGAGATGCAAATCTATGACTGGTGAGAACATATTGTTCAATCATGTAATTGGCTTCCTTTAGAATCGGTTCTGTTAGATAGACTTTTGTATCTACATGTATTCACAGTACCTGTATTAGTCTGTCTGATGATCAGAGATTGTAATGTAAATATTTCTTTTACAGAATATGTATAGATTTATTATGATGGTACATAAAAATAACAGACCAGATATAACTACTGCACTTTTACAAGGATGGCATATACTAAAGACATATATATATTTTAATACCTCAGCCAGCCATTATTGACCTACAATTCATCTGATTATCTTTATACCTTAAGTTAGTTGGTCTGTCTCTTGACTCCCTGTAGCCGACGGCACCAAAGTCCTTGTAGTATAATGGAGGTGATTATTTTGATGTCTCTCCTTGAATCCATGATTTTACGACATCAATACTGGTATAGAATATGGCTATGACAGAACTGTCAGGGCAATCTTCTGCCTTTTGACTTTCATTCTTCATAATTATTTGTGATTGCAGTTTTGCTGCTTCTGACACACTTTGTTGTTCAAGCATTATGGGAGATGACTTCTGAACATGGCATTTCATTGTAAACAATTCTATTTGTGTTCATATCAATGCTTTAAGAAGAAGAAAGGGAGTTAGGACCATAATCAATTAATATAAATCAATTTAGACATTGATTGTGATTGACAGAGAATTCAGTTTATAACAGATAAAAAGGCTATGTTAGTAATATTAAAGTGTCAATAACAAGGAAAATAGATTTCTGTTGCACAGTCTCAATTCACTTAGATATTTTCATTCTCACAGCAGCTTTACGCTGTTAAATGGTTGGTTTTAAGATGTTAACTGCATGGTGATGATGCTAAACTTTTTACAAATGACTGCCATAATATTATATGAACTAGGAAGGAAAGTGTCAAAGATACTTTAAATATAATTACATTCATGCTCCTATGAATACAAATTATTCTGCAAAGTTTGTTCTAATAGAATTACTCTGTAGTAAAGTTTGTTCTAATAGAATTACTCTGTAGTAAAGTTTGTTCTAATAGAATTACTCTGTAGTAAAGTTTGTTCTAATAGAATTACTCTGTAGTAAAGTTTGTTCTAATAGAATTACTCTGTAGTAAAGTTTGTTCTAATAGAATTACTCTGTAGTAAAGTTTGTTCTAATAGAATTACTCTGTAGTAAAGTTTGTTCTAATAGAATTACTCTGTAGTAAAGTTTGTTCTAATAGAATTACTCTGTAGTAAAGTTTGTTCTAATAGAATTACTCTGTAGTAAAGTTTGTTCTAATAGAATTACTCTGTAGTAAAGTTTGTTCTAATAGAATTACTCTGTAGTAAAGTTTGTTCTAATAGAATTACTCTGTAGTAAAGTTTGTTCTAATAGAATTACTCTGTAGTAAAGTTTGTTCTAATAGAATTACTCTGTAGTAAAGTTTGTTCTAATAGAATTACTCTGTAGTAAAGTTTGTTCTAATAGAATTACTCTGTAGTAAAGTTTGTTCTAATAGAATTACTCTGTAGTAAAGTTTGTTCTAATAGAATTACTCTGTAGTAAAGTTTGTTCTAATAGAATTACTCTGTAGTAAAGTTTGTTCTTATACTATAGAATTGTACGTAATGCAATATAATGAATATAATGCTTGGGAGAAGTGTAAATAAATAGCGTATTGCACCATACTCGAGATATATAATTAAATCAGGTATACACAATTTTGGAAATTATGATATGGACTATGTACATACATATACTGAGCCTTAAAATCCAATACAGCATGCAATCATGCTGAGATTAAAAGTTATGTAGTTTGGATTTTGTATGCCATGATTAGTATTGCTACAGACTGATTTCAGTAATTTTGTGCTTGCATCATGGTGGATACGATTTAATATAGCCAATCAAATGTAAATTTGGTACACATCTCTTCAACCTGTCTGCCTGAAGATGAAGACAACTGATACAGCTGTATAAATATATATATAAACCCTGAACCTTTAGGGAGTGCATTTAGATATTCCCTACATTGTAGAACATGTATCTGAACACTTAATCATATTTGTGCTCATTTAGGATGAGTTTAGATAGGGAAGCTGCCTCCCCCCCCCCCTACCCCCCTGTGCTGCTAGCTACCTACTATACGTGCAGTGGGAGGGGGAGTTGTTTGTTAGTTTTTATCTGCCAGTAGAACCAATGGAAGCAGCAGTTGCGGAACTGATCCCTAAAGAGCTTGCTCTGTCATTCCCAATGCAAGGTTCACCATGGTAGAAGCTGTTAATCCTTGGAACTGACTGATTACCTACATCTATACACACGTGTTAAAATCATCACCAAATACTTGTACCACCGATTTTTTTCCGCTCTCCAAGAGAAGGATTTACTGTGATGTAGATATTTTTATATATAACACAGTTCGTGACTTTTAGGTGCTGTTATTTTGCGTTGTACAGTGCTTGGTCCCTGTGGAGAAGGAATCTCGACCTCCTAGTACATTTTGATGGCCATTCTTGTTTACATTCGCTACTGGAAATATTTCCACGGAAACAGGATCTAGCATTGAAAAGTGAAACAGACATTGGGGTAATTGAAAATGTCATCTGTCACAAGATAATTTGGGTATTTGTGTCATTTTTGACAAGAGGAACTTTGAGGAATTCAACAAATATATTTAGGAGCCAGCACCATATAAATAATTGCACTCATTAATGAATACCATACATAGGGAATGTGTTGGCGTTCATACTGTGCTATGCGCTTGTAATCAGGTGAATTATTTGTGAATGGAATCAAATGTGATTCATTGTGTTCCTCAAGGCGATTGATTGATGCTCTTCTTCAATAAGGCGGATTGAGTGGAGCACATACGCGGTAGGGCAGCCGGTGGGATACATCTTTACTGGTGTAACAACCTATGTAATATAATAAACTCTTTGTAGATTTTGCTGAAGTGGATTACATATGTCATAATGGATAGCTATAAAAAATAGATCTTCACTTCTGACGGATTGTTTGTAACACTGCGTTACCTTTGTAATATGAGAAGTAAACTGGTGTAGTTTTTGCTACAGTGGAATTACATCATTATGGATAACCATAACAGACGTTCTCCTCTAAAACATCCAGATCGAGTATCTGGATATACAGATAAAGTGTCACCACTCGGCTGTACAGATCGAGTGTCATCTATTGGATACAGAAGTAGTAGTGATAGTCTGCTACCCCAGGACTATAGGGGGATGTCTCCATCTCACTCGGACAGGGGCAGGGATGTGTTACCTGAAGGGGGCAGGGACGTACGTGTACGAGGGGGGTATAGGAATGGTACGTCCCGGCCCGCCAGTACAGGGGTATATTGTGCCCTCTGGGAGTCAAGACTTCATGAACTTATGGTAAGTATATAGGGAGCTAAAGGTACCTTGCAAATTAAAGGGCCCTCATGATCGGATATCACATGGTATCTTCTTTCACAAAAGAGTGCTAATTATAGAGGAGATAACTCAGATGCTGGTTTTAGCAATTCCTTTAGAAATACTTGTGAATGTTAGGAAAAAATATGAACCCTTTTGATATTAAGAAAAAAATATGAACCCTATTTATACCATTTAAATCTGGTTCATCACTTAAATTCATTTGCTAAAGCCTACAGTTCGTAAAGATGACAAACATGTTTCACTCCGAGTCCCAGTTGAGTTGACGGATAGTACAGTTAAGCAGTGTCTAAATATACATTGTTTTTCCCTTAAGTACATTATAACATGTGAAATTTGCACTTTAGATATAACATACTATTGTACTTATAGTCTCCCTGAGTTTCAAATAGTAAAATACCCAATATAATCAATACAATGTTTGAAGTTTGAATCTCCGTTTTTATAATCCCATCTCCCTCAAACACTCTCATGACATTATCAAAGATGTGTGATGTGGGGTTGACAATAGCTTATTATGTGTATGTGTTAACTTGTTAATGGCAGCTACTGAAACACGAAAATTTGTGTGGGATTTATCAACTCTAATCAATGAGAAACCACACTGGGATCTTGACTACTCTATGTTTGTAATTCGTGTTAATAACCAGTCAGGTCACTTAGTACAGCTCGGAAGATCTAATTATAGAAAAGATACAAATATAAGGCTTTGTGGATGTCTCTAACTGACCAATGGTATTGATTAATTAATGTTTGGTAATGGGTCTGTACCGAGACTGGAGAAAGGTATGGGAACGGAACTCATTCAGCATGCAAAGCAGTGAACATTTCCTTTTTACACAATCAAGTTTCTAGACTGCTACAGGTGATGTTTTGTATGGCAGGTAATCTATTATAAAAGACTCTAGACAAGTCCAATCTAGAAAGATTGTGTGATTTTGAAATTCACATCGATTTTGCAATATCTGCATGCGTATATATGCTGTTTATGGCATGAGAACTCCACACAATTGAATAAGAAAAAATCTCATGACAAAATGAAAAGCAGCAAAATGCCAATCAATTCTTCTTTAGCTATTGAGCGCTGTATGTACATTCTTAGACTACAGGTACATATGGAATTTACTAGGACTACTCTATAAACTTGTTGTAGTGCTCATTAAGATAAACATTCCACACTTAACAGAAATATGTCCAGAACATGTATAATCCATCTGGTCAGTATGTAGATCCTGCAGGCTGATTTATAATTAGTAGCCCAAAAGTACTGATATATGGCCAAATCCACAATAAAGTGCCCCTGTGTCTGGCAATTAAGGAATCCAAACCTATTGCTTGTAAGCTAAGTTTGTCTATACATCTTCAGCTTAGCAAAAGCCAAACTATAGTATAATTACTTTAAGTAAATAAGGGTATTCCGCCTGTGCATATAATGTTATAGAGTAACCTCCCTTGTGGCTATAAGGTATTTATTGTGATGTCATCATTTTGTTAACGAAATCCTTATCGTTAAGCTGGCAAACACATGACGTCACAATAAATACTTACCCGCAAGCACAGAACTTCATAAGAAGTTAAATGAATGAAAGTTTTCTCATAGGTTGGTGTCTTAACTCTGTTGGTTGGTGTCTTAATTTTGTTGGTTGGTGTCTAAATTCTGTTGGTTGGTGTCTTAATTCTGTTGGTTGGTGTAAGGTTGTTGTCTTGATTTTATAGGTTGATTTCTTAATTCTATAGATTGGTGTCTTAATTCTGTTGGTTGGTGTCATAATTTTGTAGGTTGATGTAAGGTTGTTATGTCTTGATTCTATATGTTGATTTCATAATTCTATAGATTGGTGTCTTAATTCTGTTGGTTGGTGTCATACTTTTGTTGGTTGATGTAAGGTTGTTGTCTTGATTCTATAGGTTGATTTCATAATTCTATAGATTGGTGTCTTAATTCTATAAGTTTGTGTCTTAATTCTATAGGATGGTGTCTTAATTCTATAGGATGGTGTCTTAATTCTAAGTTGGTGCCTTAATTCTGTAGGTAGGTGTCTTAATTCAATAAGTTGGTGTCTTAATTTTGTAGGTTAGTGTCTTAATTCTTTTAGTTGGTGTCTTAATTCTGTAGGTTGGTATCTTGATTCTTTAGGTTTTGGTGTCTTAATTCTGTAGATTGATGCAGTGAGGCCATGCAGGAACAAGGTTGTCCAGTACAGCAGGGGAATGTTTACAGTTATCAAGGAGAAAATCTTTTTTTTCTGGAGCCATATACATAACCAACACATTACAGGACACTTTGTAGTATAATAATCATCCACGGTGGTCATTATTAGTATCTGGCAGGACATTCAAAGAGTATAAACTAGTATAGACCTGAAACAGTCTGATGGAGACATGCTAAACCACCTTGTATATGCATTCTCCAGTCTGTATACTCTCACCAATAATCCTGATGGCATTAGATCTGTCATGCATAATTTACTATCCTAACCAAAACAGCATGTTGTCTGAAGTAGGCCTAATTCATTGATGAGCCTAATGATTGCACTTAGCTCTAGGTTTTGGTGGTTAGGGTATATTTTATAAACCCACATGTACAAGTTTATGTTCTCACTATACTCAGTACAGGATTACATATGTAGATTGTATGCATGTCAGTATGGTTCAAAGCCATAAAATATTACTCTAGGGTACTAGCAATGTTATAGTGCTCAGCAGGTTTATAGTGTCCATGAGGATCTTTCTATCCTCTCATTTGGTCTACACAATTCTCACTGCTACTTATCCTAGTGTCACATGTACTAAAATGAAAGTGTTATTCGATATTCAGTCCTTTTTAAATAAGAAAATATTGTTTTCAACTGATACATTTTCTTGAAGCACTTGATTCTAGTGTTTCAATTCGTCACACAAGGTAAGGTCTTGATCTAGTCTGGAGGCTAATAGTAATATGCCTTACTTATACTGAAATAATTGAATTTTAAAGTGTCCTTCTTATGGCTTTGGGTTACATGTGTTACTTTGATCTTGATTTTCAAGGTACAGATACAAACATTACTGAAATAACATATGCTAAAATGTTTTTAAAATCTCCTTGCATGGTTATATATATGTGTCTGTGTGCCAGAGGCTTTTGGAAAATATCTTATTTAAATCGGTTAATATCTGAAATTATTACACTGAATTTATTGCAGTCATTTTGTCAGAATTTTCAGATTTCAAATTTTCAGATTAAGATTTGTTCAGGACATATATTATGTGTTCTATTAACTAAAGTTTTAACATTCTGATACATGTTTTCTCGTCATGTCCTTGACATTATAATCAATCTTATGAATGTGCATGTTATTGCCTCATCAGGTAGAAAAGTTTGTCAGCTCAAGGTCATAAGAGGTCAATACAGTCTCTAGTGTAAGCCATATTCATTAAGAAAATTTCTTTCTTGTGTCGTGATGAGATATGTAACAGTTGCTATACCAATTGTGTTTGTAGAATTGGATTAGATGTAAAAAGTGGATCTACAATTTGAGCTTGAGGCATCAATTTGTTTTTTGAGAAGTAAAGTTTAACCACACACATTGATACTTAAAAATATTTTAAAATAAATTAAAGGCGGAGTTTTCCAACGTGCTGTAGATCTTTCGTAATGATAATATATATGATCAAAGATGGATATACTCTAGTATTGTAACAGCTAGAAGTCCCATAGATAATATAGAAATACAGGTAGGAAATAGGATGGAGCATCAACACCAAAGATTCCGTAAATTTCTCCAGGTATTTATAAGTTTAAAATTGTTTTGGATGGCTATTTAAAAACATTTAAATTGTGCTGTGCGAGAGAAAAACATGAACGATGAAGGTGGTCTATATAAATCAGATGTAATTAAACTACAACTGTGTAAAACCTGTTTTTTATACCAGAGGTGGTCTGATGTGTATTAAAAACACATTAATGTGTTGTTACAACATCTGCGATGAGAGTAAGTTATAAATGCTGTAGCAGTTCAACAATGACATTTAGTCTGATATTTTGTCATTGATGATCATGAAACAACAGGTGAACTTACGTATTATATGAGGAGGTAACAAATATTTTAAGTTATAAGGGGAGGTAATTAAGATGAGCAAATGATAATAAGATAATAAATAAATAATAAATTAGTGACAGGAGAAGTATCGCAATTCAAATAAGTATGAGGACCCTATAACTCATAGTTGAATCATAGTAAGCGATTGGAAGATTGGTGAAGGGAGGACCTTTAGTAATCGAATGAAGTGATGTAGGCAAGGGGAGATAATTCAATTTATAATATAATTAGCCTTGGTCTGCTACTCTGCTATTCATGCCATCCCTTGAAAGATCATTTATGATCATAATTCGATATTGAATGAAGGACTTTTTAACATTATCAATTCAAAGCTTTGTTGTGTTTGCCTATAGCTTCTAGTTATATAAGGCTACTGGCTGGGAGGGGGTTGAGATGTACAAGTAACATACCAAGGTACTTCCAGATCCTAGGCCTGAGATCAGGGGAAGTAATTAATATCATGTGTATATAGCCAAAGGGAAAAACAACTTTATGGCCAATGTGGAGTCTTGGACAATAAAGCTGGAAATCCAAATCAATCCAGTGATTAATTTGAAATGGCAAGTGCTTTCTGAGGATCAATCTTAATTTCATATATGTTGAAAAAAACATGTATCAAAGCTTTTAACCCACCAGATTTTGTAGCATGCATAATAATTGAATTGCATAGAATTGATCAAGTTTACATGATCCTCTAATTTTAATGGGATTTCGAATTTCTATTTGAAATATATTTCAATGAACATTTTTTTGTATGTATTACTGATAAAACAAAAAGGTTTTACTTTTCACTAGTGAAGATAATCAAGCATTTGTAATTAGACAAATGAAAATGCTTTTCAGAACAAAGTCTACCAAATATAGCATTTCTACTTTCCATGGGAAAAACATTTTTGATTTTCTAAGATTGAAGTGAATTTATTCTAAGTATCTAATAATCTGATTTACAGGTATAATTGTTTTTAAACATTTTTTAGCCTGCAATGTCCATAATTGAATCACCTCTCTTAGCCTTCCTTTTATCATTTGATTATTGCTATTATGTTCAGATAATCAGTTTATCAACCCTTACCCCCCTCCCCCTCCTCTATCTCCTTTTCCTCTCTTCTTTTTTCACTCCCTATCACTCTTGAGCTCTCTAGATCTGTCTATCTCTGACTTCCATGGGATCTTCCGGACACCCCTACTCCCTCTCTCTCCACTCCCTCTGTCTGTCTATCCCCAGGATCTTTCTCTATAATCCCCTACTCCTCACTCCCCTTCCTGTATGACAGCTGGTCCTGGTTATCAGGAGATCTGGCCAGTCCCATCCTCCACTCACCCTGCTGGCTTATGTTACAGTGCCTTAGACTCTATGGACACCACATATTGTCAGTCTGGGTAGATTTGGACAGTACTATGCTTGTTCTGTAACTGAGGAAGACCTTATCTATTCCTCTCAATGGCCCCAGGTGCTTGTTTTCATTCATCAATGCTAAATGCCTACCAGTAAGTGACCTTGTGTGCTTATATATACCCATCACTGATTTCCTGTTTGATTTATACTATATTTTGTCTTCTTTTCTCATTCTGTCTTTCTAAAATTGATCATGAAGACTCATTCACAATGCTTGTCTCTGTCTATCTCATGGCTACTGTACATTTATTGGTAAATCAGCTAGCCTTTGTATCTTGTATACATTATCTATAAGTTACAAGACATCCCTACAGTCCATCCTGGTCCCTCAGTTTGTAATGCTTATTTGTTTTACCCCATTATCTCTGTTCAGAAAATATGATATTGTGTAAACAATCAGTTCTTTGTGTGTTATCCTGACAGATGTCAGGCCTGGTGTTCAGAGCCCTAAACTCCAGTCATAAAAGGAGACAATCTATAGTACCAGAACATCATTTAGCTAAAAACAAGATTAGATATCAAGGCTTCTCAAGGTGTCAAACCATGGCAATGTGTCTTGATGATAGGTGAAATTGCTTTATCATAAACTTTCTTTATTATATATATTGCCCCCCCCCTACTCACACTCACACAAATACATATATGCCATGAATAACATGTATATTCTGGAAGCAGATACCGGTAGATGTCCTGTCCTTTATACAACAGAGGTAGCTACAGCTTTTATGTCTTGCAGAAATTTAGTAATGATATCCAAATGAAATAAGTCAATTATCTATAGCCAGACTATGATACTGATAAGTTGATTATAACTTGCATTGATACTATGTTTTGCTCCAGTTTAACAGAAAACTGGTAATGCATATTCATCAGATTCTTATAAACAAAAAGATACCTGGGTACTTTTGTGAATCTATTATCTTTGACGTCATAATCCATATATGACACATGACTGTCTCAGCAAAGGGAAACGTCACATAATCCAAGCCAGATATCTACTGTTTTGTATGTTACCTGTTACCTGTTACCTCTTCTTAGACACCGTAGTTAGCTGGTTCCAGCTAGTTGTGGCGCGTTATGTTCATTTACTAAATAGTTGTCCGGTTGTGCCATATAAAAACTGGGGTAAAACTTGCATGGTACTGAATTCCAGTGAGTGTTCAGTCGGTTTTTAAACGAGTTCAGAGTAGGGGCTTCTACTACGAAGTTGGGAAGGGAGTTCCATGAATCTACCACTCGCCAACTAAATATACTTTGTGTGACTTTAGTCCTGCTCTGTTTCTTAAAGAGTTTTAAACTATTACCTCTAGTATTAGCTGAAGACATTGTAAATAGCTTATCTTTATCTAGTTTATCTATACCATTCAGAATTTTATAGACTTCGATCACATCGTTCCTTTTACGTCTATATTCTAAGGTGGGAAGTCCCAACTTTTTAAGTCTTGAATGGTACGGTAAATTTTCAATAGAGTGAACTCTTTTAGTGGCTCTACGTTGGACGTTTTCGAGAGCAATCTGATCTTTTTTTAGCAGGGGAGACCATACCTGGGTTGCATATTCTAAGTTAGGTCTAATTAGGCTTTTGTATAGGGTTAAGAACATGGTTATATCTATATAGACAAATGTCCTGAATATTAGACCCAGTATGCGATTTCCTTTATTAACTGCTTGACTAACATGCTGACTAAATTTAAGTTTGTTGTCGAAAAGTACACCTAAATCTTTCTCACACTGTACCTTCTCTATTTGGAGACGAAATTTAAAATTTTACTTATATTTCTATTAATAAAAGTTATGTGATAAATAGAATCTTACACTCATGACTATGTGTTATGAAATTTATTTAACTTGTTAAATAATTTGATATGCCACTGGCCTAATTATTGTACTCTTTTATAAATTTTATATCACATAGCCTCTATTTATTACAGCTAGTAATACTTCAGTGTTGATGTCAAGTACTTACAGATATCTAAACATATATCACTGTTGTTATATTCATAAACCACATGGCAATTTACACTGCCAAACACAAATTACCCACCTTGATTTTCTCTTGTTTGTGATACAGGTATGATGTTTGTATAATAACAATAAGCATTATCTACATAATGTACCAAACACACGTGTGAAGAGGTATATATTATACATATGGATCTGTGCCAGCTTAGTCTTCAGCTGTCTATTTGGGTGATAGGAGTCGGGATCTTGACTTGCAGTTATATACATACCTCCAGTATATTGATTTGAGATATTTTTTTACCTTATCAGAAAGTCATTTCCTGTACTGCATGATGAACTAGGATTTGGTCCAATTTTACTTTTCTGAAAACCCCCGGAGTTGTAAGAACATTACATGCATATATGTCATATATACCTGGCAAATCTCCATTTTGGATTGAGAACTGTGCTTTTCAGCATTGCGTTTTTCTTTTGAAGTTCCAAAATGAAGGTTTTAGTGAGTGCGTCTTCAAATCTTTTCATATTAGGTCTGGGCATTTAGTTTTGTTTTAATGTAACTCTCTATCTTATGCTCATACTTTGTAAAAAATGATTTCATTGCCTTGAAATGATGAGTTGTCAATCAGTACCAAACATGTACCCAATCCTTTGGACAAAGATCAAATGACATTTAAAACCAAGAGATCTTTATACAAAGGTCAATATAGGTTGATCAATATATATCAATATTGGTCAGTTTTGACTCGAAGAAAGTGGTCTTATTAAGCAGGTGGTCTTTATACACAGGTGGTTGATAAGGCAGGTTTTACTGATTATTAAGTTGTCAGGCACTTCTGTTGTCATAAAGAGTAATACAAGTTGATCAAAATAGATTTATTCCTCTGAAATTTTATATCCTTGTTTGTGAGTTACAAAATATGGTTCATGAAAAATTTGTTTCTATGGATATAACAGTACTGTGTATCCTAGACGTCTTTTTTTCAGGGAAGGGGGAGGAAGGGTGTGTCATCTGAACTTGATGCTGATAATACTTCCTTCAAGTTAAATATCTAAATGCTATGTATAATGTATTATATAATTTTTTAGGAACTTCTGACGCGGACGTCACTTGAGACGCACAAACTAGACATGATGGCGGAAATATCCAGCCTCAAGATCAAGCTTGCCTCTTCTGACAAGGACAGGAGGGAACTTGATGAACGACTGAAAATCTCACAGGTATATATTTTACAGTAGATTTGATTGATATTTTCATGAAAACAATCTTGTTATAACTGTTGAGGTCATTATTTCAAATTGCAATGAAATTTTAACTAAGTAGTCTGCCATATAATACACTCATATAATAACTCATATTAATTGTAATCTTAATTAGTAATTAAAACCTCTTATGTAAGAAATACTGCTTAATCACCCCTGAAAGTTCATAATGGACTAGCCTATTAAGTGTTTCAAAAGAGTCTATATGTATCTTATAAGGGGTGAATGGGATGGTTTGGTGGGATCAATTTATTCTGAGCTGATATTCATAACACTATCCAGCCCTCCCCCTCGAACTCTGGGTTGTGAGTTCACATCACATGGAACTGTTGCCTGAAGGAACTGACTATAGGTTGGTGTTTTTTTCTCCAGCGACTCCGGCTTTCCTCCACGCCTAAACCTAGCATGTCAATTTATGACCATGACCGTCAAGAGGGTGACAAAGAAAATGTATAATGCTAATGTCCCTATAGATACATGACTAATGATAGAGATTTTAAAATACTATATAATACATCCCAAAAATTAGCTTTTATACAAAATTTATAAGGATTTTAAGCAATTCTGATTTAATTAAGTTCTAATTCTTAGTTTTTAAAAATGATTGCAACAGAAATAATTGAAAATTCATCAAATGCATTCCATTCTTAAATAAAATGTTTTGTGACTTTAAATAGCTATACAGATTCATTAACATTCTTGGAATTTTTGTGGGGATTTCTAATTATTTATAATCAGCCTTTTTTACAAGCATTAAACACACATACTTCATCTTCTCAGATTGTGTAGAGAGTCAGGAAAAGTTGGAGGTACTTGAGGTGTAATGAAGTGAAATGTTCTTTTCCATCTTGAGTGTATTGGTGAAGTAGGGTGTACTCCGTGGAGTGGCACACAATATATTTGGTGGAGTAGTTCTTGTCTGTCTCTCTGTCAACATTCTGTCAACTTCCCTGTCTCTAAACCCAAAGAGCTTGAGGTCTTAACTAGTGTAAAAGGCATCGCCTCAATCTGAGAGCTGTACTAATGAATGTTCTTTATGACAATTTCTGCTACGAGAAGCAAGAAAATTGAGGCTTGATTTATCAAGAATGTATAATACTAGCTCTTGTATAATTATAATATAATTGTAAAAGGAGTTTATAAATACTTGTATTGGTGTCCAACAGTTTTTAATGCTTATGTGTTAGAGCTATTGCTAGTATGTAAATTAAGATTCTAGTATATATATAATTTGATATTTTAGTTTGTAAGATTTGGACTTTCTTGTCAAAAAATCATGCTTGTGTTTCATTGTCTAGGCTTTTGTGTAAGAGCTATTTCTGCTTGTTAAAATTACACACAAGCTTATAAATATGAACTCCTTCCTTATATTAATTTTTAAGAGAATTACGCTACAATTATGCATGTGCCACTGCACATACATCAGTTTATTATGTAAGATATTAACAGTGATACAACCACATTTAAGTGGAAATGATAGCTGGTATGCCATATCACACCACCCACATCATCCACATGATAAACTTTACAAATTACACAGTTCTGTTTGGTACAATAAGGTCTTCTTTGATACAAAGTAAAGCTCAGTCATAAAATACACATATGAATGTTGAGTTCATTCGGTGCTTACAATCACTGGATTCTTGTAGAAGTTTTGGAACCAGATAGTATGGCAGACCTTATCCAAATATCATTATCCAAGAATCTCTACCACATTCTATAGCTTGTACAATTTTGTGCGGGAATTGGCTGATGTTTACATTGTAGTTAAGGGCTATTATATAATGGCTTCTTTATGAAAATTTCAGACAAGAACTGCCTTATTGCATTGACACAGTTACACAGTATAATAAAATAATTGTTTTTTTGGCACATTCTGGAAAAATGTTCACCGTATCTCTTTTGACATATGTTAAGTTCTGTCAAAATTGAAGACGGTTTTCAGCTTGATAAGGGGTAATGAAAAACAGTTGTGACCTGGGTTGAGAAGAGATAAGACGCATTAAATTTAATACTCAGATTTAATAAGTGCAATGAAAGTGTATCTTTGGTATTACAATGTCATGGAAGTGTATTAGACAAATAGCTCACAGATGTTGTTAATTAGTATACCTGAGTTCCTGTTCTTTATGTCATAGATATTGCTCTTCTTACATTTACACTGGTGGGAAAAACTGACTTCCTGAATCAAACTGATATGTAGAACTTTCAGATTTCTGCTTTGAGAATTATGTTATTTAATACTGCTAAATTCATGTATTTTGCAGTTCTTGACGGAAAAATGATACTGTTTCATCAGACACTGTATCGCTATGAAAGTCCTGTTAGCACCACTAAAACATATATCTACAGATTTTCGTGATTATCTCTATAACAGAAACACAGTCAATATCTGTTCCATGTCCAGATTTTACATGAATTAATATTGACTCGTAGGCTTTTATATTAATAGAGGATTTTATCATGATTTCAAAGGGATCTATTAGGTAAATAAAACAAAAAATATTGGGAAAACAATAGAGAAAGGGATGCAAAATACTTTTCTGACTAGTTCCTGTTATGTTTTCTTCTTCTCATTATATAAGTCAGTGATGTCCTATGTAATCTGATCATCATTGTTAAAATGTTTTTATTTCCATTACAGAGACAGATCAAGGAAGTAGAATCCAAGTTGGCCTTAAGAGATGCTGAGATCACAGAGCTTCGTCAGCGACTGGTGCGCAACGGAACCGTGTTAACTCCCGACTCCAACGGTATGATATAACACTGCCTCCTGTTTCTGGGGAGCTTCAACATTCATGAGGATGAGATTTTCATACATTTCGTTTCAGTTATGGGGATATTTTATTGAATATTATCTTAGATTAAATTTCATAGAGAAGGGAGATAATTTTAAGGGAGATAACTTCACAATCTGTTGTTTGCAGTGCACATTTAACCAATACAGTTTTCATTGTGCTTCCTTGAAATAAATACAAATGGCTTGCTTTCAAGTTAGTGGAATTTTAGCTATGTATTCTTTATTGCTCAGTCGATGTTGCCAGTTCTTTTAACATTTTAAAGGTAAATTGCTCCTGCTTAATATGGCTTTAGTTGTCATTAATTTACAGCTGTAATACTGTCTAACTAACAATAGTTTTAAACTTCTTGGAGATCTTGGTTTCTATTTATACACACATCAGTTGATGAGCAAAGCTTTCATATTTTGCTTTATATCTTTAACAAAATTGAAATGCAGAGAAGGAAATTTTAATTCAGCGTAACAAAATAGAAATGTAGGGAAATTTATGTTCAATATTTAGTGATTTTAATCACAAGTGATACAAGAAACTATTTACTACAATCGAAATAGAAAATACTATTAAATGTAATGCATTCACAAAATTTCAGGTTATTTCAAAAAGATGATTTTGACACCTGTGTGAAACACATTTCATGGATAACACAAAATAATCATACCAGCAGATTATGCATGCGTTTATTATTAGTAATGACTGCAAACTCCTGAACAAGTGTAGAATAAGGCAAGCATAGGGTTATCATGCAATGTCGGTTTGTTTTCAGGATCAGACTCTCTACTCAATCTTAGTGACCGCCCTGTAGAGAAAGAGAAAACTTTAGATAGACTTAAACGCAAACGTAAGACCAGACTTTGGTAGCTTGCGGACCAATTTTTTTTTCCACCAACCATTTTGAATTTCCTGGAAGCATACTAATTTTGTTCTTTGTTACCTGGAATCTAACCTGTTTGGTGTGGGATTGTGACATTTGTTGAGGGAGGCAATTAATGCTGCTGTCAATTCTTTCCTCGCTTATTCTTTTCCAATTGATACACTAATGGCTTACAAAAAAAAATCCATAAATTTGAACCAAAAAATGTGAAATGGTATAGTTTGCAATACCATTACGTATGGGGATTGAAAATAATAAACATGTATAAAAACAGAGAAATTGTAAATGTCATATGATATGCAGTAGAAAATTAATAGTCATACCTTGATTTTGCATATTTAGAAATTTTCGTTAAAATTAAAATCAATGAATATCAAAGAACAATGCGATAAAAAAAAGACACACAAAAAAACAGAAATATTTTTAGATAGTAATCTTCTGCATGCCATTTTAACTTCAGTGCATTCATTTTCATCTGTTCAAAAACAACATTAAGAAACATACTTTATGATACCCTGATAATTACAAACTTAACACCCTATCCTTAAATCAAGCATGGTTTAGTTGGGAATTCACCAAATTTTAATCATCCCAATACAAATGTCAGTAGTATTCAAGTTGAGCCGTAGTAATGGAGAAACAGTCAGAAGATGTAAACAAATGTATACTGTGAAATATATAAAAAAAACATCAAAACGTTGGAAAAGTCGCCACAGTACGCTCACAGGAGTCATGACCAGCCCATTGTATAGGCAGATAGAAGAGGCATACATATGCTTTACTGTGAAATAGTCAGAACAGCATTAGTAAGATTTCAAATCTTGTGTTCTGAACTGGAGGGGTCAGAGGAAAGTATACCAAGATCTAATTGGCATGATTTGCAGTAAAATAGCAAAAAAAAAAACAAAAAAAAACTACTGCATGAATTATGTGCATATTTTAGTCAGATTTTAAGTTAATGTTTTATTTCTAGCATTATTAAACTTAGATTTTTTTGTTTCAAGCAGCTCATAGACGTAGGGTGTTACCATGGGGTAAGTGTAACACTTTCCGCCTGACCATGGTATAAGTGTAAATATATACTGTCCACCTCTAGCCACATGTATAGACACACAGTTTAGAAATAGTTGCTGTATCGGTTATTAGTTCATCTTGTTGTATTACAAGCTAGTCTAATCACTGCTAGCTAGATTACATAGATAATGCACCCATATTATTAGTATCACATCTTTGTCAACACCTCAGCGTATTTTCATTGTTTTCGTAGAATGTTGTAACACCCAATCATTATCATATCTTATTGTTTCATTTTTTGTTGATCATATATATATCCTATAGTTCTTGTCACAAAACAATAAAATCTAAACTTGGTAGCCATATTTGATTTCCCAATGTTTAAGCTTATATAAATTATATCATCAATGTTCAATCATCACCATGCATTGTTCTGTTTTGCATATTGCAGAGTTATCTGCCCTTGTGAGGAGGTATTTTTTCAAGTGTACCCTAATTAATTTTGCACAATGAAAATCTACTTGTGAAGGGAGGTAACTCTGTAATATGCAAAGAAAGATCAGGGTATCCATGGCAACATCCATCATCACTTCTACAAATTCTCAAAGTTTAGGATTATAGCTTGGAAAGGGTCAGTTACTAGATCAGGTGCTTGGGAGATCAGAGCACCTGTGGTCGAAGCTTTTGATATTGTCTCACTCATCCATTATTAAGATTTGGATATCAACCCTTGAATCTTTACAAAATCAGTGATTCAAGTCTCAACTATCAGCTTCAAACTCCATCATTTCCTGGCTTACAGCTTTAGATAATAGCTTTTGATATCACTACTTCATTCCACAGTGCTTGAGGCTACGACAGAAATCAGCATTTTAAAGTTTGGATCACGAGAAGTATCTCACACAGTCCTCCATTAGATAAAGTTGGATTATTACATTATTGATTTAAACCATGCCATTATATTATGTTTTGGTTAGTGGACTGAAGATCAGGGATCACAAGTGACCTGCATGTCTATACAACTACAGGTGTCGTCCTTTAGGATGTGTACAAAACTTGGCTGTAATGAGGTGGAATATCAATAACTTTCATTTCCTCAAAAAATGAGACACAAAAAGAAACAAAAAAAAAAAAGAAAAGAAGTCCCTGCTGCATTTGAAGTATTTTGTTGGGGCAAACGTTCCACTCCAAATTTAAGTGCACTTCATTCTGATAACCACAGTTCCTCAGACTTCAGGCTTGCATAGTTCTACTTCATTTGAGTAATATATTTAGATAAAACCGGGTTCTTTAATCATGAAATATGTACAAAATTTAGTCTTTCAAGACTAAAACTGTCTTAGTTTTGGACTTAACCAAGCTCAGATGATGTCAGTTTTGACTTGTTAATCAATTTGAAGTTTTTAGATTATTTTATGATCCTGAAGCGTGAAGTTACAGCCAACTTTTGAAGATCACATTTTGATAATTTGCATGTTGTTAAGTTGACTTCACTTTTCATTCCCCTCATCACCAAAGGGATATTGCTTTATCTGTTTCTGTTTGACAATTACGTTGATATTTAATTATAATTTTAATGATGTTAACTTCATTTGTATAGCCTTTAGATTTCATTTCAAATTAATGTGGTGCATTTTGAATCAATTAACACTCATTTTCTTTTTTTCTGCACAAATTGATTTCATTTGCCATCATCTTAGCCTTTATATTAGATAAATTTCTCTCTGTATTCAATTTGTTTATGGATTTGCTCATTATCCATTTAATTACAGACAGCTTGTTAAAAGAAGATTAAATTTCCTAATAGTTAGCTTAAAATACGTAATTATTTCTTTTTCAGAATATGAAGTTGAAAAGCTAAAGAAAGCTGTAGATGCCTTAATGTATTCTAACCAAGAAAAGGTAAACTGGGTTGAATTAGAATCAAATAAGATTATATTGAAGCACAACTATCAGAGCAGAAAAGCATTTACAGTGAACTCATGATAATCTGTACGTCGGAAAACTCACAATTAGACAAAAACATTAGAGAACAGATTATATAATAGCATTAGTAAACGGAATCCGGCAGGCTAAAAAAACTTGGACAGTTTTGATTGAGGATGCATGTCTTCAAATTATCAAAGATACACAAATATTTTCATTTTTGCGACATACAGTCCATGTATAAATACCACTGTCAGCTATTTAATCTGCACAAGATTTCAGTCTGATAAATAGAGTTCCTTTCTGCCAATCACTCAATAAATTGCATGATGTTAAAGTTCATGGCGAGGGTTTTTGGAAATAAAAAAAAATTCATTTACATGTGATATTCATTTTTAAATTCTTATTATTTCGCATATGTAATGTCTTTGTTTTTTTTGCTTTTCCAGGATAAAAGAATAGATGAATTAAGAAAATTATTAAAGCGTTACAGAAAGATAGAGGAAATGGTGATACAAGCTCAAGGAAGGAAAGGTATCAATCTGCAGAACACAATTACAGTGTAATTTTTGGTTAAATTTAAAATGTTGGGTAGAAAAAAGGGGGAAATGGTATGCATAATTTCATCATCTTCGCAAAATACAAATAACTACATTTTTCTTGAAAAAATCATTGTGTGCTTTTTCTTAATAGTCGATCATTAGGTAATCAATATTTCTGAAGAAATATGTCTTTCAATCTCAAAATGTTATCAAACTTTGTCAATTTATGAAAATTTTATTTAAAAAAAAAACCCATTTTACTGAACTCTAATACGTGTTGCAGCATTAGAAGAGATGATTGTGAATGCTGAGGATGACACCAGTTCTACTAGTTCTACCACCCCGTCCGTGTCTGACAGTGTCCCTAGAGACCAGGTGGGGCTTTAGATCGTCAGTTACAGTAAAACATGTTTATAACGAACACACAACAAATTCATGGTTATAACATAATGATATTTATTCCCCGTCAAGATTCCTATAAGGTGTCTGTAATAAGTGTATAATGACCTATGCTTAAAACGAAGTGATTTTGTTGGTCCCCAGAGGTTCGTTATAACTGTGTTTTACTGTCTACATTTGTCCCATTAAGTGCCCATTCAATTAAATATTTCTTTGTACATCTAACAATCGGATAGATGTAGTGAGAATGTTTGATTTCGTAATTATTAATATTAATTATTAATGGTTGCATTTTCTTTTGAAATTCATTCAAAAAATCTTTTTGTGTTGTTTAACATGAATTTTATGTTTTTATTACAGCATGATGGTTACGACAGACACCACCCAAGTGCCACAAGTACTCCAGGTACGTGGTTCTTTCTGGTTGCTTGTGTGCTACAAAAAATCTAGAGTATTTTATTCACTCAGATTTGATAAAGGGGGAGATAATCTAGTGTTTTACTTTGGTTAGATTAAATAAAGAGGTAGAATATCCAGTAATTCAGTGGTTAAATTCAAGCAAGGGGGAGATAATCTTATATTTACTATGGTTAAATTCAAGCAAGAGGGAGATTATCTTATATTCACTATGGTTAAATTCAAGCAAGAGGGAGATAATCTACTGTTGTAGTATTGTAATTGAACTATTAAAGAAATTAATCTATGAAACAAAGGGTCCAGTGGCCAACCCCACCAAGCATTAAATTTTGGATTTAAATGGAAACATGAAAAATGTTTCTAAAAATAACAAGAACACAAAAGGTATCTTATTAATTATGAGGTTATTAGTTGTAGAATGATAAATATGTGTGTCATGTTACAGTCCACTCTCACCTCGACAACGGAAACCACACCCCATCACCGTCCAGTGTCATGTCCACCCCCTCCCACAGAATTCCCGGCTTACAGCGGTCAAACAGTGCAGAGGATATCACACCAACCAATCAAAAAGTAGGTAACTTAACACAAATATTAACCAATCAAAAAGTAGGTAACTTAACACAAATATAAACTAATCAAAAAGTAGGTAACTTAACACAATTATAAACCAATCAAAAAGTAGGTAACTTAACACAATTATAAACCAATCAAAAAGTAGGTAACTTAACACAATTATAAACCAATCAAAAAGTAGGTAACTTAACACAATTATAAACCAATCAAAAAGTAGGTAACTTAACACAATTATAAACCAATCAAAAAGTAGGTAACTTAACACAATTAAAACAATTACTAAACAATCAAAGAGTATAACACAAATTAACACAATAGTAATAAAAAACAATCAAAAAGTAGGTAACACAATTAAACCAATCAAAAAGTAGGTAACTTAACACAATATAAACCAATCAAAAAGTAGTAATTAACACAATATAAACCAATCAAAAATAGGTATAACTTAACACAAAAGTATTTATAAACCAATCAAAAGTAGGTAATTAACACAATTAAACCAACAAAAAGTAGGTAACTTAACACAATTATAAACCAATCAAAAAGTAGGTAACTTAACACAATTATAAACCAATCAAAAAGTAGGTAACTTAACACAATTATAAACCAATCAAAAAGTAGGTAACTTAACACAATTATAAACCAATCAAAAAGTAGGTAACTTAACACAAATACAAACCAATCAAAAAGTAGGTAAATTAACACAATTACAAACCAATCAAAAAGTAGGTAAATTAACACAATTATAAACCAATCAAAAAGTAGGTAACTTAACACAATTATAAACCAATCAAAAAGTAGGTAACTTAACACAATTATAAACCAATCAAAAAGTAGGTAACTTAACACAATTATAAACCAATCAAAAAGTAGGTAACTTAACACAATTATAAACCAATCAAAAAGTAAGTAACTTAACACAATTATAAACCAATCAAAAAGTAGGTAACTTCACATAGGTAACTTAACACAAATATAAACTAATCAAAAAGTAGGTAACTTAACACAAAGGTAACTTAACACAATTATAAACCAATCAAAAAGTAGGTAACTTAACACAATTATAAACCAATCAAAAAGTAGGTAACTTAACACAATTATAAACCAATCAAAAAGTAGGTAACTTCACATAGGTAACTTAACACAAATATAAACCAATCAAAAAGTAGGTAACTTAACACAATTATAAACCAATCAAAAAGTAGGTAACTTAACACAAAGGTAACTTAACACAATTATAAACCAATCAAAAAGTAGGTAACTTAACACAATTATAAACCAATCAAAAAGTAGGTTAAACAATTATAAACCAATCAAAAAGTACACAATTATAAACCAATCAAAAAGTAGGTAACTTAACACAAATATGAACCAATCAAAAAGTAAGTAACTTAACACAATTATAAACCAATCAAAAAGTAGGTAACTTACTCAACACAAAACAAACAAAAAGTGTGTTACTCAAAAAATAGAAACTAACTAACAAAATAGACAATAAATCAAATCAAAAGGAAATGTATTGCTTCATATCAATCAAAAGTGTATAAATTGCTTAACAAGAAATAATATCAAGTCAGTAATTAGAAATACTATCTAGTCAAAAAGTAGGTAACCATAGTTCTTTTCTGAATTACTAAAGATTCACTTGTATTTCTGTTTCAGAAAAAGACCGTTTCCAACAACAATCACCATGAAGGCTACAGTAACGGGAGTAACAACAGCAGTTTTGGTACGTTACCTAAAGATCGTGTTCAGAGTGCGGACTTGGACCACACAGAAGTGCGAAAGTCTAGGGGGTTTCCCAGTCTAGGCAAATCTCTGTTTCGGGTCAAAACAGGCAAAAGGAGTACCTCGGCCCCAAACCTAGGTGACGGGAATACAACTATTGAGAACGTGCCTGTTAAATCTAGATAAGTGTATAGATACGCATGTACAGAAGTGTATCCGTCTTTGGGAAATACGTACTCCTCTTCAGGAAAGTTTTCCCAATTAACAGCTCCTCTGACCTAATATACAATTATTTATCCTATGCATGGAATTATACCCTATTCTCACAGGATCGGGTTGTATACTTGAGCATGCTACACATATGACAGTCAATTTATAAATAACATCTGAGATTACCCAGAATCATAAAACAGATACCCGACTACCCAGAACATGTATCATTTATACCTTAAAAAAGAATGAATTAAAAATCTCCTCCATTCCTGTTTATAAATTTTACAAATGCTTGCTTTATAACATTTCCATATTTTATCAAATATCATCTGCTGTTACAAATGCTCATTCCATTCTGAATTCTGCAATACCTATATCAGCTAGCTTAAATTGCGGTGAATTATAATCCTTTCTCTTACCTAAACCATTTGGCAGATTTTGAGCGAGATGCTTCCTTATATTTTAGTTTTCTAAATGTATGCCATTGTCGTTATGTTTGCATTGGTGTATGAGGCCTTAAAAACCATCATTAAGAAATGCTATGTGCTTTGATAAACACTATCTGTAAAGCAAGTCAATTTTAGCTGCTACTGTATCAAGGCTAAGATTCCTGACCCTGCATATAGCCATGTAGCTAGTAATATGTATTATCATGTACTATAAGATTTAATATGTAGCATAACTTATTGTTATTAATCAATTAAATGTTTTTGATCTATATTCGTAAACATGTGTTGATGCACATGAAAATCATGATTTCAAGACATAAGCACTTGCAGCAAAAATATAAATAACATAAATAAAAGATTTTGTCGCAGCAAAAATGTAACTAATATGAATAAAAAATTTTGTTGAAAAGTCGGTAATGGATAGGATTGATTGATGCTATAAATAAGGATAAATGACCCTAATGTTGTATGGCTTGTTAACTGTTATATACCTATATTAAAGAAACCAGAGATTTAGGTAAGTGATGGAGGCTTGCATGAGGATTCAGCTTTTATCCGACATGTTTCTCTCGTTAGCATGAAGTATTAACTAACGACCACTTACACCTCTCTTGATAGACATGCCTTTACAATATTTATACTGACAATGATTTCTCAGCTTTATTGGCTATAGGATGTGTTATACGAGCAAGCTACCTTAGCCGCGATGAATTTCTAGTGCAAGGGAGACAATCTCTTATTTGTAAGCAGATAGATTTTGATATTATTGTGCTTTTGGAATTACTTGTTACGTCTTGAGATATTTTCGTATCTAATGTTATACATGTAGGAGCAAGCTACCTCAGCCGCGATGAATTTCTAGTGCAAGGGAGATTATCTCTTATTTGTAAGCAGATAGATTTTGATATTATTGTGCTTTTGGAATTACTTGTTACGTCTTGAGATATTTTCGTATCTAATGGTATACATGTAGGAGCAAGCTACCTTAGCCGCGATGAATTTCTAGTGCAAGGGAGATAATCTCTTATTTGTAAGCAGATAGATATTATTGGGCTTTTGGAATAACTCGTTCTGTCTCGCAATATTTTTTAATCTAATGCAGTATTACTATCGTAAATCTTAATTCTAATGTGATTAATTCCATCATACCTTAAGACCTTATAACATATATCTAGCCATTGGTTACCAGTCAAGAATGTAAAAGTTATTAAAACCTTTCAAACTTATTTTCTGAATACATAATTATATACACTGCTACATATATACAAAACATCTGTATCAGTAGAAATGAAAATCTCAATCAATAGATAGAAAACATGGTCTTTGTATAAAATTAACTATGGCCCCTTCCCCTTTGTTGATTAATTACCAATATAGCAGTGAAGATTTGATCTTCACTAAGTACTGTAGCTGTGTGTGTTTAAATGGTCTACATTGTATGTCTCTTTATTAGACTAAAATCAAATGAAATCAATTAAATTTATATGAAAATTCTTAAATTCTAGTATCTAACTATACAACTGTGGCCAGTGTCAGATACTATTTAGAAATTTTATATATATACCATTATATAAATACATTATGTATTTTATCAGCAGAACTTGATATCTGCCGATAGGTTCGATAAACCAGAAAATTGATAGCCTTCGGGACATGCAATAGACTGAATATTTAATGTTTTCACTGTTATCTCGGCATTCATACATGCCATAGATTTGTCGATCAGATCTTGTATCCCATAATACAACCCCTACCCTATAATCATACACATTCAGTCAAGTTGGTATGGAACTTCTTGAGGCCCGGATGTTTTTTAGAGTCGGCAGGCTTATGGTATACCAGTTTATTCCATATCTATCACTGATATGCGGTGTACATATCAAGAGAATTGATAAAGATTCAAGTCAAGAGGAAATGACTCAACATCCTGATATCAATGAATCAAAAAATGGAAACCACAGCAACCAAAAAATAATGGAAAAAATATATAAATGATTTTTGAAGAGATAGGTTTATTATCTACATAAGATGAGGCCAGGGAAAGTATTTAGGTGTAATGATAATTTAATAATCTCCATGGCTTATTTGTAAACTTATGATTGTAATTCCCTAGTGTAAGGAAGCAGGATCTATTACAATGATAACAGGATATTTTCATATCCTTCTGACGCCTCTAGTTTGGATAGAGTTGTACAGAAATAGATAAGCTGATTGAATGGTTTATAATATTTTACATTTTTGGAAAAGATAAACAAAAACATAAAAATATGATAGGTGTTGATTTTGTACTTAAATATTAGATAAACAAAATCAGATATCTTATTATACCAGCTATGCTTCAAAAAATATAAATAAATGCTGTCAAATATATTGGAAACGAACAAACTAAAACAAACATCCTAAAACAGCTGTTAAATTTATCAATTAAAAATTAAAGATATAATAATATATAGTAAAATGGTAGATAAATCAACTGAAGAATTATGATATAAAGTGCTTGTAGTTAATATATATGCTATGTTCACTTTCCTGCCCAAAGCATCACCTCACCTCTTAGACAAGAAATTGACAATAAAATAAATTCATATAAGTTATTAAACCCATGTAAGGTCAGGGGGTAAAAGTGACCCTATAGATTAAAAATCAGTTGATAGCATTAAAAAACAATACTTCAAAGGCTTAAAAAAAGCAATGCAATAATGAAAAATTTTATTGGACAGACATCAGAATTATTTATCAGAAGTATTTTCAAGCTTGCTTCAGATAAGACTGCATTTGCTTCATCATATAATTCAACTGTTTATGAATAGCATGGAACATCAAATGGCTGCTAGGAAAACTGTTTATCTAATTATACTTCATATACATCTTTTCACCTTTTGACTTTAAAATTCCATTACAACTGATAAAAAATCATCAAATATATATGTGTAGCATGATTTTGTTACAATCCTGCATATTTAGGGAGGGTGGTAAATATGGTCGAAATGAACCCCGTTTTAAGAATTACCCACCCCTTCATGTTGCCAAGGAACATAATTGGTTGCTTTGGATACAAAAAAAAAACTTTCGGAAAGGGCAGATGCCAGCTTTCTGATCATAAGATAGAGTACAACTTCAGAGAATCTGAAATTAGTTTAATTTATTTGTCTGTATGTTTTCTCAAATAGATAGAATTTCACATATATTTAAGTTACTACCAACATCCTGTGGGGTTTCTCCGTTTTTAGCCTCCCCAGCTTCGTTTTTAGGAGACTGAATTAACAGCTGAAGGTCTGGGCTATTGTAAGGTGTTATAACAACAGGATGGATACATTTCTCATCCAGAGGAAAAACTCCACCATTTAGACTGTTTTGTTAAAAGTTATTAACAGTCGTAACAGGTGTCCGAATACCCCCAACTGTCCCTCCACATGCTAACCGGTAGATGATGCGTCCAGTCTGTGTTGTTTGTATTTGTGGACTCGCTGGCAAACTCACTGGCCTAATATTTTAAATTAAGTACAATAACCAGACGTTTATTTTGTGCTGATGTGGGAACCTTATAGGATGTGTATTCAGTATTTTGGGGATAAATAAGAATGGAACTTTGTCCTAGTGCGGTTCCTCTGGTGAGTTACTTGTACTTTATAAGATTAAGTGTTGTTGGCTATACATGGAACATAAGCCTAGTGTGGCTGCTGTGTGGTGAGTTACCTTCAAAGGTAATTTAAGGATACACACTTACATCTAAACAATGTCAAAATTTTCATTGAATCTTACTGATGTACAACTGGGATTTCCTTCTTTGCCTGTTCATTAGGTACTGAAATGAAGTTAGATAATAGTTATGGTCATTTCTTCTTTATATTGACCGTCAAGTTTAAATATGCCTGTCCTAAAACTTCAGTTCGATTAATTCTGGGCTTGTATATTACCCCTAGAAAGAATCGTAATTATTGTTAAGCAGAAAGTTTTACACATCAAACCATGTTTAACCCAGCTGACCACGGTAAGTTTTGTGTTGGATATATGTTTAACTTAATCAGATAATTAACTTATTCAGGTAAGACTTATTGTTAAGTTTATTCAGAACAGAGAAAATGGTTTGAAAAGGATTTATAAGCTCAAGGATGTAAGATTCAATTGTATTGTCTATCATTCTCGACATCTGTTTCATACAACTTTGGCCGTGAATTGATATAGTTGATGTTTACATGTATTGTTTTGTATGTCTAACAATGTCTAACATCAGATATATGCATCTTTAATTAATCCAGTTAATTACTTAAGCATAAGGCCTCCTAACATCAAACTCCTTATGGTGGCTATCAAGCCACTGTTGCTTGACTTACTCAGACCCTAACGAGATGTTCCACCTGTGTTACCATGGCAATGTAACACCTGCATCGTACAACAGTGTAATTGTTGATAACAGCAACGTGCATGTGTTCTATATTTAAAACAATTCTTGAGATCTTGAATTTCTCGAAAAAAGTTTAATTAAATTCTTATTGATGTCGGCAGAGTTTCTAGTAGTGATGTAATGCAAATTGAGTGTTTTTGTAACTTGATATCTCAGCACTAGCTCAACTTGTTTATCTCTAAATTTGTTTACTTTGTACAATATATATGTATGATTTTCTTGTCATGAATTTTAATGTGTAATAATAACCTTGTGAATTTGGACACTTCTAGATGAAAATGATTTAAGATTACATTGGAATATTATTGACATTATTGAATAAGCTGCTGGGGGAGAGTGTTTTTATATGGTTAACCAGATTAGCAAGGCTCCATAGTACCTCAAAGATACAGTTGTTAATATGTAGATATGATTATATAGGCAACATTTGCTGTAAGCCAGTGTGGTATTAGGTGACATAATCAGTTAACATGTCTGACATGATGGGAGGGTACAGTAACATCAGCATTTTAACTCTGTGTACCGAGTTCATTTTGAGACCAAGCCAAACAAATGTTCGCCTCAGTAAAACTGGTCTATACTTAGTGGTATATAAACCTTTGTCCTACGCTTTTTAGAAGATATGGGGTGACCTGCAATGTGAAATTTAGGTTTGGGATTTTAGACTAAGCGTTTGTGAGAGGAGAAACTTGTGATCCAGACTTGATTTGAATGAAGGGTTATCCACATGTACAATCTACTAAGGTATATGATCATTAATGATCGATCCTGATAAACACCTGCATATATCTGACATGCCTAGAAAAAAACCAGGTCAACCAATTATAGGGATTTGATAAGCCCCCAATTATGATGTAATGATTTACTTATTCTTTGCATTCATTTCTTTTTCGAGAAATACATAATATGATATGTTGGCCTAGAGTAGTGTTGGCCTATGATTGGGTCCACCTAATGTGACCACAAAGATGTGTATTGTCAGTGGTAAGATACATGCTAAAGGTCAGGATCCCTGGTGTAACCTAATGTGGGCAGATGTAAAAGGTCCCATTGTCTCGGCTTGTCGTCATTGGGAATAGGGCTCATCTGACTGATTATGTCTGCAGGATTTATCGGTATTTATCATGTCTGACTTATTTAACTGATTTGATATATACTGGGTACTTATCTTGTACATCTACAATATTTTGTTTGGGACGGTTTTGGTTATATATACATACAAATGTATCTCTATGTACAAGTATATGTATCATTACAAGACTACAATTGGATTATATACACTAATCACCAAATTTCACTAGGCCGTTTGTTTGGCTTGGTCTTGATTTGTTCTTGTCTGTTTTGGCTATGCGGCAAGTACCATGTTGACAGATATCATTACGTGTTGTCAGTATATGTAAACATAAAATAACATGTTGATACTGCTTGTTAACAGTTCTGCCAAGATCCACTCTGCAGCTAGCAAATCTAAAAAAATGATGCATCTCTGAACTGGTTAAGACTTTGTAAACTGGTATGAAAGGGAAATATGTATACAGAAGAAGATGATCATGTATAATTTATTGATGTGGGTTTCCCGTTATATACACTTTCAGCACATACAGAAGTGGTAACCGACGACGAGGACGGTTTACAACACGTGGGCATGGCCTCGGATATACCTTCAGAGGTGAAGAAAAAGAAGGGCCTCAAACGCTTCTTTGGCAAGTAAGTGTGATGGGGCATTAGTGTTGATATTTTTACCACTGAAAAAATTAAAGGTTGGATTTATATTATGGCATAATTAAAAGTAAAGATATTTGGCTAATTTTTGGTATGGATAAATATATTAGCTTAATAGAGAGTTTAACATAAATAGAACGCATCTTATGTTCAGTTTTTTTTTAGAATGTTAAAATTACATACAATCAAGAATTAATTTCATTGAACTAATGTAGTTCAAACAATTTTAATAGTCACAAATTACTGTACATTTCATTATTATGACATAATTAGAAGTCAAGGTTATTGGCTTAAATTTTTTATGGATAAATATTTGCTAAATACAGAGTGTAACATAAATATAATGCACCAGATATTCAATAATGTTTTTTACAATGTGGAACTACAAACAAACAAGAATTTATTTCTTTGAACTTTCAATAGTCACAAAGTACTGTACATTTCATTGTTTTGTAGACTTAAGAGGAGTGGTTCCCAAGATTTCCATGAGAGAGAGAGAGTAGAACAGTTCAGGAGAGGTGGAGTTAGAGCCACAGCATCAGGAAGGATAGGCTGGTCTAAGGAACTTAAATATAATGAGTAAGTCAATGAAATATCCACCTTTATATCTCATACTATTTCTAATGATATTGTATCATCCAATCTCCATGCATATTTGGGTTTGTGGTGTGTTTGTCTTTATACAATTTGGGACAAGTGGGAATGTCGGATGAGTCAAGCTCTTTCATGTCTAAAACAAGCATATGAAATAATTGAATATGGCTACTTAACGAGGTAATGTATTTGGCAGCATTATCATGGCTAAGTGTTTGTTACTCTGTTTTTCAAGGGGTTGGCTTCAGATACACCAGAGATATCTTGTGGCTCTAGGCTGTAGCCCCAGATGATACTTCAAAAATTGAAATATTATGATTTGTTTTACAGACAAATATGTACTTCAAAAATGCATTGGTGTACCTGATGTACCATGAAAATTTTGTAGAAATACATTTACTATATAGCCATTGTATACTTAATTCTGTTGTATTGTACAGTGACCTGCCATTCTCTCGATGGGACAGTGAGCGGGTGACTGCCTGGATGAATGATATTGGTCTCAACATGTATCTGGTGGAATGTCGGCGCTGGGTAAAGAACGGGGAGCAGCTCCAGAGAGCCAGCGCTCACGAACTGGAGAAGGTACAGCATATAACCTAATATATACTGTTACAATTAATGTAATGGTTGGTTTTACAAGCTTAAAATCTATACATTCTACTTCAGTAAACCGACTTTCTTTTGCAGCTACTAATTAAATTGAGCGGTTTTCATTTCAAAACAGGTTCGCAAAGATTAGCATTGGCGGATATAAAAATTGAATTGCAATTCATATCATTAGATTCTAATTCACGAAGATAGACTTTTGTGATTTTACATTCACAAAATTTGAGAAAGTAAATCGCACACAATAGAAAATTGATTTACAAACAGGTTTTTCAAACAATAATTGAAAATAAATCAGGATAAGCATTTATTAAGGGTAGTTGAAACTGTGGTATACATTGTTGTAGCTCCAACAATGGTCTTTTAGCCAGAAGCCTTGTATGGAATTTCTAATGATTTAGTCCTATTGAAACTAAAAATATTGCTTACAGGATATGGGAGTGAAAAACTGTTTACACCGGAAGAAGTTACAGCTAGCCCTCCAAGCTATCACAGCTAACTCAAAGGACCAGCTCAGTATCCTCGACCATAACTGGGTCACACGTAAGTCTATATAGTATCCTCGACCATAACTGGGTCACACGTAAGTCTATTTAGTATCCTCGACCATAACTCGGTCACACGTAAGTCTATTTAGTATCCTCGACCATAACTGGGTCACACATAAGTCTATTTAGTATCCTCGACCATAACTGGCTCACACGTAAGTCTATTTAGTATCCTCGACCATAACTGGGTCACACGTAAGTCTATTTAGTATCCTCGACCATAACTGGGTCACACGTAAGTCTATTTAGTATCCTCGACCATAACTGGGTCACACGTAAGTCTATTTAGTATCCTCGACCATAACTGGGTCACACATAAGTCTATTTAGTATCCTCGACCATAACTGGGTCACACATAAGTCTATTTAGTATCCTCGACCATAACTGGGTCACACATATGTCTATTTAGTATCCTCGACCATAACTGGCTCACACGTAAGTCTATTTAGTATCCTCGACCATAACTGGGTCACACGTAAGTCTATTTAGTATCCTCGACCATAACTGGGTCACACATATGTCTATTTAGTATCCTCGACCATAACTGGGTCACACATAAGTCTATTTAGTATCCTCGACCATAACTGGGTCACACGTAAGTCTATTTAGTATCCTCGACCATAACTGGGTCACACGTAAGTCTATTTAGTATCCTCGACCATAACTGGGTCACACGTGAGTCTATTTAGTATCCTCAACCATAACTGGGTCACACGTAAGTCTATTTAGTATCCTCGACCATAACTGGGTCACACGTAAGTCTATTTAGTATCCTCGATCATAACTGGGTCACACATAAGTCTATTCAGTATCCTCGACCATAACTGGGTCACACATAAGTCTATTTAGTATCCTCGACCATAACTGGGTCACACATAAGTCTATTTAGTATCCTCGACCATAACTGGGTCACACATAAGTCTATTTAGTATCTTCGACCATAACTGGGTCACACATAAGTCTATTTAGTATCCTCGACCATAACTGGGTCACACGCAAGTCTATTTAGTATCCTCGACCGTAACTGGGTCACACATAAGTCTATTTAGTATCCTCGACCGTAACTGGGTCACACATAAGTCTATTTAGTATCCTCGACCATAACTGGGTCACACATAAGTCTATTCAGTATCCTCGACCATAACTGGGTCACACATAAGTCTCTTTAGTATCCTCGACCATAACTGGGTCACACATAAGTCTATTTAGTATCCTCGACCATAACTGGGTCACATGTAAGTCTAGTCAGCATCCTCGACCATAATTGGGTCACACGCAAATGAGGCAATTTTATTTTAAATATATTGAGTTCAGTTCAGAATACCAGAATCTGTCATTTCCAAGTAAACTAGTATGTTTGTAATTATAAGGATGAGGGAACAGTAATATCTCAATCAGTAACATTACAGACTGCAGAACCCCAAACCTTAACCTGAAACCTTAACCCAACACCTAAAGGGAAAATAGTATGTAATATGTCCATGATGAGTTGAGACTGGTGCTGTATACAATTCTTTGTTTATCCATTTCAACAGGTTGGTTGGATGATATTGGTCTCCCACAATACAAAGACGTGTTTTATGATGCTAGAGTGGACGGACGTATGCTGCATTTCCTCACTGTTGTAAGTTTAACAGAATTGATATGTTTTTGTTGCCTTTTTGCATGCTTAATAATATCCTATATTTACATAGTGATCTGCCTTTACAGATAGGTAGTAATTGTAACGTCATGTTTTTATGAGCATAATATATACTTTTATAGGAAACAGCGTTAATATCGCTCACAAAATACTGACGTCACAATGCAGACCTGCCAACAAGGGAGGTAACTTCTCTTGTTTATGTAAAGAAGGAATAAAACTATAGAATGGGGAAGAGTTTCACTTTTATAAGGAGATACAAATCGAATTAACACCTTAAATGAACTTTGCTACTAACTTGCCATTCAGCATAATCAACTATTAAACCTACGATAGGTTCAATTTCTTGGAAACTTTGTTAGGAGATGCAAAACAACACAATTAGTAAATGAAGCAAGTACAAAGAATATATAACTATAAAATATGAAAAAAAAATGGGTAATGTGAGATTACCACCTGATGAGGCCTCGGCTATTAATTTGGCATCTATCATAATCATAATCAATTAACGTACACAATAATGTACTTCTTGTTACAGGACGACCTACTGGCCTTGAAGGTGACCAGCGAGCTTCATCATGTCAGCATTAAGAGGGGTATCCAGGTCCTACGCTCCAATAACTACAACCCTCAGTGTCTGAGACGGCGGCCCTCACCAGACGAGGTAGGCTGACACATTGGTTTTTAGGTCATATGACCCGAAGGGTCAAAATGACATATTGTCATCGTGCACCATCCGTCATTGTGCGCCATCCGTCGTGCGTGGTGCGTAAACTTTCTTTTAAAATGCTACTAGTAGGATTTTTAACCAAATTTGGCCTGAAACATCCTTAGGGAAGGGGAACAGATTTTGTATAAATGGTGACTCTGACCACCCTCCCTCTTGTTATAATTTGTGGAGATGATTTTCAGATGACTGTTAAGGCCCATGGGTCTCTTGTTACATTAAAGTTTCTTTGGCAACTTTATATTTTATCCGGATTATATATTTGTGTATATGATGTAGAGAATCCTTGTTGAAGAATACTTAATTTTATGGTAATTAGAGTGTCATGAAAGACATTAAACTTATAATTTTGAAGGTTGTACAACTCAGTATTTGACTTACCTCTTGTGAAAATATTTCATTGAGAACGATACAATGTTTATTTATAGGGACAGCTACAAAACATCCCTGGTGGAGTGGTGCTATGGACTAACCATCGTGTCATGGAATGGTTACGTACAATAGATCTGTCTGAGTACGCCCCTAATCTCCGGGGCAGTGGTGTGCATGGGGCCCTTATGGTGAGTAACAATATAGGGTGCCGCAGTATCAACATAAACGTCTAGTTATCGGTGTTGATTCCTTGGTTTTATAAACAGCCACCATGAAGATTAAGATGCTCATTTGAAAAGATTTTGTAAAACGTTTTGTTGGTTGTATGGTTGATTCGGTGCCAGAAATCACATGTTGTTTCATGAAAATCATTTAAAATGTCGCTTATTGGCTAGCCACAAAGGTTTGCAATGGAATATATACGAGATGGAGATTCTTTGATATTTGTTTTTCGTAGCTGTAAAATTACCTGCTTCTATTTGCCCAAACCATTGAAAGCATACAATATACTAAAGAGAAAAACATCAACAAATGATTTAAGTTGTTCTTTACTGTATTTCAGGTACTTGAGCCTCGGTTCAATGCCGAGTTGTTTTCACAGTTGTTGTCCATCCCTACAAACAAGACCCTACTCAGACGCCACCTCAACACTCACTTTGTAGCGCTCATTGGTAACGAGGTACAAATCAAGAAACGTGAGGCAGAGTCTTTGCCTGGCTACATACCTCTGGTGCTGAATGCCAAGGTTAAGGTGAGAACAGTCTCATGTTTGATTATGTAAAGCTTCTCCTTGAAATTAAAATTTTATTTAGTGTGTTAGTATCATTGGACCCTTTTTCCAGAATTCTTCTGTCGTGGCCAAAATATAAGAATTTGGTAACATTTAATATTAGTTAAGCTCGTTACCACATTAATTGAAATTCTTCTCATTTTAAAAGTTTTGTCCTTGGATAATATTTTCTTGGTAGAGACAGTTGGTAAGATTTAAAATTAGATTATAATTATCCTCTTTTACCAAAGGGAGACTTCTCTCTAATGCTTGACTTATTTCTTACAGAACCGAAAATTTGGTTTGTTTGGCCACAAGAGGAGTAAGTCTGACGCAGAGGCCGACAGTTTTATCTGTCCGATGGACAATGGCTTATCAAACGGAATGACACGCAGAGATAAGGAGGTAAGGAGGTAATTACCTTAGATGTTTAGATACTTAAATGTTTCTCCAATTCTTACAGTTTATTCATTTCTCTTTTTAGCAGCATGCTTAAAACAGCATTGGACTTGAATTCCTAAACAGAAACTTGAGAATTAAACATATACCCGATATCGATTATTTAATTGTTCCCCTGTATTCATTTAGAGATTGTTGCGTATCCATTTATAGGATTAAGGCATTATGGATGATGGGCAATTCTTTGTAGTATAGACTTTTATTTGTTAATTATGTTACCTTGCTGTTGATATTTTTGCTATGACTATCTAGAGGTATCTGTCTGTAGCAGGCATTCATTTAAGCAATTGAACACAGGTTCAGTGGCATTCATAGCCAGTATAGAGAATAGGTGGATAGAGACACAAATCTCAAATAGTAGATTTGCTCTGTTCAGGTTGGATTTCATATTTGTAATGAGTGCCAAATCTGAAAGACATTCTATGCTAATATTTACATGTGAGTTGCAAGCTTATGATGAAATCCAAAGGGAATTTTGCATTAAACGTTATAATAGCGCTCTAAGGTTATCATAGTGAGACTGCAGTGAAAATGTAAATATTGGTAAACATACATGGATTTTTTGAGATGTCATATTCTTCACATGTTTCATATCTAAACATTGAATACCTTCCTTTCACCTTGCAGATAACTTAGATATCAGAAGATACACAGTAGGATTATTAGATCAGATTAGTATGATTTAGTGTGGCTATTCTAATGTTAGCCGATCCCTCAGAATGAGCTTTTTGTTACGTCTGTTCGTTGCGTCGAGGAGTTAATCCGTCGTTTGGTGTCACATCGATCTTTATGTTTAACCGTCCCTAAACAATTGCATAAATCTTGTCTTCCGAATGGAATCGAATATGGAATTTGAACTTGTTTTTGTTATCACTTGACAAAGTGTATTCAAAGTTCATATGTAGTGAAGCCTGTTGTGATTGGTACCATGAGGAAATATTCACTCTGATTTCATCAGTAGTTTAGGTTGTCCCAGAAAAAACTTCAGGACAGCAGACAGTACTACATTTTGCTGTTTTTTGATCTGATTTTGTTCATTTAGATGAAAAACAATATCATCATTGAGGTGTGACAATAATACTAAAAACCCTTGGAATGACTCACATCAATTCCCTAGTTGTGCCTTACAGATTTTGAGGTTAAGAGATGTAAAATGATTATGATATGGACATAAGTGATTTTCATACAATACAAATGTAAAAATAAAATGAAAGCCAAAATTTTTCAGTATAAAGAATATATTGGACTTTGATTATAGCTTGAGACAGCTCTATGTCTACATCAAGCCATCTTTGATTTTGGGCATTCTGTTTGAAGTTTGTCAATTTTTTTAATAGTCATGTTTTCAAAAATTTTATCGAGCTAGATGAAGCTGGGAGTTCGCGGGGATAGTAAAGAAGTAGAGTGGTGTTGTACCCTATTACTGTATGGTCGTTGTGCATTGTCATTACTTCCTTGTGGTACCTGTTACCCAAGGTAGCTTTTAACTTTGGTCTTAGATGTTCTAGGGGTATGTATATAAGATGTATATCTAATGATATTCGCACACTAAACTAACAGAGACTGTATGTGTTGTTTTGATGATCTTCCACAATTTCTTGGCCTACACTCTTTAACTTCTATTATGTGAAGATATTTAAGTAGATAACTGTATATGCAAAGCCATAAAAGTGTAGTGTCTAACATCACTTCTAAAATCCAATCGTTTATATACAAATTATGTTTTGGTCCGTAGACGTTCAAATGTTTGTACAGAATTTGGTTTGATGGGTCTTAAGACTATGAAATTAAACTCTTGCATTACTGTTTATCAAAACTTACTAAATTAAAATGTATTCCACCTGAAAGATTTAAAAATAATTATTCCTACACCTGTATATTGGTTAAAAACGATGAACATTCAACAATATAACACAGAATCAAGGTTTTTGTTTTATTTTCATTTACTTTAGGAATGAATTTTTAAAGATTCATGAAGAAACTTAGAGGACTCCCTTGTTTTAATGGATCATGTAGATGTGTGACGTATTGTTTAGTTCTCATGATACGGAACAATTAAAATGTATAAAGAACAGAATTTGATCCAGATCATATTATCTCTATTCGATTTACATACACAGGACTCAGGAATAACTTAGCATATTTGGAAAAATTTTATTTATAACATGTCCAAACATAACAAAATAAACTGGGAAATACAGATGCATCAATCCCAACATTTCAGCTGATCACCGCAATGTGAGCTATCAATAAGAACATCCAAGTGGTGGTGGTCCGATTATGTTGATACATAGTTTTGAAGTCAATTATACATTACATGACATTTACCACTGGCACATAGAAAGTGATGTACTCTCCATGTTCTGCTTAAAGAAAATATATCGAAAAATACCACGATGCTTCAATGAAATTAATGATTGAATTATTAAATATGCCAATAACAAAACAAAGAACAGATATACACCATCAGCTATTCATTGTAGGACTGCTTTTTGTAAGGTTCAACTGAACAACCAATACAGGTCAATGTCTATGTGTCTTACAATATAATCATTGTAAACCAGATGTATCAATCATTATGATGATGGCAAATCTTGTTTGAGTATGCTATCTAGAGCAATCTGTTCTTGATACAGGTGCAATAGAACACCTTTCAGCTGCAATAGCCAGTATAATGCCAAGAGACCAAGCGGGAAAAGTGATACATTATTTTATCCATAGTGAGAATTTATGTTTCCATAACAAACAATTTTAAATACCAAATGATTAGCAAAGCAAAATAATCACAGTCCCAGTACGAAATTTCGCATCATTCCTCTGAACCTTGAGGTTTTACCAAGCACTGGGGGGCGTAAAATGTAAGATGAAAAAAAAATGTAAAAAGTATAAATGCACTGAGTGGTTTAAAAACCTCTTCTAAAATTAAACTGTCTCTTGGGGTGGTTGTGTATACACTACTCCAATATGATGGTTATTCTGAGCCAACTTGAGATTAATATGTTAAGAATTAACAGAGAAAGACTCGATCAAATCACATATCCTATAAAGAAGAAATAATGATTAAATGCCTTAATATTTGAAAAATAAGTGATTTCTTATGATTTGTATTTTATACATTTCTGGAAGTTCATAAAAATTTAATAACATATAAAAAATCTTGTAAAATGTTTTGTTACTGGAATGCAATAGTTAAATATTAAATTAAAATGTTAAAGGAAATTAAAGAAATAAATATCAAAGTATTTATAAACAAAACAAACCGCATACATCACAATAGTATTAAAACAGCAGCTGATAAAGTATATATTTATCACGAATATTAGATGGTTCTGAAAGATAATCTACCGATATGTGTCGGTATGGAACAGAGTGATATGTATAAATGATACAAAAAAATCAGCTGAGTGGGATTCAATAAATATAATTCATCCTGATCAAATTATGTATGAATTTTGATATCGCATGGCCTTTAAATATTGGCTACAATTTCTTATTCATCATCAATGAAAGTAACTTCTGGTAAATATCTCAATGAAAATGATTATATTAGTCAATAGATGATAAACAAATTATTCTAATGTTCGGAGGCTATGAACAAGAGTGCAACTTTTTGCATTTATCATATCTATTCCGTTTGTTAACAATACTGGTACCTTAATCAATGAACCTTAAACAATATCCTGAGTACCTGTAAAGTAATACATTTACTTACTAACCCCTGTTTTGTATAGGTGCAAACGGCAATAAATCTGTAATAAAGGGAGATAAGTTATGTAAACTGGATTTATCTTCATAAAAAGTAATAACATATGAGACATACTTATTATCACATTATCATCTGTAGGCATGACAAAAAAGGTGGGTTTGATGGACGGATAAAGGGGTATAGGCAACATAGAATAATTACAACAAAATTGAACCTGTAAAATAAAATAATTTCATCTTTCGTGTTGTACAGAAACAGATCATACATCTTTCAAGGTAATTTAAAACATGCTGAATAACTTTAACGTTTCAGTACATGTATTACATACAAATGTCAGAGTCGTCTTAATTAATCAAATTAATTTCATGTTAAGGACAGTGTTGTCAAATCATTAAAGATTACCTACCTCATAAAATAGTAAACAATAAGGTCAAATTAAACCAAAGTGTAAAACATAGCCCATAAGATCATTAAGTAGGACTTTGTCATGAAATATATCACTAAAAGTAATGTCTCCACAAAATCTTTGAAATTCTTAAATTCTGGGATTATTTTGGCAAAACCACACATTTTACCTCTATTCAATCTAGCACCTGTGTTTCTTTTATCATGTATAAAATCAAACTCTCAGAAAATATCCAATTCTGGTAATGTTGTGATGTTCTTGCCTAGTTGTTCCTCAGCTGCAGGGCAATCCAGCGACAGAGGTTGATAGGTACATCTTTAGAGAACAGCAGTACGTAGGTATTGAAGATGACAGCCTGGACTTTCACAGATACCTTGTTCTTGGATATACAGAGAGGCAGGAAGCAGGGAACTGAAGCATCTTTACTGTCCTGAAACATCACCATCTTTCCTGGTGCCTGCAATAACAGCAGCCACAGATTACAACAAACACACACTTACATGTGCTTTGCTGTACAAAGTTGTTAGAACTTACACAATGATTTTGCTGTGTTTTATCATACTTTTGTTCATTCACTATCCATACAAAACATGTCCATTATAAATCCTAACTTCAATTTGGGTGATAACCCATCAATTAAGAAATGAAACTAAGAGCGCTGACAAATTTCATGAGGATGTACGAATGGATATATGAGATGAAAATTATAATTTGACGGTAGAGTCCCCTCAAATTTCACCAACAGGGCATTAACAAGGAACATTTTACTAGACTGTATGAGATGTTTGACCTATACTTAATTTGTCCTCTCATAAAGATTTGCATTAACCATCTAGTTCGATAAAATATTCTTTAATTAACCCATGAATCATAAGACCAAATTGGTTGGAAATCAATTCTTGGACTACACAAATAATGTACAGTATGTTGATGCAGCAGCATTTATCACACATTGACCTTACTGGTTGACATAGCCTTTTTATAACATCGCTCACTTTTAATTACTGAATATATAATTACAGGCTTTATTTCATATCGAACATAAACTTACGGCATTAAGACAGGTTTTTGTGATGGGACTTCCAGCAGTATTAACGATGAAAGCTGTAGACCCAGGATTATCTTGATTGACGCTCTCCATCTTTTGGCGAAGAGCAGCCATTGCTTCCTCCTGTTACAGAAAACTCCATCATCTCTCAAAACATATACACAAAATGAATTCAAACTGTGTTGAATCCAATAGTCCACAAATTATGATAAGGATTTTCAAAGTCTTTACTTAGAGTTAGAAGAAACATTATCACACATATATTCATATCACGCCACTTTAGAAACAACCATAGCTGAGGTTTTTCCCACTAGACAGGTCAAATATATTAAAACATGGGAATCAAATTTTTAATGATTGTTTTTTTTTAATATCATTAAATGGGTTTACATGCACAATGTACAATGTATATGCTTCACCCAATATTACCATTTTCATGAAAATATCAAATACATTGTAACTATGAATCGGTACAGCGTAGAACTTGATTGAATTATTATAAACATTTCTTACATTCATTTTTGAAAAAAAAGTTGTTGGTTTTTTTTTCGTATTTTATTAAGAAAATTCCTATATTGGAAAAGCAATCTTGTAAGTATCTGAGACCAGTTTCACGAAAATTTCTTAATCTTAAAGATGCTCCACCGCTGACAAATAGTATTTTTTCACTATCAAAAACAGAAGCAGACGATTGAGTATATTTCTTCAGTTACAAAAGTTACTTACTTTACGCTATTACCACTTTTGAAAATTTGGAGCTTCTAATTTTACTTCAAGTTAAAAATATAAAAAATAATTAATTTCATCCCGAAAAAATTCTGTGGCACTATATCCTATATGGAATGAAGTACTGATTACGCATGCACTAAATGCAAAATAAATTATTTTATATTATTATTTGCGTTAACTAAACTTATACATACACGATTAAACTCCAATTACTGTTCAAATGATGACTATCGTTTATGCTCTGTCGGCGGTGGAGCATCTTTAAGGAATTCATTAACTTAAAATTCCTTATAGGAAGCATTACAGGAGTTAAGGAAAAACTCTTAAGTTAAGGAACCTTCCTTAGAAACTTGGCCCTAGTATGCATTGATTATGGTCAATTATGGTTCAATAGAGTCATACTCACTGGTTTCTGGTCAGTTGTACACAGATCATTTAAATGAATAGTTTGTACACCGATTGAAACCCCCATCAGTACTGATTGTATGTCCAGGTCGTTCTCACCTGGTATAAACAAAGAAACTCAGTGATTCATGTAACAGAGACACCAATTTGTTTTCACAATACTGTGATAAAAGTTTTGTTCAGTCAATGCACATGTAAATCTAAGCTAAACTATTATCATCCTTTAAAATTAGGTTGTAACTATATAATAAAGAATTCAAGGTAAATTAACTCCATACCGATTAGCTTATAACTTAAGATTTCAGAGTAAATTATGTCCATCCAGATTAGATTTTAACTTTAGATTTCAGAGTAAATTAAGTCCATCCAGATTAGAGATTATAACTTGAGATTTCAGAGTAAATTATGTCCATCCAGATTAGAGATTATAACTTTAGATTTCAGAGTAAATTATGTCCATCCAGATTAGAGATTATAACTTAAGATTTCAGAGTAAATTAAGTCCATCCAGATTAGAGATTATAACTTAAGATTTCAGAGTAAATTATGTCCATCCAGATTAGATTTTAACTTTAGATTTCAGAGTAAATTAAGTCCATCCAGATTAGAGATTATAACTTGAGATTTCAGAGTAAATTATGTCCATCCAGATTAGAGATTATAACTTAAGATTTCAGAGTAAATTATGTCCATCCAGATTAGAGATTATAACTTAAGATTTCAGAGTAAATTAAGTCCATCCAGATTAGAGATTATAACTTAAGATTTCAGAGTAAATTATGTCCATCCAGATTAGAGATTATAACTTAAGATTTCAGAGTAAATTAAGTCCATCCAGATTAGAGATTATAACTTAAGATTTCAGAGTAAATTATGTCCATCCAGATTAGATTTTAACTTTAGATTTCAGAGTAAATTAAGTCCATCCAGATTAGAGATTATAACTTAAGATTTCAGAGTAAATTATGTCCATCCAGATTAGATTTTAACTTTAGATTTCAGAGTAAATTAAGTCCATCCAGATTAGAGATTATAACTTAAGATTTCAGAGTAAATTATGTCCATCCAGATTAGAGATTATAACTTAAGATTTCAGAGTAAATTATGTCCATCCAGATTAGAGATTATAACTAAAGATTTCAGAGTAAATTAAGTCCATCCAGATTAGAGATTATAACTTAAGATTTCAGAGTAAATTATGTCCATCCAGATTAGAGATTATAACTAAAGATTTCAGAGTAAATTAAGTCCAGTCCATCCAGATTAGAGATTATAACTTAAGATTTCAGAGTAAATTATGTCCATCCAGATTAGATTTTAACTAAAGATTTCAGAGTAAATTAAGTCCATCCAGATTAGAGATTATAACTTAAGATTTCAGAGTAAATTATGTCCATCCAGATTAGAGATTATAACTAAAGATTTCAGAGTAAATTAAGTCCATCCAGATTAGAGATTATAACTTAAGATTTCAGAGTAAATTATGTCCATCCAGATTAGAGATTATAACTTAAGATTTCAGAGTAAATTAAGTCCATCCAGATTAGAGATTATAACTTAAGATTTCAGAGTAAATTATGTCCATCCAGATTAGAGATTATAACTTAAGATTTCAGAGTAAATTATGTCCATCCAGATTAGAGATTATAACTAAAGATTTCAGAGTAAATTAAGTCCATCCAGATTAGAGATTATAACTTAAGATTTCAGAGTAAATTATGTCCATCCAGATTAGAGATTATAACTAAAGATTTCAGAGTAAATTATGTCCATCCAGATTAGAGATTATAACTTAAGATTTCAGAGTAAATTATGTCCATCCAGATTAGATTTTAACTTTAGATTTCAGAGTAAATTAAGTCCATCCAGATTAGAGATTATAACTTAAGATTTCAGAGTAAATTATGTCCATCCAGATTAGAGATTATAACTAAAGATTTCAGAGTAAATTAAGTCCATCCAGATTAGAGATTATAACTTAAGATTTCAGAGTAAATTAAGTCCATCCAGATTAGAGATTATAACTTAAGATTTCAGAGTAAATTATGTCCATCCAGATTAGATTTTAACTTTAGATTTCAGAGTAAATTAAGTCCATCCAGATTAGAGATTATAACTTAAGATTTCAGAGTAAATTATGTCCATCCAGATTAGAGATTATAACTAAAGATTTCAGAGTAAATTAAGTCCATCCAGATTAGAGATTATAACTTAAGATTTCAGAGTAAATTAAGTCCATCCAGATTAGAGATTATAACTTAAGATTTCAGAGTATATTAAGTCCACCCAGATTAGATTTTAACTAAAGATTTCAGAGTAAATTAAGTCCATCCAGATTAGAGATTATAACTTAAGATTTCAGAGTAAATTATGTCCATCCAGATTAGATTTTAACTTTAGATTTCAGAGTAAATTAAGTCCATCCAGATTAGAGATTATAACTTAAGATTTCAGAGTAAATTATGTCCATCCAGATTAGAGATTATAACTAAAGATTTCAGAGTAAATTAAGTCCATCCAGATTAGAGATTATAACTTAAGATTTCAGAGTAAATTATGTCCATCCAGATTAGAGATTATAACTAAAGATTTCAGAGTAAATTAAGTCCATCCAGATTAGAGATTATAACTTAAGATTTCAGAGTAAATTATGTCCATCCAGATTAGAGATTATAACTTAAGATTTCAGAGTAAATTATGTCCATCCAGATTAGAGATTATAACTAAAGATTTCAGAGTAAATTAAGTCCATCCAGATTAGAGATTATAACTTAAGATTTCAGAGTAAATTATGTCCATCCAGATTAGAGATTATAACTAAAGATTTCAGAGTAAATTAAGTCCATCCAGATTAGAGATTATAACTTAAGATTTCAGAGTAAATTATGTCCATCCAGATTAGATTTTAACTTTAGATTTCAGAGTAAATCAAGTCCATCCAGATTAGAGATTATAACTTAAGATTTCAGAGTAAATTATGTCCATCCAGATTAGAGATTATAACTAAAGATTTCAGAGTAAATTAAGTCCATCCAGATTAGAGATTATAACTTAAGATTTCAGAGTAAATTAAGTCCATCCAGATTAGAGATTATAACTTAAGATTTCAGAGTAAATTATGTCCATCCAGATTAGATTTTAACTTTAGATTTCAGAGTAAATTAAGTCCATCCAGATTAGAGATTATAACTTAAGATTTCAGAGTAAATTATGTCCATCCAGATTAGAGATTATAACTAAAGATTTCAGAGTAAATTAAGTCCATCCAGATTAGAGATTATAACTTAAGATTTCAGAGTAAATTAAGTCCATCCAGATTAGAGATTATAACTTAAGATTTCAGAGTAAATTAAGTCCATCAAGATTAGATTTTAACTGAAGATTTCAGAGTAAATTATGTCCATCCAGATTAGGTAATAACTAAAGATTTCAGAGTAAATAAATTCCAATTTCATTTATGATTAATATAGCAAAACTATTCTTTTCTGCCCTACCCCACAAGAACCCTGCGACTCCACATAATTTTATCTCTTATAAAACATTTATTTCTATGTTTATAGGAACACAAAATGAATAACCTAAAGGTGTATTTCTGGTAATTTTCACCATCATAAACTCTCATAAAACATACAATGTGTGAATATGGATATGTAAATATGATGGTTCAGATCCATGAATGCACCAAAAAATACTGTTGATATAACGGTAAATGTCGCATGAAATATCACACGTTTTGAAAGAACCGCCACAGTCAACGCCATGTTTCAAACTTTCTGATAATATCAGAAAACCGAGTTGCATCACGTGACCGACATCAGCGATACCCTTATAGATAAAACACTCCCGTGCCGTATCACGTGGTCAATATTGGCAATACCTGTACAGATCTGAATAGATCAGAACAGTTTGGATACTTCAGAGCTATTTTAAATGTGTACACGTTAAAAATCAATATTTTAATTTAATTGTTTTATAACTTTGCGAACACGAACCTTACAAAAGTCGTTAACATTGTTCAAAACTTAGAGAGGCGGAGAAATATATGTATAACATTTTAAATACTTTTTCTATGCCAAAAATACAACAAGTCACAGACCATACAACTTTAAAGTCAACAATCAAACATTGGGATACATACTAAAGTTGAACAGCATGAGTGCTTTTGAATTTCCTAGTACTGAATACTCATGCTCTGCAAAGAAGTCACACAAGCTTGACAGAATGTCCTCAGCCTCTTTATCATGGATATCCACATACACTAGCCTGTCTGAGGACTTGAAGTACTCCACAAACATTTTGATGGCATTGTCAAAATTAGTAGCTCTGGTCTGAAAATAGGAATAATTCTTCTATATACCTCTAACAATTCAAAACATTTATTGACATTTTCTGTTGCAGGAAATCAGTATTGGATCAAATTGGTAGAGTAAATTAATATATAAATTGAACAGTTTTTGACAGGATGGTTGCCTGGCCGCCATCTTGTTTACAGATCGGTCTCAAAATGTAACACTGACCTTGGTTCTCACAAAGCTGACTTCATCACTAGCTGCTGGTTGCTGTTTGTTTGGGTCTGCAGCATCTTTGACAGCAGCAGGCTTGGAAGTGAGGTCTAGCTTGGCAGCACACTGATTCTGATATTTCTTGATGATTTTGTTAACAGGCATCGCTAAATGTATCCCACAGGAGAATGGATACTGCAATCAGGAAATTCATATATGCAAACCAGAGATCTCAGTATGATGGTAATACATCCCCCATTGAATGTACGTAGTCCTTATTGTACTTGACCATCTCTATAGTAAGACCCTGATCATTGGAATCTGTCTTTACGTCTCACAGAGTTATCCCCCTTGCGAGAAAAAATATCAATTTTGACATCATTATTTTGTGAGAAAATATGACGTCTGAAATATATCACAATAAATATTTACCCACTAGCAGTGCAGATAACTCTTTAATAAGCAAAGAATAACCTACATATCAAACACGAAAGGTTTTACGAATGTGTGGTTTATCTGTATGATTATAGAAGGCAAATCTAAAGCCCATTAATAACTATCAGAAAACAAGAACAAGAGCTACTTTTAGAATGCCATTTTTGACACTACAGAATAGTTGAATCTAAGAAAGGTTAAGATACAGACATTTCGTAAAGTTAACAGTTTATTGAACTCCTATTAACTGTCAGTTGGGGTTCAACTGTCAACCAAGCGGTGGATGCCGTAGTGATTATATGCCAGGACATCTATAACCACAAGGCCACTACTAAACATATATCAGTTTATAGAACATGTGAATTGTAATAATTGGTTAGTGTATACATAGTTTAATATCCAGATACACTTACCTTGGTTTCAAAGTACTTGAACTCATTGTTACAGTCCTTGATAAAGAGGTTAGATGATAAGAGTAACTTTCTATTAGGAATTAAGTCCAGTAGATAACACTTTGATGGATCAGCCTCATCCAGGACTTTTGTCACCTTTTTCAAACACTGATCCAGTCTAACAAACTCAGGATTGGCCTGTAAGGAAACGGTCAACAAATGTTACTTTAGATCTGTTGATTGATTCATCGCAGCAGAATCTCAGCCATTTCTCCCCAACACTGCTAAACTTTGACATCCTACTATAAATCCTAACAGGTGAACAAATTATATATGTTAAAACTTGTTTCTCAGGGATCATTCTAGCTCTGATATATTACTGTTTATGTGTAAATTTCCCCTCAAGGAATGAAATCCCCTCTGGCCTAAAATTCCCCTGGAGATTTGAAAATTCCCCATTTGAAGATAAAAAATTTCCCCTTTGACTCATTTTTCATTATTTTTGTTGTTGCAAATTTCTTTTATATTTATCATACAGCTACTGCATATTTTATGATAAACTCAAATTTTTCTTTATAGAGCTTAAAATCTTGTTTTACTAAATCTAAAAATAAAATTAGTTGTTTTACAGTATTTTTTCACCAAAATTAATATAATTTTGGACCAAAATAAGAAGATTCAAATTCCCCTATATTTCGCCAAATTTTCCCTCTATTTTGAAAAAGGGTAGTTTCCCCGGAAACCTAGATTGATCCCTGGTTTCTTTTCAACTATTAGAGAATAGCCAATGACTTTCTTGAATAGCCAATGACTTTCTTTTCATATATTAGAGAATAGCAATTGACATGTACAAAATGTACAAAATTATATTACAGTCTTTATCTATAAAGAGGAAATATATATATTTGAACAAAAATGGAAATGATTTAATGATAGATTTAATGTGGACGTCTCATTTCTCCCAAAGTTTACAAGGATATATGTCACACTTATTCCATACTTTACAGGGATTTATATCACACTTATTCCATACTTTACAGGGATTTATATCACACTTTTTCCATACTTTACAGGGATTTATATCACACTTATTCCATACTTTACAGGGATTTATGTCACACTCATTCCATACTTTACAGGGATTTATATCACACTTATTCCATACTTTACAGGGATTTATGTCACACTTATTCCATACTTTACAGGGATTTATGTCACACTCATTCCATACTTTACAGGGATTTATATCACACTTATTCCATACTTTACAGGGATTTATGTCACACTCACTCATTCCATACTTTACAGGGATTTATGTCACACTCATTCCATACTTTACAGGGATTTATGTCACACTCATTCCATACTTTACAGGGATTTATGTCACACTTATTCCATACTTTACAGGGATTTATGTCACACTCATTCCATACTTTACAGGGATTTATGTCACACTCATTCCATACTTTACAGGGATTTATGTCACACTCATTCCATACTTTACAGGGATTTATGTCACACTTATTCCATACTTTACAGGGATTTATGTCACACTCATTCCATACTTTACAGGGATTTATATCACACTTATTCCATACTTTACAGGGATTTATGTCACACTCATTCCATACTTTACAGGGATTTATGTCACACTCATTCCATACTTTACAGGGATTTATGTCACACTCATTCCATACTTTACAGGGATTTATGTCACACTTATTCCATACTTTACAGGGATTTATGTCACACTCATTCCATACTTTACAGGGATTTATGTCACACTCATTCCATACTTTACAGGGATTTATGTCACACTCATTCCATACTTTACAGGGATTTATGTCACACTTATTCCATACTTTACAGGGATTTATGTCACACTTATTCCATACTTTACAGGGATTTATGTCACACTTATTCTATATTTTACAGGGATTTATGTCACACTCATTCCATACTTTACAGGGATTTATGTCACACTTATTCCATACTTTACAGGGATTTATGTCACACTCATTCCATACTTTACAGGGATTTATGTCACACTTATTCCATACTTTACAGGGATTTATGTCACACTTATTCCATACTTTACAGGGATTTATGTCACACTTATTCCATACTTTACAGGGATTTATGTCACACTTATTCCATACTTTACAGGGATTTATGTCACACTTATTCCATACTTTACAGGGATTTATGTCACACTCATTCCATACTTTACAGGGATTTATGTCACACTCATTCCATACTTTACAGGGATTTATGTCACACTCATTCCATACTTTACAGGGATTTCTATCACACTTTTTCCATACTTTACAGGGATTTATGTCACACTTTTTCCATACTTTACAGGGATATCCTGGGGTTACTAAAGAAAAATCTATCTTACCCAGGGAGATGTAAGACAGCTCACACGCACTAGAGAATTATGTATGTAACTTCATCAATTTTGACACAAAAGCTAGAAAGAAACCAGGGCTTTAGGCAGATTAGCAGATTCCTGAGTCAATTACAATTTCTAAGAAATCTGAAGAGTCAAAACATATAGACATGTGCTTTAAACTCAAGGGTCAGATCTTATTTTGGGGAGCCAAAACCATACTCTCAAGGGTCTACTGGATCAGTACTCTGAGCAACTGAATAGTCATCATTTTTGTCAGTATGTGAGAAAAATAATCAAACTTGGACCTGTCTAGCTAGTGGACAGAAATATCTCAACCCGAGTGAAAGATTTTGGATGGTCTACCTGATATTAAATAGCACTTGAGCTCTGTCACGAAATTACACAAAAATTACAGTTTCATGAAAATATAAGTGGTTTACAGTACCCATGTAGGGGCGGTTTACAGCATATGGAGCTACAAGTATATAATTACTGTGACTAGCAAATAATACCAGTATTTACAACATGTGTTGTTACCTTGATCAATTTATACACATTTGCAATGGTCCTTGGCTCCTCTGGTTCTAACTCATCTTTTAGGCTCTCCAATAAAATGGATTCTGCATTTAATATTTCAAATCCAAAGATTTGAGACAAATCACGTAATATCTGGCCTTTCTTGCTTCCAGGGCCACCTGCAAATATAAAAAAAACCACAAAATTGGACAAAAACTTGTTTACTGAGCATGTGTATTTTACACTTTACTTAAAATTAAATAAATAGGTGTTAAATACTACCTATAATGATCTAGGCCATGGTTTGAGCAGTATCAAAGTCAACAAAGATGGACACAAACAGTTATCTGTCCACAAAAATGCTCTTTCCTGGTCCTCAAATGTCAGAAAGATTATCTAAAACTTTACTCTTATGATGTTGAAATTAGGTATAACAGTTTTAGTGAGTAACTGGATTAGAACAAGGATAAAATGGAAAGGAGTTCCATGGAATAAAAAGTGGATTTTACACCAGAAAGTTGCCTTATTCGCCCAAAACACATTTTCCTTTATTTTGAAACTGTAATATTGACCTTTAACTTTTGGACCCAATAAACAATTGTAACAGCTGTAGGCTGATCATTCATTAATTCAGGGTCATAAATTATTATCACCCTGCATACACCTATGTATGGACAATGCCACCATTGACACTGACGTCGATGATAAGGTCATAGCATCATCTGGTAATTGCTGTATTATCCTTTGATGTAAAACAAATGTCATTATATACTTTCTCAATATTAGCCCTCTTTATAAATGTCATGATATAGTTTCTCAATATTAGCCCTCTTTATAAATGTCATGATATAGTTCTCAATATTAGCCCTCTTTATAAATGTCATTATATAGTTCTCAATATTAGCCCTCTTTATAAATGTCATGATATAGTTCTCAATATTAGCCCTCTTTATAAATGTCATTATATAGTTCTCAATATTAGCCCTCTTTATAAATGTCAGTATATAGTTCTCAATATTAGCCCTCTTTATAAATGTCATTATATAGTTCTCAATATTAGCCCTCTTTATAAATGTCATTATATAGTTCTCAATATTAGCCCTCTTTATAAATGTCATTATATACTTTCTCAATATTAGCCCTCTTTATAAATGTCATGATATAGTTCTCAATATTAGCCCTCTTTATAAATGTCATTATATAGTTCTCAATATTAGCCCTCTTTATAAATGTCATTATATAGTTCTCAATATTAGCCCTCTTTATAAATGTCATGATATAGTTCTCAATATTAGCCCTCTTTATAAATGTCATTATATAGTTCTCAATATTAGCCCTCTTTATAAATGTCATTATATAGTTCTCAATATTAGCCCTCTTTATAAATGTCAGTATATAGTTCTCAATATTAGCCCTCTTTATAAATGTCATTATATAGTTCTCAATATTAGCCTTCTTTATAAATGTCATTATATAGTTCTCAATATTATCTCTCTTTAATTCTGATTATGTATGGCAAATCAAAACTGAACACTTATACCAGTATATATACATGCTCTGTCTATACATATGACTTCCAATGATGGATGCTTTTATGATTTCTATATTACATAAAGTGAAAATAAATCAATACATTTAACAATCGATGTAAGATCGTCGCCCTCATATCATTAGGTAATGGCTTATCTGCTGTCTTTAATCTGCTGCTGACTGGCACAAATATATTGAAGTAATACACTTGTTGACATTAAACAGGGTTAATCAGATAATAAACTATCCATATTCAACATCAAGAAATCAATGGTGAAGCTAGAGATCTATGGAGCTTATATATGAACCAAGGCTTGGCTACATTTTGTGTTCAATGAATGTATAATATATATGTTGTGATAATGATCAGATTATAATGTCACAATTAAATACAATGGTGTATGGTCACGATATTAACAAAACAACTGTTTTCCCATCAAGAATGCATTTACATAATTACATTATGACGTTACAATTAAATAAAATGGTGTATGGTCAAGATATCAACATAATACCTATTCATTGAAATCTGTGATGATTTTATCACCTGAATCAAGTTTTATCTCTAATTATCGTTTAGATATCTGTTTTAATATATAACAATCAAAGTGCCAAGGCCACTCATAAATGCTGTGAATGAAGGACTCAAACAAAGGAATAAAAGAATTGGTTTATCATATATATATACATGTATATTAAATTTAGTTAACATGTTGTAGAACATTGTATTTATTTAATGTACAATGTTGAATTTTGGAGTTAAACAAAAGATATTTATTATTTTATTATAATTAAAGTTGATTCAACCAGTTACCACCATAAGTTAAATAGGTTAAAAAATAATATAAACTTTATTTATTTTACATCGATTGAGAAACAAGTTATACAACTTATATAAATCACTCTCGATGGCCCAGATGTAATTAGCGCGCGAGGGGTCTTAGTGTGGGAGGAAACTGGAGTGCCCGGAGAAAACCCATGTGATCGGGCAGGTGTCCTGTGACCTTTTCACGTCCATGCCGAGGATCGAACCCCCGATCCCCCGGCCGGCTAGGTGAAAGGCGAGCAGCTTAACCACTACACCACCCGATCACCCGGGTTAAATAGGTTAATGACTGTAATATATTTCATATCTTAAAATTTCTTATTTCTGAAATAAGTAGATTTATTAAACCAATAAATCTGGTAAAAATCTGAGTGCCATTTTCGTTTAATACATATAAGTAATCTATATACACATGTTAGTTAATTACTGAAATTATCAATTTCACCAATGTCTCTTTAAAAGAAATGAAAAAAAGTTAATTAATATCCATATAATAACAACAGAAATATTGCGATTTCCAGATTATGTAGTGATTTCCTTGTTAGAAGGACTAACATGGCTGCTTGCAAGTGTATCACTTTGCTATGCCGACTTTTGGCTTATAAATCATGGCCAAATTCTTTTGTCATATAAAAAGTCATAATTTGGTTACCTATTACAACAATCCTTTGATGTTATGAAACATTGTTGCAAATATGTTGTGTATGTTTGTTTAAACACGGCTTGAACAAGTCGAACAGCAAGTGCTATGCAGTGCAATTTCACTACGGTAATATAAAATAAAGGAAGGCAACTTGAGCTTTAACATCTCTAAATGGAAGAGAGCGTAGTAATTTCATCAGATATACAGAAGTTCGGTTACGGCCGTACATGTTTTCAGAAATAAAGAAAGATGGAATTAATGTTGACTAGAGATTGACCATGTATAATTTCTATATGTATTTGTTTGATTTGATTTTAATTAAATAATTAAAAGGTAGCTATAAATAATAAATTCCTGAAATGAAAGGCCTAATAGCAATGACGTTTAAAGCAAGGCAACTCGAGATTTCACATCTCTAGGTGGAAGAGAGTGTAGTAATTGCAACAGATGTAGTTCGCAAAGTCAACCAAATAAAAGACTTTTGCAAGCACATTAAAATCTTATTTTTTTGCATAAATCATTAAAACAAATATAATTAAACATTTTTATAGCATCAATTTTGTACCATTCAACTAGATAGAAAAACTAAGAAAATCTACTGCGGAGGAATAAATTAAGAAGGCGTGTGTGATTTTCGAAAATACGCAATCTCTGAACCAAGATCAAAACGAAATAGTTCTTAAAGTAAACATTGGAAAACATTACTGATTGCTTAATTGTACATATCGTTTATCGTTGTGACAATTATTGAACATGTGTGTTTTATTCTATACCTTCAATTAGGGTGAGAAAGTAACAAAACAGTATTTATTTTTCATTGCGGATTCTTATCATTGTTTTGATGTGCTCAGACTCGCTTAGCGTACCTATGATTGCTGTTTCACAGCATCAAAAATCACACTTTTCAACCATAATATGATATACCTGTCTATACTGTGCGTGAAATACATTTACATGACAAAGTATGATTCAATAAAACATCAGTTTTCCTTTTACGCATTGGTGAAACACTCTGTTCCGTGGGCAACTTGTATTTTTGGATTATTGGCCATGAGTTGAACACCGAGCAAATATACTAATCACGTACGCTCCCCCAAACGAATTTCCCTTTAGCGCTCATTACCAGTCAGAAGAGCGGCAGATTAGTAAGTCTAGGGTCGTGGGTTTGAACAAAACCTACTGGCGGCACACCTCTCTCACCCTGTAACAAGTAATATTACAATGATCAATCAAGCCAGAACAATGACCTACCTATATATGGACAATGTTTTAGAAAATAAATGAATGTCTGGCTAGATCCTGTGATAATATCAAAGCATATATAGAACTAATCAACACTTCTGAAGTTATTAGCATATGAACACGGTTTTTATATGGACATTATACCAAGTTTCAGATGCCTTATACATATACAATGTATAGTACTAATTACCAAGGCTACATGTTATTTGTACAGCAGGTTATCAATTAGGTCTAAGACCATAATCTCAAAAGAATTAATCAACCCTCAAATCAATATTTATCACTTAGTGTGTCTAAATCAAATCAGGACCTCCAAAGAAGTTATGATCCACACACAAGTTTCATTTCCTCTTTGGAAGCTTCACTAATATATATTGTTTATAAGAAAACATCATTTCAGAAAGAGATCAATGATTGAGATGGTTGAAAGTCTAAAACAGGCATTCTAAATGGACATTTAATCACCAATTAGAATCTTACATATATATATCCTTCATATCAAACCCTAAAGGAAGATTTTGACCATCTACACAATTCACACCAGACAGACTCATGTTTGACTTTTCTCCCATACTAGCACAAACATGAGCCTAAACGGTCATCTGACCATTGATACAATATATATCACAGTCAACTTATCAACTTTTCAACTTGTTAAAATATTGTATACTAGAAAATTTCCAGCAGTTGTAAGTTTGAAAGTCAAGGTCATTCGTTTAAACAAAATTGGTAGCCCTTCATTCACACGATTACAGCTTAATATGTTTCTGCATAAGAACAATGAACATTACATTGGAAATTAATTCAAATCAAAACAAAGTTTTCCTGACCCTTCAGGTCAGATGACCTAAAAAGAATGTTGTTTCGAAGTACTTAAGTTAACCAGCCACCATCAGAACCAAGTCAATATGCATAAAAATAAAAGAGGTTGGTGATTACCATAAAATGTGTCATATTCAGGGATCATTTTGGAAGTTAGTGATTAGTAATTAGTGCCCCTCCCTGGTCTGGAGAATTAGGAGTAGAAGTTTTACATGTGAATCACAACATAATATTGTGTCTCAAGACATAGATATATATATCATATATGTGTGTTCACTGTAACAGATTAATGTGTCATGAGTACTGAAAGACTTACTAAAATATGGCTGACTTCTTTCGTCCACAACTTACATTTTAGTTCACTAATAAGTGCCCCCTTTGTTACAATTTGTTACATCTCCAACCGTGTGAACAAAACAAAATTGTCAAATTTTCGAGGCGATCTGCCGCTTTATCAAGACATACAAAACGAACACGATTACATAATAGGATACGAACAGTAATGCGGTACTAAGTAGACAAATATTAAACTATACAGCACAATGGAGTGCAATTTACCCTTCGGCAGCCGAAGGCCGGATCTACAAAAATGTATCCATGCTGTTCGGCAGAACACTAAAATATGAGCGATGACTGGAAAGCATGCCACGTGTGACATCAAATGTGTGGCGAAATTTACATATAGTGCTCATTGCAAATTTAGTCGCCTTTCTTCTCGGTGTGTTGACAAAGAAGCAAAGTCCTAAATTTAGTCACCTTTTGCTGGGCAGCTTATGTAAAGGATCGAAAACGCGTAGAACAGAACTGAAAAATTTAAGGATAATTAATTGAAAAGCAAGTGATCAATTGATGTCAATTAGTATATTTAACGTTCGTTAATGCCTTTGGGATAGCGGGTCTGTAGAAAGGTTATCCAGAATCTCTCTCTCGATCGACGCTTGGTTTGTGTCCAGTAGGAACAGTTCTCAATTGCAATCACCTGCATGTCTTTCCAACTATGGATGGGTAAGTTGAAATGTCTGGCAACCGGATAGTCAGGTTTGTTCTGTTTGAAAGACCAGCTGTAAATGTTGATTCTGACGTTGAGTGGACCACCGGTTTCCCCAAGGTATTGCATTGTGCATTTCCTACATGAGAGGAGGTAGATGACATTGCTGGATTTGCACGTCAGGTTCTGTCGGATGTTGTATGCTCTGTTGTTGATAGCACATTCAAATGTGTCTGTGGATGCTGATTATCAAATACAAACATGTACACCCACTGACGAATACAATATCTGTGTTACTGGTTGTGGTATATTGTACATCATATTAACACCTAATGATTAACCAACAATAAACTGATATACCCCATAGATATATATAGATCACACAATACAGCTTCTCTTTATAGTAACTGTAAGCATGTATGTGTGCCAATTATACATCATGAAAGTATCAAATTTAATTTGTGCACACATTGTTTATGATTATTAAGCACGATACTTTCATCTTGTACGATCATGGATGGTCAGGATGTTCAACTTTTACACGAATCCTGTCTACCCACAGCATATATGGATGTGCCCATTATTTACGTTAACGAACTAATGTGCTGTTATTTCGCATGTCTATTATAAAATCAATAATGTCTTCCTTTGCTAATGGCACAATTCTAAAATTACCTTCCTAACGAAGAAGTTCCAAATACAAGATACATCAAAGTACTGAAAGTACTAAATGGCTCGGTCTCGATATTAGGAGGAATATATTTCTAAGGTCAATACTACTGTAGTTTTGTACAATAAGAAATAAATTTGGCTGGTGTTCCTTCCAGTTTGGACTTTTGAGGATTCCTTGGACACCAAGGTGTAAAATAAGAGACACATACTAAAATCTTGGAAGCCCATTCTAATATTTCCTATGATGTTATATGTCAAATGATTTTATAACACCTTTAGCATTTTCCTTGTTAATTTGATGTTAATGAAAATATCCATTCTTAATGACTATTGTCATCAAGTTCCTGGGACCACAGTATCAGTTAACAAGTATTGTTTTGCAGCAGAGAAAGACAAGGGGCATACTTTTCTATGCCAAAATGTCTTAAATATAGAATATGTCTGTCCTCTAGAAGACTTATCAATATCACCATGTGATTTTGAATAAATTGGTCAATTGGTATACTTTTAACAAGTTTTGTAATTATTCTTTTGTAAAACAGCAAGTTGATTGATATACATTGTATCCGAACTTCAATTCAAACCGGGTAACTTGTTAGCTCACCATAGACCATGAAATTGTTTGTACACTTTCTTAACTTCAGGATCGTTTTACAAAATTACAAATGAATTTTTCTACAACATTTTTTATTTTCAAATCCCCATACCTCTGATGAGTAAAATAAAACTGTCATTACAAGTGAATCAAATATTTTCAGTTTAAGATGAACAGGAAGAGATACATTCCTTTATTTCTTATAAACAGCAAACACCGATTTAATTGTTTGTTCAGCAGGTTTTTCCCCTTTCTTTAAAAATGCTACCACTAGTCTAACATTATTGTCTCTACCTAGATATGTAAACAATTCTTATAAATCTAATTCTGTATTCCATAACATCAACTGGTGTTGTGGTACCGATTTACGTCTTGAGAATATCACAATTTTTATCTTTCTGATATTAAGTTCTAATTTCCATGTTATGCAATATTGTTAAAATTCATGTAACACTTGTTGTAGACCATCAGATATTTCTGATATCATAACAGTGTTATTGGCAAATAGTATGATAAAAAGTTTGGGATACATTCCAATATCATATACCGTAAAAACTGGTTTAATTTTGCGCAGGTAATTTTTAGGGCTGAAAATGCTTAAAAAATCTACTATCAGTATATTTTGCGCATCAACAAAATGGGGAAAACAATGTCCAGGGAGTGCCAAAACCGATGTATGAAGGTGACAATTTCAATGCAAAATATTCCCCATAAATGCTTGACAACTTGCACAAAAAGTGTTGTATTTAGAAGAAATAACATATGAAAACCTCATTGTGTTTGTTTTCTTTTATTGGTCACCGTAACCTGAAACTGAAATATCTAGCAGATGTCCAAAACATTGGCGGTCTGGTCCGCCGTACTCCGTGCACATGTCAATGTTTTGAGATATTACACATGAATAGTAATCAGGAATATTTGAAAAGAGTAGAATATATTTACTTAAATTGGCACAATAAGTAATTAGTGTGTTTGAGATCATTAACAATCAACAGCAACCAGCTAGCGGATACGTAGTTTAGCTTGCAACAATCACAGTGTGCATAATTTATCAAGATTTGTAAGACAAAATATTCTTTTCCACCAGGTAAGATTCTAAGTCATAAAGGTAGATTGAAAAAAGGAAGGGAGATAAAATAACCAGATAAATATTTGTTGCGGGATCAGACTGGGTTGATTATCGGCGATCAGGTAGCTCAGTCGGAAGAGCTACATTTTCTTCTCTCCTGTTACAGAATTGGCACCCAACTAAATAACCAACAGTTGTGGTGTTTGAAAGGGTCTCGTATGTATTCAAAACAAGAGGCCCAGAGGGCCTGTATCGCTCACCTGGTTTTTTGTTAGTAATTATCACAATACTCTGACAATTAGAAAAATAAGCAAAATTGACTCCCAAAGTTTAATTTTGAATCACAACCATACAATGATGCTATTGATACCATACAAATATGCTATCCAATACATAGGTTCAGAGACAAAGTAATTTATATGAAAATAGTAGCCTAATTGACCTTTTTGACCTCGCATCTATTGCCGTTTAAGGCCCCAGGGGTCAGCCCTATCATTTGTACAATTTCAAATCCCAACCCTATTAGGATGCTACCATTGCATTATAAGTGCTCTTCCATTCTTAGTTGCAGAGAAGAACTCGTTTATATGGAAATAGCCAAATTGACCCCTTTTGACCCCACCCTTCAGGCCCCCTGGGGGTCAGCCCCATCATTTGCAAAATTTTGAATCCAAACCCTATAAGGATGTAACCATTGCATTATGAGTGCAATCCCATGTTAAGTTGCAGATAAAAAGTCATTTATATGGAAATTGACCACTTTTGACCCCGCCCCTCAGGACCCGGGGGTCAGCCCTATCATTTGCTCAATTTGGAATCCCCAGCCTACAAGGATGCTACCATTGCATTATGGGTGCTATACCATGCTTAGTTGCAGAGAAGAAGTCATTTATATGGAAATAGCCAAAATGACCCCTTTTGACCCCGCCCCTCAGGCCCCCGGGGGGTCAGCCCTATCATTTGCACAATTTGGAATCCCCAGCCTACAAGGATGCTACCATTGCATTATGGGTGCTATACCATGCTTAGTTTCAGAGAAGAAGTCGTTTATATGGAAATAGCCAAATTGACCCCTTTTGACCATGCCCCTCAGGGCCCCCGGGGGGTCAGCCCCATCATTTGCACAATTTGGAATCCCCACCCTATAAGGATGCTACCATTGCATAATGGGTGCTATACCATGCTTAGTTGCAGAGAAGAAGTCATTTATATGAAAATAGCCAAATTAACCCCTTTTGACCCCGCCCCTCAGGCCCCCGGGGGGTCAGCCCTATCATTTGCATAATTTTGAATCCCCACCCTATAAGGATGCTACCATTGCATTATGGGTGCTATACCATGCTTAGTTTCAGAGAAGAAGTCGTTTATACGGAAATAGCCAAATTGGCCCCTTTTGACCCCGCCCCTCAGGCCCCGGGGGGTCAGCCCCATTATTTGTACAATTTTGAATCCCCACCCTATAAGGATGCTACCATTGCATTATGGGTGCTATCCCATGCTTGGTTTCAGAGAAGAAGTCGTTTATATGGAAATAGCCAAATTGACCCCTTTTGACCCCGCCCCTCAGGCCCCCCGGGGGTCAGCCCCATCATTTGTACAATTTTGAATCCCCACCCTATAACGATACTACAATTGCATTATGAATGCTATCTCATGCTTAGTTTCAGAGAAGAAGTCGTTTATATGGAAATAGCCAAATTGACCCCATTTGACCCCGCCCCTCAGGCCCCCGGGGGGTCAGCCCCATCATTTGTACAATTTTGAATCCCCACCCTATAAGGATGCTACCATTGCATTATGGGTTCTATCCCATGCTTGGTTTCAGAGAAGAAGTCGTTTATATGGAAATAGCCAAATTGACCCCATTTGACCCCGCCCCTCAGGCCCCCGGGGGGTCAGCCCCATCATTTGTACAATTTTGAATCCCCACCCTATAAGGATGCTACCATTGCATTATGGGTGCTATCCCATGCTTGGTTTCAGAGAAGAAGTCGTTTATATGGAAATAGCCAAATTGACCCCTTTTGGCCCCGCCCCTCAGGCCCCCGGGGGGTCAGCCCCATCATTTGTACAATTTTCAGTTAGTAGCCCATAAGGATGCTAACAGTCAAATTTTGTTGAAATCCGACCAGCGGTTATGGAGAAGAAGTCGATTGTTGACGGACGCCGGACGCTGCGGTATCCCATAAGCTCACCTCGGTCCTTAATTTGGACAAGGTGAGCTAAAAAGAGGGAGGAATGTAGCGGGACTGGACTGGGTCGATTATCGATGACCAGGTAGTTCAGTCGGTAGAGCACTCAGCTAGTGTTCGGAGAGTCCCGGGATTGAATCCCGGTCTTGCCGCTACATTTTCTCCTCTCCTGTTACATATGGTACCATGCATGTAGATATTCAAGGTAAATCAAAAATGTTCGCTGATCTTGCAGAATTGCCTTACAGTGTTATAATGAATGCAGTAAATGTATGTTTCATTGGTGTGATTGATTTAAAGGCAGTTCATGTGGTGACCGAAAAAAAAAGGTAAAATCAATACTTTCAGAGTGATCAGGGAACATTGATAGTCAAGGCGGGGAAAACATAAGACGACCTGTGTTATACAAATAATGTTTAATTGATTTTCATTAAATTGTCTCGAAGGTGATGATTAATGTGTTATGAACGATAAGCTTAATATGTTTTTGACAAAAAGTATTAACAGCTAATGTCATATTGTGTTTTAAATTTAAATAATCTTTTATTTATTCATTTCATTTCAAGCATGTACATGTCATAGAATATTAACAAATATCAGGTATATGCTTAAATCATATTACAGTTAAATTCAGAATAAGGAATTTGAAGATGATGATAGTAATTATTTTCGGATTGAAAATCATTACAATATTAAGCTTCCACAGTTGAAAATTACTTCTTTTTGTTCACACAATTCTTCTCCTAGACTGTTTCCAGTTGAAATGATACATGCATGCTGACATTCTGTAAAACATAAGGAAACAATAAATGTATTAACAGAGTAATTACTGAAAAGGCTAATATCATATAATTAAACATTTTAATCATAAATAGCAATACCAGCATAGAGGAAATATTATTGAAGTTTAATTCCCGCTGTTCTTCAGTCCTCCTGTTCTTACATGTAAGAGTTTTGTCCTTCATAAATTGATTGTAATATACAGTCTATAGCCGTTGTTATATAATGTCCACAAAGAAGTATAAATACACACGTACGCAGGGGTACAGTGGTAAATTAATAAGTTATACAGAAAATGATGGTGCGTAAAGTCTATTTTGTTGAGTAAAAAGTTAAAAAACTAACATTGTTCACACCCTAAGATGTAATCGCACTAAAAACAGTGATCATGTGGGCATTTGTAAGACTGTGCCAGGTGGTAGAGATTAGTTCCGCTCGAGTGATCACACAATGCAAGTGAGAGTCGGGAATATGTTTATGTAAGTTTTAATTGCTAATCTCTGATGCTTGTTGGTAAAATATAACTCAGGATAATTGCTAAACAATTAACAGTTTTCTCTACATTTGTTACAGATTGAAACAGCTTTTTAAGTGTCGTTTTACGGAAGAATTATGAAGAAGAAATCGTTATTTTCGTCGATCTAGTAGTCCAAAAAATATTACTTCGAGTTATATGAACATTCCACATATGATTTATGTCATTCGGCCAAAAATTTATACTTCGTATTACCTAGTTTAATGAATATGCTGTATGTATATGATCAGAACTTCAAGCTCCTGTGGTGAAAATAATTAAAATGTTTTAAAAGTATGGTTTAGTGGTAATCTCTGAACGTGCTTTAGTATATAGATATAATCTGATATTTATACATGTGCGTATAAAATTATCGATAATAATGGATGTGGTAAATATTCATACCTTATTAACTGCCGTTAGTTTTAAGATTACGCCACCTTGGACAAAATGTTCACCGTCTGTCGCGTGCTATTTTATCGGTAGTCCAAGTTTGTCCAAAATTTTGTTAGAGTTGTCTTTCTTCCATTGTGGATTTACACGTACATGTGGCATAACGCAGCCGTGATAAACAAATCTCCATATCGTCCTGAAATATATTTGCTCCCGAACTAATGTGATTCAAAGTGCAAAAATCATTATTGTAACAATTTTAATGTTTGAGGTGAAATATAGATTTCATTTTTGCCGTTGCGGAATAATTGTCACTAGTAGGGACTAAACGCGTGGGGCGAAGCGAAGCATTTTCGGGACGAAACGTCTTCATGTATTGAAAACGACATTTTCAGGACGAAAAGTCTAGATACATTGTACACAATTCAAGTGAAAATTTTCCAATCTAAGATCATTTGGACGATGTATATGGTAAGGATATGAAAGCAGTAATCTACTATTCCTATTTCAACATTACAGATACGCTTATTTCAGTAACTTTCATACTCAAAATTTGCTATTTAAAATTCCCGGTAAAATCAAAGTTGTTGAATACACTGCCGCTAGGAGCGCTAGTATCTGCGAGCAAGTTCTTAGCCAATCATATTGAGGAAATTGACTGTGAGAGAATTTTGCAACCACGATCACAATGGCGAGGTAACCCTCGCCAAAAATGCATTGTCAAGATATATATATCCTACCCGATCAATTCACTACTTTTTTATTGATTCGGTTTGAAAGGGGGATATCTATCCAAATTAAGCTTGATTATCTTTCGGGATGATCAGTAATTTCTAAACGGCAATACACGTATTCATAAATTTGCTGCTTTAAAAAAACATAGAAGAAGCAGCCCATTAAGCGAACCATAATGGCATTGATATTATCAGTATGTTCTGATCTATGTATCAAAAATTAAATTAATCCATGTCGTTTTGGCATCTTCAAACTACCATACTAGTATTTAAATTTTTAATAAAAGGTAAAATCTTTGGTAACCTTTAAGCTTAATTGTTTGTATGAACTTCAATCGATTACTAACTTATAAATTATAATGACACTAAATCCATATAGTTATTATATACCCAGTAAATACTATATTGGTAATATGATATTAAATATTTCAAAGGAAATCAATCAGTATATTATTCCTGTATATCTCTTTAAATTTGCAGGGCGCAGATTTTCGAGTTTCATCAACGGAATATTCTAATAACAAGTTTTGAAATGGGTTGTGTGTTCGCAGTGCACTGATTCCTCAATATTTCGGCAATTTTGGCAACTTTGTATAATAGTATAGTGAAATTAAAAATATTTCACTGAAAGTTATGAATTTGCAGATCTCAGGAGAACTGCAGTTAAAGTGAAAATAAAACCCCATAAGAAATTTACCTCCTATACAGTATCAATTAAGAACATTTTATAGTACAATCATATCATTTGACCCCACTTATATAGACAGGAAAACACTTAACTATATATATATATATATATGTACATGTATTGGTGAAAAGAAGTAATATCAACAGGATTTTCCAGATGACATGGGATCCAATCAAACGTATTCTGTTGGATACAAATTACTTCAAATAGTAAATATGGGACAAGGAAGTAATTCCAACCGTGTGGACAAAACAAAATTGTCAAATTTTCGAGGCGATCTGCCCCTTTATTGGTGGATATATATACTTATCATCTGCATTCCCTGTATCAGAAAATAAAAGAGAGACAGGTTTTATAAACAAGAGATCCCAGAGGGATCTTGGCGCCCACCAAAGAATGATCTATGTCTGACAATGGAAAGAGGGATCTTTTCTCTGCTTTTCAAACTTTTGCAAACATACTATATATAAAATTTGAGACAGATCGCTTCAGTACTTCCTGAGAAACAGCAGTAACAAACTTCAACTATCAAAATCCAAGATGGCTCCTTGGCGGCCATCTTGATGATTGATCGGTCCCAAATCGAAATATGCACAACTAGGGCCCTAGGGGAACCTATATATGAAATTTGAGACAGATTCATTCAATACTTCCTGAGAAATAGCGATAACAATCTTAACTATCAAAATCCAAGATGGCAGTCTGGCGGCCATTTTGTTGACCGATCGATCCAAAAACGCATTATGTACAACTAGAGCCCTAGGGGCACCTACATATGAAATTTGAGAAAGATCCCTTCAGTACTTTGTGAGATATAGCGATAACAATCTTTAACTATCAAAATCCAAGATGGCTGCCTGGCGGCCATCCTGTTGACCGATCGGTCCCAAAACGCAACATGCACAACTAGGACCCTAGGGGAACCTATATATAAAATTTGAGACAGATCCCTTCAGTACTTTCTGAGAAATAGCGACAACAAACTTTAACTATCAAAATCCAAGATGGCTGCCTGGCGGCCATCTTGTTGACCGATCGGTCCCAAAACGCAACATGCACAACTAGGGCCCTAGGGGAACCTACATATGAAATTTGAGACAGATCCCTTCAGTACTTTCTGAGAAATAGCGATAACAAACTTTAACTATCAAAATCCAAGATGGCTGCCTGGCGGCCATCTTGTTGACCGATTGGTCCCAAAATGCAATATGCACAACTAGGGCCCTAGGGGAACCTACATATGAAATTTGAGACAGATCCCTTCAGTACTTTCTGAGAAATAGCGATAACAAACTTTAAGTATCAAAATCCAAGATGGCTGCCTGGCGGCCATCTTGTTGACCGATTGGTCCCAAAATTCAATATGCACAACTAGGGCCCTAGGGGAACCTACATATGAAATACGAGACAGATCCCTTCAGTACTTTCTGAGAAATAGCGATAACAAGAATTGTTAACGGACGGACGGACGGACGGACGGACGGACGGACGGACGGACGGACGGACGGAAGGACGGACGGAAGGACGGACGACGGACCACGGACAAAAAGCGATTTGAATAGCCCACCATCTGATGATGGTGGGCTAACAAACAATTAATATATAACAAACCACAAATCAAGAAGCCCTCAAGGAATAATTCTGGAATAAACGAGTGCCATTATAATTATAATATATAAATATGATGAATTGATGAAATTAGTTTTTTTTTAACAAAAATGTCACATATATTTGTTTAAAAAAATGTACCAAAGTAACTCTGAAATCAATTAAGAATCAAAATTACAATAAAGTGATTAAACTAAATTATTAAAATATTTAATGTGTACAACATATATGCATGCAATCAACAAATTTTGATACAGAGGTTTTTTTGATAATCAGAAATAATATATATATCACAGTACCAGTAATTATAATCTGTAGCACAATTTCATTGAGTTATAAACCTCAGCTTAAACAAATAATACATGAACATAGGTATGGAAAAACCAAATAATGGTAATGTTTGCTTTCATTTCATTACAAAAGAATTTGTAAAGCATACAATTGTTCAATATACTCTAAAACGTTCCATTGTACTACCAATGAAGCCAAGGTGGTGATTTGTGTTGTTATTGTCAAGGGTAAGCAAACATTCAGCAGTTCTATACTAAATACTTTTCTATGCAGGTATATATGTCAAAATCAATGAACTTATACTTTTCTATAATTGTTGAAATCAATGAGCAAACTGTAATATATCTATACAAATGAGTCTCATTGTTACATTTTGTAATGAGTAAATAAAGTACAAGCAATAGTAAAAAGGTGTTTTCTTCACCAGAGATAAAGTAATACGTACAGTTTACTGTTATTTCAGACTACATGCCTTTACAAACATTTCTCAAATTTACTGGCTGAAGCATTTATGTTGAACCCTTTACTTGAAAGTTATTTTTAATATTCAAACTACTTTATATATATATATAATAGTATCAGGTGATATTTTTTCTGGTCTTTGATTCCAGGGCTTTTTTTCCATCTATTTGAAATTAACTAACTTAAAGGGACAATTCAATCTAAGACAACATTAAAATTTGTACATATATGGGGAAAAAACCGGTTCTAATGGAAATTAGATCAGTCGGTTTTACTGTGATTTGCTCGAAAAGTCCATGGTGGTGAAATGTGTGTGAACTTTCAAACTCGTTCGCTGTCCGCCATTACACATTGTGGTCGAACATCTTGTATGCCGAACCCTGTCCCTTGCTCGTAGAATAATGCAACTTTTGTCTAGAACTGCTCAAATCGCTCTGACAGTAGTGGTTTACCTTATTAGATGAATTGTCTTGCCTAAAAATCATTTTATTACCTCCTCAGTGGTTATGTAGTTCATTTGTTTAACGTGCGTGACTTTGGCTCGGGAATGGGTACAGAGTACGTACTGTATCTGCTTAATCGTATTGATCAACGATTTGTAGTTTCAACGGTATCAATTAAAATACTTGAAAATAACGTGGAATTTGTCAATATATTGAGTTAAATGTTTCATAAGAAATGTAGAACAATACATTTATGCCATATTTTGCATCTTGGTTATGTAAAAGAATTAGCCTGAGTGAATTGTCCCTTTAATATCTGGAAAATCTAGATATGATTTAGGGAAAAAAATCTTATTCATTGTCACTGGGAATGGGGCCCATATTCAATATTCCAAGTATTAAAGACTTGGATTAATCCAATCAATCAGATCTAAAACTTTATAAATCATAAGCTGAGAACTTAAATCCCAGATTGAACACCACTTCCAAAGTTACATTTCATTTTTTTCATAATTATAAAAGTATCAATATAGTAATACTAGTATATAACTGTATATTAAAATTTTTGTGTTTACTCAATTTCTTTTTTCTTAATCAATGATACACATCATGGTTTAAGTATTTGTGATCAACTGAACTTTTCCTAATTATGTGTTTTTGTGTTTCCAGTGTTTAATATTACGACCACACTTCTCTTACTCAATATTACTGATTGACACTTGTCCTCGAGGTTTCAGTTTTTGTCAAAATTATTAAAGAAAGCTTCCTCTTCTGGAGCATCTGGTCCTTTTTATAGTCCTTCATTTTGCTTGTTGCTGATGTCTAACTTAAATGTTTCTATGGGCATAAAAACCTTTGTCAAACATTACTAACAGTTACAAACGTTACTTACTGTTAGGCCTAATTTTAAACAAAAAACAGACCGGTATTTGAAAAACAAAAAATCTGGACACACAGAGTTCAGTGATATGTAGAGCAATCCTTTCCCAATTTTTTTTAAGCTACAAAGTTTTTTTTCGAACATTTCTGTCTATAAGTCATTTCATCACGGGTGTTTACTGTAGCTCTGTTAGGCCTATAATTTACGTTAGCAACAATCAATTTTCCTTGTCATTACATTACACGAGGCTCACACACACAGCGCCTACGTTACAGCCGCTGAAACCTGGCCCTAATAATAACGGGCGCTAAAACAGGACTAGTTTTGAGACAGAAACTTACAGGATTAAATACTTGGTTCAAAATAAATGTTTTTAAAAATGAAGAGAAAATTAAATGTTTTGGCATTATTCCAAACGACATAAAATCCTTACCGAACATAACGACCAGCACTGGACCAGGATTTTTCTTCATCAACACATTTTTGCCTTTATCCATCACAACAGGATTACCTCCAAAAATTGACAGTTTTCTGACATTTTCTGTCTTTGGTGTGCTGCCACCACAACCCATATTTGTGATCCAATTATTTTTCCTCCCAGTGTGAGTATATATTTAGCAAATGCTTAAATATTACACATGCGAAAATATCGACTGCTAGCCGCTGTTATTCCTTTGCGCATAGAGATCTACGCATTGTATAGCACTAATTTTTAGAACCATACGAAATATAATTCCGGAATTGTGCGTGTTCGCAATTTCTATTATAACTTATTTTAAATCAGTTTACTAACACTGTAGACATAAAACATAATTTTAAATAATTATTTGATACTTTCAAATCAGATTATAAAAGAATAAAGTGTTCTTTCGATTTCATGAAAAGTTATGGTTTCATTTTTAGAATTTACATAGGTCACGTGAGCAACAAAATGGCCGTCGTCTTATGAGGGGACGTCTTGATGTAACTTTTGACTGTCACTGGATTGCGTCTCAAAACAAGGAAATACTGCGCGTATTCTCTCATTATTGTAAGTTCTGTGTAATTGCCATTTTGAGATAATTTCTAAGTGGAATATATCCATTTAGTAACTATTTAACGGAAGGAATATTGATCTCCAGTTTGACATATTTTGGTTACCGGGAAGAATCGTGTCATACGTTTCGTCCTTTGGTGACATGGACGGTTATGATCATCATTCACACATGATAATTAAGTTCGCCAATTATTTTGTTTTCTCTCTCGTTATTCATCGAGGATTGACTTCTTGTATACTTGTATGTGTGTTGTTTCGGTATATGTGTAAATATATCATGGAAAAGGTAAACAGAGTGCTCTCATAATCATCAATATGGAATGAATAACGCATGTTGTTAGCGATATTATACCGGTACTTTTGTGATCCTGAGTTGGTATAGATGATCCAGATCTGTGCGTGAGTACCGGTAATATGCACACATTTAACATCAATGATTGCATTTTGACACCTGACATATGCACATGACTTGAAAAGATATTTCACCTTTGATGATTTACATACAAAATTATTTTATGTACAACTAAAATATATACGCACAGCAGGTATAAATAAAGAATCTCTTTTGATGTACAATGTACGTAGCTGAAATATAAACATTAAATCAGGGGTTTAATTATCAGGTGGTACGTACCTGGTACTTTTTGCCAGTTAAACCTATCCTAGCTTTGTGGTACCACCCAAATTGAGCTAAATTACATTAGATAACATAATATATATATAGATAGTAGAGAAAAGTACCCCATGAAATGGCAATTGTACCGCCTCTCCTGAAAGATAATGAAACCCGTGTTAATCTATTGCAAGTTACGTATACCTGAAGGAATACACGTTGATCATGACTTCATCAAATTTAAAATGTACATTTAATATAAAGCATAAACAGCACTAATAATCAGGTATGATTGCACTTGTATATATATTATATAGACATCCGGTCAGGAGTTTTATAAAAGGTTTATAAATATAAGCAGATTTTATTATGTTAACACAGACTGTGAATGGAAATTCCAATCATATATTTGTCAATTAAATGCAATAGTTATAATGCTCATGATCATCGGACAAATACACTGCTACTGTTGTTTTACATTAATTTGTATTGTGTTTACATTCTATATAAAACAGCTAGTTAATTTATATGCATAGTCACATGATCATGATGATATATGGAAGGTTTTGGTATCAGAAAAAATAGATATTATGAGAACAAAACAATTGTATAATGCCACAGACAGTTATACAGCCTTAAGCAGCTTTAAAAAGACTGGTATATCACTGCTGCGCTTTATATACCACTAATATAAACTAACGTTGTCTGCCTCAATCCAACCCCACCCTACTTGCGCTGACTTTACACTAGAAAATAGATTTATTGGTATGTGTTGAATAATGAGGTATACATGCCATTACATTTAAAGGCATCAATATTGATCAGAATTACAAAATCATTAACCTTATCTAAATGGTTACAGTAAATACCTTTAATTGTACACAAGTAATATAATAGGTGTGAAATGTTGTAGTTCCTGACTGTTATACACATGTATATTGATAGTTTTTCTGTCATATATAATAAATATATGTAGTGATATTTACATTTATTACCAACACTGCACTCCAGTAATTGATTTATCAAATATTATATACATGTATTAATTATACAAATCGTTCCAGAAACAAGATGACTGAGTTTTGGCTGATATCTGCACCAGGGGACAAAACTTGTCAGCAAACCTGGGAGAACTTGTGCAATGTGACATCTCGACAAAATTCTCTGTCAACCAATTACAAATTTGCTATACCTGACCTAAAGGTTTGAGCATTTATTTTAACTGACAGTAATTAGACTCCAATTTCAAAAGAAGGAAACATGCAGATCAAAGCTTATTGTTTAACTTTCAAGTGATTATTAATTATTAATATAGTACCAGTATAAATAATAAAAAAAGTTGGAATCATGAACAGATGTTAAACAGGTCACAGATTATGATAGTATCTGTTGTGGAACCGTACACTTAACATTTTGTGATTTAATTCTTTATTGATTCTTGATTGAATACATTGCTCTAGTGTCTAGCTATGGTTCCTTGTTTTCATTTTGTCCAGTGAACAATCAATATCCAGATAATAGTTTTTGATATACAGTTTATGAATTAAAATAAAACCAAAATTTCATCTTTGTACAAAATCCCCAATTACCAATGATATTTGAAATAATTTTGTCTTTTTTAAAACAGGTTGGAACACTTGACATACTGGTTGGCCTATCCGATGAGTTGGGAAAGCTTGATGCCTACTGTGAAAGGTAAAGGATTTATCAAATTGAATATTAAATCTTGTATCATGAATATTTTATATTTTCAGCCCATCATCATCATCAGATGGTGGGCTATTCAAATCATCTTTCTCGTGTGGTCGTTCATCCGTCCATCCATTAACAATTCTTAAAAGCTTGCATAATTGTTACTACAATATTTTAACAGAAGAGGGAAAAGAAGAGAAAAGTGGAGAAAAGATCTCTCTTTTCATTATCTGATATAAATCATTCTGTGGTGGGCACTAAGGTCTCTCTGGGATTTCTTGTATAAATCTTTATTGTGAAAAAAAAGTTGATCATTTCTAGTGTTTTCCAAGAAATAAATTCAAGCCAACTCGTTCTTGTTTTGATTACTGAGCAATGATATGGTTATTCTTTCAGTGTAACAAGGAAAATTTCTCATTATATGGGAGATGTTTTAGAGGATAATCACAAGTTACAGGAAAATCTTTTGGCTAATGGAGGTGAGTTGTATGTTTACAGGAAATAGGTATTTGATGGAATTAAGCTGTATAAATTTATTTTATTGACACCTATTGAATTGTCTCCCCTTGATAATTGGTAAATGATATACTGGTGGTGTTCCGATTAATTAAGTTCATTGAGCATCGTTGGTTTGGGGTGTTTGACCAATTAATCGTTTAAGAAATCTGTAATCGGGTTTCCTTGGAATTGCCCGATATCATCATAAAAGAAAGTGTATAATTAGCCAGTCAGTAAAACATGCAAGAAATGTCATAGAAAACTTGTCGCAATCAATCGCTTATGTGTGTTGTTGCTCATATCATTTCAAATACCACGCGTCTAAACGAAATATAGAGCGCATAAGCACAATGTAGTAATGTAAACGTTCAGAGGAGTATGAAAACATAAGCGACCTGGGAATACGGCAACATGTGAGCCTGTAGAAAAAAGTTTGTGCAATTTTCCTGGAAAACATACGTGGTCAAATATAATCGCTTTTAATCGATCATCGGTGGTTACACAAAACTGATGATCGATAATAGAATTTCAAACGATTCCCAACACTATGATATATACCGGGTGTGAATTGCTGATGACCACTTCCTGCTCTTAGCAATTTTATTTATTAGCTACTCATATTAAAGATAATTAAAGATATTACATATTCAGTCATTGGTTAGTGAATTTCTTGCTGACATCAATGATAATTGTATTTACAGTGGATTTGGTAACATACATGACACGATTCCAGTGGGATTTGGCCAAGTATCCAATCAAGCAGTCCCTGAGGAACATTTCACAGATTGTCGGCAAGGTTTGATTTTTACTTATAAACTATGAGGATTAGTAACTAAATGTGAAGGAGATTGCAAAAATGACAAGAAAACAATATTTCATGCTTGGTCATTCTTGTGGTATTATAAAGCTTTTAAAATGCTTAGAGCTGGCACTGAATGATTTCCATTAAAAACTCAATTTACCCATTAATTATATAATACATTTATGTACATTTCAGCAAGTTTCTCAAATTGAGGGTGATCTGAAGTCTAAAGCTAATGCTTATAACAACCTGAAGGGGAGCTTACAGAACCTGGAGAGAAAAGCCACGTAAGTATTGTATACTGACTGAATATGATAGAAATTTTAGAATTAGCTGTAGCACAATCATTATCATTACTCAATACCTAAAATACTTATAATATGATATCTCAAATTAGATAATTTTACTAATTTGTAAAATTTTCAAAAATGCAAGATAAAATATATTATTTATTTTAGGTAATGAAGGTATCAGGTAGTCAAATTTTACACACTTATCTTTCATTTAATACAAATGCTGATTCCTTGAAAAGATGTGAAAATATATGATGTTTGCTAAGCTATAACTATAAGCTTTTCCCATGTTAATCCATTTTCTACCCTCAATAGTACTCTTCACAACCATTTATCAGAGTTAGAAAGAATGATCTGCAAAAGTTTGCATAGCTTATTGAAGTGTTTTAAAGTTATGCTTTCAATTATGCTGTCTTGAATAAATCCAAAATAGTAAGCTCCTCACACAATGAATAGGTTATTAATGTTTGTTTGTATATTATTATTGTTAATTCACTTGGTAAATATAAATGGTTGTTTCTTTCTGTTGTAGTGGAAACTTGCTAACAAGAAACATTGGAGATTTAGTGAAGAAGGAAGACTTTGTCTTAAACTCTGACTATCTACAAACACTACTCGTGGTTGTACCTAAGTAAGTTCTCACAGCATACATTTCAGTCTTGACAAATAACAGAGTTATCTACTCTTGAGCAGACATGTCAAAATGATTACCTACCCTCTGTTCATGTAGTTAGCAAATTTTATGTTGTTTTCACAAAAATGTGCACCACTTATACACACATACCATCAAGGGGAGATAACCCTACAATACGCAAAGTAAAGAAAACAAGTTAATAAACAGTAATGATATATATATATAGAAAAAAAAAAACTGGGAAAATGTAAGAGATTGATCGCAGATTTGTTTTAGTTTTGTTTTTTCTATTTAAATTCCATCACAAGGATATTCAACATTTATTTATTATATATATATATAGGTGTTTATCTATCACATTTCTGTTCTATTATCTCTACTATGTTTATTATATTTGATTCCAAATAAAGACCATCCGCCTGAATTAATTAGTAGGGGTTGTCTGCATATAAAACTTCCCATCTATTTGCCCATTTACTTGAGATGAGTGTAATACTTATAAATGTAAATGTACTGGTTCAGGTTGTACATATCAGCATTATAAGCATGTCTTGTCTGTTTTCAGGGCTAACCAACACGACTGGCATCTCAAGTACGAGACCCTGACCGACATGATCGTACCAAGGTCGACAAAGTAAGTCATCATGTATCTCTGTAAGCTATATCGACGTTGATAGGAGGCTTATAATGTATTATACATGTATGTAGTTTTAATTGTTTTTATATCTTTTGACACAAATATGTTAGATCATCACCTGCTCTATGAACATTATATAGTTATACACGAAGTTCTATGAGAGAGATTTAACTTAATTAATTACTTTTTCCACAGTAAAATATAAGGTTTTAAGCAAACATAACAGCAATAGATTAAATACTTCACTGATATTTTCACTCGCTTTTGACCAATTGGAATGCAGCACTGACAGTGAAAATATCATTTTGATTGTTACCTCATTAGTCTGTGTACGACAATGAGTAGTATTTTTGTGTAGAAATAATAACGTTATGCTCACAAAAATATGACATAATAATGGCAAGACAAATATCTATGTGAAATATAATGGCAGAATACCCAAGGTACCTTTGGCGGAACTAGTAGTGATGGTCTTCTGTAAATGAATGCCAGAAAACAAATATGATAAATAGAATATTCCTTCTTTCTTCGCACTTGTGGATTATATCAAAGTTTCCACCTCACTCGATTAAATATAAGAAACAAGGAATATCCTCTATATCTTTATGGCTCCGCAATGAAATATGTTTAATAATAATGTTGTCTTACAAACATTTCTAGATATATTTTGTTTCCAACTCCATGTGTGGAGAATATAATTTGTGTCGAGGATGCAGCTTTGATATAATAATGAAGGTGGGGCATTAATGCGCCCCCCCCCCCTTCTCTGGCTTTCATTTGTATCCAGTGTTTGTTTCTCTCCCCCAAGGGTTCTGTTTGAGGATGATGAAAACTGTCTCTGTAGTGTTACTCTGTTCAAACGAGTGGTGGACGAATTCAAACACAAATGCCGAGAGAACAGGTAAGCCATTTCTAACTATGGATTCAGTAAAATCTTCCAATGTTGACAGTCATTCAAAGAAAAAAAATTGTGCAGCATGTGTATACACAATTGGAAAATGTAGAGATCTCAAAATGTGAGGAATATTTACTGAAATACAGTGGAACTCGGTTAATACGAACTCGAAGGGACCGAGATCAAACTTCGAGTTTTCCGAGTGTTTGAATTAAGCGAGTTCTCATGTCTACTGATGATCTCTTTACTTGGTAAAAACGATGTGAACAAAGCAGATGTGTAGTTGCAAATTTTATAACAAGAAAACCTATATACATATTTTGAAATGCTGTTCTACGGCAGATTTATGTAAAAGCTATCGGCATTTTCGGTGGTCTCGTTGTCCAAAAAATCTCATTTCGAGTTATAAGAACATTTTATGTATGATTATTGTCATTCGGACCAAAATTTATTTTGTATTATCCAAGTTCTTTAAACAAAGATAAAGAGGAATTCGGCCGGGACCGTCAAAGCACTTCGTATTAAACCGAGTTGTTATCCGAGTTTGTATCAACCAAGTTCCACTCTATGTACAATACACAATCATATAATGTATAGATCTCCCCTAAATGTGAGGAATATTGACTGAAATGTGTATACACAATCATAAGATGTAGAGATCTCCTCAAAATGTTAGGAATGTTGACTGAAATGTGTATACACAATCATAAGATGTAGAGATCTCCTCAAAATGTTAGGAATATTGACTGAAATGTGTATACACAATCATAAGATGTAGAGACCTCCTCAAAATGTTAGGAATATTGACTGAAATGTGTATACACAATCATAAGATGTAGAGATTTCCTCAAAATGTTAGGAATATTGACTGAAATGTGTATACACAATCAAAAGATGTAGAGATCTCCTCAAAATGTTAGGAATATTGACTGAAATGTGTATACACAATCAAAAGATGTAGAGATTTCCTCAAAATGTTAGGAATATTGACTGAAATGTGTATACACAATCATAAGATGTAGAGATCTCCTCAAAATGTTAGGAATATTGACTGAAATGTGTATACACAATCATAAAATGTAGAGATCTCCTCAAAATGTTAGGAATATTGACTGAAATGTGTATACACAATCATAAGATGTAGAGATCTCCTCAAAATGTTAGGAATATTGACTGAAATGTGTATACACAATCATAAAATGTAGAGATCTCCTCAAAATGTGAGGAATGTTGACTGAAATGTGTATACACAATCATAAGATGTAGAGATCTCCTCAAAATGTTAGGAATGTTGACTGAAATGTGTATACACAATCATAAAATGTAGAGATCTCCTCAAAATGTTAGGAATATTGACTGAAATGTGTATACACAATCATAAAATGTAGAGATCTCAAAATGTTAGGAATGTTGACTGAAATGTGTATACACAATCATAAGATGTAGAGATCTCCTCAAAATGTTAGGAATGTTGACTGAAATGTGTATACACAATCATAAGATGTAGAGACCTCCTCAAAATGTTAGGAATGTTGACTGAAATGTGTATACACAATCATAAGATGAAGAGATCTCCTCAAAATGTTAGGAATGTTGACTGAAATGTGTATACACAATCATAAGATGTAGAGATCTCCTCAAAATGTTAGGAATGTTGACTGAAATATGTATACACAATCATATAATGTAGAGATCTCCTCAAAATGTTAGGAATATTGACTGAAATGTGTATACACAATCATAAAATGTAGAGATCTCCTCAAAATGTTAGGAATGTTGACTGAAATGTGTATACACAATCATAAGATGTAGAGATCTCCTCAAAATGTTAGGAATATTGACTGAAATGTGTATACACAATCATAAGATGTAGAGATCTCCTCAAAATGTTAGGAATATTGACTGAAATGTGTATACACAATCATAAGATGTAGAGATATCCTCAAAATGTTAGGAATGTTGACTGAAATGTGTATACACAATCATAAAATGTAGAGATCTCCTCAAAATGTTAGGAATATTGACTGAAATGTGTATACACAATCATAAAATGTAGAGATCTCCTCAAAATGTGAGGAATGTTGACTGAAATCACTCAATTTTGCTTCTCTTGCTTAATACAGAATAACTGTATGACAGTGTCAAACATTACAAATATATGTAGAACAAGTTTCTCAATATTAACCATTCTTTTCAACACGAAGAAAATGTTAAGATTTCTGAAGTAAATGAAGTTAGAAGATTTAATCTGTCTTTCCTACACCAGTAAAATTGACATTGTCAAGAAGTTAGGATTTCCCAAAATTCTACCACTAGCCTTCCACCTCAGGGTCTGCTTATGAGACTCAGATGAGGCAGTTGAGTTTAGGTTGGTGGTTTTGTTTGGGTACTCTGACTTTCTTGTACCTGTTTAACCTGACACACCTTTACTAACTCTAACTATTAGTGAGATATACAAATAAATGAACAAAGAGTGCAATAAACCAGTATTTTTTGGATTATTTAGATGAGACTGCTACAAGATGTTAAGTCAATATTCTTTCCTCTAGATTCATGGTGAGAGAATTCACGTACAATGAGGAGGAACTGGCTGCCGGCAAAACCGAAATAACAAAACTGGAAGCTGACAAGAAAAAGCAGTTTGTAAGTGTCCTTTCTTTCTATGGCATATAGGGAATGTAAGGCTATTATCTGGAGTAAATTATCAGAATCCATGGAGGGGTAATGTTATTCCAGCTGGGTAATAGGATTTGAAAATTCAGTTGTACACCACTTCTTGCTTCAATGTGAATTGATAAGAAAGTTCTGTTGGTCCTTAACGCTAGTGTACACTTGGACACTAAAGGTCACATTGCCTGATTGCCAGGGCTTTATTAAATTGAGAACTTTAAAGGGACAATTCATTCTAAGAGAACATTAAAATTTGTATATATATCAGATAAAACAACTTCTAATGGAAATTACATCAGTCAGTTTTACTGTGATATGCCTGAAACGCCTATGGTGGTGACACATGTGTGAAATATTCAAACTTGCTCGCTGTCCGCCATTACACACTGTGGTCGAACTTCTTGTATGCCGAACCCTGTCCCTTGCTCGTAAAGTAATGCAACTTTTGGCTAGAACTGCTCAAATCGCTCTGACAGTAGTGTGTTTACCTTATTAGGTGAATTGTCTTGCCTAAAAATCATTTTATCACCTTCTCAGTGGTTATGTAGTTCATTTGTTTAATGTGCGTGACTTTGGCTCGGGTATGGGTACAGAGTTAATATTGTACCTGCTTAATCGTATTGATCAACGATTTGATATTTCAACGATATTAATTAAAATACTTAACAATGTTGTGGAATTTGTCAATGTTTTACGTTATATGTTTCATAAGAAATGTAGAACAATACATTTATGCTATAGTTTGCTTATTGGTTATGTAAAAGAATTTGCCTGAGTGAATTGTCTCTTTAATTTATTGTGATGTCACTATTGTATTGGGTGATGTCATCAGCATATATATATCATTGGATCCAGGGATCAAAATGGCTGTCAGGCTCTCATATGTTTGAAAAACAAAATATAAATTTTCTTGGGAAGTCTGTTGACTATCATAGGTCTGCTTTCAAATTCTCAGTACACAGTGTACATATATAATATTGTCTCTTGATTTGATATTATGCCATACTATTGTGTTTAAGCTCAATGTAATTTTGTGATGTCATTTATTTTCCAGGGTCCTCTTGTGAAATGGTTAAAGGTAAACTTTGGTGAATGTTTCTCTGCCTGGATACATGTTAAGGCTCTACGTGTATTTGTGGAATCTGTCCTCAGGTGAGACCATATTTTGTATTTGCATATGACATTTATCTGCCCTTGCAAGTAGGTATTGTGTATGATGTCATGTGTTAGCGAACGTTACATAATCCTTTTCAGAGAAAATGACGCAATTTTTTACTCCCAAAACAATGACATCACAATGGATACCTACCCACAAGGGAGATAACTCTGTAATTGACAAAGATAGAATATGTTGATAAGTGTACAAAGATAACATAAATGTGGAAATTTACACAGTTTGTCAGTGGTGACCATTACTGGCCATGGGCAGTCATTTTATATTGGTTTTCACTAAAAATGTTATGCGAAAAAAATTCTCTGTGATACTTTTAAGATAAAATTCCATTACCATGAATGAAATTGCTGTTATAAATGTCTGTTGTTGCGTGTAGGTACGGCCTGCCAGTGAACTTCCAGGCTATGCTACTCCAGCCCCACAAGAAGAGTATGAGGAACCTGCGTACAGTCCTCGGCCAGTTATACAGCCATCTGGACAACACCGCAATGGCCACCACAAGTGAGGTATGGTCATCTCTGTAATTACCATATTAGAAATGTTTCCATGTTTCCATGTCCAGCAACTTTTTTACAACGTTTTATTTTCAGAGTTTTCAGTTGAAAAGCTACACTTGTTATGTACATGTACATTTTTGGTACTTAAAAAACTTTCACAATGATTAAATTATAATCCTTCATTAAAAATAAATTTGTTTTCAATAATTCTGTAACGTCTCTCAAAGCATTAAAATGGGTTTGAAAATGTAATGGAAAAATAAATACATGTAAAGTAGAACTTTATTTCAATTATAATATGTTATAGAATAAAGGGTCATTTAAAACCTCAAATGATGGGGTTCTACAGTGTTCAGTGTTTTGACATATTACCAACCTCACTTCACCTGGGTTAGTTTGAAACCCAGGTGAGGCATGTGCCAAATACTTATTGTTATCTATATAGGCTGTTTCTCCCCCCCCTCCCCCCCCCCCTCCTCTAAACTTGACTTTAAATAGGATATTAAACAACAAAAGAAACCCTGAAACCCTGAAGATGTTTTAAAGTCAAACTATTATAACACATTCCTTTAAATAGTTTTGAGATACAAGTAGCTATAAAATTGTATTAATTGCATATTTTCTCGACACAGGGCAGCTACATGGATATTCCAGGACTCGGGATGGGCAACCAGGAGTATTACCCATATGTGTATTACAAGATCAATCTGGATCTCACAGAAGCTTAAGTGTGCCAATCTGGATCTCATTCAAGCTTGAGTGCATTAACCTGGAGCTCAGCAAATCTGTTTTAATACAGGACGTTTGGAGCGCAGTGAAAGAGGATTGCATCAATCTGGTTCTTGCTGAAGCTTATATTGATCAATCTGGAGCCCGCTGAAGCTTGAGTTATAGAAGCCAGAACAAATTTGCCAGAATCATCATTGTGAGATAGTCATTTCATTGTTATAAACAGAACTATGTAAATCCATTTTCCATATGGTGTAATATTTTCTGTACATGACATGGGTAGTCTAAACATCTCCAAAATTTTTAATCAAGTACATTTTATCCAATTAGTCTTTACTGTGTAATGTTTTATTTTTATGATAGAAAATAAAAAAGTACACAAACCAATAACAGGAGGATTCAAAAACTGCAGTCTCCTATCTATTCCAGTGCTAAAATAGTTCAAATGTATTTCAAAATAAAGAAATAGTATTAGTCATGAAAATAACACTTCATTTCAAACAGAAACTTTGGGAAAAACAGATTTTCAGCGATCACATATATAGAAAAAATAACTTTGAATTATTTATTCTTTATATAATGATAATTACCAGGATTGTAAAATTGAGGAAGACTGAGAAGGAAAAAAACCTGTTTTTCTTGTCTCATATGATTTTTTATCATTTACCTATGAATGTTTGTGATTTGTTTGGGAAACAATATTTATATTGCATATTATATTTATCGTTATAATTATTAGTCATTTACATTTCAAATGACAATGTACATATTTAGTAAATTCTTTTTCGTAGGTAGTCTCTCTTTCCCTATATTTTCATTTTCAAAGCTAGCTTTGCTAATTAATTCAAGGTTGAAAGTCATTAGTGGCTTATTGATAGTAGAAAATTGTCACATTTTGAAGCCAAACAACATAAAAGAAGAATGTTGAGACATACTGTGTTTACCTATATATATACTATCATATTTCTTTAAGATCTAACTTATGGAAAATACTTGATCATTATATATATATAGTATACAATGTACTAGATAAATATGATTAAAATAAAATTCTGTGAAAATTAGCTACATTTTACTCTCAAAAGTGTTCAACATTTGATGTAGGAAAGTTCACAGCTATCATATTAACAAGACAACTATTCAGATTGGTATATTGAATGTTATCAATTTTTTTTTTAGATTTAATTGAGGAAATGTTTTAAAAAATTAAAAAAAACATTTTCATATTAGTATTAAACTAGATCAAGCTAAAAAAAAAGAAATTATTGGGAGAAAGGGGTTCACCAGAAAGAAGCGAAAGTGATCAAAATTTGATTTTAGTCATTAATTATATGTTTACATGTATTAATTGGTAATAGACCATGACTATGTGAATGATTTGATTGAAACTGTGATTTGTAATAACTGTGTATAGTTTATAAGGAGAAAGAATGTAACCAGGTTCTGTGATTAATGCATTCCAGGGTGAATTGTCACCTTCATAGTTTTGCATTCAAACAAAATCCATTTACATGTATGTCTTATTTTAACTGGGTGCTTGTCTTTTGCATTTGGGGTAAACGGAAGTAACATTAAAACATGTAAAGTTCAAGATTGATCTGAATCAGGAAAATCTGAAATATTATACCTAGTAAAATATCATTTAGATATAGAAAGATGTGAAAATGTTATCTAAAGAATCAACAGGGTAAGGAAGTCATAATTCACCATTTTGATTTAATATAATAATCAGCAGAATTTAAAAGGAAAATTACAAAAATGAAAGAAAAATTTCATTCATATTTACATTGTAAAGCTACAGATTGTGATGTCAAGTGTAGGTAACTTGTGTTTTAGTTTCTTGACCAAGATTTCCCTTTATCGATTGTTAGATTTTATATTTCTGTGTACGGTTATCATGTTTACTACGTACAATTTAGGATTCTGTATCCTCTGTTTCTTATATTTAACAAAGCTAAAAGAGGTAGTTATCACTTAAAACATCAGATGGTCAACAAGATAATAATGCTTGGCCTTTGTATAATTGTAAAATCATCCATATATCTGTTATTTGTAAGTGTCAGATTAATCTAGTCAAGCCGTAAGTCCCTGTTTAGTATAAATCGTCGTCGGTACACCAATACATTAAATTATGCACTAGAGATGTAGCGTATAGGATTGTTATATGTGTAGTTGATCTGCCAAACCAATAGATCCAGTCGACATAGTATTATATAGTCAAAGTTTCCGTGTTCCAGATAATTACGGTATATTACTCCTGGCATATTCTGACTATCTCAGTCTTTAGTCGAATGTGTTATACTGAATGAATTGATCGATCGCCAGGTGTAATATAGCCACGCCTCATGCTCGCATACACACATGTACCTATTCAATGTCGGAGAGAATGTCATAGCATACAATGCAAAATGTGAATTTCTGTGCTGTTTGAGTGACATCAGGGGAACCGTCAGTTATATGGTATACATTTGTTTTTTGTGGGGAGAGCTTCAGAAGGGAGGTTAGATAATAATATTAAAATGTTCAAAGACTATTTTCATTTAACAATGGAGAAAGGAACAGTAATATTTTGAATTGATCATTTCAGCACATTTCTGTATTAATCATATAATAAGTTAATTTTAAATTGATATTGATATGATAGAAAGATAATGAATTTATTGTTCAGAATTTAATCCTGGAAATTGTTCATGTAAGTAATCGCATGTATATTGGTGCAAGTGTATTGGTCATGATGGCTATACAAGGAAACTGCTGGCCAGCAATATTTTATCAATAGTTAATGACCGTCTTAGATTTAGAAAGTGATATGGTTGTATTGTTACTGTAGTATGTAATAAACACAGTTATTGAACAATAAAGATATTATTATATATGATTTACGAATTCATTTTGATTACATGATTTGGTATTGATAATCCATTTACATTCCAATGGCTATCGACCAAGATGACCAGTAATGCAGCATCTTATTATTACAAGATTTGATGGTCACCTTATAAGACAAGCAAAAAGAGTCCATTCTGTCGTTTCATGCTATTTGGGGTATTGATTGTTATCATGAAAGGGTTGTCATATTATATTAACATGCATTGATGTGTAACATACATTCTGCTAGCTACCTCCATATTTAATGGTGCTCACTAGTGCACACCAATTCATATTAACAATATGATAACCAATTATACTAAAGAACAGTATTCACATTTTGGTGTTTAAAAAAAATACAGTTCATTTACATATAAACATCCAATTTAGTTTATAAACTATATACACTATTCTTATTAACAATATGATAACCAATTACAAAGAACAGAATCCACATTTTTAAGTATTTGAAAAAAATGCAGTTCATTTACATATAAACATCCAATTTAGTTTATAAACTATATACACTAGTATAAAAGTTTATTCAGACAGAAATAGTCACCAGTAGACATAAGAGTATTGCAATTTCCAATGTTTCAGTTGTTACATAGAATTAATTTATAGGGTTCAATATATTGGACTTATGGGCACTGTGCAGTAGCAACATATATATTGGTTTGTATGCAATAACTGCATTGTTTTCTCTGAAAAATTCAAAACAAGGGCAGGTCACTGTCAAACCTTAAAGGCCCACTACCTTTCCGGAGCAAAATTTAAAGGTTTCTTAAAAACATTAATAACAAAAGAAAATATATATCGATGGCTTAAGATGAGGTTACAACACCAAAAATATGCAAGATTTCCTGTCTAATGTACGATAACAGTGGAGATTCATTTCGCTGTTTTGCCGTCTGGCGCAGTGATAGTCAACTACCACGCAGCATTTAGGACGACGGCGGGAAACATAAAACGACCCGCGTTATGAAAATTAACATTTTATTTATTCTAATTAAACAGTTCTGAAGGTGATGATAAGTGTGCTAGTAAACGTATAGTTAATAACTTCTGCGACTCTTCTACAAAGTTATTGATCTCGTTTTACATTCCTATTTTAAAAATTAAAAGCCGTTTCGGAAAGGTAGTGGCCCTTTAAAAATGAAAACTCACATTGATCAAATAGTTATTCCATTGACTACCATACCCTGTCTTGATCCAATTAATTAACACATACCAGGGAATGCTGTTTTGTCATTTTATATGTGAAGCAGTAATTTCAAGAACTTTTCTGTATTTTCACTTGTGTAACACTCTTTTCCCACATCCACCAATCTTTTGTGTTTATTTGAATGATAACAACAATTACTTGATTTTATTCAAACCAAATTGTTTATTTAATGCAATAAAATATTTCATAAAAAATATAAGAAATATAACAGCTTTTCAAACCGGTCTTTTATAAGACGTTTCTAATTCAACAACTGCTGATGCAGCAACATTAAACACCAAATGTGCACCAAAATCCAATATTCAGTAAAGTCACATTTATTGGATGATTATGATGAAAATAAGTTTAATGATAATTTTTATTCGATTGTAAACTTCCAACCATTACACAATGTAATCCAATTTCATGATATGATTTATGAATAAAATTACAACGAGAGAGATTTATTTTTACAGAAATGGTACTGTTGAGGTTGAAGCCTTACCCATTCACCCCAGTAAAAACACTTATATTCTTCTAGTTCAAAGGTTGGAATAGTCCATTTTTGAATTTCAGGGGTTAATGAGTTAAATACTAATGCTTATATTTTTATTGTCCAGCTGGAATTTACCATACATTTGTAGTACCACAAATGTCAGGTCCCAAGACGAAAAACAAATGTATTACATTGATTAGATAGAATGCATTCTATAAAGAAAGTATTTCATACAACATGTTGGAAAATGAAATGCACTGTTAAAATAACAGTAAAATAATTATGGAATGTTCATACAATGTAAACTAAATTATAATTATGAATAAAACATATTACATTATACAATGTAAACCAGAGATTTGAAGCACACTTGGGCATAAATGGAATGTTGATACAATAAAAAATCCTTTAAATAATGCATGTATGAATGAATGCACAAACTAATTAAATTATGGATGGACTGGTCATATCATAATACAAGTATATGTGTATATGTATAAAATACTGATTCAGAAGTATGTATCGATAGACTGTATTATAAAAACATGTATGATCTAGCATTGATTCTGATCCATCACAGTTACAGTACCAGTATATACGTACGGAAACAGTAAAATGAAGGGAAGTTACTCTGATAAAACACAATCATTAATAGATCAAACTGCAGCACAAAAATTTAAGGACGGATATGCAGCTCAGAATCAATGACATTTCAATAAGGAATTTCCACAGTACGTTATAAATCAACTTTGACAATCTATATATTATATGGATGGAAGCATTATATCCCTGACAAAGCCTTGACGATTTGACTTATGTTTTCATTCTAATAATTCATATCATTGCTTATTACACCCCTTTGATACAACACCAAGACTATGTAGTGTATGTCCTGTTGGTTTCATTCAGATAACAAGTAGATAATACTAAACACATTATAAAGTGTATGCAAATTTTTCATATCTGTAGAATTTATGATAAATAAAAACAACAAAATGGATTTTGTGTCACTATGTAAAAAGGCAGGACGGAATGAGAATCAAAATTACTATATATCAAATTTAACATGAACCTATTTGCTGTACAAGATCACACGATGAAGATGTTTTCACTTAATTGTAATGCCACATACACTTTATCACGAACATGGAAAGAGTTTTCTCATTTTCATACATGCATTTGTCATTCATAAAATTCAGCAGTTTAATTGTTGACACCTATAATACCAACAATGGCATGCTAATCACCATTTTTCATAATTACAAAAATTACCATCATGGCCATTTTTCCATGTGCACGTACAATAATTAACAATACTAAGGGTTCTTTTCAGCAGATGTACAACAAAAAACAGTAAGTTATAAATACCAGGTACTTACAATGTATTACTGGTAAATACTTCAACTATATAAGTTTGTAGCAATTATTGCTATGAATATCTATATGGCTCTGCAATTAGCAAATATCATTAATGGGAATGTTTTCATTTAATCTGGGCTTTCTTTAAAGGCCTAAATATACTGGCACATCTTCAATGCTATTTTTACTAATGATCAGATATCATCTACAACATGACTTGTATCTGCATTCACCATTGGAAGCAATACAATAACCATGCTACAAAATTCAGTAAAGCCACTTTGTGACAATATTTTTATATTAAAGCAATGTCCTTGCTCTAACAACTTTGATTTCTAGCATGCTGAGAATGTGACTGAAATAATCCACTCTATGTCCACAAAATCATACTGATTGTGATTTATTAAGTGTACACAATGTTGGTTTTGTCTGGACTCAGCCTCAAGAATAATGAAGTGCCACTTACAAGAAGTCATCTTGCACCTGTGGGGCAACTTTCCTTGCTCTGTAATGGCTTCAAATTCCAACCTGATGAGAGTCCCAAATAAAGATCCGATGGCCATCACTATGACCAGACTACAAGATTGTCAGATCTATAAGTAATCCCTCATAGTTCAAGGATTTATTAAACATTAAGATAGTTGAGCATCAATCAAGTTCTGAATCATTCCACAGCAGTTTGTTGATCACATCTGCCCTACTATCTGTCGTGCCAACATTAGCAGCCAAGTCACTAATTTTCTCCTCCTTTGTCTTTTTACTCATTTCCTCCTTCTCTTCCTTTGTAAACTGCATTGTTCCCAACATTTTTGCTCCAATATTAGCGTCCAGTTTTCCAATGTTTCCCAGTAGTTCTTGTGAATGTACATTCTGTGTGGCCTCGTACGACATACTGCTGGGCCCAGTGCTTGTATTTGTGGTGGAGGGAACTTCTTCTATTAACATCCGAGTGGACCCACTGTTTTGTTGTGGTACCGCCTGTGGTGCTTTAGCTGGAACTTCCTCTATCAGCAATCTTGAAGAGCCTCCATCTTGGTTTGTATCATCATCATCATTTATCATTTCTATCTTTGGTTTGTATGTTTTCTGTACAAAAATATTTAAAATATAAATATAAACGTCTGTCAAATATTAACACTGCATACATGTATTCTGTATTTGTGTATTATAGAGTAATCTGCCTTTGTGGGTAGGTATTGATTGTGACATGTGTTTTTTGAGCATAACATCATACTTTTTGGAGAAAACGACATGAATTGTGATAACAAAATAATGATCTAACAATTGATGCCTACCTACAAGGGAGCTAACTCTGTCATATACAAAATGAGAATTATCATAACAAAACAATAATTGCTTAAAAGTTAAGCATATTACAAACCCTGAACGGTTGATACTTATTTATTTAAAACTGAATGTTAGAATTTACTTTTATAGTGATACAATTCATTGTGTTGACAGTTTTTTTGCAGTTGAAATTTTCGAGATATTTACTTTAATTTGTAAATCAGAAAATTCAATTTTATGACCAGCCATAAATCATATTGTAATTTACCTACTGGCAAATCTCATCCAGTGCAACCAAAATACCTTCCCCACACAAATTATCAATTTTTAGAAAGACACTTTTGAATCTTAATCATTTTCACTTTTTACATTTCTGAATAGGCGATTGATAAAATCTGTTATTGGAGATTTAAATACCAGCGTAAGCTTTACCTTGGTTTCCTGGGGAACCAACTGTTCCTCTACGTCAACATCCTCTAAGTCAGGCACATCCTGAAATATCAATTAAGTAACGGTCATGTAACATCGCACAACCAACATGTATAATTTTTTTATGTACAGGCATTTAATGACAATACATGTAAGGTCCACACCTAATATATTAGATCAGATATTTCAACAATGTCAATAAAACGTTGTCATTGAAGTACAACCATTAACATCTACACATTAAATGAAAATTTACAATTTCCAAACAGATGAATCGTTAGAATAGAAACAGGAAAGCTTAAATCAAACCGACTTTCATCTTTTCAATGAAAAGTAAGCTCACCTCATCATCGTCATCCTTATCCGAATCATCTGAAATTATAAATGTGTGTCAATATATACATGTGACCTCACACTTAAAGGGCATGCCAACACAATTATATGGTAAAGTAGCCATATCCCAGGGCACAATTAACTTATTAACTTTACACTATAAACCAACTTTCTTTTGCGTGAAATTTAATTTTGCAATCCAAATAAATTGGCAAATGGTTTTTATTGTTTGGGGTTTTTTTTACCTGAAACACCTTTTTATTAGTTTCACAGTATACAAAGACAAATACAAAAAAAAATCATCTCTTTCACTCTCACTTTCTCACTTAAATTATTTAGTATATTTTAAATGCCTTTGTTTCAGTTACCAGTAGACATTAAAATTTTTGATTTTATTTTTTTTTTAATATTACGTTATTGAAAATACTGGATTGTGCTTGGTATTGTTTACTGCATTTGCCAAATAGATTTTTATGTTTTTAAATGTTGATAAACACAGACCTTTCCACGAATATCTTGTTTTCAATTCTGATGGATTAAGTCTATTGACGTGCTCACATTGATAGAATATATGAATATTGCCGAATGTTTATCTCAGGTGTAATGGAGCTTGAAAAGATCTTAATAAACTCTATTTTTTGTAATTGTGTATGCAATTATTCATTTAACATGAAAGGTTATCAAAATAATGTAATGCAGATAGGCATGGCTGGTGGTTTCATTATATACAGTCAAACCTCGATGTATCGAAGTTCAAGGGACCGTCAGAAAAACTTCGATACATCGAGACTTCGAATTATTCGTGGTTGAAATTAGACCGATGTTTTTTTTACCATGACCAACTGTGGTAGTTGTGTACATGTCGTCTCCGTTCCGTAAACTTTAAAATCATTGTATTTACCACAAGCAAAACAAAATAAAAACGAAGTATGTAATTAATCACATGTATTGCTATCGTTAGCAATACATACGTATATTATAAACAAGACTTACGTGTACTAGGCCTAACCCATGTACAAGTGTTCGTTTGGTGACTATTTAAGCGATGGTTAATATTACGGAATGAATATAAAAACGAAAACACGTTGTAAAAACGAAACTAAAAAGGAGGAACCGAAAGCGCTACAACACTTACAAAATACTTCGATTTAGAATGATCAATTTGCTCAAGTATTTATGCCAAAGTTGTGCAATGTAACAGTTCTGAGTATGAGTTACTAATAATGTGGCTCGCTATTTACCGTTCCGTAAATTCTACAAACCGCTACCAATGGCGGCGGCGAACATCAAAAACGACTAACTGTATCAACGCAGCTTGTAAAAACAAAGCACCGGGTATCGGCCTGATTAGTGATATTAATTATCTTGACGATATCAAGCTAGCAACACAAGCTGTCATAATCCCTATTGTCCGGCGAAGGGCCGTCGCGAGACAGCTAGGTGTGACAGCATGCCGCGGGGTATCGGCGAACACCTGATCTGTACAGGTAAATTTTTATTCGAATCATCGAGTGTCAGTTACCTATGATTCTATAACAAATGGTCCATGAAAAAAGTTCGATACATCGAGAACTTCGATTCATAAAACTTCGATTCATACATGGGTTAGTTAGTAATGTTATATAGTGAAGAAATTCGGGACCAGACAAAAAGTTCGATACAGCGAGAAATTCGATTAATCGAAGTTCGAATCATCGAGGTTTGACTGTATCTATAATTATTTTCTAAAAGTAATATTTTTTGCATAACAATTATATCAATTCAAACCTGAGCAATTACAGGAACTGTTTATCTTACCTTTATCCTCTGTGATGAAAAGACGTGTACTTCCACCATCAGACTTGGATTCTAAAATAAAGGTACAGTAAAATAAAATACAGAATATGTCAACAAGGGTAATGCCATTTTTACTGGTCAATGTAAAAGGCAAAAGTATCGTTACTAGTAGGAGTGTCACGGTTAACCGAAAATATGGTTAACCGAAAAATTCAACCATATGGTTCAGTTCAGTACGATAATTCTTAGTTTCGGTTCGGTTCATTAAAAAAAATAACTGTCCTATAATACCTGTAATGTACGTGTATAAACTGTATTGCACATTATTTCATTGAAAATACGGCGAAGTTGTTTGTCAGAATCCTGTGAAATACACCTGTTGACCGACATATATGTGTAACACGTGTGCAAGTCATTCAGAAGATTGTTTTTTGCTGTCTGCGGACATTTTTTTGCACATACATAATATCTAAATGATATATTTCACTTAATGTTTGATATTTTATAACTGATGATTTTTTTATTATATTTTTTTTTTGATATAACAATCCTGCAGAATATCGGCAGCTAAATCGAGCCGCCATTGTGTTGCCGATTGTAAACAACCACGTTTCCATCGGCTAATATTCCGTGAATTAAACCATTTTACAATTGAACATGCACCTGGAACGTAATAATGTTTATCTCTATTTTAATTCCAATGCATAATACTTTTTAAATACTTTTTCTGAGATAATACCGATGTATTGATTTGCGGTAAAACTTACGATTTTCACATGTCAAGCATCACATAATTTAATAATGCGTCATGAAGGATACGAGAAAAGTTTTAGTGACAAAATAATGTATCATAAAGGATACGAGGACATATATCTCTCTGTGACTGATAATGTGTCAATAGTACTGAAAGAGTTCAAAAGATAAGAAAATGTTCAATTATGTTTTTTAAAGATGTTCCATTGCTGACAGATCATAAATGATACTCAATATTTGAACAAAAATTGGTATTTAATCGTGTTATATGTCAATTAAGACACAAAATGATATAAAATAATTAATGAATTTCTTTGCTGCATGCACTTTTAGAACTTCAATCTATATAGGATATAGTGCTGTGGATTATTTTTCAGGACGCAATTAATTATATGTTTTTAATTAGAAGTAAAATTTTGATAAAAAAAAACATTTATTGAAGTGATATACCATCTTTAAATCTAAAGCAAAACTTGTTTTTGATAGAAAAAAGACTTAAAAAGTGTTCAATTAAGATTTGTCTGAACCGAACCGAAAAAACCGAAGACCGATCAAAACAAGAGATCCCAGAGGGATCTTGGCGCCCACCAAAGATTGATCAATGTCTGACAAATGAAAGAGGGATCTTTTCTCTGCTTTTCAAACTTACACTTCTTTTTTCTGCTTTTCAAACTTTAAACTATCAAAATCCAAGATGGTGGTCGCAAAATGCAATAGGCAGAACTAGGGTCCTAGAGGAACCTACATATGATATTTGAGAACAATCCCTACAATACTTTCTGAGAAATAGCGGTAACAAACTTTAACTATCAAAATCCAAGATGGCTAACTGGCGGCCATCTTGTTGACCGATCAGTCCCAAAATGCAATATGCACAACTGGGGTCCTAGGGGAACCTACATATGAAATTTGAGAAAGATCCCTTCAGTGCTTTCTGAGAAATAGCGGTAACAAACTTTAACTATCAAAATCCAAGATGGCTGCTGGTCGGCCATCTTGTTGACCGATCAGTCCCAAAATGCAATATGCACAACTGGGGTCCTAGGGGAACCTACATATGAAATTTGAGAAAGATCCCTTCAGTGCTTTCTGAGAAATAGCGGTAACAAACTTTAACTATCAAAATCCAAGATGGCTACCTGGCAGCCATCTTGTTGACTGATCAGTCCCAAAATGCAATATGCACTACTAGGGTCCTAGGGGAACCTACATATGAAATTTGAGAACAATCCCTTCAATACTTTCTGAGAAATAGCCGTAACAAACTTTAACTATCAAAATCCAAGATGGCTGCTGGTCGGCCATCTTGTTGACCGATCAGTCCCAAAATGTAATATGCAGAACTAGGGTCCTAGAGGAACCTACATATGAAATTTGAGAACAATCCCTTCAATACTTTCTGAGAAATAGCGGTAACAAACTTTAACTATCAAAATCCAAGATGGCCACCGGTCGGCCATCTTGTTGACCGATCAGTCCCAAAATGCAATATGCACAACTGGGGTCCTAGGGGAACCTACATATGAAATTTGAGAAAGATCCCTTCAATACTTTATGAGAAATAGCGGTAACAAACTTTAACTATCAAAATCCAAGATGGCTGCCTGGCGGCCATCTTGTTGACCGATCAGTCCCAAAATACAATATGCACAACTAGGGTCCTAGGGGAACCTACATATGAAATTTGAGAAAGATCCCTTCAGTGCTTTCTGAGAAATAGCGGTAACAAACTTTAACTATCAAAATCCAAGATGGCTAACTGGCGGCCATCTTGTTGACCGATCAGTCCCAAAATGCAATATGCACTACTAGGGTCCTAGGGGAACCTACATATGAAATTTGAGAAAGATCCCTTCAGTGCTTTCTGAGAATTAGCCGTAACAAACTTTAACTATCAAAATCCAAGATGGCTACCTGTCGGCCATCTTGTTGACCGATCAGTCCCAAAATGCAATATGCACAACTAGGGTCCAAGGGGAACCTACATATGAAATTTGAGAAAGATCCCTTCAGTACTTTCTGAGAAATAGCGGTAACAAACTTTAACTATCAAAATCCAAGATGGCTGCCTGGCGGCCATCTTGTTGACCGATCAGTCCCAAAATACAATATGCACAACTAGGGTCCTAGGGGAACCTACATATGAAATTTGAGAAAGATCCCTTCAGTTCTTTTAGAGAAATAGCGGTAACAAGAATTGTTAACGGACGGACGGACGGACGGACGGATGGACGGAAGGAAGGACGGACGGACGACGGACCACGGAGAAAGGCGATTTGAATAGCCCACCATCTGATGATGGTGGGCTAAAAAAGTTGAAACCGAACAAAGCTGAAAAAACATGAACCGTGACATCCCTAGTTACTAGTCAAGGTCAAAGGAGATAGAACCTTTAAATGTCAGGCCTAGGGTCAAAGAAAATGCAATCTATATAAGTCAAGGTGAAAAGAAATTAAATCTTTATAGGTCAAGGTCAAAGGGAATGAAATCTTTATAGGTCAAAGTCAAATGAAATATTTTAATGTCAAGGAAATGAATTTATGATGGAAAATGAAAAGGGAATGAATCTCAAAGGATATAATGAAGACACATATAGATACTATAGAAATCCGGTGGAAAACACAGCCAACTGAACTTTAGACGTTTTCAAACCAACATTAAATCTCCCACATTGCATGTCGTCTAAATTATCACATCCTGTTGTATTCTTTCTGTGCATTGATTTAAAAAAAGAATACTCACTGTCAGTTGAGAAGATCCCTGTTTCTGATGTCGGAGGCTTCCCACAAATAACAGGAACTTCTTCATCATTCTCTTCCTCCTTGGTACCTTCATCATCTCCTTTCTCTTCTTCATCTTCATCATCTTCCTTTGACTAAAATGTACATTATAATCAAATTTTTAAATTTTATCAAACATTATTCGTTAGTACTTTCTTTTCTTAATTAAATCTATCAAATAATTCCATTGGTGACTTTGTAGCAATCACTAAAACAACCAATCCTAATTGGAGAGCAGATTGAATGCCATCCAATATTGTATCTACCCAATCATTTCTCTGTGTGATGTGTCAATTTTGGTTTATGTTTTACTTGCTGTTAAAACTGTGGCCATTTAAGGACCTGCTATAGATTTAAACAACGAGATAATTTAAGGGACTGTCAAACTTTGTTGTGAAGACAAAACAACGAGGTAATTTAAGGGACTGTCAAACTTTGTGGTGAAGACAAAACAACGATGTAATTTAAGGGACTGTCAAACTTTGTGGTGAAGACAAAACAACAAGATAATTTAAGGGACTGTCAAACTTTGTGGTGAAGACAAAACAACGATGTAATTTAAGGGACTGTCAAACTTTGTGGTGAAGACAAAACAACGAGGTAATTTAAGGGAGTGTCAAACTTTGTGGCGAAGACAAAACAACGATGTAATTTAAGGGAGTGTCAAACTTTGTGGTGAAGACAAAACAACGAGATAATTTAAGGGACTGTCAAACTTTGTGGTGAAGACAAAACAACGAGGTAATTTAAGGGAGTGTCAAACTTTGTGGCGAAGACAAAACAACGAGGTAATTTAAGGGAGTGTCAAACTTTGTGGCGAAGACAAAACAACGAGATAATTTAAGGGAGTGTCAAACTTTGTGGCGAAGACAAGTCACAACTCTGTGTTTGAAGATTCCTTTGATCTGTGTTGCAGGATTAATAAGGACTTCTGGTAGAAATTAAGTCAGATTTGGGATATGTGGCCTCAACAGTGCTGTGATCAATTGTATGGCACCTTACCCACAAAAAAGGGTGGAAGGCTTGTTATCCACTAGACATCTAGTCCGACTCTGTTAAAGGACTAGGTATGGTTAGTGTCTTTTGTGGCCCCCAAATCCGCTACTTTTCAAAGTCTGTTATTTAAGATGTTAATCTTGTATTTCAAATATTATAACTACATACCTGACATATTTGATAGTGCTATTAGGTAATAGAGCAGTTCTAGTTGCCATGGCAACCATTTTTAATTATACATAAATTATGCAAAATGTGAAAATTTCATCGAAATTGGCCTTTTTATGCAGTTTTTCATCTAGTTAACATAGAGCACATTCTAGAACAACTTTATATTCCTCAAAATGATATATTCCTCATGTCTGCTAATTCCCTTAAAATATAAATAAATATTTAAAACACAGCAAATTCATTTTAAATATTTAATTTGAAATTCGGTAGATTTAGGTGCCAAAAAAGAGCCATTACCATATCTAGTCCTTTATCAAAAACATCATATAAAACACTACAAACTAAATCTTACAATACATCATCACTCAAGTCTCAATTAATCTAGAGTAAAATTTTACCTTCTGCCGTAACACCTCTGTACTGCCCTCTAGTCTGTAGGTACCGGTCAACCAGTCCACACTGTCCACGTCCACTTTACCCTCTAGCCCTGCTGCATCACGTTCTCTCTGGATGCGTTTGGCCTCCCCTCGCTTACGCATTCCCAACATGGCTGAACAACAAAAGCAATATGATTAAGTAACATTTAAACAGATTTTGATCAGGAAATGCAAACATATTGGCATAAATTGCTTAATTACCACACAGACAAGTTTTAAAAAACATTATGTATATTTTACAAGTTGTCTTCTTCCTATTTCAACTGCCAGTGAATCAATCAAAAGACAGGGGTATAGGTTTGAAATTGCTGTACCATCACAGTTCATTAAGCCTTAGTTACTCTAAATAGACAGATAATTTTGTACATCGAACAAGCCAAAATTTTAAAGAAAATGTCAGTTTTCCCATCCTTTCATATGTTTTAGAGTTATTTTTTTTTAAATTGCAGTGCTGGCTTGCAGTATGACGTCCTTTTCTACCCAACACATATGAATGTTTTCCACCAGCTAAAAAATTAAATCCTTCTGACATGTTGGTGACTTGTTGTCTAAAATGTGTTGGTGACTAAAACTTTTAAACAAGGGAAACAACTCTTCAATTTGCAAGACTTGAAGTCTCAACAAAAGTGTTGCCGACCAACACATCTTATTATTTCATATTATGATTTTATATTATTATATTATCTTAAACACTTTTAAACAAGGGAAACAACTCTTTAATTTGCAAGACTTGAAGTCTCAACAAAAGTGTTATCGACCAACACATATTATTTTTTCATATAATTATATCATCTTTATTTTTTGTATTATTCTTTATTCTTACCATCCACACTGTCTTTGATCTTCTTCCTATCCCTGTTGATCCACAACTCCCTCTCTTCACGCTCAGCCTCCACACCGCCTTTATCCCTGTAAAACAATAATGTCAATCATCCTCAAACATAAACTTACTAATTATTTGTCTTTGATTTTGTTTATTTTGTAAAAAAAAGTACATGTATATATATATACATGCCAAGTTTTAAGGTGTAGAAACTCAGAGATAACAGCAGGCATGGGGTAATCGTAATCGAGTAATCGTAATCGATTGTAATTAATTACATTTTCTCAAGTAATCGACAGTAATCAGTAATCGAAGGTTATTTCGATTACTTGTAATCGTAATCGTAATCGATTACAGTAAAAATTTACTGTGTAATCGTAATTACATTTCTATTACTTTTCAATTACATTATACCTATTATGAAGTTGAATTTGGCAGCCAGTACACTAACTTTAGAAAGTGTAAAGTTCAACTTGTCTGCTGTAGATCAACTAAAACTGAAGATAGATGTAACAGTGTTTAGTATTGATCTATAAAAATCTTTTATAATTAGTTTCCTGATGAACTGTAAGGCTCAAAGAAATAAAGAATACAAATGAATTTTCTATACAGGTACACTTTATATCTAATTTGAAGTTTCACCAGTGTGCCCATGGGCATAAGAGCATATTGTATTAAACAATGGAAAGCATTGTTTTCATAAAAGTCAACAGGCATTGACTAAGATCAATTCAGTTGTTTCAGGGAGTATGGCCTCAGATTTCCAATGAACATGTTGTTTTAGGAAACAAAGAAGTCAATTAATTCTGTTTGATATTCCCAGGCCAGTAACTGTTCTTTTTACTCGTACAGTCAACCAAGATTTATCTGTTTAGCTCAGAAGCATAAGTCACATTTTTGCTTTAAAAAAATCCTTAAATTATATACTTTATTCAGTTTATATATTTAACATGCATTGCATTGTAAATGAAAATTATAAATACATGTATAAGAAAAATTACACTGCTACAGATTTCCGCTTTCTCACTAGAAGAATCAAGAATTAGATTTCAGGTTTAAAATATCTACTTGTTGTGTTATACCGTCATCTGCAAAATGCAGGTTATCAATTAACCACATATGAAAAATGCACATGGTCATTTCTAAGACACACCAGTTTAAAAAGCATGATGTGGGACAAGTGTAAACTTGAAATTAAATTAACAGTTAAACTAATTCCAATGAAATTATTTTATATAAATATAAATGGTCTTGGAATGCTATCAAATGGTAAAAAGGAAAAATTGAAAATATTGTGATAGAAGATAAAATTTAATAAATCAACTAAATATGTAATCGAATGTAATTGAAAGTAATTTCAATTACTTTTTGTAAAGTAATCGATTGTAATCGATTACAGGTCAATGGTACCTGTAATCGATTATTAATCGATTACAGCATTTTCTCCCAAGTAATCGATTATTAATTAATTATATTTTGAAGTAATTGTGCCCATGCCTGGATAACAGAGATATACTATCAAGCTTTGGTCAGTACCTAGAAGTTGAGACCCCACAGCTGTAGAGCTAGTGGTAGAATGTTAGAATACCTAGCTAAAACACTCTGGTCTCCACCGCTCTTTTATATTTAATATGGTAAACTTTACATTGAATATTGAAAAACAAACTGTATTTCTTTCAAACTCTGGTTTGCACAATAGCTACTTAAGCACTTTTTAAGCATGAAAAGCCACAAAATTTACAACCCTGAATTGTATAGACCTTGATTTATAAATTCATAAATACTACATTTTCATAATATTAAATCATTTACCATGCCTCTGCACAAGCTCTGTCTTTTGGGAAAACTGGTCGGTCATCCAAATACGTCAGGTTTTTCTATTGCAACAAAGAAATGGTAAAATCACTTTACAAGAATATGTAAATAAAGAATTGAAGAACCCACTAAAATAAACATAATACAACAATAAATGGATTTTATTATATTTTATTTTCTAATTATATAAGTGCTTTTGATTATATAATCATACTTACCATTTTAACAATACATGTCTTTCTGTAGTTCTTGATGTTCCTGATAATTCCATTCCCCATCAAATTCAAAACTTTCTGTTAAATAAAAGATTGAAAACATTAAAATGATCTTTTACAGAAAAGTCAGTATTCAATTCAACAAATTGATAGTCTCTATTTCTGACAAAAATTAGAATACATGCTCTTTAAAATTGAATCTTATAAACTACCTTGATATCATGCTTTTTATATCCACAATTATCTCCCTTTTATGAACACTTCAACAAGTATGCTAACCAAGCCGAAACATAAATATTTTTTTAGCAACCAGAACTACTATATTTTTCTTGATACAGTTTTCTTATATTTATGAAATTATATCCACACATTTAATAAATCATGTACTCACACAAGTAAACTGTATGAATTTGCAAGAAAAATATTTACTAAAAGTGCTGTCAGGGGCTTCAACTAATGTAGTAACTCCTAAGGAAAAATTCCTTCTTTTCATACTCAGCATTTTTCACTCAAATCATTTATCAGAATTTATTTGCTAAAATATAACTTTTTCTTATCCTGACTTCAGCATGTGGTCTATTATTTTATTGATGCGACAATGCATGAAACATCATATACTGTATTTGACCTAAAGAGGGTGCAGGGTGCGGGTAACTGGCGATGGGGGTGCCCTTATTAAGTTCATTATTTCTAAAGTTATTTGAAACAGACTAACCAGGTACAGCCAACAAGTTTGCAGCTAGACAGTCGTCACTTTAAAGGGAACTGCCGCAAACTTTGAAACAGACTATAGCTAGTTTCCCTGCAAAAATCCTTTGATGTTTTCTAGCACATCAACCTGTCAGCTGTCACGATGAACCAATGTTTGAAGGTTTTAATCAAAGCGATGTTGATGTTGCTCAAGCAGTTTATGAATGTGTACAATGTTAACATTGAGCTATTTGAAAGCAGCGACTCTAACAGTGATATAGATGATATGGTTGACGACTACTACAACTGTGCCAGTCCAGGTCATTGACTTTCAAACCATCTAATATCGGATATATATGTGATATGTGGCTGTTATCTATTCTGTAAATTGGATATATATTAAAATTCTAAAGAAGGGTAAGTGTGTCGTTTATTAAAACAAATAATACAAGATAGCTGGACAATGCAGCATTTAATTTTTTTTTTAAGTTTTAAAGAAAAAAAGGCAGCGGAGCCCTTATTACAGCAGGCGCCCTCTTTAGGTCAAATACGGTAACTTTTAAACATCACAATCATAAGGCTTTCTTACCCAGACGATTATGCGATTAACATGTACTATCATGGAACTGCACAGGTTAATATTACCCTGGACAGGCCTACCTGCAGGGTTACATTATCCTTCAGGAGAGGTGGTACAATTGTAATTTCAGGGGGTACTTTTCTATACTACCTCCATATCTGTATGCAATCTACTGTAATTAAGCCCAACCCAGGCAGTACCACAGCTAGATTTAACCAGCAAAAAGCACGGCAAAAAGCCTGATATTGAAACACCTGTATCTGTTATAGGAAGATATGTGACGTTTTTTTATACTAACCAGAGACTTCATCCTCTCAAAGACACTGATAGCATTAGGATCTTCAATCTTGTTATGGGCTAGATCAAGGACGCTGAGGTTTTCACACTCCGCCAAGTGTTCCAGGGACTCTACAGAACTCAGTTTGTTGTGGGACACATTCAGCGTGTTTAGGACGGGCAGACATGCTGTGGAGAACACAGTCAGTATCATTATTCATCACAAATTGTCACACACACAAAAAATGGTCACACAAGTCTTAGGAAGTTATCATGACTAGCTTTATTGATTTTATTTCTTTTGATTTAAACGTTTTCAATTTTTGTTACAAATAGCCTCTGTTGCAATATCCAGAATTATATAAAGTATCTATTTCTAAGTATTAAGGTAATTTTTTTCAACTTATAAATCCCTCATTTTTCCCCCCAAAACAAAGGAATTTCTTTATATTCCATTGGAGCAGGTCACTTACGGGATAAATAGGTTAAAATTGACTGACAAAAAGTGTCCACTTGTACTGAAATTTATTTCATGTATACACATTATATCTTGGGTAACTTACAGATATTCTCTATCTTGCGGATGGCATTGTGACTGACGTTTAGTGTATCCAGCTGTTGCAGTGGCTCCAGATTCTCCAGACGATCTATCAAGTTTTGTTGGAGGAACAGACATCGTAGGTTCACCTGATTGTCCAAATTCTGAATCTTTTTTATCCCATTTACTTCTAACCACAGGCACTTTAGACCAGTGTACTCCTCAAGGGCCTCAATCTCAAAGATGCCTGAAAGGTAACACTCAAAATGTTAAATAGACTAGAGTTATAAAGTGTACTCCTCTAGGGCCTCAATCTCAAAGATGCCTGAAATGTAACAATCAAAATAGTTATAAAGTGTACTCCTCTAGGACCTCAATCTCAAAGATACCTAAAAGGTAACACTCAAAATGTTACATAGACTCGAGTTATAGAGTGTACTCCTCTAGGGCAACCATCTCAAAGATGCCTGAAAGGTAATGACCAAATTGTTGCATACAAGTATACCATGAATATATAGAGTTTTGAAGTGTTCTCCATGAGAGCTTTAATCTCAAAAATTGTTTCTTCATCTTGTGATTTGGTTTGTTGTAATTTGTTTAACAACCTTATAACAGCCAGAGTCATTGAGGGATGTACCTGATAAGAAGTTGGAGGAAAGCCAGAGCACCCAGAGAAAAAACATCAACCCACAATCACCTTGCAACTGATAAACGCTTATGGTAATATGACAGGACATCTTAACCACTTGACCAACGCAGACCCTTAACCTTATGATTCACTGCAAATTCTACTTGCATGGTCACAATATACAGTATATCGGTACATAACATAATTGAAGGTGTTACCTTTGTAATGGAGATAAAGAACATCGTTTAGGGCTGGAGTGAGGTAAAGCTTCAAATCTTTGCAATGCTGCTTCAAAAACGCCTTAGTCATTCTGAAAAGTAAATAGAAATTAATCATGTTAATACAAGTCTATCTCTGAGTTAAAGAAAGGTTTTGTTGCATGTCAAATGAAGCAGGGATCATTTAAGGTAGTTGGCTCGGCCGATTTTGAATGCGCGCGCGCATCGTAAACCAGCACGATTGTCGTATATTTTTTTCGCAAAATAAATAAAAAAAAAACACGTTATAATTTATCTGATTTGATCAGTAAACTATACTATTGATAAGTCAGTCAAATTACATGCAGGAAACGTGAATTTAAGAAAATATATTTCGTTTTACGACAATGATACGTACTTCCGGTTATGGCGGTCACTATCGACGCCAAGACCAGACGAGTGTGTGGTATGTTATTATCATGCTGAGTAGAGGCATTTGATAATAATTTAGGTCGTTTTAACCAAAAAGGTAGATTATTGAGACACACAGGAAGATGAGAGAATGATTTATTGCATAGAAAACGGGGATTGGAAGTTTTATTGAAGGCCAAATCGCTACCGATGGCCGAGCAACAATCACAACAAATCCACTGACATGCATTACGAAGACCACAAAGCGGACACGGTAAGATATATTGATTATCTTTAAGCTTTAATCAAATTAAGCGAATAAATAATCCATATCTGGACCTAATTATTTTCGATCCTTCTCTAATATTTCAAGAAATTCAGTAGATCAACAGTCTGTTTATAACTTGCAGTCAGACAGTGTCGATTTCAGATATTTCTCTGCGTGTACTATATGTGCACTGCTTAGGGGGAAACAAGATATATTTGACAAAACTATGCAAATGACATAAACAGATAAAAATACATGAGTCACATCAACATATTATCTACATTATATCCAGGTTAGATGTTGTTACATTTATGTATAGTACATACATGTATTTGTTATGTGTACATGTAAGCCTACATAAAGGGTATTCATGAGTGACACTTCGGGGCCAGCTACATAGTTCTATTAGATATAATTGTAATATGCCATTATACATCACATCATTATAGAATTCACCATGTACAGTCACTTGTGCATGTTGCTTATTTGCATGTAACATACTTTTTTTTCTAAAATATTAAATTGATTTAGTTTTTTATCTAAATTAATAATCTTGTTTTTTAATTTATAGGTGTGACACATGCTGACATATGTAGCTGCTGACATTTTGTGATCTGCTAGCAGTTATCCAATATCCATGTTGTAAGTGATTTTCTGAGGAAGCTTTGTAAACATGCATGTGTACAAAAGTTGACATATGAATATGGGTTGATATCATAATACATATTTGAATTGTGTCAATATGAAATTTTGAAATAAATGAATGAATGAATTATATAAAGTGAACACAAGTTTAATCATGTGTCTGTGTAGGTTATATTGTCAATTACTGTTATATAATTATACTTTTCTACATTACCAAGTCATAATAAAAAGATACATGTATGGGTTCATAATTAATTTGACCTACAATGTACATTTCATTGTATGTATTGATCTGTAGCATACTGGTCATGGACTTCAGTTCAAATGAATTATCTTGATCCACAATCAAGATTGAAGGGATAAAATATTATAAAAGAAATCTATTTTCTTCATGTACATCCTAGATAAAAAAAAAATGCCTGTCACAATGAATTCAAAATTTTGATAAAATGTACAATAACAGTGTATCCATTTACCATTTTGTGTGGATTTTGTATAATTCATATAATAGACCAGTACAATTTATGAGAATGATTAAATCGATAAAATTGTCATGTAACAAACCCATCTTTATTTTATCAGGATTCAGGATTCGAGGAGAGATTGGCAGAAGAGGGACAATACAAGAGCACTTTCACATGTTGTTAGAGGTGTGTATATTTGAAAACAATCTATTAGGTCAAAATTATACAAAAGGCAGCAATCTGTAAATATATATATGTACGTAATTAGTGCCCCCCTCCCCCCTATAAGCGCCACTCCCTTTTCTGAAAAACAGTTGAAGTTGTAAAAATGCCCCCTTACTACTTGTGATTTGTATTCCATTTTGCATGATCTTGCAAGTCTTTTACATGTGAATCAAGACATAAGAATGCGTCTCAAAGGATAAAAGGCACATATGGATGCTTACTGAGACAGATTAACTTGTTTTTGAGCCATCAGTATCCTGTTACATGTACCTATTGTATAATGATGTCCCTTGATTGAATTTTAGGACACTGCTCCATGATTGGTAAATAAACTGACCATGTCACCAACTGCAAACTGTGATAAGGAACACTATGTCTGTGCTTTCAAAAGAAGTTGAACTGTTGTTCCTGTCTGCATATGTTGAGAACTGAATCTGCAGCTTTCAGGGGACATAACTCAAGCCTTGTGCACTGCAGCTAATTATGGAAATATGTTTACAGAAACTATTAAGAGATGTCTTAGTTGATTGAGTGTTGCTGGTAATCATTCAACATTCAGTGTTGAAAGATTGATTTCTTCATGGATATTAGAAACAAAACATTATGATTAAATGTTGGATTTTAGTCTGTAATCTATGATATGTATAGATAATACATTTAATATCAATGTGATAGTTTTAATGCTAATCTTTCCTTTGTCAGAACTTTTTCTGAATTTATTGTAAAAGTTTCATTATGTCATATTTGTGATTATGTCAATTTCAACTTCTCAATGAGCAGAACATCTGTCTTATATATATATTAATTATGCATGCTCAAGTTCTGTTCTTTCTTTCATTTTTGAATAAATCAAATATTACAGGAATTGATGTTGTTAATCATCATTTAAGGATACAAACTTTTAATAAATTTTAAAAGATGATTTTTTATAAAAGATAACCTATAAAATGATGTTGCATCAGAGACTGGATACCAATTTGCTATTGTGCTTTGTCTGTTGTCATCATAGAGTGCCATTACATGTTTTTTTCTGATCTTGGAATGGAATTCAATTCAAACTTACATACATGTATGGGAAAAATAATTCATAAACAATATTTGTTATTTACTTGCTTCTATTAGATTTTTATGTGGATTTCTTATGGTTTTTGAGTTTGATTTTATTTAATTTCCTTTAAGCAGCCAGGGGCATTAAGGTATGTAACAGGTTAAGGAAATGGAGGGAAGACATAGTACATTGATAAAAATCACTGACCTCCAAACAGGTATCTAGGAAGTCATGTGACCAAAGACCTCAGCCCTGTTATCAGTGGTTGTTTTACATATATATAAAATTTACATTCATATATCCCCTTGATGCTAATAATTTAATATAAAAATTGAGATCTTTGATTAAAATAACTTAGAAACCACAAAATTTGAGCATTCCTATGTATGAAAATGCAATTGTATTGCTATGAAGTATTCAGTTATGTGAAGGGGAATATTTGAAAGTGGTTGCTAGGGTACACAACCTTTCATAGAGTACTTTTTCATCACAAAATTGTTTTAGTTATGAAAATTTATGAATGTCTCAAAGAAAAACTTTTTTATAAATGCTATAAATATCAAATAACTTTTAATAGAATGCAAAATTGAATCCAGGTAAGACTTTTGTATAGAATACTGCTTGGTTGCTATGCAACGGTTGGTTAGTAATAAAAGTTAACCAAAATATAGTTTTTCATTGAAAAACAAATATTTTATCATCTTTACATGCATAACATGTCTTTATCAGAAAAAATATACATTAGGTTACATTCAAATGTACACAACAACCCTATTTATACATTTTAGAAAAATGTTGCTAAGGAAAACGGTTGCTATGGATTTAACATCCAATAACTTTTTTCTTTGGACAATGACATGCCATTTTCTCATCATTTTTATAAAGATATGGATGTCCTCTGCAAAATGAGCATCTTTGGAAAAAAGTTAATTATTCCTTCATATATTTTTATCATGTTAAAATGGACAACTCATTTTGCTATATATCAGTACTGAAAAATGAGGGAAACGTTGCCATGGAGACACTTTTTAAATCGACGCTAGGAAACAATAAATACGTTGATTTATGTTTTATATTTATTAATAGTCACAAGACATCCATACAAATACATTAAAGTAAGAACAAATGAAAAAATCTTATATTTCCATATAATTGTATTGCATTACATTTACCAAGTACATGTCCAGTTGTGCTATATTTCTGCGCAAAGGTTTGGTTAAGTCATTGTCAAGGTAACACTTTTCAAACGAGGCTAGCAAAAAAACTAGCACAATGACACACACTTTTTTGTCCATTTTTTGACACAGCATGACCATACAATTAAAAATATCTATAAATGAAAAAAAGTTAATTACTTTCAAACGGTCGAGCCAGCTACCTTAACCAGACAATGGAAATTTTGAAATTCCAATGAAATTGTAAAATGACCAAAAACATTATAAATTTATTCAAAACTTATGAATTCATTTTAAATTAAATGCAATTACAATGTAAGGCAATTATTACAACTTAGACTTATCTCTTTTGATGGCTTAGATGGAAGAAAGCAATGGGTTTACCAATATGTTGATGGAAACCAAAGCACCAGAGGAAAACCATGGTCTGACAGGTGTGACCCCCATATACCCATTCATATCTGATTGTGGAATCAAACACCAGTCATTTTAACCTAAGCTGATGTATTGGTTATCAACATATAAATGACTACTCTGACATTGTATTGTACAATACCTTGGCCAGTCGCTCTTGGCTTTACTCTTTGATGAATCATTCTCAGGGACTGTCTTTTCATCTTTTGCTTTGTCTCCATCACCAGAGTCCTTGCTGCTATCTTCATCTTTTTTATCATCTTTGTCTTTCACTTCGAAATAAAGAGCAAACATCCACATAAAAGTAGAAATTGCAGCAATGGTGTATAAAATCTTACAGTGTGAGATAAATTATTTCTTTTAAATATGTTGACAATTAGTTATAACCAAGTTACATAATATTTTACTTTGTGTGTTTAAAAGGTTTGAACTTTGTATTAAGTATTACCATCAGTTTCTTCATCTGATTCTTCATCTTTCTTTCTATCTACATCATCATCCCTTTTCTCTACCAGGGGCGGTGAAACCACATCAGTCTGTACTGTTTCGCCCTTTTCTACGACCTCTATCTGAACTCGTTTAGGTTTCTCTACCACAGCTGGCTCATCGTCAGTAATTTCTTCAATTAAAGGCATTTTCAGTCCTGGATATGATGCTGCTACAAACGAAACAAATGCATATATAAAGAGTGTGCATTACAGACTGCGCAGTACTAGCTAAAATACAGTATATGGCAAATATTATTTACTATATGTAGGAACAATTTTAACTTGTACATGAATTACCACAGTATTACTGTCCCTGAAATTACAGCATCTCTTTAATTCCGCTATTAATGCGAATTCTGCATTAAATGATTCAGTGTTCAATCTACGATTATTTTTCTTGGGTCCTTTTCAATGGTTTTTGTGAAGACAATGGGTCCCACAGTGTTATAGATACCCATTCCCAGAAATTTCATAGGTCCTTTTAAAATTCTGTGAGTCCAGGACTCGGGATGCGCACGTAGATTTATCACTGTAAATGTTTTATTTTCTGTGTTTAAAAGAAAGTACATTATATCTGCATGAGCAACCGCTTTCATTGCATCTCAAATGGTTCCTTTCAATGCATGGCGACCTTTGTATAAAGATCACTTTAGCTATAAAGTCAATTCTCTTTGTTCTCAAGTCAGTCTTTATAGAGAAGTTTAAGTGTAATTATCACATAACAATGAGAATTATAGAGAAATATATATAGAATGCAATAAAACTTGTCTCCACTCTTGCTGAATGGTTTTCTTTCTTAGTATTTATTGACTATACCATTTGACTATATATTAACACCACATACACTAGGTAATTAATAGTTTCAATGATATGATCGTTTCCGTTTCAGTCCAGATGAATCATGTTGTCTGCATCAGTGATGTTGTTGCGTATATAAAATAAGTGTCTGGGCCATAATAGAAGACAGTCTACACAAATAGTAGTTTTATACATGTATATCTGTTTTCAAAATCATTGAAATGTACTGGTACATGTACTGGTACAAAAGTTTATCTTGTATTGCAAATGTACTAGGTCTACTGAATGTTGATAATGCAGGTCTGATTCCTGGTCAGGGCACTCGATCAGCAGAAATGTGTACATTTTTTTTATTTCCCCTGCTCTTCTTCACCGGCACCCGGCCAAGTCAATAACCATTCGAAAATGCTTTTAGTGTCAACATTCGAAAATGCTTTTAGTGTCATGGTTGAAATTTAAGAAAACCAAAGAACAACTCCACTCACTTGTACACAGTGTTCTAGATTTGTTACCAGTATTAAAAAGTAATATGGTCTCTGTCAATTAGCTGACAGAGCAAATAATGACGAAAAAGACATATGTTAAAAGCAACTTGCATGCCTGTATAGCATGCAAGTCTGTCTTTTATATATAAATAAATGCAAAAGAAATCTGATATAAAAAGACTTCCTAATATAAATGATACAGTGATAGCACTAAAGCTGTGGATTTTCACACCAGAGAGGCATGTTCGATTAATGGTTGAAATTAAAATTTATCTAATAAACTGCATTTTATATTAACTAAATTTGGCGAATACACAATAATGTACATATGTTTCCAATATATTTTCCTTTACTTTCTGGAATGTTCTAGAAAGAACCAGTGTCTAAGAAATCAAGTTTTAAAATGCCGTTGGTATTATTTTTATAGCCCGTGATTATTAAGGTATGCAATAAGTATAATCTACGTCTAGCAAAACATGGTCAAATTATTTGAATTCGAATCCTCATATCCCTGCTGATGTATGAAATAATCACAATCTATAACTGATGATATCCCACAGTGAATGACAGTTCGCACCGACATTTTGTAATTTTTGATGTTATGCAAGAAGTTAAGCTATAATTTCACCCCCTTGTGTCTATATATATATATTATGTTTAAGTGATTTGTAATTATATAAAACAATTAAATCGTAGGATTACCTTCAGTTTTTTCTCTGATTCCTAGTCCTGTGTCTCAACACGTCTTGACTGATCGACTGACACTGGCATGTGCTTTCACGCCGCTTGTAAACAACAATGGCGTCGTAGATACAGTTGATCGGAGACCCTCGGATATGTACCATTTATTTACTCAAAGGTTCGGAAGTCATCGGCTTTTGTGAATGTTCAGTGCATAGCCCCAATGTGGGTTCGATCCGTCGAACTGCATGGTCTACAGTACTGTTCTAAAAATTAACATTTGTGTATTGAATAATTATTTTTATCGAAAAATTCTTTTAGTGATGGAACTTTTGACAAAAATGAAGCTTTTTTGGTGTTTTTATTTCGTATTGCGATGTAATATTTCCACGATATTTACAAGTCATAATTTCACTCACTGATAATTTAGGACAATCCACAATATAAAGCAGTGGGCAGCCAAGTTTAACCTTTTTATAGACTGTATTTAGGGCTATATATAATATCTAAAATAAATGAATTAGGAACTTGGCCTAATTCGATTCTAAAATCTCGTTAGCATTATATAGGATCCTATATTTATCATCTGTTATGGGGTAACCTTGTTATTTTTCCCTGCTATATAGGAAGAATATGGATAAGAAAAGAAAGATACCAAGCTGTAGCTGTGATGGTAATGCTTACGAGATTTTAGAATCGAATTAGGCCAAGTTCCTAATTAATTTATTTTAGATATATAGCTTCTATGCGTTCAAGAACTTCACAAAAAGACATTTGAAGATTTCACTTTTTTGGCCCCGTGACCTTGAATATAGGTCAAGGTCAATCATATTAACGAGCTAAGAGGGCATTAGACCTCTAGGCCTTCTAGAACTTCATAAGAAGCCATTTGAAGATTTTAGGATTTTGGCCCATGTGACCGTGAATGAAGGTCAATGTCATTCACATTATCAAACTTGGTAGCCCTTTCTGTTTGGTATTTGGGCCTTCTAGAACACGAACAAAATTTTAATGGTGTTTCCGAAAAATTGCACTTTTGAACTTTGACCATTCTTTCCAAGCGAAAGTTGGCGTTTTACAGAAAAGTGTTACGTCAGTTATTTGCTTCAATTTTGATTTTATCAAACATATCCAAAACAGGAAGAAATTCGTCAAGCCGTTAACGAGATATTGACATAAGTTTAAAACCGGATGTAAGGGCATAGCGGCCATATTGGATTTTTTACCAAAATAAAAATGCTGCTTTCACACCTTCAACTCATGTCCTACAAAATGATGACACGTTCATTGGCAATTCTCTTATCATTCCGGAGATCCTTTGTATATATTTTTTTGCGGAAGAATGCTAAAAAATAGAACAAAAACAATAGATGAAAAGCCCTTATAAAGATTCTTGTAACCTGTAGGTGTATGTGGTGCTGAACGAGCCAATCGCAATATCTCGGGTAAATTTCCGGCAATTTTCGGAAGTATTTATTTAAATATATATATATAAGATTAATGGAAAGTTCCCCGAGATATTGCGATCACTGAACAATCCTGTGAGTAAAATCTTTCCCAGGGTTCATTGCGTTGCCCACAGTCAGGAAACCGCAATGAACACTGGGAGAATTTGCGCTTTTTATGACATAATGTTTGCAAGTTATCCTTTAATTTTCACCCATTTCAAAGTGGAATTCAACAACTGTTGACATTGTATGGATCAGACGATGGGTTACCAATATAAAACGAACGTTGTCACAAAGATCAAAACCATAAAGACCAAAAGAAGAACAAAAGTACGAAAATGGTCACCAGAAACAAGACATCCTACATATGAGACGGACACCTGGGATTATTTGCGAAAGTAAGAACGAATTATAACCTTAATTATAATCTTAAAGTGGTTTATTTCTAAGGCAAAAATAACTGGAGAATGTTTGAGGGTTACTTGTCTTAGGAACGTTATCAACCAATTCATGAAAAAGGGTCGGAAAAGTGGTGCTGTTACAAGTGCAAAGTCCTTTTGATTAAATCAAAAATGAAAAGAGAATATTTAACACCTCTTGTGATAAGCAAATGACATATTTTGTTTGTGTTACATAATCTAAATGCAACAAAACGTCAAGCAGCAAGGATACGGCGAATAGTTGACTCATCTTTATAGAAAAGATTGACCGATAAGATTTTTTTTGCTATTTATCATAAATCACTTCAAAGTTTCCTATTACAATGTATTAACGTGTTTTTCAAAACAAAATTTGAGTGAAGGTGCGGGTTTAAAATCGCCGACATAAATGATAGTTTAAATATAGCTTGTTTGAACACAGGAAAAACTCGTTTACTTTTAGAGTAGTTGATATCTGGAACGGTTTGCCAGATTCGATCGTGAACGCAGAAACAACAATAGAATTTGAAATTATGCTGGACAACCATCTAAATGACAACATGTATAATAATTACTTATCATATAGTTTTGTATCTCAATTTCACTTGACCATTGGTTCAAATCTACAAACATTATTAAACGAAATTTGAACACCCTATGTCCGAATTATGAACACCCCTGTCTGAAATTCGAACAGCTATACATTGCTGATTACTTTGGCCTGGTATAAAACAAATTTAGTATTTGTGTCAAGTTTCAAGTGATAAATGCAAGAAAAGAAAATTCTCTTTCTGCTCATACGTCAGTTATGGGGGTATGTGGATAGGTTTCAAGCATACAAAGGTTTTACTATTAAGGTGTCCGAAATTTGACTACTTTCCCTACTTATCATATAGTTTTGTATCTCAATTTCACTTGACCATTGGTTCAAATCTACAAACATTATTTACGAATTAAAATAAACTTTAAAGTTGAACTTTCGTATTAGAATTTTTATTTTTTATTTTCAATTTGATAGTTAGTGTATTATGTTACCAAACCTTATGCTTAAAATTCCAATTCGCTTTGCCAACGTTAAACAACAAAACCAAACTAGAAGTCAGTCAGTGTCAGTGATTTTATAAATTTCACTTTTTAATCTATGGAGATTATTTGGTTCCATCAAACCTGTGAATTCAGAAGAAGATTTTTGAAATTTTAGCCTATTTGACCCTTTTTGGCCCCGCCCCTAAGGCCATTGGGAGTCGGCCAGGACCAATATGGATATGACGATAAAATGCTATCTCAGGCTAATAATTCTAACCCAGTTTGACTAATTTCCTATGAAAAATAAGCAAATAACATTCATAAATGTGTTTTTCCTATATAGACTATTGTAAATTTGACCCCCTCCCCAAGGGAAAATCTGAGATCCCAGGGCCATGAAATTCACAATTTTTGCAAAGGACCTTAAAACCTTTCCATCTATGAAGAGTATTTGATTCTACCAGTTCCAGAATTTCAGAAGAAGATTTTTGAAGTTTTAACTTATTTGACCCCTTTTGGCTCCACCCTAAGGCCCCTGGGAGTCAGTCATGGAAATTTTTTTAATAGGATTCAATAGCCTTTTCATAGGGATAATTCTGACAACATTTGACTCATTTCCTTTTACAAATGACCATATAATGCTCAAAAATGTGTTTTCCCCTATATAAACTATAGTAAACTTAACCCCCTCCCCAGGGGGAAACCTGAGACCCAAGGGCCATATAATTCACAATTTTCGTAAAGGACCTTTAGACCTTTCTATCTATGAAGAGTATTTGATTTCATCACATCTGTGAGTGGAGAAGAAGATTTTTGAAATTATAGTCAATTTTACCCCCTTTGGCCCCTCCCACAGCCCCCAGGGGGTTGGGGACCATATAATTCACAATTTTGATTGGCCTTATGCCTTAGAAGGTTTGTGCAAAATTTCATTGAATTTGCTTCAGCGATTTTTTGAGAAGAAGTCGAAAATGTAAATTGTTTACGGACATACGACGCACGACGGACGACGGACGACGGACGACGCACGACGGACGACGCACGACGACGGACAAAAGGCGATTAGAAAAGGTCACTTGAGACTTTGTCTCAGGTGACCTAATAAAACAGAAAATAATATAAAATAGCTTGAAATGTTTGAAATTTTTGTTGATGCACACCTGTAGTACTTCAATCCATATATATGATATAGTGCAGTTGATTTTTTTCTTGAAAAAGAAAAATACTAATTTGTCTGTTCCTGTTTTAAAAGGAAAATATACCATAAACGGTGTAGCATCTTCAGTATTACCAACTAGAAAAACGTTACTAATTTAAAACATGAAATTACTTGGCCGTACCCATCTGAAAAGCAAGAGTCGGCAGGCGTTTATTCAACCCAACTGGTATTGGGAGGCTGAAGTTGGTTCCGGTTCCGAGTTCCGAGTTCCGAGTTCCGTTTAAGCTAAACGGAACTCGGAACCAGTTCCGAGTTCCGTTTAAGTAAAACGGAACTCGGAACCAGTTCCGAGTTCCGTTTAAGGATTTTGTTTTTTAAACAAAATTTTAAAAAAATTCAATTTATGTAATTTTAACATATTACAAATGTTTTCTGTTGTGTTTTTGTCATGGATAATTTGTGATAGAGCTAGTTTAAATACGTTTTCAAATAACATCTATTTCCGTTTAAGTAAAACGGAACTCGGAACCAGTTCCGAGTTCCGTTTAAGGAAATTTTCTATCATTTTAGATAAAATCATTCAATATGCCTAAGACATATGAATAATGTTGCCTGTTGTCATTTTTCATGGGTTAGTGGTGGCAAATCCACTTTAATTTAGTTTTCGAGTTTTTCGATCGACGAGTTCCATTTCTATCTATTTTTCTTATACCCAGTTATCTTTTTCCGTTTATTCAGTTTTTGATCACCCTAAACGTTAAGTAAAACGGAACTCGGAACCAGTTCCGAGTTCCGTTTAAGGAAATTTTCCATCTATTTAGATAATCATTCTATATGCCTAAACATATGAGAAATGTTGCCAGTTGTCTTTTTCATGGGTTACTAGTGATGAATCCACTTTTTCAGTTTTCAATCAACTCCATTTCCGAGTTCCGTTTAAGTAAAACGGAACTCGGACAGTTCCGAGTTCCGTTTAAGGAAATTTTCCATCTATTTAGATAAATCCTATATGCCTAAGACATATGAGAAATGTTGCCAGTTATCTTTTTTCATGGGTTACTAGTGATGGACCTACTTTAATTCAGTTTTTGATCAACTCCTATCTCCCAGTTCCGTTTAAGTAAAACGGAACTCGGAACCAGTTCCGAGTTCCGTTTAAGGAAATTTTCCATCATTTTAGATAAAATCATTCTATATGCCTAAGACATATGAGAAATGTTGCCTGTTGTCTTTTTTCATGGGTTACTAGTGATGAATCCACTTTAATTCAGTTTTCGATCAACTTCCATTTCCCAGTTCCGTTTAAGTAAAACGGAACTCGGAACCAGTTCCGAGTTCCGTTTAAGGAAATTTTCTATCATTTTAGATAAAATCATTCTATATGCCTAAGACATATGAGAAATGTTGCCAGTTGTCTTTTTTCATTGGTTACTAGTGATGAATCCACTTTAATTCAGTTTTCGATCAACTCCCATTTCCCAGTTCCGTTTAAGTAAAACGGAACTCGGAACCAGTTCCGAGTTCCGTTTAAGGAAATTTTCCATCATTTTAGATAAAATCATTCTATATGCCTAAGACATATGAGAAATGTTGCCTGTTGTCTTTTTTCATGGGTTACTAGTGATGAATCCACTTTAATTTAGTTTTCGATCAACTCCTATTTCCCAGTTCCGTTTAAGTAAAACGGAACTCGGAACCAGTTCCGAGTTCCGTTTAAGGAAATTTTCTATCATTTTAGATAAAATCATTCTATATGCCTAAGACATATGAGAAATGTTGCCTGTTGTCATTTTTCATGGGTTACTAGTGGCTAATCCACTTTAATTTAGTTTTCGATCGACTTCCATTTCCCAGTTCCGTTTAAGTAAAACGGAACTCGGAACCAGTTCCGAGTTCCGTTTAAGGAAATTTTCCATCTATTTAGATAAAATCATTCTATATGCCTAAGACATATGAGAAATGTTGCCAGTTGTCTTTTTTCATGGGTTACTAGTGATGAATCCACTTAAATTCAGTTTTCGATCAACTCCCATTTCCCAGTTCCGTTTAAGTAAAACGGAACTCGGAACCAGTTCCGAGTTCCGTTTAAGGAAATTTTCTATCTATTTAGATAAAATCATTCTATATGCCTAAGACATATGAGAAATGTTGCCAGTTGTCTTTTTTCATGGGTTACTAGTGATGAATCCACTTTAATTTAGTTTTTCGATCAAACTCCTATTTCCCAGTTCCGTTTAAGTAAAACGGAACTCGGAACCAGTTCCGAGTTCCGTTTAAGGAAATTTTCTATCATTTTAGATAAAATCATTCATATGCCTAAGACATATGAGAAATGTTGCCAGTTGTCTTTTTTTCATGGGTTACTAGTGATGAATCCACTTTAATTCAGTTTTCGATCAACTCCCATTTCCCAGTTCCGTTTAAGTAAAAACGGAACTCGGAACCAGTTCCGAGTTCCGTTTAAGGAAATTTTCCATCTATTTAGATAAAATCATTCTATATGCCTAAGACATATGAGAAATGTTGCCTGTTGTCTTTTTTCATGGGTTACTAGTGATGAATCCACTTTAATTTAGTTTTCGATCAATTCATTTCCAGTTCGTTTTTTTAAGGAAATTTCTATCAACATTAATATCCCATATGAAAATGTTGCTGTTGTCTTTTTCATGGGTTACCACTTAATTTAGTTTTCCGACTCCATTTCCCAGTTTAAGTAAAACGGAACTCGGAACCAGTTCCGAGTTCCGTTTAAGGAAATTTTCTATCTATTTAGATAAAATCATTCTATATGCCTAAGACATATGAGAAATGTTGCCAGTTGTCTTTTTTCATGGGTTACTAGTGATGGAATCCACTTTAATTCAGTTTTCGATCAACATTTCCCAGTTCCGTTTAAGTAAAACGGAACTCGGAACCAGTTCCGAGTTCCGTTTAAGGAAATTTTCTATCATTTAGATAAAATCTCGGACATTGAGAAATGTTGCCGTTGTCTTTTTTCATGGGTTACTAGTGAGAATCCACTTAATTCAGTTTTCGATCAACTCCATTCCGAGTTCCGTTTAGTCGAAAACGGAACTCGGAACCAGTTCCGAGTTCCGTTTAAGGAAATTTTCTATCATTTAGATAAAATCATTCTATATGCCTAAGACATATGAGAAATGTTGCCAGTTGTCTTTTTTCATGGGTTACTAGTGATGAATCCACTTTAATTCAGTTTTCGATCAACTCCCATTTCCCAGTTCCGTTTAAGTAAAACGGAACTCGGAACCAGTTCCGAGTTCCGTTTAAGGAAATTTTCTATCATTTTAGATAAAATCATTCTATATGCCTAAGACATATGAGAAATGTTGCCAGTTGTCTTTTTTCATGGGTTACTAGTGATGAATCCACTTTAATTCAGTTTTCGATCAACTCCATTTCCCAGTTCCGTTTAAGTAAAACGGAACTCGGAACCAGTTCCGAGTTCCGTTTAAGGAAATTTTCCATCTATTTAGATAAAATCATTCTATATGCCTAAGACATATGAGAAATGTTGCCAGTTGTCTTTTTTCATGGGTTACTAGTGATGAATCCACTTTAATTCAGTTTTCGATCAACTCCCATTTCCCAGTTCCGTTTAAGTAAAACGGAACTCGGAACCAGTTCCGAGTTCCGTTTAAGGAAATTTTCTATCATTTTAGATAAAATCATTCTATATGCCTAAGACATATGAGAAATGTTGCCAGTTGTCTTTTTTCATGGGTTACTAGTGATGGATCTACTTTAATTCAGTTTTTGATCAACTCCTATCTCCCAGTTCCGTTTAAGTAAAACGGAACTCGGAACCAGTTCCGAGTTCCGTTTAAGGAAAATTTTCCATCTATTTTAGATAAAATCATTCTATATGCCTAAGACATATGAGAAATGTTGCCTGTTGTCTTTTTTCATGGGTTACTAGTGATGAATCCACTTTAATTCAGTTTTCGATCAACTCCCATTTCCCAGTTCCGTTTAAGTAAAACGGAACTCGGAACCAGTTCCGAGTTCCGTTTAAGGAAATTTTCTATCTATTTAGATAAAATCATTCTATATGCCTAAGACATATGAGAAATGTTGCCAGTTGTCTTTTTTCATGGGTTACTAGTGATGGATCTACTTTAATTCAGTTTTTGATCAACTCCTATCTCCCAGTTCCGTTTAAGTAAAACGGAACTCGGAACCAGTTCCGAGTTCCGTTTAAGGAAATTTTCCATCTATTTAGATAAAATCATTCTATATGCCTAAGACATATGAGAAATGTTGCCTGTTGTCTTTTTTTTCATGGGTTACTAGTGATGAATCCACTTTAATTCAGTTTTCGATCAACTCCATTTCCCAGTTCCGTTTAAGTAAAACGGAACTCGGAACCAGTTCCGAGTTCCGTTTAAGGAAATTTTCTATCTATTTAGATAAAATCATTCTATATGCCTAAGACATATGAGAAAATGTTGCCAGTGTTGTCTTTTTTCATGGGTTACTAGTGATGGATCTACTTTAATTCAGTTTTTGATCAACTCCTATCTCCCAGTTCCGTTTAAGTAAAACGGAACTCGGAACCAGTTCCGAGTTCCGTTTAAGGAAATTTTCTATCTATTTAGATAAAATCATTCTATATGCCTAAGACATATGAGAAATGTTGCCTGTTGTCTTTTTTCATGGGTTACTAGTGATGAATCCACTTTAATTCAGTTTTCGATCAACTCCCATTTCCCAGTTCCGTTTAAGTAAAACGGAACTCGGAACCAGTTCCGAGTTCCGTTTAAGGAATTTTCTATCTTTAGATAAAATCATCTATATGCCTAAGACATATGAGAAATGTTGCCAGTTGTCTTTTTTCATGGGTTACTAGTGATGATCTACTTTAATTCAGTTTTGATCAACTCCTATTCCAAGTTCCGTTTAAGTAAAACGGAATCGGAACCTTCCGGTTCCGTTTAAGGAAATTTTCCATCTAATGACATATGAGAAATGTTGCCTGTTGTCTTTTTTCATGGGTTACTAGTGATGAATCCACTTTAATTCAGTTTTCGATCAACTCCCATTTCCCAGTTCCGTTTTAAGTAAAACGGAACTCGGAACCAGTTCCGAATTTCCGTTTAAGGAAATTTTCTATCTATTTAGATAAAATCATTCTATATGCCTAAGACATATGAGAAATGTTGCCAGTTGTCTTTTTTCATGGGTTACTAGTGATGGATCTACTTTAATTCAGTTTTTGATCAACTCCTATCTCCCAGTTCCGTTTAAGTAAAACGGAACTCGGAACCAGTTCCGAGTTCCGTTTAAGGAAATTTTCCATCTATTTAGATAAAATCATTCTATATGCCTAAGACATATGAGAAATGTTGCCTGTTGTCTTTTTTCATGGGTTACTAGTGATGAATCCACTTTAATTCAGTTTTCGATCAACTCCCATTTCCCAGTTCCGTTTAAGTAAAACGGAACTCGGAACCAGTTCCGAGTTCCGTTTAAGGAAATTTTCTATCTTTTTAGATAAAATCATTCTATATGCCTAAGACATATGAAAATGTTGCCAGTTGTCTTTTTTTCATGGGTTACTAGTGATGAATCTACTTTAATTCAGTTTTCGATCAACTCCTATCTCCCAGTTCCGTTTAAGTAAAACGGAACTCGGAACCAGTTCCGAGTTCCGTTTAAGGAAATTTTTCTATCTATTTAGATAAAATCATTCTATATGCCTAAGACATATGAGAAATGGTTGCCTGTTGTTCAGTTGTTTTTTCATGGGTTACTAGTGATGAATCCACTTTAATTTATTTTCGATCAACTCCCATTTCCAGTTCCGTTTAAGTAAAACGGAACTCGGAACCAGTTCCGAGTTCCGTTTAAGGAAATTTTACCGTTTAGGCATATCTAGTTTAGATGAAATCATTGAAATATGCCTAAGACATCCCAATGAGAAATGTTGCGAGTTTCCGTTTCTAAGGAAATTTTCATGTCGCCAGTTGCTGTTTTAACTATTGTAGAAAATCCAATCGGTGCCCCTATCTATGCCTAAGGTTATGTGAAAATATTCTGGATCAACACCTCCAGTTGTCATACTGAACAAGACCAGTTTTGGAACTGTAAACAAACTTTTTTTAGTGACATGTCCAATCCTCTAATTGTCTACTTTAATCAGTGTTTGCTAGAGAATAAAATTTGCTTAGTATCAATCTTGACAAAATCTCCCAACACAAATTGTCCGTTTAAAATTTTAAATCGAACTCGGAACCAGTTCTTGTATACACGTGACGTACTGTATCCCAAACGGGCGACAACTACCAAGGACACAAGGGTTACTTGTCGTATTGTAAGTGTAAATATTTTGTTATATATTGAAGGTTTTTTATAAATTACATATTTTGGGATCTAGCTGACAACACATTTATTTTCTTATTTTCATTTCTTACATTGAAATCTCTATGAGTGCAATTTTTATCTTCAGTTTGACATTGTTATTTGCAATATCACGGCATGTGTATCTTAGACCAGGTAATGATTTAGAATGATGCACGTGTGTCAAGTCCCGTGCTTTTTTATAATGGGTGGCCAGTGGTGACATTGTTTACTAATGCAGAGCAAAAGAAAAATGGCTGCCACTTTCTTGGATTATACGGCACCGTTATATACAATCCCTAGGGGATATCTCAAAAACAATTTTCGACAAAAATATTTTCATTATATATATACATGTATATTTATTTAGTTTCAAATGCATGCTTTTTCTACTTGCATTGTCAGCTTTAAGTTTACGTGCTTTTTACTGGCCAATGAGCGGAGTTTCGTTTATTATGATACATCAAATGTTTAAATAGAATCATTTTATTGGACAATTTTGACGTTTTCTTATCCAACAAGGAATAACAGTCAAGGTCATTCATATTTAAACTCTTTTGAAGACGAATTCTTCTTCATCTCGCACGCATGGGTTAGCCAAACCGCATGACCTCTGGCCTAGAATCAGAGCATATCGGGATATACTTTATGCAGCCAGTAGCCGTTTTCGAGGAAATCAACCACACCGAAGATATTCGCATGCGACACGCTGACTGATTGAATGAGGACTCGGTCCTTTCTGTCTTGTTTTGAAGAAAATTCAGACATTGAAGGCCATTACCTCGCAGGGGTCGCACCACCCAAGAAGAAGGCTAGATCTTCAGCTCCCAAGTGTACTGTGCGGTCGAAGTCCAAAGCCTTGCTTCAAGGGCAACAGAAGGAAGGTAAGAAGAATATAAATCCCTCAAGGGGACAGGGAGAGGTGGAAAAGTTCCTGATTAATTTTCCCCTCCTTGATCGTTCCATACGAAAGGTCTCTTCTGGAGGAACTCAGATACAGCTCCTTCTCCTGCAGATGAGTTTCGGGTTAGGAAACAATTTCCCACCTAGGAGGGTCTCTATCTTCCTCGTCACCATCTTGTTGTAGCAGATCGGCTGTTCGCCTTCTCCCCAAAGTCATTAGAAGGAAATCACACACGAGATCCACCATTTGCGTCAAGGTATATCATCTTTCATCCATCGGGGGATCCAGAGAAAGCACTTGCCATTCAGGAGGAAGTAAGGACCACGCTTTAAAAGGGTGCGGTCGAGAAGGTACCTATGGTAGAATATACATCCGGCTTCTATTCAAGAATGTTTCTTATCCACAAGAAGTTGGGAGCGTCCCATCAGAAGCTGCTAGTTTTTACGGGATTTCTGCACTACGGGGAAGACATGTTCACATCTATTCTATGGAGCGGAACACCCGTCTGGTCCTGAAACGTTTGATCAAAGTCGACTTCATTCCTTCAAGACTCCGAGATGTACCCTTCCAGGACTTTGTCTTCAGAAACCGTTTCAACACAATTCAGGGTATTGTCCTTCCACCTTTGGAGAAATTCGAAAATGCCTCTTACTTTCATCTCGGCTGGTCCAACGTCCATATTCGTTGGTTTCAGTGTTTTGTGTTATATCAAACGCATGGATTTTTCGGTGGTGTACTCTGAAAGGCAAGGGGGTTTCGTTGTGTAGGCCAGCTCCAACCCATGACCATGTTCACGGATGCGTTCATGTGAAGGTTGTTGGCTTACCTTGACAGAGCACAACATCTAAACGACATGCTGGAGATGATGGCTTTTCTGTTTGCTCTGCATGCTTAACAGAAGATTCTGCATTACAAGGGGGTTTGTATGACTACGTACAACTCTACAGATGTCGCGTATTTGGAGAGAAATGGGGATACGATATCACGTCCTTTGTGCCCTCGCTATCCGTATTTCCGTATTCTTCCCATCTGTCAGAAATGCAGTTGACTATTTTAGACAAGCATCTTCCAGGAAGGTTGAATGATCTGGCGGATAATCTCTCCAGGCGCCACTGGCCGGTTCTAACAGAACGGCAGCTAAATCCTTCGATCTTCGAGGGCATTTGTCATGCTTGGAAAATGCCTCACATAAACCTTTTTGCCACTTTCCTGAATAACCAGTTGCCAACCTTTGTCTCTCAGTGCCAAACCAAATGGCTTGGGCTGTGGACGCACTATCTCTGAATTGGTAGGAATTGCATGCTTATGCAGTCCCGTCAATGCATGCTTATGTATCCCCGTCATTCAACCTGGTGGACAGGGTTCTACATATCGAAAGCATCATTGTCCCTCCTTCCGATAGCGCCACTGTGTCCGAGACAACACTGGTTTCCGGAGCTCTTGTCGTTTCTGGTGGATGTTCTCTGGTTTTTCCACCCAGAACCATTCTCCTGCGCAAGCCTAGGCCCGAGACGTTACATTCACGTCCTGAGATCCTCTACCTTCACTCATGGAAGTTTTTTCATGAGTCCTCTCTCAGACAGGCTTTTATTCGGATATGTCAGCTCGCATCGCCCGATCAATTAGGTCTTCCTCTTCTGCCGTCTACCAGTCACGATGAAAGATCTTCTGTGAGTGGTGTATCTTCAGAAACATTGATCCGGTCATGGCCTCTGCCCAGCTGCTTGCGAGTTTCCTTATTCTTGTTGACTAGTGAGCGCCATCCTGTCCCTGGTAGTATTGCAGACTATCGCACAGATACACAGATACTGCCAGTGTACTTTTCATGGTAGACCAGAGGTAGAAACTTCCATTTCTTTGTCTGCCTTGATTTGGGGGTTCAGTCTCGACAGGCATATGGTACAGTAGTTAGCTCCACAGTGGAACATAGAACACGTGTTATGGGGGCACCATAATGTTTGTAACGTTTAAGACTGTGTTCCTTCTTACTCATGCCTGATGCCGCATGGGAGGAGTGATATATATGCATTGCCTATTCGCTCTTCGCGCCTTCGTTGGGCTAGAGATACCTCTGCCATTACCATTCTCACTTATCATGTCGTTTCTCCTCGATGGGTCCTTGTTCCATGACATTCATCTGCCGGTTGACGTGGTCAGTCTGCTTTCACTGACCTTCACTGTCTCTGTCCTCCCCAATCAGATGGGCGGATTTCCTTGGGTGCGGTTGTGGTGACTCAGTCTCTGACTGCTCCTCCTCAGTAGACATTATATACATTTGTGGTTTTTAACTGTATACGAGCAGGTTTCACTAGACACAATGGTGCACCTCTTTTCACAAGGAGGTCTTATCCATTTTGTATTCCTTTCCTTCGGGGGTTAATTTGCCATTTGACTAGGCTGACTTGCTTCGGACTCTCTACTACGGAAAAAAGACGCTTTCGTATACTAAAGCAAACATTTTGTGGGTAGCGTATTGCTGAAACTGAAATTGAGATTTTTCAGTGAAAAACCAATTTTCACAATGTAATTACTTTATGGGGTCCCACAGTAGTTTATCCCCTTTCCTCCTCAGTCATTTTCATCTTATGGCTACATAAAGATTTTATTAAAAGGGGATACCACTCTATGTTACTCTCGTCAAATACGAGATAAGGTACGGTAGGGTAATGGGGTTCACAAATCTAATTAAATTTTTGTCAAGGCTACAAAAATTAGGACAGATAGCGTGTTTACATTCTAAACGTCTTATGGCATATTAATATTTTACTGAAAATATCATGAAGATTTGGTTTTACATTGATACACCTCAAATGTAGTACATATGAAAGACTTCTTCTCTGATAAATTAAGCACGTGGGATAAAATGATAGAAAATTTCCTTAACGGAACTCGGAACTGGTTCCGAGTTCCGTTTTACTTAAACGGAACTGGGAAATAGGAGTTGATCGAAAACTGAATTAAAGTGGATCCATCACTAGTAACCCATGAAAAAAGACAACTGGCAACATTTCTCATATGTGTTAGGCATATAGAATGATTTTATCTAAAATGATAGAAAATTTCCTTAAACGGAACTCGGAACTGGTTCCGAGTTCCGTTTTACTTAAACGGAACTGGGAAATGGGAGTCGATCGAAAACTAAATTAAAGTGGATTCCATCACTAGTAACCCATGAAAAATGACAACAGGCAACATTTCTCATATGTGTTAGGACATATTGAATGATTTTATCAAAATGATAGAAAATTTCCTTAAACGGAACTCGGAACTGGTTCCGAGTTCCGTTTTACTTAAACGGAACTGGGAGATAGGAAGTCGATCAAAAACAAATTAAAGTGGATCCACACTAGTAACCCATGAAAAATGACAACTGGCAACATTTTCTCAGAGGCATATAGAATGATTTTATCTAAAAGATGGAAAATTTCCTTAAACGGAACTCGGAACTTGGTTCCGAGTTCCGTTTTACTTAAACGGAACTCGGAAATGGAGTTGATGAAAACTGAATTAAAGTGGATTCATCACTAGTAACCCATGAAAAAAGACAACTGGCAACATTTTCTATGTCTTAGGCATATAGAATGATTTTATCTAAATAGATGGAAAATTTCCTTAAACGGAACTCGGAAACTGTTCCTTTCCGTTTTACTTAAACGGAACTCGGAAATGGGAGTTGATTAAAAAACTGAATTAAAGTGGATTCATCACTAGTAACCCATGAAAAAAGACAACTGGCAACATTTCTCATATGTCTTAGGCATATTGAATGATTTTATCTAAAATGATAGAAAATTCATCCTTAACTAGTAACCCATGAAAAAAGACAACTGGCAACATTTCTCATATGTCTTAGGCATATAGAATGATTTCATCTAAATAGATGGAAAATTTCCTTAAACGGAACTCGGAATGGTTCCGAGTTCCGTTTTACTTAAACGGAACTCGGAAATGGGAGTTGATCGAAAACTGAATTAAAGTGGATTCATCACTAGTAACCCATGAAAAAAGACAACTGGCAACATTTCTCATATGTCTTAGGCATATTGAATGATTTTATCTAAAATGATAGAAAATTTCCTTAAACGGAACTCGGAACTGGTTCCGAGTTCCGTTTTACTTAAACGGAACTGGGAGATAGGAGTTGATCAAAAACTGAATTAAAGTAGATCCATCACTAGTAACCCATGAAAAAAGACAACTGGCAACATTTCTCATATGTGTTAGGCATATAGAATGATTTTATTCAAAATGATAGAAAATTTCCTTAAACGGAACTCGGAACTGATTCCGAGTTCCGTTTTACTTAAACGGAACTGGGAAATGGAAGTCGATCGAAAACTAAATTAAAGTGGATTAGCCACTAGTAACCCATGAAAAATGACAACAGGCAACATTTCTCATATGTCTTAGGCATATTGAATGATTTTATCTAAAATGATAGAAAATTTCCTTAAACGGAACTCGGAACTGGTTCCGAGTTCCGTTTTACTTAAACGGAACTGGGAGATAGGAGTTGATCAAAAACTGAATTAAAGTAGATCCATCACTAGTAACCCATGAAAAAAGACAACTGGCAACATTTCTCATATGTCTTAGGCATATAGAATGATTTTATCTAAATAGATGGAAAATTTCCTTAAACGGAACTCGGAACTGGTTCCGAGTTCCGTTTTACTTAAACGGAACTCGGAACTGGTTCCGAGTTCCGTTTAGCTTAAACGGAACTCGGAACTCGGAACTCGGAACCAACTTCAGCCTCCCGTACTTCAATCCATATATATGATATTGAGTTCAGCGGAAGTTTCACAAGCCATCACGGGACAACTCATTTTGGATCAGGCTCCCAGTGCCTCATCAGCTGTACCGGTACATATGTACCACCACCAGTGCAGGCCTAGATTACAGACTCAGGGAGTCAAGGTACATGTTCAGTAAACTTGTTATTGTATGTTGTTTTGTTGAATCAGAGTAATAGTTTAGCTAATTATGATAGCATTTTCATGAATTACTTTATGCTGTATACGTCTTGTATTTGTAAGCCGTAAGACTACAAACTGCAATGATGAAACGATGACTGAAATTCTTCATAACATTGGACCAGAAGGAGTAATTTAGAATCGGAATTGAAGAAACTGGAGGAATGGTCCAGGACTTGGCGATTACATTTATACTGCAACAAATGTAAAAGTCTGCGTTTAGGCCACACTAACGAAGGGCCGAGCATTGTTCATTATCTTGACTAATCTACAGCTTGAGGTGTTTCTCTTACTTAAAACATGGGACTCTGATGTACAGTGCTAACTATGGCTATTGTGTAACTAATCTACAGCTACAGGTAATGCCTTCAACCACCTTTGACACTGAACATGTCAGCACAGTAACTGATGTACTATGTCTACTCTGGTCGTGCATGCATAGCATGAATTTTTCATGAAATTCCATGTCAATGTAATTACCAGAGATTTTTTTATGAGTTTGAGTTCTCTTCATTCTGAGTGGAGCAGTACAAGAGGCAACATGGCAAACAGTGCAGATCAGATCTTTACGAAGTCAAACTATCTAAAATGTTTATCAAATTTCCAATAAGAGCGTTTATTTTGTGATATGTTAATTCAACTGCTCTTTATGTCAGAGGCAGACCATTAGTGGATTCTAAAGGAAACTACATTGGAATTCAGTGAAAACGGCAAAGTCATGAAAGAAAGCTTAAAATTTCAAATTTGTTCAGTAGGCTTTGTGTGATTCTTGGATAAGGAATTATACCGAAATTATTCAATTTGGAAAACGTGGATTTAAGTGTTACGTGTATGTATTCAAGAAATGAGACAATTAACAGTGGAATTATTGGGAAATATACCGAAAGCAATTCAATTCATTCAATTTTCAAAGAAAGAAAGTACACATTTCTATCTAAAATTAAACCATCATTGTAGGAATGCCTGTGCTGTCGAAATACTAAAGAGTCTTGATTTTCAACACAAGGAGTAATTTTATGCGTTTTGGTTGATGTGATTGGATTTATGTCGATGTCCATGAATCAATATATAAAACAGAAAATATGTAATAATATGTATTATTTAAGTTTCTGTTACATTTATGTTGAATATGATTACATCTACTTGTTATTTATCTGTCCAATTTTACAATGCTGCATGTAGTGTCACTCTCTACCTTTCATTGTACATTAGTTTACCTGAAACTGTAGATTAGTTGAAACTAATTTACAGCTACAGGTAAACTAATGTACAGTGAAAGGTCTACTAATCTACAGACAGAACAAGTACTTGAACAATAGTCTAAATAAAGTACTGGGGACAACAAAAGATGACATCATAGCCATGTTTTAAAAGCACCTATAACACGTTCTCCTACCACTAGGTTTGATTTTCCTTTATGAAAGCATAAATGTTGGATGTTTATTTTGACATTGAAATAAGAAGTGAATAGTATATATCACACATATATGACATAAAAAGGCATTACAAGTTACGCATCCGCACTTAGTCAATGCTATTAAATAATCTAAGCATAGTAAAAAGACAAAAAGATAATTTGTGATCTAAAAGTAAAACACAGCGATTGAACTTTATATATGCTCCTAAAACAGCTTACTTGTCATGTGTTCCTAGAACAAGTCATTTTCTTACCATGATCAGAGTGCATATTAGTCGTTAATACTGGTACGCGCATTTTGGTAGTTAATGCCTCAATATAAGCCATATTGTGTGATATAATTTGCCGCTGCAATTTGCATTGTATAGGTCAAACAAGAATCGACATTTTACTACAGAACATAATGACATGTTTATTTGTTGTCATAACCTTATTGACAAATTGACAATCAGCTTTACATGTTACTCTTGAATGTTCCATTTTTTTTTCAATGTTCGGGGACAAACCACAAACGTATTTCCTGTATAGTTACTTCAGTGGAAATGATTGCCAAACGTGAGTAAAATTTTAACACATAAATAAAACTTAAAACTGTGTACATGTATATCAAATTTATTAATCTATCTATTACGTATCATTTGTGAGCAAATGTTCACAGAATGACATGAAAAATATATAATATGCAAGTAAGATTATCAACAAAATTTACAGCATTCTTTACAAAAACATTTCTTCGCTGCCAAACATTCTCGCAGATCTAACCATCATGATCTGTTCAAACTAATCCTCTGAATTTATACAATGAAATACAAAAATATATCCTCATTATTCATCATACAGTGACTGGAATGACTGACATCAAACATCTTTGTGATCTTAACACACAGGAATGTAATAGTGGAATGTATGATATGGATATTTATGGAATATTTATCACATTTTAAAGGAATGTTTTGTTGTATATTAATGCAATGCAATACATTAAATTATCATTCATATTTAAATCATGCTTTTATTGCAAAATTTTACCACGGTTTAATGCAATGAAAAAAATCACTAACTCTTAAGACATTATTCGTACATCCAAATGCAATGGAATAACGGATATTGGCACTGAAAAAAAATGATATTAATTTGATATTTAATGAATAATCACTCCTTTCCTCTGCAATGCTATCCAGTTTTCTACTGGCTACTCAAAATTTCCATAGCTGTTTTAACAGATGTATATGATAATAGAAAAAAAAATCTCGCAAATGTATATAAATGCTGTAAAATACGCTAAATTCTCTACTCATTATGCAAGTTAAATGGAAGATTTAAACACTAGAAAAATAGAATATGTAAATATATATATATAATGTGTAAACATATGTCATATCTATATAAAGTATATGTACAGAAAAAATGATTGTCTAACCCAAGGAAACACTACAATTATATCCAGTATATCCCTGAGCTTGTTATCGCCATATTCACCTAGGAACACGAATCCTCTCTATGTCATTCCGTTTTCTACTAAGTATACACTTCTAAAAATATCAGTCAACAAAATATTTTTGATTTATTTACAAACAAAAAAGATTCAACAAATTTTCCTTTGATTAGAGTCTATTAGCATTTTTGAGCACTTGCTGTGGTAGTGTCCATTTTGTTCAAAACGATTGTTATTATGAACACAATGCATGTACTTGTATATTATGCACTAATTTCATGGAGAAATATTCGTTTAAAAAATCAGTAGTTTGTTTCAAGCTCATGTTAGGATATTAAACTTAACGAAAATAGCTGAGTTTCTATAAAGGCTTTCAACACAACCAATTAGCACTATACACAGATCACAATAATTTGTCTATATTTGACAATGCTACGGAATCTCTTTTTAACCTCAAAATGAGATAATTCTATTGAATCTGTATCAATATATTTTAACAGACACGAAAACTACTTCTAAAGCCGCAGTTATTAGCACGCAGAGCAGTAGAATATCGAAAATTCCTACACAATTGTCATTGTGAAATATCAATGCACTCATTCCTCATTGTCAAGAATTTCTGTTAATTTGAATTAGAAATCTAAATATTTTTTATAAATCGTAATCTCATTTGCAGACTTTCCTCTCTTCATTCATTTATCACAACCATGTAAATCGAAAATTATAGGATGAGTGTGATGAGAAGATGAATTTCGGGGGTACATGCTGCTTAGATTTCACGCTTTGACCTTAAACTAGAGTTCTCAGTCTCGTAATACGCCAGCTGTGGGGTGTACTGGTACTGTGCAGAGGGAGTTCGGTAGAAACCATCGTCCATAGTGCTGAAAAGGAAAGGGCATTGATAGAAACAAACAATAACGCAAATCATGACTCACATCATAATAAAAAATATAGGTCACAATGACCAAGCAAGGTCAGCGTGACATCATATAACATTTGGATGCTTCACAGCTTCACAGCAATTCATTATGTTGAAATAGCTACAGCCTTTTTTGTTAATTTGATGGCAATATTTGAATGTTTGTATGGAAGTCTGTTAATGTGACTATAGACATTGCTCTATGCAACTATTATACAGATATATATCATATTATTCTCTATATTACTATATAAATATATACAATATTATACTCTATATTACTATACAGATATATATCGTATTACACTATATATTACTATAGATATATACCATATTATACTCTATATTACTATACAGATATGTATCGTATGCTCTATTTACTATACAGATATATATCGTATTACACTATATATTACTATAGATATATACCATATTATACTCTATTTACTATACAAATATATATCATATTACATTATTTATTACTATATAGATATATACCATATTATACTCTATATTACTATACAGATATGATCGTATACTCTATTTACTATACAGATATATATCGTATTACACTATATATTACTACATAGATATATACCATATTATACTCTATTTACTATACAGATATATATAGTATTACACTATATATTACTATATAGATATTTACCATATTATACTCTATTTACTATACAATATATATATCATATTACATTATTTATTACTATATAGATATATACATATTATACCTATATTACTATATAAATATATACCATATTATACTCTATATTACTATACAGATATATATCATATTACATTATTTATTACTATATAGATATATACCATATTATACTCTATATTACTATACAGATATATATCGTATTAACTCTATATTACTATACAGATATATATATCATAGTATATTCTATATTACTATCCATCTTTTTTACACATTTAATACTTACATCATTTCTTGTCTCGGTAGGATCATTGGAGCAGGATTGCTGAAGGATAAATGGTTATCGGTAAGAAATTAATTATTCTATTTCATTATAACATTGTATTTATCTAAACATATTCTTTTGTAATACTTTATATACAAAAGGATTGGCCACAAGTTTGCACAACCTACATTGTAAAATGAAACCCTAAAATGATGTATATATTACGATAAACTTTATCAAGATTTCTGAAGCATGGTACTCACCTGGCCTCTATAGAGAAGTAATGTTTAAGTGAAATTTATTATCTGTCGGATTCATTGATCAAAAAGCAAACTATTATTGTAAGTTAAAGGGAACATACTTCAAAATATATACATTTTCCCCCACCAATTGATATGATAGAAAAGTTGAGCATCAAATATGTATTGTCCTTAGAATTGTACTGATTATGATTCTAATCAGTATTTACTCGGCACACGTACATTTTTAAAGAAATTGATCACGACATTTCCACTGAAGTAAAACTTACATGAATTGCATTTGTCTGGGTTTCTCAACTATAACCCTCTGTCGTTCTATGTTTTCCTCTCTACATACACCTGGAAACACAAAACAGAACAATGTGATAAATTTAATCATATAGGACCATCTGTCTCTTAAACATTTCTCTCTCTCTCTCTCTCTCTCTCTCTCTCTCTCTCTCTCTCTCTCTCTCTCTTAGAAATTTAATTTAACTTTAATCATCTTTTATCACCTGACGAGAATTTCTACTGACTTTAATCATCTTTTATCACTTGACGATAATTTGTACTGACTTTAATCATCTTTTATCACCTGACCAGAATTTCTACTGACTTTAATAATCTTTTATCACCTGACGAGAATTTCTAGACTTTAATCATCTTTTATCACCTGACCAGAATTTCTAGAGAATTTAATCATCTTTTATCACCTGACGAGAATTTTTACTGACTTTAATAATCTTTTATCACCTGACGAGAATTTCTAATGACTTTAATAATCTTTTATTTCCTGACGAGGATTTCTACTGACTTTAATCATCTTTTATTAACTGACGAGAATTTCTAGACTTTAATCATCTTTTATCACCTGACGAGAATTTCTACTGAATTTAATCATCTTTTATCACCTGACGAGAATTTCTACTGACTTTAATCATCTTTTATCACCTGACGAGAATTTCTACCGGCTTTAATAATCACTGGCAATAAACGTTAGAGAATTACTCACCTCTGGTTACACAGCAGCAGACGATGATGATGACGATGAGAATGAGGACGAGGGAGGAGATGACGATAGCGACGATGAGTCCAGTACTGATACCATCCACTGTAGGTCTGACAGTGGTGACCACTTCACCTAAAATTGTACAAATCAGGATCCGGTGAACATAATCATTTAAAGCCACACTATACGTAACTATCAACAACAACAAAAAGTTAGATTCGACCCTGATATTATTGGTATTTGTAGATGTAGTTGAAGGTAAGTTATACCAAAGAATATGTATAATGATTCCTTGATAACTTGGTACAACAGTTGTTGGCAGTCGATACTTGTAAACATGTCTTCATTTCAAAGTGGTCGCCATAGAAGTTACGATTATTGCCGAACGGAAGTCGGAAAGTTCAAGACTCGTTCTCGAAAAGTTTGGACAGGATCACTGAACTTACATTTGTTTCTTAAATATTAACTCGCATTTTGTTTATAATTCTACAAAGATTACCGATGTGTTTACCTGATGACACGGTGTAGGTAATGGCCGACGACTCGCCAATGGTGTTAGTAGCGTAACAGGTGTACACTCCGTAGCTATTAGAGTCTGTGGCAACAACACGATAGACAAGACTGGTGGCATCGGCGATATTGTTTCCATCTTTCTGCCATCTGTAATTCTGTACAGCAGGGTTTGCCACAGTGTTACATTCGAGGTCCTTCTGGGCATTCAAGCTCAGCACAACAGATGACTGTTCCACTGTGACTGTGCTGATTGGTCGGTCTGTAACACCAAGCGGTATAGGTTTTACTTTTATGTAATTAGGAAACTCTTTATAAGTCTATACATGTACAACATTATTTTCATAAAGCTAGTGTATATAGTATTTTTCATTTCTTTTTCATTTATTCAGCAATAGTTTTAAAATAAAGCAGGCACGGATGCATGTAATGCCAGGTAAATGGTCTTATCCTGTGAGAACAAAAGTTGATGCTCCCATGGCCATATCGGGCTATAGGGTCAACTCTTCTTATGTCTTATCTAGACAAATCCCGCAATTAATTCGAGAGCAATGATATGCCGATTTATATCTAAACTCTATTTTTGGATTATTATAGTACAACATATCATACAAATGTCACGCTAAATACAATTTGCAATATCTTACGACAAACAAACCACCCTATCACAATGTGATCACTTGACACTTACACTGTACATCGAGGTTGAACCTCGCCGTCTGGGATCCCTGTGTGTTGGTGGCTGTACAGGTATACGTGCTGTCATGGCCACGATCAATGTTGTCGATCACAAGCATTTTACCGATGGACACGACTTGGTTGGTGTTGTCCTTCACCCACTGGAAGGTGGCGGCAGGGTTGGCGTCTGTGATACACTCGGATGTGATGGACTGTCCTTCTCTGGTCGTAAGAGATGTTGGATCCACAACGGTGTTCCTAGGAGCATCTGGTAACAGAAAGCAGGCTTATAAAGTATCACCATGTCACTCTGACGAGAGGGTGATAATATCGATACATTCTACAACTTTTATCAGACGTCTGCCTGGTTGAGAAATCATTTAAAGACTTGTCTTTTATACAAAAGTTTACCCCAGTTTTGACGATCCAATTATAACCTTGAAGATTTAAGGCCATTTATCTAAAGAAAATGGAACTTTGTATCCCAGGATGCTACAGACCTATCAGGTCCCTCAATCAGGTCCCTCAATCGGTCTTTTGGTTATTACGAATTAATTGAAAATAACTATCCCAATTTCATCTTTGTAAAAAAGTAAGATCACTCCTTGTAAAAATAAAATTGGAATATCTTGAGACTCCTGGTCTATTAAGACAACATTTTGAAAGGAAATTTGACGTTGTGTTAACGTTGTCTAGACATCCTGCGCCATGACATCAGCTGTTTTGTCTTTTAGTACCACAGATGGTTGTAATGTTAACTTTAGAATAAGTGACTTACATGCGACAATGAGCGAGGTAAGACCGCTCTGGCCTGTCCCCACAGTATTGACGGCGTTACACCTGTAGCTTCCTTCGTCAGACATGGCCAGGTTGTTGATGATAAGAGATGGGGAATTTACAGTGGAGCCCGTATATTTATTGGTATTACTGGTACTAATTCGAGACGAAACTCCGCTCACAATCTTGGTCCAGTAAACATCAGTGGCTGCTGGGGAGGCGTCCACAATGCAGGCCAGTGTTGCACTGGTGTCCACGTCGACGGTATAGGCGGACACAGTCACACGGACAGATGGGATGGCTGAAGAACACAGACGGGATAAATGTCAGACATAATGCTATTGCAGTTCCAGATAAAAACCAGCGACCTACAAAATCTCAGGAACATTAACTGCTAAATTATTTCATAACTTTTTTCTACTGAGGCTTTCAAACATTTTTAACTTCAATGTTTATGATTATCTCTTTAAATGAAATTCCGGGTTCGAATTAAATGCATGATTCAAGAAGAATCTATCATTAAACATCAATCATTAAATATATAAATATATATTATTTTGCTCAAAACTTCTTTACTGCGATATAGGGTATACTGAGAACACCTGTCTATACTTACTTCCAGTAACATACAGGAAGACCTGCTGACTTTGTCCAGTGCCCACACTATTGCTAGCCTTACACCTGTAGGTACCTTGGTCGCTAAGTGTGGCCGCGGATATGACGAGGGATGGACTGGAGACAATACCACCACTGTACCTGGAGTTGGCCACATTTATGTTACCGACGACACCATTAGTGTCAATGTACTCCCAGGTGATGGTAGTGGCGGAGGGAATAGCCGATACGGTACAGGTGATGGTGACAGTTTCGTCCAGGGACACGCTGTAGGAACTCTGGGGAACGGTCACTGATGGGATGTCTGTGGAGAAAAGTTACACCACTTATATCTATGATTTATAACAAACATTTACTAGGTTTCCTTTAAAAAGATTTAACACTAAAGGATATTGCTGATCACAAACATTTAATATTGCTCTTGATATTTGGAAAACCTGAAGTAGAATCGATCTGAGTTGGATGTCTTACTTCCTGTGATGTAGAGATAAGCTTGGTTACTGCGACCCTCGCCGACACTGTTGACCACTACACAGCGGTAGAAGGCTTGGTCACTGCTGTCCGTGTTGGTGATGGTCAGTGAGGGATTGGCCAGAGTGGAACCACTGTATTTGTTGGTGTTAAACGTCTCAATACGAGTTGTTTGGGTGTCCACAATCTTGTTCCAGTAGACAGATGTGGCATCTGGTGAGGAGCTGTAGTCACAATCAATGACTGCTGTCTCACCGACGACGAAAGAGTAAGATGGCTTACTGATCACAACAGCGGGCACGACTGTAAAGGGAGAGAGTTCATACATATTATATAACATAAATGTTGATATCTCGATGACCATACCTTTGCCAACAAAGAAAGACAATTCAAAGACAACATCAAATGATATTACTGTTTTTTGTTAATGAAAGCTAACAAATTGCATATTTTGATGCACACATTTTAATCAGATCACTTCAAGGTTAAAGGGGAGATAATCTTTATGCCATTTTGATCCAAGCTTATTCTTAATCAGAGACTATGGAGCATCTTGAAATAAAGTAAGGCCATTCGGACACGACAGATTTCTGATATATAATTAAAAAACTGTCTCCTGGTCATGCATGGTAAATCTGAATGTAATTTCAAAACAGTAAGAACTTGATATGGACTACTTACATCCATCCACTGTGAGGTATCCCTGTGAACTGCGGCCAACACCGACGCTATTTATAGCTGTACAGATGTAATAACCCATGTCATTGGTTGAGGCGTCGTTGATGGTCAGCGATGGGTTGTTGACGGAAGAGCCGACAAACTTTGTACCGTCAATGGTAAGGGTGGTGGATACCCCGTTGATGATGCGTTCCCATGCAACTGTTGTTGCCTGTGGTGTTGCTGACACTGTACAGTCGATGGTGATAGACGTGCCAAGGAGGGTGTTGTACTGGCTCTGTCCAATGGTTACAACTGGCACATCTGGAGAAGACAACAAATATGTTACGATTTGTTTCCTTTTTATATAGTGAAAAATATCTTGCTGTCAACCAACAACATGAAATACCTGTCAACCAACAACAACATGAAATACTAATATGACCGAGGACAATGTCTAAAAGGGCGCAGCTAGATGTTTTAGTAACCATTAATTGTACAATGTTAAAAAGTGCAATTTATGGATATAACGGAGCCGAATTTTCTGTTTATTTTTTATTCATGTATTCACACTCTATCCTTGTCCAAAACCCGCATTTCAGAAGGAACCCCCCCATAAGAGAATGAAGAAATTTTATTTCTGTAACAGATATTCCGTTTTTGGTCAGCTGATTATATGGTGGTCTAAATCACTTGAACGTTTGCAAATAAAGAGCTATAGCACTGAGCTTCTACCGGATGAAGAAAACTATATCCATAATGATTATCCATGATTCCTCTCCCCTTATGTATATATAAAAAAATGGCGGCCGCAAACTGAGTATGTCAGTGTGCAGGATTGAATGTTGAAGATTGTTTTTTTTCTTTCTTTTATTTTTGTGTATGTGTAACCTTAGAAGTGCTTACCACTTCGGGCACGAAGGGTTGCGCCCTTATAATTTACTCTATACGGCACTACAACGTATATTTAAACAATTAATACTCATGAGAAAGAAAATATTTGTTGTTCAAATGATTGTGGAAATAACTACAAGGAAAACAAAAAAAATAAAAGAATTTGCTACATTTGCCTATAAGGACGAGACTCTTAAATCCATTGAGGGCCAGTTGCATTTTATACCAAGCTTTGATATGACATTGGTGCCCTTTTATTCCACTGCTGACGACTGCTGAAATATACAATTCAAGAAAAATAACCATGACTCACTTCCGGAGACAGACAGATATGTGAGGATACTCTCTGCGGAGCCCACACTGTTGGTGGCTGAACACCTGTAGTAGGCCTGGTCATTAGCTCCGGCGTTGGTGATGGTGAGACTAGGCAAGCTTGGGGTGGCACCTTGATACTTGGAGTTGTCGATGGTGACAATTGAAATGGCAGTGTTGGTACCGCTGGATTTGGTCCAGGTTACGCTGGTGGCTGAGGGGCTAGCAACGACTGTACAGGGGATCTGTATGGATCCGCCGGTGATGACAGAGTAAGCGTTGGAGGGGATGGTCACAGACGGCAAAGCTAGAAATAAATCATATAGATTTTATATATAATTGTCAAAGAATGTTATAATCAAAATATTATCAATCGTTATATCTTACTCATACAGAACATGAAATCTTCGCCATTTCAATACATACGTATGTACTTGATGATTATCAAAAGCTCAATTACTGTTATGAAAAAAACTTATAGATTCTATAATGTAACAAATAATAGGCACCGAAAAAGTGTGTGAGCAACAGACGACAATTACAATTGATTGTAAAGTATCACTTCCTTCTCTATTTTGGGTATCATGTTATCAAAGAATCCTGCCTACCTCCTGTGACAGTCAAGTATGTCTGCCCACTAGTTCCAACACCAATACTGTTGGCGGCACTACACACGTAATAACCCTGGTCCGAGGCACTTGCACTGTTGATGGTGAGCGAGGGATTATTTACGGTTCCTCCACTGTAAGTCGAACCATCAATGACGATGTTAACAGCAGCACTGTTGATGTTATTTGCCCTAGTCCATGATACTGAGGTATGTTGGGGGTCGGCCGACACGGAACAGGTGATGGTGATGGACGATCCAGTCACGATGTCGTAGGATGGGGTAGGGATAGTTACAGTAGGTATATCTGCAACAACAAAACGTATAAAGATTTCATGGGCCCGAAAACATATATCTCTTCACAAGGAATCAAAACGAGGCTTGCTGAGTGCTGACTTGAGCCAAAATCTTTAAACTGGGATGTGATTAAATCGTTATCTTCTCTACAGACATACATGCATTCTCCAATCTGTTATATAATAAGATGTTTCATGAAAAGAAATTAAATCGTTACTTCATCATGCACTTGTGTCTTCTATATTGACCTATATTTCGTTACACATAATTAGAGCTAAACATCTCCAAACAAAACCTGTATAAACAGGACACCAAATAAGAAAACTGACCTCCGGTAACAGACAGGGTAGTCTGAGTACTCTGAGCAGTTCCGATAATGTTTGTGGCAGTACACACATAAGTTCCAGTATCAACACTATCGGCGTTGTTTATGATCAGGGACGGACTGTTGATGCTTGATCCCTGGTATTTGTTGTTGTCAATGGTGACGGTGTTGGTGACACTGTTGGAGGTTCGTCTCCAGGCTACAGCATTAACAGATGGGGTTCCTGATACGGTACACACGAGGGTTACAGACTGACCTCTCTGTACAGAATAGAAGGGCTGGGCCACTTGTACGTTCAGCAGAGCTGCAAATACAACAATATAATAAGTAATTTTACATAGGGTATATTAACTCTAAGTTATGAAAAAATCCCATTTCACCTCAAATTAACACTTCTTGAATCAACACTGTTCCAGCAATCAGGTTGTGTACTTACATCCAACAACATCCAGGTAAGTATCGGCGCTGGTTCCTGTGCCAACAGCGTTCGAGGCTTCACAAGTGTAGAAACCAATATCACTGCTAGTTGTGCTGTAGATGACCAGACTTGGTGAGTTGACGGAGCCACCAGTGTACTTGCCACCGTTGATAGTGATCGCCGTGGAGACTCCATTAATGGTTCTACGCCAGGTAACAGAGTTGGCATTGGGCGTGGCCGTCACTGTACAGACAAGCGTGGCGGTGGATCCAGTGTTCACAGTGTAGCTAGCTTGTTGAATGTTGACAACAGGTACAGCTGTTGGAAACCAATTAATGGGTTTAACATGGTAATAGGCACCCCAAAAGTTCTTTCATAGTTCATCAGTACTTATTTTTGTATCATACCCTTTATCAGTCAGCTCAGGATTTATAATATGTAACATTTAAATATGAATCCTAATGGTGCATAATTACAATGTGATGTTCAACACTAAACCCGAAATCTGATTGGTACATACATTCAAAGAAAGACCAATTTTGGATAAAAACCATCAAGTTTGTATAACTTTGGGATTAAAGGACATGCTAAAGGAAGGCACTTACATCCTGTGACAGAGATTGTGACACCCTGGCTTGACCCGGTGCCGACAGTGTTTGAGGCTTTACAGACGTATATTCCATCGTCATTACTGTTAGCATTGAAGATGACGAGGGATGGGGAACTGATGGTAGAGCCTCCATACTGAACCTGGTCGATAGTGAGCTGGTTTGTGAAACCATTTGAGGTCCTCTCCCAGAATACATTGGTGGCTGCGGGGATAGCAGTCACGGAACACTGCAGTGTAATGGAAGCTCCGGTGATCACGGAGTACTGGGTCTGACTTACTGTCACGGTTGGTGGATCTAAAGGTCAAGGACATTCAAAGTTAATAGACAGAACGTTTCGGTACTAAGAAAAGTCAAGGTAAAACTATTAACTAAGGACATTACATTACAATAAAATGTATTTCAAAAATTGATCATTCACTTACACTGAAAACGATCACATCATTATGCATGAACTTTTTGTTTGAAATACATCTTTTCATTTATCTAAATTTCTCGGATTGATACACTTTGACCACTACTCTTCTGTTTAATATACAGTCTCAAATCAAAGTATAACCAAAAAAAGTAGCGTAGTACATACTTCCAGTAACAGAGAGTGATACAGCCTGACTCTGTCCTGTTCCGAGGGAGTTTGTGGCGGAGCAGACGTAGGTTGCTTGGTCAGTATTATCAGCATTGAAGATGGTTAGTGATGGATTGTTGATAGAGCCGCCGGCGTACTTCTGGCCGTTAACGCTGAGGACGGTACTGCCACCATTATTGTAAGTCCTGGTCCAGCTTACTCCGGTAACGGCAGGAGTTCCAAAAACTGTACATTGTAGTGTGACTGATGCACCGGTAACGATCGTGTAAGATGTCTGGGCAACGGTTGCTGTTGGTGGGGCTGGTAAAGTAACACTTCTAGCATTAGTATATCATTCATGTCCATGTGACAAGTTATTATTTTCATATCAGTATAAATACATACTGATAAAATATTCACAGGCACATACGACGCTTAGTTGCAAAACAGACATACCTGATTATTACATCAATGTCAGATATAGTGATACCTTTAAAAATGAAGAAAGATATTTAGATACCTCTCGCATCAAGAGAATATACACATACTTGCCACAATAAATGAGATAAATACATACCTCCAGTAACGGAGAGATATGCCTGGTTGCTAGTTCCAGTTCCGATACTGTTTGTTGCTGTGCAGACATAGAATCCAGTGTCGCTACTGTCAGCGTTGTTAACACTCAATGAAGGACTGTTAACGGTTCCACCACTGTAGTTGACGCCGTCGATCTGGATGGCAGATATACCTCCGCTAGAGGACACTCTGTTCCACGAGACTGATGTATGTGCAGGAACGGAAGACACAGTACAGTCGATGACAACAGAACCGCCGGTGAGGATGCTGTAGCTGTTCTGGGGTATAGTGACAACAGGTATACCTACAAATACAACAGTAAACATATCAGTGTTATATATCATTTTAATGTATTTCTCCAAACACAACTGGATTTTGCTAATCAAACTAGTTTCCCTATGTATTGAGAATGCAACTAAGAAATCGCAAATGTTTGATTTAATATTTTTGGATTATACTGTACAGCCGCAATTGTCATGTGAATATATTTTTATAACGCCAAATGTAGAAACAACAGCTAAGCTATGTCTCATATGGCGCAGTTATTTAACCCCTGTAAACGAATAACCAAGATACAGTAATCGTATTAGTCCGGGTCTAATGTTAGTAGTGGTAACAGGAATTGACCTCACAAGGCCCTGGTCATTTTCTCTGGTTATATATACGCTCTATCACATCCCTTATATAGCCACTCACATAAACTACCGAAATCGACATTATATTTTACCACGTTTGAATTTATTACAATTGAATGTTCTCCTTGTAGGTCAATATTGCTTTTTAACCTGCGGAGTTGTTTGAACTTACTTCCACTAACTGTGAGGTATGTAGTACTACTCTCTCCTGTTCCTACGATGTTGGTGGCCTGACAGATGTAGAAACCTTCATCACTGCTCTGTGCACCACTGATGGTCAAGGAAGGATTCGACAGCGTCACTCCCGAATATTTGTTGCCGGTCACGCTGATTGGTGTAGACGCTCCTCCGACTAAACGTCTCCAGGACACGGAGGAGGCTGACGGGGTGGCACTGACAGTACAGACCAAAGTAATAGTGCCGCCAGTGGTTATCGTGTAGCTATTCTGTGCGACCGTGACAACAGGCAGACCTGCAATTCAGTGACAGTAATCCAATCTTTATATCAACTCAAAAGTATGGGATTGGGGTGTGGCAAAAGAATGGCAACTGTATGTATACGTTTTATTTGATGAAGTGTGATAGCATTGCTTCAGAAATTTTGTTTATTAAAACAATCTTCTTGGCAAATATATTGCCCAATTGTTTTTCAGGAGAAGATATACAAAACAAAATACAATAAAATAATACTATTTTCATACTTTTTTATTACTGATGGAAAAAACCTAAATGTTGAACTGGAAATAACTTACTGCCGACAACAGTGAGGCTAGTCTGCGTGCTGGTTCCCGTGCCGATAGCATTAGTAGCGGAACAGGAGTAGAAGGTTTGATCACTGGCTGCAGCGTTAAAGATGATCAGAGAGGGAGCGTTGACAGTAGATCCGGCATATTTAACTCCATCTATGGTGATAGGGGTGCTTACACCATTTGTGACACGCGTCCAGGTGACACTTGTGTGTGTTGGGACGGCGGACACTGAGCAGCCGAGGGTAACAGATTGTCCTGTCGATACGGTGTATGATGACTGGTCTATTGTCACAACTGGGATGTCTAAAAGTAAAACAAAAAGCATTCTAAATTTCTCGAAGAAAAGTTGAAAAACAAAAATAAACAACAGAACAAAATAACATCCTTCTCAATGAAAAACAAATATTTTCCAATTTCCTGCAGCAAAACAATATATATATATTAATTCTTGAATGTGAATCAAAATAATTTCAGTAATTAGCAAATGAACTTTAAAATCAGAGTGGCTATAAATAGGCGATTCTTTTTTCAGCATTATTCTTGAAATATTTTCGAGTATGTTTTTTCTTCCAAGATTCAAATCTCCTATTGAACTAAAACGGAATATTGTGTTATAAAGAAGTTATCACTTCCATGACTAAATATAAACAGGAAGGTTATATTTTTGGTCAACAAATTAGTAGACCTTTCTCTCACCATAAGACACAATCCTGGGGCTCTTGAAAAATGGTCAAATTGGGTGTTTATCGCCATTGATCCTGAATTAAGGTGAATGTCATTCACCTGAACAAAATTTGTATCCCTTCAACAGTTTGCTATATAATACTTGACAACTCTTTAGTTTTTAAAGGTCTGGGAAGCTGTGAAACTTGATGGATGGATAGCAATTTACCAGAGACGGTTTGACACCACACTATCACAGAATTATTAGGTCACTTGGCCTCAATGCAGGTGAGTCAACCCCATTTCCAATATTAATGCGAGTGCATCTTGTGTAGAAAGACCAAGGAAACATGTGTCGTCACAATGGTTATCAACAAGCTATGCACTTTATTACCCGTTTAATCACAAATAAGGAGATTTGGTTAAATCAAAGGACCTGTGCAAATCTCAAATCTTAATCAACAAGTGAACTGAGGTGAAACAGAAAAGTCACCATGTAATAGTTAGTCTTGACCAATGGAACAAGCCACCGTGCGATGGTCACTCATGACCCAATATGGTAACAAGCCACTCAGTGATGGTCAGTCTTGACCTATGGTAACAGATGGATTAGTGATCCACACATTTGAATACACGCCTTACTCCCGGTAACTTTGAGTTCGATTTGAGCACTCTGTCCAGTTCCAATTTCATTTGTAGCAAAACAGATGTAGACACCCTGGTCCCCACTGTTGGTGTTGAATATGGACAAAGAGGGGCTGCTGACATACGACCCAGCGTATTTCACATTGTCTATTGGGACTAGCGACAGCAGTGTACCGTACAATGGTATAAATCGCCAGTATACACGGGTGTGTAACGGAGTGGAGAACACAGAACATTGTAGTAAAGCTGTGCTACCAGTACGTACAGAGTAAGCTGACTGAGCTACACTCACCGAGGGTATATCTGTAATGGAATTCTAGGGGGTCAAAGATGCTGTCAAAGCAACATTGGATCCTTACAATCATCATCCTTAATATTCCAAGGGTTAATTTTACTGTAGTCCATCCCTGGACTATGTCATAGTAAAACTGAAGGTAGTTCAGAAGAAAAACACTGACCAATCAAAGGCTTGCGGAGACATCATTTGAATATTTACAGCAAGCAAATTCAAAGCAATAACATGCATATTTGTTCGAATCTTTGATGTAAATCAAAGAATCAAACGTCCTGTTCAGCTTTTTTTTTCAAAACAGGTTTCAGTTTTGCTACGACATATATTGTCCAGGGGTGAATATTACGACATTGATAGTTACCATTGGAATAACAAATAACACCAACAAACAAATATGAAAATATATCAAAACAAGAATCACATGAAATCATATATGTATTAAAAAACCGTTTAAAACAAACATTACAGTTTAAAAGTCAATTAATAGAAGTCAATATTAGTACCATAACTGATGCGTACATTTCATAAAATTAGCCTTTAATTGTCAAACAAAATCATCAGACCTCTGTTAAACTAAACTTACTTCCAGAAACAGTGAGTGTAGTAGCAGAACTCTGTCCAGTTCCTACAGAGTTGGTGGCAAAACAGGTGTAGGTTCCGGTGTCACTGGTATCAGCGTTGATAACGGTCAGGGATGGAGAATTGACCGTAGACCCGGAGTAGTTGACACCATCAACCGTGATGGACTGAGTTCCACTACCAACATTACGTGTCCATGATACAGAGGTATGGGTAGGGTTGGCAGACACTGTACATTGTAAAGTGATGGAGGTTCCTGTGTTGGTGCTGTAGGCGTTCTGGGCGATGGTGACCACGGGAATATCTGAAATTGAGAAACAAAGAAATAAATTCTTGTTTTGCGTATAAGGAAACACAAGCAGTTAATTACCATAACCTATACAGTGTACCCGCGATAATCCAGACACCGATAATCCAGAATACTCGCAGTCCGGACAGAATATCAGGGAATATATTTCATTATTATAAATCTAAATTTAATTCGGCAGTCCGAAATCCGAAGTGTTCGGATTATCAAGGATCCACTGTATATATTTACTATTAGTATATATACAAGAAGATATTCATTTAGATTAATAAAACACTGCATGTGCACTCCTGCTCGCTAATCTTGTTTAAGGACTTACTAAATCATATGAACTTTAGCAGAATACAGTTATGCATTTTCATGAAGCTAGACAGAGAAGAGTAAGACAACTGATGTGACTTGTTCACTATTTTTACAGTTGATAAGTATGGCCAAAATAAATCCATTAAGGACTGGTAAGTAAATAGTCATAACCAGTGTAACCAATGACAACAAATTCTATTTCAGCAAAGATACTTCTTACACATCTTTCCCTTTCATTTCTGTGTAATATTTATGAAAATTAGTTAACAATTTAAAGAGATGTCGTGACAGAATGAAATCTTCATCCAGATTAACTTCCAATTACTATAGAAAGATAGGTAATTCCAGTATGTCTCTCCAGGCCTCTTCCAACTTAGTTGGCAGGGAATGTATACCAAGTCAATATCTGACTATCTGACAATATCTGTCATTTCATTTAAACTTGTATTTAAATGGAAGGCAAGGTTAAAATTAACAGCTCTTTTTTCATAAATATTTAATTGCAGCTCAGCAAAGCATTTAAATAAACACTACAGTAAAAAGCGGTATGTGTCCCCTCTAAACATGAAGTTGAAATACACTCTCAATTGGCTTGAATTAACTTTGAGTTTGACCTGTAACTTCTTACTGAAATCAACCACATTAAACTTTACCTTTCAAACCCTTCCTGAAATTTTAATTTGCACATTCCTAAGCCTTACCTGCTGACTTGTATTTCTCATCTTCATTACAATATATAACTTAAGGTGACCTTGACCCTCCCTCTTTTGAAGACATCTGATTTGATAAGTCAACCCATGCAACATGATTTTTTTTATAAATCATAAAATCAAATGATATCAAAGTTTCAAAAAATATTTAAAGTTACTCGATGTTTCTAGAGGTCATCAACATGTTTCAAGGGGATATAAACAAAAAATCAAAAATTCTAAATCTACATTCTCTTACTTCCTGTCACTGCCAGGGAGACCTGGGCACTCTGTCCTGTTCCAATTTGGTTGCTGGCAAAACAGACATATGTGCCCTGGTCTCCACTGTTGGCATTGAACACGACTAAAGATGGACTGTTGACAGACGATCCGCCATAGTTGACATTGTCTATTGTCAGTGTAGTAGTCCCGCCATTGGTGGCAGTGAACTGCCAGAACACACTGGTATGTGTTGGATTGGCAGAGACGAAACATTGCAAAGTCACTGTGGTTCCCGTGGTTATAGGGTAAAATGTTTGAGGAACAGTGACCGTTGGTATGTCTGAAATAAAAATTCTAACTAGGTTAGCATTGCAGCAACATTATTTGTAACATTTTTGGAATGTTTTGTTAATTTAAATGTCAGGTTAATTATATAGAGGGGAGGAAGATCTCACAAATGGGTTTCATCAGTTATAATTTATCAATTACATTATAGTGTAATAACATAAGTGGTTAATGGGGAAAATATCTCCTTTTTCAGAACAGGGTCCCTTTTAATAACTACAATGCTGTCGTAGAATTAACAACAGGGTATATTGTTCAAGAATCTGCTGACTACATTAGAAATGTTTTTGGGGTTTTGAATTTAAAGTAATTTCTAAGAGTATTTGAAAAAGAAGAGAATCTTTTTGAAGACAAGTTTTAAATTCATCCCAATTCATATACCATGGATTTATTGGATGACCTATGAAACAGGTGAATTTACTTTCCACATGTAAACCAAAAATTAAAAAATAAAAGATAAGAAAATTATCTGTTTTACGACAAAATGTTTTGTGCATTCTCCCTCATGTTCAAATTGTCCTAATAGATGGACTTGGGCAGACAACTGGGTAAGGGATTAGATCGTTCTTTGATGACAGTTACCTATTTTCCATCCAGAATTTTCAAATACAAAAAACTTATTTGCATTTATATTGAAGATATATGGAGACACCTTAACGATTGTGAATTTATAACTTTATTTTGTTGATTTGATTTCAGGTTCTGTTAACAGCAAGGCTCATTTAAGAACATGAAAGGTTAAGGAGGTGAAGGAAAGCTGTATCCTTGAGTACCCCCACAAAACATCGAACATCTATTGGTACCCACAGCAACAGCCTCACATTTAGTTTGAACCCAAAACATGTTTTAAACTTGTCACGCAAATCGTGGTCGTAATTAATTGAATTAATCAAGTGCATTTCAGTAGTTTAATGCTTTCTTTCTGGCAGCGTAATGCAGTGCAAATTATATCAGTAATCCTTGTGCAAGCTTCTATAGCAAGTGAAAGCTAATACTGGCTTACAACGTTGAAATCTGTTTTATGATAATACTGTATGATACCAACTATTCATGACTGCAGATTTCTGTCAATAATATCTTTTTATAATACATAACAAATATATTAATATAAACTTGTATAACACCGAGAGTGCGTGCTAGCAACTTTCCATAAGAAGTTAAAATCATGTGCAATATACGTGCATGGTGAAAAAGAGGAATGCCAAATTATGAAAAATAATTATGCATTTCTTACTTCCTGTGACAGTGAGAGTGGTAGCAGAACTCTGTCCAGTTCCTACAGAGTTGGTGGCAAAACAGGTGTAGGTTCCAGTGTCACTGGTATCAGCATTAATAACGGTCAGGGATGGAGAATTGACCGTAGACCCGGAGTAGTTGACACCATCAATGGTGATGGACTGAGTTCCACTACCAACATTACGTGTCCATGACACAGAGGTATGGGTAGGGTTGGCAGACACGGTACATTGTAAAGTGATGGAGGTTCCTGTGTTGGTGCTGTAGGCGTTCTGGGCGATGGTGACCACGGGAATATCTGTAACAAGAACAGTTTTGTTAGACTATCAATTGCATAAGCATAATCTGATGAAATTGACCTTTGTGTAAAGTTTACGTTAATTGCTGGAGTAGACATTCAATGAATAAACAAACAACATTTAATTCGGCAGTCCGAAATCCGAAGTGTTCGGATTATCAAGGATCCACTGTATATATTTACTATTAGTATATATACAAGAAGATATTGATTTAGATTAATAAAACACTGCATGTGCACTCCTGCTCGCTAATCTTGTTTAAGGACTTACTAAATCATATGAACTTTAGCAGAATACAGAGTTATGCATTTTCATGAAGCTAGACAGAGAAGAGTAAGACAACTGATGTGACTTGTTCACTATTTTTACAGTTGATAAGTATGGCCAAAATAAATCCATTAAGGACTGATTAATAAATAGTCATAACCAGTGTAACCAAAGGCAACCAATTCTATTTCAGCAAAGATACTTCTTACACATCTTTCCCTTTCATTTCTGTGTAATATTTATGAAAATTAGTTAACAATTTATACAGATGTCGTGACAGAATGAAATCTTCATCCAGATTAACTTCCAATTACTATAGAAAGATAGGTGAATCCAGTATGTCTCTCCAGGCCTCTTCTAACTCAGTTGGCAGGGAATGTATACTAAGCCAATATTTGACCGATACATCATTTCATTTTAACTTGCAATTAAATGGAAGACAAGGTTAAAATTAACAGCTCTCTTTTTCATAAACATTTAATTGCAGCTCAGCAAATCATTTAAATAAATACTACAGTAAAAAGCGGAATGTGTCCCCTCTAAAAATGAAGTTGAAATGCACTTTCAATTGGCTTGAATTAACTTTGAATTTGACCTGTAACTCCTTACTGAAATCAATCACATTAAACTTTACCTTTCAAACCCTTCCTGAAATTTTAAGTTGCACATTCCTAGGTCAGGTATTGTGTCTTGTATTTCTCATCTTCATTACAATATATAACGTAAGGTGACCTTGACCCTCCCTCTTTTGAAGACATCTGATTTGATAAGTCAACCCAACATGATTTTTTTTATAAACCATTGAATCAAATAATTTCAAAGTTTCAAAAAATATTTATAGTTACTCGATGTTTCTGGAGGTCATCAACATGTTTCAAGGGGATATAAACAAAAATCAAAAATCTGATATCTACATTCTCTTACTTCCTGTCACTGCCAGAGAGACCTGGGCACTCTGTCCTGTTCCAACTTGGTTGCTGGCAAAACAGACATATGTGCCCTGGTCTCCACTGTTGGCATTGAACACGACTAAAGATGGACTGTTGACAGACGATCCGCCATAGTTGACATTGTCTATTGTCAGTGTAGTAGTCCCGCCATTGGTGGCAGTGAACTGCCAGAACACACTGGTATGTGTTGGATTGGCAGAGACGAAACATTGCAAAGTCACTGTGGTTCCCGTGGTTATAGGGTAAAATGTTTGAGGAACAGTGACCGTTGGTATGTCTGAAATAAAAATTCTACCTAGGTTAGCATTGCAGCAACATTATTTGTAACATTTTTGGAATGTTTTGTTAATTTAAATGTCAGGTTAATTATATAGAGGGGAGGAAGATCTCACAAATGGGTTTCATCAGTTATAATTTATCAATTACATTAGTGTTATTACATCAGTGGTTACTGGGGTAAAATATCTCCTTTTTTGCTTTGGGGTTTTGAATTTCAAGTAATTTCTAAGAGTATTTGAAAAAGAAGAGAATCTTTTTGAAGACAAGTTTTAAAATTCATCCCAATTCATACACCATGGATTTATTAAATGACCTATGAAACATGTGAATTTACTTTCCACATGTAAACCAAAAATTAAAAAATAAAAGATAAGAAAGTTATCTGTTTTACGACAAAATGTTTTGTGCATTCTCCTCACGATCAAATTGTCCTAATAGATGGACTTGGGCAGACAACTGGTTAACGGATTAAACCGTTCTTTGGTGACAGTTACCTCTTTTCCATCCAGAATTTTCAAATACAAAAATCTTATTTGCATTTATATTGAAGATATATTGAGACACCTTAACGATTGTAAATTTATAACTTTATTTTGTTGATTTGATTTCAGGTTCTGTTAACAGCAAGGCTCATTTAAGAACATGCAAGGTTAAGGAGGTGAAGGAAAGCTGTATCCTTGAGTACCCCACAAAACATCGAACATCTGTTTTTACCTATAGCAACAGCCTCACATTTAGTTTGAACCCATAACATGTTTTAAACTTGTAACGCCAATTGTGGCCGTAATAATTGAATTAATCAAGTGCATTTCAATAGAAATGCTATCTCACAGCGTAATGCAGTGCAAATTATATCAGTAATCCTTGTGCAAGCTTCTATAGCAAGTAATACTGGCTTACGACGTTGAAATCTGCTTTATTGCAATACTGTATGATACCAACTATTCATGACTGCAGATTTCTGTCAATAATTTCTTTTTTATAATACATAACAATTATATTAATATAAACATGTATAACACCAAGAGTGCGTGCTAACAACTTCCCATAAGAAGTTAAAATCATGTGCAATATACGTGCATGGTGAAACAGAGGAATGCCAAATTATGAAAAACAATTATGCATTTCTTACTTCCTGTGACAGTGAGAGTGGTAGCAGAACTCTGTCCAGTTCCTACAGAGTTGGTGGCAAAACAGGTGTAGGTTCCGGTGTCACTGGTATCAGCGTTGAGAACGGTCAAGGATGGAGAATTGACCGTAGACCCGGAGTAGTTGACACCATCAACCGTGATGGACTGAGTTCCACTACCAACATTACGTGTCCATGATACAGAGGTATGGGTAGGGTTGGCAGACACGGTACATTGTAAAGTGATGGAGGTTCCTGTGTTGGTGCTGTAGGCGTTCTGGGCGATGGTGACCACGGGAATATCTGTAACAAGAACAGTTTTGTTAGACTATCAATTATATTAGCATAATCTGATGAAATTGACCTTTGTGTAAAGATTCTGTTAATTGCTGGAGTAGATATTCAATGAATAAACAAACAACATCTGAATCAAACATAGAAAGGAGGAGTATAACTACTCAGTGATAAGCAAAATAATCTACATGAAGATACCTTTGGGATAGCTGCATATTGCGCGCTATTCAAAACATCCTATTTTTCGAGAAAAGGTAGTATTTGTTTATTGAATATATTTAACCGTTTGGATCTATAAAACATAAGTTCATGTAACATAGCAGACTTACCACCAGAAACAGTGAGAGTTGAAGCAGAATTCTATCAATTTCAGAAGCAAACCTTAGGTAATTTGTTAATCCAACATAAAACCATTCGTGAAGCCTTCCTTATGCAATTTGGGAAGTCTACCTAATAGGCAATTTCATTACACCTTTTTCATAATGGTGCCCTAAAAACTTTCCAGTTACAGTGAATGTAGTAGTAGAATAACTTAAACACAAAAATATGTTTGCTACCATCAAATCATAATGTCTCAAATATCACAAACCAAACAAAATAAGCAAAGACTTACTTCCTGTGACAGTGAGAGTTGTAGCAGAACTCTGTCCAGTTCCTACAGAGTTGGTGGCAAAACAGGTGTAGGTTCCAGTGTCACTGGTATCGGCGTTGAGGACGGTCAGGGATGGAGAATTGACCGTAGACCCGGAGTAGTTGACACCATCAATGGTGATGGACTGTGTACCAGTACCGACGTTACGCTGCCAGAAAACGGTGGTATGGGCGGGGTTGGCAGACACAGTACATCCCAGAGTGATAGTTGTTCCTGTGTTGGTGTTGTAGGCATTCTGGGCAATGGTTACCACGGGGATATCTGCAATGCAGGAAAAATATCAACATGTTTAGGATAAAAAAACCAGCAAAGTTTTATTGCATCCACCAACTTTATTTTAAAAATACAATGAGCAATCTTAGTTTGTTAAGAGATTCATCAAAATTCGTGATGGAAGAAGACATCTACAGTTGGAGGTTCAGAAATCACATCATCACCTAAGTCCCCGGCGAAATTCCCATATAGGCCTAAAACTCAAAACAAAGAGAAAGAGGGCGAGTTTGAATTTCAGATTCATAAACATTTGGCCACTCAGAGCGAAGGAACAGTAGAATAGAAACAACCCACATCAGCCTTAATTAATAGGATCAAGCACAAACATTTCTTGCCAACATCAACACAAAAAAATGTTTGCTACCATCAAATCCATAATGTCTCAAATATCACAAACCAAACAAAATAAGAAAAGACTTACTTCCTGTGACAGTAAGAGTTGTAGCAGAACTCTGTCCAGTTCCTACAGAGTTGGTGGCAAAACAGGTGTAGGTTCCGGTGTCACTGGTATCAGCGTTGAGAACGGTCAGGGATGGAGAATTGACCGTAGACCCGGAGTAGTTGACACCATCAATGGTGATGGACTGTGTACCAGTACCGACGTTACGCTGCCAGAAAACGGTGGTATGGGCGGGGTTGGCCGACACGGTACATTGTAAAGTGATGGATGTACCTGTGTTGGTGCTATAGGCGTTCTGAGCAACGGTGACCACGGGAATATCTGAAAAAATAATGAAATTCAAAATCTAATGAAAATTATAAAAAAAGTGGACTCAATCAGGACAATATTTACTGCATTAATCTGTTATTCTGCAAGATGATTTGCCAGCTTGTGCAAAATATGAGACGTATGTAAGGTCATTTAAATTAATCACAGTATTCAAAACTTTTGTCGTCTTGGCATGCTTCTTCTTATTTCATCACGTTACTCCCCAATATGTGTTCATGCCTTATGGTTAATGAGAACTTTTTTCACAGATTTGACCATATGCAATTTGTGGCCTTGAATGAAGGTCAATGTTAGTTCTTTGGGAATCTTTAACTAAACATAGGCTGAGGATTTAAGTTCCTGGGTCTCTTTTTGTTATTATAGAAGAAGTATTTTAATGTTTTAGCATACATGAGAATTATTACCTTGGAAATGTCATGGTAACTGAATAACAAAATATTGTAAACAAGAATTACCAAAGCATACTTCAGATCCAATTTTTATTATTAAGAAGTGATTGCATATCATAAATCTTTTAGCGTACCGTATATCTGTGATCTTGAATTAAGGTCAAAGTCTTTTATTGAAATGGACAACCTAAAAAGCCCTCGATGATCCAACATTATTTTCAATCAGTTACAAATACATATAAATGTAAATTGCAGATTTGGTATTGGTGAAAGATGTAATGTTATGATAATAGTAAACTTACTTCCTGTGACAGTAAGAGTTGTAGCAGAACTCTGTCCAGTTCCTACAGAATTGGAGGCAAAACAGGTGTAAGTTCCAGTGTCACTGGTATCAGCGTTGAGGACGGTCAGGGATGGAGAATTGACCGTAGACCCGGAGTAGTTGATATTGTCAATGGTGATGGACTGTGTACCAGTACCGACGTTACGCTGCCAGAAAACGGTGGTATGGGCGGGGTTGGCCGACACGGTACATTGTAAAGTGATGGATGTACCTGTGTTGGTGCTATAGGCGTTCTGGGCAATGGTGACGGTTGGGATGTCTACAAAAGTAGAGTAATTTGTTTAATGAGGTTATCAGTGAGATACAGATGTTCTTCTTCTCTGCACAGACAACACTTGGATGACTTAGCATGACTTAGAAATCACTGCTATATCAATATTGATTAACGTCTGCCAAAGTGTTCTAATACAGAAAGTATGGCATGATTGTCCATCTAAGATTTTTGATTTCTTAGATATAAAGTAAACCCCTCCCTTTTAATTTTCACATACAATAATACCTACCCTTGTAGCAATCTCAATAGAAAAACCTACTTAATAAGATCCATTTGAACCTTGGTCTTAAAAATCAATCATCGTCCACAGAAAAGAACATGAATGACGCATCTTAAATACAAAATTACATGATCTAATCAAGCACATTGAAAAGCATTGTTTCATTATCCTTTCATGGAGCTGAAGTGTCATATTGGTGAACGAGATTAACGCGAGTTCAAATAAATCAATGACCTGTTATTCCGTCTTTGCATATTACAGAGTAAGCTCCCTTGCGGGTTGGTATCGATTGTTACGTCATTATTTTGTGAACGTAATTCGCGTCGTTTTCACCGAAACGTATGACGTTACGCTCGCAAACACATGACGTCACAATCAAATTCGGAATACCACGCAGATATTCATTACGTATTTGATGTGGCAAGTTCTGTGAAATAATCATCAATATTACATTAGATATTGGAATCATTGAACCTCGGAGATAAACCTTTATGTAAATGGTCTGTGATTCAGTTGACGGCGCATACTTCTAGTATTTTCCCTGCTCTTATACAGGACACAACGTCAAAAGGCTGGAAAGGAGTATTGCCACCAAGTTTCGTTGAAATCCCTCCAGTAGTTTAAGAGTAAGAAAAGTAGTCAGTCAATCATTGTTTTTATAGACGGACAACCTGAATTTAGTATATTCCTCTAACTTCGTTAAAAAGTAACAAAAGGACAGAAGGAAAAACAAGTAAACACAAGGATAAAATATAGCTCAACCTGGATACCATCCGGGGGAACGATAAACCATAATGCGTCTTGGTAAAAGTTGATAAATAAATTATAGTGCTTCCAAGGATACAAGTTGATAAAGAATAATTTATAGTGCCACCTGGATACTAGTAGATAAAGAATAATTATAGTGCCACCTGGATACTAGTAGATAAAGAATAATTATAGTGCCACCTGGATACTATTAGATAAAAAATAATCATAGTGCCACCTGGATACAAGTAGATAAAGAATAATTATAGTGCCACCTGGATACTAGTAGATAAAGAATAATCATAGTGCCACCTGGATAATAGTAGATAAAAAATAATCATAGTGCCACCTGGATACTAGTAGATAAAGAATAATCATAGTGCCACCTGGATAAAAGTAGATAAAGAATAATCATAGTGCCACCTGGATACTAGTAGATAAAGAATAAATCATAGTGCCAACTGGATAATAGTAGATAAAGAATAATCATAGTGCCACCTGGATACTAGTAGATAAAGAATAATCATAGTGCCACCTGGATACTAGTAGATAAAGAATAATTATAGTGCCACCTGGATAATAGTAGATAAAAAATAACATAGTGCCACCTGGATACTAGTAGATAAAGAATAATCATAGTGCCACCTGGATAATAGTAGATAAAAAATAATCATAGTGCCACCTGGATACTAGTAGATAAAGAATAATCATAGTGCCACCTGGATACTAGTAGATAAAGAATAATCATAGTGCCACCTGGATAGATAAAAAATAATCATAGTGCCACCTGGATAATAGTAGATAAAGAATAATCATAGTGCCACCTGGATAATAGTAGATAAAGAATAACCATAGTGCCACCTGGATACTAGTAGATAAAGAATAATTATAGTGCCACCTGGATACTAGTAGATAAAGAATAATCATAGTGCCACCTGGATACTAGTAGATAAAGGATAATCATAGTGCCACCTGGATACTAGTAGATAAAGAATAATCATAGTGCCACCTGGATAATAGTAGATAAAGAATAATCATAGTGGCACCTGGATACTAGTAGATAAAGAATAACCATAGTGCCACCTTGATACTAGTAGATAAAGAATACATCATAGTGTCATATCAGAATGAGAACAGGAAGGATAAATCATAGTGGTATCTGGAAAAATAGATAGGAAAAGATAAGTTATAGTGCCATCTGGGTAGATAATACATCAGTGCCAGCTGGGTAGATAATACATCAGTGCCAGCTGGGTAGATAATACATCAGTGCCAGCTGGGTAGATAATACATCAGTGCCAGCTGGGTACGAGAAAAGGAAGGATAAAGCACAGTACCATCTGACCATGCATGGATACTAGATGGGGATGATTACATGATATGTATATCAATATCAAGGATGTATTGACAGACATACTTCCTGTGACAGTGAGAATGGTAGCAGAGCTCTGTCCAGTTCCTACAGAGTTAGTGGCAAAACAGGTGTAGTTTCCAGTGTCACTGGTATCAGCGTTGAGAACAGTCAGGGATGGAGAATTGACCGTAGACCCGGAGTAGTTGACATCGTCAATGGTGATGGATTCTGTACCGCTGCCGACATTACGTTGCCAGAAAACGGTGGTATGGGCGGGGTTTGCAGACACGGTACACTCCAAAGAGATAGTGTTTCCTGTGTCGGTCGCGTAAGCATTCTCGGAAATGGCGACAGTTGGAATATCTGGAAAATGTTGAACGCACAGAAATCATAGTGCCATCAAGCCCCACTGGGAAAAATTGATTTTAGTGCAATTTGTATAGCGGTGAGGTGAGGGATGAATCATAATGCCATCTACACCAATAGGGGAAGTATACGTCATAGTGCCATCTGAGTATAAAGAGAGGAAGGATAAATATGACACGTGAAAGGATAAATCAACGTGCCATCGAGTATGAACAGAGGAAAGATAGACATTACAAGTGGAAGGATAAATCAGTGTCTTCGAGTATGAACAAAGGAAAGAATAATATGACAAGTGGAAAGATAAATCATAGTGCCATCTGAGTGAACAGAGGAAGGATAAATCATAGCACAATTCTAATGGTACAAGAAGGGGAATGATTACAACAGGATTGTATATCAAGGATTGATAGACATACTTCCTGTGACAGTAAGAGTTGTAGCAGAACTCTGTCCAGTTCCTACGGAGTTGGTGGCAAAACAAGTGTAGGTTCCAGTGTCACTGGTATCAGCGTTGATAACGGTCAGGGATGGAGCGTTTACCGTAGCCCCCGAGTATTTATCACCATCAATGGTGATGGATTCAGTACCACTACCGACATTACGCTGCCAGAAAACAATGGTATGGGCAGGACTGGCAGACACGGTACATCCCAGAGTGATAGTGTTTCCTGTGTTGGTGCCGTAGGTATTCTGAGAAACGGTGACAGTCGGAATATCTGAAAATGATGCAAGCAAATATCATACTGCCATCTAAGGATGAATGGATGAAAGATGTAGTCCGACAAAGATATACCAGTACTATATGAAGGATAAATCAGTACCATCCTTGTATGAGTAGAGGAAAGATAAATGTGACAAGTGGAAAGATAAATCATAGTGCCATCTGATTATGATATGGGGAAGGATAAATATGAGAAGTGGTAGGATAAATCGTAGTGATATCTAGACAGTGACAGGGGAAGGATACTTCTTAGATAACTACTGCCGGATAAAATTGTGCCTTATCCGTCAGTACAAAATGCTTTATTTGTCAATACGTTTACGTGAATTTGTTCCATATCTGACGGAACTTTTTCGAACTTGACACAGAACTTGAACCTTCTGGTGAATGAAATGTCATTCAGTCCCGCTAAAATGTGACTCACATTCACCGGAATGACGTCATTTTTACGATATCGAAAATCTCATATGGCAGTGGCTCAGGGCAAAAATCTTTAATGGGTTTTATTTTTTGGGGGTATTTTCATTTTGTTTCATTGACATCACATTGAATAGAATTATGGTTACTGTATGTGAATGCGTTTATTTATTTCCCACGGCAGTAAAAAGGAGTACACTCTCATTCTATAATGAATCTTTACCTCCGCATCAAAGAAGCGTCGAGCGAAAACCAAGTAAATACCTTTAATATTTTTTCTTTCGTTTTGAACGCGATAATGGTTGCAGGATAAACAGAATACATTGTTAGTATCTTACAATACAAGTTAATTTTGGTGCTCGACACGGAAAGCCGAGATGACTCGACAAAGCCTCGTCATCTCGGCCTTCCTAAGTCTCGCAACAAAAAAATAAACCTTGTATTGTAAGATACTAACCATGTATTCTCTTTGTCTTAGTGTCATCTGAGTATTAGAATATAAAGGATAAATATGGAAGTGGAAAAATCAATCATAGCGCCATCTGAGTATGAAATAAGGGAATGATAAATACGAAAAGTGGAAGGATAAATCGTAGTGACATCTAGACACCGACAGGGGAAGGATATTTCTTTGTGCCATCTGAGTATGAGACGATTAACGATCAATATGAATAGTGGAAAGATAATTCATAGTGCCATTTCGGAATACAGAAAGGGAATGATTACAACAGGTTTGTATATCAAGGATTGATAGACATACTTCCTGTTACAGTGAGAGTGGTAGCAGAACTCTGTCCAGTTCCTACAGAATTGGTGGCAAAACAGGTGTAGGTTCCAGTGTCACTGGTATCAGCATTAATAACAGTCAGAGACGGAGAATTTACCGTAGACCCAGAGTATTTAACATCATCGATATTAATAGATTCTGTACCAGTACCGATATTACGCTGCCAGAATACGGTGGAATGAGCGGGGTTAGCAGACACCGTACACTCCAGAGAGATAGTGCTTCCAGTGTTAGTGATGTAGGCACTCTGGGCAATGGTAACAGTTGGCACATCTGAAAATATTGCACACAGAAATCATAGTGCCATTTTGGCACCAATAGAGAAAGATTGATCTTGGCGCAATTTGGACACCTACAGGCGAATGATAAGTTAATGTGTCATTTGAGCACAAAAAGAGGAAGGATAAATATGAAAAGTGGAAAGATAAATCATAATAAAATCGGAGTACAATGTATATGACAAGACGAAGGATAAATATGAAAAGAGAAGGCATCAATCATAGTGCAACTTGAGTAGAAATGGAAGAATAAATATATCAAGGGAAATGATAAAACATGGTACCATCTCCGGATACAAGAGGGGGAATAATTACAGCAAGTTTGTATATCAAAGGTAGACATACTTCCTGTGACTGTAAGTGTGGTAGAAGTACTTTGTCCAGTTCCTACAGAGTTGGTGGCAAAACAGGTGTAGGTTCCAGTGTCACTGGTATCAGCGTTGATAACGGTCAGGGATGGAGAATTGACCGTAGATCCAGAGTAGTTGACACTATCAATGGTAATGGACTCTGTACCGCTACCGACATTACGTTGCCAGAAAACGGAGGTATGGGCAGGGTTGGCAGACACAGTACATTCCAGAGTGATAGTGTTTCCTGAGTTAGTGTTGTAGGCATTCTGGGAAATGGTGACAGTTGGAATATCTGAAAAAAAAATCACACACAAAAAAATACTGCCATCTGGGCGCAAGTAGAGAAAAAACATTAATCAAAGTAACATCCGAGTGCAACATTCAAAAGACCTATCATAGTTCCATAAGTGTACCAGTTAAGGTAGGATATATCGTAGTTCAATATGAGTCTGAGAAGGCAAATATATATCATAGTGCCATATAAGTTTCAAGAAGGCAAATCTATATCAAAGTGCTATATGAGTTTAAGAAGGGAAGGATATATCCTAGTGCCATATGAGTATAAGAATTGAAGGATATAGCATAGTGCCATATGAGTATAAGAAGAGAAGGATATAGCATAGTGCCATATGAGTATAAGAAGAGAAGGATATAGCATAGTGCCATATAAGTATAAGAAGAGAAGGATATAGCATAGTGCCATAATATAAGAAGGGAAGGATATAGCATAGTGCCATATAAGTATAAGAAGAGAAGGATATAGCATAGTGCCATATGAGTATAAGAAGAGAAGGATATAGCATAGTGCCATATAAGTATAAGAAGAGAAGGATATAGCATAGTGCCATATAAGTATAAGAAGAGAAGGATATATCCTAGTGCCATATGAGTATAAGAATTGAAGGATATAGCATAGTGCCATATGAGTATAAGAAGAGAAGGATATAGCATAGTGCCATATGAGTATAAGAAGAGAAGGATATAGCATAGTACCATATAAGTATAAGAAGAGAAGGATATAGCATAGTGCCATATGAGTATAAGAAGGGAAGGATATAGCATAGTGCCATAAGTATAAGAAGGAAGGATATAGCATAGTGCCATATGAGTATAAGAAGAGAAGGATATAGCATAGTGCCATATGAGTATAAGAAGGGAAGGATATAGCATAGTGCCATATAAGTATAAAAAGGGAAGGATATAGCATAGTGCCATATGAGTATAAGAAGGAAGGATATAGCATAGTGCCATATAAGTATAAGAAGGGAAGGATATAGCATAGTGCCATATAAGTATAAGAAGGGAAGGATATAGCATAGTGCCATATAAGTATAAGAAAAGGGAAGGATATAGCATAGTGCCATATAAGTATAAAGAAGGGAAGGATATAGCATAGTACCATATAAGTATAAGAAGGGAAGGATATAGCATAGTGCCATATAAGTATAAGAAGAGAAGGATATAGCATAGTGCCATATAAGTATAAGAAGGAAGGATATAGCATAGTGCCATATAAGTATAAGAAGAGAAGGATATAGCATAGTACCATATAAGTATAAGAAGGGAAGGATATAGCATAGTGCCATATAAGTATAAGAAGGGAAGGATATAGCATAGTGCCATATAAGTATAAGAAGAGAAGGATATAGCATAGTGCCATATAAGTATAAGAAGAGAAGGATATAGCATAGTACCATATAAGTATAAGAAGGGAAGGATATAGCATAGTGCCATATAAGTATAAGAAGGGAAGGATATAGCATAGTGCCATATGAGTATAAGAAGAGAAGGATATAGCATAGTGCCATATGAGTATAAGAAGAGAAGGATATAGCATAGTGCCATATAAGTATAAGAAGGGAAGGATATAGCATAGTGCCATATGAGTATAAGAATTGAAGGATATAGCATAGTGCCATATGAGTATAAGAAGAGAAGGATATAGCATAGTGCCATATAAGTATAAGAAGAGAAGGATATAGCATAGTGCCATATAAGTATAAGAAGGGAAGGATATAGCATAGTGCCATATAAGTATAAGAAGGGAAGGATATAGCATAGTGCCATATAAGTATAAGAAGGGAAGGATATAGCATAGTGCCATATAAGTATAAGAAGAGAAGGATATAGCATAGTGCCATATGAGTATAAGAAGAGAAGGATATAGCATAGTGCAATATAAGTATGAGAAGCGAAGGATAAATCATAAGCCAATTTAAGAGTACCAGAAATAACATGATTACATGTTTGTATATAAACATAAAGCATGTATTGATAGACATACTTCCTGTGACAGTGAGAGTGGTAGCAGAACTCTGTCCAGTTCCTACGGAGTTGGTGGCGAAACAGGTGTAGGTTCCAGTGTCACTGGTATCAGCGTTGAGAACGGTAAGAGATGGAGAATTGACCGTAGACCCAGAGTAGTTGACATCGTCAATGGTGAGAGTTTCTGTACCACTTCCGACATTACGTTGCCAGGAAACAGATGTATGTGCGGGGTTGGCAGACACAGTACATCCTAGGGTGATACTGTTTCCTGTGTTGGTGCTGTAGGCATTCTGGGAAATAGTGACGGTCGGAATATCTGAAAACAATACATTCTAAAATCATAGCACTATCTTAGGGCCAGTTTAGGTACCAGTAGATATATGATACATTATAGTGCAACTTTGGTACCAACTTAGGAATGATAAATCATTGTCTTATTTGAGTATGAGAAAGCAAATATATATCACAGTGCCGAATGAGTATGAGAAGTCAAATATATACCAGAGTGCCGTATGAATATGCGAAGGCAAATATATATAACAGTGCCATATGAGTATGAGAAGTCAAATATATACCAGAGTGGCGTGTGAATATACGAAGGCGAATATATGTAACAGTGCCATATGAGTATGAGAAGTCAAATATATACCATAGTGCCGTATGAATATACGAAGGCGAATATATATATATAACAGTGCCATATGAGTAAGAGAAGGCAAATATATACCAGAGTGCCGTATGAATATGCGAAGGCGAATATATATATATAACAGTGCCATATGAGTAAGAGAAGGCAAATATATACCAGAGTGCCGTATGAATATACGAAGGCGAATATATATATATAACAGTGCCATATGAGTAAGAGAAGGCAAATATATACCAGAGTGCCGTATGAATATACGAAGGCGAATATATATAACAGTGCCATATGAGTAAGAGAAGGCAAATATATACCAGAGTGCCGTATGAATATACGAAGGCGAATATATATATATAACAGTGCCATATGAGTAAGAGAAGGCAAATATATACCAGAGTGCCGTATGAATATGCGAAGGCGAATATATATAACAGTGCCATATGAGTATGAGAAGGCAAATATATACCATAGTGGCGTATGTATATACGAAGGCGAATATATATAACAGTGCCATATGAGTATGAGAAGTCAAATATATACCATAGTGGCGTATGTATATACGAAGGCGAATATATATAACAGTGCCATATGAGTATGAGAAGTCAAATATATACCAGAGTGGCGTGTGAATATACGAAGGCGAATATATATAACAGTGCCATATGAGTATGAGAAGGCAAATATATACCAGAGTGCCGTATGAATATGCGAAGGCAAATATATATAACAGTGCCATATGAGTATGAGAAGTCAAATATATACCAGAGTGGCGTGTGAATATACGAAGGCGAATATATATAACAGTGCCATATGAGTATGAGAAGGCAAATATATACCATAGTGGCGTATGTATATACGAAGGCGAATATATATAACAGTGCCATATGAGTATGAGAAGGCAAATATACATCATAATGCCACATGAGTATAAAAAAGATATCTCAGAGTGCCATATGAGTATAAGAAGTGAAGGAGAGTACAAGAAAGCCAATGATTGCATGTGGGTATATATGAAGGATGTATTGATAGACATACTTCCAGTGACAGTAAGAGTTGTAGCAGAACTCTGTCCAGTTCCTACAGAGTTGGTGGCAAAACAGGTGTAGGTTCCAGTGTCACTGGTATCAGCGTTGAGAACGGTCAGGGATGGAGAATTGACCGTAGACCCGGAGTAGTTGACACCATCAATGGTGAGAGTTTCTGTACCGCTTCCGACATTACGTTGCCAGAAAACGGAGGTATGTGCAGGGTTGGCAGACACAGTACATCCCAAAGTGATACTGTTTCCTGTGTTGATGCTGTAGGCATTCTGGGAAATAGTGACGGTCGGAATATCTGAAAACAATACATTCTAAAATCATAGCATCATCTTAGGTCCAGTGGAGTTTACCCGTAGATAGATGATACATTATAGTACAACTTGGGTATCAGATGAGGAAGGATAAATCATTAAGCCATATAGTTGTAGGAATATATATATCATATTGTCATTTATCACATAATCCGCTTGATATCCAGTGATATTTCCGGCGTAATATTTTTGCGTATGTCATTAGTGTAATATGACCTTGAGCGATTTTCATTGGCTGGAAATTCATTGTGACGTAAGACAAAAAAAAATAATGATGTCAGGGAAAATGATATGAGATCCGGATTACGAGGACGGCGAGACAAAATGGCCACCTCTGCTAGATTTTCGGAATACACTTAACGTAATATTCTTTGTGATGTACATGTAGGTATTTGTAGTTATGTGATAAAAGTACCTTTAATCTATGTTTATTTCATATGAGATTCTATGAAACTCGTCTCGAAATTTACAAAACTCTTCAGACTTGTTTCATGAAACCTTACATTAAATGAACACTCATGCAAGATCCTATATACATCTAAATGCCATATTAGCATAAGAAATCAAATATATACCATAGTAGAATATGAGTATGAGAAAGTAAATATATATCATAGTGCAGTATGAGTAAGAAGGCAAATATATATCATAGTCCCATATGAGTATGAGAAGGCAAATATATATCATAGTGTCATATGAGTAAGAGAAAGCAAATGTATATCATAGTGTCAGGAGTAAAAGAAGGCAAATAAATACCATAGTCCCATATGAGAGGACAAACATATATCATAGTCCCATATGAGTAAGAAGGAAAACATATATCGTAGTTCAATATGATTATGAGAAGGCAAATATATACCATAGTCCCATATGAGTTTAAGAAGGCAAATATATATCATAGTGTCAGGAATAAAAGAAGGCAAATAAATACCATAGTCCCACATGAGAGGACAGAGATATAATAGTGCAATATGAGTATGAGAAGGCAATTATTTACCATAGTCCCATATGAGTATGAGAAGGCAAATATACATCAAAGTGCCATATGATAAGACAATAAATATTATAGTGCCAAAGAATATAAGAGGGCAAATATATATGAGAACTATTAGTATGAAAAGGGAAGGATAAATCAATGCCATATGAGTATGAATATGGGAAGCGAAGGATATATAACAGATCTATACATGTTAGAGTACAAAAAAAACATGGTTACATGTTTATTGGTCGACATACTTCCTGTTACAGTGAGAGTGGTAGCAGAACTCTGTCCAGTTCCTACAGAGTTGGTGGCAAAACAGGTGTAAGTTCCAGTGTCACTGGTATCAGCGTTGAGAACGGTCAGGGATGGAGAATTGACCGTAGCCCCGGAGTAGTTGACACCATCAATGGTGATGGACTGTGTACCACTACCGACGTTACGCTGCCAGAAAACAGAGGTATGGGTAGGGTTTGCAGACACAGTACATCCCAGAGTAATACTGTTTCCTGTGTTGGTGCTGTATGCATTCTGGGAAATAGTGACGGTCGGAATATCTGAAAACAATACATTCATAAATCATAGCACCATCTTAGGACCAACAGAGTTTAAGAGTAGGTAAATAATACATTATAGCGCAACTTGGGTACCTGAGGTCAGGAAGGATAAATTAATCTGTAACAGAACACATGATTTAACGATAAATTTGATAACTGCCTCTGCCAGGATTCGAACTCGGGACCTCTGGAGCCGAGTGCTATATTCGGCTACCATTCACCAGAGTTACAATTGTTTGTTTGTTTAGTTTTACGTCCTATTAACAGCCAGGGTCATGAGTTACAATTGTACCATATGAGTATTAGAAAGCAATGCAATATGACAGTGCCATGTGAGTATGAGACAGCTAATATATTTAGTGCCATTTTAGCAGAAGAAGGCAAATATATAGCATAGTGCCGTATGAGTATAAGAACACAAATATATACCATAGTCCCAGATGAAAAGACAGATATATCATGACGCAATATGATTATGAGAAGGCAAAAGTATACCATAGTCCCATATGAGTATGAGAAGGCAAAGCATTATTATAGTGCAATATGAGTATGAGAAGACAAATATAAATCATAGTCCCATATGAGTATGTGAAGACAAAAATATATCATAGTGCCATATGGTAAGGCGAATACATATTATAGTGCCATAGAATATAAGAGGGCAAATATATAGGAGAACCATTAGTATGAAAAGGGAAGGGAAGGATATATCACAATCCTATACATTTAAAAGTACAAGAAAAACATGATTACTGATGTTTATTGATAGACATACTTCCAGTGACAGTGAGAGTTGTAGCAGAACTCTGTCCAGTTCCTACAGAGTTGGTGGCAAAACACGTGTAGGTTCCAGTGTCACTGGTATCAGCGTTGAGAACGGTCAGGGATGGAGAATTGACCGTAGACCCGGAGTAGTTAATACCATCAACGGTGATGGACTGTGTACCACTGCCAACGTTACGCTGCCAGAAAACGGTTGTATGGGCGGGGTTGGCAGACACAGTACATCCCAGAGTGATGGTTGTTCCTGTGTTGGTGCTGTATGCATTCTGGGAAATAGTGACGGTTGGAATATCTGAAAACAATACATTCTAAAATCATAGCACCATCTTAGAACCAGTGGAGTTTACCAGTAGGTAAATGATACATTATAGTGCAACTTGGGTACCAGAGGTCAGGAAGGATAAATCATTGTGCTATATAGGGATTGGATTTCGTTTTTATGTTAACCATGCTTGTATGGAGCAATTCCTCTAAGAATATATTCTATGGGGCGCGTTAGCGCCTCATATTGAATATATTCTTAGAGGAATTGCTCCATACAAGCATGGTTAACATAAAAACGAAATCCAATCCCTATATTTACACTCACACGACTTTTTATTTATATTTTATGCAATAAAATCGTCATTTGAAAGTGACGTAATTATTCAATAAAAGTCGGTCAAAAGTGGGAGGAGCTTACTCATTTGAACAGCGAATGGTGACGCTTCACGTAAGGTAGAATTATTCATCCGCGACGACAAAAAAGTTCAATATTTTAGTGTAAAATAAACATGACAAACAAAGTAAATTTCAGAGATAATTTTATTTAATCAGATCAGAACTTTAAATATATATTCAATTTTGCTAAAAGTTAATATATAGCGTAATAACAAAGAATTTGTACACGGCCACATGTGTGAACTCGGTGACCGTTATTGTGCAGCGAGGCGAAGCTGACGCACGCTTACACACTTTAGTTTGCCGAAGTTGGCAAAACACCGATTTTCAAGTAGCTCAATGTGTTTGAGATGTCGTCTGACTTGACGGTATTACATCCTTGGGAGCCATGTGATTATATAATCTACGCTTAGATCCATATCGCCATCGATAGATGAAACAAATTCACTTGTGTTCGATGGATACAATGTATTTGTGGTGACGCGGAACTGTCAACGCGTGGATTATTAGCGGTGCATGTTTTATAATACACATGATTAAATACTCAAAGAACAAAGACAAGAGGATATGTTTATAACTGACCTCTATCAGAGGGTCTCACACCCGTCCACCCCAAAGGCTCGATCGTAGGACGAACAGGCACAGAGGTAATGTTTACATTTGACACCCATCATTTTTAACAAAAATGAAAGCACGTCGCCCCGGTCGGGATATTTTTCCGTTTCTTTATACAATTGTAAATTTAAAAATTGTTTGAATCATATATAAATATAAAATATGTATATATTGTTTACATTTTTCCAAAATTCTATGAAAAACAACAATATACACGTAATGTTGCGTCAAAATGTAAACAAAGCCATGTGTTTCTTTTTAAAAAAAGTAGTCCTTTTACGTTGCACAGAACATTTCCTTACGCAAGTTTAAAGTTCAATGTTACCATGCAGTTATGGTAAACAAAATCGGCTAGTATAAGCGTATAGTGACCAAGCCTAGCAAGTGTAAATATATGAGAATGCAACTATTTTTATTTTGTGCCATATGAGTATAAGAAGTCAAATATATATCATAGTGTCATGAGTAAAAGAAGGCAAATATATAACATAGTTCTATATGAGTATAAGAAGGCAAATATATATCATAGTGTCATGAGTAAAAGAGGGCAAATATATAACATAGTCCCATATGAGAGTCCAGAGATATATCATAGTGCAATATGATTATATGAGAAGGCAAATATTTTACCATAGTCCCAAATGAGTATGAGAATACAAAAATACATCAAAGTGCCATATGATAAGAAAATACGTATTATAGTGCCATAGAGTATAAGAGGGCAATATATATATGAGAACCATTAGTATGAAAAGGGAAGGATAAATCAATGCCATATGAGTATGAATATGGGAAGCGAAGGATATATCACAATTCTATACATGTTAGAGTACAAGAAAGAACATGGTTACATGTTTATTGATAGACATACTTCCTGTGACGGTAAGAGTGGTAGCAGAACTCTGTCCAGTTCCTACGGAGTTGGTGGCAAAACAGGTGTAGGTTCCAGTGTCACTTGTATCAGCGTTGATAACGGTCAGGGATGGAGAATTTACCGTAGACCCGGAGTAGTTGACACCGTCAATGGTGATTGACTGTGTACCACTACCGACATTACGCTGCCAGAACACGGAGGTATGTGCAGGGTTGGCAGACACAGTACATCCCAGAGTGATACTGTTTCCTGTGTTGGTGCTGTATGCATTCTGGGAAATGGTGACGGTCGGAATATCTGAAAACATTACATTCTAAAATCATAGCAGCATCTTAGGACTAGTGAAGGGTACCAATAGATATACGATACTTACATAAAAGTGCAACTTTGGTACCAGAGTTGGAAGGATAAATCATTGTCCCATATGAGTATGACAAAGCAACGAGATATCACAGTGCCATGAGAGTATGAGAAGGCAAATATATTTAGTGCTAGATGGGTATGAGAAGGCAAATGTATACCATAGAAGACATATGAGTATGAGAATGCAAATATATATATTGCCATATGAGTATGAGAAGGCAAATATATTTAGTGCTAGATGGGTATGAGAAGGCAAATATATATATCATAGTGCCATATGAGTATGAGAATGGAAATATATATAGTGCCATGTGGTTATTAGAAGGCAAAAATATATATAGTGCCATGTGGTTATTAGAAGGCAAATATATATATATAGTGACAAATGGGTATAAGAAGGCAAATATTCATAGTGCCATGTGGGTATTAGAAGGCATATATATATAGCGCCATGTGGGTATGAGAAGCCAAACACATAACATAGTGCCATATGAGTATGAGAAGGGAAATATATATATAGTGCAATATGAGTATATGACAAGGAAAAAATATACCATAGTGCCATATGAGTATGAGAAGTAAAGGAGAGTACAAGAAAGCCAATGATTTCATGTGGATATATATGAAGGATGTATTGATATACATACTTCCTGTGACAGTAAGAGTGGTAGCAGAGCTCTGTCCAGTTCCTACAGAGTTGGTAGCAAAACAGGTGTAGGTTCCAGTGTCACTGGTAGCAGCGTTGAGAACGGTCAGGGATGGAGAATTGACCGTAGACCCGGAGTAGTTGACACCATCAATGGTGAGAGTTTCTGTACCGCTTCCGACATTACGTTGCCAGAAAACGGAGGTATGTGCAGGGTTGGCAGACACAGTACATCCCAGAGTGATACTGTTTCCTGTGTTGGTGCTGTAGGCATTCTGGGAAATGGTGACGGTCGGAATATCTGAAAACATTACATTCTAAAATCATAGCACCATTTAAGCACCAGTGAAGGGTATCAGTAAATATATGACACTTATATAAAAGTGCAATTTTGGTACCAGAGTTGGAAGGATAAATCATTGTCCCATATGAGTATGAGAAAGCAACGAGATATCAGAGTGCCTTGAGAGTATGAGAAGACAAATATATTTAGTGCTAGTTGGGTATGAGAAGGCAAATATATATAACATAGTGTCATATGAGTATGAGAAGGCAAAGATATAATTACAATGCCATATGAGTATCAGAAGGCAAATGGGTAATTAGAAATGCAAATATATATAGTGCCATGTGGGTATTAGAAAGCAAATATATAAAGTGCCATATGGGTATCAGAAGGCAAATATATACAGTGCCATGTGGGTATTAGAAGGCAAATATATATAGTGTCATATGGGTATTAGAAAGCAAATATATAAAGTGCCATGTGGGTATCAGAAGGCAAATATATACAGTGCTATACAGTGCCATGTGGGTATTAGAAGGCAAATATATGTAGTGCCATGTGGGTATGAGAAGGCAAATATATATAGTACCATGTGGGTATTAGAAGGCAAATATATACATGTATATAGTGCCAAATGGGTATTGGAAGCCAAATACATACCATAGTGCCATATGAGTATGAGAAGGGAAATATACATATAGTGCCATATGAGTATGAGAAGTAAAGGAGAGTACAAGAAAGCCTTTGATTTCATGTGGGTATATATGAAGGATGTATTGATAGACATACTTCCTGTGACAGTGAGAGTTGTAGCAGAACTCTGTCCAGTGCCTACAGAGTTGGTGGCAAAACAGGTGTAGGTTCCAGTGTCACTAGTATCAGCGTTGAGAACGGTCAGGGATGGAGAATTGACCGTAGACCCGGAGTAGTTGACACCATCAATGGTGAGAGTTTCTGTACCGCTTCCGACATTACGTTGCCAGAAAACGGAGGTATGGGTAGGGTTGGCAGACACAGTACATCCCAAAGTGATACTGTTTCCTGTGTTGGTACTGTAGGCATTCTGGGATATAGTAACGGTCGGAATATCTGAAAACATTACATTCTAATATCAAAGCACAATCTTAGCACCATAGGAGGGTACCTGTAGAATATTTATACATTATAGTGCAACTTGGGTACCAGAGGAGGAAGGATAAATCATTGTTCCATATTAGTATGAGAAGGCAAATACATATCATAGTGTCATAGAGTATGAGAGGGCAAATATATTTCATAGTCCTATATGAGGTGAATATATATCATAGTGCCATAGAGTATGAAAAAGCAAATATATACCATAGTGCATGTGTATGATAAGGCAAATATATATCACAGTGCCATATGAGTATGAGAAGGCAAATATATATCACAGTGCCATATGAGTATGAGAAGGCAAATATATATCACAGTGCCATATGAGTATGAGAAGGCAAAAGTATATCAAAGTGCCATATGAGTATGAGAATATATGTCATATTGGCATAGAGATTGAGAGGGCAAATATATATATCATAGTTCTATATGATGATGCGAATATATATCATAGTGCCATAGAGTATGAAAAAGGCATATAAAGCAAGTTTCATAAAGATATATCATAATCCCATTCATGTAAAAGTAAGAAGAAGGATAAATCAGTGTGATAGGAATATGGGAAGCAAAGGATATATACACAGTTTCATGTAAGAAGTAAGAAGAAGGATAAATCAGTGCGATAGGAATATGGGAAGCAAAGGATATATCATAATCCCATTCATGTAAGAAGTAAGAAGAAGGATAAATCAGTGCGATAGGAATATGGGAAGCAAAGGATATATCATAATCCCATTCATGTAAGAAGTAAGAAGAAGGATAAATCAGTGCGATAGGAATATGGGAAGCAAAGGATATATCATAATCCCATTCATGTAAGAAGTAAGAAGAAGGATAAATCAGTGCGATAGGAATATGGGAAGCAAAGGATATATCATAATCCCATTCATGTAAGAAGTAAGAAGAAGGATAAATCAGTGCGATAGGAATATGGGAAGCAAAGGATATATCATAATCCCATTCATGTAAGAAGTAAGAAGAAGGATAAATCAGTGTGATAGGAATCATGGAAGCAAGATATCATAATCCCACATTCATGTAAGAGCAAGGATATATCATAATCCCATTCATGTAAGTAAGTACAAGAAAGGATATATCATAATCCCATTCATGTAAGAGTAAAGGATATATCATAATCCCATTCATGTAAGAAAGTACAAAGGATATATCATAATCCCATTCATGTAAGAAGTAAGAAGAAGGATAAATCAGTGTGATAGGAATATGGGAAGCAAAGGATATATCATAATCCCATTCATGTAAGAAGTAAGAAGAAGGAATATAATACAATTAAAAGGATATATCATAATCCCATTCATGTAAGAGTACAGAGAAGTCAAAGATTACGTATTTGTATATATGAAGGATGTATTGATAGACATACTTCCTGTGACAGTGAGAGTGGTAGCAGAACTCTGTCCAGTTCCTACAGAGTTGGTGGCAAAACACGTGTAGGTTCCAGTGTCACTGGTATCAGCGTTGAGAACGGTCAGGGATGGAGAATCGACCGTAGACCCGGAGTAGTTGACACCATCAATGGTGAGAGTTTCTGTACCGCTACCGACATTACGTTGCCAGAAAACGGTGGTATGATCGGGGTTAGCAGACACAGTACATTCCAGAGTGATAGTGTCTCCTGTGTTGGTGCTGTATGCATTCTGGGAAATAGTGACGGTTGGAATATCTGAAAACAATACATTCTTAAATCATAGCACCATCTTAGGACCATAGGAGAGTACCTGTAGATAGATTATACATTATAGTGCAACTTGGGTACCAGAGGAGGAAGGATAAATCAAAGTGTCATCTGTACACCAGTATGGAAGGGTACATCATAGGGTCATTTGGATATGAGAAGAATAAATTACAGTGCCATCTGATTACATGTAGAAAAGTATATCACAGTGGAGTCTGAGCATAAGGATAAATCAGTGTCATTTGGGTACCAGTAGGGGAAGGAAAATTCATATTCCAAACAAGTTTAGAAGGGGAAGGGAAAATTAGAAAGCTATACAAGTACACGAAGGCATATTCTTACAACAGGTTTGTATATCAAGGATTGATAGACATACTTCCTGTGACCGTGAGAGTGGTAGCAGAACTCTGTCCAGTTCCTATAGAGTTGGTGGCAAAACAGGTGTAGGTTCCAGTGTCACTGGTATCAGCGTTGAGGACGGTCAGGGATGGAGAATTGACCGTAGCCCCGGAGTAGCTGACATCATCAATGGTGATGGATTCAGTACCACTACCGACATTACGTTGCCAGAAAACGGTGGTATGGGCGGGGTTGGCAGACACCGTACACTCCAGAGAGATAGTGTTTCCTGTGTCGGTGGTGTAAGCATTCTGGGCAATGGTGACAGTTGGCACATCTGGAAATTGTTGAACACAAAGGTCATAGAGGAGGAAAACATGCATCCAGAGTTCCATTTGGGTACCACAGTAAGGGAAAAGTAGATCGCAGCAATGAACAACAGAGGGATAGATAATATTGGCACAAGTAAGGGGAGGGGAAACCATAGTGTCATCTGGGTTATATAATGAAAGTGCCATCTGGGTATGGAAAGTGGAAGGATCATTATTCATGTGCCAACAGGGTATATACATGTATGCGTACAAGATGAAGGAAAGATAAATCATAGTGCCATCTGGGTACGGAAAGTGGAAGGACAAACCATAGTGCCAACTTGAGTGCCAGTCAGGGAAGATACACAACAGTGCCATATGGGTATGGAAAGTGCCATATGGGCATGGAAAGTGCCATATGGGTATAGAAAGTATTTTCACTTACCCCGTATAGGGATATGCGCAATTTTATTTGATTTTTTATCATTTTTCTATCCCACTCTAGGGTAAAGACAAGGCATATGAGATTTTTGCACATGCCCGCATAGTGTCAGAGAAAAAAAAATCATTCTTTTTGGGGTACGGCAGGAAATCTCAACCCTCGGGATAAGATTCTTAAGATGTCAAACACTCGCCAAAGTCTGGAGTAGAAAAACTTTTAAAAGAATCTTACCCCTCGCATTGAGATTTGATTCTCCTATCATATGGCAAAATGGGGTGAAGGATTCTATTTATCTGGGTATGGAAAGAGAAGGAAAGTTCATAGTGCCAATCTGAGTATAAGTCAGGGAGATAAATCCTAGTGTCATCTGGGTATGGAAAGAGAAGGAAAGTTCAAAGTGCCAATCTGAGTAAAAGTCAGGGAGATAAATCCTAGTGTCATCTGGGTATGGAAAGTGGAAGGATCAGGATTCATGTAAGTGCAATCTGGGTATGAAATTAAAAAACACAGATACACCATTGAGCCATCTGGATAGCAGAAGGGGTTGATTACAACAGGTTTGTATAAATATATAGAATGGATTTAGAGACATACTTCCTGTGACAGTGAGAGTTGTAGCAGAACTCTGTCCAGTTCCTACAGAGTTGGTGGCAAAACAGGTGTAGGTTCCAGTGTCATTGGTATCAACGTTGAGAACGGTCAAGGATGGAGAACTGACCGTAGACCCAGAGTAGCTGACACCGTCAATGGTTATGGTTTCAGTACCACTACCAACATTACGTTGCCAGAAAACGGTGGAATGTGCCGGATTTGCAGAAACAGTACATCCCAGAGTGATAATGTTTCCTGCTTTAGTGGTGTAGGCATTCTGGGAAATTGTAACAGTCGGAATATCTGGAAAAGGTTGCATGAGAAAAGCATAGTGCTATCTGGGCACCAGCAGAGATAGGATGATGTATAGTGACATCCGAGTACAATTTGAGGGAGGATGAATCCTAATGTCTTCTGGACACTCATAATGCTATCTACATACCAATATGTTAGGGTAAAATTAGTCATGTGAGTACTAGAAGAGGAAAGATATATCATAATGCCACCCGGGTGTAAAAAGATGGACAAATCTGAGTGTTATTTGAGTACAATAAGGGAATACCTTTTAAGTGTCTTCTGGACACTTGTAGAAAAGGGAAAAATAATAGTGCCTTATCTATGTACCAGTTGGTGAAGGATAAATAATAGTGCCATATCTGGTCACCGGTAGACGAAGGATAAATAATAGTGCCATTTCTGGGCACCAGTAGAGGGAGGATAAATGATAGTGCCATATCTGGTCACCGGTAGAGGAAGGATAAATAATAGTGCCATTTCTGGGCACCAGTAGAGGGAGGATAAATGATAGTGCCATGTCTGGTCATCAGTAGAGGAAGGATAAATGATAGTGCCATATCTGGTCACCGGTAGAGGAAGGATAAATAATAGTGCCATGTCTGGTCATCAGTAGAGGAAGGATAAATGATAGTGCCATATCTGGTCACCGGTAGAGGAAGGATAAATAATAGTGCCATGTCTGGGCACGAGTAGGGGAAGGATAAATGATAGTGCCATATCTGGGCACCATTAGAGGAAGGATAAATGATAGTGCCATATCTGGGCACCAGTAGAAGGAGGATACATAATAGTGCCATTTCTGGGCACCAGTAGAGGAAGGATAAATGATAGTGCCATATCTGGGCACCAGTAGAGGGAGGATAAATAATAGTGTCATATCTGGGCACAAGTAGAGGAAGGATAAATAATAGTGCTATGTCTGGGCACCAGTACAGGATAAATGATAGTGCCATATCTGGTCACTAGTAGAGGAAGGATAAATAATAGTGTCATATCTGGGCACCAGTAGAGGAAGGATAAATTATAGTGCCATATCTGGGCACCAGTACAGGATAAATGATAGTGCCATATCTGGTCACTAGTAGAGGAAGGATAAATAATAGTGCCATGTCTGGGCACCAGTAGAGAAAGAATAAATGATAGTGCCATATCTGGGCACCAGTAGAGGGAGGATAAATAATAGTGCCATATCTGGGCACCAGTAGAGGGAGGATAAATAATAGTGCCATATCTGGGCACAAGTAGAGGAAGGATAAATAATAGTGCCATTTCTGGGCACCAGTAGAGGGAGGATAAATAATAGTGCAATATCTGGTCTCTAGTAGAGGAAGGATAAATAATAGTGCCATATCTGGGCACAAGTAGAGAAAGGATTAATAATAGTGCCATATCTGGTCACCGATAGAGGAAGGATAAATAATAGTGCCATATCTGGTCACCGGTAGAGGAAGGATAAATAATAATGCCATTTCTGGGCACCAGTACAGGATTAATGATAGTGGCATATCTGGGTACTACTAGAGGAAGGATAAATATACGTGAAATATCTGGGTACTAATAGGTACCATTAGGGAAAGGATGAATCAGTGTCATCCGAGTACTAGATAGATAATGATTACAATATGTTTGTATACATATTAATGACTTACTTCCTGTGACTGTAAGTGTGGTAGCAGAACTCTGTCCAGTTCCTACAGAGTTGGTGGCAAAACAGGTGTAGGTTCCAGTGTCACTGGTATCAGCGTTGAGAACGGTCAGCGATGGAGAATTGACCGTAGACCCAGAGTAGTTGATACCATCAATGGTGATGGTCTGTGTACCAGTACCGACATTACGCTGCCAGAACACAGAGGTATGGGTGGGGTTGGCAGACACGGTACATCCAAGAGTGATACTGTTTCCTGTGTTGGTGCTGTAGGCATTCTGGGAAATGGTCACAGTTGGAATATCTGAAAATGTTGCAAGCAAAAATATGAAAAAAAATTAATTTAAACACAACATTTTTCCTTTAACACATCATCATTAACTTACTTCATACACAATTATAAGACAGTACCTATTTTGTCCTTAACCTTCTGACCCTGCCACAATGACCCGCCATGCCCCGGAGAGATTATATCATATAGTGTAACTAGACAGTACTCCAATCCAACAACAGCCAACAACAGAAGAATACTTTGAGTTTGTTCAAATCAATTACACCGAGAGATCCCATGAGATGACATGCACAAGTCACGTGATTCAGTACATAGGCTAATTGTGATAGACAAAAGAGTCTTGCTTGGATGATATCATCCTCGATACTCGGGGGTTCCGATCACTAACAATCTCTTCACCCCTGGACTATCTCATAGTAAAACTGGAAGCAACAGAACAGAACAGGTAATTTAGTTGTTTGATGTACATCAAAAGAGCCGTATAACGGTACACTGTGGTTGGCTGTGTGGCTTAAATTTGACGTTGGGCGTCGTTCTCTCTAGTTAGTCCAGGGGTGTACAGATTGTAAGTGATCGAAAACCCCTGGAGTATCGAGAATAGGATGTTTGACTATGCATAAACAATTGTTGATCAGTTTTAAGACAGTTTCAGAAGCTTCATTTTCAATACATGTGATAGCTACAACTTTTTTATTGTGTTTCGCTTGATTGGTTTTGAGCCAAGATGGCATAATCACCCAATTCTTCCCCCATTTGGTTCCCCTAATCATGCAATCAATAGTCAAAATCGAATTGAGTTTTACCCATTTGCCGTATCAGCCAACATATTCATTGAAATTGCTTGAGCAGTTATGGAGAAGAAGTCAAAAATGTAAATTGTTTACAGAAATATGGCGGATGACAGATGACGCACGACGGACGACACACGACGACAGACAAAAGGCGATTAGAAAAGATCACTTGAGACTTCGTCTCAGGTGACCTAAAAAGCCTATCTTATTGTCATGTTTATCAAAGGAAATAAAAGAAGTCTTCCTATGTAATTTGTGAAGCCTAGCTACCTTATACAGTTTGTAAAGCAATTTCAGAAGCAAAACTAGCTACCTTATACAGTTTGTAAAGCAATTTCAGAAGCAAAACTTAGGTAATTTCTTGATCCTACATAAAACCATTCGTAAAGCCTACCTTATGCAATTTCAGAAATCTACCTATTAGGCAATTTCAATAGACTATTTTCATAATGGTACCCTAAAAACTTACTTCCTGTGACAGTGAGTGTAGTAGCAGAACTCTGTCCAGTGCCTACAGAGTTGGTGGCAAAACACGTGTAGGTTCCAGTGTCACTGGTATCAGCGTTGAGAACGGTCAGAGATGGAGAATTCACAGTAGACCCTGAGTAGTTGACACCATCAATGGTGATGGTCTGTGTACCAGTACCGACGTTACGTTGCCAGAACACGGAGGTATGTGCAGGGTTGGCCGACACGGTACATCCCAGAGTGATACTGTTTCCTGTGTTGGTGCTATAGGCATTCTGGGATATGGTGACAGTAGGTATGTCTAAAAAAAGAACAGTTCAGCTTGGTTTTATCTTTGACATTTTGATAACTGTTATAATATCAACATATAAGCACACAGAGCTCTTAAATTTAAATTATCAAAGCTTTAAACGAATATTGGTGAACTTAAGGTCTGAACCTATTACAACGATGGGAAGCTGAATCAGTCAAATAAGATACTGTGGTCATTTTGTGTAAGTAGTCAAATGATACTTTTTAAAAAATTTATTCGCTTACTTCCAGAAACAGTGAGAGTTGTAGCAGCACTCTGTCCAGTTCCTACAGAGTTGGTGGCAAAACAGGTGTAGGTTCCGCTGTCACTGGTATCAGCATTAATAACAGTCAGGGATGGAGAATTGACTGTAGACCCGGAGTAGTTGACACCATCAATGGTGATGGACTGTGTACCAGTACCGACGTTACGCTGCCAGAAAACAGAGGTATGGGCGGGACTGCCCGACACGGTACATCCCAGAGTGACAGTGTTTCCTGTGTTGATTCTGTAGATATTCTGGGAAATGGTCACTGTTGGGACGTCTAAAACAATTAGAAAAGTTGAATTAACTTTACATATATTCCTTCGGTACTTTCTGAGAAATATTAATTATAAAATTTAATGGTCACAATCAGTTTCACATCAGACTGAAATTGCAACAGGCACAACTAGATACCATGGACAACATGTACAGTGGAACCTCCCGAAACCGATCATGGTCGGTGCATATAATTTCGGCCGGTTTAGAGAGGGTTCGGTTTGGAGAAGTGAACCGAATACCGATCATCACGATCCGGATTTAATCGATCGGAAGTCGTTTTTTACACTAGTGCACCGCAGGTATGCCTAGTGTTCGTTAAAACCGACCGATATTGATTGTTAATGTGAATGTTATCACAAAAGAGAGAATAATACCTTTAAAAGGAATGGATTACAGCAAACTTGACTTTGTTACCGCTTATAAACGTAGTTTAGTTAGTTAGTTGCGTGAATGTTCTTGGGGATGTTCTCGTCTGCAACCTACATACGACCGATCGCTTCCGGTTACGTCAAGAATCAAATTATATGGTCTAATTACACGATGATCAGTCGATGCCGGTCATTATATGACATAGTCATTTTCTAAAACAATACATTGCTTCGGCTTCTTCATACAGATAATTTACGTTATCCGACAACTACATATGTAAATTGAAAAAAACGTGTGATTTGAATACGAAACTTTCTCTTTATAACTAGCTCTGCTTGTTTTCCTTCAGTAAAGAAACCGCGTGCACATGGTAGACCTTCGTTAGATATCTAAACAATAGACATGATTAAATAATTACACCACCATCTCGGGTATAATTACCGTGTACCTATAGCCTTCACATCTGTATACATGCCCAAGGACATGGCATGCAACAACTATGGTACAGGTACGTGTGTATTTCACGGTCGGTTGATCTGACCTCAATGCAATCTATCGGTGTCGCTCAGGTAAGGCAGGTTTTCAGAAGTGTATTTTAGTTACATTTGACTATTCCGATCTCAAAATCGGTCCGGTATATTCGGAATTGGGAGGGATCGGTTTTGGGAAGTTTCATATACTATTAATAAAGAGGAATTCATTCCGTACATGACATCCATGTTCGGTTTCTAGAGGTGATTGGTTTTGAGAAGGTTCGGTTTTGGGAGGTTCCACTGTACATGAAGGTTCAAAAACATCCCTTCATCACTCTTTGAAAATAAAACCAATAACAAAATTTGTTTACGGTTGCTGAATCACAAACGAAAAGCTATTTGAATAGCCCATGATCTGATAATGATGGGTTTCTTAGTTTTCATATGGATCAACTTACTTCCTGTGACTGTAAGTGTGATGCCAAAACTCTGTCCAGTCCCTACAGAGTTGGTGGCAAAACAGGTGTAGGTTCCACTGTCACTGCTATCAGCGTTGATAATGGTCAGGGATGGAGAATTGACCGTAGACCCTGAGTAGTTGATACCGTCTATGGTAATGGACTGTGTACTACCGCCAACATTACGCTGCCAGAACACGGAGGTATGGGCAGGGTTGGCAGACACGGTACATCCCAGGGTGATACTGTTTCCTGTAGTGGTGCTGTAGGAATTCTGGGAAATGGTGACAGTTGGAATATCTGGAATATTAACAAATTTATATTTAGGCCTTAAGGAACTTTTTAACAGGTATATCATCAACTATTGTGAATACATTTTGTGCCTGTTTGCATTGAAATTCGGTGTATATATATATATACATTATGCTTTAAGAAAGCTACAAAATTAGAACTGTAAGTTGATGGCTAACTAATATCCCCTCCCTCCTTTGGGTCCATGACAATTAAATGACATGATATTTTTTGAAAACATATGTATAGTGACCTGGTTACATGATGGCATTTAACTTTATGCACATATGTACATATTTCAAACTACTGGTTTATATAGTTTGATAATTAAATAGTCTCCCTTACTTCCTTTGATTGTGATTCATACATGGTGTTACCAGTGAAACATCAAGGCCTATACAATTATTGACTTGTTCTAAGTTATTATTGGAAATTGTTAACCTAAACATGAGGCCCATGGACCTTAACAGTCACTTGAGTTCAGATACAGAATGAAACAAAGACATGCATATAAACACTATATATTTGCCCATCAGGCCCTTGAAGTCAGTCAGTGATTTTATAAATTTGACTTTTTAATCTATGAAGATTATTTGGTTTCATCAAATCTGTTAATTCAGAAGAAAGATTTTTGAAATGTTATCCATTTTGATCCCTTTTGGCCCCACCCCTCTGGCCCCTGGGGGTCAGCCAGGACCAATATGGATATGATGTTAAAATGCTATCTCAGGCTAATAATTCTAACCCAGATTGACTAATTTCCTATGAAAACTAAGCAAATAATGTTCCTAAATGTGTTTTTCCTATATAAACTATAGTAAATTTGACCCCCTCCCCAGGGGAAAATCTGAAATCCCAGGGCCATGAAATTCATAAATTTTTGTAAAGGGCCTTAAGACCTAATCTATCAAGAGTATCTGGTTCCATCAAATCTGTGAATTCAAAAAGAAGATTTTTGAAATTACAATTTTGACCCCCTTTTGGCTCCGCCCTTCTTGCCCCTGGGGGTCGGCCATGACCAGTATGGATATGATGTTAAAATGCTAATTCAGACTAATAATTCTAACCCAGTTTGACTAATTTCCTATGAAAAATAGGCAAATAATGTTCATAAATGTGTTTTTCCTATATAAACTATAGTAAACTTGACCCTCTCCCCAGAGGGAAACATGAGACCCCAGAGTCATATTATTCACAACTTTCGTAAAGGACTTTAAGACCTTTCCATCTATGCAAAGTATTTGATTCTACCAGTTCCAGAATTTCAGAAGAAGATTTTTGAAGTTTTAGCCTATTTGCCCTTTTTGGCCCCGCCCCTCTGCCCCAAGGGGGTTGACCAGGACCAATATAAATATGATATTAAAATGTTATCTCAGGCTAATAATTCTAAACAAGTTTGATTCATTTCCTATGAAAATTGAGCAAAAAATGCTTATAAATGTGTTTTCCCTATATAAACTATAGTAAACTTGACCCCCTCCCCAGGGGGAAACGTGAAATCCCAGGATTATATAATTCACAATTTTTGTAAAGGACCTCAAGACCTTTCCATCTATAAAGAGTATGTGATTCTACCATTTCCAGAATTTCAGAAGAAGATTTTTGAAGTTATAGCCTATTTGACCCCTTTTGACCCCGCCCCTAAGGCCCCTTGGGGTCAGTCATGGAAAATTGGCTAATAGAATTCAATGGCCATCTCATACTGATAATTCTGACAATATTTGACTCATTTCCTATTACAAATGATCAAATAATACTCAAAAATGTATTTTCCCTATATAAACTTAGTAAACTTAACCCCCTCCCCAGGGGGAAACCTGAGACCCAAGGGTCATATAATTCACAATTTTTGTAAAGGACCTTAGGACCTTTCTATCTATGAAGAGTATTTAATTCCATCACATCTGTGAGTGGAGAAGAAGATTTTTGAAATTTTAGTCAATTTTACCCCTTTTGGCCCCTCCCATAGCTCCCTGGGGGGTGGGGACCATATAATTCACAGTTTTGATTGGCCTTATGCCTTAGAAGGTTTGTGCAAAACTTCATTGAAATTGCTTCAGCAGTTTTGGAGAAGAAGTTGAAAATGTAAATTGTTTACGGACATACAACGCACGACGGACGACGGATGACGGATGACGACGTACAAAAGGCGATTAGAATAGGTCACTTGAGACTTCGTCTCAGGTGACCTAAAAACAGTAATATTCTTCAATGCAAGAACTTCAATATAAGTCCAAAAGCAACCCGCTGAAATTAAAATGCAATAAAAAATTAATGTTTTATTCTCTTACTTCCAGAAACAGTGAGAGTTGTAGCAGCACTCTGTCCAGTTCCTACAGAGTTGGTGGCAAAACAGGTGTAGGTTCCAGTATCACTGGTATCAGTGTTGAGAACGGTCAGGGATGGAGAATTGACGGTAGACCCGGAGTAGTTGACACCATCAATGGTGATGGTCTGTGTACCAGTACCGACGTTACGTTGCCAGAACACGGAGGTATGGGCGGGGTTGGCAGACACGGTACATCCCAGAGTGATACTGTTTCCTGTGTTGGTGCTATAGGCATTCTGGGAAATGGTGACAGTTGGGACATCTGAAACAAATAGAAAAGTTGAATTATCCTTACATATATATTTGTTCATCAGAATTTATTTATAAATTAATTTTGTTGAATATTCATGTTTAGAAATGTTTTGTTTTTGCAAGCAATTTAATTAGGGAAGCAAAAAACAAATATTCGAAGTGAATACCACAATTTTAATAATGACTACACGACTCATATTTGCATCTCTTTTTTCCTGTTTTTCAACGAGCAGATTGAACAAGCGATGATATTTGGTGAAAATTTCCTCCAGCTATTTAGATGCAGTGTCTGTCATTTTACTCATTTAACTGTTGGATATCATTTTGTTTAACCTCAATGATCAGTGTTAAGTTTTGAGCTAGGAGATTGGAGACAAGTACATTCCATCAATAATATATAAACAAACTGGCATGATTTTAAATCAATTATGAATATCTAAGCTGATTTTACTCCGTGTATCATATTTGAGTTGGAAATTAGGATCTTGAAGAAATCGTTTGCCTTTTTGTAAGGATTCGTTGATGAGTAAGTGAATTATTTCAGTGATTTCTTTTCACTGACCTGCAAGCCCCTGAGATCTCTATATATAGTATATTTGTATCTCGAAATATCTCATCTGAACATGTTTTCATTAATTTCTAAGCAAATTAAAGTTGAACTTGTACACTTACTTCCAGAAACAGTAAGTGTGGTAGCAGAACTCTGTCCAGTTCCTGCAGAGTTGGTGGCAAAACAGGTGTAGGTTCCAGTGTCACTGGTATCAGCATTGAGAACGGTCAAGGATGGAGAATTGACCGTAGCCCCGGAGAAGTTGATATTGTCAATGGTGATGGTCTGTGTACCAGACCCGACATTACGTTGCCAGAAAACGGAGGTATGGGCGGGGTTAGCAGACACGGTACATCCCAGGGTGATAGTGTTTCCTGTGTTGGTGCTATAGGCATTCTGGGAAATAGTGACAGTTGGCACATCTGAAAATATGAAAATGTCCCGAATGATATACAAAAATTGATGGAAAAAGGTTAGACACAAGATGAAATTAGATTAAATTAGTAAATTAAAAATTTCTGTTAGACACAAATGCATCTGCTCCAAGCTGGAAATAGTAAAATGCAAGATAACAATAGGAAAATCAATTATCATTATACCACCCTTCCCTAATTATAATGATATATACAAAAGCACCTTTCAAACAGTTTCAAAATGATTTATTTATGAGTATGAAAAGCAATATATTAAGATAAAAAATATTGGTAAAAGTCAACTTGAATAATTCCAGTATCTCTGTAAAATAATAATAGAACTCTGTGTGAAACAAGATATACCAGTTAGAGGCTGCGGTAGCCATCTTGGATGTTCTATTTAGAAGAAACTAGAAATGTCTGCAAAACATGGCTTATATAGCTACTCCTTCAAAAATGAAATCAAAATAGATCATTCTACTAGAGAATACATGATGGACATGGGTAATACTTACACTAAGGAGCAGGACATCATTACCGACTATAAAAAGGAAATGTCTTACGTTATTTTGTAATTGCATATTACAGAGTTATCTGCCCTTGCAGGTAGGTGGTGTTAATTGTGATGTCCTGTAATTGCTACATATTTAGAGAAAATGACATGAGTTTCACTCAAAAAACAATTAAATTCACATCTGATACCTAAACCTACATGGGAGGTATAATATTCTAAGATGGATATTCTGTTTTTGCATATTAGAGTAACCTCCCTTATGGGTAGGCATATATAAATATATACATTCTTTTTCCCCACCATGTGTTACGCTCTCAAACACATGGCGTATCTATCAATACCCACCCACAAAGGTAGATAACTCTGTAATATGCAAATACAGAATAGGGTCCTAAAAGCCTTACTTCCAGAAACAGTGAGAGTTGTAGCAGAACTCTGTCCAGTTCCTGCAGAGTTGGTGGCAAAACAGGTGTAAGTTCCAGTGTCACTGGTATCAGCGTTGAGGACGGTCAGGGATGGAGAATTGACCGTAGCCCCGGAGAAGTTGATATTGTCAATGGTGATGGTCTGTGTACCGGTACCGACATTACGTTGCCAGAACACGGAGGTATGGGCGGGGTTAGCAGACACAGTACATCCCAGGGTGATAGTGTTTCCTGTGTTGGTGCTGTAGGCATTCTGGGAAATGGTGACAGTTGGAACATCTGAAATAAATTAATAAAATAAAATAAAGTTTGATGGTGATGATTTCATTCACAATTATTTCAATAATTTCATATCAATCATAAAAATTTTAGCATAAAAATTAGATTTTTATAATGCGACATAATCAATATTTTATTCACAAATCACAATGTTTCATTGAATCAGAAAATATTTGTATACTAATGAAATTTTTAGCCATTTAGACACCACTTAATACTGTATCATTTAATCATTTAACCTATGACTCATTTCCATACAAAAATAAATATACTCAACAATAATATTTTGTAAATAAAGGGAAAATTCACACAAGTTAGGTTTAAATTAAATGATGTTAATTCTATAATTAATAAGGATTTCTATATTTTAAAAAAGTCTCCTAGATTTTGTTCTGTGCCGTTTTGATTTTGGGTAGTTTGAATGGAATTCATTCCTTTGTTTGATTTACTACCCAAATAAAGATTTAAGATTAGAAGCTTTAGGATTTTAATAGTAATAAAATATTGCCATAAAGCTTCTAAGTAACAGGTACAGATCAGTCAGAAAATATTACCTTTTTTTTTTAAACATCAATATAATCTAAAGCATATCTCTAGAAGTTAACATTAGTTTGATATTAAAACAATATAGGCATACATTTTGAAAATCTTTTATCCAATACTTCGGCTTGATAAGCATTTTTTATCAGCATGAAAAAAGGTAGTAGGAACAGAGGTTGGGTTTTGTTATACATGGTGTGGAAAAAATGAAACTCTAAAATAATTCTGGTTACATCAATGTTGAAGCAGGAAGATCACCACTGCAAGCATGTAAATCAAATCGTAGAATTCTACACAAAGAAAGTCCCAGTATGATCTTACCATCACCATTAAAAGATTTCAATCATTACCGATTGGAGAGGGAAGATTCCTGTATTTTTATTGGTTAAAATGATGTCTTATGATGCTCAGGATTTTCCATTTTTGAATATTGCAGAGTTAGCTCCCCTGCAGGTAGTTATCCATAGTGACATTATTAATTTGTGGGCACAATTTACGTTGCTTTCTGCTAAAAGTATGGTGTTACGATTGCAAACACATCAGGACACAATCGATACCTTACCCGCAAGAGCAAATAACCCTATAATATGCTAATTTGGAACAATATTGGGACAGTTATTTAAAGGACCTCCTGTTTTCTACAGAACCGAAATACAAGTTTTTGTTAATAACAAATAATTTTTTTTGCATAATTAATTTGATCACTAACAAACTAATAATCGCAGCTCAATGAAAGTATAATTTTTTTCTGCTTCCTTTTACCTCTTTGCCTCATCTTTTGATCATTTGATAACATGGGAATCTATGCATGCATATATAAAGACAAAATATAATAAAGCAGTACCAAAAGAATTAGAGCTAAAGATTTGATCATGCAGTCTTTTCTACACAAAAAATTTAGGTCATCAAAATCCAAGATGGCCACCTATATGCTGGTCAAATATTTACCAGGTCAAAATGTAACAATGTTGTTTTGTTATGATGCTCATATGTTGTTAGCTTTAAGTTGTTAAGGGTTTTGAAAGCCATTATGCAGCTATTTCAAAAACATTTTTTTAAAAACAAGCTGTTAAAATAAAAGAATGCAGCTAATTTAAAAGTTAAAGTTAATCTAAATGAATATGCAACCACCAAAAACAGGAACACCAAAATTCTAAATATACATGGCTTACTTCCTGTTACGGACAGGGAGACCTGGGCACTCTGTCCTGTTCCGACGGAGTTGCTGGCAAAACAGGTGTATGTGCCCTGGTCTCCACTGTTGGCATTGAACACGACTAAAGATGGACTGTTGACGGACGATCCGCCATAGTTGACATTGTCTATTGTCAGTGTAGTAGTCCCGCCACTGGTGGCAGTGAACTGCCAGAACACATTTGTTTGTCCTGGGTTAGCTGACACTGAACACTGCAATGTCACTGTGGCTCCCGTGGAAACAGAGTAGATCGTCTGAGAGACGGTGACTGACGGGACATCTGAAAGAGAAATTCTAGCCTTGTTAGAAGCGATGTTTTTCATCTTTAAGTTAGAGATCATGGTGAGAAATATAGGTAAAAGCTAATTCAGATTCACTCTCTGTTGGATACAAACTCGGTGCATGCTAAAATGTCAGCACAACGAGAATCTATATGCTGTGCATTAAGTGCAGTGCCTGTGCAGAGAAAGTAAAGCAGTGAGAAATCAACACTATCAGGGATATCTGGTCTTTGTAGAGTACCATTCCTATAACTATTGATACAGCCTTACAAATTAAGGCAAATGTGAGGTGATATCACAAATACCCAAAAATGTATTGGTGCTACATTTTCAGACTATAAAAATCTCTAAAACATCAAATTTATGCTAAACACTCACGAACAAGAATATTTTATGACAATGAAATGGTTTAATGTTTGAAAACATTTCATTTAGAATTCTATGATTCAAGCAAGAAATGGGTAAACAAAGAGAACAACTCTAAAAAAAAGACGTAGAATGAACTACAGAAATGTAATTATGTCTAAGACAAAATTGCCTCTGCCTTTTTATAAAATAGAGATAATAGTTGATTAGGATGTGCACGGGAAACAGTGTATGTGCCCTTAACCTTATTTTGTAGTGAAAGGCGTTATAATATATAAAATTTTATGTATTTCTTTTATCAATTTAGTTAAGTGAATAAAAAAAGTGCATTTAGGGAATTGGAATGAAATTGACGCCATGCAAAAAGTTTTTTTTTTATTTGTTTGGCTTTACCACCATGAAAAATGAAATTACATTTAGAAATCGGTCAACTTATGTGAATGAGATATCTCAATTTCAATCCTGATTCATTTTATTTTGTTCTACATTAACAACAAGGGTCGATAAATTAATTATTTTTTCGAAAACATTTTGAATTATAGTAGGTACTGGCACCTGCATCCCATGAATTCTAAAGCCATGGTAGACTAGTGGTACAGTCAAATCTGTTTTGGCAACCAACTCTGTATAAAGACCACCTGCTTAATAACACCACGACGTTCTTACGGTCCCGAAAGATAAATTTCAATACAATTTGAAATGTGTATATAAAGGTCCACTAGGCTATAAAGACTATTTTTGGGTGGTCTTCATAGATAGGTTCGACTGAATCACCAGTATAGTCAGTTAATATCACCATTTTTACTAAACACAAGAAATATGATTTTAGCAAATTCGTAGAAGAAAGCTTTGCAATTAAAGAAATGTCCCACGAAATCGTAAAAAATCCCCATAAAAATGACTGTCTATACTCTATGTCAAAAAGCATTTAATTTTTTCAATTTCAATTTCAATTTTCAAATATTTTTTTGACAAAAGATGATATGTGTCAATAGGATCAGACATCAGGCATAGCCTATCTTATTCTTCTCCTGATATTGGTGATACAAACAAACAATTATATAAAACATACATACATATTGAGGTTTATGAAAATAAGGGGAGGTAACTCCAACATGAGGAACAATATGATTTTGATCATATTTAAAGTTACTCTATAAATTAACAGTTAATTTTCATTTTTTCATATAATAACCAAAAATTATGACATGATTCAACTATACTTGATAGCATATTTGTGATATTGGTCCTATTTGCCACTACAGATACAGGCTAAAAGCATTTATTACTTTGTAACAAGCTTCCCCTGACATAGAACATTATTTACACCTAAAAGAAAGGTTTCCATTCATGATCTATTCATGATCTATTCAATAACAAGAGGCCCATGGGCCTTAACGGTCATCTGACTAATATCATATGGCATAAAAGTACATAAAGGTCATTCACTTCAACAAGCTAGGTAGCTCTTTATCCTAGTATGCAACAGGCCCAATATCAGTTCTCAAGGCCTTTTAGTTATTCACAAGAATTTGTTTGAAGATATTAGCCTATTTGACCCCTGTGACCTTGAATGAAGGTCCTTTTGGGCCTTTTGGTTCTGAAGAAGAATTCCTTTAAAGATTTTAGCCAATTTGACCCCTGTGACTTTGAATGAAGGTCAAGGTCCTTCATTTGAACAAACTTGGTAGCTCTTTATCCCAGCATCCTGCTCCCGAGGCTAAATATGAGTACCCTAAGCCTTTTAGTTCTTGACCAGAATTGGTTTATAAGGTTTTAGCCTATTTGACCCCTGTGACCTTGAAGGAAGGTCAAGGTCCTTCATTTTAACAAACTTGGTAACCCTTTATCCCAGCATGACACAGGCCCAATATCACAAGAAGTCGTTTAAAGATTTAGCCTATTTGACCCCTGTGACCTGGAATGAAGGTCAAGGTCATTCATTTGAACAAACTTTGTAGCCATTCTTCCCAGCATGTCACAGGTCTAATATCATGTCTTAAGGCCTCTTGAATGAAGGTCAAGGTCATTCATTTGAACGAACTTGCTAGGCCTTCATCCCAGCATGCTATAGTACCCTGGGCCTTTCAGTTATTGAGAAGAAGTCGTTTGAATGAAAAGTTTACGGACGGCGGACAGCGCACAGCGCACCACGACGGACGGTGCATGATGACATCATCCTGACCCAAAGGGTCAGATGACCTAAAAACCTAAGAAATATCAATGCAGAAGCGATGTCATATGTAAGAGATACAGAATTGTGCAAAGATCAGAGATAATTCCAAATGTAATCACTTACTTCCAGAAACAGTGAGTGTGGTAGCAGAACTCTGTCCAGTTCCTACAGAGTTGGTGGCAAAACAGGTGTAGGTTCCACTGTCACTGGTATCAGCGTTGAGAACGGTCAGGGATGGAGAATTGACCGTAGACCCAGAGTAGTTGATATTGTCAATGGTAATTGTTTGTGTACCAGTACCGACATTACGCTGCCAGAACACGGAGGTATGGGCGGGGTTGGCAGACACGGTACATCCCAGAGTAATACTGTTTCCTGTGTTGGTGCTATAGGCATTCTGGGAAATGGTGACGGCTGGCACAGCTAAAAGTTAAAATGAGTCATAAATCTAAAGTTATAGGTAATAAAATAATAATTATATATTCTTTATATAACCTCTCTGATGTACTATAAGGAACTGAAATGTTAACAGGCCAGTTTGTTTCATAGTGCATAATTAAAACAAAAATATAATTTTTTTATTTTCAAACAATTTACACAGAATACATAAATGGACAAGAACACACAAACACACTCACCTGCAACACTCAGACATCAAGGTGAACCTTATGTTATATGATGTACATATAAAACATGACATAGCATGCCATGGTATTACCCTGCATTCTTAAATTGTTTATGGGGGCAGGGGCTTATTTGTGAGCAGGGTTCTTATAAGTGAATAAAGTAAGCATTCACTGAGGAACTAGTCTATTATACCTCCTACAGTCAGCTGAGTTTGAGAACTCTGTCCAGTTCCTGCAGTGTTGGTTGCAAAGCAGGTGTAGAATCCAGAATCGTTGGAATCCGCGTTGATGACCGTCAGCGATGGGGAACTGACCGTTGCCCCAGAGTAGTTAATGTTATCAATGGTCAGCGTAGTGGACACGCCGTTGATGATTCTCCGCCAGAATACATTAGTGACTTGTGTTGTTGAGGACACAGTACACTGCAGTGTGATGGAGTTACCAGTACTGGTAGTATACGCAGTCTGGCCAACTGTTATAGTGGGTACAGCTGAAATTAACAAACATCAGCATGTCAAACAACTATTTTATGATTGTACCATTATTATTTAATCACTATCGATAAACACATACACACACTTAACATCTCATCCACACTCTAAACATGTTTTTATTTATGCACATCGGTCGTCAGGTTGGTTTACAGGCAAACCTGCCTGTAAGTGACCACCTCTGTATAGAGAACACCTTTACACATCTGTCGTCAGGTTGGTTTACAGGCAAACCTGTCTGTAAGTGACCACCTATACACATCTGTCTTCAGGTTGGTTTACAGGCAAACCTGTCTGTAAGTGACCACCTCTGTATAGAGACCACCTATGCACATCTGTCATCAGGTTGGTTTACAGACAAACCTGCCTTTAATTGAATACCTCTGTATAGAGACCACCTATACAAATCTGTCATCAGGTTGTTTTACAGGCAAACCTGTCTGTAAGTGACCACCTCTGTATAGAGAACACCTTTACACATCTGTCGTCAGGTTGGTTTACAGGCAAACCTGTCTGTAAGTGATCACCTCTGTATAGAGAACACCTATGCACATCTGTCATCAGGTTGGTTTACAGGCAAACCTGTCTGTAAGTGATCACCTCTGTATAGAGAACACCTTTACACATCTGTCGTCAGGTTGGTTTACAGACAAACCTGCCTGTAAGTGACCACCTATACACATCTGTCATCAGGTTGGTTTACAGGCAAACCTGTCTGTAAGTGACCACCTCTGTATAGAGAACACCTATGCACATCTGTCATCAGGTTGGTTTACAGGCAAACCTGTCTGTAAGTGACCACCTCTGTATAGAGAACACCTATGCACATCTGTCATCAGGTTGGTTTACAGACAAACCTGCCTGTAAGTGACCACCTATACACATCTGTCATCAGGTTGGTTTACAGACAAACCTGTCTGTAAGTGACCACCTCTGTATAGAGAACACCTTTACACATCGGTCGTCAGGTTGGTTTACAGACAAACCTGCCTGTAAGTGACCACCTATACACATCTGTCATCAGGTTGGTTTACAGGCAAACCTGCCTGTAAGTGACCACCTCTGTATAGAGAACACCTATGCACATCTGTCATCAGGTTGGTTTACAGGCAAACCTGCCTGTAAGTGACCACTTATACACATCTGTCTTCAGGTTGGTTTACAGACAAACCTGCCTGTAAGTGACCACCTATACACATCTGTCTTCAGGTTGGTTTACAGGCAAACCTGCCTGTAAGTGACCACTTATACACATCTGTCTTCAGGTTGGTTTACAGACAAACCTGTCTGTAAGTGACCACCTCTGTATAGAGAACACCTATGCACATCTGTCATCAGGTTGGTTTACAGGCAAACCTGCCTTTAAGTGACCACCTCTGTATAGAGAACACCTATGCACATCTGCCATCAGGTTGGTTTACAGGCAAACCTGTCTGTAAGTGACCACCTCTGTATAGAGAACACCTTTACACATCTGTCGTCAGGTTGGTTTACAGGCAAACCTGCCTTTAAGTGACCACCTCTGTATAGAGAACACCTATGCACATCTGTCATCAGGTTGGTTTACAGGCAAACCTGCCTTTAAGTGACCACATCTGTCATCAGGTAGGTTTACAGGCAAACCTGCCGTTAAGTGACCACCTCTGTATAGAGACCACCTATACAAATCTGTCATCAGGTTGGTCTACAGGCAAACCTGCCGTTAAGTGACCACCTCTGTATAGAGACCACCTATACAAATCTGTCATCAGGTTGGTCTACAGGCAAACCTGCCGTTAAGTGACCACCTCTGTATAGAGACCACCTATACAAATCTGTCATCAGGTTGGTCTACAGGCAAACCTGCCGTTAAGTGACCACCTCTGTATAGAGAACACCTATGCACCTCTGTCATCAGGTAGGTTTACAGGCAAACCTGCCTTTAAGTGACCACCTCTGTATAGAGAACACCTATACACATCTGTCATCAGGTAGGTCTACAGGCAAACCTGCTGTTAAGTGACCACCTCTGTATAGAGACCACCTATACAAATCTGTCATCAGGTTGGTCTACAGGCAAACCTGCTGTTAAGTGACCACCTCACACATAATATGTTCTTAAACCAAATTTTCAAAAAGCCATTAAGTATTTCAAGAATATTAAATCCTTGCCATAATTTTAATGTTTGAAAATGAAGTTTGCTCAATTCACTAAACATTGTCACTTGCAAATTTCAGGAAATTCTGGTATTGTCAACTTTCACGATGCAGTGATATGCACAGCAGGGCATCCTCTGGATTGAGATAAATTATTAATAGGTAATTCAGGTGAATGTCAGGGAATAGGATTAATAATATCTTAGTTTACTTGTTGTTTGTGTTTACTTGGGTTATTCTAGGTTAATGCAGCCAGTATAAAGTGGAAAATTCTTTTTTTGAAAATCAACATCCTCTCATTACTTATCCTATTGTGACTTAACCATCATGATAGTCACACTTCACTGATCCAATTGTGGACATAAACACCAGATCCTCTTGGTGAATCCTCTTAGTGTCTTTAGAGATGTTAAAATATCCTATTATTACCTCATTAGATAATGATTTGCTTGAATGAACTCGTGACCCATGGCCAAAATGAAGTTCCAGCGAATAAGTGTAGAACATTATCCTGGAAAAGAGTTTTCTCTGATGTAGGTCAAATATTTAAATATAGAACACATTGGTCTAATTCAGTAACACAGCACATTGTATTACTTTGTTGCATCCATTTATATATTTGATGTAGATCAAAGGTCACAAATGTAGGTCACAGTGATCCGATTTTGATATGTGGGGCACCCTCTGCGTTGGTGTTATAACAAAGGTATGAAGTTTCAGTGGCATACTATAGTGTATGATCAAGTGTCTGGACAACGAACAGTGAGAGATAGTCACCACTGCCAAGCAAGGCATCCTGTGATCATAAGCTGCCGCAAATAGCATAAGCATGAATTACTAAGCAAAACTTTAATGCTTGCAAACTATAAAATGCACATAATTCTAATCAACATACATTGAAAAAAATATTATATCCAGGGCAATAAGATTCTTTGAGCATTATCTTGTTTTTGTATTTCATCTGTGTTTTATTTTTTTTAGGAAATAAATAATCCTATAATAATGTTGTTAAATCAGAAATGTTACTTTCAATAGTGCTGTGATTATTTTTTTCTGTTATATAAACTTGTGAAGTTGTACCCCATCCCTAACACACTAATCAATATTTAATAGCATGATATTGTTAGATCAGCAGATATCCAGATATCCATATAAGCAGATATTAATTACAATTAACATTTTATCCTTGTTACTATTAGTTGCACTCCCCGACAAATGTCCTAATTATTTTCAGATCCCGAGTCTTAATTATCTTCTAAAATTTAACCTTCTATTCACCTAATCTGTTTTTGCATATTACAGAGTTATCTGCTCTTGCGGGTAGGTATTGATTGTGACGTCATGTGTTTGCAAGTCTAACGTCATACTTTTCAGAGAAAATGGCATGAATTCCGCTCACAAAATAATGATGTAACAATAGATACCTACCCGAAAGGGAAGTAACTCTGTAATATGCAAAGACAGAATATGGGTACATGTTATTTTAGAGTACAGAATTATTTTTTAGCATTGTCATCAGCTAAAATATTCGCTAGGCAAAATTACACTTGACTCTTAACTTAATTGTTTTTGCAGCAATATACTGAAATACAAATATTATTACATACAAAAAGAGTGCAATGTGCAATATACCTAGAAACGATATGCATACATACAAGTGAATATGTTATATAATGATATGAAAAACATATTAAACATGTATTAAACTCTCACTAGCCACACACACTCAAACTATATAATGCATAATTATACTACAGCAATTATATGCACAGCAGAAATAGATTAAGGAATATATGAGGTATAGAGAAAATGGAGAGTGGGAGAATGACAGGGAGGGGAGGGGGAAGTGTGTTCTATAATAAGTGGAGGTTATAATTGGATGTGTAACTTGTCTAATGGTCAGGTTAAGCCACATCTAGTACACCAGGGATGTTAAAAATGTCAGCAAAATTGTATTCGTAACAGGAAAATAATATATTAATATCGTCGTTGTTTGAAAATTAATATTTGTTAGTAAATCCAATTTAAAAATTGCCTGTTCCAGTGAGGTTACAGCCAGTCACCAATATCTACTATTGCCACACAGCAGAAACCAGTCAACCCAGAAAGTATACAAACATTAACAGGAATCTAGTATTAAATGCAGGTATAGCTGACAAGCACTATCACACTTCAGCGATCAACAGCAAGCTCATTCTTTGTTACATTTCAGAGACCTAGCTAAATCAATGTTACACATCAGTGATCAACACTTAGTTCTTCGTTGTTATATATCAGTGACCAAGCTCAATCATTATTACACATTAGCGATCAACACCTAGCATTATTGTTACATTACAGTGACCTTGCTCAATCAATCTTACACATCAGTGATCAACACCTAGTTCTTCGTTGTTACACATCAATGATCAACACCTTGCTCAATCATTGCTACACTTCAGTGACCTAGCTCAATGGATGTTACACATGAGTGATCAACACCTAGCACAATCGTTGTTACACTTCAGTGACCAAGCTCAATCATTATTACACGTCGGTGATCAACACCTAGTTCTTCGTTGTTACACATCAGTGATCAACACCTTGATCAATCATTGTTACACATCATCGATCAACATCTAGCATCATTGTTTCATATCAGTGATCAACTCCTAGCACAATCAATGTTACATATCACTGATTCAGCAATCAACACTAAGCACAATCTTTACACATCAGTAACCAATATCTAGATCAATCAACATTACACATCAGTAATCAACACCTAGCATCATTGTTCCAAATCAGTGATAAACTCCTAGCACAATCAACGTTACATATCACTGATTCAGCGATCAACACTAAGCACATTCATTGTTACACATCAGTAATCAACACCTAGCACCAATCAACATTACACATCAGTAATCAACACCTAGCATCAATCAACATTACACATCAGTAATCAACACCTAGCATCAATCAACATTACACATCAGTAATCAACACCTAGCATCAATCAACATTACACATCAGCGATCAACACCTAGCACATTCATTGTTACACATCAGTAATCAACACCTAGCATCAATCAACATTACACATCAGTAATCAACACCTAGCATCAATCAACATTACACATCAGTAATCAACACCTAGCATCAATCAATATTACACATCAGCAATCAACACCTAGCACATTCATTGTTACACATCACGTAATCAACACCTAGCATCAATCAACATTACACATCAGTAATCAACACCTAGCATCAATCAACATTACACATCAGTAATCAACACCTAGCATCAATCAACATTACACATCAGTAATCAACACCTAGCATCAATCAACATTACACATCAGTAATCAACACCTAGCATCAATCAACATTACACATCAGTAATCAACACCTAGCATCAATCAACATTACACATCAGTAATCAACACCTAGCATCAATCAACATTACACATCAGTAATCAACACCTAGCTTCATTGTTCCTTATCAGTGATAAACTCCTAGCACAATCAATGTTACATATCACTGATTCAGCAATCAACACCTAGCATAATCTTTGTTACACTTCAGGTTATAATGATTATAAGCATTTTGTCATACAATGCTATGCTGAAATTTGAATTTGAAGGTACACCTTGTCAAGGGCTATAACTCTGAAAGAAAACAATGTTATACTATTGACTGTGTGTGTAAGTTGTTTCTGATATTGTGTGTCAGGCTTTTTGTTGTAAGGGCCACATGAGAATGAACTGAAGTCTTAAAAGTATAACAGCTTGTCGGGGTGAAAAGGGACATAACTGTTAGGCTTGTGTCTGAAATACTCTATGATAACTTTCTAATGGTCATATGAGGAAAGCATAAAGAGAAAGATGAAATCAAAATAAATAAGAAAAAATGAGCAGAACATTGATAAATGATATACTAATGTAGACATAGAGTATGTATCATTGAGGTACACCTCAATGACCTTTAACCTTCTAAGCAGGACAGAATGGGATTGGGCAGACATGGGTATAACTCTCTATACCCGCCCATGTCATATGGCCAGACTCTAAAATCATGAATAGCAAAGATAGAAGATCTACGATCTTAAACAGAGAAGTGTAGAAGAAAAGGAAGAAAAATACTATATAGATGTCTCCACTCTTGGGAGATTAATTGTAGTTACATGATGATATGGTGACAGAAGCAGTAGCACTGTTTCCTGTTCCTGCGGCGTTGACAGCAAAACAGGTATATGTTCCCGTGTCTGTGACGTCACCATTGATAAGCGTAAGGGATGGGGAGGAAACGGTTGATCCAGAGAAGTTGACACCATCAACTGTGATGGTCTGTACCCCGTTACCAACATCACGCTGCCAGAATACGTTGGTAACAGTCGTTACCGAGGATACAGTACAGCCTAGGGTAATTGTGGTGGATACTTGGGCACCAAAGCTTGTCTGGGCAATGGTTACCGTGGGAACTATATTGAAAAATATGCAAATACATACAAAATCATGAATTTCTTTTTTCACTCCAACTTCGCGTGGAACTTACGTTGCATAAAAGCTACTTAAAAATGTATCTAACAACAGTTGAAGATTTTTTTCAAATAAATTCACTAAAAATAGTGTAATAATCTGATTTGACACAAAAAGTTTCAATTACCCTTGTATAAAAAAATTCAATTATCACATGGTTGTGACTTCAGTTATGGAATGTAGTCACCAATCTTCACATCTTGATGACCATAATGTAGTTTGACTCATTATGATATAGGACCATGCCTTTGTCAGTATCCCTTAATTCTACAGAATAAAAACAAACTCCTGCCCCCCCTCCCCCAACCCTTTACTCATCAATACCTGTACAGAACCTATCTCTGTCCCTTTCGTCCTCAGGAAACCAATCTCAATCCCATTATCATGACAGCAAATCAATATATTACCCGAATCCCCCTCCCTTAATAGAATTACTAATCATTTATTCTTAATCCAACTCCTACTTCCCCAAAAACGCTTTTACAGTTATAAGTCCCTCAGAAATTTGAGCTTAGCATCATTTATTATAACATGGAATATCATATATCGGACAAAATATCCTGATCTAGCTTTTATGTGGAATACCTTATATCTGGCAAAAATTATAATTACCCTGAGCTAGCTATTATGTAGAATACCTTATATCAGGCAAAAATTATAATTACCCTGAGCTAGCTATTATGTAGAATACCTTATATCAGGCAAAAATTATAATTACCCTGAGCTAGCTATTATTATGTAGAAATACCTTATATCAGACAAAAAATTATAATTACCCTGAGCTAGCTATTATGTAGAAATACCTTATATCAGAGCAAAAATATTATATCAAAAAATAGGAAATTTAAGTTCCCCTTAGAGCTAGTATTATGTTTGTGGCCAAATTTGGTTACAATACATCGAACTCTAGGACAATTAGGGCGAATAATAATTTACCTCTGAGCTAACTTTTATGTGTTCCCCTGTGGAATACCTTATATCAGACAAAAAATTATAATTACCTTGAGCCAAAATTTATAACTATAGTTCTGTTCCCCTTCCCTGAAGGAGGTTTGTGGCCAAATACTTGGTTACAACCATGTATCGGACAAGTTAGGATTTATAGGATTGGACCTCTGGATATTTTTATTGGACACAAAAAAAAATATTACTCCATTCTGAGCTAGCTAGTTTGTTGGAATAACTTAGTATCAGTTCAAACCTGAGGCCCAGAGGGTCTGATACGCTCAGGCCTGGTTTTGTAATGCCTAAGAATGTTCATAGCGATGTTAGGTGTTTCTTTTTCCGAATTCCCCTATTGCGGCCCCTCTTTTCTGCTCCAGGGGGGTCAAAGCCAAATTTATACAAATTCTGTTAACCCCAAGGATGTTTCTAGGCCAAATTTGGTATACAATCCATGCAGAACTATTGACTATTAGCGATTTACAGGATTTACCTCTATTTCCCCTATTGGGCCCCGCCCCTCCTGCCCCCGGGGGTCAGAGCCAAAATTTATACAATTTTCTGTTCCCCTTCCCCCAAGGATGTTTCTGGCCAAAATTTGGTTACAATCCATGCAGAACTCTAGGACAAGTAGCGATTTATAGGATTTACCTCTATTTCCCCTATTGGGCCCCGCCCCTCCTGCCCCGGGGGATCAGAGCCAAAATTTTATACAAGTTCTGTTCCCCTTCCCCCAAGGATGTTTGTGGCCAAATTTGGTTACAATCCATGCAGAACTCTAGGACAAGTAGCGATTTATAGGATTTACCTCTATTTCCCCTATTGGGCCCCGCCCCTCCTGCCCCCGGGGGGTCAGAGCCAAAATTTATACAAGTTCTGTTCCCCTTCCCCCAAGGATGTTTGTGGCCAAATTTGGTTACAATCCATGCAGAACTCTAGGACAAGTAGCGATTTATAGGATTATACCTCTATTTCCCCTATTGGGGCCCCCCCTCCTGCCCCCAGGGGTTCAGAGCCAAAATTTATACAAGTTCTGTTTCCCCTTCCCCCAAGGATGTTTGTGGCCAAATTTGGTTACAATCCATGCAGAACTCTAGGACAATGTAGCGATTTATAGGATTTACCTCTATTTCCCCTATTGGGCCCCGCCCCTCCTGCCACCCCGGGGGTCAGAGCCAAAATTTATACAAGTTCTGTTCCCCTTCCCCCAAGGATGTTTGTGGCCAAATTTGGTTACAATCCATGCAGAACTCTAGGACAAGTAGCGATTTATAGGATTTACCTCTATTTCCTTATATTGGGCCCGCCCCTCCTGCCCCGGGGGGTCAGAGCCAAAATTTATACAAGTTCTGTTCCCCTTCCCTAAAGGATGTTTGTGGCCAAATTTGGTTACAATTCATGCAGAACTCTAGGACAAGTAGCGATTTATAGGATTTACCTCTATTTTCCCTATTGGGCCCCGCCCCTCCTGCCCCGGGGGGTCAGAGCCAAATTTTATACAAGTTCTATTCCCCTTCCCCAAGGATGTTTCTGGCCAAATTTGGTTACAATTCATGCAGAACTCTAGGACAAGTAGCGATTTATAGGATTAACTCTATTTCCCCTATTGGGCCCCGCCCCTCACTGCCCCCGGGGGGGTCAGAGCCAAAATTTATACAAGTTCTGTTCCCCTCCCCCAAGGATGTTTCTGGCCAAATTTGGTTACAATCCATGCAGAACTCTATGACTAAGTAGCGATTTAAAAAATGTTGACGGACGGACGGACGGACGGACGAAGACGGACGGACGAAGACGGACGACGGACAACGGACAATTAAGCTCAGCAGGTGAGCTAAAAATTAATTTTAGCTTTTAAGTGGAATATCTTATATCAGACAAAATAACACTTACCCTGTGCTAGCACTCCCGGTAAAACAATGGCTGCCAGCAGGAGGACAGGTGTAACTCTGCCCATCTTGGGTGTTTCGTTGGCTGGAATCTGATCTACGTGGTTGAATTGTTCGAAATATTGCCGAAATGTGTGACCTCAGAAGTGAGGTTTTAGATCCTACAGGGGGATGACCATACACTGGCGGAGTCCTACGCTGCACCTAAAACAGACAACATACAGGCCAATCAGTATGCTGTTTTACTTAGACAATAGATTGTTTCGTATATTACATATCCCTGCAATGTTTCTTGTTATAGGCTAAAATAAGAACATCTGAAGCTAGAGAAATATTTATGAATACACAGTACAACCTTTTCGTAGCAACCACCTCTGTATAAAGACCACCTCTGTATGAAGACCTTGTCTTAGAACTTGTATATGTGTATAAATAAAAGCCATGTGGTTATAAAGACTGTTTTCATCTGTCCCTCAGGTGGTCACTATAGACAGGTTTGACTGTAGAGTATATTGTCATTAAAGATGACACAAGGAACAAAATAAAATGTGTTTTTTTTTATATTGGAAAATAGTCTTTATACAGAGGTGGTCTGTATACAGAGGTAGTCCTTAAACAGATATGGTCTTTATACAGAGGTGGTCTTTATAAAAAGGTAGTCCCTGGTTGTAGGTTGTGCTGTATCTGCATTATATGTAACCTTTTTGCATCTAACTAATGGGAGTTAAACCTTGGATCAAAGGTGATACATCCCACCAATAAAAACTAGCTTGCAATGTAGACTAACTAGTTTTCTTATGATAACGATTCGATACAGTGGGGTTGTACAGATATTCTATATAATCCATATTAAGTAAATATCAAAATTAGTATAGCCTAAATACAGTTAACTGCAGGGAAGATCAATCAAGCTTGAATATTTGTACAGGACAATTAAGTTCTCTACATTACACACTTTCAGTATTGAAATCCAAACAATGCCTCCTTCTAAAATCTCCAGCTGGTGTGTTTTATACAAACAACTTGGACTTGAAAATGTCTGTCACTGTGAAATCAATATCTTACTCCAATATCTTGTATAAAATATGTCCATATTTCTGACATGAAATCATATAACAGTGAAACCTGCCTTAGCAATCTATTTTTTTTTTTTTAGTTAAACGTCCTATTAACAGCCGTGGTCATGTAAGGACGTGCCAGGTTTGTTGGTGGAGGAAAGCTGGAGTACCTAGAGAAAAACCACAGACCAGCGGTCAGTACCTGGCAACTGCCCCACATGGGATTTGAACTCACGACCCAGAAGTAGAGGGCTTGTGATAATAAGTAGAGACATCTTAACCACTTGGGCACTGTGGCCCGCTTAGGAATCACCTCTGTATTAAGACCACCTGCTTAAGAAGAATATTTTAAGGGTCCGAAGAGGATATTTATAACACAATGTTAACTGCGCAGAACCACTATAAAAATGAGACAGCTTTTCGTTTCTTTATTAAATTGTCACCTGGACGGTCTAATAGACAGATTTGACTCTATACAAAACTGGATATTTATTGTGTGGGTTACGTAAGATTATATGCGTTTGATTGTCTGTAATTTTGCTATTGAATTATGCTATTCAAACAAGCTTACAAAACAAATCTAACTATAGAATTACAGGTACCGGTTGATCACAAAGCAAACATTTGGAATAGAGAAGAGACTTCCTTGATCTATATATATATATATATATGTATATACGTCGTTGGATTTAGATTACACTTATATGATCACGAAGACGAAAAGCACAAGAAAGGAATTCAGATTGTTTTAAAAGTTTTATAAACATTTGCACAAGTGACCTCTCAGGGGATGATTTTCATATTTACCTGCAGTTAACCTGCCTTAATTAGCAACAACCTCTGTATAAAGACCACCTGCTTACTAAGACCACTTGTTTATGGTCCCAAATGACTCGAGTGTAATTGTCTCATTCACCCCTAAAATTCCACGATAGATCGGTCTAGTCTTTGATTCAGATGAGTCTAAATGTGTCTTCATAGGTGAATGAGTTAAGACCATTTTGCTATTATGATCATTCTTTGTCACTTTAGTTAGTCTGTATAAACAGACTTCATTTGGTAATAAATTATGCAATGAAAATCTATAGTCACATGTAAACCGACAAAGAAAGTGTTGATAAAAATACTCAATCGTTGTGTGTAAACGCACAAATATGAAATGTATTGATTTTATTGTTTTTTCCCTTATGAATTTTCAATATGTTTACATCATAAGTACATCATGAACACAGCATGGATGAATCATGCTGTAATTTTTTCCAATATATTATTCTTACTAGCAATAGTATAATTGCAGCATATGATGTAATGAAGCATGACAGTATGATATATTGCAGCATATGCTGCATTATGCTTTAAAGCCTGCAGTACAGTTTCAGCAAATAGTTCAAAATGCAGTAACGCTGCAAAATTGGTAAGAGATGTTTCCTAACTTGGTATATAATGACATCACAACTGTTGTCAACTTTAGATGTCATCAACTTTGACAACTTTACAGCGTTAAATAAATATCCATTCCACCTGTCGTTAAAACTTCTGTAAAAGTAGAACGGCCTCTGAGGAAAAGAAAATCTGCATATTTGCCTAGATACACATGCAGCTTGCATTAGGATTTTCTGTTTAATTTTAAAATAACCTTGCTCATAATAACATTTCTTTTTAATTGGAAATGCCTTATGGAAATTTAAACAAAATTAACTGATTCATTCATAATCTCACACCATAATACAATCAAATTAAATCTTTATCTTCTGAGAAAAACAGTTGCCTCATCTGTATGTCTCATTTATAGTTAAAGTTTGTTGTTTAGATTATAATTATAAATGTCTTATTAACAGCCTGGATCATTTAAGGATGATGTCTCTTGCATGTGGTGCATTGTGTGTGTGAAGTACATGCATGTTTTGGGAGACTGTAGTCTGTTTTGGGAGACTGCAGTCTGTTTTGGGAGACTGTAGTATGTTTTGGGAGACTGCAGTATGTTTTGGGAGACTGCAGTCTGTTTTGGGAGACTGCAGTATGTTTTGGGAGACTGCAGTCTGTTTTGGGAGACTGTAGTATGTTGTTTTGGGAGACTGCAGTCTGTTTTGGGAGACTGCAGTATGTTTTGGGAGACTGCAGTATGTTTTGGGAGACTGCAGTCTGTTTTGGGAGACTGCAGTATGTTTTGGGAGACTGCAGTATGTTTTGGGAGACTGTAGTATGTTGTTTTGGGAGACTGCAGTCTGTTTTGGGAGACTGCAGTATGTTTTGGGAGACTGCAGTATGTTTTGGGAGACTGCAGTCTGTTTTGGGAGACTGCAGTATGTTTTGGGAGACTGCAGTATGTTTTGGGAGACTGCAGTATGTTTTGGGAGACTGCAGTATGTTTTGGGAGACTGCAGTATGTTTTAGGAGACTGCAGTATGTTTTGGGAGACCGCAGCATGTTAGTGTTGTAAATCCTTTGTAGATACCATCATTCTATGTTTTGAGTGTATTGTATATTTATGAAACAATAATGGCATATTGTTTGTGGTCTCCTTTAGATCAATGTTGTTTCTACTTTCATAAAAATTCATTTTTGAGATACAGACATTCTTCTTGGATAAACATGAACAATCTTTTGAAACATTCAATGACCAAGAAATGTCTGTTAAATATAAATGCCCTGACCTCATATTAAAACAGAACTGGATACAGGAGAGATATGGCTAACACTATATGCCCCCCCTCCCATTTCATCCTCTTGCTCCTCTTTCTAACCCCCATTTCACCCCCTTCCCAAACCCCTCCCTACATTTCATATCAGATGTATAAAAGTAAAAGTCTTCAATGACAGTTTTTTGTCACCATTTCTTCCTTGAATATTCAATTATATGAAGAGAATTGGTAACAGCATTCAAGATTGGACAAGAAAAGTTAAATGATAATGAGTAAGAGAGGTCAAACATTGTCCACACCCCTTCTTTTAGTTTGTTTTACTATAGGGTAGAGCACACAAGTATGGTATTCTAGTCTCTCAGGTGAGAAAGCCTTGACGTGGTCAATACTCTGTCAACAGATCGAGTACAAAAGATTCTATACCCAGTATGTACTTAGCCTAAATATACATTGCTTGAAAAATGTGATTCACCACCGTCAAAACTTAAAAATTTCAATAGTTCTAATTCAGAAACTCGTAATTACCACCTCTGGTCTGACTAATTGTAGCCAGAATCGGGCTGATATTTAATAATGGTTGAAGGTTAACAAGGGACTTTAAAAAAGTTATTAATATATCAAAGGATGTGAAATGACAACCTACACCTTATACAAACACTAAAACTGGTTCATCTTATTGGTCAATCATTGATATATATATAGGACATTAAATGAGTGTGCAAAACTGTGAACTTCATACAAGATTTTAAGAAACATGTCAGAAAAGGATTCATTTTCTTGGTCTAGGTGATCAAAAATTAAAAATTCTGGACATTTCAAATAATCAATATTAATATGTTGCAAAAATTCAGTTTTGCTACCATTTTGTCATCATGTCCTTGAATCCTGATATCATTGTTTAACAACGTCAAATCATGTCGCAATTGATTTTCAGCTAATCAAAATGGCTCCAGGTTTCATAAGACTTAAAGTGGCAAATATATAACATGGCAAAGTTATTGCATATCAGGCGGTTCAAGTAATGACTAAATATTCAATTTTGCTCAATTCTCTTCCATTTGGGTTTGAAACAAGTTATTTTTCAATACAAATTATACGAAGAAATATTTTCATTATCTCATGTCAGACTTATGCATGATTATGCAATCAAAGGGTACTCTTAACCAATTTCTTTAAAAACCTCTGAATTGAAATCCTCAAGTAGAATCAAAATGTTCACCAAATTTTAAAACGGCTACTTTAGCATATAATGATTTTTGAAATATTTTACTGCTATAACATCTTGGAAAACAAAAATGAATATCCAGTAAGTTATATAAAGCCTGCCTCAGTACCCACCTCTATATAAAGACCATCTGTTTCATAAGACCACAATTTGACCTGTGTGTATTAACCACTTGGTTATAAAATCATTTTTTTCTTTTTTTTTTTTTGCCTGGTGGTATTATATAACTGTAAATCAGTGAAACAATAAAATAATTGTAGAAAGTTGTTATGCATAAAACATGATATTAAGTTTCCACAAAAACTTGTGTAATTACAGTATGCTTCAGGGATCCTTGGAAGCTATAGCTTTTAATAGAATGTCGAAAAAATATCAATGCATGGTTCTTTTGAACTACAAAAAAACTTAAATCAACTGTACATATAAATGGATACTTCACTCATACCTAGATGCTCATTCAGAAATCTTAATAATCAAAGATGAAACTACCTTGAATTAAAAATCTAAAAACAAATATTAGAAAAGTGGAAAAAAAATTGTCAAAAATGAAAAAAAAAAAAACCCAAATAATTAAAATTGAGAACAGGACTAATAAGTTGTAATGAAAAATGGAAAAATCTGCAAAATTGCTGCAGAAACCTACCTGCTAGGAGCTGTTTAATGGAGAGCAGGTTCCTGTCCGACAGGTAGTGTCACAGTCAGAGTAAACCCTCACCCAGTGCTACGGTGTCTCACTATAATCTATTTTAAAACCATTACCACTATTCCATAGAGAGCTTAACTCATTTCCATGAATGTTGTCGAACCAGTATTCCCACCTACTACGCCCACTTGTGCTACTAACAGTCAATGGACAGGATTGTTCAATTCCAAAGTAAACATAACCTGTTTCACACAGCATACAGATCGAAAAACGCAAACCAGTTCAATATAGTAGCACCATGTACTACCAGTGTTGGGTTACATCCATTCAACACTGTGGTGAGAATTAGGAATTATCGTGACTAGATTATCAACTTTTCACATTGTTGAGAATTCAATGGTTAACATTGCAAGGAATTTTGCATCACTTTCTGAAAATATGCCAAAAAGGTTGAAGAATTTCTTGCATTTCTGTAACCAACATTTCAAAAAGGGGTAATTTATCACTCTGTATCTAAGATATAAAGCTTCAAAATGGAGACAATTGTTCTGTTCAAGTCTGCATGTCTACTTAATTGTGGATGCTTCCAAACCTGCCTAATGAATGTCATCTAATTACAAACCTGTCTAATGAAGGACACCTGCTTACAAACCTGTCTAATGAAGGTCACCTGCTTACAAACCTGTCTAATGAAGGTCACCTGCTTACAAACCTGTCTAATGAAGGACACCTGCTTACAAACCTGTCTAATGAAGGACACCTGCTTACAAACTTGCCTAATGAAGGACACCTGCTTACAAACTTGCCTAATGAAGGACACCTGCTTACAAAACCGCCTAATGAAGGACACCTACTTACAAACCTGTCTAATAAAGGACACCTACTTACAAAACCGCCTAATGAAGGACACCTAATTACAAACCTGTCTAATGAAGGACACCTGCTTACAAACCTGTCTAATGAAGGACACCTGCTTACAAAACTGCCTAATGAAGGACACCTGCTTACAAACCTGTCTAATGAAGGACACCTGCTTACAAACCTGTCTAATGAAGGACACCTGCTTACAAACTTGCCTAATGAAGGACACCTGCTTACAAACTTGCCTAATGAAGGACACCTGCTTACAAACCTGTCTAATGAAGGACACCTGCTTACAAACCTTGCCTAATGAAGGACACCCTGCTTACAAAACCGCCTAATGAAAGGTCACCTGCTTACAAACCTGCCTAATGAAGGACACCTGCTTACAAACCTGCCTAATGAAGGACACCTGCTTACAAACATGCCTAATGAAGGACACCTGCTTACAAAACTTGCCTAATGAAGGACACCTGCTTACAAACTTGCCTAATGAAGGACACCTGCTTACAAACTGCCTAATGAAGGACACCTGCTTACAAACTTGCCTAATGAAGGACACCTGCTTACAAACCTGCCTAATGAAGGACACCTGCTTACAAAACTTGCCTAATGAAGGACACCTGCTTACAAAACCTGCCTAATGAAGGACACCTGCTTACAAACTTGCCTAATGAAGGTCACCTGCTTACAAACCTGCCTAATGAAGGACACCTGCTTATAAACCTGCCTAATGAACGCACACCTGCTTACAAACCTGCCTAATGAAGGACACCTGCTTACAAACCTGCCTAATGAAGGACACCTGCTTACAAACCTGCCTAATGAAGGTCACCTGCTTACCTGCCTAATGAAGGACACCTGCTTACAAACCTGCCTAATGAAGGACACCTGCTTACAAACCTGTCTAATGAAGGACACCTGCTTACAAACCTGTCTAATGAAGGTCACCTGCTTACAAACCTGCCTAATGAAGGACACCTGCTTACAAACCTGCCTAATGAAGGTCACCTGCTTACAAACTTGCCTAATGAAGGACACCTGCTTACAAACCTGTCTAATGAAGGACACCTGCTTACAAACCTGCCTAATGAAGGTCACCTGCTTACAAACTTGCCTAATGAAAGATCACCTGCTTACAAACCTGCCTAATGAAGGACACCTGCTTACAAACCTGCCTAATGAAGGTCACCTGCTTACAAACCTGTCTAATGAAGGACACCTGCTTACAAACCTGTCTAATGAAGGACACCTGCTTACAAACCTGTCTAATGAAGGTCACCTGCTTACAAACCTGTCTAATGAAGGACACCTGCTTACAAACCTGTCTAATGAAGGTCACCTGCTTACAAACCTGTCTAATGAAGGACATCTGCTTACAAACCTGCTTAATGAAGATCATCTGCTTACAAACCTGCCTAATGAAGAACACCTGCTTACAAACCTGCTTAATGAAGGACACCTGCTAACAAACTTCCCTAATGAAGGACACCTGCTAACAAACCTGTCTGATGACGGACACCTGCTTACAAACCTGCCTAATGAAGGACACCTGCTTACAAACCTGCCTAATGAAGGACACCTGCTTACAAACTTGCCTAATGAAGGACACCTGTTTACAAACCTGCCTAATGAAGGACACCTGCTTACAAACCTGCCTAATGAAGGACACCTGCTTACAAACCTGCCTAATGAAGGACACCTGCTTACAAACCTGCCTAATGAAGGACACCTGCTTACAAACCTGCCTAATGAAGGACACCTGCTTACAAACTTGCCTAATGAAGGACACCTGCTTACAAACCTGCCTAATGAAGGACACCTGCTTACAAACTGCCTAATGAAGGTCACCTGCTTACAAACTTGCCTAATGAAGGTCACCTGCTTACAAACCTGCCTAATGAAGGACACCTGCTTACAAACCTGCCTAATGAAGGACACCTGCTTACAAACCTGCCTAATGAAGGACACCTGCTTACAAACTTGCCTAATGAAGGACACCTGCTTACAAACTTGCCTAATGAAGGACACCTGCTTACAAACCTGTCTAATGAAGGACACCTGCTTACAAACCTGCCTAATGAAGGACACCTGCTTACAAACCTGTCTAATGAAGGACACCTGCTTACAAACTTGTCTAATGAAGGACACCTGTTTACAAACTGCCTAATGAAGGACACCTGCTTACAAACCTGCCTAATGAAGGACACCTGCTTACAAACCTGCCTAATGAAGGACACCTGCTTACAAACTTGCCTAATGAAGGACACCTGCTTACAAACTGCCTAATGAAGGACACCTGCTTACAAACCTGCCTAATGAAGGACACCTGCTTACAAACCTGCCTAATGAAGGACACCTGCTTACAAACCTGCCTAATGAAGGACACCTGCTTACAAACTTGCCTAATGAAGGACACCTGCTTACAAACTTGTCTAATGAAGGACACCTGCTTACAAACTGCCTAATGAAGGACACCTGCTTACAAACTTGTCTAATGAAGGACACCTGCTTACAAACTGCCTAATGAAGGACACCTGCTTACAAACCTGCCTAATGAAGGACACCTGCTTACAAACTTGTCTAATGAAGATCATCTGCTTACAAACCTGCTTAATGAAGATCATCTGCTTACAAACCTTCCCTAATGAAGGACACCTGCTTACAAACTTGTCTAATGAAGGACACCTGCTTACAAACTTGCCTAATGAAGGACACCTGCTTACAAACTTGCCTAATGAAGGACACCTGCTTACAAACCTGCCTAATGAAGGACACCTGCTTACAAACTTGCCTAATGAAGGACACCTGCTTACAAACTTGCCTAATGAAGGACACCTGCTTACAAACCTGCCTAATGAACAACACCTGCTTACAAACCTGCCTAATGAAGGACACCTGCTTACAAACTTGCCTAATGAAGGACACCTGCTTACAAACTTGCCTAATGAAGGACACCTGCTTACAAACTTGCCTAATGAAGGACACCTGCTTACAAACTTGTCTAATGAAGGACACCTGCTTACAAACCTGCCTAATGAAGGACACCTGCTTACAAACTTGCCTAATGAAGGACACCTGCTTACAAACCTGCCTAATGAAGGACACCTGCTTACAAACCTGCCTAATGAAGGACACCTGCTTACAAACTTGCCTAATGAAGGACACCTGCTTACAAACTTGCCTAATGAAGGACACCTGCTTACAAACTTGCCTAATGAAGGACACCTGCTTACAAACTTGCCTAATGAAGGACACCTGCTTACAAACTTGCCTAATGAAGGACACCTGCTTACAAACCTGTCTAATGAAGGACACCTGCTTACAAACCTGTCTAATGAAGGACACCTGCTTACAAACCTGTCTAATGAAGGACACCTGCTTACAAACTTCCTAATGAAGGACACCTGCTTACAAACCTGCCTAATGAAGGACACCTGCTTACAAACTTGCCTAATGAAGGACACCTGCTTACAAACCTGTCTAATGAAGGACACCTGCTTACAAACCTGTCTAATGAAGGACACCTGCTTACAAACTTGCCTAATGAAGGACACCTGCTTACAAACCTGCCTAATGAAGGACACCTGCTTACAAACCTGTCTAATGAAGGACACCTGCTTACAAACCTGTCTAATGAAGGACACCTGCTTACAAACTTGTCTAATGAAGGACACCTGCTTACAAACCTGCCTAATGAAGGACACCTGCTTACAAACCTGCCTAATGAAGGACACCTGCTTACAAACCTGCCTAATGAAGGACACCTGCTTACAAACTTGCCTAATGAAGGACACCTGCTTACAAACCTGTCTAATGAAGGACACCTGCTTACAAAACTTGCCTAATGAAGGACACCTGCTTACAAACCTGCCTAATGAAGGACACCTGCTTACAAACCTGCCTAATGAAGGACACCTGACACCTGCTTAGAAAACCTGCCTAATGAAGGACACCTGCTTACAAACCTGTCTAATGAAGGACACCTGCTTACAAACTGCCTAATGAAGGACACCTGCTTACAAATCTGCCTAATGAAGGTCACCTGCTTACAAACCTGTCTAATGAAGGACACCTGCTTACAAACCTGCCTAATGAAGGACACCTGTTTACAAACATGCCTAATGAAGGACACCTGCTTACAAACCTGCCTAATGAAGGACACCTGCTTACAAACCTGTCTAATGAAGGACACCTGCTTACAAACCTGCCTAATGAAGGTCACCTGCTTACAAACCTGCCTAATGAAGGACACCTGCTTACAAACTTGCCTAATGAAGGACACCTGCTTACAAACCTGTCTAATGAAGGACACCTGCTTACAAACCTGCCTAATGAAGGACACCTGCTTACAAACCTGCCTAATGAAGGACACCTGCTTACAAACTTGCCTAATGAAGGACACCTGCTTACAAACCTGCCTAATGAAGGACACCTGCTTACAAACTTGCCTAATGAAGGACACCTGCTTACAAACCTGCCTAATGAAGGACACCTGCTTACAAACTTGCCTAATGAAGGACACCTGCTTACAAACCTGCCTAATGAAGGACACCTGCTTACAAACCTGCCTAATGAAGGACACCTGCTTACAAACCTGCCTAATGAAGGACACCTGCTTACAAACCTGCCTAATGAAGGACACCTGCTTACAAACCTGTCTAATGAAGGACACCTGCTTACAAACTTGCCTAATGAAGGACACCTGCTTACAAACTTGCCTAATGAAGGACACCTGCTTACAAACCTGCCTAATGAAGGACACCTGCTTACAAACTGCCTAATGAAGGACACCTGCTTACAAACCTGCCTAATGAAGGACACCTGCTTACAAACCTGCCTAATGAAGGACACCTGCTTACAAACCTGCCTAATGAAGGACACCTGCTTACAAACCTGCCTAATGAAGGACACCTGCTTACAAACCTTGCCTAATGAAGGACACCTGCTTACAAACCTGCCTAATGAAGGACACCTGCTTACAAACCTGCCTAATGAAGGACACCTGCTTACAAACCTGTCTAATGAAGGACACCTGCTTACAAACCTGCCTAATGAAGGACACCTGCTTACAAACCTGTCTAATGAAGGACACCTGCTTACAAACTTGCCTAATGAAGGACACCTGCTTACAAACCTGCCTAATGAAGGACACCTGCTTACAAACTGCCTAATGAAGGACACCTGCTTACAAACTGCCTAATGAAGGACACCTGCTTACAAACTGCCTAATGAAGGACACCTGCTTACAAACCTGCCTAATGAAGGACACCTGCTTACAAACCTGCCTAATGAAGGTCACCTGCTTACAAACCTGCCTAATGAAGGTCACCTGCTTACAAACTTGCCTAATGAAGGACACCTGCTTACAAACCTGTCTAATGAAGGACACCTGCTTTACAAACCTGCCTAATGAAGGTCACCTGCTTACAAACTTGCCTAATGAAGGTCACCTGCTTACAAACCTGCCTAATGAAGGTCACCTGCTTACAAACCTGTCTAATGAAGGACACCTGCTTACAAAGTTGCTAACAGTCCTGCCTAATGAAGGACACCTGCTTACAAACCTGCCTAATGAAGGACACCTGCTTACAAACCTGCCTAATGAAGGACACCTGCTTACAAACCTGCCTAATGAAGGACACCTGCTTACAAACCTGCCTAATGAAGGTCACCTGCTTACAAACCTGCCTAATGAAGGTCACCTGCTTACAAACTTGCCTAATGAAGGACACCTGCTTACAAACCTGCCTAATGAAGGACACCTGCTTACAAACCTGCCTAATGAAGGTCACCTGCTTACAAACCTGCCTAATGAAGGTCACCTGCTTACAAACTTGCCTAATGAAGGTCACCTGCTTACAAACCTGCCTAATGAAGGACACCTGCTTACAAACCTGTCTAATGAAGGACACCTGCTTACAAACTTGCCTAATGAAGGTCACCTGCTTACAAACCTGCCTAATGAAGGACACCTGCTTACAAACCTGCCTAATGAAGGACACCTGCTTACAAACTGCCTAATGAAGGTCATCTGCCTAATGAAGGACACCTGCTTACAAACTTGCCTAATGAAGGACACCTGCTTACAAACTGCCTAATGAAGGACACCTGCTTACAAACTTGCCTAATGAAGGACACCTGCTTACAAACCTGCCTAATGAAGGACACCTGCTTACAAACCTGCCTAATGAAGGTCACCTGCTTACAAACTTCCCTAATGAAGGACACCTGCTTACAAACTTGCCTAATGAAGGACACCTGCTTACAAACCTGTCTAATGAAGGGCACCTGCTTACAAACTGCCTAATGAAGGTCACCTGCTTACAAACCTGCCTAATGAAGGACACCTGCTTACAAACCTGTCTAATGAAGGACACCTGCTTACAAACTTGCCTAATGAAGGACACCTGCTTACAAACTTGCCTAATGAAGGACACCTGCTTACAAACTTGCCTAATGAAGGACACCTGCTTACAAAACTGCCTAATGAAGGACACCTGCTTACAAACTGCCTAATGAAGGACACCTGCTTACAAACCTGCCTAATGAAGGACACCTGCTTACAAACCTGCCTAATGAAGGTCACCTGCTTACAAACTTGCCTAATGAAGGACACCTGCTTACAAACTTGCCTAATGAAGGACACCTGCTTACAAACCTGCCTAATGAAGGTCACCTGCTTACAAACCTGCCTAATGAAGGTCACCTGCTTACAAATATGCCTAATGAAGGTCACCTGCTTACAAACTTCCCTAATGAAGGACACCTGCTTACAAACTTGCCTAATGAAGGACACCTGCTTACAAACATGCCTAATGAAGGACACCTGCTTACAAAACTTGCCTAATGAAGGACACCTGCTTACAAAACTTGCCTAATGAAGGACACCTGCTTACAAACCTGTCTAATGAAGGACACCTGCTTACAAACTTGCCTAATGAAGGACACCTGCTTACAAACTGCCTAATGAAGGACACCTGCTTACAAACCTGCCTAATGAAGGACACCTGTTTACAAACCTGCCTAATGAAGGACATCTGCTTACAAACCTGCCTAATGAAGGACACCTGCTTACAAACTTGCCTAATGAAGGACACCTGCTTACAAACTGCCTAATGAAGGACACCTGCTTACAAACTTGCCTAATGAAGGACACCTGCTTACAAACCTGCCTAATGAAGGACACCTGCTTACAAACCTGCTTAATGAAGGACACCTGCTTACAAACTTGCCTAATGAAGGACACCTGCTTACAAACCTGCCTAATGAAGGACACCTGCTTACAAACCTGCCTAATGAAGGACACCTGCTTACAAACTGCCTAATGAAGGACACCTGCTTACAAACTTGCCTAATGAAGGACACCTGTTTACAAACCTGCCTAATGAAGGACACCTGTTTACAAACCTGCCTAATGAAGGACACCTGCTTACAAACTTGCCTAATGAAGGACACCTGCTTACAAACTTGCCTAATGAAGGACACCTGCTTACAAACTTGCCTAATGAAGGACACCTGTTTACAAACCTGTCTAATGAAGGACACCTGCTTACAAACCTGTCTAATGAAGGACACCTGTTTACAAACCTGTCTAATGAAGGACACCTGCTTACAAACCTGCCTAATGAAGGACACCTGCTTACAAACCTGTCTAATGAAGGACACCTGCTTTACAAACCTGCTTAATGAATGGACACCTGCTTACAAACCTGCCTAATGAAGGACACCTGCTTACAAACCTGTCTAATGAAGGACACCTGCTTACAAACCTGCCTAATGAAGGACACCTGTTTACAAACCTGCCTAATGAAGGGCACCTGCCTACAAACTGCCTAATGAAGGACACCTGCTTACAAACCTGCCTAATGAAGGACACCTGCTTACAAACCTGCCTAATGAAGGACACCTGCTTACAAACTTGCCTAATGAAGGACACCTGCTTACAAACCTGTCTAATGAAGGACACCTGCTTACAAACCTGCCTAATGAAGGACACCTGCTTACAAACCTGCCTAATGAAGGACACCTGCTTACAAACCTGCCTAATGAAGGACACCTGCTTACAAACCTGCCTAATGAAGGACACCTGCTTTACAAACTTGCCTAATGAAGGACACCTGCTTACAAACCTGTCTAATGAAGGACACCTGCTTACAAACCTGCCTAATGAAGGACACCTGCTTACAAACTTGCCTAATGAAGGACACCTGTTTACAAACCTGTCTAATGAAGGACACTTGCTTACAAACTTGCCTAATGAAGGACACCTGCTTACAAACCTGTCTAATGAAGGACACCTGCTTACAAACCTGCCTAATGAAGGACACCTGCTTACAAACTGTCTAATGAAGGACACCTGTTTACAAACCTGCCTAATGAAGGACACCTGCTTACAAACCTGCCTAATGAAGGACACCTGCTTACAAACCTGTCTAATGAAGGACACCTGCTTACAAACCTGCCTAATGAAGGACACCTGCTTACAAACTGTCTAATGAAGGACACCTGCTTACAAACCTGTCTAATGAAGGACACCTGCTTACAAACCTGCCTAATGAAGGACACCTGCTTACAAACCTGTCTAATGAAGGACACCTGCTTACAAACCTGTCTAATGAAGGACACCTGCTTACAAACCTGCCTAATGAAGGACACCTGCTTACAAACCTGCCTAATGAAGGACACCTGCTTACAAACCTGTCTAATGAAGGACACCTGCTTACAAACCTGCCTAATGAAGGACACCTGCTTACAAACCTGCCTAATGAAGGACACCTGCTTACAAACCTGTCTAATGAAGGACACCTGCTTACAAACCTGTCTAATGAAGGACACCTGCTTACAAACCTGCCTAATGAAGGCTCAAATCTATGAGGACACCTGCTTACAAACCTGCCTAATGAAGGACACCTGCTTACAAACCTGTCTAATGAAGGACACCTGCTAACAAACCTGCCTAATGAAGGACACCTGCTTACAAACCTGCCTAATGAAGGACACCTGCTTACAAACCTGCCTAATGAAGGACACCTGCTTACAAACCTGCCTAATGAAGGACACCTGCTTACAAACCTGCCTAATGAAGGACACCTGCTTACAAACCTGCCTAATGAAGGACACCTGCTTACAAACCTGCCTAATGAAGGACACCTGCTTTAAAAACCTGCCTAATGAAGGACACCTGCTTACAAACTTGTCTAATGAAGGACACCTGCTTACAAACCTGCCTAATGAAGGACACCTGCTTACAAAACCTGCCTAATGAAGGACACCTGCTTACAAACCTGCCTAATGAAGGACACCTGCTTACAAACCTGTCTAATGAAGGACACCTGCTTACAAACTGTCTAATGAAGGACACCTGCTTACAAACCTGCCTAATGAAGGACACCTGCTTACAAACCTGCCTAATGAAGGACACCTGCTTACAAACTTGTCTAATGAAGGACACCTGCTTACAAACTTGCCTAATGAAGGACACCTGCTTACAAACTTGCCTAATGAAGGACACCTGCTTACAAACCTGTCTAATGAAGGACACCTGCTTACAAAACTTGCCTAATGAAGGACACCTGCTTACAAAACTTGCCTAATGAAGGACACCTGCTTACAAACTTGCCTAATGAAGGACACCTGCTTACAAACCTGCCTAATGAAGGGCACCTGCCTACAAACTGCCTAATGAAGGACACCTGCTTACAAACCTGCCTAATGAAGGACACCTGCTACAAACCTGCCTATGAAGGACACCTGCTTACAAACCTGCCTAATGAAGGACACCTGCTTACAAACTTGTCTAATGAAGGACACCTGCTTACAAACCTGCCTAATGAAGGACACCTGCTACAAACCTGCCTAATGAAGGACACCTGCTTACAAACCTGCCTAATGAAGGACACCTACAAACCTGCTAATGAAGGACACCTGCTTACAAACCTGCCTAATGAAGGACACCTGCTTACAAACCTGCCTAATGAAGGACACCTGCTTACAAACCTGTCTAATGAAGGACACCTGCTTACAAACCTGCCTAATGAAGGTCACCTGCTTACAAACCTGCCTAATGAAGGACACCTGCTTACAAACCTGCCTAATGAAGGACACCTGCTTACAAACCTGCCTAATGAAGGTCACCTGCTTACAAACTTCCCTAATGAAGGACACCTGCTTACAAACTCCTAATGAAGGACACCTGCTACAAACCTGTCTGATGACGGACACCTGCTTACAAACCTGTCTAATGAAGGACACCTGCTTACAAACCTGTCTAATGAAGGTCACCTGCTTACAAACCTGTCTAATGAAGGTCACCTGCTTACAAACCTGCCTAATGAAGATTGATTCCTCACTACTATATATGAATTATAGTTTTACCTTTTTAAGAAGTTTATTGCCTACATCATGTTGCAATTCTAAATGTTGCTGATGAAGGTCAGAGAGTTTTAAATATTGATGGGTATATCAGTCCAGGTTATTATATCTTCTATGCATGATTTTTAGTTTTATAACTTATTTCTTTATACTTGTGTGATCAACAACCCTGAGAAATCTAAAGTGGTAATGCTTTAAAGTTATGTTTAGATTTTTTATGGGTATCACACCCACCACAATAACTGTATTATCAAACAGGATAACAACTGCTAAGGTAAGTTTATAGTAAAATTAAAACCAATTAAAAATAAGTACCCAATACACAAAGTCTCGATTATCTTGGTTTATGAATACAACAAAAGCTCGGCCTACGGCCACATCCACAGTAGCAGATTAGTAGAACAGCTGACAGGACAACAAAAGTACCAAGGTCGGCAGGTTTTCTTCAAGTGAAAAACAACTCCCTGATAGAACAAAGAAAGCCCTGACTCAGCAGACAAAGATACTTAAACAAGATAAAAAAGGTGGTGGTTACATTTGATGTCTGTCCTCTCGAGTTGGGCTGAGAAGATGGATGAGTTCCGACCACATTTTATAAGTACTCATGTAGTTATACGCTGACTGAAGAATTTCACAGTTAAATTGATACTTGTTTTGTGTAACTTTTTACACAGTTCATTCAATAACCAATTTAAGACATGTTTCAGGAACATATTACTATAAACCAGCTACTAAATTTCACAATATCTTTTTAAAAACAAGTTTGCAGAGATTAATTTTTGCGGAATATAGCAAAAATAAAACCCCTGCGAAATTTAAACCACTAGACCGAGTACTATAAATTAAATAACTCTCATTTGTGGCTACTAATTATAGAGGTTTCCATTTCAAAACATGTTTATAGATTAGCATTCACAGATTTAAAAATAAAACGAGAATTTCCATCAATATTAGACATAAAGGTATTCATTTGCAGAACTGTAAAAACTTTACCATTGTCACAAAATTTTAAGTCATCTGCAAAAGGAAGTGTGTTTTAAGAATAATTTTCATCTTTCACTACACAATACAAAGATCAGTAAACTTCATTTAACAAGCTTTAACTTTAATTTATTCTAAAATAGCTTGTGCAAGCATTTTTACCTTTCTATATTAAGATTCATGTAATTAATCTTAACAAGTGTCACTTATTTTTAATGAAGTCATGCGAACCAAGTATTAAAATGTATGAACGAATGCAAACCAAACATAAATTCAGTTCAGGGTATATTAAAGATACGACCTCTGCAGCACAGAATGAAAGGGTTACTGTACCATCTGACATTTAAAATGATTTGATAAAGTATGAAATGAGGTGGAAAGTTAGGATGTTGGGTTATGCATATTCCATGTCAATCGTGTTATTGAATGTTTTGAGGCCAAGGCTTCAGTAGATCTTGATCTTATAACACCATTAAACTATATGGTTCCCTAATAATACAGTACAGTAAAACTTACAAAAACAACCACCTCTGTATAATGACCACCTGTTTAATATGACCTGCACTTTCTTGGGTTTTCAATTTCAGTATAATCTAACCTGTATTTAACGACCACTTATTTTTCTTTTTTAATTTATGTGGATTTCATGAAGAAAATTTACCGTATGTGTACATAATAACTGAAGTAAAAAAAATCATCTTTAATGAGTCGTATAATGATAATAAAATCAGAGAAAATACCATTCCAGTATTTGTTTATAAAAATGGGGGGTTCCCAACTGATACCAGGGAATTTCTACTCAGTGCCAAATACTTAACCATGTAAATGTCATCCAAGGTAAAAGGCATTACTGATTTGCAAACCGATTAGACTACAGGTACTGGTGGTAAGCCAATCAACAAGCCCGATAATACTGTAGGTGGTGGACAGTTAATAACTGGCGGATCGTTAGCTGTAATCAAACCACACAACTTCGGCATGTGATCTTGCAATTTGTATTGTCTGCTGTTTGTTCCGACAATGAATGGGTGCGCTTGCGCATTGAAGAACGAAGCATGGCTATATACTGCCTGGTGATCAGTCATTTACAATATACTACTTTTATATCTGGTAATTATACCAATCCCACACAACACCTGATGTCCTGTACAAATATTGAACCTGACCTACCTATATTTCTTTAAATCATTTTAATTTACATATATAATAATCAAGGCCACCACGATGCAGTAATACTACCTTTTGAGTGACACATACATATCTCTGTATATATCTGATCAAGGCTGCAGTGCATGGTTAAGATGTCCCGACATCCCCTTGGTTGCAAGTTTGAATCCCATGTGGTGCAGTTGCCAGGTACTGACCACTGGTCAGCAGTTTTTCTTTGGGTACTCTAGCTTTCCTCCACCATTTAAACCTGGCCAGTCCTTACATTACCCTTGCATTTAATAGGACGTTAAAAAACCAAATGTAAATGAACTAAGGTAAAAGGCAATGAAGTCCGTTTGTTAAGATAATTTGTCTGTTTGTTGAGGCTTAATGCCCTGTTAACAGTCAAGGTCATTGAAGGACATTCTAGGTACTCCCCTGTATATAATGTGTTGTGGTGTGTGTAAGTCTGTATGTTTTGGGAGGAGGCAGTATATTTGAGATGCGTCTCCATGTAATGATGTGACTAATGCCCATTCTATAGTGCTGTCTCACTAAAGTATGACACTAAACAGCAAACTCCAGGTATATCTATCATTATATATCTACAGCAGGACAGTCCAGGTATCCAATGGTTGACTGGTAAAACTGGTTATCTTTCCTTAGATTTTAAAAGCTATCAACCCCACACATAATCACTACAGTCCTCCATCCTTTAATATAAACGATTATGTAAAATTTGCTACTAGCTCATTTCCCCAATCATTATATATATATATACATGTACAGTAACACCTGCCTCAGCGACCAACTCTGCAAAGTTGCTTAATAAGACTCAACTAGCCACTTTCAAACAATTTCACTTGTGTATAAAGACCACTTCAGACCATTTTATTGTTCTTGAATGGTTTTGTTTGTATGATGGTCACTTATATTGTCTGTAACGCTTATTGTTTAGACAGTTTAGTTACAGATGTACAGTAGCTTATATCAGCTGTATGCAATTTCAGTGCAACCTTAACTCACAGCACTGTCAAGAATAAAATGCACCCACTAATCAGATGAGTAAGATTTTTTTGGTTTTTTTGTTGTTGAAAATACCTTGGTAGCCTCTACCTAACGCCTATATACAAAAGCACATTGAGGTGTATTTAAAATACTCCTATTTCACAGATTGTATCTCTATACAACTTTCGAAGTGATAATACAATTCTGCCATGCATTACCAAAATTTGTTATAGACAAGTTTCAGTTTACACTTGGTTTGGATAGAATTGTCCAACTTCAATAGAATAGATAAGTGTGCACTTAAATATGCTTTCAATATGAATGTGGTACAATACATTTATTTTTAGACATAAGGATTTTTAAAAATTGGTCAAAAAGAAATATTTTACAGGTTTAGTCGAGACATATCGACATTGTAAAGTTTATAAAGGATCAAAGACATATAGGGCTTCATTAAGACATTTTTACTACATTGATACGATAATGTGAAATATTCAACAAGGACATGTATTGACCTCTTGGTATCCATATCCAAATTTAGAGAACGCAATATAGTGCCATCATTGCTAAAAACATTATTAGAAAATTGCTGACGATAATTAACCCACTCACCCCTGAAGACACATTTAAACTCTTCCAAATCAAACTTTGAATCAGTTCATTATGAATTTTTAAGGGTGCACAAGTTAAAATTATATTGAGCACTTTGAACATTAAAAAGTTTTATGTGAAAAGTGATTTAACTGGTGCATTTGAGGCAAAACATTTACATTTGTGGAAAAAGATTCAACAAATTACACATACAGCAATATCAACTGTAACACTTTCATGGTTAAGCTATGATTCATACAAACGTTTTTCAAGTTAGTTTTGTTCCCAAGGACAAATGTTTGAACTAATAAGAGAATTTAAAATTGTAAGGTGTTTTTCAAGCATTCTCGTTCTACTCAGGAGTCGTGGGACATGTTGTAAGGACAAAACATCTCTCACAAAGCTCCAACCTTGTCACTGTTTAATGACAAATCTGAGCTTCAAGTACACAGCTGGACACTGTCTATCTCCTCAGTAAACCTTAATTATCATGGCTCCTGTGTGTGTCTTCACTTGCCCTATATTTTGACACTGGCTCAAATATCGTATTTATAGTGAATAACCAGATTCTTGCATGGACGTCCATTATCATGCTGAGATACACATGAGCATAGCTAATTAGAACAGTTTAAAGAAAGAAGACTGAACAAGACTGGACATCAATGTATAAGTTTCTATGGGTTTCATGGTTTTTGTGACTATAATGGTTGATAAACTTGTTTCTATAGAAACATATATCTAAAGAACCATGCTAGATCTCTATGGATAGCTATCTGTCAATTGAGATGGTCTCTATTGAGAACTGTCTATCAAGGGAGATGGTATCTATGGATAGCTGTCTATCAATGGAGATCATCTCTATGGATAGCTGTCTATCAAGGAAGATGGTCTCTATGGATAGCTGTCAATCAATCCAGATGGTCTCTATGGATATCTGTCTATTAATGGAGATGGTCTCTATTGAGAACTGTCTATCAAGGGAGATGGTATCTATGGATAGCTGTCAATCAATCCAGATGGTCTCTATGGATATCTGTCTATTAATGGAGATGGTCTCTTTGGAGAACTTTCTATCAATGAAGATAGTCTCTATGGACAGCTGTCTATCAATGGATATGGTCTCTATGGATAGTTGTCTATCAATGGAGTTCGTCTCTATGGATAGCTGTCTATCAATGGAGATCGTCTCTATGGATAGCTGTCTATCAAGGGAGATTGTCTCTACGGAAACTGTCTATCAATGGATATGGTCTCTACGGAAACTGTCTCAATGGAGATCGTCTCTATGGATACTGTCTATCAATGGAGATCGTCTCTATGGATAGCTGTCTATCAAGGGAGATTGTCTCTACGGAAACTGTCTATCAATGGATATGGTCTCTAAGGATAGCTGTCTATCAATGAAGATGGTCTCTATGGACAGCTGTCTATCAATGGATATGGTCTCTATGGATAGCTGTCAATCAATCCAGATGGTCTCTATGGATATCTGTCTATTAATGGAGATGGTCTCTTTGGAGAACTGTCTATCAACGGAGATGGTCTCAACGGAAAACTGTTTATCAATGGGGATGGTCTCTTGAGAGATATCTGTCTATCAAAATTGAGATGGTCTCTATGGAAAGCTGTCTATCAATGAAGATGGTCTTGATGGATAGCTATCTATCAAGGGAGATCGTCTCTATGGATAGCTGTCTATCAAGGGAGATTGTCTCTACGGAAACTGTCTATCAATGGATATGGTCTCTAAGGATAGCTGTCTATCAATGAAGATGGTCTCTATGGACAGCTGTCTATCAATGGATATGGTCTCTATGGATAGCTGTCAATCAATCCAGATGGTCTCTATGGATATCTGTCTATTAATGGAGATGGTCTCTTTGGAGAACTGTCTATCAACGGAGATGGTCTCAACGGAAAACTGTTTATCAATGGGGATGGTCTCTTGAGAGATATCTGTCTATCAAAATTGAGATGGTCTCTATGGAAAGCTGTCTATCAATGAAGATGGTCTCTATGGATAGCTGTCTATCAATGAAGATGGTCTTGATGGATAGCTATCTATCAAGGGAGATGGTCTCTATGGATAGCTGTCTATCAAGGGAGATGGTCTCTATGGATAGCTGTCTATCAATGAAGATGGTCTCGATGGATAGCTTTCTATCAAGGGAGATGGTCTCTGTGGACAGTTGTCTACCTAGGAAGATGGTTACTACAGACAGAGGCAGTCTTATTGATAAATTCCAGTGTTCGTCGAGTTCAAATTTCAATGGTTATTACTTGATTATATATACAATTACATTTGAAATCTTTGAGCAACATAAAATTACACTTTTAATTGGAACTACAGAGTCGTTTTTTTTTTTTTTTATTTTATTTAAGCATTGATCTCACTATTTTTTAATTTTATCAGGGTATAAAAAAAAAATTGTTTGCAAACTGTGTGAATCCGCGTAGCGGATTCTCACAAAAGTTTGCAAACAATTATTTTTTCATAACCCGATAAAATTAAAAATAGTGACATCAATACTTATAATTAATTTTATACTCTATTTGATAAAATGAAGTATGTTTAAATGTAACATTATAGTGGTTTTTCAAGGGATTCTTTTTTCCGAATCAATACGCAACGTCAATGTCTCTATTGTGACGTCACGTTAACGTCGGGGTTTCGCGCCATTCTCGGATTTTTTTTTTCATAGTGGTATGCAAAAAAAATATTGGCCAATCAGAAAGCCAGATTTGGTATTAAAACAAAGAAAAATTAATTATTTGGCTATACCTCACAACATAGGGTGTATTACAGGGTAAAAATGTATATCTTTACTCATGATTAATGGGTTTTTAAGTAACTTATTTATAGTTTAAAGGTAAAGACTAGAAAATGAACCATGCCAAGGCCTGGTACTAGCTAATCACGGTATTCTGGTAACACCCCGGCACAGCACACCGTGAGCCCCAGCCAACGCCCATAATCTACAATAAGTACTATTTCTTGTATGAACAGTCTATTTTTAAAATGTCTTAGGTAAATGTACTGTATTCAAGGATATAGCAGGGAATGTCAGGGAGTTCTGTATGTTGTCAAACCTGTTAAAGTTCATGTACTAATGAATGCCGAGGACTACTGCCCACGGTTTGTTTGAACAGTGGTCAATAGGGCCCAACATTGAAAAGAGTGGACGTGAACTCAGACAAAAGGTGGACATTATAGAACATTCTGCTAACGGAGGAATACAAGTTGTAACGCAAACTGTTAAAGCTGTTAAATCGTGGAGGTCAATATTGTCAAGAAAGTTAAATGTAGCAAAAAATTCTTTTTACAGTTTTGTCACAACATATGTTAAACATATTGCAGCCACTTTTTCTTGAAGAATTTTATAAAAGACTGCATACTAATACTTCTGTTTGCAAATACTTAAACGAAAATTGGTAGTAGACGAGATCGAGAGAGTTTTGGATAATTTGAAGCAGGATTTTAAAAATCATAACTGATGTACCACAACTAAAACCCTTCTTTCTTATTTTTTCAAATTTTCCTTAAAGATGCTCCATCGCCGACAGAGCATAAATGATATTCTTCCTTTGAACAATAATTGGTGTTTAATCGTGTGTATATATGTCTAATTAACACAAAAAATAATATAAAATAATTAATTTTGCCTTTTGTGCATGCACAATTAGTATTCCATATAGGATATAGTGCCATGGAATTTTTTCGGGATGCAGTTAATTATTTTTCATATTTTTAACTTGAAGTCAAATTAAAAGCTCAAACTTTTCAGTGTTGGTAACGGTGTAAAGTAAGTAACTTTTGTAAGTGAAGAAATATACTTAATCGTCTGCTCCTGTTTGTGAAAGTGAAAAAAATACCATTTGTCAGCGATGGAGCATCTTTAAGATTGGGAGACGAGTAAAGTCTCAAGATCAGGGGAAAATGAAGATGGGATGGCTGCAGACTTTTTTCATACAAATATAACCCCATAAACTTCAAAATATCATTATGTTACAATGAACACATTATGTTATAATGACCAGAGATAAAACATTTGCAGATTCAAAAAGTATTTCATATTATATATTTTTTATTGTTGAAATCCATGCTAACCATAGTTGCTGTTGTACTGTAATTAATATTTGATAAAGATTCTTAGATCTTGTATCAGATTGCATTACTTCTAGCTTTGATCTTTGCTTTATCAGTGATTTTTTTTTATCCCTTACTTTACCTTCAGAGGAAACATGGAGTGCTTGAAAGTTGGTGGTGCTTCCTCGTTTGAATATATGAATGAAAGATAATACAGTCGAATATGTACTAACGACCACTATGCGATCCTCTGTTCTAAACGACCTCCCCATTTAGTGTTTTTCACTATATATTTCAAGTTTTTTAATGACTATCTCTCAGCGAGCTGGTCGGAAAAATCCATTTACAGCGACAACAAAAAATAATAGTCATTTCGATCTTTCCAAAACGCCCAACGTCTGGACGCTAGGTTTGACACGGCTGGTATTGGCATTTGAAAATAAATCATTCAAATTCATGAAATACCTTTTTGTGGTATTATAATATCTACTATATATATGTACCGCACACCTATATACCGATGAATGTTAGCGTGTGAGAGCCAATGAAAACCATGGCACCTGGGCACTATATGGCAAAATCATCGTTTATAGCATACCTGACAACTATATATATATATATATATATATCAGCACATCAAAGACTGTTCCAAAACATGTTTTTATGTAAATGTTTTGGAATTAAACGTACAAAACGATCAGATGGACTTACCTGCGCCCTCCCTGTCAAGCTACTGGAATGACCGACAGCCACCCAAACCGGTTACATGTGTGTACATAGCCCAACATGCGTGCGCACACAATCAGTGAGTATTGTTACACGACCGCGATGTACTTTTCTCGCGCATTCATTGCGTGAATATAGATATGTATTATAAGTTTGACTTCGCTATTAGCCTAAACCATTGAAACTGTTTTTAATTACTGGGTGATGGAAGTCAATTGAACAACGGCAAATTTTCTTTTGAAATTATCTTTTTAAATAAAAGTTTCAGTCTTTTCTTCGTTTTTTAATTTTGGTCTCTATGGATATCTGTCTATTAATGGAGATGGTCTCTTTGGAGAACTGTCTATCAACGGAGATGGTCTCAACGGAAAACTGTTTATCAATGGGGATGGTCTCTTGAGAGATATCTGTCTATCAAAATTGAGATGGTCTCTATGGATAGCTGTCTATCAATGAAGATGGTCTTGATGGATAGCTATCTATCAAGGGAGATGGTCTCTATGGATAGCTGTCTATCAAGGGAGATGGTCTCTATGGATAGCTGTCTATCAATGAAGATGGTCTCGATGGATAGCTATCTATCAAGGGAGATGGTGTCTCTATGGATAGCTGTCTATCAATGGAGATGGTCTCTGTGGACAGTTGTCTACCTAGGAAGATGGTTACTACAGACAGAGGCAGTCTTATTGATAAATTCCAGTGTTCGTCGAGTTCAAATTTCAATGGTTATGACTTGATTATATATACAATTACATTTGAAATCTTTGTGCAACATAAAATTACACTTTTAATTGGAACTACAGAGTCGGTTTTTTTTTAATTTTATTTAAGCATTGATCTCGCTATTTTTTAATTTTATCAGGGTATAAAAAAAAAAAATTGTTTGCAAACTGTGTGAATCCGCGTAGCGGATTCTCACAAAAGTTTGCAAACAATTATTTTTTCATAACCCGATAAAATTAAAAATAGTGACATCAATACTTATAATTAATTTTAATATCATATAATATTTTTAATACTGATCAGTCCATCCTCCAAATACAAAAAAAAATGTATGACAACATCCATTTTCATTGAGTTGGCCCCCTGTGGTCCATGTGCCAGAACATCCTAATAAAGTTTTGGGTTTTTCTACTTGTTCATGTTATCGAGGCGATACCGGAAACGAATCCAAATATCAAGTTTCAGTTTCTTCATAAGCTTGAGTTCCTATTAGATTCTGATTAATATAATGATGAACCATTCCGTAGGTACACTCGGCCCTTCTCTCAAACACTCAGATACACAACAATTAACCCGTAGGTACACTCGGCCCTTCTCTCAAACACTCAGATACACAACAATTAGCCCGTAGGTGCTTTCACGCCTTCTCTCGAACAATCAGGTATACAACAATTAGCCCGTAGGTTCTCTCACGCCTTCTCTCAAATACTCAGATACACAACAATTAGCCCGTAGGTACTCTCATGCCTTCTCTCAAACACTCAGATACACAACAATTAGCCCATAGGTATCCTCACGCCTTCTCTCAAACACTCAGATACACAACAATTAGCCCGTAGGTTCTCTCACGCCCTCTCTCAAACACTCAGATACACAACAATTAATCCGTAGGTATCCTCACGCCTTCTCTCAAACACTCCGTAGGTATCCTCACGCCTTCTCTCAAACACTCAGATATACAACAATTAGCCCGTAGGTGCTCTCACGCCTTCTCTCAAACACTCAGATACACAACAATTAGCCCGTAGGTATCCTCACGCCTTCTCTCAAACACTCAGATACACAACAATTAGCCCGTAGGTACTCTCACGCCTTCTCTCAAACACTCAGATACACAACAATTAGCCCGTAGGTACTCTCACGCCTTCTCTCAAACACTCAGATACACAACACATTAGATACACAACAATTAGCCCGTAGTACTCTCATGCCTTCTCTCTCAGATACACAACAATTACACGTAGTACTCAATACACTCAGATACACAACAATTAGCCCATAGGTATCCTCACGCCTTTTCTCAAACACTCAGATACACAACAATTAGCCCGTAGGTAGTCTCGCGCCTTCTCTCAAACACTCAGATACACAACAATTAGCCCGTAGGTACTCTCGCGCCTTCTCTCAAACACTCAGATACACAACAATTATCCCGTAGGTATCCTCACGCCTTCTCTCAAACACTCAGATACACAACAATTAGCCCGTAGGTACTCTCACGCCCTCCCTCAAACACTCAGATACACAACAATTAGCCCGTAGGAACTCTCACGCCCTCTCTTAAACACTCAGATACACAACAATTAATTCGTAGGTAGTCTCATGCCTTCTCTCAAAAACAGATAAACAACAATTAGCCAGTAGGTAGTCTCGCGCCTTCTCTAAAACACTCAGATACACAAAAAATAGCCCGTAAGTATCCTCACGCCTTCTCTCAAACACTCAGATACACAACAATTAGCCCGTTGGTAATCTCACGCCTTTTCTCAAACACTCAAATACACGCCTTCTTTTCTCAAACACTCAGATACACAACAATTAGCCCGTAGGTATCTCGCGCCTTCTTTTTAAACACTCAGATACACAACAAATTAGCCCGTAGGTACTCTCGCGCCTTCTCTCAAACACTCAGATACACAACAGGTATCAATATCCCGTAGGTATCCTCACGCCTTCTCTCAAACACTCAGATACACAACAATTAGCCCGTAGGTACTCTCACGCCCTCCCTCAAACACTCAGATACACAACAATTAGCCCGTAGGAACTCTCACGCCCTCTCTTAAACACTCAGATACATAACAATTAATTCGTAGGTAGTCTAATGCCTTCTCTCAAAAACAGATAAACAACAATTAGCCAGTAGATAGTCTCGCGCCTTCTCTAAAACACTCAGATACACAAAAATTAGCCCGTAAGTATCCTCACGCCTTCTCTCAAACACTCAGATACACAACAATTAGCCCGTAGGTAGTCTCGCGCCTTCTTTTTAACACTCAAATACACAACAATTAGCCCGTAGGTACTCTCGCGCCTTCTCTCAAACACTCAGATACACAACAAATAGCCCGTAGGTTCTCTCACGCCCTCTCTCAAACACGCAGATACACAACAATTAATCCGTAGGTATCCTCACGCCTTCTCTCAAACACTCAGATATACAACAATTAGCCCGTAGGTGCTCTCACGCCTTCTCTCAAACACTCAGATACACAACAATTAATCCGTAGGTATCCTCACGCCTTCTCTCAAACACTCAGATACACAACAATTAGCCCGTAGGTACTCTCACGCCTTCTCTCAAACACTCAGATACACAACAATTAGCCCGTAGGTACTCTCACGCCTTCTCTCAAACACTCAGATACACAACAATTAGCCCGTAGGTACTCTCACGCCCTCCCTCAAACACTCAGATACACAACAATTAGCCCGTAGGAACTCTCACGCCCTCTCTTAAACACTCAGATACACAACAATTAATTCGTAGGTAGTCTCATGCCTTCTCTCAAAAACAGATAAACAACAATTAGCCCGCGTTCCATTTAAGTTTTTTCTTTTGTTTGAAAAATTACACAAGAAATTCACCAAACCTTAATACTACATCTATAGTACATGAAGGCATTCAGTGGAATCTTGCAAAAAAAAACAAAAAAACACACACACAAAAAATTGGATAGATATTTGAATTTTGGTAAAGATTCTAATTGCCTCAATACTTTAATTGTATGTTTTTGTAACACATTTAGGTTTACTATTCCATATTATAACAGTGTGTGATTCAATAGAACTTGTGTGTTAATGATTGTATATCATCGATATGATTGGCATACTATAATAAGTCCATAAATAAATATACACTTATAAGACTGTTCAACGGCTTTCTTAAAATAGTACTGTAGGTCAAAATGATCTATTAATCATTAGGTTGATACAAAAAGTAGTCATAAGATTGTTTAATACTCGTCAAAACTTGAAAATGTGTAAGATAAAATGTGGTTTCAGTGAAGATATATCCTAAAGCTTATCTATCTAATTCATTTTTAATATTTGAATGAAAAATCAGTATGATCAATCTGATAGACCATGTCTTCTTTGACAAATATTTTATCATCAGAATCACAAAGGACAGCTTGGGACATTAGACCGATCAGAACTCGTCTAAATGTCTACGTGTAGCTCCCAGTTGAGTGGGTTCAATTTTTAAATGCTGGTAGTAGTCATGACCACTTTGACCAGTTTGACCACTGGACGATATGACCTTGAAATGATAATGACAAAGGCAAACAACCGAGAAAGTAAACAGTCGTACGGATGGCTGAATGTTGCTTTATCATGGAACAAATCGATAGAGAACAGGACATTCACTTTTAAAATCAATGAATTGAGCGTTATTTTACCCGTACACATATGTAAAGAAGATGAGGTATATTTCACTACAAAGTTATCAACGTTGTCTGTTTTGATACGGGAATTAAAAAAAAATATATCCGTCAGTATACTTTTGAGGTAATCATATGATGTAATATGCTAAAAGCAAGTTATGTATTATCTAGACTATATACTGAACTTTAAGAACATAGAATAACAATTCGTCTCGTGGGTAGAGATTTGGCATACGGATTACCGGGCAGAGCTATTTCGACATTCCAGTACTCCGTGACATTTTTGGATTGGGATTGCTCAGGGTTTTTTTTAACAATACATGAACAGGTACATACAATTCAATCACCACTATACTCAGACTCGATTTAACTACATGATATACGTGGCATTATTGCCTAATCGTTATACCAATGTACAGTGTGTTAGTATCGTAGTGGGAGCGGAATTACAGGTCTAATTTTAATTAGATCGTGTGTGTTTACATTGTTTGGTACTGGTCACTCCGCCATTCGGCTCTGTTGGCGGGCGTTGTCCGAAAACATCCATTGTTCACAGTATAAAACTACATTAACAATGTTTCCATTAGTGTTAAATAGGCACCAGAGAACAACAAATCCATGGCGGATTTTTACGAACATTTACACAAAGCCGTGCATACATGTACATCGCAAAAGTACGCTACTCTGTATTTGATTATTAAACAAGAAGCCCAATAGGTCTTGACGGTCATCCGATTATTAATACGCAGTAAGTCGTTATAGGGTGTGGCTATTTGGCTCCTTCGACCTTGATTATAATTCAGCGTGATTTATTTGAACAACGTTGGTAGCCCTTGATCTCAGCATGCCACATGTCCAATATTAGGTATCTAGGGCTCTTATTAATTGACAAGAAGTAATTTAAAGATATCGTATTTTTACCACTGTGATGTTGAATGACGGTCAAGGTCATTATTTTGAACATTTCATCACAGCATACTACTGGTTCAATATCAGGTCTGTAGGCCCCTAATTGTTGACAAGAAGTCTGCAGGCTAAATATGAGTATCCTGGGTTCTTTGGATATCAAACAACAGGCCAAATAGGTCTTAATGTAAAATTTACAGAAGGCGCACGTTGATTGGGTGGTGTCTGAGTGTTTGCTTAATTAGCTTCCATTAGTCAGCAATATGTAGCAATGAACTCCCGGAGTTAACAGCTGATAAAAGAAAAGTAAAAATAAAGTTTTGAAAGAAAAAAATACACTTTTGTCGAAATTCTCTCCGTCACTTTGTATTAGTTCCGTAATCCAACCGCAATATATATTTTTATTGTGCATGCCGGGGTTTGCTCCGTCGCCGATTACGTTGCGTCAATAGAAATAGAAGAGCAATAGCAGCGACTGTGCATTTTAACAAACAGATCTAAGATGATATGTCTCGAAATGAGTTTTAGACAGACCCTATCCATTTAAATTCAACAAAATTTGAATCGTGGAATATGAGCCTATGCCGCTTGTGAGGCTTATAATAGGAAAGATAAATCGGTTCCTTTTGTACATCTAGGAATGGCACATTAATTACACCCACGAGGATGTCAATGTCAGAGGAATCTAAGTCTGTAATAGATAACCTTTTAACTTTTACAAACTTCATGAATAGCGCACATTAAAAAACATCGCATTCAAACTTGGAAAGTTGAATTCCTGCGTTGTTTTTTTTTTAAATATATTATTTGAAAATATTTATTGTTATGCATAAGTTATTTCAACTTACCGACACTGTTTTGCACGTATTTTCGGTCAATTGTCGTTCTCTGGGAACACATTTATTTATTTGTAAATATTTCGCAGTATGCATAAGTATTCGTCATAATTCCGAGAAAGGGAAGTGCCCTTAGATAACTTATACTTTGTTGTGCTCATAGTTTATTTTGATAAAATGCAAAGTTCATAGTTACAAACTACCTAGGAAACTCACAGAAAGGGTATGTAATATACCAGTTTAAATCATGTTACTAAATAAAGAAAAAATAACTCCGAAAGTGTTTCATTAAAAACGACTATTCATACCATCCGACGGTGGGTGTAAAAGGAGACCTGGGATATACATCCTCTAGCACGACGGAGAGTATAGCTATACCGGTATTCAATCACCGTTAGGTAAACTGAAGTCTTCTTGTGGTCAGTCATCCTCGAGATACTCCAGGTGTTCCGATCCAGTGGCGTAGGAAGATGAAACGTAATCGGAAGGCAAAGGTCCTCAATATTTTGTAAACCCCCCCTTCCCCCCGCCGCACCTACAGGAGGAGATTAATTCAACACATAACCATATATCCTTTATATACTTTTTTATATATCATTTAATATAATCCTTGTACACCCCCCCCCATTTCATGACGTGCACGCTTACAGGAGGAGATTAATTCAACACATAACCATATATCCTTTATATACTTTTTTATATATCATTTAATATAATCCTTGTACACATTTATAGACAGTGGGGTCGCTGAAAGGAAATTAACGATCATACGCAAATTGGCCAAATTAGCGTGTGAGCGCCGACGGCGCGAGATTTTGGGGTTTTGGGGTCGACCCCGGGAAAAATATTACGATTTAGAATGACTGAGATGAGTTTTACAATGTATTTTGATGATTTTTCGAGCGCCCGAAAGCGCGAGATTTTGGTGTTTGGTGGGTCCGGGGGTCTCCCCCGAGAAAAAAATTACGATTTAGAATGGCTGGGATGAGTTTTACGATGTATTTTGATGATTTTAAAGCGTTCTTACCATGGTAATTTTTCGATTTAAAGTAACCTGCATTTAGAAATGATAATTGTGATAATTGTGTCGTCATATCATTGTGCAACCCTGCTCGATCTGAACATACCGGCTTCACACCATCGGCACATTGTTTTGTAACTCAAAATAATAATGAATTGCATTGTACGTCCTGCTAAGACATATAAACAAAGTAATCTTTTAAGAAACATTTTTTTAAATAAAAATGTAGTACGTAGAATCCCTTAATGGAATTTTTAGTGTAGCTCATGTGTATTGAATTTCTACTATTAAAGGTTTGAACATTATGTGCTTGAACGATTTAGGAAATGCGCCGCGCAGCGGAAATTTTTTTGGAATGAAGTACAAAAATGTGCAGGAGGACCCTTTTTTCTTTCAAATATGCATTTTTAGAACATTTCAGTCGGCGAAAATGGGGGGGGGGGGGGGCTAAAAGACATGTTTGCCCCCCCCCCGTCCTGGGGAACGGGGGGGGGGAGCAGTTGCCCACACCCTGCCCCTTGAACTCCCCCCCCCCCCCTGCTTCCTACGCGCCTGCGATCACTTGCAATCTCTACACCCCTGGACTATCTCATAGTAAAACTAGAGACAATACAATATGTACATCAAAAGAGCCATATAACGGTACACTGTGGTTGACTGTGTGGCTTAGAAGTTGGGCGTCGCTCTCTCTGTAGTCTTCATAGAACATTTTTGCAGGCTTGTGATTGGTTCAGATTTGTTCCCCTGAGCTGCCTTGAGTTTAACTATGAAATAGTCCAGGGGTGTAGAGATCGTATGTGATCGGAACCACTGGATTATCGAGGATGGTGGTCAGTAACCCTTACAAAAATCCATTTTTTTATTTTAGTTTATTGTTTTAGCGATATTTTATTCCTCTACATTGACCACCAGATGTACAAAGAAAATGAGACTTTATAGCCAAGAGACCTTTATTTTACAAGTGTGTTGGCCATTTGGAATCCAAATTATATAAGTGATCTTACACTCAGTGAGGGGTGGAGGTGGCCGAGTGGCTAAGATGTCACAACATATTACCATAAGCACTCCATCTCTGGGTCATGAGTTCGAATTCCATGTGGGACAAGTGCCAGGTACTCACAGCTGATCGGTTGTTTTTCTCCCAGTACTCCGGCTTCAAACATTATCTAAACTTTGCACATTTTTAAATTACCCCGGCTGTTAATAAGACGTCAATTAATAAAACCTAATAATTGGATATTTTTATACAAAGGTGGTTCCTTTTTTTAACCACATGAATGTCTGCAGTCATCTGTTTTTCCACAGTAAGGTATGCATAGGATATATAACAAGGCCTTTTCTCACTAATTTCACATAGTAGACTTGTCGACACAGTACCAGAGTCGTATCGGGGTGTCTGTCAGACTATTACACAATGACCTTCAAGTGTCCTGTTACACAAGTTTAAAGGTCCACTGTAGAGTGTGTTCTTTTTGAATTACACTATCATGATAAACACTCTACGATATATATATTCAATGTATCCGCCAAATCAAAATTCCCTATTCCTACCTTGTAACTCGAGACTCGACAATAAGAACTCCTCGGTTTCACTATATAACGTATATGTGGATATTTATTCTGTGCTTCCAACGACATAAGGCTATTTAACTGAACATTTTTCGGAAAGTATTTTTAAAAGCGATTGAATTTTAGCCAGAATCTGATTTTGGTTCTACTCAGCGTCTTTCAAAGCCAATCCTCGTGATATCCATCATTATTGAACCTTTATAAATACTTCCAAAATAGTGAAATACATACATATAATTGTTTTTTTTTTCATTGGCTCATTTTATTTAGGCTTTGATGTTACTATTTTTTTTAAACTTCATCGAGTAATGAACGAAATTTTGTTTGCCAAAACTGTATGAATCCGTGAAGGATTCTCACAAAAGTTTACAAACAATATATACGTCTCTTCCCGACCATCTTATTTTAACTGTAGCCGAGCACATGTTTTGATATAAACATAATCATTGGCCTCTGCCAGGATTCGAACTCGGGACCTCTGGGTTACTAGTCTTTTTACGCTCAACCGATCTACATTGTAGCTAAAGAGGAGTTCTCTCTTGCCGAGATTAGTTGCGATTAGTATTACATGTAACCAGGGTTACATAATACAAATCCTAGATTTACATGAATTTCGATGTTTAGCAGACGGTATCCCTGTTTAGATATGTTTACTTCGCCTGTTTATTTTGCATTGCATTTTACAAAAATGAACTCGGCGTGAACTCGGTCTCTTTGCGACCTCTTGAACACTGATGAAGGTAATATATACGCCACAGCCTATTGCCAATCATAATACTTGAAATATGATCATACATTTGGTTAAGTTAAATTACAGATTACGTAAAATATTCTAAACGAGCGTCGTAAAAAAATAACTATACAAGGCCAATATATATAATTGAATAGTCCTGAACGATTTTAGCGTCCGAAAAATAAGATATATTTCATTTATATATAGTGTATTATCGCCTTAAAGGAGAAATTTCTTTTGACAACAATATAAAACATATGAATATTAATATAGAAATGCTTCATATTACATGTATACGACATTAACTTAACAAATAACATTAATATCAGGTAAAGTGCATCGTCGTTTTTAAAAAATTAGAGTGCACATTTTAGTAAAAATAAAATCATGTTCTTACGATATTCATACGCATAAAGAACCTATTCTTTCTAAATGCGACATATGATTATGCCTGAAATGTACTGTTGTCTATCTCGTTGAGAATATGGCTATATCATTCTATCCGGTTTCATCATCTGAGTATATCATTTTGAATTTTTAATGATTTTTCTATGATATAATGTCTTGAAAATTGAAGTTAATCAATAAATTATTTTTATCTTTAACACGTTTGAAATATAATACAATGTGACAGTAATATGTAAGAAACCATAGCCTACTGTACTTTTGTCTTTTAGGCCACGCAATGCTTTACCCCCCCCCCCCCCCAGGCCACGCAATGCTTCCCCCCCCCCCCCCCTAGGACACGCAATGCTTTACCCCCCCCCCCCTGGGCCACGCAATGCTTTACCCCCCCCCCAGGACACGCAATGCTTTACCCCCCCTAGGCCACGCAATGCTTTACCCCCCCCCCTCAGGCCACGCAATGCTGTACCCCCCCCTAAGGCCACGCAATGCTTTACCCCCCCCAGCCACGCAATGCTTTACCCCATCCCCAGGCCACGCAATGCTTTTACCCCCCTACCCTCCACCCCCATCCTCCCACACACACACACACACACACACATAGGCGGACCAGACCAGACACCTTCTTTAACGTTTCAACGTGACTATGTCTCATAACAATATCATAGTGTAAAACTTAACAACATGACACTTCCCCTTATCTTAATGCCATCGCCAATGTATCGTCCACCCGACAATAGACATACACATATAATACCCCGCATGTTATCATGTTTTATCAATTTTCCGGCAATTATATAGTTAACAAATGCACCCCGCACTCATATAGACAGGCCGTATTGTGTTCAAAATGATGAAGCCGTTTTAAAGCTTCAGACGGTAAACAATATTTTTTTCTCATTTTTTATCAAGGTAAAAAGGTGAATACAAGCAGTTCTAGTTTTCTTTCTTTATTGAATAAGTAGACTAATGCTTTTGTGGTGTTATGCATAGAAAATTTGCGATAAACTGTTTTAAAAAAATCAACACAAAAGAGTTTTCATATCGAAACAAAACTATTTAAAAAACCTCGTTATTCCGTGGAAGCTACAGAAATGCAAATAATCTCATTATGTAGTCCCTTGCTTTATACATATAAAGAGTTAAAGGCCCACTACCTTTTCTTGGCGGCTTTTAATTTTTAAAGAATAAAATGCGAATGCAAAACGAGATTTTCTATAGTCGCAAAATTGATCATTTTTCTATTAATAATACACTTATCATCACTTTCTTAACAATTTAACTAAAGTCATTTAAAAGCTAATTTTTCATCACGCGGGTCGAATTATGTTCCCTCCGTCGGTCTAATTATCGCTTCGCCAGAACTTCAGCGCTTACATAGATTACGCAGGAAGTATTCTATTTGTTTGGTGTTGATAAATTATCTTGGGTCATCGGTATATACATTTTGATATTATATTATTGTTTTAAAGAAGCTTTAATGTTTTGTTGTTTCGGAATGCTAGTGGGCGTTTAAGACCTGAGAATGTTAATGCATTTCTCGAACAGTAAGTAACTCCTTTGATAGACATAATATACCTTGACCCCGCCCACACAGTGCAAACTAGATCTATAAGGAGAAACAATCTGGCCATTGTTAGCGATTTTAAATGCCATGTTGAAATATTGGGGAATAGCTTCTTAATGAAAACGATCTGTAACCTCTTCTAGACACACAATATGGGGCGCTAAATGGGACACTTGTGATTTTGTACACGAAACCCAATTTTGTGTAGACACAAATTCAAATTACAAAAATAAGTTTTGTTGTACAAACAATTTTTCAGTGGACAAAAGTCATGACGAAATCCAATTTTGTAGACAAAAAATAGATTTTGTTATCACAAAATTGAATTCTGTCGTAACAAAATCACTTTCGCCTTACAAAAATGTGTGTTTTTTTTTTTTTTTTTTTTTTGTGTTTTTGTTTATATACATAATAACTTCCTTTCCGTAATGACAAAAACAAATTTTGTTATGACAAATTTCATTTTTGTGGACAGAATTCATTTTCGTCAGTAAGTATGCAAATGAGTCCATGTTTGACCTTTACTTATAAGCTGCTAACCGATTGGTTGAAACGCTTACATTTCGCTAATTCTTTGGCGAAGGGTAACCAGACTTGGAAGTTTGGCCCTGCAGCTAGGACGTTAGAATTGCACCTGCTGCCCTTATTGCATGATCGTAAAAGGCGACTAGATTTAGGATCTTATCTGTTCTCTTCTTTCTAACTGACTTTATCTTTCATAATGCCTCCCTTGGCACCCCCTCACTTTTGGCCTTCAGTTGAGCGTTCGCCCCTGTGAGGAGGCTCTGGGTTCTGTCCCCTGGCCAAGACACACCAAAGTCTATAAAACTGGTAGTTTCTGCTCCTGCTTAGCGCTAAGCATACAGGGAGCGGGACGACTGGTTCGCCCGTTGTCAGTACAATGTGACCTGGTGGGATGTGTTGCTTGGTGTCTTCGGCGGCATGCTTCAGAGATATAGCACTATAAAAAGGGCAACAGTTCCACTATACAAGAAGACACACCATGAATATACCGCAGTCTCCCAAAACACGCACCTCGCACAACATACATGCAACACACCACATACATGGGAGGCTGTCCTTACATGACCATAGCTGTTATTAGGACGTTAATGAATCAAACAAACAAACTTGGAAGTTTTGATAGTTAACGAATATTTCTTGAAAATGTACGTAATCATTACGCTTATGACAATTCATGTGCATTCCCTTGTAGTGGAGCGGCTAAGGTCGATTTTTCGGCAAAATCGTTCAAATTTTGAAGAAAGCATGAAACTTTGCATATGGCTTCTTTAGGACATTAGGTTTCGGGAAAAAAATGCATCCCAAAAATTCACGGTCCCTGGCGGCCGCCATATTGGTTTTCAAAATGGCCGCCAAAAACACCTTCTGCGACCCATTTCTTATGTTCTATACCACCTTGACCCACACTTTAAACGTCTAAACCAATATTATTGATACTTAGAAACATTCTGTTAGTGTTAAACTTTATATAGAAGGACCGCCATTTTGTATTTCAAGATGGCCGCCAATTTTGCGAGCTATATCTGAATAAAATACATATAATTGGGTAAGCTGACTTTAAGCAAATAAACACCTGCAAATATAGTGAGAGTATTGTATTTTTTGATACATAAATGATTTGATTCTTATTATAATTTCAAAATGACTGCCGTTTTGAATTCCAAGATGACCGTTTAAATTATTTTTCCGTATTTCACTTTCACTCGTAAGTGATCGAGCAAAAATTAATTAACCACTCTTAACAAGTTGATACATATGCCTTGAATGATATTGGAATAAACCCCCGAATTGCAACTCTACAGGCGTCATCAGAGGATCATCTTTCATTGGCTTTATCAACTCTTCAACTGGAACATCTTCAAAGTCACAAGTCAACAGCCATTGTCCAAATCACTGCCCATATGCAGATAACACTAAGCTCAAACCTTGTCACTTCTACTGCGATCAATCGGGCGCCTTCTCTCCTGTTTTTGACAATAGATCCACAGCTGATTTCTTGTCATCATTCCTTACTTCCAATGTTGGATATAGCTTTTACGATGAACATGCAGGAAACAGGAACACCCATTCCTACATTCTAGGATATTGATATATCCTACCAACCCTTCGTCTCCCTCCTTTCAAATTCTTCCTCACAGTGTAACTCCTATGGAACTGTCAAGTCATCCATAACCACATCTAGACAAACGCATTTCACCTTAAGATGTCCGAGAACACAATCCACCTTATGTCTTCGCAGGTGTATGTATGAATTCCTTCTTCAGATCATATAGACATCTGCCATCGCTCTTTACCTTTAGCAAATGTGATTAAAGTACTTTATTTTAGTGGCTACGACTTCTTTATTGTTTACTTTTGTCAAGATGTCTGCCAATTTACTTAGCATCTTCTCAGTGCGATAGCTATACTTTCTTTAAGGAGCTGGAGTTGTAGAACGCACAATCATTAGCCTGCAGGTATCGCTCCCACCTTTTGTCATATATCGACGTCAACCAGAACTAAAAACCAAGGTTCCAGATGACCATTATTTGACTGAGTTAGTTTTATGTCTATGTGGTTTTCAGTCTTGTCAATCATCTACATAATTTGCACATAGTTTTAATGACCATATATACTTTCTCTTTGCAAGCTAATTGTTCTCTATACCAGCATATCTCCTAAGTCAGTAATGAGATTGGGAATTCTACCCTGGATGATCAGCTTATATTTGTAAAGCTTTGACATTTCGGTCATCATGACTAACTTCGGGACTTGCTTGTGGTTTATTCTAGTGCCACTACTGGCAATTTAAGAGACCTACCACAAGGGGTCATGTCAGACGAGGTAAATATCCATGCTTTGTCGGCAAAACCTTGCTATGAAGTCCTTCCTAAAGTGGACTCTCCTGATGTTGTTGGGGTCGTTCAGAATTGCATCGAAATAATTTCTCTGACAGGTTATATGATATTAACAATAAAGGGAATGTCTTCCACTGAATCCACACTTTCCAGGGACGCGGTTGACCGCCGGGCATGAACATGGTTATGCAATATAACAGTGGCCATCTCATCTCCTTTGCAAGACGAAACCCAAATGATATCCTTGCATTTAGCACTTCTTTTTGCATGTCTGATATTAAGGTAAATCTCCATCATTTAAAGTATTTCGGATGACTGCCAAAGTGATTTCGTTTAGATATTTTCTGATACTCCCCTTGCTGTGGTGAGAGATAGTGATGTGGTATTATCCGTATGCATTAGATAGTTGCAGTCATAATAAACCATTTGAAGCCTTGACTGCCTTCTTGCTTTATCCAAAATATATTCGTTAGCCGTCATGAAGATTCCCATTCATCTGGCAAATACGATCCTCCATTCCACATACAAAAAGGATATGATCCTCAATTGTTATTGTTTTGTTTGCAATTTGTATCTTTTCGGAAACACCTCCTCTGCTCTCTTCAGTTTATCCGATATCCTATCTCCAAATGACATTAATGAGTTTCCACTGTTTATTTTTATAATGTTTGGGTACATCTTGCATTTGTAGACAGTGTAAGGTATACCAATAGGACATTGTTCTAATGTAGTGAAGATCTCCATCAGGATAGGCTACATGTATTTCTAATTACATGATATAGCTCTTGTATGAGTGTTCTTTAAATAATGACAAATATTGCTATCGTGTAAAATTTGATTCTAGAACTATGATTATCTTTTTGGCATGAAAATGTGTGTGAGGCATGGTTTCCATGCTGCTGTACCCTGAAAGAGTTAAAGGTCCGTTACCTGTAGGAAATGATGAAATTGTTAAACGTTTTCTAATGACCGTTGTGAAAGTTAATCACAGTGTGTTTATAAGGACGACGTCGGGGATCATAAGCGACCCGCTTTATGGAAATTAACGTTTGTATTTAATTTATCTATTCAGATTGGTTCAGAGAATAATGGTATGTCTAATATTTGTAGAAGAAGTTAATATCAAGTTTTTACGTAATGTTTCCGAAATTATCATTCAATTTGGTTAATTTATGTACTACCTTTAATTCAATACTGCCGTACATCTTGAATTTCAGATTGGAGGCCATATTAGAATAAAAAATGGCCTCTTTTACATTAAGTTTAACACTTCCAGAATGATCCTATTCACCGTTGTCCTGAGTCAAATGTGTGAATTATTACTCTTCGCCTGGACTAGGGACCACTCATTTAAGGGTGGTTAGTTTATGTTCTTTATAATTGTTGCACCAAAATAGATATGTTATCATGCATCTTCCAGCCAAAGTTTCTCACAGAAAATTGATCCTCTCATTTTCCTAGATTGATATTCAAATTTGTATTTGTCATGCTACTTCATTCAATGTTTTCGCAGAAACTGAACCTGACATTTTTTTACAAGAATTGATATTAATTGTTTTTGTCTGTCGTTTGATACTCTAGGGTGTTACTACTAGACGTTGAGAACCATCTCAAAGTAAAAGTGGAGTGCAAAGGAACAGAACAGATAATTTATTTAGTTACTTGATGTACATCAAAAGAATTGCATAACGGTACACTGTGGTTGACGGTGTGTGGCTTAGAAGTTAAGCGTTGCCTTTTTCATAGTCTTCAAATGAAGTCTTTGAAGCCTGTGATTGGTAAGATTTTTTCTCTTGAGCTGCCTTCAGTTTTACTATGAGATAGTCCAGCGGTGGGTATAACGTTGAAGTGATAGTAATCCCTGGAGTTTCGAGGATGCCAGAAAACGAAAAACATTAATAGTTAAACAGTATTGTATATACGATTTCAAAATATGATATTAAGCTTAAATAGTACAACAGCTTAAGACAAGTCAACACAAGTATTACATCCAATATTTCCCTTGTATAAGTCCTCAAGTAATATGCATGGTAATACATGTATATTTAACATTGTCGAAACTTTGCGTAATGACACAACTTTTATAACAAAAGTTGCATTTCCCAAGTAAAATATGTTAGATACACCGTTACAATCCTACGGGAAGGGACATAACTCCGACACACTATCCTATAACCAGACTAGATCGATTAGGAATACCGTATAATACGTGTCTTTCATTTGACTGTAAATGTAGACAATGAAATGACAACATACATGTTCATTTTCTGCATACTTTTCTCACATTGTTATCAAATCCTGTCTTACCTGTATGAAATGAATTCGCTGTTTCTAACCTTACGTAACCCGTTCACCCAGGGAGAAAACTTATTGTACATATATTATGCTTGAAAAAGAACAATAAAAGTTAAAATATAAATAATAATAATAATAAAATCTCTGTCGATTCCATAACTTGCATATTGAAACCTGTATGAATAGTACATTTCGGAGCACGTGTTGCTGTATAGTCAGCGACAGAAAGACTACGGTATATTCAATAGAACATTGTTTTATGAACTCTATAAATATTCCAATGGATTTATTACACATGTTTGGCGTTTATCATCTTAATTGTTAACAATTATTGTTAAACAATTAAGATGATAAACACCAAACATGTGTAATTAAATCCATTAGAAATTATATATAGCATTCAATAAAACAATGTTCAATTTTTTTTTTCTCTCTTTATTGAATCTTGGAAATAACAAATCAAATTTCTAATATCCCTCGGTATAAAATTTACGTTAATATCCAAATTTAATCAAAATTTAACAAATTAGTAACTTGCAGTATAAGTTATTGCATTCAATTAATTATTTTAGGTACCGATTATGGGTTTGAAATATAATTCATAGAAAGAGTCTTATATTCTTAATAATCACTACACTGTATACTTGTAGCATGTGAAACGTTTATTGTGCAGTAAATTGCTGTTGACTTTGAACCCGAAAATAAAACAACGAGATTTGTTGGTAAACCATTTACGATTTATATCCACTTTAGAAAGTCTCATCACCACGAAACATTTCAATTAATCCAGCTAGTGTTAGTGAAAAAACCGGAAATGGTATTTATTATCCCGTAAATCGATAACTCTAAACATTTCAATTAATCCAAACCTTCGCAAGTGGTAAGATAAAACAACGGTATTATAAGGGATGTCATTTTCTCAAACTCATTTTCTTAATTTATTTTAGAAACAAAAACTAAATTTCTTAAGACGTTTGTGGCCAATGTACACCTTATTAATGTGTCTTATCACACTCCTTCATGCATACACCTGTGAATACATAAACAGTATAGGTAATGACACTTGTAATTGTATGATATATTTTGCTCTTCACTGATTTGGCCTTAAATTCAGGATAATGATTTGAAAAAAATGAATATTAACTGAAACATAAGGCACCATGAGTAATAGTAATACGGAAGTTTTGAAGTACGATTTACCGTCGATTAGTCACACCTTCCGGTGACTACGACATCACAAAAATCACGTAGAAATATTATGACCTCACTTTCACCTGAAAGAGGGACAAACGACGGTAAATCGTACTCATTCTCGGCACCCATCGGCTGTCAAGCTATCGCTATACCAACTGACAGAGTGAAATAAAGGGAAGTAACTCTGATGGATGAGAATGATCGTACTTTACCCAGGACGTTTTGGGATCTCGAAACCTCCATCTTAACCAGTTTCCATGTGACTGTGTCAAAATAGTGTTTGATGTCGTCATACCACATTACAATGACCCTTTGGAGATCTTTTAAACTCGCCTTTAAACTCACCTCTACGTACACGACAGAAGACGATGATGGTGACTATATGAGAGGGATAAGGACAGCGACGACGATAGCGACTAACGACGATACATACTTCCTCTGTAGTTACAAAAAAATTCATACGAGCACAAACTTCTGGCGGGGTTATGTAATCCTTAACGATGACCTTTATACAAATAGTCCCAAAATTAATATCTTTATGGGAAATAATTGTTTGGAGATATCAACAATCGGAACCCCACAATAATGATCTACTCGCTAAATAAACATGGGAATAAATACAAGTAACATAAGGCATGTTAACAAAAACAATTCACTCTAAATTTAATCAATGGAGTAAAGTAATACTGGCAAGAAAAAAAACCCAATAAATGTTTCCCACAGGGGGCCAACTCAATAAAAATGGATGTTGTCATACATTTTTTGTATTTAGTGGATGGACTGATGAGTATATATGACTGTCATATATACCCATCAGTCCATCCACCAATTACAAAAAAAAATGTATGACAAATATCCAATTTTCATTTAGTTGGCACCCTGTGAGCTGGTGTTGCTGTCACAGGACCGTCTCTCCGATAAGTAACAATGTTCGAGGCCTGGTCAACTGTTACAAATTGGATACCTTTAATAGCATATTCTGGTATTAAGGCTTAAGTTCAAACAATAAAATAATGATAACCAATAATAGTATTAGCAGTCATATGTATTCAAGTGAATCGTGAATCGGTTGTAAACCAAACGAAATTACTATAAGAACTTGGATATTGTTTAACCAACACGTTATGCTAAATTAAGTATATTGCAAAATATGGCCAGTAATCAGGTCGGAATGATTTTAACCTTTCCTTACTTCCTGTGATAGCCAGTGTAGTCGGAACACTGGTTCTAGTTTCCACAACATTTGAAGCTGAACAGGTATAGACTCTGGCATCATTGCTATACAAATTGTAGATGGTTGTGGAGGGATTGTTAACTGTTGATCCTTCAGGTATTTGGTTCCATCAATAGTGACGGTGATAGATTCTCTGTCAGGAAACACTGGTATGGGTAGTTATGGCAGACACGATACACCCCAGAGTGATGGATTGTCCTATAATTACTAGGTGTACCAGGTGTAGGTGAACTGGGCAATGGTGACGATCGGAAGACCCACAGGGACCTGGCACGAAAATTTTTAACCAACAGTATACATATATATATATTATAGTATCAAGGGTATGAACTCGGCGGTCGAGACAAACGGACCTATTTTTTCAAAACCGTGATTATTTTAATAAATGGATTCTATACAACATTGACGGATATCTTACCTTAAAGAGAAATAATTTTTCTTTCCATTGAGTGCTTGATGAACAAAATTGGCCAAGTATTGACGAAGTTATGACTTGATGAATCAGGAAATTTACGTCAAATATGCTAGGTAGAACATTTCCCTGTCCGGTCGAAATGTTGTCTCGGCTCTAATGGGTACCTCAAAAACCAAGCCAAAATCACAAAATCTACGCTTATGGTGGTAAACAGTACCCATAACTGTGTTCATCCACAAGCTCCTTTGGAGGTGTCATGACCCGTACTTTGTAGAAACTCCATTTAAAACTCCATACTTTAAAACATCGCGTAGCTCACTTACTTTAATCGTCACCGCCATGTTCGATGTTTAAATGGAGTTTTACAAAGTACGGTCATGTCCAAAGAAGATAGAACCCATTTATCAAAGCGTATAATTTTCTTGGTTTTTTAAAAAACATTTCGGTCTCCTAGCATATTTTTCATCGACCGTTCAGACCGAGTTATTTCTCATACCCTTAGAACCCATTTATTAAAATACTCAGGTTTTAATATATATATATGTATATTATTGGTTATTTAATTTTTTTTCGTGCCAGGTCCCTGTGGGAAGACCTGTTGAGTATAAACACAACAATAGAAATCATCATTTCCCCCCTTTTTTGATTGCCTGTCAGGTAATTACTGAGAAGGCGTTGTGAAATAAAATGGTAACCTTATTTTCTTATTCAATTGTTTAAAAAGACATTTCCAAATAATGAAGTCAGTGTATTTGAGAATGATGTAGAGATTAAAGATTGTACAAAATGTTGGACTGACCCCAATGGTGCATGCGAGGCGGAACAGGAAGTGTTTAAGTTAGTTATATGTATTCATAACGGTTGTGAAATTAGCCAGGGATATTATTCAAATTAGAATACCTTTTTTGGGGTGAGTTCAATGTTTTACTAAATATTAGCCTGACACATATACAGCATTACATGTTGAAGCAGGTAGCAGATTAAAAAAATGTTGCATATCTTCTTTTCCCCTTTTATTGTTACTAAATAAAATAGATGATCGATATACTCGCACATGCGGATTTGATTTCCATTTTCATTTTCATTTGATTTCACATTATTCGTGTATCTTATTATTATATGTACCCTTCTGCTGGCCTCTGGACGAATCGTCTACTTGATCATATTGCGTCTTTGCATATTACAGAGTTAGCTCCCTTGTGGGTAGGAATAGATTGTTACGTCATTATTTTGTGAGCGAAATTCACGTAATTTTCTCCGAAACATGTGACGTCACAATTAATACCTACCCGCAAGTGCAGATAACTCTATGCAAATTAGGAATAATAGTCATTTAGGGATTACCACCGTGAAATAAAAGTATTACGTGTAATTTAAGTAAACAGGCCTCTTTTCTGGCCATAAGGATCAGGATTAAGAAAATTAAGAACATTTGACCTGTGAACTGGAAACTAGGATGGCCTAAAACTGACTGATAAAATTGTGTTACTAGTAACACGTTTTCGTCAGCAAAATATGTACGTACAAATTTTGTGTCAAAAATCTATTGTTATATGCATGCTATAATAGTACGTTTTCGTCAACAAAATTCTGTCAGTTGAACTAGTTCAGAGTAGTTCCGTTTAAGCAAAACGGAACTAGGAACCAGGCCTGAGTTCAGTTTAAGCTTTAACGAACGGAATTAGAACCAGACACGAGTTGTATTTAAGCTTAAACGGAACTAGGAACCAGACCCGAGTTCCGTTTAACTCAAATACTTGGCAACGACCCGAGTTCCGTTTTACATATATGATTCCTACCTCTAATTTAATGTTTAATTACATATGTTATACTAGAATCGAACTCTAAGCTTTCAGCTTTTCACAGAAATAATCTCTGTGCAGCATACATGTATTTCCTTAATCTGACACCCATACCCCAGCTCCGATTAGGCTTAAACGGAACTAGGAACTACGCCCGAGTTCCGTTTAACCTCATGCTTGCTTCCCTGATCAACGAGCGGGGTTCTGTTTATTATTTCTAAGATGTATATTTTAAATGTATTCAATCAATCGTAATTGAAGCATTTAGTAACAAATAAACAGTAGAAATCTCTGTAGCGTAGAGTTTTGAAACTTTTGAAACCGAAAGCTGACACCAAGACCTGAGTTTCGTTGAACATTATACCCAACTAGAAACAAATCCCGAGTTTCGTTTAACTCCACGCTTGGATAGACATTATCAAAGTACCTGACCCGAAGGGCCGGTGAGCTTATGTCATGGTGCGGCCCCCGGTTACCGTCGTCCGGCCTTTGTCTGTCAACTTTTCACAAATATCTCTGGTAGCCATGAATGGCTTAATTCGTCTTTACGTAGTAGAGAGTCCGAAGCCAGGCAACCCAGTCTAATGACAAATTTAGAAGACAAACCCGTGGTAGAGAGAATAAAAAAGTTTGAATGAGCCCCCAAAGGAAAGGAATAAAACAATGGATATACCTTCCCGTGAAAAGAGGTACACCATTGGAAAACCTTCTCGCATAGAGTTAAAAACCACAAATGTCTTTTATGTCTACTAAGGAGGAGCAGTCAGAGACTGAGTCACCACAACCGCACCCAAGGAAATCCGTCCATTAGAATTAGGGGACAGAGACAGTGAAGGATCAGTGAAAGCAGATTGACCACGCCAAACGGCAGCAGACATAATGTCATCGAACAAGTACCCATTGAGGAGAAGCGGCAGGATAAGTGAGAAAGGTAATATCTGACCCAACGAAGGCGCGAAGAGCGAATAGACAATGCATATATATCACTCCTCTCGCGGCATGAGGCAAGAGCAAGCAAACTTTATGGTGTATCCATCGGTGACTCTTACACGAGTGCTATGTTCCACTGTGGAGCTAACTACTGTACCATAGGCCTGTCCAGACTGAACCCCAAAATCAAGGCAGACAAAGAAATGGAAGATTCTACCTCTGGTCTGCCATGAAAAGAAATTATACTGTCAATAGCTGTGCGATAGTCTAAAATACTACCAGAGACAGGATGGCGCTCCCTAGTCAACAGGAGAAGGAAACTCGCAATCAGCTTGGAAGAGGTCATGACTCGATCAATCTTTTTCCCGATACACCACTCATGGAAGATCTTCGATCAAGACTGGTAGACGGCAGAAGAGGAAGACCTAATTGATCGGGCGATGCGAGCTGACATATCCGAATATAAACCTGTCTGAGAGAGGAATGCTGAAACAACTCCAACGCGCGAAGGTAGATGCTCTCAGGACGTGAATGTAACGTATGGGGCCGAGGCTAGTGCAGGAGATTGGTTCTTGATAAGAAAACCAGAGAACATCTACCAGGAACGACGATAGCTTCGGAAACAAATGTTGTCTGTGTCACAGTGGCGCTATCGGAAGGAGGGACAATGATGCTTCCGAAATATCTGCAGAACGCTGTCCACAAGGTTGAATGACGGGAATGCATAAGCATGCATCCCCTACCAATTCAGAAATAGTGCGTCCACTGCCCAAGCCATTTGTTTTGGCACGGGAAACAAAGGTTGGTAACTGGGTATTCAGGAAAGCGGCAAAAAGGTCCATGTGAAGCCTGTTCCAATCATGACAAATGCCCTCGAAGATCGAAGGATTTAGCTGCCGTTCTGTTAGAACCGGCTATTGGCGCCTGGAGAGATTGACCGCCAGATCATTCAACCTTCCTGGAAGATGCATGTCTGAAATAGTCAACTGCATTTCCTGACAGATAGGAAGAATACGGAAATACGGATAGCGAGGGCACAAAGGACGTGATATTGTGTCCCCCTTTCTCTCTAGATACGCGACATCTGTAGAGTTGTCCATAGTCACACAAACCATGCAGAATCTTCTGTAAAGCCTGCAGAGCAAATAGAATAGCCATCATCTCAAGCACGTCGACGAGCTCGAAGAGGTTTTCCCTAGACCACTCTCATGACTGGCAATGGCTTTCAAGGTAAGTCCTAACCCTTACATGAACGCATCCGTAAATATGGTCATGGTGGGAGCTGGCCGAGATGAGAGTCAGAGGCCTTCTAGAATCTCTCAAAAGGTGGAGGGACAATATCCTGAACCGTGTTGAAACGGTTTCCGAAGAAGACAAAGTCCTGGAAGGGTACATCTCGGAGTCTTGAAGGAATGCAGCCGACTTTGACTAAACGTTTCAGGACCAGATGGGTGTTCCACTCCAAAAAGAAGTTGTGAACATGTCTTCCCCGGAATGCAGAAATCTCACTAGAAGCTTCTGATGGGACACAAAGGTCCCAACCTCTTGTGGATGAGGGGGGTGGGGGGGGGGGGGGGTAACGGTAACGAATCAGGAACTCTTCTTCTTGTCCCATTGAGGGCTTATACTCGTCCCCTTCCCCCTGTTGCCTTGAAGTAAGGCTTTGACTTCGACCGCACAGTACACTGGGAAGCTGAAGTTCTAGTCTTCTTCTTGGGTGGTGCTGACCCCTGCAAGGTAATGACATTCAATGTCTGAATTCTCTTCAAAACAAGGCAAAAAGGACCGAGTCCTCCTTCAAATCACCGTGTCGCTTACGAAATATTCGATGTGGTTGATTTGCTCGGAATTATAAACTGCTACTAGCTGCATATAGTATATCCCGAGATGCTCTGGTTTTAGGCCAGTTGTCATGCTGAGGTGTCTCCGAACAGGGCATTTTTTAAATCTTGTATTGGAGCGTAACGGAGAGTGTCGTAGTAGAGCGGAATTACACAACTAATTTTAATTGGATTGGGCTAACCCAGGCGTGTGAGAAGAAGAATTTATCTTCAAAGTTAAGATATGAATTACCTTGACCGTTATTCCTCGTTGGATACAAAAAACCCGTCAAATTGTCCAATTGAAATGTGAAACAGACTTTTTGAGAAATAGTGGTAAGAAGAAGAGGGACAGTCGGACAGACAGGTGGACAGACAACCATACAGACGGACGGACCGACAGACAGACAACCTGATTACCATTTGGCACCCGTATTGCGATGCGATTATAAGCGTCAGGATATTCAGTCTTTAACACCAATGTCTACGCCAGCATCGGCTTAAACGGAACTCGGGTCTGGTTCCTAGTTCCGTTTATTAAAAAAATCCTTAAACAGAACTTGGATTTGGTTCCGAGTTCCGTTTTACTTAAACGGAACTCGGAAATGGGAGTCTATCGGAAACTAAATTAAACTGGATTCATTGCTAGTAATCCAAGTAAAAAAATAACAAAAAACATTTCGAATATGTTCAAAGCACATTGACTGGTTTTATCTAAAATGATAGAGAAACGGAACTCGGAACTGCTCCTGAGTTCCATTTTATTTGAACGGAACTCGGAAATGGAAGTCGATCGAAATTTAGATTAAAGTGGAATAACCAACAGTGAAAAACAACAGGCAACATTTCTCACATGTCTAAGGTATATGAATAATTTGTCTAAAATGATAAAAAGTTTCCTTAAACGGTTCCGAGTCCCGTTTTTACGGAAGCCGTGAGGGGACATTCTGACTTTTGATTTCTTACTTTCAACTTCTTACTTCTCACTTACTACTTCTTACTTATTATTGCTGTATTAAATATACGCGGGAAAGAAGCCATTTTTTTCTAGAGATGAGAGCAACAGCTAGTGGTGAGAGAAACGGTAAGGGTGAGTTTGTTTTAATTCCTTTGTTAATCGTTCTTATACGTTCGCAGCATGTTATTTAACTCAATTTTGACGTCGTTTTAATGACGATAGTAACCATGATACTATGGACATATAGATGACGAGAAATGGTCACCAGGACATCAGTAGTCTCCCAACATTTATATTTACTTTACAATAGACAGGGCGCAGATGTAAATGTAGGTCCGCTGAATTATTCAACAAGTAAAGTCTACAGTATAGTACCAATTACCGTGATTTCTGCTAGTGATAGTGATAGTGACATGGAATTTTTTCGGGATGCAATTAATTATTTTTAATAGTTTAATTTTGAGTTAAAATTAGTAGCTCAAATTTTTCAATGGTTGATCGACGTATGAGGTTTATTTAATGATGATAAAACAATAGTGAAGAACTGAAACAAACCGAAAGAAGAATTACTCTACATCATTTTCCCGAAAAAAAATCCATGACACTAGCACTAAAAACTTAATAAATTATTTTATATCCTTTTTTGTGTTAATTAGGGTTAATATATATATATACACGATTTAACATCAATTATTGTTCAAATAATGAGTATCGTTTATGCTCTGTCGGCGGTGGAACATCTTTAAGGCGTGCATTCAAAACATGCTTATTGCACCAAATCTTAGTATGTGTTTCAATAAAGTGACAAACATCTATTTGATATCTTTTAATGAAATAATATAATCGTAATGCATGGTTAGATTTCAAGCTATCCCCCCGCTGTGATTGAATGTTAAAAAAAATTATTTCAAAAGGATTTCGGTTGCAAATGAACATTTTTTGTTGAATAAACACTTCCATGGCTACCGTAATTTAGCTGTTCAAAAAATTCCAAAATATTGTGCGGGAGATTGAGCGTGCGCAGAAATCACGGTAATTGGTACTGTACTGTAGACTTTACTTGTTGAATAATTCAACAAGTAAAATCTACTGTTGACTTCTGACATCTTTCTGTAGACTTCAGACTGTTGACTTTTGACATCTTTCTGTAGACTTCAGACTGTTGACTTCTGACTTCTTGCTGTCGACTTCAGACTGTTGACTTCTGACTTCTTGCTGTCGACTTCAGACTGTTGACTTCTGACTTCTTGCTGGCGACTTCAGACTGTTGACTTCTGACTTCTTGCTGGCGACTTCAGACTGTTGACTTCTGACATCTTACTTTTGACTTAATATGTATGTTGATTCTAATTCACCTTTGTCTGTGTTTTTGTTTTCTTTTTAACTTCAATAAAGCCAGTCATCTTCTTTTCAGATATTACAGCTACCTTGGATGCTAGTCAAGTAGTCATGCTATTGTGGGTGAAGAGGAAATGGTAAGATCACAAACAATTAACGTCTGTGTTATGTAAAATTCTACTGCTGAGGCAAAGTATTTTTTTTGTAGATGCAAATCTGTCCATATCTAGTTTGTCCAATTTCTGAAAATGACCATACATTTGTAAAAATATTTTTGTCACAAGCATATAGTAAACGATAGGTGAGTCGAGTTTACGATGTTAAGCAATACACGTACGAGTGTACTGGGATCGGATATATATATATACATATGTATATATTAAGAACAATAATAAATCATGTCCAGGAAAGCTCACAGCTCAAAATTTCTAACCCGCCTACCTTTAGCGGTTGTAAAAACACATTTCTAGTACATCGTCATAAAAACGGTTACTAACTTTAAGACTAACTTTAAGGGAGGGATTCCTACAGAATCCGACGTAAAGCCTATATATGATCCTAAAATTCCAGAAATTTAAAAAAAAAAGTCCCAAAATAGGACATGTACATCATGGTACCTTGACCCACTCCACAAGTTTAAAGCATGTGTTCCAGGTCACGTGAAATGTAAACAGGTAGTTCTAGATATAAACACAACCAGTTGAGCATAACTGCATGTACTATATATGTACTGACCACTGAGAAAAATAGCAAATTCGAAATTCAATTACATTTGTATATCTAAGAGAAAAACAACGTTTAATGCTAAGTTCACGAATCTACAAATAAAATTAGTCTCGTGTAAACCAGTTTCCTTATATTGATCAATTCTTACATGTCACGTGACCAAATTCTTATCTAAAATTAACACTGACTTTTTTCAAACTTTTAGGTCAAAGCTACAGGCTGATGAAGACACATTATATACAAGATCCGCATTGGCTGGCAGAATTGTTCAAAAGGTGGTTACCATCTTGTAACATCGAAGACGGGAGGAGGTGTTCGAACTATTGATTACAACAAGGATGACCCCCAGAGTGTCACAACGTTAACAAACCTGGGGAAGAAGCTTTTTTTTCAGGTGCAATAAGTAGTCTGGACAATTTAGCAGAGTTCGATGTTACACTGGCTAATTACGAAGGTGATCCTATAAAAGAATTCCAAGACCTTGATAGTAAACTATGCAGTTTTCAGGAATATTTGAAAGCACACATTTTATACTCTTCAAAATACAATGTTTATTTGGTGACCAGAGTTAAGTTACCATCCGAAGACTCTTCTGTTGTCGCCGGAAACCGCCAAGGATCTGAATCCCATCGAATATGGTTCTGAAGTATTCCAAATAAAAGTCTTCTCTGTACAGCAGCAACACTATAAGAAACTGCTTCAAGGACTGTTTTATGATGTCTGGACTGCAAGATGTAATGGAGTCTGAATATAACCCCATCGACGATGGTTTCAATGTATCGTCCATTGCAATAAATGGTAAAAGATATCTAACAAAGACCATTGACGGACAATACCAGTTTTCCGAGAGTCGTCAAGCTGTCTCAAATGACACAGTAATAATACATGGGCCTAGTGAAATATTTGGAGTGGAGCAAGAAGTACTTTTGTGTTAATTAGACGCAAATACAGTATACATGATCAGACATCAGTTATTGTTCAAATGATCTGTGTCCTTTATACTCTGTCGGCGGTGGAGTAAAAAATGAATACTCTCAGATGGACAAAAATATAAGTTATGTTACTTGAACATAGTCATAGCTGATTGAATGGGTATATACGTATAGCATAAAACAATAGAAATCATGTAGAAGGTTGATACGAAAAAGCGTTTGTTACCCATTCGTTCGTCCGTCCACACATTTTCTGCAATAACTCCAACAACTGTTGTCGGATTTTCGTCAAACTTTGTGGGATGCAGCATTATGTGAACCTTCTCGGGGATGTGAATATATTCGAACAACACATGTATATTTGATAGTTGTGTGTCAGTTTAATTGCAAAATAATGGAATTCCGTACAAAAAGCTGCAATTTTGTTTGTTTTTGTTTTATATATAATATTTGATATAACATTGTATTCCTTTCTGTATGATGTTTATCAAATTGCAAGTTTTCATGTTACTTTCCAACTTTTTGCAGAATTAGGGTTATGACACTTTAATACCTAAATTGTACATTCTTCTTTACCTTTTTTTCTTATAGGCGCAACTTGTCCCACAGTTTTATACGCAATGTTTTAAGCAATTCACCATGGGTTATGAGGTATCATATGAAAATGTGTATATCGTAATGTGAAGTTTATACCAAAGAGGTAAGGTCCTTTGATTTTGTAAAATTGAATTCTGACAGAAAGTGCAAGGACTTTACATTATTCGATTCTTGCCACAAGAGTGCAACTAATCATTTGATAAAGAATAAACACGTTTTCCATATCTCCTTAATTTCATTTAAACATGATTGCTGGATTGCAAACAAAGGTTTTCTCCATCATGGACTGATTTGAATACATCAGGAGACATGATCGTATGGGCAAGTGATAACTGCGTGCCCATCGTGGTCATTATTATATTCACTGTGGTCAGTTCATACTCATATGCTTATTTTATACCAAGTTTGGTACTTTCATATCTTAGTTAATTATTGTTTTAATTATTTTCTCCTCCAGGGAGATCAAGGATATTAAGCATATGAAAGTACACCACTTTTGGTCTTGAATAAAGAATTGGTTTCCTGTTTATGTTTTTCTGTTTTATTTAACAATTGATTTTTTTTTTAAAATACGCTTCATGACTTTGATGATTCAATCTGCTTTTGCAGGCAAACTCCATAGCTTCATAACGGTAGCTAATAAAGAATGTTTTATAAGTTTCAATTTTAGTTTCAAATGTACATCGTTCTACATCGTGCCAAGATTCTTACTGAGCTCGAAGATCCGAAGTCATTCTGAATGGATCAAATCATATATATTATCATTTATCAGGGGAAATGACGTTACAGACACCTTAAGATGTGCTGATCGTAATATACAAACTGTAAGGCCACGCTAAAGTTGCCATTGAAACGAAATGTAGGCCACTGATTAGTCGAAATCTACATATAGGCCGATTACAGGGGACATTGGTATAGAGGAATTGAGGGATGCCGAGGGCCAAGTTGTCATGGAAACAAATTGGTGTCCTCTTATTGGTCAATTTTTAATATAGCCCGATTTTGCTGAAATTCGTTACGTAGAGGTATTACCGTGCATGTTTTGTTATAGTGACGACCCTCGTTCATAACTTCAACCACATGTTGTCGGTCAACATTGTTGCAACTTTTGGGATTGGCACTTTCTTTGGGTGAGTTGTAAGCGCTGTCAGAGCTGCATTATAATTATAACTAGTAGTTCTTAACTTGAAGAACAAGTTCAACTTCAGGACGGTCATCACAAGTGGGGAAAGGGAGTACGACTGAATAGCATATTTGTTCTATACTTCCATACTCGCTAATAATCCCAGTAATTAAATTAAATCTATTTGAGAACTGAATAGGTTTTATACATAGATATACAAAACTTTATCAATTTTAATGTAATTTTCATGCAGTGTGTTTGGTTTGGGGGAGTGAGGCCTATAGCTAGCGTTTAGGATCATTTTGTTTCGCACAATTAAACCTTGTTGGTAGCATACAGCAACATAGTTTCATTTGTTATGACTTGTTCGGTAGATCAGTTAAATGATCTTGGGGAACATTTTCACACCGATTTGTTTTTCAAGCACGTCTATTCAAAGTATTGAGGTGTTTGCAAAAACTATACATCTTACTTTAAACTGGGTGTATTATGATTTTCATGCCCAGATTACCAAAATCTTAATCAATATATTTTGTTTTCAAACTATTAGGTTTTCAATATCGCTGATACATTTAATGCTATCGTGTTTAACAGTATAGTTAATCTCAACCATTACTAATTACTCTTGAACAACAAATGTATGAACGAATAGTCGATGTCTGCCTGTTATGTCCTTGATTATTAATACTAATAATGACTAAATATTTGGGTAAATTCAAAGTACAATACCAAAGCAGATATTGTGTCAACAGGAAATTGTATGTCTGGCTTCATCAGATTAACCAATTCTTTGAACTCTTCGCAACAAATTTCTCGTGCCGATCCGTACAGTTCCATGCATAGTTTAACATCACGTTTGTTGACCCTGGTTCCGTAGTCACGAGCACCAAATGTCTCTGGAATGAAGAATAGGACGTCGGGCTTTCCATGTCGTGCTTCGGCAACTCTCTGAGACCTCAAATTATAAAGATTCCAATGTAAAGCTATTCTGTCGAGATTCATAAAGCAAAATTTCAAAAATTCGACATGGAGTGGATTTGAATCGTTATATTATTTGGTATCTTTCAAATCTAAACAAAAGATAAACAAAATAATATATCCCAACTTGTTATGCAATCTCTATATATACATCAGTTCGCAATATGTCTACCAATGAAATAAATTGACAATAACGTGGAATATAAGTAAATTGGTGACCAGCTCTCCCAACCTACCTGTCAATATTATCGCAGCAGTTTAAACTTCACGAAAACGACGTCAAAATTACGTTGAAATAACATGTACTTCAAGAAACCCAAGCTCCGTTCATCTCGCCTTTAGAAGAAAGATTGCTTCTTTCCCGCCTAATTTCTATAACAAAAGTAATAAGTAAGAAGTTGGAAGTAAGAAGGTAGAAGTGAGAAGTAAGAAGTTAGAAGTAAGAAATCAAAAGTCAGAATGTCCCCTCACGGCTTCCGTACACAACAGACAACATTTGTAATATTTTCCAATCACATTTACTGCATTTTTTTATTTTATTCAAAAAAAATCCTTAAACGGAACTCGGAACTCGGAACCAACTTCAACCTCCCAACTATTATGGGATATCTGGTTCCCACGTTATTTAGGTCTAGGCGTCAAGATACGGGTGACATTGGATTGGGTCTGTAATATATGTAAGGTTGTCCCTCCGCCTGTCCGTTGTTTTCTTTTTCAACAATTACAATGGAATTAAGTGGAAAGTAGAATGATTTTCCATGCCGTCTAGATATGTTGTGTATTAATAATTTTCAAAATTGCTGTTCAGCGGCGATCACAGATTTTAGCTATGGGCAACAATGAAAGTTTTGTATAGAAGGAAATGGGATATTTTTCTCATGTTTGATAAAATAATTCCCAATCTTTATCTGCGGTGTAATGACTGCTCGGTGGCATCTTATATAAACTTTATTTATTTTACATCGATTGAGAAACAAGTTATATACAACTCTTGATGGCCCGGATGTAAGCGCGCGAGGGGTCTTAATGTGGGAGGAAACCGGAGTGCCCGGAGAAACCCACGTGATCGGGCAGATGACCCCTGACCTATTCACGTCCATGCCGGGAATCGAACCCCGGCCGGCTAGATGAAAGGCGAGCGGCTTAACCACTACACCACCCGATCACCCTTTTATATATCGGCAGCATCTTCTATTTCAACAATGCGAAAAATAAGTTTAACTGTATTCACTGCCAAGGTAATTAGGACAGGCTTATTCTATTTGAACACGCAGTTTGGTATTGAAAGTATTTGTTATAACTTTATGAAAACTATAGAAACAAATATGTGTAAATTTAGAACCACTAACATGACCTACCTATTAATAGGGAAGCTTAGTATTTTGTGCAATTAGAAAAATTGATTTCTATGTAAATGGGATATTTTGTCATTATTTTATTACCTCTTATGTGAATCAGTGATGTATTTTTCCAAAATACTACTTTAATTACCCCAAAAAATGCAAGGGATATTCTATATTCTAATCATTTCATTTAAACAAAAATCCTAAACAAAACATTGCAGGTTTTTAGAAAAAAACTTTGTGAATTGATTTTAAATCAATCTTTTTATCACATCATGCTTCTGCCATACAATGAAGGATGTTTTGATTAATGTTTTATTAATTTTCACTTTGTGTCGCTTCTACCAAAACAAACTCCATGTTTGTAGTATGTTTTTTTTATTCGTAGAAAGCTGTAACTGCTGAAAGTACGGAAGAAAAAACAAACTTAAAGTTGAGAATTAAAGAATCATAAGTGGGACGATTGATTGTTATCAAAGTGATACTTATGAAAGGCTGAAAGTACAGGAAAGTACAGAAAGTGCATATGTTACAACATGGCCACCGTGGCTGTCATGGCAACGTTTTTGAAGTGAAAAATAACTAAACTATGGCTGCGTTCATTTACATCCCTAACAGTTTTCAAGTTAACCGCACTGAATGAAGAAGAAACTTAACATGCATTTTAAAATGGTGACTGTCCTGTGCATCTTGGGTTTAGGACCAATCTGAAAAGAAACAGTACTTGGTCAAAACGATCTAAGTATCATTTCAGGCAAGTTTCAATTCTGTTCAGTATGTAGAACATGAACAGAAGTATAACCTGTGAAAGGTTTGTGCACGGCAAACGATAATATAGCAAAACCATTATCGACATTCATTCATTTACAATGTTAAACCAATCCCTATACTAAAATAGACAATATTGATCGATGTGACATTTGTAATACTATTTCATTTCGTCGCCTTTCTTTAGAATAAAATATTATATAGTGATGAGATCGTGACACAATGTCGATTTTACCAATCTCATATTTTTACATTTTTACATAATCAATACATTGGTTCCAAAATTACACAATACTTGAATTATGAAGTGTAACGTAGGTCTATATGACGTATATGGTTAATATGACAAGGATGGATGCATCGACAACTAAATGTTTCTTGCAACGGTATCCCAATGGTAAGAGTATGTAATATTGATGACCAAGTAATTATCTCCTGTCTTGTGATGAAATATAGTTCCGGGAAAGCAGAACCTGATGTAGTAACTATCTAAATAGAAACAAAACTAAGGCCTGAACCCACTTGTAACAAGGTTTCCTATTGGCTAAGAGTTTTAAGCAATATATCTAGAGCACCCACCTCGGACGTTGTCACATGTATAACAAAACGAAATTGAATAATGTATTACAAATGGTTGAATCGTGACAATTTTACAGTTACAAAAAATGTACAATTGTGACAATAAGTGTATGTTTGAGCTCACTGGAATCAAGAAACTATGGATTTAAATATGAAACCTTCGTTTAATACATTGTGTATTTGACCACCGTCGATTTTAGAGAAAAACTTCGATACCTTCACAAACTCATGTCATTATAAAGAACATATTGACTTTGACGGCGTCTTATGGAATGACATTTTTTTGCTGGGAATATACCATCCTCAATAGTCAAACTATGTTATAGTAAAACTAAAGGCATTTGGGAGGCAAAAACTAGCCAATCACTTATCTACAGACACTTCATATGAAGGTTTACAGTGAGGATACGCCATTTCTATTGGCCGAACTACTTATTTCTTTTGTCGATGCCCATAGAACCTCCAGTTTTGCTATGACATAAAGCAGAGGGGAATATGACGAGAGTGATAGTAACCCCTAGCTTATCGAGGATAGAAACGTTCCAACGGTTATTTTACAAAAAAAAAAAAATGAGTCATTAGTTATATTTTGATGTAAGCTAAAAGTCCCGTAATGATAGAAATTGTGGAACAAATTAGTAAGCGTAAAACATTTATACAAAATTGTAATTTAATCATTATATTACTAGAAATACTCGGACCCAGGCGAAAATAAATAGGTATCCCTTTTTTACCAATCAGAATTAGGCATATCAGTGTATTTGAATTACGCTCCACTATAGGTCACCGGATTAATCAGAAACTGTATATGATATGCCATGCAAAACCCTCGGCTAACTAGCTTTCTCTGATATCGATAAGGAGATTTATAATTTCGTATTGTCATTTTTTTCTCTCAAGGAATTGTATTTATCATCGGTCGGTGGGGATTGTCCAAACCACTTTTCTGCATCCTTGATCCGCTCATAGATTAAATGGATTATGACATATTAAATTCATCCTTATACAAGAGTTTATAGAACTGTATATATTTGTTCAAACAAAGGCATTAAGCATTGATGTCACTATTTTTTAATTTCAACTTGGTATGAAAGAAATCTTGTTTGCAAACGGTGTGAATCCGCGTTATTTCATCGAGATATGAAAAAAATAATTGCAAACTACATAGCGGATTCTCACACAAGTTTGCAAACAGAATTTATTTCATACCCCGATGAAATTAAGAAATAGTCTCAACAATTAATTTTCCAGACTACTTGATGAAATAAAATACACGTACGATTCCATTGATTTTCCAAGGGATTATATTTCCAAATCTATACCCAGCTTTAATGTTTCTATTGTAATGTCTGTCACGATAACGTTGTGTTTTCGCGCATTTCTCGAGTAATCTTTATAGTGGTATGAAAAAAAGAACCAGTCAATCAGAAAACCAGATTTAGTATGAAAACAAAGAAAAAAATAATTATTATAATGTGAATATTTTAACTTGATTTGCTACTTTCTTCTGGTAAGCCATACATGACTGGATTATAATATTGGTTTTATATCAGTGTATGGATTTTCGGATAACCCGCCTGACATCCAGTGATTTCGACTGTTTTAGTATTTTTGCATATATGATACTAGTGCAATATGAACTGGAGCGATTTTCATTGAATTTGAAATAAATTGACGTCAGGAAAAATGACATGACGCTAGGAAATCCAGAACGGCGGGGAAAATGACAGACTCCGCTTGATGTTTGCATTTACATTTTATATAAAAATCTCTTATTTTAAAGATGCTCCACCGCTGACAAATGGTATTTTTTCACTATCAAAAACAGGATCAGACGATTTTGTATTTTTTTCAGTTACAAAAATTACTTACTTTACACCATTACCACCATTGGAAAGTTTGAGCTTTTAATTTTACTTCAAAATAAAAATATTAGAAATAATTTATTGCATCCCGAAAAAATTCCGTGGCACTATGTTCTATATAGAATGAAGTTCTGACAGCGCATGCACCAACAGCAAAATAAATTATTTTATGTTATTTTTTGTGTTAATTAGACATATATTTACACGATTAAACACCAATTGTTGTTCAAATGATGAGTATCATTTATGGTATGTCGGCGGTGGAGCATCTTTAAAGTTTTTATGAATTTCATATGAAATTTTACAAATAGAGTTTCCCCTCATATTAGATTGATGGTACTCGTTTTGAAAATTCAAAACTCGTATCACAGATCTAATATAAAGGGAAACGAAAGACGGATTCTATTTATCATGTAACTTTGTGCCGTTTTGAAAATGTCCGCTAGATGATCTATCAATCGGTCAGTTGCGATTCGGACCACATCACTCAAAGCCAAAAAGCCAGTCAAATACCAATGCGCCGTAATGAATAGTATGAAAAATAGCCAGATTATTTAAAATATTAATTTACTTTTTGACAGAGCGAGAAACAAAAGTGAGATACGAAACTAACGAAAGTATGTGATGCTACACTGAAAAAAGGTCGTACGTATTAACAACTCATTATATTATATATTCAATTAACATTTGAAATCATTGCATATTTTCAAAATATTGACATTTTCACAACATATAAAATAAGAGTACTTCAATAAGACTTCAAAATTTTTTAATAGTTTTTGGTAAATTTTACTATCTTTTTAATCATTATCAAAATAAAAAAAAATGAACATCGTTTGGAAAACTTTAAACATTCCTGAATTAAAATGTTCAACAGATTGGTTTCAACTATCTTTTAAAATTCAGTGAAAAGTAAAGTAATGTTTTATGTACGTGTAATACACATTATATATTACAATTATCTTTGAATGGCCGATTGTTGTGATATTCCGCATTTGCATATTACATAGTTATCTGCCCTTGCGGGTAGGTATTGATTGTGACATCATATTTTTGTGAGCGTAACGTCATACGTTTCGGTGAAAACAACGTGAATTGCGCCCACAAAACAATGACGTAACAATCAATACCTAACTGCAAGGGAGCTAACTCTGTAATATGCAAAGACGGAATAACACTAAGCAATGGTCTCCTGACACACATGGTGTTGAAATGAAATTAACAGTATTATGTGTCCTGAGTGACTGATCTTATTAAATCTACCAAACGCCAATGAATTAACAGGATATAACCTGGAAATGATAAACACGACTTTTCTACATATAACTACTATACAAGTGTATATAATATTCGCATACGACGTTAGGTGGCTGTCACCTCACAAATAAAGGGCAGTTCGGCGTCACACTGAGACATTTCAAGCATTAGTGGACTGTCTTTGGTTATCATCAGACATTCGACCCCAGCCACTGGGGATGTGGGTACAGCGGTAACACCAACGTCTGCTATATCTATGGGTGTTCCATCTGAAAACTCGTACGTCCCGTCGGAATTCACGTCCCTCCCGTCAACTAAGAATCCTGTATTCTCGGCAATGTCAGCTACGATACTTGACAAGCCTTCCAGCTTTTTCTCCTTGGATATCTTTATTAAAGACCCACCATACGCCACACAACTTGTTTTAGCTTCGGTGTAATTTTGCTTTTCCATGCGTACCAAATAGCAGTAGTCGGATTTTTTCAAAGATGTGTAATTGCCAGGGCATGTTGTACATAGCGATGGTGTCCAGGAGCCATTGCCTAAACACGTTAAAACTGACTTGCCATCCATCATAAATCCTTTATTACACATATAATTTACATTCCCTCCCACGAAGCGATACTCCCGCATGCTCTTTGTCCCGACAGGAAGGACTTCGGCACTTAATGGATGGCATTCTGATATAATACAAACAATAGCACCGCTGGATAGTTCCACACATTTTTCTCCGTTTTTACAATCGTGGTCAACACATCCCCGTAGCAACCAGGATTCATGAAAAGGCGCCAAATCTGTTTTCATCGACGTAACGTAATTCGGCGTCCCAGAATTTTTAGTGACGTCGTCACTTAATTGACACTCTACCGACACTCTACCGTCGACATAATTAGCGACATGACGGAACAATTAGCTCGTAACAAACATTCTCGGATGCATTGTTGTATTCCGTAGTTTTCCAATGGTACTAACGTTCCTAAGTTTTAAGCCGTAGTCCCAGGCCTATTTGAATGGCATTTGTTTGTTGAAACGAATCGATGGAAAATCATAAATACGACCGTAAATATAACTATAAATAATTTGCATGGCATTGTAAAACTAAGATGACACTTAAAATCCAAAGTAAAGAATTTACTTGTGTCCTTTGTCGGCGTTTGCACCAAGTGTTCACTCTTATTTTGTTTCCCCAATGTGGCCCATGCACTTGTATTTTCCTCAAGTTTATTGCATCAATGTGAGCCAACCGAGATACCTCTGATTTTCTATTGCAAATTTGTATAATTGAGTTTTCATTGTAAAGATTCCAACACAGACGCAACATTTACATGGTTTGAGGAAACGAAAATCCAATTCCAGGGAACCAAATTCCATGAATTCCGAGTATTTGCCATTGTTTACGTCTATCGCAATTTGATAAGGAACATTACGTGTTTTCCGTTAGTGAAACGAAGTTAAAATGGTTGGTTGACACGCTCTCCGTAGTTCAATAGTTGTCATTCGCAACGTGATATATATTCCACATCAGACACACGTCAACGACAACGAATGTCAATGATTAAAAAACACAGTAATGCTCATAACATGCAAGAGTTTACAGACACTGTGTCACGCAGGTACTGACGGAGAACCGCATTCGTGTGGACTAATTACGAATCGAGTACTTGAATAGACAATCGATTTGAACTGTGTATGTCCTTCATGAATATTCATTTATCTGATTAAGAGGTATATGTGACAATACTGCCTAATACTATTGCAGTTGGGTTATGGATAATACGCCATAGTTGTATGAAACACAGATATGAGACATAATAGATAAATAAATTATTTTAATTATTTCTGTGTTCTAGGTTTAATATTTGTATAGTTAAATTATGAAGACTTAATGTGCGGAAGCCGTATTAGGACCTATTGAATTTTGACATTTGATACCTGACTTTTGTGTTTTAACATTTGATTCAGAATTTTGATTTGAAAAAAAAAATATTGCGGAAAGAGGATCGATTCTTTTTTACATTTGTGATTCTGGAATGCATTTTAAAACAGCGTAGAAACCAATGCACCATGATTCGAGAGAAAGCGCACAGTTTTAGTTGAGAACTGTAAGAAAGTCAGTTTCTTAAAAGAGGAACATTCATGGAGCTATTCTGCACAAATGGAAATAAAAAAAAAATAATAAAAACTACTTGTGTGTTTTATACATATAACACTCACGCTATTATTTCACTGACAAATATATATATGCAGTGGTTGAAATAAACTACCTGTGTTTCGTTTGGAATATGAACAATTACTTAGCATCAAAATCTGGGAAAGTTTTGTACCTGACCATATTGTGCATGTAAAATGGCATTTTCATATGAGAATGTACGGTAGAACACTTAATGTTGTAAACAATCTTGAGCTGGCAGAGTAAACTTAACCTTTGGTTGGATTTCAAAAACCACCAATAAACGCTCTTGCTTATGTTCAAAGGGTCATCAAATAGCTCAAATATTTTGCTATAAATTTTTGAAATGCAATAGTGATTTTGTAAATGTTTCTAATATGCCATGTGTATATATTTATATTCTCTCAAATATGATTAATTGAAGAAAAATAATAATATCTGAGCCGGGTTATCTTACCGCTGAACATCGCAAAATATTCATTAATGTTTTAAAGTTTAAAAAATAAAACTTTACCTCTTACCCTGCTCCCGCTCCCCATTCCCATGCCATCCATAATATTTTTCGCCTAAATATAATATGCAAATATATTGCTCATCGCAATACAGTATGAGATATGACATTTTTTTCTAGTACATTGTGGCACCAGATGAACTTTTTATGGCTCACTGTGACCTACATTTTTACTGTAAAACATATTTTTCAATTTGTTTTATTTCAACATACCAATGCATAATAATTCATGAACATTCATTAAAAAATATCTTTTGGTTCTAGCACAAACTGGACAAAACAGAATACCTGTAAAAAAATGAATAAAGCTTATCGGTCAAGGCTACCAGAGGGCCAAAACTGACACTCTTCCAAAGTTTTAAGTAATTTCATCCTCATATTTATCTTTTTATATATCATAAATGTTTAACAATAATAAAGATCAGTAAACCAAAAAAATAATGAATGTTTATTTTGCATTATACTTACTTATCATGTTTTAAATGTCTATTTGTCATTGTCTTGTGGTTATCTGTATATCAATCTACAGTAGAAATATGTACATTGTATATTAAAAATCATGCATCCATTGTTTTGTCTCTGAAATAGGAGTACAAGATGTTGTTCATCTTGAGTGTATTACATCGTTGGTTTGGAATTCCTTTTCACGTCTTGTTCATAACACGCTTCCACTTCCAGACCTGAAAATATAAAGTTATAAATAAACACAGTATCTATATGAGGCCATAACCTCACTGATACTCCATGTACAAACAAAAACAAAAGTTGGGTTTTTTTCAAACGAGACAGTTTTGTTTCAATTTTTAAACGTTGAATATCATTTTCAATAGGTTCATAGAGTAGAAATATTCAACTTCATAAAATCTCGTACTCAATTTCATCAGACATCGCATGTATTGATGGCGTCACGTTATTGTCTAGCGCGTGTGGTCATACACCCACCTATGTAAGATAGAGTTATAGTTTTCCTAGCAACCAAGGGATATCCTTGTGAAGTATGGGAGAAATCCCTGTCCATTTGACAGACCCATGTAAGATTCTATTAGTCTTCTTATAATCTAATGTAGAAAGTATATATTAACCTTACTGTGAATAGTGTAGAGGTGTTTGGTTACCATCCTCTCCAATCAGCTAATCATGCCTTTTCTTCCCACTCTATATACCTCGGAATTTAAAATCAAGGATCAAAAAGGCGTTACTCAAAAGTCAGAGGTCAGAAGTTAGAAGTCAGAAGTCAAAAGTCAGAAGTCAATATGTCCCCTCACGCATTCCGTATTAATGATTTGTTCGTCATTGCACGGTTTAGTGATCTGAAAGATAAAGAGTAATTAAAGCTAAAACATTTGAAAGATTAACGCTCCCGTGGTAATCAAATAAATAGGTAATTATGTGTCTCTACGTTAATCAGTATTCTGTTTGTTTTATGTACAGTTTCAGAGGTTTTAGCCGTCTGATTAAATGTGTTTTAACGCGCCAGGTTAAAGTACAACGTCATGTGGATGGTTTATATTAGGGCTCGTGTACTCATTGGCAATTCAAGGGGGACAACAGTCAACTATATCTCCTAGGTATGGCCTATATATTGTCTATAGCACGTTAATTAATTAAACAAACAAACAAACAAAGCATGTGACTAGAACATGTGTCCTCAGCTCGCGTATAAATCGGAACAACAACGTTAAGCTCCATCAATCAATCAACTAAAGCTATAACATGTGGGGCTAGATCATTTGTTGAAAGAGCAATACTTATTATCACCACTATACTTGACGGATATAATGAACAGAACTGAAATAATTATTTCCCAGATTATAAATTACAAATATGATATATCATAATTTTGTTTTGAAAATCTAATTACAACAAAAAGAAGTAAATAATAAGTTTACTGTGGAATAATTGTGATAAGAAACCAATATTAAGATTATTTATACAACAAATCGCTATTTAAATATAATGTTATGGTGATATAAAACAAAAACCTAGTAAGCGTATTCTTCGCGGTAAATGATAAGAATACACTCAGAGTTTTGTCTTATATATAATCCATAACATAAAAATTATTATATTCAACCAAATCCTTGTAATTTAAACTTTTTACCACTTTTATTAATGAACACTTTTTCTAGTACATTGTATAATGCAGCCGTATCAACCAAGCAAATGCGACGTTACAAACGGCGACGCCAGTTTTTACGTTATAGATTGATAAGCCAATGAAAATGCTTGTTACAAGTACGGTTACATTTTATAATTATATGCTAAATGTAGGTGACACGTAAAGATATGTTTTGTAAAGAATATATAAATTGCTAAGTCTACAGATATGGTTTATCATTTTGCCTGCGGGCAGGCGCGAAACCTAATTAGTGTGTTATCCTCTCGGGATATTGAAACATATATCACTGAATCTGTCACGAGAACTTTAGCTGAAGTGGAACATACAGTGTTCATGAAAACGGGACAGAGTTGGTTTTGATCAATACTTTTTCACCGTTCCAAAATCAAACTAATTAAACCTTGACAGCTACTGAAGGTAAAGCAGAAATTTCAATATTTGATTGGTATCAAGATCAAAAAGATATATGTGGAAAAAAATACATGGCCTGTAACTCATAAACTTTCATTTCAATGAATTTAATGGTGGCACCACCGAATCAAAGACACAATGCTTCACATGCCAACCGGACCATTATGCTGATTAGGGCGGTTGGTTGGACTTTAGGTCTTATCAGCAGATGTAGGATCATACTGTTTGGCTAGAACGAATAATCATACCCTACCTCCACTCCGTTTCCGACAGGATATGAATTCCACCCCATTGCCGATAGTGTTGCAAGCCAGGCTATTTCTCGGATAATATCGTTATGTGAATATATTGTTCTGAAAACTATGATCAATAGTAATTCACAAACCTTTCGATTATAATGTTTCATCAACTATTAGTGGTAAAATCCAAGGCAAACACAGCTCACGTGTAATTATGTTCAAATACGCCACCGTTTTTGACTTACCGGAAACAGTGACGAAATGAAATACTCAACAGGTAAAATATGTTATAAAGTTTTAGCTCTCCCCGCACCCAAAAAAGGTTTAAAAAACTAACTTAGAATAAACATAGTGAAATTGAACAAATGTAAGTATTATTTAGAATTTAGCGAAAGAGAATGTTTAAAAGTCGTGTTAATACTTTTTGACATAATATTTCTTTCATAGTCATTCCATATATATGGTATTAATTGCCATATTTGGTTCTCGAGACTTTCTAACGAGAAGCATCATGGTCGCGGCCAAGTGAGTCGTGGTGGAATGTGAGCCATTCAAAGGTGCTTAAAACATAATTTAGTCACGGAGGTGGGCAAATAAAAAATGATTTCATGTTAAAAATGTTTGATTTTGTTAAATTTAATTACAAAATTACATGACACACTTGAAATATAACATTTTCACCGCTGGATGTTTTGCAACACTACGGTCAATGGGACGGAATCGTTGCTCTGACAACGACCATCTGTCAGAAATCTTCCGTCCGTCGTTCAGAGCTCCGTCATCGCAGCTACTGATTTGGCTGGTTGGTAGGTCATATCAGCGGCTGTAGGGCCATTAAAGGAAGCCTCTCCTGTGTACGATATGTTTTGTTTGTTAAATTATGTCTGTTTTTGACAGGCTGCGGTATATTCGTATTGTGTCGTCTTAAATAGTGGAACTGTTGTCCTTTTTAAGGTGCTAACTGGACTGAAGTATGTCGCAAAGACGCCGAACAAATAATCCCATCCGGTCACATTATATTAACATATTTGGCAGGAGACATAATATTATAATTTCTTGACTTGACGAACGCGAATAGTGAGGTGATTTCAAAGACTACCAAAATTATTTAGCCTCTTAAGACCAAGCAATAGAAGACCAGTTATTTTGGACATGTGTTTACATATATATCCAATTAATGTTAGATGTTAGATAATAGATGCATTTTCTTATTCTTGTATTAGACTTTAATCATTTTGCTATTCAATTACTGAACCCGTTTAGCGTTCAACCTAAGGTGGTTTAGACGACTTTAAAGTGTCATGAGTCGGGGTGAAATGTCCTTGTGAACATTGGCAGCAGGCGGAAGACTAGTAAAGCATAATGCATACCTTGCAAACTCATCATGGATTTTTTGACTCTAGAAATATGCCGGTCTACGAGGTTCAAAGAATGTAACAATTTTAAAAGACTTGACAATAGACATGAAAATCCTGACATTTAATATACATGTATAATACCCGAATCCTACGCATTCTATGGAAGCCAGTAAATCATCTAATTAATGATATCCGGTCAATAGATAGACGTCTTTCTCTGCGAATTTTATAGTCCTTTCAAGTATATTAAGTCAGTGGGAAATATTCAACAGTAAAAAAAATCTATTGATGGGTGAATGAAATCATTATCAGATGAACAGACTTGAAAACACACTTAACATAGATACTGGCAAGTGTTAACGTCAACGTCTATTGAAAACCATTGGTTCTACAGTCTCAATACAACTTCCGTTTGAATGACGTCTTTTACCACTCACCAACATACAGTAGATTTTATAAATGTAACGAAAACAACATTATTCTTCTCAAAAACTAATTTCACAAATCTAATTATAACTAAAACTCGTGGCTAACGCCACTCGTTCAGCTCTGCCCACCATTCCATCTGAGATACCCTAACTGTAGTACAGGTGATCAGCATACTGTACACATCACTTATCATTGTACCATTAACATAATTGACCCCACAATGTCATTGTTTTTACGACGTAACATTAATTACAAAGTATATTATTAGCCTAAAAAAACTAATTTTCTCACCAAACGTTTTAGACAGAATTTTATACGGTTTATAGACTTCTTTGTCAAAATTAGAAAGATCATGGTCTCATCATGAAAAAAGATGGATCAAGTTGCAAAAAAAGCCAAGCAAAATGTAGCACAATACTGGATTAGAGTACTCTAAGTAATTGTTTTTTCCGTAGGTATACCAGTTTGACATCCCGCCAGTAAAAGGGTTCCATGATCATGTTTTAGATTAATCTTTGATATCTCGCCATGGAAACCTTTTACCGGTGGGATGTAATAGATACCGAATACTTGTATACCAACGGGAAAAAATATTACTTGGAGTACTCTAATCCAGTATTGTGCTAACTTTTGCTTGGCTTTTTTTTGCAACTTGATTCATTTTTTTCTCTTGTAAAGAAATAAAGTGTGACACGAATTGTTGAAAATAACCCCGTCTTCGAACGCCTGCAGTCGAAAAAGCAAAATCATAAATCCCCCAAAAACGGGAAACGAAGAAGACGTTTCTCGGCCGTAATCGATCTCTTGTCCAAGATCGATTATGAAAAAAAAACAATAATAAAAACAAGCCAATCATTTAACTATAGCGACGTCTGTATATTTGTCTTTTACTTGGCTCAAGACAGCGTTATGATCTCTGGGCCGTGTCTAGAACTGGTCACCTTACAAACAAGTTAGACAATGGCATACTTACGTAAAGAGTCCTTATCTGTATTGATAATGTCCGACTTTTGACTGCACATATAAAGGTTAACTAGGACTGGCAGACTGATACAGTTAATATGGAGCAGATCCGAAGCTTTCTAACGATAGTTGTGTGTTCTATCGTACACACCCATGCCGCTTCACGTCCACATATTGTTTTCATGGTGTCAGACGACCTGGGTAAGAGTATTTACCAGACTAACGTTAGTTTAGATATCAGATTTTCGTATATTATGATAAACGGTAAAGGATGTTTGTATGGATAATTGACTAAGTTAGTAGACTAAAGAATAAGAATTACATATAAATTATCATCCTGTGAGAACTAAATTGTTTTCTATCATCAATTGCATTTCTTACTTATAAATGTATGTATGGGAAAGAATATAAACCAGTTTTCAAAAATAGTGAGTACCTTATTAGTATGGGTTTATTGTTATTGTGGAGACTTTAGTGAGACATTATACTAGGACATACCTTATCTGATGTTTATAATCTTAGAACTGAATTAGATCAACAGGTCGGTCACACTAATCAGGGCACTGTCATTGGAACCACCATATGTATACGTGATATATAGCTCTAATATCATACTAATTGACATTGGAGTTAAATGATACCCTAAAGTTATACTCTAAAACCATACTCCATGGAGACATAAAATATTATATTTTCTGATTCTATTGGCATCAATTGAGCCATTTTCCTCGTGAACGACCTGTCAAATTAGGACAGTATGGCCAAAAATTTACGAACAAAGCCAATTATTTGTAAGTTGAGGGGGATAGATGTACACTTGTAAAGTAAACACCTGCGGGATAAAGACTTTAGGGTAAACACCTGAAGGGTAAACACCTGTAGGGTAAACACCTGTGTAGGGTAAATACCTGTGTGGAGTAAACACCTGTGTGGAGTAAACACCTGTGGGGTAAACACCTGTGTGGGATAAACACCTGTGGGTAAACACCTTTGGAGTAAACACCTTTGGAGTAAACACCTGTGTGGTAAACACCTTTGGAGTAAACACCTGTGGGGTAAACACCTTTGGAGTAAACACCTGTGGGGTAAACACCTGTGTGGGGTAAACACTTGAGGGGTAAACACCTTTGGGGTAAACACATGTGCGAAAAACGCCTGAGGGGTAAACATCTGTGCGATAAACTCATGTACGATAAACTCATGTGGGGTAAACACCTGTGTGGGGTAAAAGATTTCATCAGAAGGTAGTTTAATGCTTAATTACAGTGTTCTTCACGTACACGTGACAGTGCGTAAAACTATGTCTTTGTAGAAAAATTTGCGACTTTGGATGAATTCGCGAAATAAACGAAATAAAACATTTATTTTAACAACAATGAAAATGTGTTGTCGGTTAATTGCGTGTAATATATTACAACGCGTAGGTGAATTATATTATCATAGGCCAGACAAAGTCCATTTTTGTTACACGGCGTGACTGAGCAACTTCATCTGTTTTGTTTTAGGATGGAATGATGTGGGCTGGCACAACTCACACATTGGTAGCTACTATTTATCCAAATTTGCACACGAAGGCGTGACACTTAACAATTCGTATATGCAGCCAGTATGTTCACCGTAAGTAGAATAACATCCTGTGGGTATCACTGTTCTGATTACGTATTACCAGATTGATTTTACAGACATCCTCGGTGGTATACTTACAGTCAGTCAGTAATTTAACATTAACATTAGCTACTAGCATAAATAGCAGTAATAAAACAGCATAATCAGAGATTTAAAGGATATTACCTAAATATCTGGCATTACAGAGCAACATTTTTCACACGGCATCATAAGTAAACTTTCATTGGTTTATTATTGCTACACAACAACCCTCTTCACAGCGGGTTGTTTTATTTCCTAGAGTCGATAATTAATGAATAAATTGGACTCTTCAAATCCCCTGGCGGGACATCAATCAGGATAAAAAGAGTCGTCATTGTACTGAGGCGTGATACAAACACATCAATTCAATTATTTGTTTCTGAAAAGCTACATTTTTTAATCACGTTGTGATCATGTTTCAACTTTCTCGTTATAAGCACTCGTTTTCACGTGATTACTGTATGTTACAGATCAAGAGGAAGTTATCTCAGTGGATATTACCCATTTCATACTGGATTGCAGGTAATTATTGATCATTCATTTTATATGTCCGAACCGGATCCATTTTAATAAAACTTTGCAATAATATTACAGACCATATCTAGACTTGCGTGCATCCAGTTTTGTAGCCGAAAATTGTATTGCGTTGTAACCAGGTCACTATACATTGGTTTTTGTAGAAGAAAATAATCTCAGAAAACATACTCTTAATCTAGGGAGCAATTCTGTATTATTTAAAGAACATTCATTACTATTAATTGGGATTGTCATAATTACATGTTCTCATCAAGTACATGTCTAGAAACATACAATTAATCTTTAAATTAGAATTTAAACTCTTTCCTGAATTGATTGAATGTGCATCTTTGTTTTTCTCGTTTTGAAACATTTAAACAACTAAGATGAACAAAACTAACCGGCACATGTATTTCAGCATGGCATCGTCCAGGATAGTCAGCCAAAATATCTGCCTTCCAACTTCACACTCCTTCCGGAAAAGCTCAAGGAACTGGGATATGCAACTCATATGGTTGGAAAGTAAGAAATATTGTTAAAATGTTACCGCGAATCTGGATCTGGAAATTAAATTCTTGATTATGCGGCGCCAGTCACCGATAATCTTTATTATTATAGGACTGGTCGGAGAACATAACGAATTATAGAATAAGTACAACGAAACATTTCTACGATGATAAACTCGGTTAAAAACACATTGTTTTTAATTAGAGGTTTCTTTTCAGTAGTATCACAATTTGTATTTATCTACAACAAAGTAAGCAAGCTAATTTCATATTTTCCTAGTACATATATCAACATTAAAGTAGAATAATTCCTATCTTTAAACATAAAAATATAGCGACCATCTCCTCCGGCGCTTGACTCACTTGATACGTACATTATTAGGAACTTAATATTTCGCCACATATAATGTCAACTGATTCTCCTAATAATTGGTTATACTACAGATGGCATCTAGGATTCTGTAACTGGCAGTACACCCCAAACCACCGGGGGTTTGACAGCTTTATGGGGTACTACGGTGGTGCCGAGGATTACTATACCCACCAATCAGGTTTGAAAATATGATGTTCATAGTAATTTAGTAAGATAAATATGATGTTCATAGTAATTTAGTAAGAAAATTTGCATTAATTTGTACTAACAGACTACCTTACCAGCCTTTTTTACCGAGTCTGTTCCTGAAATTTTCGCTGAGTATGCCAATTTGGTTCTAATAAACTTGCTTATATCAAATAAATACGGGCTGTAAATCACAATAAACTTCGTTAACATCATTTGTTAGAATATACTCTCACTTCTGTCAGCTTTGACAGTCACTAAATCAAACACATCATCTGTATTCTCAGGAAGTCTATTTATGCTATGAAATCAGCTTATTCCAATTCTCACAGGGCGGGGGTACGACTTCCGGTTGAACGACGCTATTCACCACGCACCAGCTGGAGAATATTCCACAGTATGTAAGGCGCACGTGACTTTATCAAAGACGTAACTAAAAATAGATTTGGTGTTTTATTACATTTTGTTTATTTTTCTCTCGTTTTCTTGTAGTCTTTGATTGTTGAAATTGTTGAGACATTTAATCTTTTAAAAACTTCTGTTGAGAAAAGTGTTCTTTTGTCTTGGAAGTACCAATCCTGTGGATAGCGATAAAGACAATTTATATGGGCCACAAAAATTTCGGAGAATATTTTCATTTATCAATTTCAAACCTATTGAAACCTATTGTTCTTTCCCTTTCTTGTCTTATGTCCGTGTTGCTAGGTTGTTTTCTTGTCTTATGTCCGTGTTGCTAGGTGACGTATACAAACCGGGTGATAGACATCATACACCAACATGATCCTCAGACTCAGCCTCTGTTCCTGTATGTCGCCTACCAGAACGTACACTCGCCATTACAGGTAAGAGTTCGTTATAGTAATCGTCTTCAGCACACACTCTCTTTAGAACAGAATCAGTATTTCTAAAAATGTGGTTGTTACAGATAGATGGGGAGATGCCATCACATGTATGCCGACCTTCATCGTATGTTCATAGAGGCTTATGTTTAATGGTAGAATATGTGAATAGTCTTATCTTAATTGGCTCATCAATACAGACATCCAATGGATAGCTGAAAATACATACAAGAAATACCATTATTATCCCATAGGATAAACAATCAAAATATATATATGAAACATATTTTCCAAGTGACAAAGGCACCATCCTCGATACTCCAGGGGTTCCGATCACTTTCGATCTCTACACCCCTGGACTATCTCACAGTGAAATTGAAGGCAGCTCAGCGGAAAACATTTGACCAATCACGGGCTAGCAAATATTTCATTTGAAGACTACAGAGAGAGCGACGCCTAACATCAAAGCCACAGAGTCAACCACAGTGTACCGTTATACGGCTCTTTTGATGTACATCAAATGACTAATTAAGTTACCTGTTCTATTCTAGTTTTACTATGAGATAGTCCAGGGGTGTAGAGATCGTAAGTGATCGGAAGCCCTGGAGTATCGAGGATGCAAAGGCACGGGATGTACATATAAAACGCGTCTATGGAGAATATGAACAAACACCTCAAAAGAGTAGGTGCATTAAGGGCCAATTTGGGCCCCTACGTGTACTTTCTTATTGTACCTACCCCTTCATAACCTCATGTAGTTATCGTTTTACCCCTTTCAAACCATTTTCAAGAAAATGTATAAAAAACGAACATAATGATCTAACTGTATCGTCTTTTAATTCTTCTAGACACACTAGAAGTGGAAAATTATATTTGATTTCGAAAATATGGGAAGCTGAATTTGTAATGTTTGACATTGTTTGAATTTACATTTTCATTGTTTAAGGTTACATTTACATTGTTTAAATTTACATTTAAAATGCTATCTGCGGCTAAAATTGGTCATTATTGGACTTATTCCTTTTAATTATAACCTCATGCAATTGTCTTGTCCTTTTATTTTATAACTATAACAAGGAATTGCCTGTCAGTGTTCATAATAAACTAACTCGTTAACCCAGCCTGTGATTACTACAGCATTGACTTCAATCAATTCATTTTCAGAACATTTTGTTTTCCGTTTGAAGGTTCCTCAACATTACGAAGACTTACACTCACACATCCCGAACGCTGATCGCAGATCGTTTACAGGTATCCCGTGTTTAGCTATCTAGTTTTTTGTAGAAAGTCCGTTGTTGAAACTGCATTATTTATACTTCGAGAGATAAATTTACTGACATATTCTTGAAGGCGACTAAATAGGAAAATTTTACATTCTTTCTTCTTCCTCGGATCCATTTTGACACCGACCCACCTGTGGCATTGAGTTGTAAGGATGGGGTCTGTCACCTGGCGTTAGATATATATAATATCTGCTAAGTGTTTAATTTAAATGGATCAACGTATCAACAGATAATGGTATTTACGACGGCCTCTCCTTTTATGAAAGGAGTTGTATGAATAGTGAGTGCGTGTTTTGGGGTATGTTTGTGTTGTGTTTCCTTTCTTTGTAAAACCCCTGTTTAACTAAAGCATACTGTCAACTACACCGAAATGCACATCCTACTCGATCGCATTATACTGAAATCTGACAAGACAATCACGAAATTACATTTAGCCAGAGCTTTGAGCAGTGACAGAAACCAAAATCCCTACTAAGCCTTTCTTACAGGGGTGACCATGCAAAAATATAAAAAAAAATCGATGTTACAGGTGGACCGTGAGAAAGACGTGATATAGAAGAAAGTCTTAATTGTTAATTTGCAAAATAACGTCCTTCCAACAAAACCAGAAAGGAAATGGCAAAGAAAGGATAATGGTTTATAAAATGGTCAATTGAAATTCAGTATTACTCCACTGCATGCAAATAATAAATGACGTCGATAATGTAAGTTAGATTTTCTATCCGTGACCTAAACAGAAAATGATGTCGTTGTTGGACAGGAATGGTAAATGCAATGGACGATTCCTTTGGTAATATTACCACAGCCTTGAAGAATGGAGGGTATTGGGATAACTTGTTGATCATCTTTACCTCAGATGTAAGTACATTTTTATATAACTTTGTATGCGTCCTTTGCGTGATTTGGACAGATCTAGTGATTAAAATCAGCCGCCAATGCTGGTTGTGCGAGTTGTAAGCGTATTCATAATATGTTCGTTTTTCTATTGATTTTATAGTTCATTCAGAAGAAAAACATGAGCAATGTCTTCATGTATAACGAGTAGTGTTTTCTTTTTATATCTGGATCAGCATTGAATAGATCCTAAAGTTTTCATACCACCCTCGTCCTTATTTCTGGGTACAGATATTATTTCAAATTAGTGTCTAAGACATTTTACCACATCGAATCCATTTTAATTCCGCAAAAGTCATTTGTCTGCTACGATTGACCTTACCGCGATTAGAAATATTAACTTTGAGGACACTACATTATGGATACTATTATAGTACTTTTAGATAGTGAAAAAAATAACGGAATTTTCGGTATTGTGATCATTTATTAATTTTGACTGTTTTAGCCTTTTCCTTATTGTTTTCCTTATTCTTAAATTAAATTAAATTAAAACTAATTTAATTAATCATTAAAGTGGTATTGGTAATTAATTCGTTTTCTCGCTTAACTTATCAGGGAAGAGATAAAATAAATTTAAATAGTTTATTTACTTTTCATTTATCGTTCTTCATTCCACAATATTACTAATATATAAACAGGAATGTTTCTTGGTCATTTTACACTTGAAATACGCTTTGTATAAAAACTAAAAAAAAACTTATTTTTTAGTATTTTGATTTTGCAGCTTCATATTCTGTGGAAAAATCATTAGAAACTATTTATCAAATGATAAACTTAAAAGATGAAAGTGCTTTAGTGTGTTCTAACCTCAATCATGTACAAAACTCCAAACTTCTTATCTAATGTTTCAATGATGACGATGCCACAGCATCCCTGACCACATAACATTTGAAACAACCACATTAATAAATTGTAAGCGTCATTTGGTTAAGAATATTTCTGTATCTACAGAACGGAGGCTCGATAACTGAGGGTGGCAATAACTGGCCCCTAAGGGGTAATAAAGGTACACTATGGGAAGGCGGTACGCGGGTACCCGGATTTGTGTACAGCCCCTCCCTCCTGTCCAAGACGGGCTATACAAATTCAGAGTGAGTATAAATATATAATTTCATTAAGAATATTTTATTGTCATATGTTAAATACAATGGAATTTTGGAAACAGGCAATATGCCTTTACATGTCCTCCCCATACAAAGAGTGTTTTAGTTATGGTGACATAAAACATTAAGATATTAAATGTATGTAGCACTAACTACATGTATTAGATATGTTGCACTCTCGATGTTAGAAGATTTTAATTGTAAACCCTCACCTAGCATCGTTCTACAATGTTCTGTGACCTCTCTGGTACAATTAATACATTCTTTATAATTTGGAAATCGAGTCTTATGAATCATGACATAAGACTACGAATAGAGAAGTTAATATCAATAGTGCAGTTGATTAAATATCAAGGCCGTGGTTGATTAAGCAGTATTGGGCTACCATAAGAACATCCGTTGAGTGGATATTAATGTTTGCTTTATAAACATAACATCATGTCGTTATATTTGGAATTTAATTTCGATCAATCAACGTTTAAAGCAATGATAAATAAAATGCTACGATATTCTTATGATCAATTTTGCATTTGATCATGATTAACATCCTTTCCGTTTTTATTCTGAGACGGGGGATATTAATTTCGGTTTGTCCGTCTGTCTGTCTGTAACGATTGGTTTCCATGCACAAATTCTAAGCGATTTTTTGTAACTTGATCACATGTTTCAATGTGCCAAGAGCTCGGATTAGTTCGCTTGGCACTTTTATCGGATCCAATTTGGCGGAGTTTTGCCCTTTGATTTACGAAAAAGGCATTTTTGTTTGTTTCCGTTCAATAACTCGGACAAATATTACCGGATTTACTCGAAACTTGGTACTGTTTTAAATGTCTAAAGGCCTTGGTCAAGTTCGATCGCGACTTTGCTTGGACACTATTTGGATTAGTTATGGCCCTTTGATTAACAAAAAATGTTATTTTCGTATGTTTTCGTTCAATAACTTTCGCAAATATTACTGGATTTTCTTGAAGCTTGGAAACATGTTTAAATGTCTCGGAGCCTTCGCCAAGTTCGATAAGCACTTTCATTGGACAATATTTGGAGGACCTAATGGGCCTTCGATTAACGCAAGCGGGGGATATAAATTTCATGAATTTGATTGTTTGTCTAATTCTGGAATGAAAAAAATGATTAGCCAAACCTAAAATCCACATAACATTACGTAAAAGCATTTAAGCACGCCGGTTTTTATGTATAATATAGGTAAATGCATGAATTGTAAATTAAAAGTCTTAGAGGAGCTTCTGTTCAGTACGTCAGTAAACAAACAGTCGATGGTAAATGTGACTAACCGTTGATCGGTATTTGACCTAGATGGGTATGTCGGATATCACTATGACCTAAATTTGCATGGTAGATGTCATTTTGACCTAGATGTATATGACGAGTATCGATGTGATCCAGATTTGTATGACGAGTGTCGATATGGCGTGTGTCGATGTGATCAAGATTTCTATTGGTAGATGTCGTTGTGACCTAGATTTGCATGGCGGATGTGTCGGTGATGAAATAGAGAACCTTTACTCTTATTGAGGTTTTGGTTTTAGTATATTTGTTTTGGGCTCTGTACAAATCTAGATTTTGGATACTTTACACTGGTGTTATAAGCTGATATTGGTTTTTTTCACATTATCAATATACAAACTTTCACTGACTTCTAAAAACATGAAGTCACATTAAGCTCAGGAACAAATCTTGTAAAACAGGTGTTATGTTCGGTCATTGATCTGTTGATAAGTAATTATATAAGACTGCTGAAGAACACAACATACGACAAATATATTCAACAAATCTTAATAAAAATATATGCATTAAAATGAATTTATATTTTAGAATGATACATGCTGTTGATTGGTTTCCTACAATACTAGCGGCTGCTGGGGGCATCAGTGGTAATTAGCATGTTCATAACATTGACAAAAGAGGCTTTTGATTTAAAAATCTTTAGTCTTTATTAGAAACAAGTTGTCGTATAACAAAAACTGGGTTTTTCAGTCATGCAAACATTCATACAATCAGATGTGAAATATTGCTTTAGATTGTCGTGTGTATGGCAAAACGGTGAAATTCAGGTAAAATGATGCATTGCGTCAAAATAGCTATTTTTTTTATTCATAATAGCTCAAAATCAAGCACACACGCTTATAATTTTTTATTCTATTTTTTCACTTTGATGTGAACTTCTATTGCCAAAATAAATATTAGAACAAAAAGTTACTCATGGGAAAAAGTACTTATATACAGAGAGGTTTTGAAGCTTCACACAAACCAATTCTGTCATATCACTCGCCCTCACAAGGAAAAAAAAAGACTTTAAAAGTAAACAAACCAGCTCAACAGGTGGCCACTCCAGTATCCTCCAGCATCATTTAAACCTGCTATTTGAAATTCTTATTTCATACAAATGTAAGGAATTGCCACCGAAGCATATTTTTCAATTCAAAACGGTTATGTACAATACAGATATATCAATAGAGTAATTTTTCGCAATGTTTCCTCGTTTGATACATTATGTACGAGCGAATGAAATTTGGCATTAAATACTCTAATTTTCCGCAATGTTTCCTCGTCTGATAAATTATGTACGAGCGAATGAATTTCGGCATTAAATATTAAGTTTCTTTGTTACAGATAACCGCATGGACGGTGTTAGTCAGTGGAGCATGCTGCAGCATGGTACCCAGTCGGCGAGGACCGAATTTGTTTACAACATAGACGATATCAGCGGTCACGCCGCCATCAGGTAAACTTAAGCTTATTAATGACCTACATGTAAATTTTATCTTGAAACGGATTCAAACCCTTTCAAATTAATAGTCTTTATTATAACTAGAAAGAATCGGTCATATTCCATAGATTTCTGCATCAACATCAGCTAAATGTATTATCTCAAATAACCTTTACATGATTTCAAAGAATGCAAAAATATTATATCAGCTCTGCTAATAGACACCTCCCATTTTGCCCGACACGGACTTCCGAAATTCGGGGGTTGTCGCAAAAAAACAAATTCAACAAATTAGATTCATCTTACTTTTTCATGTTCATCCCATGTTTATCCGAACATATATGTATATAGAATAAAATAATGATTATAATTTAATTCCGATAACTCAATCAGGTACAAATTAGGCATAAATTGCCTTGAGGTTAATTACTTTTACAATAAAAGAATAGAGTTGTAGCGCATTAATATCTTATCCAATAATTCAGTTTGGCCAATAACTGTGCAGCTTTTAAAATTCCCCGCGAAAATGTTCTACGACCCGCGTTATGAAAATTAACATTTAATTTGTCTTAATTAGATTTTTCAATAGATGATGACGAATGTAGTATTTACGATGAGTTAATAACTTTTGCGATTCTACACAAGGATCGATCTCGTTTTACATTCCCCTTTTAAAAATTAAAAAGTAATGGGCTTTTACACCGAACAAATAAGATATATCAGAAATTGTTACCGGCCATGCACTGTCACTATTGATACACAGGCTTTCGACTCTGTATGTCGTCCGTATATCTATAGTCAAAAGCCTGTGTATCAAATGAAAAACGATATCGGTCTGGATATGCACTCAAGCTTGACACAGGGGTCGTCCTATAGTCAAAAGCCTGTGTATCAAATGAAAAACGATATCGGTCTGGATATGCACTCAAGCTTGACACAGGGGTCGTCCTTGAGTGGCATGTTCTTGATACAAGAACACTGTTCTCCGGGAATAATTTCGCCCGAACGCAAAGAACATGAAACGAGAACATTATTCATTGCTTCAATTTGACTTTCTTGTCTGTGGCCGTGAAGTGCGATTATAAGATTAAAAATACTGATGTAAATGTGAATTTATATATTTCTAAGTAACAACAGGTCGTAGCTGTGAAGTTTGTTTATTAACGAATATCCAAAGACTTCTTTGTAGTGACGTAACGTTACCGTACAAGTCACTTGTTTAGAAATGCGAGAAACTTTGGCTGGCACGAGTGTCACTTATATATTAGCAGAGACATAGATAATTTATATATTGACTGATCAGATTATTAAGTGAAATGTATTTAATTGAATCTGAAATATTATTTCAACAATTAACGTTCAATATTTCAAGGTGTGGGTTTTTTTCAGGATTGTTATATGTATATACAAAGTGGTGTCTCCGATTCGGTTTCATCTTCAATGTTAAGAATATCATCTATAAATTGATAAATTGCAAATGTTTCCAAGTTCCCTACTCTGGCATCGCCATATTTGTTCTTAGGTCATGTCCACGTTGTTTGGGCGAGAATTCATGAGAACATGTTCTCGCATACCCTCGGATAAGGAAAAAATTGTCGCCCAAAGACACCCCCAAAGTCAGCCTTCACGTGCATAGAGACAGGACAATGCTGTAGCAGACGACTATTTTAAGCTCAGAAACAAGCACATCATATCAAACATGTATAATAAACAAACTTAAACAATGAACACAAAATTTAAAGTAATCACACATTTAAAGTTATATAGAAGTTACAAGCAGTATAAAATTTATTACAAAATATCAAGAACGTACATGTATCTACGTCCTTGAAATATAAAACAAAGTGTACCAAATTATACCTGAAGTATGTTTTAAAGATACGAAACTTGATTGCACCCCCTGATTTCAAGCGGAGCCAATCAAATGTCCAGAAGTTGGGTAATGGATATGTTTAATTAATACCGCGTATATAAACTGAGTTTTGTTTTTAAAAAAAACTGTTCATGTATATTCTATTTTGTATCATTTACATTTGATTGGTTTTCAGTATAACCTGTCAAAAATGGCAAAATGGGAGATGTCTATTAAGAATCATTACAAAAATAAACATTTGGCATTCTACCGTTATAAACAAAAATAAGATTCTATCGGCTATCAGTGCAGTTCACACTTAACGCATATCCACGCAGCCTCGTTTTCAAAGAGTTATGCGAATTTATATTTAGAACTGTGCTAAATTTACACGGGGCTTCCCCATAATTCCAATGGTCAAAACTGGACACTGTAAGCAGAACTTGACCATCATTATGGTATACAAGGACTTTTGGAAGGTCAAAGAACGTATTTAGACTGGTTTCCTTTGCCCGACTATTCGCCGTGTTTTGACTACTGTGACATATTTCGTTTGTTATTGGAATTTCCTTTCTGCAGAAAGACGCACATATTGTAGTAGATTTACATTTGTATATTCGTTGTAAAAGTTGATTTATTATGTATTCGAATACATTTTGAGAATTCTAAGGCATCACTTTAATATCCGTGATGCTGTTACGATAGAAAATAACTAGTTTTTCAATTTGAAGCGTATCTTTCATCTATGGGTGTTGCCATATTGCATAAGCCCAAACGCGTTCCATTTGGCGGTGTCGTATCAATTCAGTATACCTGATACGAATTTACGAAAGGAACGCACACGTAACGGTGGTAACCTACCTCCATTTCAGAGTGGGTGATTACAAACTAGTAACCGGAAGTGGTGGAGCTAGAGACGGCTGGTATCCGGTGAATCATTGGCACCAACACCAGCATCACTCTAGTACAACGTCAGCATCATCAACACAATTATATAACCTAAGAGGTGATCTGATGTTCTATTGTCTCAAGTGACAACTTAAAGCCATACTGGCAGGCGACCAATTCTCGCCAAGTACCAATTCTCGCAATCGCCATGGTATTTTTATAGTTCAATGCTAATTTCCATGCATAATGATATCTACTGCTCGAAGACATTGCCATGTAAGTTTCCACAAATTCGTATGAAATCATACAAATACTCATGTATGGTATTGACTGGGTAACGTACTTAGCAAGAATTGGTCGCTAACCAGTATATGTATTGTATATAGAGTATGGTCTTCAATTAGCATATTGCTTGATTCGACTGAGCTGAACAACTAAAATTTGCAAGTGTTCAGTTTTCCAGTAAAATGTTTGAAGTTAGGCTTCACTCTCCCTGTAAACTCCAAAGGGTTTGTGATTGGTCATTGTCATTTTTTCTCCTAAATTGTCTTCAGAGGGGTGCATTCGGCAAACCTCGACCGATTCCGGTACCCTAGATGTAGGGTACCGGAATCGGCCGAGGTTTGCCGAATGTCCAAGGGTGGACCAATATAATGACAGTGAAAGTAACCCCTAAAGTATCGAGGATGATATTTAAATGATTTATATGCTAATAAGACGTTGAATAAAATCAACCAACTAAAACTCCCTATCTTTCACATTTTTTTTTTTTAATTATTTAGATGACCCTACCGAGCACCATGACATTTCCAGTCAGTACCCCGATATTGTCAGTAGCCTGCAGACTAAGTTGGCCAACTACAGGAAGAACCAGATGGTGCCACAGAATCCGGACTCAGTACAGCACGTCCTTCACAGCTATAATAACGTGTGGACGCCTGGGTGGTGCTGAAGGCGTTTAAACAATAAAATGCATAAAAAATCACGTTTAATAAAATGAACAAATATTTTTTCTTTTCTCATTTATGCCCTATGATACTCATTTGCTACCGACCTACACAGTATATGGTGTTTGCATTGAGGTTGCTAATAAATGTTCAAAGTCTGTTCCCAAAAATGTGTTCAAGGAAATAAAATGGTAAAGACTATTATGAACATGGTGCATTTAATTTATAAATAAAAATGACGGTCGTCATTTCAAATATCCAACAAAAAAAATGACGCTCATACACAAGAGAACTAAGATATAACAATTATTTTGTATATTTACATTTCGACAGGTTTATCATAACAATACTTTTGAGCCCCGTGAGATATTTATTATTTATTTAACGCTATACGCATGGCTGGAACAACCTTGGAACTAATTGAATAATGTAACAGCTGATTCAGATTTCGCGGGAAACTGTGTCAATTTCCGGAGCGCAGCAAAAGAGTTCTAATGACGTTGTTTTATTAGATTCCCGTCTCAACTACCTCCCTTGCGTACGCTTCACATAGTGAGCGGAGTACAGCCTGGTGGAGAGTAGAGAACTAAGGGAAGGGAAACAGTCTGTTGTTTTATCCGGTGTCTTTGTGATATTTCAAAAATTTGCACGTTCTATTTATATATATTAGAGTTGGATCTTTAGGAATGACTTAATTTTCACAATATGAAATTAGAACAGTAAACAGAACAAATCCTGGTCTCATTCACCATCAATGTATAAATAAGCGTCAAAAGTGACGTTCATTTAAGCATTGAATGTCTTTCAGTTGGCTTTCATAGCCAATATGAATGCCAACTGGACAGAGGCAAGTTCCATGAGACGCTTCATGTTTGATTTACCGCTATCCAGTTGGCATTCCTATTGGCTACAATGTATGAATGCCAACTGAAAGACGTTCAATGCTTATATCTACATTTGGCTACACTTTTATGTTGAAATACCAATGACTCGTTTTGCATCAATAGTGAATTAATCATTCGTTATCGTCGAAGATGGAACAGCCATTTCAAATTCAAATTCAAAATTCTTTTATTACTTAAGGCTTTACAGCCCACCAGTACAAAATATAACATTTTGGAACAGCCGTTTTCCATGATCACTGGCACGACAAATGTGACGTCACAATGATAATGACGTCATGATAAGCGATTGAAGTTCATAGTCTATATGACTTCCAGCTGCTCTTGATAAAGTTACATAGTGAGACTGAAGTGCAAGTGCAAATATACAAAAATGAACGTCAAATTCGTTGGTAACGTTATTTAAGGATTTTTAAAAATTTTGTTGAGGTTATTAGGGTATAATGATAATGGAGCATGTGTAATTATGTAACCGCGGCGAAGTAATATTTACACGAGCTCCATTATCATTATACCCTCATAACCTCAACAAAATCTATTCCTTATATTTACAGTTTTTCCTGTAAATGAATATCATTTGTTATCGCGACAGTTGCATATTTTTTGTCTTAAAATATCCATATTTTTTACTCTCCCGTCATCGTCAACGAATTCGATTGAACAGCTGATTGTGAATTGGAAACGAGTCATTCATATGTTCCCATCAAAAGTGAGGTCATGACCCCACGTTGCTACACCAGAGACTATTCCTGTAAAAATGGAATCTCTCCACGTGTTGTACTATCATTATACACTGATAATGATAATACTAGAAAGTATGGTTATTGAGTCCATGTCAGTGCAACTGTAAATAAAAGAGAATAATAGCGGAAATGACATAAGGTATATTGAAATTGTATCAAAATATTTTGATCTTTGAGAGCGTTGGCGTCCGTGATCTTTTCACAACTTGATAAACTAATTAGAAATACCCGTATGGCATCAACAACAATAGCGAAGCTCAAGGTGTCGTACGTTTTTTTTTTTTTTTTTTACATTTTTTGTCGTTTCAACTGACATTTTTTTCTGACAAATGACCTTGTTTATAAAATCAATGTACTAGCACTAGTCGTGTATTGGAAGCTCCGTAGAAATGGTCTATCATCTGGAACGCAAGATTGAATAAACTTAAACACGATTGAGTACCCAACTCAATTCAAAATCAATGAAAATACTGGCAAAGGCACCAGAAGGAGCACCAGAAAAACCCTTACTAAGGAAATATCAGTATATAAAGTCATGTTCCAAGTCCGATGACGTATTCCAGGATATCTGGAATATCGATTAATTTTGAGAATCACAGAATAGCGTCATACAAACGAAAGGATAAAGGTAGATACAGATGAAATAAACGAACTATAGTTTTAATATGAAGTAAAATCACCACCTCATGGGGAAATAGAAAGCTTTCAGATTAGGGAAATATCGATGAGTGAAAATGAAGCGGAAATAAACAGGCCCATTCTTTTTACTCTGGACTGTTTAGAAACAATGAAAATCATGTTTATGGAACATTCAGAATTTCAAAAACAACAGAAAACACTTTACAATAGTCTAGTGATACACATCTGGAATGACTTGCATGTAACACCACTGAAAGTACATAAAAATAACTAATTACAGTGTCTGATAGAAAACTGATTGATAGAGGTGATATGGACTTAAGTTTAAGAAAATTAAACAGTATATCAGCCTTGCCTAACCTTACTATATACATATGTATTTTTTTTTCTCATATATATTTTTATTCAATCATATGTAATATTACAAAATGTAGTTTTTTCCCCCGAGTCAAAGTCACGCTCGTTAAACAAAAGCAATACATAACCACTGAGGAGTTGATGAAATTATTTTTAGACAAGAACATGCATCTTATAATGTTAACACAACTGTGAGAACGTTTTGAGAACTTCTAGACAAAAAAATCTGTACAACACATGCAAGGGTCAGGGTTCGGCATTCAAGGCTATGTGTAATGGTGATACATTTGACTACAGTGGGCTTTTCTGACATATCACAGTTAACCATATAATCTTATTTCCATTAGAACTGGTTTGTATCCGAAATATGCGCAAGTTTCAATGTACTCTTAGATCGAATTGTCTGTTTAACACTATCTGATAAATAAGTTTGGCGTCAATGTAGCAATCGTGTATTTTTTTTTTTAAGAAACTGCATAGACGAATTTACCAATGTAACTGTGATACATAAGTTGTAAAGAAGAATTAAAACTAAAAAATGAGAAAAAAAAAACAGAAAAAAAAATTCTTCCCAAGCGGGGAATCGAACCCCGGCCGCCGCGGTGAGAGCGCGGAATCCTAACCACTAGACCACTTGGGAACTTACCTTTAAGGGTGTTTGCATTATATTTATTGCTATTGCAGATCTTACTTTGTTTTATATTTTTTATCTACTATTTCACAAATTCGAAATTAAACAAAAAATTAACATTTTGCCTAAATATAAAACTTTATCATATCAGGCCCTCTTTATCTAAACCAGAAACATACCTATTCAAACCATTCCAACAACCACGTGTCTTTCATCTTTGTCAGTGAAACGCTTGAAAAATATTAAATGACAACAAACGAGCCTCAACAAACTTATCGTGCAGCTGATCATCATGAAAGCGTTGCGGGTTTTAGAACTATACAGTGGCATCGGAGGAATGCACTGTGCTTTAACAGGTTTGGAATTCTTATATAAGTTTCCTGGTCTATCTCATAGTAAAACTGGATTGAAGCATCACAACACAACAGGTTATTTAGTCCTTTGATATAACGTCATTGAACCCAAATTGATACCAATACACGTAGATTTCTCTTATATGATATTTGTTGCATGGTGTGCTTCACTTTTTTTTCTGTTTTGTTTTCAAAAAGAGCATACAAACTTTGTTTTGATGTTTTGTTTTTCTTATTACAGTGCTTATTTTTATTGTTATGTAGAAGAACAGAGAAAATACACATTCCTGTCGAGTGCCCCGACCAGGAATCGAACCCGGGTCTCCGGTGTGGAAATCTACGGCTCTACCGACTAAGCCAAAGAAGCATGCTCCGTCAGCTGAGTGACAGAGACCATATTTAACACTATTTACAAGTCACACCGACCCGCTGCTTTTACACTACTCCCATGTTTTTCTTGAGATTTCCTAAATCTCAACCCGAGACTCTTTAACCACCTACCATGGGTTATTTAGTTGGGCACCAATGTAGAAGAACAGGGAAAATACACATTCCTGTCGAGTGCCCCGACCAGGAATCGAACCCGGGTCTCCGGTGTGGAAATCTACGGCTCTACCGACTGAGCCAAAGAAGCATGCTCCGTCAGCTGAGTGACAGAGACCGTATTTAACACTATTTACAAGTCACACCGACCCGCTCCTTTTACAGTTAGAATGATTTATATCACGTCTCAAAATTTCTAGTTTTGTCGCATGATGTGTACCCAAATTGATACCCGACAAGAAAAAATGTATAAAATTGAGAAAAATCAATTTATATAGATTTTTGTGATTTTACTTTATAAAGGGGACGAAGTTGCCTTTATTATAACAAGTTATACTGAATACAGTTATACATTTTACTGTAAAAATTGTACAAGTGTTTTCACAACAGTACCTGTGCTAATTTGGTACTCCGTAACACCACGTAATGACTTGTGTGATATTTCAATGATTTAAATTCAGTTTTCTGTGGCATTCACCTAAGCTTATATAGTTCCAATGTGGTGTATATGTCAAAAGACCACTATCAAATATTTTTAATTATTGTAAAAAATTTCAATGTAAAAAAAAAACTACATACATAATTATGAATCAATCAAGTTACAAAATACTTGAATTTAGTAACAGTTTTATTAAAAATTAAGATGGCAAAATAACGCTATACAAAGAGCAATTTTTGCTAAATAAAAAAATAATGTGTGGCAACTATATTTTATCTATTTCTGTTAAGTGTTGATATCTTAAATTTCATTATTTAAGAAAATTTTCTTTGAGAAGGCCTTACGCTTTGAAAAAAACACTATTATAGTACAAATAGTAATTGTCGCACGACCACATTTCTAGGGATTAACACGTTTCAGACAGAGTTATCAATTTCAAAGTTATCTTTCAGAGAAAATAACAGAAATAGTTACATAAAACGAAGCGTAATTATCAATAAATGATGCATCTTTAGTATCACCACTGAGAAATGAGGTAAATTTTAACAACACAAATGTTTTAGGTATTTTTTCAATTAGGGTATCAATTTGGGTACAGTATCAATTTGGGTACAATGACGTTACATCCAAAACGACGTCGGTAAAAAGCAATTTACTGCCCTAGCAATTAAATCCGATATTCGATTACGAATTTTAAAAACGAATTAATCAGAATTTTTTTGAAAGTGGTCCTAAATCTGTAGATTTGTGTCTTGAAATATTTGTTTTTAGCTCACCTGGCCCAAAGGGCCGGTGAGCTTATGTCATGGCGCGGCGTCCGTCGTCCGTCCGTCAACATTTCCTATAAATCGCTACTTGTCCTAGAGTTCTGCATGGATTGTAACCAGATTTGGCAACAAACATCCTTGGGGGAGGGGGAACAGAACTTGTATAAATTTTGGCTCTGACCACCCGGGGGCAGGAGGGGCGGGGCCCAATAGGGGAAATAGAGGTAAATCTTTAAATCGCTACTAGTCATAGAGTTATGTATGGATTGTAACCAAAATTAGCCACAAACATCCTTGGGAGAAGGGGAACAGAACTTGTATAAATTTTGGCTCTGATCCCCCAGGGGCAGGAGGGGCGGGGCCCAATAGGGGAAATAGAGGCAAATCCCTTAAATCGCTACTAGTCATAGAGTTCTGAATGGATTGTAACCAAATTTGGCCACAAACATCCTTGGGGGAAGGGGAACAGAACTTGTATAAATTTTAGCTCTGATCCCCCAGGGGCAGGAGGGGCGGGGCCCAATAGGGGAAATAGAGGTAAATCCTATAAATCGCTACTTGTTCTAGAATTCTGCATGGATTGTAACCAAATTTGGCCACAAACATCCTTGGGGGAAGGGGAACAGAACTTGTATAAATTTTGGCTCTGATCCCCCAGGGGCAGGAAGGGCGGGGCCCAATAGGGGAAATAGAGGCAAATCCCTTAAACCGCTACTAGTCATAGAGTTCTGCATGGATTGTAACCAAATTTGGCCACAAACATCCTTTGGGGAAGGGGAACAGAACTTGTATAAATTTTGGCTCTGATCCCCCAGGGGCAGGAGGGGCGGGGCCCAATAGGAGAAATAGAGGTAAATCCTTTAAATCGCTACTAGTCATAGAGTTCTGAATGGAATTAACCAAATTTGGCCACAAACATTCTTTGGGGAAGGGGAACAGGACTTGTATAAATTTTGGCTCTGACTCCCCCGGGGGCAGGACGGGTGGGGCCCAATAGGGGAAATAGAGGTAAATCCTATAAATCACTACTTGTCCTAGAGTTTTGCTTGGATTGTGACCAAATTTGGCCATAAACATCCTTGGGGGAAGGGGAACAGAAATTGTATAAATTTTGGCTCTGACCCCCTGGGGGCAGGAGGGGTGGGGCCCAATAGGGGATTTAGAGGTTAATATTAAAATTCCTTCAGAAAAGAAACCATGAACCTGTATTCAGAACATTACTTGGCATTACAAACCAGGTGAGCGATACAGGCCCTCTGGGCCTCTTGTTCATAATTCAATTGAAGAATTAATCAAGTTTTTATTATTCAGCAAAAGATATTCTCTTTAGTACATTAATGCAGTAATATGAATTTAAGGCAAAGCCTCAGAAGAGGAAAATTATTGTAAATATAGTTAGGATTAAAACCTCATGATCAGAATGAGATTAAAATGTTTAAACTTGCAATTGTACTACGAAAATTTATTCTTGAATAGAGTCTACAATTCTTCAACACTGTTGGTGTGTGTTGTGTCTAGCAAGATATTGACAATTTGACAGTCGTCATATACACGTCAGAAAGAAATATATTCAACTGTAATAGTTTCGATCTTGTTTCTCTCAAAGTTGGCAACATGCCATGCATAAAAATGGGCAGGAATTAAATATGTGTTGTAATCTTTGGCATCAAGATACATGATGTCACGGCTGATCTTCGTTAAAAGTCACACGGGTCAAAATGACTAAAGTCTACTAATAGGCTCAGAGAGCTGATGTTGGGCCTGTGACATAGGTATTGGGATGAAGGGGTATCATGTTTGTTCAAACGAATGACCTTGACCTTCACTCAAGGTCACATGGGTCAAAATTGCTAAAAATGTCTTGTGATCAGGCCAAAAGACCTGATAATGAGACCGTGACATGCTGGAATGAAGGGCTACCATGTTTCATTCAAGGTCACAGGGGTCAAAATGGCTAAAATTCTTAAAGAACTTGTAAATAACTAAGGGACCTAAATACCTGACATTGCGTCTAACATGCTGGGATGAAGGGATATCAAGTTCAAACAAATTGTTCAAACCAATGACCTAGTCTTTCATTCAAGTTCACAGCTGTCAAATAGAGCAGAAGCTTACAACTGCTGGAGATTTCCTAGTCTACAATCCTTGAATTATTAGCTGAAGAGAATGTGAACATTTTCAGCCTATTTGAAACTTTTTTGCCCTACGTATACGTACCGTTTACGTTGACTATGCTGTATGTCAGTAGTCAGATGACCTTTGAAGCTCATATAGGCCTGTAAATCTTTAATCTTTTAATCACTAATTTTGACATATTTTTTTTCAGAGAGCTGCCTTCCATTTGAGGTGATAATTGCCATAGATATCAATACTACAGCAAACAAGGCTTACAGACATGCATTTCCCGCCACCAAACTCTCAGAATGTGGAATCGAGGTACTTTGAATAAGCACTTTGACTAAAGGAACTTGGTTATATTTTTAGTATCTGTTCTTCCATCATCTCACAGTCTGTCATCCGGAATGATCTTGTCCTACTCTTACATGTACTTTCCAATATCTTTTGCGTAAGGCTATAAGGTCTTTTGTCTCAGGGATCTCTATGCATTCTTATATGTTCCACACTGAAACATCACACAGGTCTATCTAATAATTAGCAGGAAAAAACTTCAAAGGAATTCAATTCCATTTCAACAAATTTTATGACATATGGTGGTACAGTTAATATGATGACATATGGTGGTACAGTTAATATGATCAAATAACTGGCTAAGCCTAATATACACGTTCTCTTTAGTTCCTCAAATTGTCTTGTTCCTTGTGTATTGTGTCGTAGAGACATCAAATTGTCTTGTTCCTTGTGTATTGTGTCGTAGAGACATACTGATCATTTTGTGTTGTAGACACTGACAGTACAACAGTTAGATGAGTGGAACGTTGACATGATCGTTATGAGTCCACCTTGTCAACCATTTACACGTGTAGGTAAAAAACTGGATACAGAAGATCTGCGAAGCAAGTCCTTCCTCCACCTTCTACGTTTGCTGCCAAAGTAAGGCGACATTAATACTATAGAGAATGATTATTGATAAATAAAGAATATCAATGTAACAGAGGAGGATAAAAGGGAGCATCCAGGTCATGGTTCAAACCCAGGTCATGGTTCAAACCCAGGTCATGGTTCAAACCCAGGTCATGGTTAAACCCAGGTCATGGTTCAACCAGTCATGGTTCAAACCAGGTCATGGTTCAAACCAGGTCATGGTTCAAACCAGGTCATGGTTCAAACCCAGGTCATGGTTTCAAACCCTGGCATGGTTCAAACCCGTAGGTCATGGTTCAAACCCAGTCATGGTTCAAACCCAGGTCATGGTTAAACCCAGGTCATGGTTCAAACCAGGTCATGGTTAAACCAGGTCAGGTTAACCAGCATCAAACCCAGGTCATGGTTCAAACCCAGGTCATGGTTCAAACCCAGGTCATGGTTCAAACCCAGGTCATGGTTCAAACCCAGGTCATGGTTCAAACCCCCAGGTTCATGGTTAAACCCAGGTCATGGTTCAGGTTCAAACAGTCATGGTTAACCCAGGTCATGGTTCAAACCCCAGGTCATGGTTCAAACCCAGGTCATGGTTCAAACCCAGGTCATGGTTCAAACCCAGGTCATGGTTCAAACCCAGGTCATGGTTCAAACCCAGGTCATGGTTCAAACCCAGGTCATGGTTCAAACCCAGGTCATGGTTCAAACCCAGGTCATGGTTCAAACCCAGGTCATGGTTCAAACCCAGGTCATGGTTCAAACCCAGGTCACGGTTCAAACCCAGTTCACGGTTCAAACCCAGGTCACGGTTCAAACCCAGGTCATGGTTCAAACCCAGGTCAGGTTCAAACCAGCGGTTCAAACCCAGGTCATGGTTCAAACCCAGGTCATGGTTCAAACCCAGGTCATGTTTCAAACCCAGGTCATGGTTCAAATCCAGGTCACGGTTCAAACCCAGGTCATGGTTCAAACCCAGGTCATGGTTCAAATCCAGGTCATGGTTCAAACCCAGGTCACGGTTCAAACCCAGGCCCTATAAAATCTAGAAGGATACTCTATCATGTAAATAATAGATTGATTTCCTCATTGCCATTTATGTTTTGAGCTTCCAGCTATAGTGTTTGAATACTGGTATCTTCTCTATAAACTGAATGCATTTGAAAGATACATATATACATGTACATATATACCTGTGCCAATATATAAAAAGATTATGAAATGTATTGTATAAGTTGATTATTAGCTGAACACTTTGTTGTATCAATTGATTATCAAATGATAGCTTTTAAAAAGATTATAGGATGACATTTAAATTCCAAATTTATGTCTATATATATATATACACAAATGTATCAGAATAATATTGAACAACATGTAGACATAAGCATTAGCAAGTGTTTTACAAATGTATATACATAAATGAAATGAAAAAAACTCAAGACTTTTTTTATATATATACCTTCGCAAGGAACATTGATTTTTTAGTATATATATATATATATATACCATACTCGACTCAATAAGCGCCTAGGGTGTTTAACAATTTCAAAAGTACTAATAAGAGGAAATTATTGCAACTCTATACGGTTTTTGGTCTATATTTATGCCTTGGCAATTGAAATCAAGGCCTCAAAAATGGGGAGGGGCACTTATAGGGACATGGGCGCTTATTGGTTGGAATACGGTATATGTATATCCGTATCTATGTGCATGTTTCAAACATGAGAGAATAAGGGAGATTCTACATTGACTTTATACTTTTACCACCATATATGGGACAGTAACAAGGGAGACAACTCATCCATGGCTATAGATCTAGACTTTTAAGTAACATGTACTTGCTGTGATATTTCAGACTAACAAACTGCCCATCATATATACTGGTGGAGAATGTGAAAGGATTTGAGTTGTCACAGACAAGGGATTGCCTCGTACAAACTCTGCACAGTTGTAAATTTAACTTTCAGGTGAGACTGACACTAGTGGGAGTGAATTGTTATTCATGATAGCTAAGTGCATATGTGTCAAAAAGAGCAATATCAAAAGTCTCCTTTCTTTCCCCTCTCCTTCTTTCATCAATTCCTCCCATCTCAGTTTTTTCCTAAAGAAGCACCTATCATTTTGTTTCTTATTGTCAAACCTAGTTAGTTCAGAAATATATTTACAGTATATGTATTGTATGCTTTAAGATTGCAATATTTTGTTTTAGATATATGTAATAAATTGGAATAACATAAGGTTTAAACTGATATTAAAAGATCATTGCTTTGTCAACACATATAGAGGGTTTAGTAAGAGATGCTATTTCCTGCAATACAGAGAACATAATACAAAATAGATTTTAATCATCTGCTTCATTTGTTTTGTTTATTTAAGGAATGCTTGTTGACCCCACTGCAGTTTGGAATTCCTAACTCCAGACTTCGTTACTACCTAATTGCAAAGAGAGCTCCATTAAAGTTTTGTTTTAAAACTAGTGATAAGGTAAATGTTTTAAACAAACCTTATTTAAGGTAGCTACAATGTGGGAACATTTATCCTATTACTTCTGCACTGTAACTGACTGACTAAATATATATCTATATACCTAAGTATTTAAAGATTTTATTTGCTGTATGCACTGTAACTGGTTGACTATATATATCTATATACCTAAGTATTTAAAGATTTTATTTGCTGTATGCACTTTAATTGGCTGACTATATACCTAGATATTTAAAGATTTTATTGGCAAGTAACAGTTTCAAGTATAAAAAAGTCAAGGTTATCGATTGAAGTTCCAAATACAAAAAGGTTTATGTGTGTAGTCTTAGTTTTAACTTTACTGAACATATTTCTAAATAGAAACATCATCTGTTTTACTTTACGTCAGATTCTAGATACAGTACCGAACTTTGCAACAAGATGGCTGTCATACAAATTACATAAAAGACGTAGCAGCAAAGGAAACTTGTGTTCTACTGACACTGAACAGACTGCAGGTACTTCTACATCAACTTCTGTTAGTACGGATACATGTACAACACAGACCGTAGGAGCTACTTCATCAACCTCTGTTACCACGAACACCACACAGATGTTTGGAGCTATTTCCTTGTCAACTGTTGCCACAGAAACTGCAGTTACCCCTGAAATCACGCCATCTACTGATATCAGCATCGATAGTAACAACAGCATTGAAATGTGTTCACAAAACTGTTCAGAAAATCAAAGTAGACAATTTCCTGAGACAGAAACAAAACATTCAAATCTTTGTTCAAGTTTGTCTGAGGAGAGTGACAACGGAGATAAATACAAGGCACTTCTCAAGTATGGCCATAACATGAGACAGCTGGAGAGTGATGTCCGTAAACTCTCCGAGGACTGTGAAAGTCTCGGACAGTTTCTAGAACAACAAGAGTCAGATTATTTTGATGCATTTCGACTTACAGACAAAGAGTTAGGGCGGTTTATTGTGATGGATATTGTCCACCCCTGTCTCACCAAAACTGTCTGCTTTACCAAGAGGTCAGATCTGTTTTATTAACAAGTTACCGTAATCGACTCAATAAGCGCCCATGTCCCTATAAGCGCCCCTCCCCCTTTTTGAGGCCTCAATTTTAATTGCCCAGGCATAAATAAGGACCAAAACTAGATAAAACGGTATAGATTTGCAATAATTTTGACTTATTAGCACCTTTTCATTTTTATCAATTTTTTAAGCGCCCTGGAGGCTTATTGGGTCGAATACTGTACCTTAGATACATATGACTGTTTATTTCTGGTATGATTATTAATGTAATCAGTTAAAAGTAAACATATGTGAATAATCTTTTATTTTAGCCAAAAGCAATTTGAAATATTTACTGATATATTTCACAGTTTTACAGCAGCAGTAGTATTGATAGCTTTCTTTTTGATCGACACAGATATGGACACTTCATGGAGGGAGCTGGCTCTATCGTTCAGATGACAACAGACGTTGAGGTATGTAGTTCATACCCAGTAGGCTGAAGTCAGATTGAGCACTTCAAATCCTAAATACTCTCCAGGTCTTGTGAAAAATCTGTAAGTCATTGAGATTTTGGCTGTACTTGTGGTTTATCAGTGACGATGACATTTACAGGTGAAAATGGGCACAAAGGTTCCTCATATGAGACATTGACATCTAAGTTTTAAAGACGGATCATTTTATGTCATTTTTCAAAAGCATCTAAATACCTACATACAAAATTGAAATAAACATTAGTTCATTGTAATGAATGTATGAAAGAAAGTATTTTTATCATCTTTTTTCTCAGGCTGTGAAGAGAGCTAGCGAGTTTAAAGACCGGGCCCAGGAACTACAGAATCGTGACGAGTGGGGAGAAGTAGAGCTATCCATTATCAGGGATTTACAGCTGCGATACTTTACCCCTCGGGAGATTGCCAACCTCCTGTGCTTCCCTCAAAATTACAGTAAGTATAGTGCATGTAAGGTTGGTGCTCATTAACTGACACTGACATAAATTCAGCGTTTTGTTTAAAGTCAAAAATTGACATTATTCAAAACGGTAATGCAACTGTAAACATACATATCTTAGCGCTCGATCTTCACAGCAGAATTAAGAATTATTTTGATAATATATGATTTTGTCCACACAGCCATTATGGTGTTAGTACAAATTCAACATTGCACTAACTTGTACAACTTTAAACTTACCAGCTGGTATAGGTGGTATATGGCTTCAATTGTTTCCAAGAATTTGGCCATTTTTATGGGACTATTAATGGATACAACTCTGACTTCTGTGTAAACCCAAAACTTAACAGATATTTCGATAAAAGTTTTGTGATTCTAGTAAAAAGTAATCTGATAAACTAGCGATAGTACGAACATCTATCTGAAACAAGAGCACAGTGGATGCAGACTCTTAAATAATGACTTGAATTCATCTGATTTACTAAACTGGATGTTAGCACTCATACTATTTGGGTTGAGTAGTACAAATATTTGAAGGAGCTTGTACATGTGTACATGTTCATACAATTTTTAAGGGTATTTGACAGATATTCAATGGATATTTTACTTGTGTACTCATCTTAACTGAAGCACTAAATTTAGCATCCAGGTTCCTAAGAACAGCACCCTGAATCACTCAATACCCCTCTTTTATTCACAATAATATGATCAATATCCAATAATGCCACATGTAAATATAAATGGTTTTCTTTCAGGTTTTCCACAAGATTTGTCCAGAATCCAGGCCTACAGGTTGCTAGGCAACAGTTTGAATGTCCATGTGGTGTCGGTCCTGTTGAGGATGTTAGTTGAGGGGGACACCTGATAGGGACTGGTGAAATTGTAATGGATGTATATAGGATCTGTAAGCTATTACTGGATGAAACAGGTCTCTCATTAATGCTCGCATTCTATGACACTTCTCATTAAATGTGATCTTAGTTACTATAAACTGATGCATACCAGCATTTTAAATACAGCCTGAATTCTCAGCTACCACCAGTCTTCCTTGTGTCCATTACCATATACAGCATATATTTATTGGATGCAAAGATCAGTGGTTCTGAATATGCTATAAAAGTGCAATAAAATTGTTTGAAGTGATTTTTGATTGGTAATCTTGTTTTCTTTTGATTGGTAATCTTGTTTTCTTTCACAAACTAACAACTGGAATGTTTCTTTGACATTTGTAAAGGAAACCTATGGTCATAGTTACCTCCCTTATATATATTATGTCGAATCTAAGAAAATTTTATCAAGAGTACCATTATGATATACCACTCATATGCCTGCATACATATGTTACAAATCATAAAACCCATATGATGATTATTACTTTTGTTGAATAAAAGTGTTTCTGATCATTCTTTTTATTGGTAACACAAACAAGTTACATGTCCAGAATCGTATATTATTTCCTGGTCTAAGATTTGATAATCATGAAATGCTGAACATTGAGAAACCTACGTAGTGTACGTAACATGTATTCGGACGCAAACTACATACAACAGATGAAGATAATTAAAATAAGATATTTCTGTTTAGACACTCTAAAAGAAACAACACTAGATCTATCCATGTAAATATTTTATTCTTGGGTCTGTAAACATGCAATATGAAGATACACATGTTGGAATATGGTATATCACTTAAATTCGAGTATTAAATGCAATTTCTTCACTAATTAAATGAGCTGCGCTCTTAGAAGGCTTTGCCATAATTTATATTAAGATATACTTGTCAGCGAACTCTTGTGATAGAGGTGCCTTGGTAACGTTATTCTATGTAAATTATCCAATATATGTCAAGTATAATAAATATGACTATAGCTTTATTACACTCCTTGTTAGTAAGCTTAAGGCCAACATCAAGCACACTGGCATATATTTCTGGTCTATCCTTACCATGAACTTGGAGGTCTTTTCAAATACAGTCAAACAAAAATCATAACAGATAAGCCAAACATCATATTTTTATATCATTTCCTTTATTTATAAAAACGTCCAAGCTTGAATCCTATACCTAACTGGCTATGTGACACCACAAGGACAAACATACATGTCAATGATTTCTGTCATATGTAGGTATATTTCACAGCCCTGCTGTCCGCATGATATTATTTCAAACATCTGTTAGGATTTAACAAGATATTTTAGAGGCATAATTTGAAAATAATATAGATCCAGGAACTCGTTCTGGAACAATAGATTTCTTATGCACATTGTAATGATAAAATAAGGTATTAGCGTTATTTTCCTACCAGTAGGATATTTTTTTTGGTTTTAAAGTTTTCAATGGATACATATGAGAGAACCCTTGTCTACCAAAAATGTATGTGTAGTGATAAAAACATGTTACAGGTCTAGTTAGAAAACTGGGAACTGATTTTAATTCTAATCCACTTTCTGATGTTTTAGATAAGAAAGTACTAGTTCACATATGGTTCTATAAACAGAGACAAGTTCAGATATGTTGTTCTGAAACAATACCATGCGTGAACAGGAAGTTGTCATCAATGCTAGTCCTAAATAACACAATAAATGAGCACACACTGTGGAGAATGGTATTCTATATGTAAAAAGAAAGTAAAAAATCAACAACACAAAAAACACAATAAATGTGAGTATATTATAAACGCCCTCCTCTGCAGTGAGACTTGCACCAGTGAAGTGTCATATTCCAGTACCAAATTGAAGAAGGTCAATTTACATGTAGATAGATTTGAGATTTAATGGCCAAAATTTAAATAAAACTTAAAACTTAAGAAATTTGTTTTACCCACAAATCTTTTGACACAATAGTGTTGGTATTTTTCAGCATCTAATGAGTGCACTTGTATTAATAAGCTGAGATCAAGAATGGAAAGTTTAGGAAAATAAGTTTAATTTGGTACCAGTATTTTGATTACTCATATCTTGGATTATATACAAATTTATACACAAAGTTTATGTTGTTAAAATCACCACATCAACAAACAGCATAACAGGAAAAACAAACACATCTACTAAGTACCGCGTATAGTAGTGATGAGATAAATGCAGATTGTTAAATGATCATGATTCTACACACATAACAAAGTCCCTAACATCAGTCTCTAAAAATACAGCTCATTAAAAATAACGACGACATGTTGAGAATCATGTTTTAAATGTTACTATTTACACAACAAACTGACCCGATTTAACACTGACAACAGATCTAGACGTTCGTGTCTTACAGACTAGGAGAATAGCACTCAAAGTTGGTAAACAATAAATAAGATAATAGATCACCACTAAATGATATATAGCACTAGTTCAACAACACAGTGGTAATTGGAAGTGACGACAAAGATAGCACTAGTTTGTTCAAACAATACCACTGTTATGTAGCACTATAGTTTGTACAAAAAATACCATTGGTATTAAGCACTACTATGATTTGTACTTATATATTCATATTCTATACTACATTTGCACACTGATGTTTGATTATTATAATAAATGTGCCTGTAGCCTTGTTTATCAGATACTGAAACACGACAAATGCAGAGTTATTTCCCCTTGCACCATATTGTACCTCTATAGGGACTCGACCACACTTTAAAGTCCACAGATTCTTTAACAATTAGATAAATAAAACATTGTCTAATCATCAGCTTTAACAAAGAGTTCTGTTGTTACGGTGCTGTGGTTATTATCAATGTGCCAGTAAGTTTGAACATTCCCCCTAGCTGTAGTGAATTACCAGTTTCTGGGCCTTATTATCACCAATATATATATATCTACAACAAAATGCATAGCTTTTCTTATTAACAGTAACAATGATAGACACCTTTTTATGTACAAACGATATGTTTCCTGTGGAATCGATAACCGTGGTATACTGCACGGAACAGCTCTGGGCTACACTCTCCAGTGATTCTAAACATGTGAGAACACTAGCAGGATCTCGACTGAGAGATATGTCACTTGGCATTAAACATAACATAGAAATATAGATTTGTGCGTTAAATCATTAAAATGTTGATTTGGAGATCCCTCATTGTTATTTTTAGAGTTTAACTAACAAGTACATAATTATTTTTAGTCTGATATAAATTTTGTAACACATTATTAATGGTTGATCATAATTGTTTTAGGTGCACCTAATGCACTATTAAACAACATCATGGATTAATTAAAGGTCCAAATTTGCTTACAGTCGTCAAAATAAATATATCCAATAACATTTTTAGCTTAATACAGTGTATACATATATATATTTAGCTGCAGTAGTCCTTACACAAGACTTCTTATTCTCTTTGAATCTTATTTCTTAATATCTATGTAGAATTTCATCACGATTAGTATGTGAAATCAACAACAATCCTAATATGGTTAAAAACATTTTGGAAACCAGAACATCAGTATGTTTGTGATTATCTCCCTTTGAATATATATCATTGCCCTAACTTATGTAATACACTTGTATATCAGGAAGCAATATTTATGGAATCTGAGTTAATTGATACCATGGCAATGACTTTATTATTTATTCCTAGAAAAAGAAATAGTAACTCTATTATCTAAAAACAATAGTATGAAAAAAACGACCATGTTCTATCTGCAAAGATAAACCCATACATGATACCTTGTCTAGGAAAAATTCTATATTTTTCAAATTATAAATATTTACGAAATAAGTTATAAAATAGGTAAACACTGGTATGAAAAAGATAGTAGTAGCACTAATGGAATACACATAAATATTACAATCGTGTAATGTCAAAACAGTGTAAAGGTATAGCGAAGCAAAAAGATGACAAGTTTAGCAATCCATGAGTAAAGTTAAAGCTTTCAAAATAAACCCTTGAAATAAATATCAAACAATACAAAACAATGTATAACAACTTAAAAAAAACAAAACAATTATGTCCCATCTGTTGAGATTCTAAGAAATCTTATTAATAAACAAGAGTATATAGCACTGCCAATATCTAAAATGAGTTTTAATAAGGAAAAGCTTCAATTAAAAGGATTTTAACTGAAAAGAATACCCGTTAATGGTAACAAAACTAACAGAAACTCAACTGGATTTTAACATCGAAATATTGACTATGACTGAACACGGCTAAGACCTAGTTTGGGTGCATATCTGTTGACCTCGTCATAACAAAGGACGGGTAATTATAACAGAGATGAAAATAGAAAAATCAGAAAAAGGCTAAACTTTATGTTTTGGGGGAAAATTATAGGGAATTACATGTACCAAGAACTTATTTTCTGAAAGTCAAAAAGGCTGAAATCAGCCAATTGACTGAATATTTTCATCCCTGTTATAATTGCAATGAAAGCTAGTAATTATGTGCATTTTTAGTCAAAGTCCTGATAATCTAACGCTTTAATAGTTTGATCATGTCTACAGTCGCCTGTTAAAATTGGGATAAAACATTTTTTAAATGCCAAATTGTTACCCACCAGTATGTGTTCATCTGGATAAAATAACAATAAAAATTTGCTCAGAGAGGTTGATGTGCACACATTTTAAAGATAAGAGAGAACAAAATAGGTCACAAAGAGGAGACTCTAGCATTTTAGTTACAGAATGACATTTTTCAGATGAGGAAACTTCAAACAGACATATGAGTTAAAAAGTATTACAACAGTGTTTAAGATGGCGAACCGTTTTCATTTTTTCTTTCTTTTTTTCTTTTTTTTTTTCTTTCTTCATTTTTAAAATACAATTTACAGACACATTTGAAATGACTACATGTATTATAATGTAATGTAACAAAACAAAAAGAAAACTAGATGGAGATCACCTACATCGCTGAGATTCCTACACATGACTTAGTCCCAGGGGTATCCACTTTATATATAGTTACTGTAGTCCCTTGTCAGTAGTCAGCTTATGGTTTTCAAAATTAACAAATTTACAAAATATCTTTTTATGTGAATCAGCGAATTGACATTTACATTTTTCAATTCAACCCCAAATCCAGACTTTAAGAGTATAATAAATGATTCACATTTTCTGTTAGTCAAGAGAATATACCCTGAAAATACTAATTAAGAAATAAAGTTTTTTTTTAAGGCACCAAGACAATCCAAAACATTCTGACTACTGAGATTCCGCAGATAAACAGAAGACTTGTTGTCAACACAACAACAATAACAGTTAACAGTGAATTTGAGATTCACCGGTCCCTCAAACGAAAATCATATAGATGATTTGTAGATCATTCTTGATTCAAAATTGTTTTTGATTCAATGAAGATCATTCATGATTTATAAAGATCATTCTTGATTCAATGAAAATCGTTCATGATTCAATGAAGATCATTCTTGATTCAAAATTGTTTTTGACTCAATAAAAGATCGTTCATGATTCAATAAAGATCATTCTTGACTCAATAAAAGATCGTTCATGATTCAATAAAGATCATTCTTGATTCAATGAAAATCGTTCTCGATTCAAAGAAGTTCTTAATTCAATAAAGATTGTTCATGATTCAATAAAGATCATTCTTGATCTAATGAAGACCATCCTTGAAACACTGAAAAGTGAAGGTCATACACAGAGGTCAGTACAGAACACCAGTTGTGTAGAAGTAGGTCACAGCCGCTCTATCCTGACATGTTGACTCTGTCCTCACTACTGTTCTTTATGTCGTCGAGGTCTTCCATCCAGTTAGGTGGACTTGGCGTTTTACCATACTGGAAAAGCACGGAAAGGAGATTGTAGATCTTAATATTACTGTAAGTTTAGACAATTGTAGATCATAATATTGTGTGCGTTGCTGCTGGACTAATGAGGCAGGTGAGCTTATAACCAGAGAAGCCATGACTTCCTTATATTATGTAGATCAAGAAAATTGAAGAACTTTTGAATATGACTCGTATTATAACTGACCTGTATGTCTGTGAGTGTGTTGTAAAACCTCTGTGTGAGAGAGTTCTCATCACCAACTGGTAGATCTACCCACTCATCATTGTACAGAATCCTGGCAACAGGTGACACCACGGCCGCAGTTCCTGCCCCAAACAGCTCAATAACCTATCAAATATCAGTCAAAATTCTGGTCAAAATATCTAACTCCATAATTGATCAAAACACATCAAAATATCATAAAGTCATCTTACCAGTTAAAAAAACACAATAACCTATCAAATATCAGTCAAAATTCTGGTCAAAATATCTAACTCCATAATTGATCAAAACACATCAAAATATCATAAAGTCATCTTACCAGTTAAAAAAACACAATGCCCTAATAACAACTATTGAACTTTACGTTTTTCAGTCATATCATTGACAGTAAATGACTTGAGTTTGATATTTGGCAAAATCTACTCTTACTGTACAAATGTTATGTGTAAGATGCTTACCCTATTCTCTTGAAGAGCCTCGATCATTTCTTCCATTGTGTACACCTCTTCAGACACTTTGAACTCATTCTGTAACAGATACATTACAATTAATGAAAATTAAATTATTTTGATAAATATGACATCAGGATGAGGATTCTAGAGTTGTAAATTTTGTTTCTGCAACCAAAACTCATTACATTCCAGAATGCCACATCTAATTCGCTGATGTGGATTCAATATAAATTTTATTCATTTTACATCGATTGCGAAACAAGTTATACAACTTATATGAATCGTTTTCGATGGACCAGATGGAAGCATGTGAGGGGCCCGGGTCTTAGAGTGGGAAAAACCAGAGAGCCCCGAGAAAACCCAGTGATCGGGCAGTTGACCCCTGACTTTTTCACATGGGATCGAACCTCTGCCGTCTAGGTGAAAGGCGAGTGGCATGGCTTAACCACTACACCAGCCGATCACCTGGTAAAACAGTTTAAATGACAGCACGGAACTGGAGATAGCTTCATGATATTGGAACCAAGTACAACTAAAGTATAATAAAATGATGTTTTTCTTTAAAACACTAAGAGTGACAAAGCTGATATCTAAAATATTAAAACCAATACTTGACTTATTTCGATTACCAGTAATCAAGACTGTTTTTAATCACGTTTATTTGATCCTTGGTAAATAATTACCCATTCTTTGGCTAAGTGGAGAAGACTGCTCCGTGTGATCCCTGGCAGGACAATACCATTCAGTGGAGCTGTGATCAGCTCCTCCTCTACAAAATTATAGTACCATCATCAATGGCCATGTCTTTTATTCAAATATTTTTTCAAAGTAGTCAAAATAATAAGTGTTTTCTTCATTTTTCTAAATAAACAACTTTCAGTAAAACTGCTAGGTATTGAAATTGGAAGAAAGAATGAGTGAACGAGAATTCCATGAAAGTGAATATGTCACCTGCAACTTGAGATAGCTAGAGCATGGAGACAATTTTCCCATAGTAATATGTCCTTAAATTTGACCTTCAAGACCTGGATCACAATACATGTATATTTTATATAGAAAGCAATTTTCGTCCGGCAGATATACATTAAGTTTTGCTTGATCATCTAAGTAATTTTCAGTTATTTCTTGGAGGTATCTTTATTTTTCAATTTTAGTGTCAGTAACTTTGACCTTTGACTTTGGGATCTAAAAGGCATCTAAATTAAAGGTAAATTTCAGCCAATCTATTTTGTAAAGAATATGAACAAGAGAATTTCGAATTAAATTTCATTAAGATAACAAATAAAAGCATAGCAACCTGTATGTAAGTGGATGCCAACAGTCATTATCCACACTAGAATTATGTCAAAACCTGTCAGATGATCAGTACCAAACAAATGGACTATCTACATCAAATTTATCAAAAGGTTTATAGATAGTTATATGGACCAGTTAGTTACCTCCTTGTTTGTTGATCCAGTGTAAGAACAGATTCATTGTGCCGACCTCGGTCATCTCATGTTTATCTCCATACAGCCAGAGCACCTGCTGACAGCCACGCTCCTCTGCCAAATCCTGTACGGCAATCGTCGGGGCGTAATTACTGTCAATCAAATAATAAACAACAATAATGTATTACGGCAATCGTCGGTCAAAACTTTTCAAGTTTCAAAGTTTTTCTCTTTGTGTAACTTATGTGAAATAAAATGACTTATCAGTTCTTGAGTTAAGTTTGCTTGGAGAAATCGTGCCCAGGTTAAATTTATATGCAACTTATGTGTTTAAGTTTGGTAGTATAGATTTGAATGACTTGATTGGATATGGGACAGTCTTGACATGACCAGGTTACATGTATATACTACCGTCATTTATATGGTGTATGTTTATATATCTGTACTTTGCATGCAACCTTATCTATTGTTGGGAGCATTACAACTATTTCTTCAATATTAGTAACTGAAATCTCTCATTGGAATGAGGAAATACAACAACTGCAGGAACAACTATGTACAATGTACTTACGATCCCATCTTGAACATTCCACATCCGCCGGGCCAGGCCCGGGCATAGTTGGGGTCAGCCAGAAGATTGACTGGCTTTAGACCGGTGGGATAATATGGACCTACGGGGCCTGTAAGTACATAAAGCAGCGCATTTTTGGACCTGGCAACTCCAAGGCAGGGCTGCAAAATCAAGTTTATTGGAATCTCAACATTAACATTTCTTCTGTAAATAGGTTTTAGTTTGAGCTGTCATGAGGTGTTATATCTTGGTGACGTCCAACAACCAGCCAGCAAGTCTTCTTTCTTGTCTCCTCAAAAGGATCTCATATACACTAATGGTTAATGATATATAGAGAGCCATTTTTTTTTCAAATGGGCATGCAATTTAACCAATACTTTGATCTGACCAGTCTAGTTAACATATTATTGATGAATTGAAATACAGGTCAACTTGAATCTCAATTTAAAGAAAAAAAGTCACATCCTGGCAATTAATTAACTCAATGAAAACATACCATATTTAGATTAATTACCTTGACAAATTATAAGATACTGTAGATTAATCAAGTATGGCTATTTTTTATGGCTAGTGCGAGATATGAATAAGAAAAGCAGATGAGATAGATACATGGAATCCGATAACAACGATGGATGTGCTTACCTCAGTACCGATAAAAGTAGGTCGTAAGTAGAGTGCGTTGGCCACCTCTGTGGAGTGGGGAACCCATGCTTCCCCATGCTTCGTCGATAGATATTAATTTTTTCATGCACTGAACCAGCTCACGTCCGTCAAAGAGCTGAAGAAGAAAAATAGAAATATTTCCTGTATTTTAAAAAAAAAAAATTTTGTTCATAAACTGCTCAATCAAGCCAATGGCTTATGGTGTTGTTGCTTTCAACAGCTGAATAGAAAAGTTAAATTATACAAGGACAAAACCTCATCATTTTATTAAAGACAGAAATGGGCAAAAAAAATAAAAAACCTAAAAAACCCACAATATTTCTAAAATACAGAATTGAATTATTAATCAACTAAATAGAAAAAAAAGTTTTAAATACTTAAATTAAACTTAAAACAATTCAAATATATATCTACTCTGTAGTAACAAGCTAATTTTGATAAAATGTTCAAAATTGGAGGGTTGATGCAATTTACTAGACAGTTTCTGGAATGTATAATTCAAGGGGAATAACTCCAGCAGACCTCAGCAGACACATATATTGGTATGTCAGCACTTTTGGCAACAAAACTAGTCAATATAGTTCATGATCAACATTAAGGTGACCTGTTGGTATTTATTGTATGTCATGTAAACCTTGACTTGTCTCAGAGCTGTTTGTGAGAGTAGCACAGAACAGGGATATCATTGGTTATAGGGGTAGTTTTACAGAAAGCAGACAAATTATATATAACATTTGGCAGTAATGCTACAAACTCAAACACTAACTTGTTACATAATGGTAATGTACAGAAACACACGCCTCTGATTGTGTAATGTTAGCGATAGTGATAGACCATTTACTTCTATCCCTATTAAACATATGGCATTGTTCTGTTGTGTTCATTAAGTAACTGTCACAATAAACACACAAGTCATACAATTACCAAGGGTATAGTGTTTAACAAACACATACAATGTAATATAATTTACCAACTTGCTTGATTTTGTTTTCTTCTGTATTACAAAGTACTTTGTTGACCAGGAGCCAGTTTGGGCAGTGATCATGCAACCACATCAGATGCTGAGATGCAGTTGCAATTGGTGAAGAAATACATTTCTTTGTATCCCATTATAGATCAAAGTATTAAATTTAAAGAGCACATATTTAAAATAAATTTTTTACACAACATGTAGTCACCATTGTACCTCTTATGTATAAGTTATACAGGTAGTCTGTATGTGTTGACCTGAATTAGCTTTGGAAGGACTTTTTTTTCAATAATCCAATGTCTAAACTTTAAGGCAATGACAGAACCAGATCTTATGTGAAAAAGTCTGTGTAAAGCTATACACCTATGATAAAATAATTACTTGGTATGTGTAAAGCCTATCTCCATGTTGTAAACAGGCAGTGATCTTTATCCATGAATTATACATCCATAGCCAATCAGCGGATACACCTTTACACCCTTTTCTGTAGCTAATCAATGATCAAGATAGAGTTTAAGAATCTACAATGTTCTAGTATCTATGCACTGCTGCCAAAACAGACTTCAAGGAACTCTGGGAATATCATTATCTGGCCATCTCTGATATAATTTCATTGTCAATTTGCCAAATCATTGTTATGATAATTGTAAAGGAGCATTAAAAATTGCATACCAACTCCCAACATTTCTCTACAAAGATTTCTGAATTGTGATGAATTTCTGCATATGGCATCCCATCAATAAAGTACCTGTAATTCCCAGCTGGTGACATTTTCTGTACAGTACTAACGTAGGTTTAGTCACTCATGGTGTACATTGGCACAATAGCTATTTATTATTATACAGAAAACCCAGCTGTTTCCATGCCAAGCTGGGTTAGACTTTCAGTATAATGACAGAGAGACACTAAGTTGGTATATAAATGTATAGATATATATGTAGGCCAGTAGTAACTATATATATAGCTGTAAAGAGAAAGTTTATAGATACTATAAAGGAGCATCATTCTTTTATTAATTAACTACCCTGCCTGTTCCAATTCTAAAATAATCTTAAAACATTTGCTTATATTACACATGTACAAGGGTGGTTTTATATTTACTTATACAACTTGCAACTTCCTAAAACCGAACCTTCTCGAAAACCGATAACCTCCAGAATCCGAACATTGATGTCATGTACGGAATTAATTCCTCTTTATTAATAGTATATAAAACTTCCCAAAACTGATCCCGCCAAATTCCCAATAACGGACCGATATTGAGATCGGAATAGTCAAATGTAAGTAAAATACACTTCTGAAAACCGGCCTTATCTGAGGGAGACCGATAGCTAAGGTCTGATCAATCAACCATGAAATACCCGTACCTGTATCCATAGTTGTCGCATGTCATATGTCCTGGGGCATTTAACATGATAATTATACTGTAGATGGTGGTGTAATTATTTAGATTTTTAACGAAGGTCTACCACGTGCTCGCGGTTTGTTTACTGTGGGAAACAACATTATATTAAAGAGAAAGTTTTGTATTCAATTTTGAGAGTCTCACACGGGTATTTATTTACATATGTAGTTTTTTGATAACATAAATTATCTGTATGAAGAAGCAGAAGCCATGTATTGTTTTAGAAAATGACCAAGTTGTATAATGACTGGCATCGACTGATCATCATGTAATTCCACCATATTTAATTTAATTCTTGACATTACCGGAAGCGATTGGCAGTATGCAGGTTAGTGCAGAGGAGAACCACCGTATGGTAATTATGAAACCGGAACCCCCTGAAGCTAGAGTGAGAAATTCAGGATTTGAACAAAATAAGCTAAGTTTGCCGCTTTTATCAGCATTTTGAGATGTTTTTGGATACTGACGTTTGGTACACCTTTTTCCGAATATATCAGCCAAACAATGATATATAAATGGTTTTCGAAAAGTGTCGCAAAAAAACTTGCCAGATGTAAACATGCCACCACACCATGGGAGGTACCGACGTAAATCACCTGTCATTAGAACAGATGCTGGAAAAGAACTTTCCATCGCCCATAAATACATAACTACATTACTCTATTATGATACATAAGGGTAGATTTACAAGAAAAATACTTCACAGTCCCATCTATTTATGTTATGGGAGCAATTTAAAACCTTGGTGGTGTACGGCTCATAGCTGATATTTTATAAGTAAGGAGTGACTTGCTAAACCACACATATTGTTAAGGTTCTCTGGTTTGTTTTCACGTAACATAAGTAAGATCCTAAACCTTCCAGACTTAATCTAACATCTATAGTATAATCAGGCTGTTATACCGGGTGGTAACTTGTTATTTTTGGCATTTGCTGTAAAGCTAAGAAGTAATATCTTGGCTGTTGATAAATCCATTCATAATATCTAACTTTATCAATGAGTTTCATGTTCAAATGATTTAAATATTTTTTACATGTATAAAACAAACCAACTGGCTATATTATCTTAATTTATTACAATTTGATTATATTGTAATTTTTCAACAGCTTGTAATGCATACAAATGAATTTGTTCTTTTTCCATAAAAACATTATTTCATCTAATAAGTATGTATATATATGTATTTAATGTTAATTTGTGACACATTACACATGAATTATAAACTGATAAAATTAACACCTTATGATTTCAGTGACCATGCTGAATATAAATACCAGGATATGAATTATTGATGGTACAGAACTACACACATAAAGTGAAACACTTTAAAACATTTAACACTGAAAATGAAACCACTTGGATTTACTGTAGTCATTCAATGTCATTTCAATGGGACTGGTGTTCGGTTAACTTTCAGCACCAAGAGATTGGGTGATACTTGCAACATAAACATTTAAACGTAGGTATGGATTGGTATTAATCAAACCTATCAGTTCAAGTCTTATCGCGACTATTTCTACACATTCCCGATACAACTACAGCCCCTAGTACTGTGGTACTGTTGACAATCTTGAAATATATAAGGGGTAATTTTTTATCATATCAGGCGGTTGTTTTTGGTGGTTAAACCTAGCTGTGGTTCCACCTGATTTGGACTAAATTTCATTAGATAGCGTACAAATAGTATAGAAAAGTACCCCCTGAAATTGCTAATGCCTCGAGATTGGAATTTTCAGTCTAATATTTTTTTGTAAGCCATTTTATATTTAATTAAATCCTTTTCAACAATGTCATTCTGTTCCTCTCAATCTCAATTCAATTCCTTAAGGTTAAGGTCAGAAATATCCTAACCTTACCAATACCAGTAAAGCTATTTACATCAAAATGTACATGGTACATTGATATTGTTTACCTAAACTTAAGGGCCAGCATATATCATTACTGGTCCTTCATTTCTGGGTTGTGAGTAATCTTGGGAGGGCAAGCTGCCAGGTAATGACCAAGATATTTCTCTAAAATATTCCATCTAAATTCCCCAATCTTCCATGCATAAAAAAAAATAAACACCCTAGCCTAAATAAAATCAAAGTTTTAACATTTTCTATCCTAATTAGTTAATACTATGTTTCTTTTTTTTATTTTTAGTTGAAGTAATTACTTTTGAATCCTGGTTTTAAAAACAAATAATACATGATAATTTGCTGTAAAAAGCAAAACTATAAAGTTTAATTCCATTTCTTTATATAGAGAGGAAGTCAGTCTATAGCTATCTTAGTTATTCACAAGAATTTGTTCAAAAGATTTTAGCCTATTTGACAACTTTGACCTTGAGTGAAAGTCAAGGGCATTCTTTTAAACAAAATTTGTAGCCCTTCATCCCGGCATGTTATATTCTCAATATCTGGTCTCTAGGCCTCTTAGTTATTCTCAAGAAGTCGTTTAAAGATTTCTGCCTATTTGACCCCTATGACCTTGAATGACGGTCAAGGTCAATCATTTGAATAAACTTGGTAGCCATGCCTTCATCCCAGCATGCTGTAGGCCTAATTTGAGTATTGTGGGTATTTTCGGTTCTTGAAAAGATTTCATTTAAAGATTTTTGCCTTTTTGACAGGCCAAATATGAGTACCCTGGGCCTTTCAGTTATAAGGAAGAAGTCGTTAAAATGAACAAGGGGCCCAGAGGGCCTGTATCGCTCACCTGGTTTGTAATGCCAAGTAATGTTCTGAATACAAGTTCATTGTTTCTTTTCTGAAGGAATTTGAATATTTACATCTAATTCCCCTATTGGGCCCCACCCCTCCTGCCCCCAGGGGGTCAGAGCCAAAATTTATACAAGTTCTGTCCCCCTTCCCCCAAGGATATTTGTGGACAAATTTGGTCACAATCCATGCAAAATTCTAGGACAAGTAGCGATTTATAGGATTTACCTCTAATTCCCATATTGGGCCCCGCCCCTTCTGCACCTTCGGGGTCAGAGCCAAAATTTATACAAGTTCTGTTCCCCTTTTCCCAAGGATGTTTGTGACCAAATTTGGTTAAAATCCATGCTCCATGCAGAACTCTAGGACAAGTAGCAATTTATAGGATTTACCTCTAATTCCCCTATTGCGCCACCCCTCCTGCCCCCGGGGGGTCAGAGCCAAAATTTATACAAGTTCTGTTCCCCTTCCCCCAAGGATGTTTGTGGCCTAACTTGCTTATAATCCATGCAGAACTCTATGACTAGTAGCGATTTAAAGGAAATGTTGACGGACAGACAGACGGACGGACGGACGGACGGACGGACGGACGCCGCGCCATGACAATAAGCTCACCGGCCCTTTGGGCCAGGTGAGCTAAAAAGTTTACGCATAGCCAACAGTGTACAATGACAGATGGTGCATGGGTCAGAAGACCTAAAAATATGGGCTGATGAGGTCTGTAAATCCATTATGCCATTTTAATTATATTTGCCCCTATATTATGCATGAGCGAGACCTCCGCTGCAATTTCATTGGCTGACTGAAATGACAAGAGATCCCAGAGGGATCTTGGCGCCCACCAAAGAATGATCTATATCTGACAAAGGAAAGATGGATCTTTTCTCTACTTTTTAAACTTTTTTAAACATACTGCATATAAAATTTGAGACAGATCACTTCAGTACCTTTTGAGAAATAGCGGTAACAAACTTCAACTATCAAAATTTAAGATGACTCCTTGGTGGCCATCTTGTTGATCAATCGGTCCCAAATCACAATTCGCACAACTAGGGCCCTAGGGGAACCTACATGTGAAATTTGAGAAAGATCCATTCAATACTTTCTGAGAAATAGCGATAACAAACTTTGAATATAAAAATCCAAGATGGCTGCCTGGCAGCAATTTTGTTGACCGATCGGTCCCAAAATGCAATATGCACAACTAGGTCCCTAGGGGAACCTACATATGAAATTTGAGACAGATCCCTTCAGTACTATCTGAGAAATAGCCATTAAAAACTTTAACTATCAAAATCCAAGATTGCGGCCTGGCGGCCATCTTGTACACTGATTGGTCCAAAAATGCAATATGCAAAACAAGGGCCCTAGGGGAGCCTACATAGTAAATTTGAGAAAGATTCCTTCAGCACTTTTTGAGAAATAGGGATATCAAACCTTAACTATCAAAATCCAAGATGGCCGCCTGGCAGCCATCTTGTTTTTCCTATCAGCCTCAAAATCTGAAAGACACAAATAGGGTTTGGTTTGATTAGTTTAACGTCCCATTAACAGCCAGGGTCATATAAGGACGTGCCAGGTTTGTTGGTGGAGGAAAGCCGGAGTACCCGGAGAAAAACCACCGACCAGCGGTCAGTACCTGGCAACTGCCCCACATGGGATTCGAACTCGTGACCCAGAGGTGGAGGGCATGTGGTAATATGTCGGTACATCTTAACCACTCGGCCACCGCGGCCCCCACAAATTACCAAGGGTAACTTCCATGTGAAGTTTGAACAAAATTCCTGCAGTAGTTCTCAAGAAATATTGATAACAAACTTCAACTGCCAAAATCAAAGATGGCTGCCTGGCGGCCATCTTGTTTTTCCGATCAGCCTCAAAATCTGTATGGCACAAATAGGGACCAAGGTTACCCTCCATGTGAAGTTTGAACATAATCCCTTCAGTAGTTCTTAAGAAATATCGATAACAAACTTCAACTGCCAAAATCAATGATGGCTGCCTGGCGGCCATCTTGTTTTTCCGATCAGCTTAAAAATCTGTATGGCACAACTAGGGACCAAGGGTAACCTCCATGTGAAGTTTGAACAAAATCCCTTCAGTAGTTCTCAAGAAATATAGATAACAAACTTCAACTGCCAAAATCAAAGATGGCTGCCTGGCGGCCATCTTATTTTTCCGATCAGCCTCAAAATCTGTATGGCACAACTAGGGACAAAGGGTAACCTTCATGTGAAGTTTGAACAAAATCCCTTCAGTAGTTCTCAAGAAATATCGATAACAAACTTCAACTGCCAAAATCAAAGATGGCTGCCTGGCAGCCATCTTGTTTTTCCGATCAGCCTCAAAATCTGTATGGCACAAATATGGACCAAGGGGACCCTCCATGTGAAGTTTGAACAAAATCCCTGCAGCAGTTTTTAAGAAATAGTGATAACAAGCATTGTTTACGGACGACGGACCACGGACGACGGACCACGGACGCAGAGCGATTTGAATAGCCCACCATCTGATGATGGTGGGCTAAAAAGTTGTTACCGGGGTATGCTCCTTTCGGGACACTTCATTTTCCTTTTGCATAAACCACATACCCCAGACACTCAAAGAGAAAATCCAGAACTTGATTGGTCCATATTTTTGTAATAACAGGACTGTTATCGTCTTAGTAATGGCACTTTGTATATATGTTTAGGTTGATTTTAAATGGAAAATCATTGCTCTTTCTAACGGTAGTTACTGTTTTTGTGAAAGCTTGCTAAGAATGACATTTTTTAGCCACTAAAGCTTGGTGAGGTATACATTTTGTGTCGGGAAGCTTTCCACTCTATACGTATAGTACTATGTAGAGAATGATTTTTACTGATTTTTTATCTAGATAACTAAAATGTCTAAAAATGGTCTCAGGGCACTCTGGTGGGACTATAATTATAAACTGTAACTAATTCTCACATCGCTGTACATAGTGGGTGTACTCCTATAGTCAGCTACGTACCTATTATATAAGGATATATACCGTATTTTCCCTATTAAGAGCGCCTCCTCTAATAAGGGCGCCCCCATGTTTTTTGCTGAAAAAAATCAACTAATTTCATACAAGTTTTGTGCCAGATTGTGATGATTTGTCTTTGCAGACGCTAATAAAATACTGTTTCACATCAATCTGATGGTAAACAGATATCCGACCAGCTTGTATAAACACTAAATTTATTGCATTGGACATCTTTGCCAAGTGTTTACACATAGAAACAGCGAGAACGCCATGTTCAAAACAAAACGTGTCACTTGAATGCCCCACACACGTGTATGCGGACTAACTGGCAACAACATTTTAGCGATGTCTATACAGGTTTTATGAATACTTACTGTATCTATGATAACGGTTCCTAAATAACAGGAATGTTATCATTTCTAAGCATTTTATTGTGTGCTCTTGTCGGTATTTCCCATTTGCCACAAAACGAAAGTAGCAATCGAAAGCACCGTCCGCCATTTTGTGTACGCATGGTAAACAAACAGGCTAGCATGAAATGCCAAAATTCCATGAAACAGACAATTTAACCAATGTTAAATACTTCTGGTGCATACATTTCTTCATAATTATGTAATTTCAATACTTGCTTGATTTCAAAACGTAAGTTGGTTATAGTAAGTTTCAGAAAAATACGAAACTAAAAACAAGATGACTATAGCTGTTTCAGAAAAAAAACCATATAAAAAAGGTCTCAAATAACGGCGCCCCTCTCGGCCATTTACCCGCGCCCCGCGCCCTCATTAGGGAAAATACGGTATGTATAAGCTATGGTGATTTTCAGGGTAAAACTTAGGACACAATAAAGTTACATGATTCACAAGTGGTTAAACAACTGTATCAGGTACCAGGAAGATGTTATATAAACAAGCTTCTTTTTTAGACAATATTTCAAGCATATCATATCTAACACAGATGTAAACATATTCATGTTGCCAAGATTTTCTCTTTCCATTAAAATTCTGATATCATTTTATACACATGCTGAGTGTACATGTGAAATCAAGCCTTTAAAGATACTGACTTGATATAAAACCTTCAGTCAAGGTATTTATAGGTAAATCTAATGTGTTACTTCAGAGATAATAAAATGTATAAGCAAAAATAATTCTGTTTCCTTCTTCGGATTTTCCAAATATGAATGTTTATTACATAAGAAAAGTTAGGGTATAAAGTAGGTTATACTACATGTACTTCAGCTTTTAACTATCTTCCTATGGTCTATATATAGATGCCACAGCTTTTCACACATTCTCCAAAATGTGCACTATCACATGCACATCATGAGATGATTGTGTGCAAAGATCTGGAATCCATATTGACTATATAGATTCCATAGGAAGATAGTTTAATATTTATATTTACATTTTTAACTCATTTTGGTGGTACACTGTATTACCACTGTAACATTGTAACTGTACATTAATATTGTTTAAGCTAGACCAGGACAATCAATGATAAAAGATGGTACAGCCATTTTTATGGTGATCATTTGACTTCATCTTTAAACCTGTATATCAGAACTAATGTATGGAAAAGCTTAAAGGAACACATACCCTCTCACCAGACAAATTAAAGACTTACAGGAAGACACGCCATCTAACAGACAAAGTTAGGACTTACAGGAAGACATGCCATCTCACCAGACCAAGTTAAGACTTACAGGAAGACACGCCCTCTTACCAGACAAATTTAAAGTTAAGACTTACAAGAAGACACACCCTCTCACCAGACAAAGTTAAGACTTACAGAAAGAGACACACCTAGCTCTCACCAGACAAAGTTAAGATTTTTACAGGAAGACACGCTCTCTCACCAGACAAAGTTAAGACTTACAGGAAGACACGCTCTCTCACCAGACAAAGTTAAGACTTACAGGAAGACACGCTCTCTCACCAGACAAAGTTAAGACTTACAGAAAGAGACACGCTCTCTCACCAGACAAAGTTAAGACTTACAGGAAGACACGCTCTCTCACTAGACAAAGTTAAGACTTACAGAAAGTTATATCCTCTCATCAGACAAAGTTAGGACTTACGGGAAGACACACCCTCTCACAGACAAAGTTAAGACTTACAGGAAGAAATTAACACCTAGCTCTCACAAGACAAAGTTAAGATTTTTACAGGAAGACACCCCCTCTCATCAGACAAAGTTAGGAGTTACATGAAGACACGCCCTCTCACCAGATAAAGTAAAGACTTACAGGAAGACACGCCCTCTCAGCGGACATCACCATCCTTTCCATGTTCTCCATAGGTCTGAACAGACGTATCTTATTGTCATGGCCTCGGTAAGACTTCATACCCTCAAACAGCTGTCAACAGAAATCATACTTGTGATGAAGAAGATAAAAAGTGTGATAGCTTTACATGATAATCACATGATACATTGTGCTATTTAAAGGCAACATTATAAAGCTATCAATTTGATTATGAAGACATTTAATGAAATATGGTCACTAAGACCTAATTAAAAAGGAACACACACTTGTCTCACGTGCACCTATACAATTGTATTAATTGGGAATATTTAAGCTTCCTAAATAGACATTCTCTATAACAGACTCTGATTTATACTATAAAACCAGTCTCCCATCTGGTTGGGATGGGAAGGTGAAGGTGGGAGTGTTAAAGAACCTAAAAGGTGGGCCAAGTACAATGAGTTCAAACTCTTGTGCATGATTGTGACATCAAACCATTGTGTCAAAATATAGTGTGTCACAATCACCAGGTGGTGGTATAATCAATTGTTATTATACAATGTAGTACTTTACCAACACCATTTTGGTATCTTGAAACCAATATAATTCAAACACTGCTGACAAATAAGTGGATCAAAGTAGGAAGTAAACCATTAAAGATGCTCCACCGCTGACAAATGATATTTTTTCACTATCAAAAACAGTAGCAGACAATTTAGTATTTTTCTTCAGTTACAAAAGTTACTTACTTTAGACCATTACCAACATTGAAAAGTTTGAGCTTCTAATTTTACTTCAAGTTAAAAATATAAAAAATAATTAATTGCATCCCGAAAAAAATCCGTGCCACTATATCCTATATGGAATGAAGTACTGATTGCACATGCACCAAAGGTGAAGTAAATTATTTTATATTTTTTTTGTGTTAATTATACATAAATATACACGATTAAACACCAATTATTGTTCAAATGATGAATATCATTTATGCTCTGTCGGCGGTGGAGCATCTTTACATTTTTTGAAATATCCATGGTGACAAACTAAATCCCCTAATTAAAAAGGCCTCATTTCACTTGTCGAAACCCCCAGGTGCAGAGCCAAAATTTATACAATTCTGTCCCCCTTCCCCTTAATGTTTTTGGCCAAAATTTGAGACAATTATCAAAACTTTGACAATAGAAAATTTAAGGATAAAACCTCAGTTCCCCTTTGGGACTTAAGTTTGACTTTCGTGAAAGAAAAAACATGGGCCAAGTACAATGGTTCACCAAATGCATTTGTGGCAGTTTTGGTAAAAATTGACTGCAAGCTGAATGATTTGGTTTTTTTTCACAACTAAGATAGGGTCCCTACATATGAAATTTGAGGAAAGAATCCTTCCCTTGCCCCAAGGGGGTCAGAGCCGGGTAAAAATTTATACAATTTCTGTTCCCCCTCCCCCATGTTTGTATATGGAATATGAAGTACTGATTGCACATGCACCAAAGGTGAAGTAAATTATTTTATATTTTTTTTGTGTTAATTATACATAAATATACACGATTAAACACCAATTATTGTTCAAATGATGAATATCATTTATGCTCTGTCGGCGGTGGAGCATCTTTAAGTATACTCTTAAAGAATGTACTCTCACAACTTGGTGTCACAAGGTGATGTCATGTTGGTAGTAAAAAAAATCAGTCAGAGAAAAATGCAGTAAAAACTGCAATAGCTATAGCAACCTCTAGCTAGTGCCCGTTTCAAAAGTCTTCAAATAACTTCTCTGGGTTCCGAATGGTCATTTACATACTTGACCTCTGTGTAGACTACAAAGCCCTTTTTTATTTGTCATTTTAATGTTCTTTACAAATAATTTTAAATGTATGACCAGGCCCCGATTTCTCGAAACAAAAAAGCAGACTTAAGTCAAAACTTAAGTTTTTTTCCTTATGTAATTTATATGAAAATTTATGACTTAAGTCAGTTTTTGACTTAAGTTTGTTTCGAGAAATTGGGGCCAGGCATACATCATGGGCACCAAATGTGGCAGTTGCCAGGTATTGACTGCAAGCTGGTGGTTTTTCTCCGGGTACTGCGGCTTTCCCCACCTCCTAAACGTGTTACATCCTTAAATGACCACTGGCTATTTCTAGGGCATTTAACCAAACCAAACCAAAGCACCATTTATTTGTGTCATCTGTACAATGATCTGCCTGAGTAGTATTGACTGGACGTCCATACAACCCCCTAATGGGAATAGCCTAAAATAGTTCCACAGGAAAACACCATCATCCTGTCTGTATATATACTATGTTATGTATGAAAATCAATTTTGCGTTTCAGCATAAATTTGGTGTGTTCCTGTTCTATTGATTCCTCAAGATTAACTAACACTGCAGACAGCAGCATTACACACTAATTAACTTTCACAGCTAAATTACATCATAAAACTATTAGCTGTATACACAACAGACTTGAGGGTATATATATATATAGTCACCAAACTAACAAGATATCAGATCTGATGCATGTAACATACAGAGAAAGCTTTGTTAACACATCATACAGAGAAAGCTTTGTTAACACATCATACAGAGAAAGCTTTGTTAACACATCATACAGAGAAAACTTTGTTAACACATTATACAGAGAAAGCTTTGTTAACACATCATACAGAGAAAGCTTTGTTAACACATCATACAGAGAAAGCTTTGTTAACACATTATACAGAGAAAGCTTTGTTAACACATTATACAGAGAAAGCTTTGTTAACACATCATACAGAGAAAGCTTTGTTAACACATCATACAGAGAAAGCTTTGTTAACACATCATACAGAGAAAACTTTGTTAACACATCATACAGAGAAAGCTTTGTTAACACATTATACAGAGAAAGCTTTGTTAACACATTATACAGAGAAATACTTTGTTAACACATCATACAGAGAAAGCTTTGTTAACACATTATACAGAGAAAGCTTTGTTAACACATCATACAGAGAAAGCTTTGTTAACACATCATACAGAGAAAGCTTTGTTAACACATCATACAGAGAAAGCTTTGTTAACACATCATACAGAGAAAGCTTTGTTAACACATCATACAGAGAAAGCTTTGTTAACACATCATACAGAGAAAGCTTTGTTAACACATCATACAGAGAAAGCTTTGTTAACACATCATACAGAGAAAGCTTTGTTACACACATCATACAGAGAAAGCTTTGTTAACACATCATACAGAGAAAGCTTTGTTAACACATCATACAGAGAAAGCTTTGTTAACACATTATACAGAGAAAGCTTTGTTATACAGAGAAAGCTTTGTTAACACATCATACAGAGAAAGCTTTGTTAACACATCATACAGAGAAAGCTTTGTTAACACATCATACAGAGAAAGCTTTGTTAACACATCATACAGAGAAAGCTTTGTTAACACATCATACAGAGAAAGCTTTGTTAACACATCATACAGAGAAAGCTTTGTTAACACATCATACAGAGAAAGCTTTGTTAACACATCATACAGAGAAAGCTTTGTTATACAGAGAAAGCTTTGTTAACACATTATACAGAGAAAGCTTTGTTAACACATCATACAGAGAAAGCTTTGTTAACACATCATACAGAGAAAGCTTTGTTAACACATCATACAGAGAAAGCTTTGTTAACACATTATACAGAGAAAGCTTTGTTAACACATTATACAGAGAAAGCTTTGTTATATAGAGAAAGCTTTGTTTACACATCATACAGAGAAAGCTTTGTTAACACATTATACAGAGAAAGCTTTGTTAACACATCATACAGAGAAAGCTTTGTTAACACATTATACAGAGAAAGCTTTGTTAACACAACATACAGAGAAAGCTTTGTTAACACATTATACAGAGAAAGCTTTGTTAACACATCATACAGAGAAAGCTTTGTTAACACATCATACAGAGAAAGCTTTGTTAACACATCATACAGAGAAAGCTTTGTTAACACATCATACAGAGAAAGCTTTGTTAACACATTATACAGAGAAAGCTTTGTTAACACATCATACAGAGAAAGCTTTGTTAACACATCATACAGAGAAAGCTTTGTTAACACATTATACAGAGAAAGCTTTGTTAACACATCATACAGAGAAAGCTTTGTTAACACAACATACAGAGAAAGCTTTGTTAACACATCATACAGAGAAAGCTTTGTTAACACATTATACAGAGAAAGCTTTGTTAACACATCATACAGAGAAAGCTTTGTTAACACATTATACAGAGAAAGCTTTGTTAACACATCATACAGAGAAAGCTTTGTTAACACAACATAGAGAGAAAACTTTGTTAACACATATTATACAGAGAAAGCTTCGTTAACACATCATACAGAGACAGTGTTCAATCTACGATTATTTTTCGTGGGTCCTTTTCAATGGTTTTTGTGAAAACAATGGGTCCCACAGTGTTATAGATACCTATCTCAAGAAATTTCATGGGTCCTTTTATAATTCTGTGAGTCCAGGACTCGGGATGCGCACGTAGATTTATCACTGCAGAGAAAGCTTCGTTAACACATTATACTATCCATTTAATAAATCCTATAATTCCTACTACACAGAATGGCTGTCCCTTTGTTCTCCAGATACCCTAATCCCTACACATCACTTCCTTATTGTCATATAATTAAATCAGACGACAAAGATTCCCTAATCCAACTGCTTTAACAGTGTTTAATCACACTTTTAAAATGCGCTTGTTGTCAATATAAATATGCAATTAAGCTGAAAAGTAAATATTAATGAAATCCTAATTTCATAGATTATTTCTAAAAGTTCCATTCATATACTCATTACAATCAATATCTGAAATAGATTGTGAAGCAATCTTTTGACCATGATGGTTGAACACCATCTTAATTCCTCTCTCTTACATGTCAACCTTCAATCCTAAACTAGAGAGCAAGCTTATCCTAGTCCTCAACTCCCTCATATTAAAATGGGGTAATTGCATAGTGGAAGACCTTGGCCGTTGGATGGATATAAGGTTCTTTACGGGGTAAATATGAGGTTTGCCACTCTAAACACTGTAACCCTGTATTTGGCACCTTACCTCTACAGCGTAGTGGAACACATTGGCCGCCATGAGGATATAAAGTTTTGTACGGGGTGGATATGTGGTTTGCCACTCTCAACCCCCTAACCCTTTATTTGGTCCCATACCTCTACAGCATAGTGGAACACATTGGCCGCCGTAAGGATATAAAGTTCTGTACGGGGTGGATATGAGGTTTGCCACTATCAACCCTCTAACCCTTTATTTGGTCCCATACCTCTACAGCGTAGTGGAACACCTTGGCCGTGGGATGGATACTAAGGTTCTGTACGGGGTGAATATGAGGTTTGCCACTATCAACCCTCTAACCCTGTATTTGGTCCCATACCTCTACAGCATAGTGGAACACCTTGGCCGCAGAGTGGATATGAGGTTCTGTACGGGGTGGATATGAGGTTCTGTACTGGGTGGAATGAGATTTACTCCTCTCAACCCTAGAAATCTAACCCTGTATTTGGTCCCTTACCTCTACAGCGTAGTGAAACACCTTAGCTGCGGGGTGGATACTGAGATTCTGCACCGGGTGGATATGAGGTTTGCCCCATCCTTTGTCATTATCCCATTCTACACTGAGCATGTGATCGCTGTGGTGCCGACCAAACACCAGTTTGTCTACGTCAGGTTTGGGATGTGGGTTGGTGGTGAGTGTGATCTGCAGGTCTTCATACTAAACACCGTGAAGAAAACAAAAAGAAATATAAATGATAAGATCAGTCATGAATTGTTCTATCTTAATTATTTAATGGCTTGTGACAGATCACTGGAAATTATTTGTCTGAGACACTCCACAGAAAATATTGCAAAATATGTGTAGGGCAAAAGTGGAAACTGCATGAGCCTGTAATATCACAGATAGTTATCTATATATATATATAATGCACATAATGTAACTTCTCATTTAAGGGGGACAAAATCCAATGTTACATAATGTGCATACCCGGTATATATCGGGGTGGCCGATTGGTCAAAATTTGCCAACATATATATATAACGTAAACAGGCCTTAAGTCTCTACCTCAAAGTCACAAGTTTGAATACCATGTGAAGTATTTGCCAGGTTAATACCTGACTGCAGGTTGCTTGTTTTTCTGCAGGTACTTCAGTTTCCCTTCACCTCCTAAACTTACCTGAGGGTACATATAATTAAATGCTCCAGGCTGTTAACAGGACGTTACACCAAACAAACCCAAAATTGATTTACATGTAATTAAATAGAATATATCTTTACGGATAATAAATTGTAGAATTACAGATCACCTCAGTGATCAATAATAAAATTTAAATGCCAATTACAATTCAATACCTACTTATACATATCTGTATAAAGTTGATATAAACCTATAGCTAGAGTTGTCTTACCTTGAATGACGGCCCAGATTTGAAGGAGCTAGTCTGCGAGGCAAGTCCTGGTCTGAAGACCTGAAGAATGTTACGGATACCAAGGCAGGGCTAAAAACAGAAAAAAATCACATTAAAACATGTTAAATATTTTCACAATGACTTAAAATCTAGATGACAGGATCATTACAGGGATAAACAGTCATAGATAATTAAAGATGCAAACTGCCATTGAGATTGTACAAAGTTTTACTATCATATAGCAATGCTAGTGTGAACTGATGATAGGAAATAAGCAATGCTAGTGGTGAACTGATGATAGGAAATAAGCAATGCTAGAGGTGAACTTATAATAGGAAATAAGCTATGCTAGTGGTGTACTAATGATAGGAATTGAGCAATGCTAGTGTGAACTGATGATAGGAAATAAGTAATGCTAGTGGTGTACTCACTGATGATAGGAAACAAGCAATGCTAGAGGTGAACTGATGATAGGAAATAAGCAATGCTAGTGGTGTACTGATGATAGGAAATAAGCAATGCTAGAGGTGAACTTATAATAGGAAATAAGCTATGCTAGTGGTGTACTGGTGATTGGAAAAAAGCAATGCTACTGGTGAACTGATGATAGGAAATAAGCAATGCTAGTGGTGAACTGATGATAGAAAATAAGCAATGCTAATGGGGAACTGATGATAGGAATTAAGCAATGCTAGTGGTGAACTGATGATAGGAAATAAGCAATGCTAGTGGTGAACTGATGATAGGAAATAAGCAATGCTAGTGGTGAACTGATGATAGGAAATAAGTGATGCTAGTGGTGTACTGATGATAGGAATTAAGCAATGCTAGTGGTGTACTGATGACAGGAATTAAGCAAGGCTAGTGGTGTGCTGATGATAGGAAATAAGCAATGCTAGAGGTGAACTGATGATAGGAAATAAGCAATGCTAGTGTGAACTGATGATAGGAAATAAGCAATGCTAGTGGTGAACTTATAATAGGAAATAAGCTATGCTAGTGGTGAACTGATGATAGGAATTAAGCAATGCTAGTGGTGTTCTGATGATAGGAAATAAGCAATGCTAGTGGTTAACTGATGATAGAAAATAAGCTATGCTAGTGGTGATCTGATGATAGGAAACACCAATTCATTGTCAGATTTGCTGCAAAGATTGGATATGTATGTAATATATTTCAGCGGTTGCTTGTTTATGGTTTAAAACCTCTTATATCCAATATACATTGTTACATAACTAGTAACTAGTAAAGACAGACTGGGGTATTTGTTAGGCACTATACTTACTGTAATAAGAAATTGTTTATTTTAATCATGCAATGATCCATCAATGTCAATAATCGATCCCATACATGACATATATGTATCTCATAAATTATAATATATATCGCTATTGTCTAATATAAGACTACATTATAAGTTTAGAATGGGAATAAACACCATGTAAATCTATCATATAATAATTGGAAAATCAATCTTCAGTTCATGCCCGGTAAAAAAACATCAAAACACCAGTTATAGGTAAAGACTATCATTCAGATATAGGTAAAGACTATCATTCAGATATATGTATGCAACTTCAGCACTATAGCAGCTGCACAAGAAACTACAGGTACAGTAAACAGGAATGTGGCCGGCTGGCATCTGATGGCAGGGCTAATGGACAGGACCTTTAATTTCTGCACTGAAAATGACCTATTCATGGACTTCAAAGATGGACTGACTGGGTGACCCGGCCTTCACCTTACAATCAGTCAGGCCACTCTAGATCAGGCTACCTAGACTTAATGACCTATGGTATTGACATTGACTCCTACAATGTGTAGAATGTATAAACACATTATGTTTGAATGATATAGCTAAAGAAGGCTCTGTATATATATATGTGATATCGATATCGAAACAGGTGCAGGTTTAGTCCTTTAATCTACATCAAAAGACTAATCATTTTTTCACAAAAAGAATAACATTTGCGAATTGATTCGTTTATTTTTATTTTGTCTCTTTTTAACAACCTACGTATAAAGTCAACCCCTGTTCATATATACCCGGTATGTACTATAAAGCAATAGCAAATACACCATGCATATGGAATTCGAACTAAACTGCATATACATATGGCAACTTGACCCCAAGTTATTAATAATTTTGATTTCGCAGCAGAATTATAATTTAGATCATATCCCCTTATATGTACAGTGGCCAATTTAAATTTGAACAAATTTGAGTGCAACCAAGAGTTGGAGGCAGCTGACCTGGTGTGCATGCAGGACTATTGATTGATAATACATGTACGTGTACATGCATATAAATTTGTTCTTTTTTGGGTCTTAATAAAGGGACAGATCACCTCCAAAATTTGAAAAATAATGTGACTGTATATATACCTATTGTCAATATTACTAACACAGACCTTGCATGTCGCTATATCAGGTCAGTGTATGCACTTCATACAGCTCATATTGTAATTGGTTGTTTGTATGATAATGCCTACAATTATATAACCTGTTGGCAAACTTGAGCAATCCTTACCAATTAAAACCATTGGATGAGCAGCAGTGCATTTTAATTATAATTATGATAATCGACTTTGATATAATTTGCTTATTCTTTGGCTTACTTAAAATTTCAAAAGACTTGTTTTTTTATTTATCAAGATAAAGTTTCAATACATGAACAGGAGACCATGGAAATAATTCAAGGCCTTTTGAATTTGTAACAAAATAAGTATTTAAGACCTTGCCAAGTCTACACATGATACATGTGCACCAGACACAAACACTTGTGTAAACATGAGAATATATTAACATGGCCTTACAAATTATAAATGCGCCTTATAACTTAAATTTTAACATAAATTACTTAAATTCTGTTTTGTATTTGATTTTGATGTTGCATGGATTCAGGATTCTTCATTTTGAAATAAAGTTGATATCATGTCATTTACCTAAATAGCTAATTTTTAAGAGCTAGCTAATTGTGATTCTTTGAGAAAGAAAGTAAAGCAAAAAAAAAATGTCTGTTAAGGGTTACCCAACCAACCCTAATTTTTTTTACCCCCGACCCTAATTTTTTCCCCACTATTCTACGAAAAAAATAAATAAAAATAAAGTCGAGATTTCAATCTCGGACTCCGGTTCCAGCCATCATTTTAGAGTGAAAAACACTAAAAAAAATAAATTCCTCCCAACCAACCGACCCTATTTTTTATTTGCAATGTAACTCTTACAGACATATTTTTTTTTCAGTCTTAACTGAAAAATTCTTAAATCATATAAGATTAACTTTGGAATAGATTCATAACAGCAAAAAGCTGAAGTGGAAAACAAAACTTTTTTTTTTGAAAGTGGATATTGGAAACAAGATATATTATTTAACACTGGATTGGGTATATATCTTTTTTACTGGTAACAGTTTTTATATGCACTGAAAAATATATGCATAAAATTTTCATATGGTGAACAATAAAGTAGAAAATATTACTTCTACAAGTTATTACCATTTTCGTTTTTTTTTATATCCATAACATAAATTAAAGTTCTAGAGTTACACTTAATTAAGCTAATTACCATACATACATATAAATGCTGATATGCTCGAGCACTACATGTATACCATATATATACAGTGTCACCTTAGACTATGTCACTGTGCTATATACACTATATATATTGGTCAATGATTACAGCTATATGTCACCTCCCGACACCTCGTAAATCAAACATTATTTTATATGAATATTCACTTTAAATACACAATAAATACACTTTAAATAGTTCTACAACTCTTTGTATGCATAATGTACCATTAACAAAGACATGAGCTTTGTTCTGAATTGATAAAAAAATATGGATGAACAAACAACGTTAAATTTTATGATCTGTGGAAATAAAGTATGATTTTATAGTTCTGACTGATATAATTAGGCAGTCGATCAGTACAGTAGGTACCATAAAACCTATTATACAAACACTAACACAAGTTGATTATACACAGGAGGAATACTAAACAGATTTAAAGCTTTTATAATAGGAACACTAATCATATGTGGGTCAGTCTGTGTCAACATTAAAGCTGATTTAAATTGTACATGTACACCTTATATGCAAGATCATGATCAGCTAAATAGCTCAATAATCTTGTAAAAAAAGGACTTCGCTTGGATATAAAAAATTACTATATTATGATCCATGCATTCATGTCAGCAGGGTTTGCTCTTGCAATTTGCATTAGGTTCCATAAATGAAGTAATTAAGTCTCAGAGTGAGATAAAAAGAGGTGACTTGATGGACTCTCAAAAATAAAGAACAAAGGGAGCTTTATATATAAATAATGCTTTCCACTTCTTAGAATTAGATATGGTAATTCTTCAAGAATCAATATAATTGATGAATGAAACTTGATCATGATGATTGACATCATTAACCAATTTGAGAACTATTATATAGGCGATCATCTTAATTTAAAGTTATACTGCAAATCACAATTGCAACTGATTATAACTACAAGGATTTAGCTTACATAGCTACTGTAACTTGGATCAAATGACAATTAATTGAAAGGCAATTATATAGGCAGATCAGCGGCAGTAACATACATATGAAATATGAGGAAAGATCCCTTCAGTACTTTTGTGAGAAAATAGCGAGATTTAATCTTTAACTAATCATCAAATCCAAGATTGGCTGCCTGGAGGCTTTGTTGACGATCGATCCAAAACGCACGTATGCATCAACTAGGGCCTAGGGGAAACTACATATGAATTAATTGCAGAAAGATCACTTCAGTACTTTCTGAGGAAAAGGATAACAAACTTTAAGTATTAAATCCAAGATGCTGCCTGGGGCCATCTTGTTTAAACGATGTCCCAAAATGCATATGACACATTCTAGGGCCCTCAGCACTGGGAATCCGACATATGAAATTTGCCCAGGAATGATCCCTTTAGTACTTTTCTGAGAAATAGCGATAAACAAACTTTTAAGTATTTAAATCCAAGATGGCGGCCTGGCGGCCATCTTGTAACCGATTGGTCAGAGCCAAAATGCAATATGTTAACAACTAGGGCCTAGGGGGAACCTACATATGAAATTTGAGAAAGATTTATCCCTTCAGTAACTTTCTGGAGAAATAGCGATAACAAACTTTAAAGTATTAAAAATCCAAGATGGCTGCCCAATGATTACAGCTATCTGTCACCTCCCGACACCTCGTAAATCAAACATTATTTTATATGAATATTCACTTTAAATACACAATAAATACACTTTAAATAGTTCTACAACTTTTTGAATGGCATAATGTACCATTAACAAAGACATGAGCTTTGTTCTGAATTGATAAAAAAATATGGATGAACAGACAACGTTAAATTTTATGATCTGTAGAAATAAAGTATGATTTTATAGTTCTGACTAGGCAGTCGATCAGTACAGTAGGTACCATAAAACCTATTATACAAACACTAACACAAGTTGATTATACACAGGAGGAATACTAAACAGATTTAAAGCTTTTATAATAGGAACACTAATCATATGTGGGTCAGTCTGTGTCAACATTAAAGCTGATTTAAATTGTACATACACCTTATATGCAAGATCATGATATCAGCTAAATAGCTCAATAATCTTGTAAAAAAAAAGACTTCGCTTGGATATAAAAAATTACTATATTATGATCCATGCATTCATGTCAGCAGGGTTTGCCCTTGCAATTTGCATTAGGTTCCATAAATGAAGTAATTAAGTCTCAGAGTGAGATAAAAAGAGGTGACTTGATGGACTCTCAAAAATAAAGAACAAAGGGAGCTTTATATATAAATAATGCTTTCCACTTCTTAGAATTAGATATGGTAATTCTTCAAGAATCAATATAATTGATGAATGAAACTTGATCATGATGATTGACATCATTAACCAATTTGAGAACTATTATATAGGCAATCATCTTAATTTAAAGTTATACTGCAAATCACAATTGCAACTGATTATAAATACAAGGATTTAGCTTACATAGCTACTGTAACTTGGATCAAATGACAATTAATTGAAAGGCAGATCAGCAACGCTGTGCAGGTGAATACAAACCTTACATAATGTTAAAGATGCTCCATCGCCGACAGAGCATAAATGATATTAATCATTTGAACAATAATTGGTGTTTGATCATGTATATATACGTTTAATTAACACAAAAAATAATATAAAATAATTTATTTCGCCTTTGGTGCATGCTCAATCAGTACTTCATTCCATATAAGATATAGTGACACGGAATTTTTACGGGATGCAATTAATTATTTTTCATATTTTTAACTTGAAGTAACTTCATAGCTCAAACTTTTCAATGGTGGTAATGGTATAAAGTAAGTAACTTTTGTAACTGAAGAAAAATACTAAATCGTCTGCTCCTGTTTTTGATAGTGAAACAATACCATTTGTCAGCGGTGGAGCATCTTTAAAGGAAGATTTATATATATATATAATTACAATGCCCTTATGATTTTTTTGGTATTCTTGATTTAATTTATTGGCCATCAAAGAATATATATTTAATATAAAGTTGGAGGTGTCAATTACAGGCAATAGTATGCATTTAGCATTCATATTAATTAATTAGAAATATGACATATATAAATAATCATTGAATGGATATAATTGAAATTAGGACTGAAAGAAGAACACAGCTAGACTTTGTGATCTAGCAGTAGCTTAAGTTCTTCAATTATTACTTTATCAGAAATGCAAGACGGATATAAAACAGCTGTCATCATTCCATCATTTGCATACAATTAGAATTCTAGCTAAGAGTTTGATTTCAAGGCACCATTACCGTATGTAATTATTGTCTGTCTGGGTATGGTATATATATGTACCTTTAAATTACATGTATCATAATTTTGTAGACAAATTTTGATTATCATTTAGAATTTACCAGTAATATAGTGCTATACATATATGCTATGTTTTATATGTAGTTTCCATTGTTATGATATATATGTCCTAGCTATCTTTCAATGTTTTTGCAGATACTGAATGTATATATTATATATATTAACTACATTATAACTATTTATCATTATACAAATTACATGTAAAAATCTCTATGTCATCCTGGTATAGGTTATAAATCCTGCAGCTGTAGATCAATGATAAAGATCAATATTATCAGCTGAAATATTATGTCAACATCACAGCAGTAGTAATATATATTAATTATTTTGCGTGATCATGATCGAGTTACTATAACAATATCTTTATGATTCGTATGCATTTTGAAATTTCACTCAAAGATCTAAACATGTACCTGCTGATCTTTCTATCATTGTTTTATTACAAAATCAGTAACATTTATAAACTGCTATATAAATATCCACAATATTGAAGTTAATCTGTATTATATAGTAGTAGCTACATTGTAGTTGTACATATACTTATCAGCTTAGAGAAATCCCAAGCTCCCCTGGCTATAGATCTACTAGATTCAATGATGATGCAATCACCATCAGGTCAAAAAATGATCAGAGGTCCCAAGTCTTACATCTGACGGATCATGTAATGGGTGCATGATGGCAAATAATGCAGATATATCTAGTTCCACTCAACCCAGGAATTCATAATTGTCAACTTTTTGAAATTCCTATAGGGGTAATTTCATGTGTTTAAACTATTAATCTCATGAAAGTCTACTTACATGTAGTAACCCCCTATGAAGAAAGTAAAGATTGATTTTTGCATATTTTGACCTGTTTTTTTTCTGATGGTATAGTCAGATCTTTGACATTTTGAAAATAACATAGTTTGGATTTGCTAAAATGGTCTTGAATAAGGGTTCAAAATCGGAAGTCTCCCTCCAAAATAGGGAGGGTTGGCAAGCATGCAGGAATTACATTTTGTAGTTGTCAAGACAAACTATACATAATGGCTGATGAATTAATTATAAACCAAGAATTAAAGGCCCATTACCTTTCCAAAACAAAAAATAAAAGTTTCCTAAAAAGAATAATGTCATAATTATAAGAAAAAATATATCGATGGCCTATGATATTGATGAGACAAGGACGTATATGAGAAGGATAAGTCACACTGTGTTTTGGGGGAGTACAAGGCAGGAGCTTTTGTGTTTGTGCAGTGACCGTGACGTTGGTCGACGGCTGATTTTCCTTTGATATCCGCCGGAGCAGCCTTTGATGTAGCTTGCGGGTGCGAGGGTTACCGTCTTACTTTCTGAAGCGGGCCGTCATTTTATGAGCTGTCATAATTTTTTAACGAAAATTTAAGACATATCCTCTAAATCTTCTGTCCTTAAATCAAGTTATAAACGTTGTGATATTTAATAAACTTTACATAGGTGTTTCGTTTGACTCGATAAGACAAGTATTTGTTGAGAAAAATGGTTTTTATTCCCGGTTCAAAGGCGTCCCGCGTGGTGTTTAGTAATGTAAAGAGACAGTCACGAATCCTTCTCACTTATAAATCCTTGGATGAGACTACAACTAGTGATCAGAATCAGTTTCATTTTCATTATCGATAATCGGAATGTCAAAATTGATTGATTATAATCGGTTTTCAAAATTTAGGAAATAATTGCTTTATTTATTGGAATTAAACACTAATCCGAGATTATTATCATTACTATGTTTATAAACTGGTGAGTGATAACTACTGTATTATTTATTTTTTTCAATCATTGGCCCATCACTAATTAAAACACAAAAGATTGTGATTATAGTGAATATAGTACGATGACAGGAAACAAAAGACAACCCGCATTGTGAAAATTAATTAACCATTATTATCTGTTAGGCCATGATCTCGATGCAATAAATAGGTAGCCTAGATACACGTTTTCATGTAGATCATGTGTAGGCTAGATGAACTTCATCTTGATGCAATATAATATATTATAAACAGTTAATTCTAAACAAAACCTTGGCCTAAATCACAACTTTAAAGTTTTTTAAGATCTACGTTTTTTTCTAAGAAACATGTTTTTTTGCTTTCTCTCTGCATAACAGCTACGAAGGTCATAGTAAGGGCTCCGATTGGTAGCAGTGGAAAAAAGATCGATTTCTAGTAAATGGTTAACAACATACAGAAATCAGCAAGTGAAATGATTTTCTTAGATGGTATCCTGCCATAAAAATGTTATTACAAATAGTTTGAAAATGAGATTTCAAAGTCAAATGGTAATTTATTCTAACCACTATTGTATGGAAAACAGATCTACATGAAGGTGTACATTGTGGAATAAAAGATGGTTTCACGATTTCTGCGTCAAAACTACAAACAAATATATACCTTAAAGCATAATTAGACGTTTAACATGTAAAGTATATAAACATCCACTCAAATTTCCACTGACATTCCACATAAACACGTTTGTTTACACATACCTTGCGAACGCATATCGCCATGTTTTCTGTTTGAGGAGAAGTTTGCCACGGTAGATAACTCTTGAAGAATTTTTTGGACTGGGATGACGCAAGATTTTATGAAACAGTTTCGCGTACAATATCGATGGGGTGTTGGGTTCAAACAGAATGACAAAATGGGCTAATTTGCCGAAAACAAAACACAAGAAATAAAGTTAAGAAGATATCAATGTCAATCTGGGTGCATTGTCATGATTCACGAATTTAGGTAGGCCCTAATATGCAATGTGTATCTACAGACATGGTAAAGGGGAGACAACCGCTACAAAATTTGCCAATAGTAGGCTACCAACTGCAATATTGACAACAAATGCATTCATTTGATTGTTCTTATACGAACATTGGATAGTTCTTTTACCATTCTTGTCGTTAAAACGTTTTACATTTATGGCAGTTGTTGATCTCTGGCAGCATGAAAATAAGATGTAATCATAAATAGCTGAGAGTTCAAAGTCCCCTCCCAAGATATGGCCTAAATAAATATAAGCACATCAACAATAACATGACATTTATAACTGCACCGACCTGCAAAAAGGATGCCCTTCTTGTCTCTGCAACACGTATCCATAAATCGATCCCATACAGATCCACATTTTCCAAGGTATCGGAATATTCTCAACATCCACAGGATAAACAACGCGGAGTTCAGCTCAGTTGATCTGATAAGGTGATGTGACCTATAAACTGTGCATGTGATGAGAGCGTGCTCTCTTTAAATATATACCCTACTTTCGTTTTCGTAATTTGACGTAAGCTTATGCAATATTATGCATCACGGAAGACACGGCGTTGCAATCGGCGCATGTCATCTTATCAAATAATTTCATAAAGAATGCGTACAATTTTATTTTTAGATATATATTTAGATATGTATATATAAGCACGTAGATATGCACGTGCACACTGGACCTGGGCATCTACTATTGGTTAGCCTGATTAGAGACTTCAATGACATTTAGAAAGTTTATAGATCACACAAATAGATTAAATTATTTACATTGGTGCATTGAATTAAAAGAAATACACGGTTTTCTTAACTGTATTTGAAAGCGAGAAAAAAAGAACTAAAATAAATTTCTTAGATTTACCTCCCCTTAAACACCGTATTGGATTGATGGAATACTATTGCTAGGCTACACATATCTGGAAGCTCCTAATGATCATGTAAACAATTACTATTTTCCTGTTGACACGGAAAACTAACAGAAGGTTATACTCTATAAACATATACAATGTAATAAGTCTTCATGTAGCAGACAAAATAACAAAATAGGATTTTTTTTTTAAATTTAGAAAAAATAACTTCGCAAATTGACATCGCCATACTGGATTTTTTAAAGGCTTTTGACACTCCAGTCTGTTATCCGAATTAAAATACCATGGTATCAACCCAGAAGTTGGAATTACTTTTTAACGCTACCCCATATTTACTTCACTGTTTAAAATAATTTGTTTCAATCTTAAAGTGGCTCGTTATAAATATTGTTTGTATAAGTTCAGCCAAAGAACATCACATGTTAAATGGCTTTTTATTTTAAAAAAAAACGGAGTGTAAAGAAAGATTGATAATTTTGTTGAGATCCAAACATTTTTAGTTCACCATAAAAATACACTTATCATCACCTTCTATACAGCTATAATTAATTTTTCTTTGTTTTCATACCAAATCTGGCTTTTTGATTGGCCAATATTTTTTTGCATACCACTATAATTAATTTTTCTTTGTTTTCATACCAAATCCGGCTTTCTGATTGGCCAATATTTTTTTGTTTGTATACCACTATGAAACAAAAATCCGAGAATGGCGCGAAACCCCGACGTTATCGTGACGACACAATAGAGACATTGACGTTGCGTATTGATTCGGAAAAAAGAATTCCTTGAAAAACCACTATAATGGTACATATAAACATACTTTATTCTATCAAATAGAGTATAAAATTAATTATAAGTATTGATGTCACTATTTTTTTAATTTTATCGGGTTATGAAAAAAAAAAATTGTTTGCAAACTTTTGTGAGAATCCGCTACGCGGATTCACACAGTTTGCAAACAATTTTTTTTTCATACCCCAATTAAATTAAAAAACAGTGACATACACTCCAGTCTGTTATCCGAATTAAAATACCATGGTATCAACCCAGAAGTTGGAATTACTTTTTAACGCTACCCCATATTTACTTCACTGTTTAAAATAATTTGTTTCAATCTTAAAGTGGCTCGTTATAAATATTGTTTGTATAAGTTCAGCCAAAGAACATCACATGTTAAATGGCTTTTTATTTAAAAAAAAACGGAGTGTAAAGAAAGATTGATAATTTTGTTGAGATCCAAACATTTTAAGTTCACCATAAAAATACACTTATCATCACCTTCTATACAGCTATAATTAATTTTTCTTTGTTTTCATACCAAATCTGGCTTTTTGATTGGCCAATATTTTTTTGCATACCACTATAATTAATTTTTCTTTGTTTTCATACCAAATCCGGCTTTCTGATTGGCCAATATTTTTTTTTTGCATACCACTATGAAACAAAAATCCGAGAATGGCGCGAAACCCCGACGTTATCGTGACGACACAATAGAGACATTGACGTTGCGTATTGATTCGGAAAAAAGAATTCCTTGAAAAACCACTATAATGGTACATATAAACATACTTTATTCTATCAAATAGAGTATAAAATTAATTATAAGTATTGATGTCACTATTTTTTAATTTTATCGGGTTATGAAAAAAAAAATTGTTTGCAAACTTTTGTGAGAATCCGCTACGCGGATTCACACAGTTTGCAAACAATTTTTTTTTCATACCCCAATTGAATTAAAAAACAGTGACATCAATGCTTAAATAGAAAAAAAAAAAAAAAAAAAAAAATCCGAGAATGGCGCGAAACGCCGAATGTTATCGTGACGTCACAACAGAGACATTGGCGTTGCGTATTGATTCGAAAAAAAAGAATTCCTTGAAAAACCACTATAATGTTACATTTAAACATACTTCATTTTATCAAATAGAGAATAAAATTAATTATAAGTACTGATGTCATTATTTTTTAAAGATGCTCCACCGCCAACAGAGCATAAATGACATTCATCATTTGAACAATAATTGGTGTTCAATCGTATATATGTATGTCTAATTAACACAAAAACTATAATAAAATAATTTAATTTGCCTTTGGTGCATGCGCAATCAGTATTTCATTCCATATAGGGTATAGTTACACGGAATTTTTTCGGGATGCAATAAATTATTTCTTTATATTTTTAACTTAAAGTAAAAGTAGAAGCTCAAACTTTTCAATGGTGGTAATGGTGTAAAATAAGCAACTTTTGTAACAGAAGAAAATGCTAAATCGTTTGCTCATGTTTTTGATAGTGAAAAAATACCATTTGTCAGCGATGGAGCATCTTTAAAGTGGATAGTCGGGCAAAGAAAACCAGTCTAAATGCGTTCATTGGCCTTCCAAAAGTTCTCACATATTAATACGACGGCCAAGTTCTGCTTACGTTTCCCAGTTCTGACCATTAAAGTAAAGGAAAGTTGAAATCATTGAAAGCGAGGCTGCGTGTAAATGTAACCACGGACATAGTCAGCCGGGAGGACGTTTTAGGATTCCTTTACTTTAAATTAATTTCTTCGCACGGAGACAGATTTTGGCGAGAGATTTTATTTTTCTATTTCATAAGAAATTATACTGGATACATTCACACCATTTTTACCGACTTTAGCCATCCTTGCCCGACTGTTCACTGGTTATGAAAAAAAATTGTTTGCAAACTTTTGTGAGAATCCGCATACCCCGATAAAATAAAAAAAATAGTGACATTAATGCTTAAAATTATCAAAAAGTATTAAATTACAAAATGTACCTAATTATATCACACGTTAGTTGACTGTCACTGTGCAAGATAGCAAAACGTCATTATAACATGTAATAATTGATTTATATTTGTTTTCATACTCAATCCGAATTTCTGATTGGCATATTCTTTCCCTTCATATACCATGAAGAAAAAATCCGAGAATGGCGCGAAAACCTGATGTTATCATGACGTCACAATAGAGAACTCGACTTCGTATTGTTTTAAGGACGTATGGAGAAACCAAAATGAGTGTACTCTAATACGCGCGATGGAGTCACTCATTGGTTTAGAAAAATCTTATAATTCAAATTTGGAAAATTAATGGAATTATAATTTTTTTGAAAACAGTAAGAAAATTTTGTGTACGTTAACGTATCAAGTAGTCTGAAAAAATAATTATAAGCATTGATGTAACTATTCATAACTTCATCGGGTTATGAAATGGATTTTGTTTGCAAACTTTTGTGAGAATCCGCTTCACACAGTTTGCAAACAAAATTTCTGCCCAACAATCCCAGCGTTTTGGACGTCAACGTCGGCAGTTTAGTGACACCAGTTTGTATATTTGTAAGTGATTTGGTTTCAGAGAAAGGTCTGCGTTTTTGAGCAGTGAAAGAATCGTCTGGATACCATTGGTGTCTCTCTCTTGACGAACTGGTGTGGATTCCTTATGCTGTTCGTTAGTGATGTACTTAACATCTTTAAATGTTTGAAGTCCCTCGTTAACACTAGCACATATGGGCATAGACAACAGCCATTGTAGACGCTGGACTTCTGACATTCCGTTTCCTCTCGTCATTCCTCCAGAGATTTTTACGCTTTGCATCAAGGTGTGCTCAATGACAAGGTCAGTTGAAATACATGCCCAATATCTTTTCACTCCTGCAAACAACGTGTAATCCTTTTTTGAATTGCGCTTGTACCTCCGGTCGTGTGTTATGGAGGGCATGCATTTGCTTCAGATACACGAATGCCGATTTAACATAAAATTATGACCCGACGCCGCAAGATAAGGAAGCATGTCATAGATAGCTTGAAGATGTCCAGAGTTCCCAGTTGCCTGTGCGTTCAGATTTGATGAAGTGTCGCAAAATATCAATCAAGGTCATATACTGCAACCACAGACGTGCCGTTGGATACTCTGAGAGTCTCCATTTTTCGGAAGAAATCGCCGATTTCACCCGGTCGAATTCCTGCATATGGGTGAGATTTGTTTCGGATATGGCAGCTGTGAACGGCAATGTGTCATTGGCTGTGCCAATGTCTTGGGTCTTGTCGAGGAGTTTATTATAGAGTTTGACTACTTCTTCAATGTCCTCGTGCACTTTGGGTTCGTTGGTATGGTCCCCGAGAACAGTTTGTTCGTCATCGGTCTCCGCAATGTCTAGCAAGGTTTGACCATCGGTCTGTTCATCATCTCTTTTAGCTGGTGTTTCACTGTTGGGTAAACACAAACCATATATACCTGTGAAGTCAGGATCATTTGAAGTGCTGTGTAAGTAAGAAAATGTCCTCTAACAGCCATAGACACTGCTTTCCCTGACATCATACAGTACCTGAACCGTTTAACGTTCCCAAATTTGCGTTTCGTTTGCGTTTGCGTTATTTCCGTTAGCAATCGTTAGCGTTAGCAATCGTTTATCGTTAATCGTTATCGTTTGCGTTAGCAATCGTTAATCGTTAGTTGCGTTTACAATCGTTTGCGTTAGAAATCGTTTGCGTTAATCGTTAAAAATAGAACTAAAGGCCGGTGAGATGCTTTGACGATCCGGATATGATATTACGTCTACCGCTTCGTGTAGAAGCGATTATCATAACATCTATGAAATAAAAAAAAATATGAATAAAGTGTATTGTAGATCTATTGCATTTTATATCTCTTTTGGATGTATATATGTTTGTTAGATGTGGTTGAAATAAAATCAGTACAGTAACAAGATCGCATACATGACGTACACCCCTATCCGTGAAAACGTTCTGAAATACTCGTATTTAAATGACATTTCAAAACTTCGTGTGATTATCACTTTTTTTATTATTATTATCAGAAACATATATCTTATATATGTTTGTAGTTACTATGATTTCTGCGAAAGCAATTCAAATATTAACGAAAATGTCTGACAGAATATTAATGTCAAAAGCATCATTTTACAAAGAATCCACGACAACTGAAAGATTACACAAGAAAAATAGCTAAAACAGATAATAAAAATATAAAAATGTTCTTACTGACACGCTGCATAATATTCTTCTTGTTATGTTAAATATTATCAATGTACGAAGAACGCAACAAAAAAGACTCTGGAGATTTGTAAATAAATTCGTGAACTTTAAAAATCATTAATATGACGAGTTTGAACACGGGGAATAGGTGAGATTTGGCTTTTACATGTACATATTTTTAAACGCAATTAATTAGTACTTGTATCTATATGAAAATGGAATAAAATGATGTAAATGTTTGCAATGTACGAGTATACCTACAACTACATGTAGAACACGTGTAGAGAATTAGAACTGTGCAGGGGTACGTTACATTGGAAGCCTTCACACATACTGTACGTACGCGTGTCAAATCAGGCACGGATATACGTTTAAGCTTATATCAATAAAAACTGGACAGTCACGGGCACCTTCTCACATGTGTTGGTTGTTATTTGTACCTGGAATCTTTTCAATTCCCAGCATGACGCGCACGGGTATTTTACCTGTACAGGTATATAGGTCACGACTGGTGTTACCTTGTGTCGACCCCCTGTAGCTGGCCACGGGCGGAGTTCACCTGTAATTAACACCTTCTTGGGAGGGAGATTAACTTTATACCCAACTTACCTGTGCCCCGTGCAAAAATGTACACTATGACAGTACATTTCACGGATATATATATGTACTGTCGTATTTCAAAGTTTTGATGTGTGCAATATGCTTTCTTATAGATTACGTTGGAATGAATTAGCTTACACTTATACATTGTATGAAAAAATTAATTTGCTTAAACTGTAAATTGAAGAGTTGCTTGGTGTGAAATGTGATCAAATAACTATATTTCTTACACCAGTTACAAATATACGTAAAAAATTGTCGCAATGCAATTTTACAGTTATCTTCAGTGTGCATACATGTATGCATGTGCATCACTATCTTCATCGTCGTTGTCATCAATGATTATGTATAATTGACTTAATTTGAATATAAATAACTGGAAGTGAAATATTTTCATTCTTCATCTCTTTATTATATGCATGAACTGTAAAATGAGAGAACTGCAAATGGCGAAACACGAATTCAAATGTTCAATCTTTATTTCAGTAGCTGTGGCGCGCCGGCGTATGTACATGTACGTGCATTTGTAAATGTACATGTACGACCCTAAAATCGATGTCTAGTCAATTATAAGCAATGAGCTTTTATGAATGCACACCCTAGTAATATACAGCGTGTAATCCGTTATGAAACAAATATTCCGAGAATACAATTTTCCATGATAAGCGGAAGAGCCTTTCGACGATCTGAAAAAACCCTGAAACTTGTGATTGATGCGGGAAACACTATTTTACAGTATTTTACACTGATTTACAGCATTTTAAATGTGTTTGTGTGAAAATGTTTCCATTTAAAGTACATGTACCAGTATACGCCTGATCGCTTCACTAAAGTTATGACATTGTGACGGTAATATTATCAATAAAGTGTTGTTGTAACAATTTGTTTGTTATTTCTTAAAATGTCGGACAAATATGACACTTATAATAATACAATTCTCTCTTATACATACGGTTGTACAAGTAATGTGTAAACGTACGTGTGAAGTGGAAACTTCGTATCGAGTACAGTCGTGTTTTACTTCATTGTGTGATTACAGTTGCACATGTCATTCATTTTGTAAACGTACATTTTGTACATGGAAACTTTGCATCGAGTACTGTCGTCTTTGACTTCATCGTGTCCATATAGTTTTCATAGGCAAATGTTTATATGATATACAGAAACTTTAATCCCGAACATACTCCAGTTTTTCTTGTACTTTCGTTTGTATTTCAAAACATCAAGATCCGTAATTCATTTACCGTCAAGCCGTGTCCGTGATTATAACAATGGTATTTCCGGTTTTATATAGCCGATCGTTTTGCGTTTTGCATTAATCGTTAATCGTTAGCCGGTATTGCGTTAATCGTTTATCGTTAATCGTTAATCGTTAGCGTTAGCAATCGTTAGAGTTAGCTAACGGACGATTTTTTTGCGTTGCGTTTGCGTTAGGTTGGGAACGTTAAACGGTTCAGGTACTGTATGTTCAACGGCATTCTAACATGAAATCCTTTTAGTCTTAGAATGGCATTCTTCAATGGACTGCTTTCGCTTTCGATCTTGATAATGGTTAGAGTCTTTCAATATGATGGCTGGTCGAAAGTGATTATTGTCGTACTCTGTTTGTACTTCAAGGCTTCGCAGCATACGAAGTGTAGTGTAGAATATATGCATGACATATCACTGGAGTTCATGTCGATCATCGTTAAAAATTTGACTGAAGATTTTCCAGGATATTCGTCCTTTTGCACCGATTGCATAAACCCTGACCAATCTAATATAGGTCTCCTTATTGGCCAAGTTTCATAAACTCTTTGGGATAATATTATGGAGCAAAGTTGTTCACGACTAAACAAGGAGTTCACTGAGACGGTTTAGGTCAAGGAGTCAAAGGTTAAATTAATGTCTTGATTTATAGGTTCAGAGGTCAAATTCAATTTTTACATAATTTCTGAATGTAACCTAAAATAAAAATAAGGTTAATTTAAACATAATTGGTCTCCAACGTCATTTTTTTCGAGTTTTTCACCTATGAATGAAAAAACCCATTTGTTTTGTTCTGTTTTGTATTTTACCTCTACACAGAAAGTTGTAAACAAACGACTTCTGAAATGGTAAGAGATATGCCAATGAACATGCCACCATATTGTAGGACATGAGTTGAAGGTGTGACAGCAGCATTTGTATGCTGGTCAAAAATCCAATATGGCCGTTATGACATCACTTCCAGTTTTAAACGTATGTCAATGCCTCTTATATGACGAATTTCTTTCTGTTTTGAATATGTTATGTGGAAGAAAAATGGAGCAAATAACTAATGTACCACCTTTCTGTAAAACGTCAACTTCTGGTTGGAAATAAGGATCAAATTTCCAAAATTCGAAAAAAATGGAACATGCTGGCATAAATGGCTACCAAGATTATTCATATGAATGACCTTGACCTTCATTCAATGTCACATGGACTAAAAATCCTACAATTTTCAAATTACTTGTGAAGTTGTAGAAGCCTAAAGACCTAATATTTGGCCTGCAGCATGCTAACATAAATAGCTACCAAGTTTGTTAATACCTTGACCGAAATTCCTTGATGGTGCAAAACCCGTCAAATGACAAAGTCTAGTTTATATATATTTTCTTAACATGAATTAAGATTGTAAGGTAATTAAGCTTACATTTAAACGTCATTGTTCAATGTTTGTAGACGGCTTATTTATGTAAGTCTGAAATAATCTGATTTTCTGTCATCGGGCATTTTCAAGACATCTTCACCTGTACATTTCTTTGTCAAGAGGCTGCTTTTCTAATCGTAAGGCATATTAAGCGGGGCCCTTTCTGACGTGTTAGTGTTCTAGTTACTATGACGAGAACGACCAATATTAATTTCTTTGACATGATGGTAGGTAACGCGGATTGTATAAATGTTCATTAGAAATAGTCAGGATCACACAGGATCGGTTTGTTAAAAGGATGCATCCTCGTTATGGCGAGTTGTAGACACTAAGAAATCTGATCAATCATTTATTCCGTCTTTGCATATTACAGAGTTAACTCCCTTGCGGATAGGTATTGATTGTTACGTCATTATTTTGTGAGCGCAATTCACGTAGTTTTCTCTGAAAAGTATGACGTTACGCTCGCAAACACATGACGGCATAATCAATACCTACCCACAAGGGCAGATAACTTTTATGATATGCAAATACAGATTAGTGTAGATATAATTTGATTTGCATGATCCGTAGATTGCCATACATTTGAGTACATTATACATTTGTTGTATAAAGAACCGTAATAATTATGGAACATATTGTCAATGTTTGTATTATGTGTATCCATACAGGAACTCACTGAAGATGTAATGAAGTATAAATGTCTCGATATTTCTCTAGCTTCCTTTTAACACTTGAATTTCATGTTGGTGTTACAAAGAAAAAACATCTTAATTAATTTGTTTTTAAGAAAACAACAGGCCTACAAGTAATGAAAAGAAAACGATTACAATTGTTATAAAAATATATACATTTATGTATATGACTATAACTATTGTGAAATTAATAAAAAGAAACCAGTACAAAAATATATTGTCAGACACAGTTTGAAAGTGAAAATATCTTAATAATTCATATTCTGTATTAATGATGCACATATTAATATTACATTTATATCATTGCTTCGGTAATAACGTTTCAACATATAATGTTGTACATACGAGACATTTTGTAAGCTTCAATTTGTTGAAGATGCTCTACCGCTGAAGATTGGTATTTTCTTCTCTGTCAAAAACACGAGCAGACGAATAAGTATTTTTCTTCAGTTACAAAAGTTACTTAGCTTACACCATTACCACTACTGAAAAGTTTGAGCTTCCCATTTTACTTCAAGATGAAAATTTTGAACATAATTAATTGCATCGCGAAAAAAATCCGAGGCACTTTTTCCTGTATGGAATGAAGTACACTACTAATTGCATATGTACCAAAAGCAAAAGAAATTAGCTTATATTATTTTATGTGTTAATAAGACATTTATATACACAATTAAATCCCAATTATTGTTCAAATGAAGAGTATTATTTATGCTCTGTCGGCGATGGAACATCTTTGAGTGTCTTTGTATACTATATCCATACCTATATACAGTCATATACCTTAACAGTGATTGTATAACTAAACTATCATGTGTGAAATACTGCAATGATATTGTCCGTGGTATGCCCATTGAAATAGCTAAATTATTGGTTTTGTTTGAATAGCAAAGGACAAACCAAATTAAATGGTCTATAATATCAAAATAATTTTGGTTGGAAGACTATAAATTCATACTGGGATCGTTCATATTAATAACCAATTCTCAACTATTTCCTTGAATCAAAGAACAATTCATACAATGTCTTTTCTTATGCACCATAAAATGGCATATATTTGACCAAAAAAACCCAGTTGTTTTACAAGAAAAGATACAACAGGTGTCTGTGCCCATCATCACACACATTAATAATCCGACACTCTGGTGTCTCGCTGGTGATATGAAAATCCAGCATTATTATATTTCATGTTTGCGTCAGCTGTATTTTTGTGACGTTGATTGTAATAATCGGCAGTGTAACTTACCTAAGTGTGCGGTGACCGTGTATAGGGGAATTAATGTACATTATATTTTTATAACACTTACAGGAAACGCGTCAAGACTGTGCGACCGAGCGGAATATTACAAGCGCAATAAACTTTCAATAAAAGTTGCATTAGAAGTTACTCTGCCACACGTACCTAAGGCATGGTGTATGCATATTTGATTTTCTTTCACATACACACATGGCATAAAATTATCTGCAGTATGTATCCTATTGCTGAAGGTAGTTACTCGAATTGTTTTAAGGAACATGTGCTCTTTTATGCCCTACAGGTTGGGCATAAGAATTATACCTGCTGCCCCTATTGCATGATCGTAAAAGGCGATTAAAATTAGGATCTTATCCTTTTCCTTCCTAACGTCTCCCTTGTCACCACATGAGTTTGGGCCTTTGATTGAGTGCTCGCCCCTGTGAGGAACACCATGGGTTCTGGCCTCATGCTGAGACACACCATAGTCTATAAAAGTGGTAGTTTCTGCTCCTTCTTAGCGCTCAGCATAAAGGGAGTGGGACGACTGGTTCGCCGTTTATCAGTATAACGTGACCAGATGGGATGGGGCTTGGTGTCTTTGACAGCATGCTTCAGTGAAATAGCACTAGAAAAATGGCATCAGTTCCACTATACAAGAAGACACAACACGAATATACCACAATGTCCCAAAACACGCACCGCGCACTTCATACACGATACACACTGCATTCATGGGAGACCGTCCTTACATGAACATGGCCCTTAATAGGACGTTAATTAATCAATCAAACAAACAAGCTCCTTGGTCTAATGCGATAACACGAATAACACAAGGGGTGATACATCTACTCTCAAACCAAAAAATAATATCTTCATCTGGCGTTAGTTAACATAATCTCTGTATGGATATGAAGGTAGTTGAATGACCTGCTGACTTTTTGTAGGTTAATACGAGGAATTGTTAAACCTGAGAAAGGTGATATTCCCCAAGGCCTAAGGCCAAGGAAAATATCACCTTTCAAAGGTTTAACAATTCCTCGTATTAACCTACAAAAGGTCAATTATTGTTTTGTTATATGAAATGATACAAGTTTTGCTATTTAAAATTATTTTGAAGCAAGGGCAGCGCAATGACTAATTTCACAAAAAAGTCAAGAAAATCTTCATCCACGTATTCTCAGTACAATGTAGGTACTTTTAGTACTTCTATTATGCTTTTTGATACAGCAACATTTAACGTGTGTAAAATACCTTTCCTAATCCTACCACACTGTGGTAAATGTAGAAGAGACCGGGAATTCCCTATGTCTATTTATAACCAGGTAACGAGATTTGCAATGTCAACCTCTGAACAGGTGTTCATCGGTCTCGGGTTGACATTGCATTTTGTCAAGACCTGTCCAAGCGGTCTAAAACAATCAGAAAACGGCAAAACTCACAGTCATATAACAATATACATTTATGGCCCAGATGACAGTGTGATATGGAGGTTTATTTACACGAAGGTGTAATATTTCCTGAGGGCCTGCCCCAGGGAAATATAACATCTGATGGTAGATAAACCCTCATATCACACTGCTACCGGGGACATAAATTGTTTATTACACCGAAAATTCGAGATTCGTTAAACTGAGTTAAACATTCCAAGCTTAAACTTGCGATGACTTAGAAATGAAGTTTTACCCTTCGTCCGTCATTGTTGTACAATCGGACGGGAAGATAACTCCGTGTGAAAGATAGTCGATCACCATAGGGGCACGCGACACATGGAAATACGATGTTTTACTTCCCCCTAGGGAAATACGACGTTTTGTTTTCCTGTCATGTCATGTGTTTCAACTAATGAGGTATAATAATATATGATAAAGCTGAATTCAGTATTTGGTTAATATTACATGATAAAGCTGAATTCAGTATTTGGTTGATATTACATGATAAAGCTGAATTCAGTATTTGGTTGATGGTCTATGTTGAAGCTGAATTCATAATTTGGTTGACATTATAATGATAGAGCTGAATTCAATATCTTGTTGATATTAAATGATATCGTTGAGTTCAATATTTGGTTAATATATGATATGGTTTGAATTATATGTAATAGCTAAATTCAGTATTTGGTCGACATGCTAGTAGTTGAATTCTTTTTCAACTATTCTACCTTTATTTAACTGAAATACAAGAACTACTGAAAAGCATAAAATTTGAATAAAATGTTAACAATGACAAACGCAAAAACATTTCTATGGAAGCTCATGACAAGGTACAAATGTGATAATGCACTGTGTTGATCTACTGCGTCGATGACAACCACATCGACTGATGACATGTTATCGAATCCCAGAGTCTACTCTCTTGCATCGCTCAAACAAACACACTAACATTTAGAACATGCCCGTAGATGTTTCTTTCGGATATACACGTGCTAAATATACGTTGCGTAACTGTTATGTAGCTTTTTCTTCCAATCTGATTAAAACCAGATCTTCTGTACGCTTACACTAAACGAGATCTTTAGTATGCTTACATTATCACTTAGCATATTAAATATCTGGTTTTAACTAGATTGTTTTCCATCCATCTTTTCTACATTATGCCATAAAAATAGTTATTTACCAGCGTAAAAGCACTCAATGCAGGTTCAAAAAGTGAAAAAAAATTATACTAGATAAAACAAAACGACACCTAAGGCTTACAACAGCGAAGTAATATGCAGCACGCTATTTTCCTTTCTACAACCTAGATTAAAGAATGCCTACAAGCATACACGGCGTCGTTGAGGTCTAGAAACACTTTGTTGTCTTTGAACACCTCTGAGAGCATCTGTGTTTGTAAACTTGTTAACATGTAGCGGGAACAACATGCCAACACCACGGTGACGCTTGCTTTCCCGAACTCCTTGTTGATCTGAACAAGCGTTTTCATGCCGTTCATATCGATATAACTGACAAGAGAACAGTCAATGATCAGGTATTTGATATCGTTTTGATGGGTTTGTTGTTTAGCCCTTTCTATGTTTACACTGTAGTCAATGTCAGTTTTCATCTCCAGTGATTTAGCGAGAGCTCTAGGGTCACACACCTCCTTGTATAGCATTCGTTTGAAAATTGCCGACGTGGCAAAGTATAGTGACGCTTCCATTCGGAAGATTCTTATGTTTGGCAGTTGATGGAGTTTATGATATAGTGAAGAGTCTAAATACAGATCCTCATCCTTTGGTGTTGAAAGAGTATAGCTAGCTGCCATTTGACCTTGTATAGCAATCGTCAACAGTCCAAGTCCGATACCAGCGTAAAGAGCGTAAGGGATATCAATGAACACGCCACATACACAGGTTCCTAGCCAAATCACAAAATCGTATCTATTCATCCTCCAGAAGTTCGGTAGTTCAGACACATGCAGAAGCAGATCTTTAACAGCTATGATGACCATAGAAGAAAGAACAGGAAGCGGAAGCGACTCGAAGAGCTGTCCAACAACCATTAACACAAGTAGCATAATAACGGCTGAAAACAAACCATTCAATGTTGTTTTTGCACCCATCAAACTAAGAAGCATTGTTCGTGGAGGGGCAGTGCAGGAAGGAAAACATCGAAAAAACGAACTGCCCAGGTTTGCCATTCCATAAGCCACAAGTTCTTGGTTGTCGTCAATTTGGTAGTCATGCTTTAGCTCGCACGTCCGTGCCATTGCGATTGACAGTACAAACACCAAAATGGCGACTATAATAGCAGTCCCTATGTAATCAGAGGTTAAAACTGGCGCGCGAGGGACGGGTATGCCGGTAGGGATGTTACCGACTACTGGCACGTCGAAGTTTTGTTTGAACTTTCCGAAATGAGAAATGATTGTGGCAACGATGATCAGTAGTAGATCAATTGGAACAGGCATCTTCATCCTGTCTTTGAAGCGTTTGTTGATGCACTCCTTAACTAACAATAATATCGTCATTGACAGAATCGTGATGATTAACGAAGCCACGTTTATACGAGGAATAGCTTTGAATATTTCTATGTATGAACGAACCAGTTTACCGGCTCCAGTAAAGGATGGGATAGATATACCCAAAGCCTTTGGGATTTGGCTTGATGCGATGTGGACCGCACTGGCACATACAAAAGCGTGGATGAAGGAGGAGGACATGTATGAAGTGAGAAAGCCTAACCGTAATAAGCCCATTACCAGTAGTACAATCCCGACAATAAGAGACGCTCCTGAAGCTGCCATCACTTTGATGTCCATAAGTACGGCCTCGTCAAACCTATTATCTGTTTGCGTGACATTACCTGTCCCGTTCCAGATATCTGTTTGTCTCGCAAGACCACTGACTTGACCTTCAGCAATTTCCGCCGTGAAAAGCGCGATGACAGCATTAGTTCCAAACGAAGTATGATGAGACGTTCCGAACAGCATGTATAATATGATGGGGAAAAAGGATGTGTATAACCCAAATGCTGGGGCAAGAGAGGCAAGGATTCCGAAAGCAAGTCCCTGTGGGAAGTGTAGACAAGCAGCAGTTATACCACTGAGAATGTCCCCGAGGATGAATTCCCTTAGTTTATATGTTCTGATGACGTTGATTAAAGGGAAGTAAGAAAGAAACTTCCGGAAACAGGTTGCACCACTACATGTGAACTTGTCTTTAAATTTGTCTTGCCACGGCACGGTAACTTCCTCTTTCTTATATTCATCTCGGATTTGTTTCTGGGTGTGCAAATAACGTGTGAGATCTATCCTCTTTTCTGCGGGATGTTCAAGAAGTGCTTCTTCGTCGTCCATAGTCTTAGTGGGTATGACTGGCAATGGTATGTCTGTAAAATATAACAATGATAACAGAAATTAATACTTGCGGCACATGCAAAAGTTTAATCAATTAAAAAAAAACGTCAATCATAAGGCGGATCAGCATATGCATAGATAAAAGATACAGACTTTGTGCCATGACTATATTAACTTGATCTTATGCATATTAACATTAGAACAAGACACCACCGATAAATTTCTATTTAGGGAGTAGTGATTCACGTCAAGTGCCATATTACCGTAGAGCAGAATTGTTTTAGCGGAACTTTATTTTGGCGATTTGTCTGGTCCAGATGCAGATTGCCAAAGTTTAGCCCACAAAATATTTGCACCGCCAATTTAAAGGCCCACTACCTTTCCGAAACAAAAAAGGAGTTTCTTAAAAACCCTTTTAACATAAGGAAATGTCTATCGATGGCCTAAGATGAGGTTACAACACCAAACAAATGTAAATATTCTTGCGCAATCGTTGTTTACAGTGAAGATTCATTTCTCTGTTTTTGCCGTCTGGCGCAGTGATAGTAAACTAAAGTTCGGTAATTAGAACGACGGCGGGAAACATAATACGACCCGCGTTATAAAAATTAACATTTTCTTTATTTAAATTTAATTGTCCAGAAGGTCTGACAGGTATAATATTAACGAAAAGCTAATAACTTTTGCGACTCTACAAAATTATCAATCTCGTTTTACATTCCTGAGATAACGGTAACATAATTCAGTATACTACACTCTGGTCAATATATACTTTTAACCAGATTGCACACACACCCACGTGTAAATGAGTTTTTTTCAATACACATAGTGGTTTCCAATTATCTTAGGTAAGTTTCTGCTTTTACATCTACGGTAAGTAATTCTATTCTACAAATGAAACTTGCACTGTTAAATAAAGCATTTAAAAATGCATCTGGAAAACCATAAACAAAAAATCAGGAGGACCCTTTTTCTTTAATATGTACATTTTAAGACCATTTCAGTCGGTGAAAATGGTGGGGGGGGGGGGGGGGGGGGCAAAAAGACATGTTTGCCCCTCCCCCCGCTTCCTACGCCCTTGCGCACACTACACTTCATACACGCAACGCACCGCATATGGGAGACCGTCATTACATGACTGTTACATGGCTGTCACATGTACCTACTTACATGGCTGTTACATGTACCTCCTTACATGGCTGTTACATGTACCTCCTTAGATGACCGGTACATGGCTGTTACGTGTACCTCCTTACATGAACGGTACATGGCTGTTACATGTTCCTTCTTACATGACCCTATAAACTAGCTGTTTATATGACGTTAATGTAATCAAACAAACAAATCACGGTGTATGTGTGCGATACGGGGCTTCTTGCACGTCAACTCGACCCTAATTGAATACTGTATGGAAAGGTACAAGGGCTGAATATCACTGAACACATGTAAAACGTGTCATTAGTCAAGCGATTAAAGCCATAAAGTATGCACTTGTTTCACCATGGTGTTCGTCGTTCCACCCCTGAGCGCTAGTAAGACCTTTAGAAAACCGGAAGTATGTGGCATTACCTCTCTATGAATCCGACGTTATTTCACAACACTTATAACAGTGTTACTATGCATCAATACAAACACCGACTAGTATGACTTATACTATTACATAAGCACACTTCATATACTATAGTACATACCGATATCATTATCACACTGTACCTATCACTTTAATCTGTCGACGACTTACCTGTCGAAGGTCGCGTCACGCCCAATATGCACTACACTGTTTTACAGTCATCATTCCATGTGTTTTACTGATACGTTCGTGTGGTGTATATGTTGATGATAAGAACTTTGCTGTCCTAGTAAGTAACATTGATTATTGTGACTGGTGATAACAGTTCACTGCACAGTATCCACAGTATTAAGGTGTTTCCACGTGACAGGTACATTTCACAGTCACTCAATATTGACTTTAGGTATTGCGAGCCTTGTCACGTAGGTCCTCAATTAAAGAACAAGTACTTGTTTTTCGCAAAGGCACACATGTTTGCGTACACCATTACACGTTATACGGCGGATTGATTACTATTTACGGTCATTTCTAACACGTAAAACACCAAGAAGGATCTACTGACGATTTTTTTCATCAAGCAGATTGGGTACAGCTCTGGAAGACATAGGGGTGATGGATAGGGGGATCGGGTATTAATGAGCATTTTCAGGTGGTTTATTGTATCATTTTCCTGTTACATTCATTTATTGATTTAGCTAGATATCAATGAACGTTGATATCAGAGATAAATTGGCCTCCAATCGTTATACTCTTAGTTACCATTCGTATTAGATAGAGGCCAAACAGTAAGATTAATAATCTGTCGAATTGATAGCAACCACCATATAAAAGTTACGTGGGTTGACTGAACACCAGTTTCTCATCACGTATGTGTGTAATTAGTTCATCTCACCTAAAATCAATAAATCAGATAAGATATCAACTGCCTTTCAGGTAAGAGATTACCTGCCAAAAGAAAATAAAAATCAAACATGACTGGTTTCTTCGGCGGCATGCTTCAGTGATATAGCACTATAAAATGGGCAACAGTTCCACAAAATACGAATATACTACAGTCTCCCAAAACACGCACCTCGCACTTCAAACACGCTACACAATGCATATATCGGAGGCCGTCTTGCATGACCCTGGCTGTTAATAGGACGTCAAAATAATCAATCAAACAAACAAATTAATCTAAAAGCTTTAAACGCTCTTTAACACCGATTGTAACGTGACGCTACCCAAATTGGTACATTGTACTCTACCCAAGGTGTTACACTTTTAATGTATGAAACAGAATTTTCAGTTTTAATACAATCTCAATTGACAATAATTTTTCTGAACAAAGGTACTTAATAGTAAATGTGGCATTTTCCATATTTCATATTGTTTCCTGTTTTTAATTCTTTCTACCTCAAAATAAAGAAATTATGATTGTGACAACCCTAAAAACACTATAGTTTTCAAGACAAGGAAAACAGTTGCTGAATGGGATATTTTTGACAGATACTTGACTTTAATAAACTAAAACATGTTTGAACTTTCCTTAAATATCTTCAAAACTTTTTTTTCACTTGTAGATATTTATTAATCGATCAATCAAATCAAATTTAGGAGGTGTATCATTATGGGTATTCGAAACGGCTGAACACAGTGCTGGATCGGGGATGCTACAAAGTTAAGTATTTATACATTTATGTACTGCTGACTTGTAAACAAATGATCAAATTAAAGTCATCTATTCTGGATTCAAGCACAAGAAAAACGTGTTCCAGTTTGGGTAGCGTCACGTTATATTAGAACATACCATGATTTACTCAGAACTATTCACTGAAAAATTATAATTCTTGGTAGCTCTGTCTATAGCCATCAACTGATACTCACCTAGTCTTGACATCTCTTTTGTTACCAATAAGTCACACACAGATATTATGGTTTAATGTATTTGTTACTTACTGTTATTACCATGGTCACCGTTTATTTATCAGAATCTGTCAAACCGGCTAGTGTAAAGAAATCGATCACTTCTGCGTATTTGCTCTAATTGGAAGAAAGCTAATTGTACATATTCTGATTGGTATACTACATTGACTGGACTACTTATTGATTAAGGTTCGTCAGACATACCGTAATAATAACGAAATGTTTATAATGTTTATGTTGAAATTGACTCTACAAGTCAAAATAACAAATGAAGTCGGTTAGATCTGAGTGAGTAGATGGAAATAATGACAACTCATGGCCAAATTGTTCAAAAAGTGTTTAGTCTTAAAACAGTTTAACATATTTATATCAAGAAAGCATAATTCTGCCCGTTAAAACTAACAAATTTTCATTGTTTTTCTGAGACACTCCATTCTTTGTTTATCATATATATACTCGTATATTTTGCATCAAACTGATATATAAAGTATATTTGGCTCTGACTGTACCGTGTATATTACAACTAGTTTAGTTTAAACATATTTGATTGTTAATACAAAAGGCAAAGGGATAAGGCAAAAGTTATAACAACTTTTAAAAAGCCTTCTCCTAACTTATAATGACGAGACAATTGACAATAGACCTACACAATATTAATAATATTAAATACAAAATTGACATTTTTATAAAAACTAAATCTTTTGCTGGACTTTAAAAATGATCCACATGTCTGAAAATACTTTCAATTGGTTTATATGTTCAGCAAATAACTCGCTGCCACATAGCAAAGCTTTCAAATTAACATCAATATTAAAGTTTCTTAAGTTATCTAGTAAAATAATTCTGCCATTCACATACTTATTACAATGGAAGAAAAATGATAGGCACTCTCACACTTATGACCTCAGATACAATTTGGGCTGTTGATTACTGTTGTCAGGATTAAATGTCACTAGCCAAGTTTTGGCCCAAACGTTCAAAGATTCTAGGTCCCCGTAAACACTTTGTTCAATATCTTGACAGGAATATGAAGAAGAAAGGAGAGATGTATCGTCAGCAAAGAGTCGTGAAAGTGATTATAAAGTGTCTGCAACATATTTATATGAATAAGAAATAATAAAGATCCCAGAATGGAGCCTTGAGGCACTCCTGCCTCAATAGTACCTAAATAAGAAGAAGAGTTGTTAACAAAAACTTTCTATTTACGATTTTCAATATAATTTTCAAGCCATTTCAAAAAGGTACCCGAAAAAACCATATCTCCTTAATCTTACAAGTAGTCCTCTATGCCATACATGATCAAAAGCTTTAGAGATATCGACAAAATATTAAACAGGTGTGTTTTCTTTCTTCGAGTGACATGCAAATCTTATGATACAATTCAATTAGTTGAAATACTGTGGAATGACCAGGCATGAATCCTGACTGAGGCTGATAAAACAGAGAATTTTCTAACAAAAAGTTATGCATATGGTTTCAAATATAACTCTACCTCAAATACTTTGAACGATATAATTAAAATACCTCGAGAATTTGTCAATGTTTATAAAAGAGATATGTAGAACAATACATTTATGCTATAGTTAGATGGAGTAAAGAATTAGCCTATTCATTTTGGTCTTGTATGGAGAGACTAATGTCAGTAACGTTTTCAATTTTCTAAACTCCAACCAGTGAAGAATCCGATTTTCACGATGGACCCATCACAATTATCTAAATACATGTAGATCTAAATATGTGCGTAAAATACCGTTAACATAAAACATATAATTGAATAAACATTAAAGCAAGTTACAGCATAACAATGGCACATACCGGTAACAAAAGCCACGTCACAGGCAGAATTTTTTATGTAGCTTGTCTACAGAATTCAATCCTAGATAAATGGATCTGGTATGGCCCTAGATATGGTGATCCGGAAGGTTTTCGATGTCATTTGATAGGGATCTTCAACGGGTTTGTCGAGAATTACAGGCTTCTATCTACCTCTAATTTACGAAAAATTGGTCATTACAATCAAACTTTCATTTTTAAATCGGCAGCAAAATGGAAAGCATGTAGTTGATAATTGATTTCATTCAATACCGCACACATTGCGTATGAGATTTTAACTGAATAAATAATTATGCAAAATGTTCAATTAGAATAATGTCAATGTTTTTATCATATATGAAAATCACATAATGTCCAACAGGCAGCTATCTTGAATTTTGACAATGGAAGTCTGTTACCCTGCAGAAATTACTGAAGAGGTCTTTGTCATAGGTACAATGTATGGCGTATATCGACCCGTGTCGACCTAGAGGCAACCGTTTTCATAAAATATAATAATTATGATACTAAAATATATCAAAATATGAAGTGTCTGAATAGATATGTTTTACATCTACTATATCCATAATTTTACTTGCGAAAACAATAATTTAACTATAGCAGCAGATAATGACTGCACAGACTTAAAATATTATTTAAAAACTACTTTGTTTTTCAAAGAGCGCATTACAGGACCAACTCTGATTCTCTTTGTAAAAAACAATTTTGTCTACTCCTGAAAAGTGGTTCTCTGTTATTATAAAAGGAAGAAAACGTATTTGATAATTTTTCTAATTAAATCCCTCACCTACTGCGTCTGAATCGATATTAGAACAAACTTAAGTACCAGAGGGATCTTGTTTGTTCATGTGATCTAGTCGTCGTTCAGTAATCGGGAGGTACAAATATTTTCTAATAGAATCCCTTTTGTCATGTTTGAAAGATATTTTCAGTTTTGAATTAAGTGATATACATTTTGTATTATAAATGTTCCTTTTATCATTTAGAAAAAATCTATCAGTTTTTAGTTCATCTGAGGCGACGTCTCATGGTGACCTTTTCCAATCGCCATTTGTCTGTCGTCGTCCGTCGTGCGACGAACAACAATTTACATTTCCGACTTCTTCTCCAAAAGCGCTGAAGCATTTACAATGAAATTTAGCACAAACCTTCTAAGGCATAAGGCCAATCAAAATTGTGAATTATATGACCCCCATCCCCCAGGGGGCTGTGGGAGGGGCCAAAAGGGGTAAAATTGACAAAAAATTCAAAACTTTTCTTCTCCACTCACAGATGTGGTAGAATCGAATACTCTTCATGGATAGAAAGGTCTCAAGGCCCTCTACAAAAAGTGTAAATTGGGGTCTCGGGTTTTCCCCTTGGAAGAGGGTTAAGTTTACTATAGTTTATATAAGGAAAAACATTTTTGAGCATTATTTGGTCATTTGTAATAGTATATTAGTCAAACGTTGTCAGAATTATCCCTATGAAATGACCATTGAATCCTACTAACAAATTTTCTATGACTGGGGACAAATTAGCTAAAACTTCAAAAATCTTCTGAAATTCTGGAACTGGTAGAATCAAAATTTCATCAGCAAACCTGTCAAAATTAAACAAATCTACTATTAATATGAATCAGTTGTGATAAAATGCATTCATTGTAGTGAATGTCAATTGTCATGTTGTATGAAAACATATTCAAAGAACCATTTCAAATCATGAATAAATTAAAATGTTCATAATTATAAACTTAGCAATAATGTATTTATTGTTTACTTAAATTATTATAGTTAAATCAGTGTGTAGTCTTACTATTTCAATAAAATAAAATATACTGTTTATTTCTTTTTTTTCAACACAAAAAGATGCCAATCAATATCTGATGAGATGATTATGCACTTTAAATGAAGGAAAACAATCATGTTTATTCTGAAATTTTACTTACCTTGTAATAAATTTCACAACCTGCTGAGCTTCATCATAGGTAACAACATGCTTTGGTGTTCGACTGTTGTTTCCATGGACTCTGGACACTGCTCCTTCTTTGTATAAATTTTTCCTAATATGTTTCAGGAATCTGTCACCAATGTTATTGACAAACAGCAAACACTCTTTGCATACAGCTAGGTAAATTCAGAAATTGATAGTCCAACCTGTGTCTTTTCCTGTCTTTACCTCCCTTGGTTACTTCACCTTTACTAGCACCACAAGCTTGAAGTTGGCCCATTATAAAAACATCACATGCGTCCTTGTCCATTGCAGACCCGTTGATTCTGTTTTCCACGATATCATCTGTGCGAAACTGGCGTTAACATTGGCATACATTTCTGGATGTCCTTTCCTGAACACTATCTATCCTGTCCGTGTTTACAATCTGACATCTGTTATCTGCTAAAAAGTCTCTTTCACTTTCATTTTCATCTCTATCAAAACTCTTAATCTGCTCTGTATAACAGGACTATGTAAAACATCATGATCACCTACCTCAGCATCATCGAAATCGATGTCAGAATCAGTTTCTAGTTCAACACAATCACTAGACACACGTGTGCATGCTGCTAATGGCGCCGTAGATAGGTATCGGAAAGGGAAAAAACTCGCTGAACTCCTCGTCGATTTGATGTTGTAAAGACACATCACTAGATACACCAATGGTGCAAAAATCCGCCGTTAAATGCGACATAATGGCACTTACATTATAGATATAGAACGTGTAATCCACTTGGTCCAGAATTGTCAAAATCAACACACGGCAGACGACACCGTACATGTGTTTACTTCCTGTTCGTGTGTAACGTACGCATCAGCGGGGTGATGCGTGGAAGCCCGGACAATCTAAATATACCCTTCGCTTCAAAGTCGGAATACAGCTTAAATACAGCACATATCACGGTATTTCATAACGATGTATCAAGATGCTATTCATATGAGTTTATAAAAGGCATAAAATAAACGTATTTACAATCAGCATTTATATGTTTTCTCCATCGAAACATGTGAAGTGACAGATCACTGACGGCTGGAACTCAACTCGACACCAACAAATATTAACGTCACGGAATTCCCTTATTTCTCCATTTTCATTTGTAAAGCTGTAAGGGCCCTTTTTTCAGCCGCCGGCTCAAATACTCTTCATAGTCTATGGAAAGTTCATGAGTTCCTTTACAAAAATTGTGAATTATATGATCCTGGGGTCTCAAGTTTCTCCCTGGGGAGGGGATCAAGTTTACTATAGTTTATATAAGAAAAACACATTTATGAACATTATTTGCTTAGTTTTCATAGGAAATTAGTCAAACTATGTTAAAAGTATAAGCCTGAGAAAGCATTTTAACATTTTATCAATATTGCACCTAGCTGACCTTCAGGGGCCAGAGGGGCGGGGCCAAAATGGGTAAAAATTGCCAAAATTTCAAAAATCTTCTGAATTCACAGATTTGATAGAACCAAATAATTTTCATAGATTGAAAAGTTAAATTTGTAAAATCACTGACTGACTTCAAAGGCCTGATGGGCCAATAAATAGTTTTTATGTGTCTTTGTTTCAATCTGTATCCGAACTCAGGTGACCGTTAAGGCCCATGGGCCTCTTGTTATCATGTATTAAATTATATAATGCTGTTGTTGACCTGCAACATCTATCCTACGTCATGGGACAGGTTACCTGCTTGTATATATCGCGGACAAGAATTGTACGTGATGCGACAGGCGGAATGTGATCATAACCTTTGACCTGACATTTTATCTGTTCATATTGCAAGTTGGGACGGATGGGTACATAACATTGCTGACAGACCAATATTGCAATTTTTTGGAAAGTTATGAAAGGTCATTTTTTCCGAATCCTATATGTATCTTTATCTTCTTTGTCCCTTATACAGCGTATCGTAGAAGTTTGTGAATGTTATTCCTGAGATTGAAAAAAATATAAGCAAAATGATGGCCAATTCTTATCTTGAAAAAGTTTTCAGTGTTTTAAGTGAAACGTGTTTGTACTACTCACCTGTATTTTCTGAATTAGTTTTATTTTCCATAATCACCTTGTAGATCAGTTTGATTATCACTTTTCCGCAAGTCGGATCTCGAGGAATCTAAAATAAAATGGATAAACGTGAACGATGATATACAATATTTATTTAAAACCAGTCATCCTAGCATATTTCATGACGAATACTTACCATAGTAAGCGATGAAAATATAGCATTATTGGGGGGAATTTCCACAGGGGGCCAACCCAGTGAAAATATATGGTGTCATACATATTTTGTATTTGTTGGATGGACTGATGAATATATATAACAGTTATGTGATTTTTTTTCAGAAAATACGAGATTTGATAATTTATGAAAAAAATCGGGATATTTTAATTCTACAAAACAGAGATATTAATAGTAAATATCCAAATTTTTCATCCATTTTCATGCATTTGGCCCCCTGTGGAAATGTCCTGTCTTACTAACCGACTATGCGGTCAGCATGCGCTAGACCGAAATGTGCTGGTTATACTACATATATATGTTTGCCAACTTTATCACTTTATCGGCGTAACAGGTTTTGTGTAATACAAATATTTTTCCATGCGCAGAGGCAAAATTTTTATTTTCATCTTTTATTTTCTACCTATATTCTTTTACATCTAATATATATTATAAATGGATAAAAACATTAGTTGTGCATTAGTGTGGTAAAGATATACTGAAACATCCAATGCATGTTACCACACACAAATAAAAACATACTGCTTTAGCGTCACACTGAAGACGATTGAACAAATTCACTTTTTTTAGAAATTTGCTTCTTCTGCTTTCTGGTATTGCTTTTTAATATGTATGATTAGTAAAAACTAAATTTTCTGGACATCTGTCAACAAAATAATGGGTATTATAAATGTAGATAATCATCCTTGCAGTCGATTAATATCTTTTCTTAGTCACTTTTCAAACCGTTTGTGATGGGCGGCGCATACTAATTATATGGTGAAAGTTTACACCTTTGTTCGCATACACTCGTATTGATCTAATGAACATAACTTTAGTTTGTCATCATGTAACTGTCATTTGAAAAGGTTAGGGGTCACCTGCCCGATCATGTGGGTTTTCAACGGGCTCTCCGGTTTCCACCCATAATAAGATCTTATCGCGCGCTTAAATCCGGGCCATCGAGTGTGACTTGCATAAGTTGTATAACTGGTTTCGTAAATCGATGTAAAATAAATAAATTTTATGTTTTTTATGTCATTTTAAACAACGCGGACAAACACTAACCAACTCTGGGCTGGGAAATGAAAATGTCTTATAAATTCTTTTCATAATTTTTGACAATGGATTTTGTAGCATTTATTTGCTAATGTTGAATTAAATATTTATTGCGTCACTGGCATTTTATTCATGGTTCGAGTACTCGATACATAATGTCAAGTAGTTGCCGGGAACTCACATCTTTAACTGTTAAATGGACATAAAAGGTAAACAAAGAAACAACACTTTTGAGATATGGTTATATTAAAATCTACTAAGGAAAAATTGTCGAGTTTATTACGGATTTTCAGACAGATGCAGGAAGCAGTATTGGGGGATTGAATCTGAATTAAACACGGAAAAGTTAACGCTCTTATCAAGCGTGATAAGTATATAACGCGTCCTCTGCTCTGCTATTAAATCTTCGTTTTCTGATATGGTTAGGCTACTGAGATAAATTCAAATGATTCGATATATTACATTTACTGCAGAGTCAGACGTTCCATAATGGGACCTTTTCGTCCTTTAACTTCCACATCAATGAATTGTATTCTTTGTCCTTGAGATAATTTTTCACTTAGACAGACGTCATGGCTTTATTAGCAGCAAAAGGTTTGTGTACGATTTGTGCCCTGTTTGATATTAAGTTGTTTAACATAATCGGCAGTATTCGACGTCACATAGCAACATATTGGTTTGACAAAGTCACTTAATAACCTTGGGCTTTAAGAATACTTCTCAAAAGACTAGAACTGATCTTTATACACGTGTGAATATTATCAATTTGTAAAAGTGATTTTAAATCTGAATATAATAGAGAGATACAGCATCTAGACCAAAATCATCCTTTTAAACAACTTTTGTTCATCAATGTAAAAGGACGTGGGACAGTGGGTAAGATCGGTTCCTAAACTGAGTCCTTATATAATGTAATGAATTACATGTGCGTTATTAACATGTCGTTTGGATCATGCATTTACATAATGTATTGATTCCGTAATGTGTTTCAGCGTGATATCAAAGAGTTAGCAGCCGATGTAACGAAAGACCGGATCTAATATGATTACAGCTCAAAACCCTATTATTCGTTACATCAAACGTATCTAGAATGCAAAGTGGTTTGGAATGGATCTTAATGAGATCTTATCAATGTCTTACTATTATTATTATTTTTAAAAGTTAATCCTTAGCAATATCAAATGTTTAAAATATGTTGTACAAGTTTAACGTAAAGATCATACTACCTACCGTAAGTTGCTTTCACTGGGGAAGCAATAGGGAAAATTTGATTTCATAAATCCGACTTTTTGATTAGCAGATTATTTTTCTTCGTGTAACTAAAGACAAAATACGAGAATAGCGAGAAAACCTGATGTTATCATGATGTCACAATAGTGAGGTCGACATTGCGTACTGATTTGGAAAAAATGATTTATTGGAATATCAATAGAAGCGTACATTTAAACATATTTTACTTTATGAGATAGACTGAAAAATTTATCATAAGCAATGATGTTACAATCTTTTAACTTAATCGGGGTATGAATAAAATTTTGTTTCGAAACGTTTGTGAGAATCCGCTACGTATCAATGCTAAAATAAATGCAAATTAAGCAGCTTGCACAAATAATTCATGTATCGTTATTGATTTAAAACTATGAAAACAACTTCCAAATTAATAATTTTTAGATATGTTTTTTAATTGAATACCCCAAAACTTTGAAGATGGAGAGCTGTTGGTTTTGATTGGTTGCATGAATTTGCTTCACGTCCCATTTAATGTTACAACGGATACAGTAAGTATCCTTATATGACGGGGCAGAATCAAGAGCAGATTTTATATACTATGGCTTGTATCGGCAACGGAACAGAACCTCAAACCTTTCACATAGAGATGGGCGCTTTACTCGGGGCTAACACTAGGGCGCTATCAAATAAGACGTTAGGAAGAAAGAATGTCAGTGAGGAAGAAGAAAAGATCCTCAATTTAGTCGTCTTTTATGTTAGTGGAATAGGGGACAGATAAGCAAAATCGAAATGTCCATAACAAACATTACAAATAAAATTCTATCATTTTATTGTTGTTATAATGCTATACATATCTATAAAATGTACAATGGAACATACCAGGTGTCAGATTCAATGAAAGATTAGCGCAATCCTAGAGCACCTTTGGGAAAGTTTCTGTTCCTTTAAGTATTTAAATGGGTTATAAAATTGGGTTTTTGATAGTGAGAGCTTCTACCATGAAAGTGGCATATCTGTCCTCACATTGATATCAGAATACGCCGTTAGAACTTACCTGGTGTTACTGAATCTGTATTAAGCATGCATGATGTATGAATCTACAGTCCTGTAAAGCACATTAGACAGCCTTTCTGGTTTAGGATTTATCTTATTTTTAAAAGAAGAAAATAAATGCTCTGATGGCGACAGGTGCAACATACAATGTGACAAAGGCAGTTTGACCAGAGATTATTACTTTCGTTAGTATAATACAAAAAAAAGTTGTTACTGATATAGCGGACAGTAAGTCTTTTGCACTTAAAATATCTTAGCGTGATTTAATAAGCCCTCCCCCCTTTTTATCATTTTAGTGTATTTCATTTTTTTTTTTTTTTTGCTTGTTTTCGTTCTTTGGTTTTTTTTGGGTTTTTTTTGTCATCTTAAAGCATATCCTAAAGTTGATATTTTTCTCTATTTATCAAGGAATCAAACCCCGATATCCAGCTGAAGTTTCAGTTACTTTATTAGCTTAAGTTTATAACCTACCTCTAATATATTATGGATCTGGTAATGAATATTTTCTTATGATACAGCGCACGATTTCCTCTTCCTCATCAATAAATGTGGAAGTTAAAATGGCTTATCAAACTGTGTGGATGTGAACCTATTTATCTTCCGTGCTATAACGCTATAACCTACAAGGTGACCCGTTCTATACTTAACTCTATTCAGTACCGCCGATTTCTCTTAACGTTTATTCTTAATTCACGAACACTGATAACCTAGTTTTTTAAACACATGTAGGTTATCTAAGTTGTACTTTAGACTCCAAATTGTTTATTTTTGAACGATTATTTCACATAGTGTCATCACTAGCGATCTCTATTTTTGTTTTCTATTTTTTAGATATAATAATGTGTATTTCCTGTTTTATTTAGCCATCGTTAGTGTTAATAATCGTGTTTGTTCTTCTGTTACTGGTTCTTATAAACAATAGTGTTTGGTTTCGTAAATCCGTTGTTTTATCTATGTATTGTTCTTTATTTTCTTTTATTTGTATGCTGATTGCTGTGTAATTCGTAATGTTTTCATCAGGATATTCTATAGTTATATGTTAAATGTCTAGGGTCTAAATAGTTTCTAGTATTTATTTCTCTGTTCGTATCAGTATATTATTGTGGAATTTGTGGTATTGCTAATATAAGTTTGATCACTCTGTACCGGGTAAATTGTATACACTTAGTAGTTTGACCATTCCATACCGGTTAAATTATTTACGGTCAGTAGTTTGACCACTCTATACCGGTCAACCGATCAACGATCATGTACATGGCAACTGTAGTTGTATAGAAATATATCAGACACCCTAGCTCCTTCACTATCTGTATAACCTACTACTTCATTGAACAAAGGTCGTCTTCAATGGTGTGTGAGTTGACTTGTAGTAAAAGACTTTAAGTCAGTAGCGGCTCAAACTATGTAGCCATTCGTACGCTTTCTAAATTTTATTCAGTTTTCATAAATCTAGTTTTGATTTTCGAATGTTTCTAAATAACATCGAAATTTATATATTAAGTCATATAATGTTTTGTGTGAAAGCGAATTTTGACCCGACACATTCTCTAAATGGAATCGCTTCATTCATTCTATCTTAACACTCATTAAGGACAAAAGCACCTTCTATTTCTATGCATTTCGTTTGGGATGCATCCCCTTGTAAACATTTGTTTTGTGTGAAAGCGAATTTAAGCACGTATTATCTATGTGACAATTAAAAGTTTTTTGTTTATTTTAGAAAATATTTTATGAAAACTAAAAAAAAAAAAAAAAAAAATGAAATGAAAATAATATACAATAATGTATAAATCGACCACAACGATATCTAATTTCTTCTATGGCGAGAAATATTCGATCAGTGTGTATACATATTTTAGTAAAATGGTTAAACAACTTTATATCTTCAGTGTAAAAGTAATTCAATGATGTGGATACGCTACTTATTACTCTGCCCAGTACAATTAAATATGATTTTAATTTGTAATATCAATTTATGTTATAAATCACTTACCTGATAATGCTGAGTGATGGGATTGTCAGTAAGGTTCAGCTTTCTGACGATCGACCTCCCTCGCCTAACACTCAGATCCTAAATCACACCTTGATCCTCCTCCGTCACTCTGATAAGAGGCGGAAATTTTACATAGTGTGTCCTTCCTGACAATAAACGATCTGACGACAATACACATAGCAAAGTGGATTTGAAAATTGACATTTATGCAACTGCGCATGTACATATCGTAAGTGATTTATTTGTTCCGGTGTTTTTTTCTGTCCAGATTTGCATAATTTTATCTGACGTATCTAGGTCTGTAATGCAAACATCCATATCAATATATGTATTCAGTTTAATACCAATGGAAAAAAATGGAAAAAAAAAAGTATTCGGATCAGGGTGATGAATGGCAGGAACACTTATATTTCATCATTTCGACGGTGACATGTGTTTTCAATAACTAGATTACAAGAAAAAAGATTAGCAATATCAAAAAGGTAAAATATATAAACATGCTCATACATCTTAATTCACAGGGACAAAACGTACAAAGCCTGGTCAAGGCTTGTTATCAATTACCATCATTATTAACTAGTATTTAAAACACGCAGTTTCGACTCCCTGTGTGAAGAGCTTTTATTAGCTTTTTTGATGCATTATCTGAGATCTGAACAATTGGATTTTATGCTTAATATCTTTAAACTTGATGTCTTAACTTATATATGAACTATCGAACATAAACTAGATGAAAACCATACCAAATACTTCATTTTTTTTCTCTTAATTTTCATCATATTAAACTAATCCTCCTATGTTTATCTTCGCTGTATGTACTCATATTTTCTTCAAAGTATAAAATCCACAATAAGAAAACAATGTTTCGTTCATTCTTGTTTGTAGATTATGTTACTTTGAGATAACTTAAAACAGTAATTGTGATCGTTATTGGCCATGCTGGTATCTCTTTAAATGTATCGTGCTATTCTGTGTTGTATTTTCTCAATTTGCGTAATTTGTTTGCTTTAGATATGATATTGTTTTTGTGTTTGTCCTAGCAGGGATGGCGCTGTAGTGTTTACTAGACTGTATTGCTGTTCTTATGTATGATTCAGTAGCGTATAACTGTGGTTACTTGTGTTTCATTTTAGTGTGATACCTTTGAACATTTATCTGAGGGGTGATCTTGCTTTAACTGTGCCTATAAGTTTGTATATGATGCTGTGTCTATTAGTTTGTATATTATGTTGTATATATTAGTTTGTATATGATGTTGTATATATTAGTTTGTATATAATGTTGTATATATTAGTTTGTATATGATGTTGTGTATATTAATTTGTATATATGATGTTGTATATTATTAGTTTGTATATGATGCTTGCCTATAAGTTTGTATATGATGTTTTGTATATTAATTTGTATATAATGTGCTATACATAGTTTGTAAATGATGTTGTGTATATATTATTTGTATATAATGCTGTATCTATAAGTTTGTATATTATGTGCATATATTAGTTTGTATATGATGTTTGTATATATTAGTTTGTATATGATGTTGTGTATATTAAGTTTGTATATGATGTTGTGTATATAAGTTTGTATATATGTGTGTATATTAGTTTGTATATGATTTGTGTTATTTTATATGATGTTGTGTATATTAGATTTGTATATGATGTTGTATATATTAGTTTGTATATGATGTTGTATATATTAGTTTGTATATGATGTTGTATATATTAGTTTTATATTATGTGTGTATATTAAGTTTGTATATGATGTTTGTATATTAGTTTGTATATGATGTTGTATATATTAGTTTTATATGATGTTGTATATATTAGTTTTATATATGATGTTGTATATATTAGTTTTGTATATGATGTTGTATATATTAGTTTTATATGATGTTGTGTATATTAGTTTTATATATGTTGTATATATTAGTTTGTATATGATGTTGTATATATTAGTTTGTATATATGATGTTGTATATATTAGTTTGTATATGATGTTGTATATATTAGTTTGTATATGATGTTGTATATATTAGTTTGTATATGATGTTGTATATATTAGTTTGTATATGATGTTTGTATATATTAGTTTGTTATATGATGTTGTATATATTAGTTTGTATATATGTTGTATATATTAGTTTGTATATGATGTTGTATATATTAGTTTGTATATATATATATGTTGTATATATTAGTTTTTATATGATGTTGTATATATTAGTTTTATATGATGTTGTATATATTAGTTTGTATTATGATGTTGTATATATTAGTTGTATATGATGTTGTATATATTAGTTTGTATATGATGTTGTATATATTAGTTTGTATATGATGTTGTATATATTAGTTTGTATATGATGTTATATATTAGTTTGTATATGATGTTGTATATATTAGTTTGTATATGATGTTGTATATATTAGTTTGTATATGATGTTGTATATATTAGTTTGTATATGATGTTGTATATATTGTTTGTATATGATGTTGTATATATTAGTTTGTATATGATGTTGTATATATTAGTTTGTATATGATGTTGTATATATTAGTTTGTTATGTGTTGTATATTATTTGTATATGATAGTTTGTATATGATGTTGTATATATTAGTTTGTTTATGATGTGTGTATTATTAGTTTTTTGTATTGATGTTGTATATATTAGTTTGTATATGATGTTGTATATATTAGTTTGTATATGAATGTTGTATATATTAGTTTGTATATGATGTTGTATATATTAGTTTGTATATGATGTTGTATATATTAGTTTGTATATGATGTTGTATATATTAGTTTTGTATATGTGTATATATTAGTTGTATATGATGTGTTTTTTATATATGATTGTATATATTAGTTTTATATTATGTTGTATATATTAGTTTGTATATGATGTTGTATATATTAGTTTGTATATGATGTTGTATATATTAGTTTTATATGATGTTGTATATATTAGTTTTAATATGATGTTGTATATATTAGTTTGTATATGATGTTGTATATATTAGTTTTTATATGATGTTGTATATATTAGTTTTAATATGATGTTGTATATATTAATTTTTTATATGATGTTGTATATATTAGTTTGATATATGATGTTGTATATATTAGTTTGTAATATGATGTTGTATATATATTATTTGTATATGATGTTGTTATATTAGTTTGTATATATGTTGTATATATTAGTTTGTATATGATGTTGTATATATTTTTGTATATGATGTTGTATATATTAGTTTTTATATGATGTTGTATATATTAGTTTGTATATGATGTTGTATATAGTTTGTATATGATGTTGTATATATTATTTGTATATGATGTTGTATATATTAGTTTGTATATGATGTTGTATATATTAGTATTTGTATATGATGTTGTATATATTAGTTTGTTATATGATGTTGTTATATTATTTGTATTGAGTTTGTATATAGTTGTATATTATAAGTTTGTATATGATGTTGTGTATATTAATTTGTATATGATGTTGTATATATTAGTTTTATATGATGCTATGTCTATAAGTTTGTATATGATTAGTATTTAATTTGTATATGATGTTGTATATATTAGTTTGTATATGATGTTGTGTATATTAAGTTTGTATATGATGTTGTGTATATTAATTGTTTTGCTATGCCTATAAGTTTGTATATATGTTGTATAAGTTTGTATATGATGTTGTGTATATTAATGTTGTATATGATGTTGTGTATATTAATTTGTATATGAAGTTGTATATATTAGTTTGTATATAATGTTGTATATATTAGTTTGTTTATGAATGTGTATATATTAATTTTTATAGATTTGTATATTGATGTTTGTATATATTATGTTTATATATTAGTTTGTTTGTGATGTTGTATATATTAGTTTGTATATGATGTTGTATATATTAGATTTTTAATATGATGTTGTATATAGTAGTTTTAATATGATGTTGTATATATTAGTTTTTATATAATGTTGTATATATTAGTTTTTATATGATGTTGTATATATTAGTTTGTATATGATGTTGTGTATATTAATTTGTATATAATGTTGTATATATTAGTTTGTATATGATGTTGTATATATTAATTTTATATGATGTTGTATATATTAGTTTGTATATGATTGTATAATTATGATTGTTTATGATGTTGTATATAGTAGTTTTAATATGATGTTGTATATATTAATTTTTATATAATGTTGTATATATTAGTTTGTATATAATGTTGTATATATAGTTTGTATATGATGTTGTATATATTAGATTGTTTATGATGTTGTATATAGTAGTTTTAATATGATGTTGTATATATTAATTTGTAATATGATGTTGTGTATATTAATTTGTATATGATGTTGTATATAATAGTTTGTATATGATGCTGTGTCTATAAGTTTGTATATGATGTTGTGTATATTAATTTGTATATGATGTTGTATATATAGTTTGTATAATGATGCTGTGTCTATAAGTTTGTATATGATGTTGTGTATATTAATTTGTATATGATGTTGTATATAATTAGTTTTGTATATGATGCTGTGTCTATAAGTTTGTATATGATGTTGTGTATATTAATTTGTATATGAAGTTGTATATATTAGTTTGTAAATGATGTTGTATATATTAGTTTTGTATATGATGTAATATATAATAGTTTGTATATGATGCTGCGTCTATAAGTTTGTATAGTATATTGAATACATTATTTGTATATTATGTTGTAGATATTAGATTGTTTATGATGTTGTAATATATTAGTTTTATATTATGTTGTATATAATAGTTTGCATATGATGCTGTGTCTATAAGTTTTATATGATGTTGTATATATTGATAAGTTTTATATTATTTTGTATATATTAGTTTGTTTATGAATTTGTATATATTAGTTTGTTAATGATGTTGTATATATAGTTTTTTTATGAATTTGTATATATTAATTTTTTTATATGTTGTATATTAGTTTGTATATTATGTTGTATATATTAGTTTTAATATGATGTTGTATATATTAGTTTGTATATAATGTTGTATATATTAGTTTGTATATGATGTTGTATATTAGTTTATAATATTATGTTGTATATATTAGTTTTAATATGATGTTGTATATATTAATTTGTATATGATGCTGTATAATATTAGTTTGTATATGAATTTGTATATATTAGTTTGTATGTGATGTTGTATATATTAGTTTGTATATTATGTTATGTCTATTAGTTAGAATAGGATGGTGTTTCTATTAGTTCAATCCCATTTAGGTGTGAGGTGCTTGTTCATAGTTTAAAAGTAAGGAACCTGTTGACAGTAAGATTCTCTGGTGAATATGAGTGTGAATTTTTCGTTTATGATGTTCTGTGATTGAATCTGTGAAGTGCATTATTTCTGAGTGCTGTTTGATATTGGATGTTTTCTTTTCTTATTGTTTTAATGTACGAACTTAGTATTTGGTGGAATATTTGTTGTTTTGATGTGGGCCTGGTCCGTTTATATACAGATTATTTATCATCTGTTCTATTTATTCACGGTATTCGAGTTTCTTTGTTGAATGAAAATACATTTCGGGGCTATCTGTAGATTGTTTAAATCTAACATATATTTCTGTGCTAATATTGCAATGGCCTGTTTTCCGTATTGGTGGGACTGTTTCTAGTTTATTTATTATGGATGATCTGTTTGTGAGAAGTAGCTCTAGCACATGTTTACCTCTGATTGATGTGTTTGTCATTTGTATTATTCTATGATGTCTAGGAGGTGTTTGTTGTACTTTAGTGGTCTGTTTTGCATGGTTTAAACTATGTTATGTCCCAGTGTGAAAGGTGGAAGTCTCCCGCTGACTGATTTAATTGTAATTTTGTTTTTGCCTTATTCTATTCAGTGAGATTTAGTGAGATTGTTTCCTATTGCCAGGACATTTACTGTTGTTATGTATATTGGTTTTGTGAACCTAGATTGTGTTGTAGTCTTGTTTCTTCTGGATGCCGTAGATGCTTTAGTTGGCCATGAGCTGTTTGTCCAATTTGTGCTGCTCGGATGTATGTCGACGTTATACTCTGTTAGGTTAGAGATTGTTGTTGTGTGTGGTATCAGATAAGGTTGAAAAGTAGTTGAGCAAGCCATAGGTCCGACAGTCCCAAGGCACCCCCAGTAATTGTACAATTGTAGAAATCATCTAACGTATTACCTCATATTTAGGAAGCAGGAAGTCTTTCACACATCCACAATACTGCCAATGTATAATAAAATGCGAAAATCAATATGTTCAAATGCAATAGTTTTACATATGTCATTGGCTATATACAAATTTGCACTGTTCATTAATGTTGTACTCTTCATATGTGTGCATAATAATTGATTGATATATCAATTTACCTTGTGTTAAAAGCGTAATGATGATCTTGGCTTATTGATAATGTATATTTTTTTTCAATAATCATTTAGCTATTTAAAAACACAAATTCATAAATTACATCATTTGTAATTGATTTTTTGTATAAGTGAATGCATGCATGATCCGTCGCCCGAATTTCCAAATTCCTATCATGGTTATCTAGGAATAATGACCTATCAGAAAGCATTTTTACTTTTGAAATTAATAATTAGCCAGCCAATCAGCGACTGGGTTAAAATTATATCCCGGGCTCAATCTTGTATTACGAAGGTCTTATTTCATTTAGTTGGTTGTTCCCTATAGTGACAAGCTACGCTGCCCCATTCAAGGTTTTAATTGTTTATCGATGACATCACTGCCAAACTACATATACCCCTTACCCCAATAAATATGCATATTCAACAGACTGATATCGGTAGACGGATTTCTGTTGGTCAACTAATGCTCCTAGTAACCGTGTTTTGGTCTTGAAAGGTGTACTCGATTATAAAGTAAAAAAAATCGTGGCACACATCCTTACGTCTTAATGTGTGATATCCATATTAATTCGAATTAATTAAATCTATATACCGTGATAAGCATTTTGTACGAAAGAAATGATGTTAGATATATCATACTATAATGTTGTGCCTTTCAGTTATCTGTCATTATTTGAAACACTTGGGAGGACAAGTTTCATAACACATGTAAAAGGTGCTATGTTTTAGATTTTCTTCTATTTCGTAGCATCATCAAGTATAAAAAAAAAATAACATGATCATCTTTCGACAAAATGAACTGCACTTTGAAATTAAACTTGCGCGGACAATTTTAAAAACAAATATTGATAAAACATGTCTGTACGGTTCATATAAAAATAATAAAGAAAAAAATCAGGTATATTAAACAACATTGGCTGCAACAGAAACAAACATACGACTATGCCATTTTGCTTGCAGATGTTGGTCAAATCTACGGTGTTAGCCATCAGACAAGCAGTAAAATGTCGACTTGAAATAGAATATATTTGAATTATTTAAAAAAAAGGATAATTTTGATCAAACCATAATCTCTAATATACCTTATCTGTCAGTCTCGATCACCAACAACGTATATCTCTCACATACCTGTTGTGCTAATCTAATTCCTACACAAACACACCTAACAAAACAGTATGTAGGTTAATCGTTATTCAGGTTTGTTTTAAATCCACATTTTTGCGTTATATGTGTAACAGTAACTCCGTCTTCTCTAGATCGGACTAAAGATATAATTTACAGAGAATTTACGCATGGTGTAAAATATAAATACATGTCTCAAAACAACACATTATAACGCGTTATCTGTTCAGTATTTTGTGGGAGTGTATGATATACTGTTTAATTGCTTATTTGTGCGGGGATTTAATTTCACGAAATTCGCGAAATTAATACCTCGTAATGTTTTTTTCCTTAAACATAACTTGTCACGTAAATAACGCCTTTAAAAGCTTCCAAAGTAATTCGTGAAAATGAACCTCGTGAATAAATTCAAAACAATCAATTGCATTCTTTTTTAACCTTGAGATTGAACAACTGCGACCGTACAAGTGGCGGACGAACTATTCATGGATCATGATATTATATATTCTGTGTTTATGTGAAACGTTTGCTCAGCTTTTGATAAATCTCCCCATCACCACTGGCTCGAGTCATGCATTCTAAGATGATACAGATTCTTTACATAGCACACCAAGTCATTGTACATTGTATGCAGTGTTTGCTCACTGTAACCTTTTTCGCTCACGATTTGAAGCCCAAAAATTGAAAATATGATAACCTTTGATATATAGTTTTAATGATAATGTGTTTTTTCTAGTGGTGTCAATGTTTATCTTGCCTGTGTTATGCAATAGAGTGACCCCGTCTCAGGGTAAGCCATGCTTTTGACAACATACAAATTTTAGGCATTGCGCCATTTACATCCAGGTAAAAATATAATTCCAACGCAGACAAGATTTTTTTTATCTTAAGATAAGAAAATATCTAATAAAACCATTGGTCCCACTAACTCACTACCATACAACCAAACTATTTATATGAGACTTATGGATTACTTTATTTATCTAGCTCCAGGAAAAAAGTTGATAACCTGTTCTAGACCTAACCTTGTTAAGACAGAAAGCAGATAACATGTTCTGTAACTGTTCCCTTGCTAAATAAAAAGTTTTTCAATACTAAATATTTACATTTTCACTTCGCTCCGCCTCAATGAAACTAGTAAACTCCGATCACTTCATTTCCCAATGAAAGTATGCTTGGTCACGCGCTGACCTCTGACCGGCTTGAGAACACATTTTGACATTGTTTACATTTTGACCTAGTTAAACGCCGCTTCAGTTTTGAATGAACTTCTTGATCAAGTAATATTAGAAATTGTCAATCATACAATATTATACAGATATTTTACATGTATTTCGAGAAAACACTGACTTAGGATCAAGCCCTGGAAAAATTCTTTCAAGTTTGAAAACAAAAAAACATGAAGCTTACTTCCTTTTTATCATTCATCACTTTTATGGCTTCAACTACCATCAGAAGAAAAAAAACCCACCGAGAAACTAAGAGGCTACGTTGATAATAATAACGTCATGGTAAGTGTGGAGAATCGGTGGTTTAAAGGGTTTCCTTTCCTGTTTATTAATACAGTTTTGGATTTATTCGGATAACAAGTTGTAAGCCTCAGTCTTGTTCATTCATTTGTAATCGGTTTTTTTCCAGTTTCGAATCTGATATACACTACCTTGCTGAATATAGGGCGTTAGAGTTGTTCCTGTTGCCTCATTGAATGGTCGTAACTGGTGCCTGAACTTGTGACCCTATCGTTTCTCTTTTTCCGAACACCTCCCCTCCCTTGACACAGTCTTAAAAAGTGCTGTCCTCTATAGTTGGTGGCATCCTTCTGCGATATGCACTATCAAATAGGCAAGAGTTCCCTTCCACCAGTGTACTTAGACACAGCACGAATATACTGCAGCATTGCAAAACATACGTGTTCAGACATTCACACATGCAACACATGGCAAATTGACCTGAGCTGTTAATAGCACTTTAGGCCCAATCCACCAATCCGACAGGAGTTTTACAATGTAATCCAATATAAAAAGTCATTAATGTACATTAAATGAACCATGAACCAGAGGACGGCAATGCACAGGTTACATTTATTTAAGCACTTAATGATGTATTCTGCTGAGGGGTCAAAAATTTCTTGTAAACACATTTTTTTTCTTATGACTTTTTTTGAAAGAGGGGTTATTGACAAACAAAAAAATGCAATAAAAATATATGTTGGTGTGCTTGTTTTTTCTCTGTAGCTTCTTGAAAATGCCTCCTTATTTAAATTTTTTTTCATTTATTTTCCATGAAAAATTTAATTATGAACAATGATTATTAAAATAAACAAAATATAAGTATCAGGTAAATCTTCTTCTTCTTCAAATTGGTTCATGACCATATCATTGACAAAGTTTGAGCAAGAAATTGTAAATGAAAATGCATTTGTTTCTTATTTTCATCCGGGTATGATTGATGATGTATCGCATGATTTAAATACATTATTTTAGCTTTTAAACTAAAGTTTATCCAAATTGTTGTAAATAAATCTTCTCCATTTTTTTCATATGATAAAAGAGACCTAAACGAACAAATATTTGAAAAAAATAGGTCAGTGTTGAAACTTTAGAAATAATGATGAAAAATGAGAAAAAAAAACAAAAAAAACAGAGTTATCTCCCCTGTCCCGATTTACCAAATACATTGCTATTCATTTGGGGTACATCCAAATTAATGCAAACATAGCAACAAACATTTTTTATTCTTCCAAAATAGTAATAGTATATAGTTCATTTTTTATCGAAATTTATATTGTTTTTCAGATACAAATAGAGGACATTGAGAATCAGATATAATAATAAATTTTGCCACTTTTAACATGACTGACAGAACCACAAAGTACATGTCTTGTTTATAATATTCATATTTATTATACATACTTACAATTATGTTAGTATGTTGAATAAATTAATTTAATTAAAATGTATTTTTATAGTTTTTTAATTTCACCTAGATGTATTTACCATTTTATTGTTTTCACAAGAAAAATGAATGGTGTAATACCATAACTATTTAAATGTCGGAGAAGAAACATCCATTTTAAATATGATGTGAATAGTGAATATAAGTTGTAAAAACTCCTTTGGCTGGTGAGAGGGTCAGGTTACTAATCATGACACAGATCTAGTCGAACTCCTGTGGATGGTAAGAGGGCCAGGTTACTAATCATGACACAGATCTAGTCGAACTCCTGTGGATGGTAAGAGGGCCAGGTTACTAATCATGACACAGATCTAGTCAAACTCCTGTGGATAGTAAGAGGGCCAGGTTACTAATCATGACACAGATCTAGTCGAACTCCTGTGGATAGTAAGAGGGCCAGGTTACTAATCATGACACAGATCTAGTCGAACTTCTGTGGATAGTAAGAGGGCCAGGTTACTAATCATGACACAGATCTAGTCGAACTCCTGTGGATAGTAAGAGGGCCAGGTTACTAATCATGACACAGATCTAGTCAAACTCCTGTGGATAGTAAGAGGGTCAGGTTACTAATCATGACACAGATCTAGTCGAACTCCTGTGGATGGTAAGAGGGTCAGGTTACTAATCATGACACAGATCTAGTCGAACTCCTGTGGATGGTAAGAGGGCCAGGTTACTAATCATGACACAGATCTAGTCGAACTCCTGTGGATGGTAATATGGGTCAGGTTACTAATCATGATAGATCTAGTCGAACTCCTGTGGATGGTAAGAGGGCCAAGTTACTAATCATTTCACAGATCTAGTCAAACTCCTGTGGATGGTAAGAGGGCCAGGTTACTAATCATGACACAGATCTAGTCAAACTCCTGTGGATAGTAAGAGGGCCAGGTTACTAATCATGACACAGATCTAGTCGAACTCCTGTGGATGGTAAGAGGGCCAGGTTACTAATCATGACACAGATCTAGTCAAACTCCTGTGGATGGTAAGAGGGCCAGGTTACTAATCATGACACAGATCTAGTCGAACTCCTGTGGATAGTAAGAGGGCCAGGTTACTAATCATGACACAGATCTAGTCGAACTCCTGTGGATGGTAAGAGGGTCAGGTTACTAATCATGACACAGATCTAGTCGAACTCCTGTGGATGGTAAGAGGGCCAGGTTACTAATCATGACACAGATCTAGTCGAACTCCTGTGGATGGTAAGAGGGCCAGGTTACTAATCATGACACAGATCTAGTCGAACTCCTGTGGATGGTAAGAGGGCCAGGTTACTAATCATGACACAGATCTAGTCGAACTCCTGTGGATGGTAAGGGGGTCAGGTTACTAATCATGACACAGATCTTGTCGAACTCCTGTGGCTGGTAAGGGGGTCAGGTTACTGATGATACAGATCTTGAGGATTCCGATACTTGTACGAGTCTATTGTCAACTTCATCTTTCACTGGTGACGCTTCTTTCTGTTTCTAACATCACTTGATGTAGCCAAATACATAAATAGTCGTATAGTAACGTGATCGTTACCTTAATGATAATGGTGATTATTTACAGCGACAAATACAAAAAAAAATGTAGATATGACAAGTAGACGTTGGTAAGTAGGTTTTCATATCAACCATTTAAACATTGAAAATGTACAGTCAGAGGGGTTACCCGGTGTTAACTCTGAAAAAAACACAAGAAGGGTTATAAAACGTCAAATTGTGAATGTTCTATCATACCAGATAATGGTCACATGTAGATATGTGTTAATGTAAAATGGAATGTGTATTATGTCAGATAAGAATAGATACGAATGTAACATTTATCATGCATTAAATCATGTTAATGTTGCAACTCCATAACATTTAAAATAAAATCAGATGCAAATAAGATCTCAAAATATAAAGTTATAAGAATAAGGAAGCGACAAAATAAGTTATATCAATTCTAGGGCACTGGTCTAGAGAATGGAAGGTAAATTCAAATCCTAATAAAACTGAAGTCATTTTACCTAAATCTATATGCGCAGGGCGAAAATTTTACCATGCAATTTTCTGCTTCATTAATCTACACGTATTGAAAACTATCAATTGTGACTAAATGTTTGTATATGAGAATTATCTGTATGATTTCATTTTTTGTAATATTAATATATGTGATATAATTCTCACTTCGTGAGCAATGCGTTTTAACCAAGCGCGTTTTAGTTACCTCCCTTCAAGCAATAAGTGTTCAGCAACAACGGATAGTTCGTATGAAATATTCCGTTTGAAAAGTATCAAATGAATATATACTTTTAAAACGTAGTATACGTTAATGCTTTGAGAAAAGCGGACGTCGAGGAAATAAATCTACTGAATACCTGTCAGTAGTCCAGTTTGGTGTTGATATAGTACGCGCATGTATAGTACTATACCAGTTGAAGAAAGCATCAACGTACAACAAACAAGCCCAGAAGCTTACCAAAGATGTCATTTCAGCGATTCAGCGATATCGAGTAACTTACCTTAAAACCATCCCGGCAGTTCCGTATTTGTTGTAACAAATTACGGATATTGATTGTCATATTACTAAATGACTTTACATATAAATATTATTTTCATGCGATATTGTAGCTTTAATTTTGCAGAATGTAAAGACTATTATTAAAATGCCACAGTGCTATTTGAATAACTGTGTGGAATAAAAGAAAATTTTAATGGGTCATTGTATTCATAATATCATAAATAAATCAGTGTTTTCATGTCCCTTATATCGATAACCAGGATGTACTCTCATACAAAGCTGCTGTCATCATTAAATACCACATTGAAGTATCATCAGGCGAATAATTACCATATTTATAGACTGCAAAATGCGACAGATGGGTTTTTAGTTTTTACGAATACAGTTCATATAGTGGGCACCACAAGGCCATTCAGATACTGTTTATACAACTGTTGTGATTTGATCTGGATACTGTTTTTATGGGCCAGTCTCAGCCTCCTAATGTGGACAGGACTTTCGAAATAAGGTGTCAAGTATGTTCGAGAAACAAGTTTAAGACTAATGTATATATATATATATCACTACAAAAGATAGTTAACGTACATTTATAGAACATTTTTTCACTTGGTTTATCCTCCCATGAATCACGTTTAGTGGACAGCATATACTGTACGACATCAATATAGCAAAGAAATCACAGGGTCAGCTATTTCAGTAAAGACCGGACCGTTTTTCAACTTAACATTTTAACAGACACTAAGGTAGGTAGTGTCTAATGTGATCTTCTACTTCGAAATTTAAAACGAATCATAAAAAACCCAATAAATAAATATCTCATTTGGTTAGTTTTTATACTTAATTCAAGTTATTGTCTGAATTCGTTATACATTAAAATCCTTATTGGTGGCCGATCAAATATCATTTTATAATTCCCTTATATTCACCGTATGTTATGCACATAATGTATTAACACTGTAATAACACTGTAATAAAACCCACATCCATGATCAATGCCAAATGTATCTTTACAATACATCTAATGTATTGTAAACAGTAAAATGGGAGAGGGCTTAAAACAAGTTAGACAACTTGTGTCCGATCCCATTATAAATATTTGATACAAATAAAATATGTTTAAATCAAAAAGGTGCATTACTAGTCATTTAACTACGAATAGAATTATCTCAAAGATAGCATGCTGTTCTAGCCTTGAAATATATTTAGCACACGTTTCCGACAATATCGTACGGATTACGTCTGTATGACAGACGGGAAATGTGTGGGAATGTTCCGGGTGTTGCTTAGATAAAGACATTCACAACACCTGACAAGTTTGGAGATATGTCACTCTACCTCCAACATGGCAGACGACTCGGATCTTCGAACGGAAGCTATCACCAGTTACGATGGAATATTCAAAGACATTCACGACCCTGAAATCAGGAAAGATTTCCTCGAGGCGAGAAAACTCCTATCCTCCGGAGCATGGGATACTGGGAAGAGTCTTCTTCAGGAAACGTTGAGTAAGGCTTCTTCAAAACCATTTGACAAGAAATGTCTAACGTTGATTCTAAGCGAGATGAGAAGGTACGAGGACAATAAGATATCGCCTAATACAACTATAGCCAAGATTATTTTATGGGGAAATGTTGTAGATAGGGACATCGAGCGTATTGATGAACGATTTTGTGATTTTCCTCAGAGTATATTTTTCCTTGACGTTGGAATCTATGGCGGCTTATCCGGTTCCCGGAAACTGGTTGGACGGAAGATTCTGTCCGATTATTGGGTTTCCGGGAAGATACCTGAACTCCACTGTAGCTTGGTGACCGCCGATATGGTGCTAGGTCTCTTTTGTGACGAACGTATCACAGAAAGTGGAGTGCAAGTGACTTATTTCCCTTTAACTAATTCCGAGAAACTTAAACTGTTTACGGATATCATGACAGGAGATTCTTCCAGCGTAGAGATACGCTGTCCATTCCCACTGCTTAGAGAATCCGACAAGAAGGAATTATGTTCTCCAGCGGAAGGATGGAAAGTTGATAATGTGTATGATACCATGCTAAGCTGCGGAGAGGAACGACTCCGACAGTACACAGTCCAGTTCCTGGAAACCATCGCCATGTCAGCGGGAAGGTTCTATGATCCAGCTTGTTCCACGGGGGTGTTTTTGTCAACCCTAAAAAAGGCATTTCCAGAAAGTTACACAATAGGACAGGATCTTAGTCAACAAATGGCCGACTTTTCTAGGGAACGAGTTGATGAAGTGTATTGTGCAAACGCAATGTCCCCTAAAATACTAATGGGAACTGCCGATGCTTGTTTCATCCGTTTCCTGAACTCTGAAGTCGTCACTTCCGCTAACGCAGAGGTTCTGTTGAACGCGCTACTTCCGACCGTTCGAGAGAAAGGATACATTATCATTTTCGGTCATACTCCAGTACTACTCTCATCGTCCAATTTAAGCAGATTGTCCAACTTTAGCTTAATCCAATCGGTCGGCATCTCGACTGACAGAATGGGGATATTTCAATATTACATCATTCAACGTGATATCTGAGAGAATGCTTCAAGCCTTCAACGAATTAAGGAGGTTTGATAGTAAATATCAGGTAGTAGATTATATTTGTTTTTGAGCTATTGTGTGTTATGTACAAGCTCACAGATACCGGATAACTAATGACTGGAAAACGACGTCTAACACTGACTGCAAATTGTCTTCTGATTGATTAGAATAGATGGAATGTTTTTGTTGTCGAAATGTGTCCAATGAGTCATTATTATCATCAATTAGGTTATTTATGGCAGAAATAGTTCTTTTAACGATCAATTCACATGATAAATAAAGCATCATATCCCATCTACAGCATAAATAAAAAACAATATTTCCTTTTACATTTGTCTCCTTCTTTTACTCCAATGAGAGGGTTATAGAGTTCACTATACTATGAGTTATCATTGATAATGCAAAAAAAAAAAAAAAAAAAAAAAATGGTCACAGCTTTATCTATAAGCATAAGGAATAACGACCCTAAATAGGGTATATGGCAAACCTGCAATTAACAAAAAATCAATGGAGATAAACCCACAGACCCCGGGAAACAGATGTCTGAAGATTCACAAATGCAAATTGCCAACTTGGCAAATAAATCAATGCTAGATTGCCAAATCGGCAAATAAATCAATACTTAACTGTCAAATCGGCAAATAAATTAATGCAAAATGAGAAATTCGCAAATATCAGAATTAAATTCTAAAGTATATACTCAGTAAACAAACCAATCGATGATGATCAATAAAGGTAAACACTGTCCATGATTGTTGATCACTCATCGATATAACATACCAACTTCAAATTCAGTGTATTAATATGCTTGGTGTAACACCATCCGTCACAGGACAGACAAAGTCGGTCCACCGCCACAAAGTAGAGGGAATGGGGCTACACCAGATAAATCATGTGACTAATGATAACACATTAATCAATAGGCAAAGAAAAAAGGCGGGCATTGGATGTGATAAATGTTTCCACGTCCCATTGAAGAGTGTTCAGAAAAATGTCATTACCCAACTGAGAAAGGTGAGCGCCTTCTTGTGAGAACAGTTCGCGAGGACTGATGATAAATCTAGATAACCAATAGTGCTACCATCCAATGCTAGAACTTTTGTGGCCAAATGGCTATTGCGTCTAATTAGAGCTTCCTTCATTGACTCTTTATCGTTATTATAACGTCAAGATGTAAGGGGGAGCAGTTTGGACCAAACTAACAAGGTATTAGGAAGGACATTGTGAAAGTAAGATAAGTAGTCTTAAGGATGGAACGCAGTTCCTGTAATGGAACATTACCAAAATCATTTACTCAACAGTGTATTATCGGAATATTAGGGCTATCCTCTAAATCTCTACTGTGGATGAAGGAGGATTGAAACTTAGTGGCAGATTATAAGACTCTTTCATATGTGGATATGAAGGATAGGGATATCTTACCCGAGGGTCACAAAATGTAGTAAAACCCTAGGCTTGCCGAGGGTTTCGCAACATTTTGTGATCCCGAGGCGGCAATGAAATCATTTATACTGCTCCCAAATTTTAGCCAAAACCGATGTAGATTCCATGGATCTACCACTAGGATTCAATCGGTTCATATACTGCCTCTCAAGCATTACCGGAAGTGTGGTCAGGAGAAGATAACTCGTGTATTACATTAGTGTGTTACATTAAGTCCCTATTCCAATAAAAGTAGCCAGGTAAGTAGCCCCTTGTGTTTGCATGCCTACTGATAATTTGATTTATGGTTTATGATCAATCTTTGGTGAAAGTATTTGCGTGCTTCGAATTCGTTGCTATTTCTGTTCGTCGCTTGACCAAAACAAAATGAGCTTTAATGTCCATAACATACATTTCAAACTGCAAAAATTCTAAATCGTCCCAGATATTGATACCATTTACAGAAGTTGTTACTAAAGCACTTAATTTATACTGCTTCATTTCTTAATGTTATTAGTACAACATTTGTTGAAACTTGGTGCTTGCAAACAGGGCTTCATCTTAAACTTAAACTTAAAATGCGACTGTTGCCGAACGGACGTCAAAAAGTTCATCACCCGTTGTCATCCAGAAAAACTTGATAAGTCACGGGAGGTTCTCGGCAACAGCGTCAGAATGTCGGCTAGCTTTGCTGCATAATAAATGGAACCCACTCAAGCCATGTCCTATTTATTCGATATATATATAAAAAGTTTCCGGATAATTATCGTCCATCTCGACTTCGATGCAGCTCTAATTTTGCATGATGTACAACAAGATGTCTCTGTTCCGAAATTCCTCTAAATCACAAAAACATCAGCCAGATACATGTATGTATGATGGAACTAATTGAAAGTGGTCAATGTAAATTGATTGTATAACCATATCTAAGGTATTGTTATAGTAATTGTATAAACTGTACAAAGGCTATACGTGACAAGGAATAATACATACACACAGCGATATGTGTATCACATGACTTTATAAACTTCAAAACACTGACCAAATATTGTGACCAGTTTGACCCCTCGTTCTAGATTAGCACGTACTGGACATAGATAACGTATCGGTCATACATAGTAGATATTACATCTATCACAATACCTGTACTTCACATGATCTCGTTATCTAACTTACAATGCAGTCGTAAGAGTACCAGTACAATGAGGACACTGGACAATGAATACTGGAATGTACGATTAACAACAAAACGCATATAACCACACATCTATATATCAAGGCTTCGTATAAACAAGATATTTTAATTTCCTCCCTCACACCACTTAAATTGTGTTATACTTTCTAAGTTAATAACTTGTTTAATACCAAAAATCAATTTAACAAGCTTTCATTTGCAAATGGCAAGTAATTAAAATAAGTTTTTGAACAGCTTAGAACTACATACACAGCAAAAAGTGCAACGCATGTTTTACATACGTTTGAAAAAACATGCGTTAAACGTATTTTTCAAACTTGCGTTTTACGTACGTTTTGGCCACCATGCGTAAAACGTACGTTTAAACAAAACATGCGTTAAACGTATTTTTTACATATGTTTTACGTACGTTTGTCTTCCACCACATGTAAAACGAACGTCTGTTAAAATAAATCTACTAATTACATATAAAACATTAGTTTTATCAATGTTTTTGAAGACCTGCAGTGTTTTTTTTTTTTTTTTTTTTTTTTTCTTCTTCTTCAAAATGATACTCCAATATGCAAATTCATGTTTAATAGCCGTTATGTTTTGGTTTCATGTTATCTATATATGTCTTCTATCAACTTATATTGAACCTCATACTAGCCTCAAATAATAAATAAATGATAGAATAATGCAGCTTCAATATCCTATGATGATACATGTAGGTCTACAATTATATTTACATCTACTGATGGTGAACAGAAGCAAAACCGCTAATGTGGATTCCGTTTTTTTTTTAATTTTAATTTTAACAGTTTCGAAGACTAATGCTCTGAATACATATGATCTATATCAGCTGACCAGAGCTTCATGATGTACAATGTAGTAGGTCTACAACTGCTGTTTGATCAACCTCGATACTCTATGTTCAATCATTTATTTACGATCTATGTAGAGATCGTAAGTGATCAGAACCCCTGGAGTATCGAGGTAGATCGTAAGTGATCGGAACCCCTGGAGTATCGAGGATGCTGTTTGATCTACGATATCATGAGTACATGTATATGTCCTAGAATTGTCATTATACATGTAGCTAAGGGTTATACGTGTAGCTACATTATGCATATGTAAAGGAAAAAATGTTTTTACTTGTATTTAGTTTGTAAACTAGAAAATAGATTACTGACTTTTACTTCAGATCTTCATTAGAATTCTTCTTGAAATGTTCAAGTCAATTGAGGCATTTTGGGACTTGTGCAAGTCTACATCAATGGCATCGCTATTACCATGTAGGCGTCTGCTTCTGGTTAAAAAATAGTAGCTTTCCCTACTATATAGCAGGGGGAAGTTATTGTATTTTTTTCAAAACCAGAAGCAGACGCCTGTGCTTTTACATGACAGATTCTAATGGCCGGACATACTTATATTCCGGAAATCTTTATTTATTGTATATATATATTCTTGTCAATCTGAACTCCTCGGATGTAAAACATAACGGCAGTTAGATCCGAGGAGTTCCAATTGTATTCTTGTGGATTTTATTTGTATTTTAAAAATGGCTGAACATAAATAAAGGTAACTATGTAAAAAAACTGTTCAACACGTACACAATATTATCAAATGTAAATGTGCGAGAGTTACATCCGAGGCGGTCGGAGTACGGACTGCATAGCGGTATACGGACGAGCGCTGAATGCGATACATTATTCATAGATCAATTACTTTAATTTGTATTCATATAATACGTTTAAATGTTATTCTGAGATTCTGTGTAAACATCCGAAGTTTCTGCAAACACAACATAAATTGATTTTTGGACTCACTGAGCCAGAATTTGAAAACAATTGAACATTGGGCACGACTTTTGTAAAGATTTAGCCTTTATTAAAATGTAAGTGATGAAGTGACGTTAAGGACCAATTAATATAGGAATAATAAAATCATCTTAAGATTATGAAATTTATCAATATGTAGTCACTCGTTTGTAAATACAACATACTATGTATGAAAAAATATCAGTCATTGGACAGGAACCGAAAATACAAAAAAAATGGTATTAAACTTTACTTTTGAAAATCACAAATATTGTGCAACTTCAAAGACCATGTAAATGTACATAAAAATTTAAAAAAAAAGTGGATTTTGTAATAGGATCAAACATATGTATAACACATGTTTTGATACGTCTGTTTTACATGCGTTTACGTTTTACGTCTGTTTACCATGCGTATTACGCATGTTTAACACACGTATTACATACGTTTTGTACGTACGTTTTACATGCGTGGTCCTCAACATGCGTTTTACATGCGTTTTATAACGTACGTAAAACGTGTATGCACTTTTTCCTGTGTAGACATCGTCAGCACTGATTTCCATAAATGCCAAATTGCAGTCAAAATGACGTTACCCCTGACATTTGAGCACCATAGTGACGCTAGTATTGGAGATCTATTGTAATATTCTATGACGTTATCCTTGACATTTGAGCAGCTTAGTGACAATCATATCGGAGATCTATTGTGATTGTCTGATACGATGTTTTATGGTATTTGGTGATGGCAGTCTGTTTATTGGTAATAATCCCAATGTACATGTAGAAATAGTTTAAAACTTCATAATCTGGACTTCGACTAATCCACTAGTAGCAGAGAGTTAAATTCATGTATCATACTGAATTTACGTATGTATGTAAAGTGGAAGTATTTGAAGTCTAAAATCAAATCTCGTCATCAACTCTGGCCTGTAGTATACACAGTATTGTTCTTTACCTATGTCATTTGCATTATTTATAATTTAACCTAGCCATGTTGATAACGCATAAGTTTACTAGAAAAAGTCCAGTCGATGTTTAATGGATAGTACGACTTCACTTGCGAATGAGACGAGTGTGCTTGAGAACCGTTTCATAACACGCTATTTTCAGACTCTTCTGTGACATACAAATTTCATAACCATGTTATCACATTTAACCTATCCGCCTCATCAAGGTAAATAGATAAAATAGTGTCCGGTCAGTTCTGACCAGATATAACGGGGGTTCGGTCAGTTCTGACCAGGTGTAACGGGTGTTCGGTCAGTTCTGACCGGGTGTAACAGCCACTCTCTGTAGCCGCCACCTGTTTGGATTCGGACACAAAACAGGTTCAAGGTAGGCACAGATTTTAAATCTACATAGTTAGTAAAGCAGCTTAAACAGCCCACGTCTAGATATGTTTAATATACTATCAGTATAGAGACACTCTCTGTACCCACTATACCACTTGAATTTCAGATTTTCTTTAAGAATCAAAAAGGGTCTAAATATTTTTATAACTGTTTGATTACTCCTGCTGTTACACCAACAGGTACAAGACTTCAATTTGATTATGATAAAGAGAAATGGAAAAAAATCTATAAACTCCCCTTCATCTTCACAGAAAGTTCGAAACTACAGTGGTTTCCAGTGAACATTATTTATAATATTCTAGTGACTAATACTTTTCTCTTCAAGATTAATTTGTACCCTAGTCCAATTTGTACATTATGTAACAGGGAAAGAGAAACAATAGTACATTGTCTTTGGGAATGTACCGAAGTCCAAACACTTTTTGAGAATTTTGATTATTTACTTGAAATCTTGTTTATCCGCTTCTTATGAATAAAGACACACTTCCCTTTAGTAATCTCACCACATGCTAATATGGCTGATAATGAAATCTTACTTATTATTAAGCACTATATTTACAAAACAAAATGTCTCCATAAAACGCTCAATAATACACTTGTAAATGTTATAAAAGATCACTATAGTATCCAGAAATATATAGTTTTTAATAAAAGCGATACTCTTCAAAAGAAATTTGAAAATGACTGGAAAAAATGGTTACCATTGTTAGGAATATGATATTTAAAGTTTTGTTTTTGTTTTGTTATTTTATAAATTATTATTATTATCATTTTTAGTTTAATTCCTCATATCCATAATTTATATATCCATGTTCTGGCAAAGCACCAAATATTTTGGGAGGTCTCTGATCACACATTATTTTCTTTCTCTTTTTTTTCCATTAGTTATGAAACCCCTTATCTTAAAATATATTAATCGATGTGTAATATAAAGTATACATATTTAAATACAGCAGTCTCCCCTCTTTCTTCTTCTGTCAGTTTATTCAGTTGTCATTCTGACACTACATATGCATTGTTGGTTTGTTCAATCCTGTCTGTCTACAGTTTTCAGTGTCTGTCTGTATGTTTATCCATGTTTCTGTTTTGTTTTCACTTCCTGTCCATCCCATGTGTTTGTGTGTAAATACATGTTGTGTACCTTGTAGTTTGTTTTGTTTATGTGTCTCTGGTCTTCATTGTTTAGTATCGTTACCTACCATTGATTTGTGTCTGAATTTGTCCTTCTTGTATATGTTTCCATTTTTTTTGGTATATGTGTGTGCATACTTGTCTTCCATTTAAGAAAGATGTGTTTATATATCCATGTATGTCCATATGTATCAACTGCGTATCTATATTTTTACATGAATAATGTAAGTTGGTGTGTGATTGCATGTATGTCAATACACAGGTAGGTGTAAGAATAGGCCAAAGGTTAACATTTCGTGTGTTTTTGATAATTAAGAATAAGAATAAATTGAACTGGCTGTATGTAAAGGCGTGTGAGTGTGAGGCTGAGTATGTATATGTGTGTTTATTTTCCATGTATGTGTAGTCTATATCTGTACCATCTTAATATATGTAAAAAAAACTTTTGAAAAATAAAACAATTATGAAAAAAAATATATATACTATCGGTGTGATTAGGTGGGTCTCTGAGAAGTTACGGTTAGTGAACATAGCAAAATTAGTCATGGTCTAATTGTTTCAACGATATGTTGTTGAAACTTCTTTGGTCTTATTTACACGAGACACCCTGGACCCTTATACCTCGACCGTGTTGGAGCTAAGTTTGTATCGGGAGAATGACCGGGGTTCGAACCTGGGACCTGTGAATACTAATAACTGGCTTATGCTATCTGGTCGCCAATGTTCACTCAGTCATAGGTCGTAAAATGTTTGCAAGAAAATGATAAAGCAGACTGGGACTTATTTGGTGATTTAAAATTTGTTGTTTGAGAAAGTTATCAGATGCTATACACCAAATATTGAATGAAACTAATTCTCACACAATTCGGTTTCATCCTTAAAGCTTTACTTCTATATTTACATAAAGTGTGGTTTATCACGCAATGGTCTGACGTATAAATCACTGGTTATTTAATACTATGGGATGTCAGTTCGAAGTCACGTGACGTATTTTCTATAGGTACTGACCATAGGTTGGTAGTTCCATATATATTATACTTCTTTTACCTTCTTAATCTGGCATGTCTTGCAATTATCCTGATTGTTGAGAGTATCATCAAAATAACCAAAAACAATAACGTGTATTCCGTATTTGTGCTTCAGCGTCTTTTCACATAAGTATGTTGTCATCTTGTCCTGTCTTCCATGCCACAAGGCGTCACTACATCAAAAAGTCACCATCTTCACAATTTCTTTACATAACTAATTACTTCTTTATTTCTTTATTTGCAGATGACGAAGACGGTTTTAGTGGTAGGCGCGGGGGTGTCGGGCCTGGCAGCGGTCAAACATTGCCTAGACGAAGGGATGGAACCTATCTGCTTCGAGAAGGATACAGACGTTGGAGGGCTATGGAATTATCATGACTGGTCCAAAGAAGGAGACCCTAGCCTGTATAACTCCTGTAGTATCAATACCAGCAAGGAAATGACCTGCTACAGCGACTTCCCGATCCCTAAAGAGTTCCCTAACTTCATGGGGCACCGACACTTCAAAAAGTACCTCGAACTTTACGCAGAACATTTCAATCTAAGAAAGTACATCAAGTTTAGCCACAGCGTAGAAAATATCAAAAAAGCTGATGATTTCGATGAAACAGGAAATTGGATGACATTGGTCAAGAATTTAGAGACAGGGAAGTTTCAAAATTTGAAAACAAACTTCGTTATCGTATGCAATGGGCATCTTCACGTGCCGAACGTGCCTACATTCCCTGGGCTGAAAAAATTCAAGGGCAAGGTCATGCATACTCACGATTACAAGGACTTCCGGGGATTCGAAGGGAAGAGAATCTTGGTGATGGGGATCGGAAACTCTGGATCAGACGTGGCCTGCGAACTCAGTCGTCATGCTGAACACGTATGTATAATGGTATATGGGTATCGTAGTGTTAGAGGGTTACATAATAAATGACATAAAATGTCAGTTATTCTGATGAAATCTTTGAAGCTCAAATGCGAGGACTGAAAAATAGTATGTCTATTGCCTTTTCAATGCTAGATGATAGTAGTGTTATAAAGCTGTGTTTAAACGGGTTACTTAATCACTACAACTTTAAATTCCTTTTACTGGCTTTCTCTGCAGGTGTATATGTCCAGCCGACGTGGAACCTACGTAATCCAAAGAGCCGCTGACCACGGCGTTCCTTTTGACCATCTCGCCCTCAATCGGTTCTCCATGAAATTACCGTGGAGCCTGATGCGGCCTTTGTTCTTCCATCGCCTAAACCGACGCTACAACCACGCAAACTACGGCCTTTCGCCAAACAAACGGTTCGACGCGAGTGTCCTTACGATCAGTGATGACCTTCCAAATCGGATCTTACTCGGCACCATCAACATCAAGTGTAACGTGAAGGAGTTTACAGTAGATGGCGCTATATTTGAAGATGGCACAGAACTGAAAGACATCGATGTTGTTATCCTTGCCACGGGGTTCAATTTCGATTTTCCGTTTCTTGACGACGGTATAATCAAAATCGATGGCCATTTCCCTTACCTGTACGAGCTTGTTTTTCCTACAAATTTAAATCCGTGCACACTTGGTGTGGTGGGTCTGGTTCAACCGTTTGGTGCTCTGCCACCAATTTTAGAAATGCAAACCAGATGCATCACAAGAGTATTTGCAGGAAAATGCAAGCTACCAAGTGCTCCACAACGCCTTGAGATCGTAGAGAAACGGAAATCTTTCATCATGAGTAATTTTATCGACTCACCAAGATACAGTTTGCAGATCTACTCAGTCCAGTACATGGACCGCTTGGCGTCAATGATAGGCTGCAAACCGAATTTCTGGAAATACTTCTTCACAGACCCAAAACTGTGGTACAGGATAGTTTTCGGTCCAGCTACGCCAGTACAGTGGCGCCTTAATGGTCCTGGCGCCTGGAAAGGCGCTAAGCGTGCGATTGAGACAGTGAAAGAACATACCTACTTTCCGATGAAATCAAGGAGGTCGGGCGATGGAGAGATGGACGGACTTTATGATGGGTGGATCCAACTCTTCAGGAAAGTCTGTTTTGTGGCGTCCATTCCGCTCATTGTGAGATACCTGTATGTAAATGGATTTTTCAAAAGCCTTATTAATTTTTTCTAATTTTTGTAAGCAGAGAAATCAAAGGCACGTTTGAACCAGTCAGATCTTAACACATGACAATAACAATGACGTAATATGGATAAAATTGTGTATACGTCACAATAGCAATAATGTGAAACGGAGTAAATTGCATTATCCTTATTCTTGTCTATGTGTAATTCTTGGTAAACAGAATCACTTCAAATTATCTTTGATTATTGTTGACACATCAGGCCCCATGAACACGAAGCAGACTTCAGTTTAGATTTAGCCAATCATAAATGACGTTACAAAACGTTACATCATATTTGATTGGCTTGGCCAAAACTTGAGTGTCTAAGACCGTTTCATGACCCTGGAGCTTGACTCCGGTTTCTCGAAACAAACTTAAGTCAGATCATTATATTGGTCTAAATTGCTGTGGCGTAGTTGGTAAGGTTTCCGACATTTCATCAATAGCTCCTCACCTTTATAGACCAGAGGCCAAAGCGTTCAATCACCAGCTGTCACATATACAAAAATTTAACAGCCAATGTCATATGTATCACATATCTATTATTTTACAGGTATAAAAAACAGTTATGAAGGCGAAATTCACTATGGAAGTCATTGGGTTTTTTTAATTAGCAGATAAGAGGTATGATTTTCTCGATTTGGAGTAATATAATCCAAATCTATGTTTGATCATGTTTATTCCAATATTCCACGAGATTTATCACATAAATCAATATACATGTATATTTATGAAAATATTAGAATAATAAAATGCCAAAAGCATATCATTTACAACGTTAATGACTTATATTTTATTCTTTCTTACGTCTCCCATAACACCGCCTTGCATTTGGTCTTTGACCAATCGCCTCTATAAGGAAAAAAGTAAAAGAAAATGGTATTTTCTGCTCCTGATTAGCGCTCAGAATAAAGGGAATGGGACGACTGGTTTGCGTGTCTTCAGTATACCGTAGTTGTAGTATATGTAACCGGATGGGATGTGTTGTCTGGTGTCTGGTGGTATATTTCAGTGAGATAACAACACGTCACTTATATACAGCAGCCTCCTTAAAATATACGGCAGCCTCCTAAAATGTACAGCAGCCTCCTTAAAATATACGGCAGCCTCCTAAAATGTACAGCAGCCTCCTAAAATGTACAGCAGCCTCCTAAAATATACGGCAGCCTCCTAAAATGTACAGCAGCCTCCTAAAATATACAGCAGCCTCCTTAAAATATACGGCAGCCTCCTAAAATGTACAGCAGCCTCCTTAAAATATACGGCAGCCTCCTAAAATGTACAGCACCCTCCTAAAATATACGGCAGCACCCTTAAATATACAGCAGCATCCTAAAATATACAGCAGCCTCCTAGAATATACGGCAGCCCCCTTAAATATACTGCAGCCTCCTAAAATATACGGCAACCTCCTAAAATGTACAGCAGCCTCCTAGAATATACGGCAGGCCTGCTATACGGACATTTTCACAACTACACTTCATACAGGAGCGGCAGTCCTTACATGGTCCTAGCTGTCAATAGAACACAAACAAGCATAGTATTCTTATATATTTTTCGCTTTTAATATACATGTAAACGTCAGTTATTTGTCCGTAATAATTGTTTGTTTGTTTGTTTGATTATTTTAACGTCCTATTAACAGCCAGGGTCATGTGAGAACGGCTTCCCATGAATGCAGTGTTTAGCGTGTGTGAAGTGCGTGTTTTGGGAGACTGCGGTATGTTCGTGTTGTGTCTTCTTGTATAGTGGATCTCTTTTATAGTGCTATATCACTAAAGCATGCCACCGAAGACACCAAGCAACACACCCCTACCAGTCACAATATACTGGCAACGGGCATTGTTCGTAATAAAAGAAAAAAAAAGTGAACTAAGCTCTTTCTTCTTAACAAAGGAAATCCAAATAATTTTCCTGGTTTCAGTTGGTTATCTATATGTATGAGGAGTTCCAGGTAATTTCAGCCCTATACATTGATATGCGTATAACGAAGTAATTTCGTTCGTCCACAGAGATTAGTTATAACAGTACTGTGTTTACTGTACATTCATACAAATATCGACAAATACAGGACTTAACTTCGCGTACAGAATAAGGTATGTTTAATTTCTCTACTATACTATACGGTTACATTTTTTTGTGCTTCTGAATTATTTTTGATACGTTGACTTGACTGGGATCTAATCCTATTGTAGTTTTCTCAAAATGAGGAATACAAATCATAAATTGAATTTAAAAAAAACCGTATCACCACAACCTGTCTACCTCTGGATCGCGAGTTTGAATCCCATGTGAGGCAGTTTCCAGGTACTAACCGCTGGTCGGTTGGTTTTTTCCACCAACAACATGACACTTCCAAAGGTTACTCTGGCTGTTGATACGACGTCAAACTTTTAAAACTTAACCGAAAACATACAGAGGTACACTAGAGTGGTGTTTCAGTAAGAGTCCAGAGGAACTAAGGAATGATGTGTGATGTCAGAACTAATTCCGGTTCAGCTTTAATATTCGTATTCTTCAAGTGTAAATGTTGGTTATGTTTTCGATATCCTAACGGATAGGGGGACAGGGTACATGTATGGATTGACCTCAATTCGATGTGTAAATATGCAGGCTCTGATGTTTACCACTGCGATGGTTATAGCATGGATAATAAATGGTGCAGTGATCGGATTATCATCTCTGTTTGATATACACTATAATAGCAAACAAATTATGGAACACCATGGCTGCCTTAAGACTAGATGTTTTATTGCATCACGTCACCGTGTTATAGCATCGTGTCACCATGTTATAGCATCGTGTCACCATGTTATAGCATCGTGTCACCATGTTATAGCATCGTGTCACCAAATCATTGCATCGTGTCACCATGTTATAGCATCGTGTCACCATGTTATAGCATCGTGTCACCATGTTATAGCATCGTGTCACCATGTTATAGCATCATGTCACCATGTTATAGCATCATGTCATAAAAGTTTCGTTGAATAGAGCGGTAGCTCTCACTAACATGGGTAATTGATTTCATGTCACGAATTTATTTGACAAGACCATGTGGTAGTATAATATAATTTTTGCAATGATTAACAATATCAAATAATCTATTGCATTTTAAATGTGTGGATGGATTTTTTTTCGAGTTATGATTTCGCGTTTGGTTTCATGTTTCTGTATATTCTTGTACTTTCGCATGTATTAAGTTTTGTTTTTCGATACAAAATGGTAGGGTTTTAAATATGGAGAACTGTTGAGTTAGCAGTCTTGTTTTGAATTACTACCCTATAGTATTGTCGGAGATGAAAAGTGTCCGAGACAAAGTCAGAGGCAATTTTTTTTTCTGTATATGTCAACCATTTTGCCATCTTTGTCCAGGGTGAAGGTACAATGCGTCGTTTTAATTTCGGTACCCGTGGTTGTAGCCACTAATTCAGAGTTTTAATATAAAAGATGTCATTGTCAAGCCAATTAGCCAAAAAAATATTTTGTTTGCAAACTGTGTGAATCCGCGTAGCAGATTCTTACAAAAGTTTGCAAACAAAACTTCATTCCTCGATGAAATCAAAACAAAAATAGTGACATCAATATTTCAATTAATATTCCAGACTGCATGCTGAAATAACATACGTTTAAAAGTACGAGTCCATTCATTTTCTAATGGATGTTCGTTCAAAATCAACGTAAAACGTCGATGTGTCTATTGTGACGTAGTTACAACGTCGTTGTTTCGCGCCATTCTCAGATTTTTTCTTCATAGTAGTATGAAGAAAAGTAATCGGCCAATCAGAAAATCAAATTTTGTATGAAAATAAAGAACAATTAATTATTTATATTTGGACCTGTCTCATCAAATTCCATTGTTACGAATTCGAAGTTGAATTTTAAAACACCTTTATGACTAGATAATTAGAGTGTAATTAAAGGGATGGCACTACGGAGTTCAACTTAACAGCAGTTGGTTGGAGAATAGTCAAACGGGGTATTATGGCGCCGAATGTACACGCCTCTATTCATTGAATTGTGAGATGCACCATTCCAAGTCAGGTTGAACACGATTCCTTCATAAATTTCCATTAATTCTGTCCCTGAAATTCCATATGCAGTGTATTTCGATGATTAATCAAAGAAGACAATTAGTAATTTAGTACATACGACAAGACATACCGGAACGGAACCATTCCCATAAATGACAGTTATTTTGTTAGAACACAATAAAAACCTTGATCCTTCACACATGCACTGCCTGGCTTACGTCTAAGAAGACACACACTTGGCTTGAAAGGGAACATGGTTTTGTTCGGGATGGACAAATAACCTGTTTATATTTTAAATTATACCACGATGTTTCAGACACTTTACAAATGCCAAGATACATTTAAAACTCAGAGCAAATATAGTATCTTCAAAAATAGTTGACAGAAAAAATATTAAAGTGCAATTAGTGCCCTTTTACAACGATTTATTCAGAATTCCATTTAAAATCGCTACGCCTGTAACTCTGAAAAAGATGTGTTGTCAGCAATACCACCAATGAAGTATCCACCCAACCGAAGTGTTTAAGTAGATTGATTAACATATGAACATATGAAGTAACGTTTGGACGGCAGTCAGAAAATAATATCTTTATCTAATGTCAAAACAATTCATACAACAACTGTGGCCTCTCGCATATGTAAGGAAAGGAATTGTTACAGTGCATGTCCATCAAAGTATTCGAACTACTGAGCACTGCACAATCTGCATCTGTATCTCCAGGGTAGTTGTCGTAGTTATTCAATGCTACCTTTGACCAGATATGACGATCAAGCCGCGATCCATCCACCCAAATCCACCGCCCCTCAGTTGCAGCATCTGTCAGGCCGACGAAGACAAAACGGATGCTTGCACCTTCAAACACAAAAACAATAATCATAAACACATTGTTTTTGTACAGGCCCCAGTTTCAACAAAAAAAAAACAAAAAAAAAACAAACTTTCAGGTAATAAAAAATTCTCGCAGAAAAGCATTACAGAAATTAATTTTAGGTTTTTCTTTAACTTCATTAATGCTTTCTCGTGAATTTAAGTTAAGATATTTCTTAAGTTCAGAAACGTTCGTAAAAGTCAGGGCCAGGCGCATAAAAATGGTTAATTTCAGGGCCAGGCGCATAAAAATGGTTAATTTCACATTATAGTGACAACGGGCGAATCAGTCGTCCCCATCCCGGTGTGCTAATTAGCGCTAAGCAGAAGCAGAAACTACCGCTGTTATACTTTGGTGTGTCTCGGCCTCAGAACAGAACCTCAGAGCTTACCTCACAGGAGCGGACGGTTAACTGAAGGCCAAACGTAAGATGGTGTCAAGGGAGACGTTAGGAAGAAGAAAATAAGCTAAGAGGAAAGAAAGATAAGATCCTAAATTAAGTCGCCTTTTACAATCATACACTAGGGGCAGCAGGTACAATTCTAGCGCCCTACATGCAAGGTAAAAAAACTAAGTTTACGAAATTTGGACAATTTACGAAAACGTACAAATATCTTCGTAGTAATGCGGTAAGAATTACATTGATATCAAAAGAATTCAAATATACTACAATCAACAAAACCATCACGAACAAGCCACACGTTGTAAACACTCTTATAAAAGCTTTGGATGTAGGACGTTAGAAGTACAATAGAAAATGTATTAAAACTGTCTGAAATTGCTAGTTTGGTTTGGTTTGGTTTGATTAGTTTAACGTCCTATTAACAGCCAGGGTCATGCCAGGTTTGTTGGTGGAGGAAAGCCGGAGTACCAGGAGGAAAAAACCACCGACCAAAGGTCAGTACCTGGCAACTGCCCCACATGGGATTCGAACTCGCGACCCAGAGGTGGGGGGCATGTGGCAATATGTCGGAAATTGCTTGTTCAGTTGTTGTACACTAACAAACACGTGCTTCCTTTTCTTCATTGTCATCTTTAAATGTAACAGAGTGTTGGATGCTATATGAATTCACTGGGGACACCTGGCTTACTAGTCTGACTTCAGATCGAGAGAAAATGAAGACATGTGTAGATGAGAGAGTTATATTAGGCTAGAATTCACTAGGAATACACCACCCATGCAGTCCAACAACAGTCCTAGAGTTTCCAGGTGGGGAGGCTAACAACGATTCCTTTGCAAGAAGTACTACTTCCGAGTTCCAAAATGGGCGCCAAGGTAACAGAATGCCAGATTTTATATCACTACTACAGCTGGAGATCGAACTCTGGACATCTGGTTAACTAATTTGACCAAGAGAAAGTCTATCTAACCGAGGGTTATATTGCATCTGGTATTCACCAGTTTTACATAAGGAAAATAAACTTTAAACACGTGTCAGAAAACTTTACTTCTCATAGCCTTCCTTATGGCGTTAACCTGGTTCGTATTTGACAACACGAGTAGTCTCCCTTCGTCCTTGATGCATGCATCTTTAGCTTCATTCCAAGAACGTCTTCTGTTAACGATTTTAAAGCAGATACTTCCTCTTGTGTCGAACGTGTATCCAGATCGATAGCAATCTACAAACAGCCATATGTTAATTATTCATCAGTTGACAGAAGTGTATCTCAATAGCTGACAGTTTAGCTAGTACAGGTACACATCAATTAACCTCAAAGAGTACCAATTTCCTTGGTAATTTGAAGGCAGTAATTAATACAAGAACACAAGGAAATCTATCCATAATGAAATTGTATTATCAGTAATAAATAAGTAATAAACAAAACAAACACAATAGCAGATACAACATATTTAAAGGTGTCATGTTTGCTAGCTTGACTTACATTCTTACCATACATCAGAAATGTAGTTTTCATCTTTTCAAAATACGACTTTTTAAGTATTTTAAAACAAATCACTTTCTTAGTTATGATTTATGAAAATGATTATAATCAAATACTAACAACACTAACGTGACGCTACCCAAATTTTCGTTCAGGAAATGCTAAATATAATCTCGAATTTGATGTTAAAAAAGTTATCGTTTGAAGGTCCTTTGCACATTTCTTCTATGCCGTTTCCCCTACTTCTAAGCTTGAACCATTTTCTACGGATGAAGCAGGTGGTGGTGGGAAGGTAAGATTGTCTTGAATATAGAATGAGGATTTGTTTCCATTTATGTGGTTAGACTCACTGGCGGAAGATTGATTATACTAAACTATGGTATATTGGTATATTGTATAGACATTTAAAGCATTTTTGTAGTTAATTAGTGCAATTAATTATTCAAACCCTTATCATTTAAAGATTCGTGAACCAGAAAAATCATTAGGAACTTAAGAACACTGATATCGATTTAAATAATACTTACTTGTCATTTCTTTATGTACCTTTCGCGACATGCTGAAATTAATGGTTGAACTGTTAGAAGAGGCCACCCCCGAGAATACGTGACACACACTGATCAATGGGAAGAATTCGAACATGTAGCAACTCATCTGTACTAGGCACAAAATGCCACATTCCCGAACAGAGGAATTCTCTATTGTGAAAAGTAGATCTCCACAGGTTTGGTTGTAATGTGTGATTGCATGAAGCATCCATGTTCCTGATGTTACTATCGACATAATGTCTGTAAAAAAAATCGAAAAACAGGAAAATCACTCATTTTTCATCTCTAATGAAAGAAGTGTTTCAGTAAGGTTTGGAAGTCAGATGATGCAATACTTATTTCATGAGATATTCAGCTTTTCTGCCACCAAACTGTTACTTGGGTTGTTGTCACTACAACGTAATGTGGCCCGGTAGGTATGGCATTAGACTAAACTCAGGACCATAAGTTATCTCTTCTTATTAACGGACTTTTCCCCTTGACACGACGACATGTTTGGTTGAGCGCTCGCCCCTGTGAGATAGGCTCTGGGTTATCTTCAATTGTTGAATTGCAATGATATCCAGTATCCCTGTGGGCGACTTTCTTGAAACATTAAAATGGTCTACCGAGGTCATGAAGAGTGGGGACGTAATTGTAAGCTTAGTAATATTTTGACAGTCCACAGAGACATTTTAGTGTTGATTATTGTCTTTAGACATTTAACTGTTTTTTCTGAAATACCACTACATTCACTTCATTAACAGATTTATGTAAAAATATATTTAGATACAACATAATGATTAACGGACACCTGTACATCTGTGTCTTTGTCTATAGGTTATATATTATAAGGTAATTTTACCTACCATTTGGTCGAAGCCCTTTCAAAAAGTCTTCCTTTTCAGTCACGTCTCGTTTTCTGTCTCCTGTGTCTCTCAGCTATTCCATTACATATGCACAAGAAGATTGATTGATCATTGAAGCTTGAATGACCATGTGTTGGCTAATTAATGTAGACCAAGCTACAGCTGAATCCGTTGATGTTACTCTATTGAGGATTTTAATGTTGATTTGTTCACCGCATCCCCAGAAAACAGGAAGTTAAGTGCTGATATGGAAAGTTTTAGCCTTTGCAGTGAAGTTAAAGAGACAATTCACTCAGGCAAATTCTTTTACATAACCAATAAGCAAAATATAGCATAAATGTATTGTTCTACATTTCTTATGAAACATATAACGTAAAACATTGACAAATTCCACGACATTGTTAAGTATTTTAATTAATATCGTTGAAATATCAAATCGTTGATCAATACGATTAAGCAGGTACAATATTAACTCTGTACCCATACCCGAGCCAAAGTCACGCACGTTAAACAAATGAACTACATAACCACTGAGAAGGTGATAAAATGATTTTTAGGCAAGACAATTCACCTAATAAGGTAAACACACTACTGTCAGAGCGATTTGAGCAGTTCTAGCCAAAAGTTGCATTACTTTACGAGCAAGGGACAGGGTTCGGCATACAAGAAGTTCGACCACAGTGTGTAATGGCGGACAGCGAGCAAAATTGAATATTTCACACACGTGTCACCACCATAGGCGTTTCAGGCATATCACAGTAAAACTGACTGATCTAATTTCCATTAGAACTTGTCTTATCTGATATATATACAAATTTTAATGTTCTCTTAGACTGAATTGTCCCTTTAAGTATCTAACAATACTACAACTTGTAGACCATATATGAACCAACGCTCCCAGGGATTTTACCTGTTGTGATACTTCTAATGTTAACATAAGCGACCATAAACCTGTATTTGCCGTCAAAAAATATCATAGAAATGTGAAACAAATAGGTATAAACACCATTAAGTACAGATGTACTAAAACTTTTAATGAAGAAAAATTCTGTTTTGATTTGGAGTCTGCCTTTCAAGCCTCCCCCCATGATACAAATGATAATGTTGACCATGCATTTGATTCGTGGACTACAACTTATATTGAAGTGCTTGATGAACATACTCCTCTGAAAGAGAAAAGAGTAAAATACAAATCCATTCCAGAATGGTGGAATGAGGACATAAGCACAGCCATGAAAATCAGAGACAATCATAAGAACATGAACAGAATCTTGACTTGCATCGTAAATGGAGAAACAAAGTTACTTTTTTAATAAAAAAAAAAGCCAAAAGTGATTTTTTTCAGAAATGTCCTAGATGCTTGTAAAAATGAGCCTAAAAAATATTGGAAATATTTAGAAAAAAAAATAGTTCAAAATAAACCGGAAACCTATCCTGATTATATTACCTCAAATCACATGCAAATCGATGAACACAATTAAATTGCAAATAACTTAAACATTTTTTGACGAATTTTGTCAAAGAGTATATCTCTGATAATGAATACAAATATTTACCTGATTGCCTAGGTACTATGATTAAGCTTTTGTATCTAGACACCTACCTGAGGACACTGTATACGATATACCAGAAATATCATTATCTTTTGTTTCCAAGTTTCTGTCGAGTATTGACTGTACTAAAGCTACAGGACTAGATGGTATATGCACCAAATATTTAAAAATATCAGCTACTGTCATTGCTGAACCTATCACCTCATTGTTAAATATGTGTATAAGTCAAAATGTATTTCCCGATCAACTTTAACATGCTAAAGTCAATCCTATTTACAAAAAGGGTGAAAAAAGTAGTGCTAGTCCATAGATCTATTTCCATCCTGCCATTATTATCAAAGATTCTAGAGGCCAAGCTCTGAAATGTGACGTCACAGGAAGGTTGGGGATCAAATCATCAAATTTCGAAATGGGAATCAAAATAAAGAAATTGAACATTAATTTACTCACTTCGTTAATTTTCCTATCGCAACTGTTACAGGGAATTCTTATTATCTGGTATCGAGTCCTATGCCTGACTAAACTCAATATTAGTGCTGCAAGGAAGGCCTCCAATGTATGATGTATGTAGCGTGTGTGAATTGCGAGATGTGTGTTCTGGGAGACTGCGGTATGTTCGTGTTGTGTCTTCTTGTATAGTGGTACTGTTGTCCTTTTTATAGTACTATATCACTGAAACATGCCACCAAAGACACCAAGCAACACACCCCACCCGGTCACATTATACTGATAATAAGCGAACCAGTCGTCCCACTCCCTGTATGCTGAGCACTGCGCAGGAGCAGAAACTACCACTTATATAGACTTTGGTGTGTCTCGGCCAGGGGACAGAACCCATAGCCATCCTCACATGGGCGAGCGCTCAACAGATGGACAAAAGTGAGGTGGTGTCAAGGAAAGAAGAATGTAAGGTAAGAAGAAAGAACAAATAAGATCCTAAATTTAGTCGCCTTTTACGATCATGCAACAATAGTGGCAACAGTTACGATTCTAACGTCCTAAGTGGACGTCTGTAACTCTTTTGGAGTGAAATTCTATGAGACCTTTTTGGCGACATGGTTCAATTTAAATTAATCAGACATTTTTATTAAATATAGTTATATAACACAAACACATTCACCACTGAGGACGACGATGACTATGTTACCTAATTCCGTGTGCATTGTGGGAAGTGTCGGATTCTGTCTACTAGCTGAGGCTTCGCTCCACTGAGGCATTCATTTATAAATAGTTATAGTAATAACAGTATAACTGACTTGGTGAAGAACAGATCATCATCAATAATAGTTAAATTGTTGTTAGAATACCCTCTGCTTGACCAGTGTTACTTCCAAAAACTTTTTTTTTTGTTTTTTTTAATAATCTGTATTTGTTTTACGTGTAATATCATTTAATGAATGCAAAAATGACTACACAATTTAGATAAAACGTTGGCCATTCTGCATGTCGGGCAAAAGATGTTTCTGGAGAGTTCACTCAATACAGTTTACCCAAGTGAATTGGTACAGGCAAGGTCTGAGGACTTACAGAACCAATTCATCAACATCAAAAAAGGACCTGGCGCTCTTTATTATTAAATGTAACAGATAACCAAAAGGTTGGCTGTGTCTTGTTCCGTATAACACGATAACACGTGGGTGAAGGAGCCTCGACAGTCAAGGCTTATCTGAAATTCACAAAAATATATTCCTTATCTTGCTGACGAACAGAAAGTAAAACTCTCTCAGTCATTAACATCTTCAGCTACATCAATTTTATCCCAAAGTTGAAACTTACATTTCAACAATGCTAACAATTTTATCAGAAAAATAGACGATGTAGGTTTTGGAAACTCGATATATGACGTGTACATATAAGGAAAGGAATATCGTTTTCATTAAACCACTTACTATTTATACACTTGCGTACTGATTGGTTAATGACTCAACGAGAAGCTAAGAGTGTAAGTAGCACAGCGTCCATTCATCATTTTATTCATTCATTGAAACACTCTTGTTTGATCCGATTATATCATTCCATGTGTGTTCTCAATACTTCAGTGTTGAGCACTGACTTGTTTGAGAACACCCTAGAGTCCGCGTGTATGTCGAAATATCCCTCAGAGAACCTCTACTGTATAATTAGGAATGAGTGTAGCTAAGATATACGAAAATAAGTTTTCTTGAAATCTAAATTGCTAGCTGGCATGTGGTCCAGGTAAGGCTCTCAGTCTGTCTATATATACCTGTAAGTATAATGTGCGGTAGCATCCAAGTATTCTAAAATAAAATGGAACAAAAAATAATGTGAAATTGTTTAAAGATTTTTTTATCTCGAACAAGTGTCAGATATTCCTTAATGTTTTCAAGTGCATCTCTGAAATATTTCGGAACTAAAACGCGTGATTCACGTGAAAGAAATGTCGCATTATGTAATTCCAAGTTGGATTGATATGTTTTCTGTTTTTCTGAATGTGCATCGCTTATTGCGTCGTCAGATGTGATTTGATCGCATATTAATGGCACAGCAGTTAATATATAGGATTTCAAAACTCTTTCATTAAACGTATCAGTCACCAAATATTCAAACGGATCATGTATCACGCTAGATAACAAAAATCCATTTATGTTCTGTGTCACGTGCTGCGTCCACGAAAAACAGAATATATAATGACTCTAACAGCACTAATAATTCAAATATCAGAGGAAACGTGGTCATCATCCTAACGCGCACTTTATCATTTCATTTAGAAAATAACCAAGACATAATACTAATACACAAAATGTCAAGAAAGCTGTATTGGTGTCCATGGGCTAGTTACGCGATAAATATGCCCGAAATACATGTTTGTATGATATAACCGGGCGTACACCCTTTGTCTGGCTAGATCTCAAAAGGTTGATATATTACACATGGCATTTATACTCGACCGAATAAGTATTGCCAATAAACATGCATACACTTCGCATCAGAAGTAGCAATACTCTATTCTTGATAAAACCTATCGGAAGTAGCATTATTTCATCCGAAATAAGGAACTTAATACATAGCACGATACATATCTAAGGATTAACTGTTCTATCAATGGAGACACAAAAATCGGAGTGTACAGTAAAAAACCATTATACCATATAATTCAATCAGGGGGACTCTTTTTCTATGAAACATTAAGCATTTGCTTCAGCAAATCAGAGGCGGCGTTACAAACGTCGATGTCACTTTTTACTTTATGAGATATAAGCCAATGAAAATGCTTGTTACAAGCTTGGATTATATGTAGTTAACAATTTTGAACTAGTCGAACTCAATATTGAATACCATTTGTTAAAAAAGCATTATATGCTGTATGAACCTACCTGCCATACAACTTCCAAACAAGAACATAGCTTAATAAGAAACAATAAATAAATTTAATGATGCATCTTGAGTGTAGGCCGAGCATTTGACGATCATAATGTCGACCGAAAGACATTTCCAAAGTATTCATGAACGTTAATATCTGTAACTATCACGTGTGAGGTGTATATGTCAGTATGCTAGCGAATGTCATGGTAAATGAAAACTTATATTTGAGTGAATAATTTCAAATACAGACCAGAAAACATACCATTATGAAATGCTAAAACATATAAAAATGAAACTGCATTAGGATGACCAGCTATAAAGCACGTAGTGATAATACATAAGACGTGTTTTATATAAGAATGGAAATAAATCAACCCAAATTTTTGCCATGATATTCTTATAAAATGGTGTAATTTTTTAATTCGTGAAAGTTCGTGGGATATGTTACGATGCTTCGTTAAAACTGGCACAACCATGTTCAAGTATACAGACTTTAGATCACAACAGGACTCTAAATTCCTGAAAGTAGTCCCTACAGTGTTCTCGTGATAACCCAGCGAGGTATACTCATCGCTTAATTAAAAACAAAAAAACCCATCTCAAACGAGAGTTATATCACATACGAACCAATAAAACGGAATCTCTGAAAAATCCAATTTCAACACAAGCTTCCGCTTGATAAGTAGAGAATGATGTTCCGTTTCATCTGTTATGTAACGGGTGTAAAGACAGCGAGAGGTACTTGAAGGGATGCCGTCTGGGAATAGCAGAAGATCAATTTTGGCAATGATATAAGACTATACATACCAATTAGCCATAGTCACTTTCATTATGTCTTATTTCTGTTTAGTTCCTTTCTGTTTCTTAGTTCCTTTCTGTTTCATTCCCTTTTACATTGCTCGCTGTGAGCAACTTGCTTTAGAATCCAAAATGGAGAATTTTTTCCAATAATGCTTCGATGGATTTAGTTATATCCGACAGGTGTCCTAAGAACAACGTATAACTAAACAGCTAAGACTTACAATTATTGATTTTAATGAATTATTTAAGCAAGTCCACTAAAATAAACAAAACAATTATCCACCGTATCGGTAACAACATCCACAACCGCCCTTTATATGTAGTATGTAGTTTATATAGTGTCCATTGAGGTAAACAAAGATATTGGAGTTGAACATTATTAATTTTTCTTTGATGTGGATACCTCATGGCGTTTCTTGTTTCCTTCATTCTGATATTCAGTTTCCGTTTCTGTTGGATTAATTGGATTAGTAGCCATATGTCCGCGTTTCATTCGCAGAGGAAATGTGCTAATTATATATAATAGTGCGATGCATTTGAATTAATCCCATTCATTTTCTACAAAAACCGCCATGGGACCTGCAAAAATCGCTCGAATCGTTTGCTATTGACAGATCTCGGATGGTATGGTCCAGTAAGGCAACACTATAGACAACCAATACTGTGTTCACTCTATCTACAACATATAGATAATCACTTGTTTGCTTCATTATGGTCGGGCGTGCTCATGTTCCTCACATCTATCATCTGATGTACATTTATGTAATGTATATATATATATATATTTAGAATCAAAAACTTATATGATATCGGAGATACTTGGGACGTACAAACAGGATGCAGCATCTGGGTCACAGCATCATTAACAGGTGAGGAACTGCATCATGTAAATACAAATGTTGAAGGTCATCAGAGCCAACATATATATTTACATATCATACAGAATCTCAAAGAGTTTTGACATTTACATGTACCTGGTATAGCTGTGAGTCACGTGTGGTAGCGTCATGGTAACCATACTATAGTTTAGCAGTGGAATATATATCTGAACATTATCTACCTTACAATTTGACACGTGGTGATAGGTGATACTGTAACATCATCGATAACATGTTTCGAATCTCTACGTCATGATCTGTGTAATTACAACACCAGCGTAGAGATAGTACCATTACGTCAGAAAACATGTGCAATATCTATGGAAAGGAATGGCCACACCCTGTTACAATAAAGAAACGTTTGGTTAGCTTTGGAGTTTGTCCTACTACATGACCGTAAACGTCGACTTCATCACGTCTCCCTTTACACCACCCACCTCTGTTTAGTCCGGTTAAGCGCTAGCCCCTGTGAGGAAAAAATCTGGATTTGTTCCTGGCCGAGACACACTTGAGTTTATTAGACTGGCCACCAGTCTCTAGAATATTTAACAAATCACTAAAATTTGGCTTGATTATTTTTGTCTCTACTTCATGCCTGATTCTAAGTTTTAAACTAAGGGGAGATAATCTAATAAAGAACTCTGCTGAGTTCTTCACTTATCAGCAACTTAGGGTCTAGTGGCCAGTCTAGACTTTATTAAAGTAGTAGTTTCTACTCCTGTCTAGCGCTAAGCATAGAGGGAGTTGGACGACTGGTTAGCCCGTTTTTTTTCTTATGCAGCATGATTCAGTGATAAAGCACTATAAAAGGCAAAGGTTCCACTGTACAAGAAGGCACAACACGAATATATAATCGCAGTCTTCCAAAACACGCATATGCACTTCATACCCGCAACACACTACATACATGGATATGGAGTAGCCATATCCATCCGATGTTCAAATCGTGATTCGGTGTTGACGTTTTTAAGCAACTTTTAGTGACAACAATACACTAGCTTGTTATTATATAATCCTATCCCATCATTGGAGCAAGGTGTACATCTGTCGAAAGTTTATTGCAAAAAGTAGAACTTTCTAAAACAGCAGCTCTATGTAGAGAGGAACATGATAATATTCTACAGCGTTTTCTAAACTGTAAACATATAAACAGGTAAGGTCTAAACATACCGTCTACTTACTCTTCAAATATAATACTTTCGCTGAGCCAGAATACCTAGCATGGAATAGAATGTGAGAAAAAAAGTGATTTTTAAGTTCTTGCGGTTAAGAGGTCAAACTCGGACGCGGCCTTCCATGTTTTTTCTTAAACAAAGATAGTTCTGATAATAACCAGTATCCTGTAAGTCCAGAGTGGTAATATACAAATCTTATTTGACCAGTACTGACAGGTACAGAGAATTATTTTTCTGGTCTGGCCTCACACGACAATAGGTGAAGGAAAAGAAGAAGACAGAAATATCTACTATTTCGAGCTAATACTTTCACAGCTGACGGTTTAAGTAGGAGACTTACGGTTTTATTTTGACAGAAATATCACAAAGTCTCCTTTATCTTGAATCTCTGATGTTTATTCTCACATATATTTTAGCTGAATGCATACCACACCTACACCCCATCCACAGTTTTTAGTTAGAACTCATCGTCTTCAGACTCTTTACAAACCTAAATTATTTTTCTACGTTATAGTCTTCAACTCTTTAACGACGAATATTTAAATCGATATGCTACAATGAATCTAATCTACCTATATTTTTTTGTAAAAATCAGTATATCGATATAACAATTATACGATCTAGTTATGTTCACAATTTTGATGAATTTGATAAATGCTATAGACATGAGTCTACACCATGTAATTCCTGATTGTTTACGTGGACGGACAAATATCTGTCTTGTTTACTTCTATTTTCGTCATGTTGGTGACGTTCACAATCTGTATACATACACAAGCTATTATCTATGATAATTACTCACAGCTTTTCATGTAATGATGAATTATTTCCCTAGCATGCAATGATCAACAGTTGTGCCTGGATGGGTGTGGCTTGTTAATAACTACGATTAGATACCCACTGCGTGGTGGTAATTAAACAGACTATCCTTGACATCGCCACACATTTGACCTTCGGTAGAGCGTCATCCCTGTCAGGTGGACTGTGGGTTTTGTTCCCTTGCCGAGACACTAGTCTTAGAGCTCGGAATAAAAGTTGTGGGAATACTGGTTTTCCCGTTGGCAGTGACAGGGAGCTGTGTGCTTTCTTGTTGTTTTCGACAGCATGCTTCAATGGGATTATAAGAAGGGCAAGAGTTACACTATCAAAATAAGAAACAATACTAATACTGTATACCGCAGTCACCACGCGCTTCACACATGCAACACGCCGCGTACATGGGGGCCGTCCTTGAATGAAGTTGTTAATAGGACGTAACTCTTATGAACAAGACCGAATTTTAGTGACCGGTGGTCAGTCTAGTGTGGTGGATGGGTACCGCATAATAAGTCGATATTTAGTAGCTTATTTTAGACGTTATGTGTGGAATATGTTGGGAAAGATTTCCAAGATTAAATAGTAAATGTTTTGTTATTTCTAACTCCAGGAAATACTAGAATGTTTGCTACTCGAATTATGGCAGATGGATCAGTTATATTATTCTATGTATGTAATCAAAGGCATTCCATTATGAAATAAAACTACGTCCGGCAAAACAATCATGACTGAAACAGAAACAGTTAATTTCCGTAAATGCAAACTTTTGAAGTGCGGTGTTACACAATATTTTTGTGTTAATTTACTATATGTTATTTCTCCAACATTTTTGGGATTTTATCTATTTGTCTGACTTGATTATGTAGGAATGCAATAATGAAACCAGATATCTCATCACAGCAAGATAAGTTTACATACTGTAGATATAGAATCCGTTGGAACTATTTGCTGATGCTCGCATGAATCAATTTCGAATTTTGCTGGTCTTGATTTGTATTCTTTATTTACTGCGGTTTTTTTTCCAAATGTTTTGTTTGCATATTTTATACCTAATACCGCTGTTATTTGATTCTAATTTTAATTTGTGAGTGGTGTTCTCTTTGAGGGAAATGTATTTGGTTCTACCATTCTCCAACATAAATCAAAATATTTTTTTTTTCTTTTTCTTTTTTTTTACTTCATGTACAGGTTAAGTGAGACAATTCAATATGCCCCATATCCTTTTTTATGGCATGCATACTACAAAGATAGTATGAAGTCTGATTCCCTCTTACTCAGTATAGTGCACGCCAAGACATGTTCCCTCTCGTTGGTACGTTTGGCCATTATTTGATAGTAAACCAAAACACTGCCATATTGATGTCACGCTTATGTCTGTAAGATACATACTTCTACAAAGCAATGCGGTTCATTTGGCAATCTCCAGTACTGATGTGGGGTTCATGGCCAAACCGTTGTTTTTTTCGTGATTCAGCAAGAACCCGGCTAGAGATGACATACTCATATATACCAGTCATTATGTAACGATTATCATTTTATTAAAATACAATTCAAGTGGCAAAAATAACATGTTTGTCAATCAATATTGGACAAGTTGAGGTCGTCACATTCTGCAAACCGCTTTATTTTAGTGCATACAATATTTCGCATGTTTGTTTATGAAGAATCGTACTTGCCTGCCCATGCCTTTGATTTATAAAGCACCCTACTTGCTTGACCATGCCTTTGATTTAAAAAGCACCCTACTTGCTTGCCCATGCCTTTGATTTATAAAGTATCCTACTTGCTTGTTCATGCCTTTAATTTATAAAGCATCCTACGTGGTTGTCCATGCCTTTGATTTATAAAGCAAAGCATCCTACTTGGTTTTCCGTGCCTTTGAATATTATCCACATCTTAAGTCATCATTCTGGAGGTTTTCATCTCAAAACAAATAATCTATGACGTTAATTTTTGTTTTAATAGGGAATATGTCAAAAAGGAATCGACCACACGGAAATTTTATCTCGGAGACCTATGCATCATCATGTTCAACCGTACTTTCGAGTGAAGGTAAGTTTGGTTAAGGTAACGCAGGGATTGGGGTTAACACCGGAACAATGCAGGAAAGGTTAGGTCCACAAAATTGTCAAAATTCGGAATTCCGCTGAATCAATTAACAAATGAGGTATTCCACTTGGTGGAGCTGACATTGCAGATTTATCATTTACTTTGGAATGTAATCGAAAGGTCCTTTCAGTATCTTTCTAGTCGAATTCTTTGATTTTAGTACTTTCTAATAGCATTATTATATACTAAAAACAAATCAGCCGAATGTCATTCATTTCTGTCTTAAAGTTTGCACATAAAATCCTTAAAGTTTGCACATAAAATCTTTCAAGTTTGCACATAAAAGCAAATAGTATTTTTGGTGAATGTGGTTGCGGTTGCTAAAGTAAAATCTTGGGGTTGCGGTTTTTGGTCTCACAAAACCTATTATGTTTTGGATGATGGTCAACGTATCTATGAACTTGGGATATTTAAAAAGTAAAATTTGCAACTTTGTTTTGATATCACCATCGTTAAAATACCTTAGTGAAGCAATGGGAGCACGCATTTATTTCGTGTATTCAAAACTATGCGCAATGTTTTATTTCATAAAACCGCAATCAAACAAACTTACTTTCTCCCAATCGCAACAGTACTTTATCCCAACCGCAACAATTGACTGACGTTATTTTTTACTTTACATTTTCAAAATCATATGTCTGAAGGACCAGGTTACACATTGAAAAAGTCTTTTGAGGGATTGTTAATAAGGGTCTAACTTTTTCTTATTGCCCGTTGATATTGATCTGCACTCACTATGTGAAGCAGGAGAACGTCATGCACTTGACAATTTGTGAAAAGTGGTTAAATTTGGCACTATTTACGAAGTGTTTGCAAAACATGGACGGTAAACAACAAGATCATCGTTTCCCAAATTTGAATATGGCATTACTCCACCAAGTGCACGCTTCAGATTTCCAGAAAAAATATTCTTTTGTCTTCCGATTCACCTCTGATTTCTTAATTTCCTTAATCGCAATCTCTGCGTCATCTCAACCGTAACCTCAAAAGTAGGATTGGGCTTGCTGTGTACTAGTCTACAGACACATCGAGCCTGGATACTAGTCTACAGACACATCGAGCCTGGATACTAGTCTACAGACACATCGAGCCTGGATACTAGTCTACAGACAAATCAAGCCTGGATACTAGTCTACAGACACATCGAGCCTGGATACTAGTCTACAGACACATCGAGCCTGGATACTAGTCTACAGACACATCGAGCCTGGATACTAGTCTACAGACACATCGAGCCTGGATACTAGTCTACAGACACATCGAGCCTGGATACTAGTCTACAGACAAATCGAGCTTTGATACTAGTCTACAAACAAATTAAGCCTGGACACTAGTCTACAGACAAATTAAGCCTGGATACTAGTCTACAGACACATCGAGCCTTGGTGATAATCTAGAAGATGAATGTATTACCTGCCCAAGCCTCTAATACTAATAAGTTCTGGAACTGATAATTAGACGACAGAACGTTTGACAGGATTAGGAGTGGTACTTTGGATAAGTGTTTTCCTGTGATAGACTTCATAAGAGACAAGATCATTAAAGACCAATATTCTAAGTAGATAGAAAGACGTTAATGATAATGTTCTGATAGTTTGCCAAGTACTTGTTATTCTTTGTTTACTCATAGCAATGCTTCATCGAACACTTCTAAATACATCTTTGACTAAATCGTGGTAGGAAATAAACAGAGAAATTAGATATAAGTGAAAAAGTTTTATTTTATTATGCTGCATTAATATGTATATACAGTATATTTGGGAAAGTACTTATTGTTAGGTGGGTATTATCATTGTTTATAGGACGTTAATGCTAATCAATCAAACCAAACTGACAATACGAATGGACATTAACTTGGTGTTTTCAAGATAGCGACATAATGCTGTATGGAGTGTACGTACTACTAATTAGCCGACAATACAGCTGTCATAACCGGCATTCAAAACTTATTTCATGTTACATATACTGTATGTTGTGCAAATCAGTGCGATTCGATAAAACCAAAATAGTTTAGGTTTAAAACTGAACCGGGAATTTAACATAAGCGGGCGAAGTGCCTTATTGATTGTCTTTGGTCAGTGGGATAAAATGTTTTTTTCTACATCGCAATGAGACCAATAAGTAATACCGCAGTCTTGAAAACGACAACGCCAGATATCATTCCAGGCTAGCACCTTACCAAAAGAAAAATTACACTAGCTACTTCTATGATGATGCAAGTAAGATTAATTGATATAAACAGCGGAAGTTGGAAGCAAAACTCACTTGAGATGGCGAATGCAAGTAACTGATGCAAAAGCGCTACACTGTATGTCTAAAACACACGGGCCTTTGAGAATCATTATTTGCATGTAAATAGTATAATCAAGTTTCTGTTGGGTTTTGCTATGTCTAGACATCCTCCGAACACTTATGTTGGTGGCCTTGTAATGTCTGTACAGTTTTATTGAACATAAAACGGAGTTATCAATAAGTATCTGAAAAGGCATCAAGTCAATCCTATTAATAGTTGTTTGGTTCATTCATTTGACAACTTCCTGGGATGATGCACATATTTTCCCCGTGGATACAATAACCGACTTTGGTGTAGAGACTGCTATCTACGATCTGACAAGAGGCTAGCAGATCTGGACTCAATCTTAGTGAATCAAAATATTTAGATTGCTGACCGAAGTTCGGACGAGTGTGGTGATGGATCATGTCAGCACCAGGAAAACTATACCCAATAGAGGTTAAAGGTCAAATCGAAGTTAATTATAACATACCATAGACCCTCACATTCCAACATACCGGGGTAAAGGTGAACACATGACCTAGGACGAACCGATTTAATTAGTACTCCACAACGTTACAGGTAGAGAACGGAAAGGGTATTATCCGTTTAGCTAGTTACATTTTGCGGTTCTAAATCACCTCACCTTAGATGAACTCGAATACAACTAAGTTGATTAAAAATGGCATCATGGCTATCTTAAGCCATTACTGTTGCTTGTAAATTTTGACAAAAGTATTCAAACAAATGCACGTTTCAGGGAAACAAAAAAGTTTAGCAGTTGCGGAACATGTACATTTATTTCGCAAAATACCATGTCATTATGTTTACTAGTCACTGTGGCAGATTTGGCCTAAAAACACACATTTGCGTCTTTGTAGGCCACACTCATCAGATAGTGAGCTATTGAAATCGCCTTTCGTCCGTGGTCCGTCCATTTTTCCATACGTTTGCAACTTTGTTGTCACTTTTTCTCAGAAACTACTGAAGGCTTATATATGTTCTCCTAGCTTCGTAGTTGTGTATATTGCATTTTTTGACAGATCTTTTAACAGGGCGCCATCTTGGATTTAGATAATTCAAGTATGTTACTGCTATTTCTCAGCCTGTACTGAAGGGCTCTTTCACTAAATACATATGTAGTTTGTAGTTGAAGCTGAGAAAAAGATCAAAAACACCATTTTCAGTTATAGATCACTCTTTTGTAGGCGCCAAAATTCTCCTTGGGATCTCTTGAGTTTGACATGTAAATAACGTTGGTAATTTATATCCCATTTTGTGTTACTATACATACAAGCCATACAACAAACTATGCATCAACAGTAATAAGGCTTGTCTTGACCATACAAACCTTTGACAAACCTAATAATGTAGGTCTGCAAAACATTACTAGTTTAAACGATGATACCTTAATCTTTACGGAAAACACAATCACAAACGTTTCATATGGTTTGTAAAACAATAAAAGGATATAAATTTGTCAGATGAACAATGTAGTATTTGTCTTGAATTTATTTGTTTGCAACCGACATGTTGCTGATCCAGCCTTCACGGCGTGTCAACATTATATTTTCAACAGTAAGTATGAAACTTCGCTTTGCGATTTCGTAAAAGAATGTTCAGTGGCTTCTGTTGTATTTAGGTCCATTTTGATATTCTAATTCTTATCATAAATTGTGAATCGAACCCGGATTGAGTAAGATTGACACGACGACTGTTGTAGAGAAATCTAAAAAAACCATTAATGTACTCTTCTTTGCGGCCATCTAGTTCTAATATCACCAGGGGCCTTCATACAATTCTTTAATATGTTTTCCTTGTTCTATAGACTGCAAATGCCGAGTATATAATCGCTATGCTGTTTTGAATACTTGATGTATGTTGTACATTCTAACATGTACATGTTTTGAATGCCGTATTTACGGTACATAGGGATGAGACCTCTAAAGTATGTCAATGGAGACCATTCAATCTCTATTACTTTCTTCTCAAACATCAAAATATCCATTCTGTTGGTGGCATCTCTGCCAAGTGACCAGTAAACAGGTTATAATGGATACTTAGACTGTTATTGATGTTTTTATTAGAGAAACAGTCTTTGGCCATTTCCTCGAAATAACCCTGTTAATTCGATATGATTAAATCATATTTTGATCTCTTTACCTCCTCGTTAATCTTCTCTGAGAGGTTCATTGAGTGACGCGCAGATCAAGGTATAATTTTAATCATATTGCTGTAGATCAGATAGATATGAAATATTTCTTGTTCTTAATAATGAAAACATAATTGAACACTCAACAAAATAAAAGAGAATGTCGACGAAATATTTAAAGAAATGATTGAAAGAATTATAAATATATGGGTCGATTGACGTTTGCTCTGCGTTGTAATTGATGTATCTGGACCCGTAGACCGCTGTCTTTGTTTTTACGACATAACAAAGTGTGTGTGATTGATGTGTGAAGAACCTGAAAATCATTACCATATCTGCAGTGTGGAAAGTTTATACTGCTGCAGACAAAAATAACTTTAAAAATCACGTGACTGAAAACGTCTCTACGTTTGAAAAAAAAATGTGTCTGGAATTTCATTTTTAAAATAAGATCCAAGCATTTAGAGTGTGAGTCATCCTCTCCTTAATCCTAAAATAACTTACAAATTCTGGCTAGATGTGTCCCCCTCTCATCCCCCTCACTAACATTCCCGTACTCTGGCGGGGCGCCAACACCTACAGGAACAGGAAGTGCTAAGGAATACCTGTGATTTTCTATTACCACGACACGCCTCACGTGAAATATGATGGAGTATCTCAATAGATTGGCAACCCATGGGAATAAAATTACACTAAAATAACAGTAATTATCTTAAATACTTCAGGGATTTTCGTATGCTTGCGCAACACTTTTTTCATTACATATAATTCTTATCGAATCATGGCTTTGTATTTCATTCATAATTTCCATTCAATAGACAACTTCGAAGAATCTTAGTGTTATAACATTTTCGTTTTTCATGTTTGTTTCTGGTTCGACAGAGTAATAAAATTTTTGAATGTCGGGGAGGGGGGGGGGCAATATATACGATACTTTTCCAAATTGAACGATGTAAAAAGAAGTAAAAAATAATATAACTATCATGACAAAGTTTTCTATTCATTTTGCTGCAGGATGGAACTCATCTTACTGGGACCTGTTAAATAAAGTATCATAACTTTTAATGGAGGACATTAAACAAATTTGATCATGCAATATAAAGTAGACACTTTACATGATCGTTAAAGTCTTCTTACATGGACATCATACTATTTCCTTATACCTGATTTGACATCGATTCATACCTGAACCACAGAGCCATTCCTTTGTGTTAGTACTAAGCCCAATTATGGTAATTTCCAGTATTTACATTGGCAGGTAGGCTGAGGTTCAGTAATAACTTCATAATTGTAAAGAGATCATAAAGACTGGGTTCACTATATTGTGAGTGAATAGTGAGTATGTGAATTTTCTGAAGAATGATATGATATACCGATAATTGATCATTATGAAAATGCGTTAAAACAATTAAAACTGATAGCAGGTTTTTTTTTTATTTAACGTCGTATATCTGTTGTAAAGAGTAAATACTTTCATTCAATGTAATCCATGGCATCAAACGAAATTCATATTAGATTTGCTAGAATAGTGTATGTAACGCACTGTTATACATGTTAGAGTAGTTAAAATATAACAATCAATGCTTAATTGTATCACAAGGAGACACAGTGAATACATATGCTTGTTTCCTAAATTTCGCACACTAATCGGGGACATACGATACGTATTCAAGATTTACGTTAAGTAAACCAAAACAAAACATAATCAGGTGGTTCTAATTAAGCGGTTAAGGAGAACAAACACGATATGAAAATGTTGCCATATCCTGGCAATCATCATACAACATTGTGAAATATATTTAAATATACAAATGTATTTAAACAAACACCTACCGGTATTTAGATATCTCAATATCTGGTTAAGGAATTGGAATGATCTTGAAGAGGTTCATCAAATTATATATAGTAAGGTTACATAGATAACTGATTGCAAGATAATAATCTGTGCAACTCTTCTTGCAAACACATTGGATTTCCACGTCTGTTCATGGCACGACAATATGGAAATGCCAACGTTAAAATATGGATCAAGGAAGCATTCCTTTTTTTACTGATGAGATAAAATGCATCAAATAAAACATGCAATATGATTTAAACGTGTATTTACGTCAGCACATTTATAGAATGCGGCAGCCATTTCTGTAATCTGAAGGCTAGTGCCAGTCTGGAGTTGTTGGTTGATTGATTAGAATTGACTGGTTTTTGTCATACCTGTCGCTGTGTGAGCGGTTTAATCGGAGAAGGAGAAGAAAACGTATGTGTAATATCACTATACTTAAACGATGATCGTGTCGTTACGATAAGATAAAGTGACTGTATGTGAAATGTTAATCCTCACCAATAGATGAAGCAATCAGGAGGGAGGATGGCATATGAGAATAAAACACCTGCCAAAACAGTCTCTAGACTGGTAATTGCTGATGTACAATAATACTTATTAATGGGTGTCGATTCTCTTTGGGATTCATTTTAGACGCCTACCTATTGTAAAAAGACACCAAAATACTCATGACATGTAAAAATGGCGTTATTTTATGATGGGATATCGTCAAAGCGAAATCTTCGCAAAAAAAGGAGGAAAAAAGAACTCAGTCGCAAATCCGCCAAAACGGAGGGAAAAACAGTATTTAAAGTTTATGATTTGGCGTCTGTTTACTTCGGTTTCGCGGTTGTTCGACTTTTAGATTTGACGTTTTTTATGTTTTTGCCTTTTAACGTTCTCGTATAATACCAAGCGGAAAGACGAAACGTCCTTTTCTGCCACTAAGCGTAACTTTCTCCTAGTTGGTTTGTCGTTAAAGGTCTAAGATCTTGTGTAATGTCTTCTAACGAAGGGTCTGGAATTCGATAACACATATTGTAAGAGATTGGATTATATAGTCAACGACGAGTAACCATAATGACATATATGTTATGCTCTGAACTGTAAAAAAGCACGAGTTCTAATGTATACTAACAGTGTTTTCTCTATTAATATATCAAATTATTATAAATTGTCGTGGTTTCAACGGTTACCTCGTATTGACGTCGATATATTGTGAAACAAGAAACCTAAAACTACCGTCACTTACAAAAATATGACCATTGAAAGCGGTACCTACAATCTACAGTCATAGAAACATTAAGCTACCGGAAGCTACAGTCGAAGGAACAAACGATTTAATATAATCGTTATGAACGTAACCTTCATACTGCGAACCAAACTTACATTGTGTGTAATCCCAATTAGCAATGGCAAGTATTAAGAATGAAAACCATTGGTTTTAATGCATAGTTCTACCATCTATTTATTCTGTTATAAAGTTGGACGCAAATCAAAGACCCAAAACGAATAGACATTATAACTGCATCTAGAAAAGCATTTCGCCAAAGTATATGACGCAGATTTAGGATTTTTGGAAGTGGCATATCTTTAATTAGACTTTCTCTGTTTATCCTCGGTTATAAAGCAGCACTTTTCGCTCCAGCATCTGACACAGGTGGTCCGTCGATATCATTCAAAGCTGCTGTCGGGAGCTCGGTTATTTTTAGACACTCTCTTATTGTTGTTTATGTCAGTCAAAATTACGCCAGGAATTTTAGGTGATAAAATAGTGAAAGGGTGCCAGCAAAATTCTTATTAAATTCTGATCTTATCTGACTTTGATATCTGAAGTCTCGTTGATAATACATTATTTTTAATGCAGACATTTCCGTCAGGGTTAAAGAATAATGAATCAAACTAGTCTTTAGAATGTTTGATGTTGTTTAGCCTGGAATCGACCACATAAAACGTTTTGTGGATCTTGAAAAATTGACGCCAACACTACGGAAATACCTAACCGTAGTCTCTGTTGTGATGTCAAGACAAATGTTTTTTGTTTTATATTTCACCTGTAATTTATTCAAATTAAATTAATCTAATATTACAGTCTCATTTGAATGACAGTGACCTCCATCATACTTTAGAGCATCGCACATATCATCTCATCGGTGGTCTTATTAGTAAATGAAATATGATACAGACTATTATCTTATCGATATGCAGTGCCCGATCACAATTCACGTGCTTGAATTACTACTATTTCATTTCTGATTTCATTTTACACGCAAACCTGAAGTACTAACACTATCCAGCTATAAATGGATTGTGTACGACTAGCCGAAATATAGTCCTATTCATCGCATCAATCGTTTCATTGATACTCTCGATAGCTTAGGAATTTTCGATAGTATCAAATTACCGGAAGAGAATTCTGTAAATCGAAAAGCTGTATTAACTAATGTAAAGAATTAGTGTATTCTTAAAATCACTTTTGTTACTGGCATTATTTCAGAAAAAATAAAAAATTGTTAGTATCGGCTTAAAACTTTTCATGAAGCAAAATAATTTACGTATGTAATCTTTTAAAATTTGTTTGAGGCAAATGACATACTCTTTATCGTCATCATAGTACAAGACTTCTGGGAGTCCCTATAAAAGACATGATGTTCTTTTTTCAATGTTGTCATATCTCCTATCGAGCAATATAAACTCCAATGGTGAGGAGACTCCTGTCCAACAGAATGTGAGGTTATATCAACGTGTCAATTTTATACAGAGTCACAGTGGTATTGATAGTAAACAAACAAATAGCATGTGTGTATTGTACTTTTGTATAAGTAGGTTAATTAGTTTATCAAGGAATATCAACTGTCAAGTTAAGTATAAATACTATCTAGACTAACTGCCTGCTGCGATACATGTCTACTTACGAGATAGTATCGGTAGTAATCGGCAGGAATGCATGTGTTCACGATCGGAATTTACTTATACCATACGGAATGTGTGTGTATCCGTGAGATAGGTGTAAAGTACAACAGAAGGGAGTTACTGATAGTAGGTTCTGATCAAATACATTCCCCGATTATCTTTGGAGTATGGTATTGATGCGATGTCGAAACGCACCTCCTTTACCTACTCCAAGGCAGAATGTCAATGTGGATATCCTGCTGGTATTGCTACCATTATGTCTTCACTGGTTCATTTGAACTTTTCAAAACAGAAATGAAAAGGATAGGTTATAGATAGATCACTTTTACTTTCAATTTTCGTTATGAGAAAATTTAACGTATTTCAAGTGCATTTCATTTGTGACATAGCAACATTCTTATACGTAATTCCTACATATCATATATTATATTTCCATTTACATGTTACGTTTTAATAACTATGATATTTGCATGTTGAATGGTTGTTAATTAAAACTTAATTAGTTTGTTATCAATTATTAAGTGGGCCTCTGGGTCTATTGAATATGACAATAATTAATAAAAGAGATACAAATGAAATCAAATACCAGTAACAATTTAATGAAAGTTAAAGAAAAGTAAGTGGGTTTGGAAGTTTGGACAATCGGTACCTGCTGCCCCTATTGTATGGTCGTAAAAGGCGACTAAATGTAGTATATTATCTTTTCTCTTTTTCCTAACTCACTTTCTTCAACCTTTATTCTTCCTAATGTCTCCCTTGACACCACCTCATTTTTTGCCTTCGGTTAAGACTCGCCACTATGAGGAAGGCTCTGGGTTTTAACTGTCCCTTGGCCGAGACACACCAAAGTAGTTTCTGCTCCTGGTTAGCGCTCAACATTAAAGAAGTGGAACAACTGTTTCGCCCGTTGTTAGTAAAATAATGTGACCGAATAGGGTGTATTGTTTGGTGATTCCGGCGTATGCTTCAGTGAAATATCACTATAAAAAGGGCAATAGTTCCACTATACAAGAAAATATGTCATGAATATACCGCAGTCGGCCAGTATCTCAAATCACGTACCACGCACTTCATACACGCTGCACACCACATGCATGGGAGGCCGTCCTTACGTGAACATGGATGTAAATAGAATGATAATTAATTAAACAAACAAGTAGCTATTTATATTCAATTAATATATGGTTTCTGTATTTTCATTATAACTATAATGCGTTGCTTGACAGGGCACCTGATGAAATCAATCTGCGATACTTCTATTACTGTCGTTATGGATATTTATTGTGATGAGGATAAGTGAAACTAACTTCGTTACTTAGCAATAAAATGATAAACCATATTCAGTAAATGATACGCCAGCCATATTTACCGACAGCAACCAACAACATATTCGACATCTTTCTATGATAAGTAAACAAGCGGATTTTATAAGGTAAGATCGAAATCAGATATGAAATCATGACGATATACAAAGGATGAAATCATGTTTATTGACATTTTAGTTGATCGCCTGCCCAAATAGAATAGCAGGAATCAATTAAATTTCATAACAAACAATACCTAATTATGAAACTTCATCATTCACAGCTGTTTAAAGATGCTTCACCGCCGACAGAGCATAAACGATACTAATCATTTGAACAATAATTTGTGTTTAACCATGCATATATACGTCTAATTAACACAAATATATTATAGAATCATATGTTTTGCCTTTGTTGCATGCGCAATCAGTATATTTCATATAGGACATATTTTTTCGGGATGCAATTAATAATTTTTGATATTTTCATCTTGAAGTGAAATTAGAAGCTCAAACTTTTCAAATGTGATAATGATGTGAAGTAAGCAACTTTTGTAACTGAGGAAAAACTACTTATTCGGCATCTGCTTCTAGCAGAGAAAAAATGCTTTTTGTCAGCGGTGGAACATCTTTAAAGTAACAATAAAAACTATTCCAACTGTTAAAACTATACGGAGGCGGTTTCCTGTTCGTTGTCTTTTGTAAATTGCTGAAGTTAAATTGCACTGTGATGTATAGGCTAAATTATTGTCAACCAAGTACATACGCATGGGGTAATTAGTTTCTTGACATTTTACTCTTGTTTGTGGAGCTTCGCAGATAGTATTAAAAAACTAATCGTTCTATCACCATAGGGATGTATGCCACACATTTCTACTTTCGACCTTTCCTCAAGGACAGGCCAAAGCTTAGCCCATAAAAATGAAGTGTTAGCTCCAGCATAACGTCCAGGATAACGAATTATGGTTCTGGTTTGCCGATTGGCAGTAGACTGACGGTATTCTTCAGTGAGCTAACACTATAAATTGGCACGAACTTAACAACACGATCATACCACAACCGACAAAAATAAAACCACATGTACTCACATCTCATCACGGGATATCGTCTGTAAACGCTCTTAGCTGTTATATAACGTAATTCCTACTGAACAAACCAGTCATGTGACCAAAGGGATTTTGTTTTTAATTCTGCATGGCTATAACGAATATAAGAAATAATAAAGGCCGTTCGACTGCTAGACATTGATATCGGAAATGCTGAACCAAAATAGCTACCATTTCATTGAACTGTCCCTTCATGCATGATATGTTTTATGGTCAAATGAATGACAGCATTGTTTTACCGCTTTTATCCTGTCAATCGATATTCCTGGGTGTTTCTGATATAAAGAATAAGATGTTGAGTTTAGATCTAATACAGCTCATATACTTTTCTGAACATTGACGTTCATTGAGATCTTTCCTCGGACCTTCAGCAATAAGCCTAGTTATTTGCGGCACAATTTAGCACAAAATGTATTTTGAACAAGTTATCGCAGTATTGTAATAACTTGTATTCACCAAACCAAAAGAGTTAATATTCCTTAGGGTAGATAAACAAAATGAAATGCGTGGGAGAAAGTTCATAAATGAACTCCTAATTTCTCTTTAAGAGAAGATTAAAATAAATGATACCAGTTTTAAGATGTCGGCACCGTTAGACATAAAAGACGAGGTTATAAACCATTTTACTTGTAATACTCAAGTGCATGATGGATTCGCATTATTTATAAAATGGTTGAATTGTTGTGCAATTATTCGTTTACTATATATTAGAATTGCGATTGCTGATGAATACTCGTAAAAATTAAAACTTCCAAAATCTTAATTCATTTCATCCCAGGCCGAACTGACTAGCCCCCTTTGTGATAAATCCAGTTTATGCCATATTCTTGAAATCGGAATTTCAAAGCCTATATTTCTTTTAGTTAGAACTCAACAACTTTGTAAACGCATAACAGAAACCGTACGGCTGGTAACGTTTGTGTGTATAGACAGACACAGATGTTATCTTATACCTTCCGGAAGCTTCACATACTGGGAGTGTAGATAACATTTACAGAAAATTAATCCCAGGTATCTGCAGGCTGCAGAAAAGTTGCAAATGCATACAAACTCTGTTTAACTCTGTTGCAAACTTCCAAATCTATATTTATCACATATCTCACGCATGTTTGAGATTCATACGCACTAGAAATGTTTGCTTTGTCTGTGTGTACGCGTCATGTGATCATTTAACTCATGATAAAACGATGGCATTAAAGAAATTTCTATTTTTCCGAACAAAAACTACATATATGTATTAGTAAACATAGTTCATTTGTGTAGTTTTCAGGAAACTTTCTTTCAATTCAAGCGCAGTTTCAGTTTTCGTGCGGTTTCTAGAAATCGATCGCGAATTGTGTTATAACACATACATGTTTATGCTTCTTAAGTTAACGAGATCACCCAAACACAATATTGTTTTTGATTTCCCAAACCAATATCTTCTTGTATTGAGAACCATTACTTGTTTACAATTCCACCTCCGGTTAAGGTTGAGTCTGTTGTTCTTTATAAGTAAATTCTACTTTTGTTACAAAGAACATTTTAATTAAAAAAAAAAAAAACTATGAACGATCTGCAACGCATACCTATTTTAAGTTTAACTGTATAACAAGTCGAACACAACTCCTCAAAGCTGATTTCATACAAGTTATTGGTCACTTGCAGTTTTATATTTACATTTACATGTCGCTTCTACTATATAAACTAACAAAGGCAAAGTGAAGCAATGACGGTATAACTGACACCCAAAACGTGACCATTATGGCGTCACTTATGTTGACTCGGTGACTTCAACTGATCACCGTAAAATGGCTGTTTCATCTTGTGGATTAAATCCCATAAATGAGTTGATAATGTAAATATAAACATTAAACTATCTTCCTATGTCATTTATATAGACCATAGATGCCATAGGAAGATAGTTTGATACTTAATTATTTTACATGATTACTGGACTGTTTTCCATCGTTTGTATTAACACTCTTGTTTCTATATATACATGACATGATAGAACATTTTATAGAATAAAACAGCAACAATAATACAAATGCATTTTACTTATTTTAATGTCTCTCTGATGAATTTCAACAAGCGTTTTATCGACAATGTTTACAATCTTTAGACTATCGCCAAAGTAGCATTTGGATATCGACGTCTCTTAAAGCACTATACAAACAAGTTATTGTACATTATAAATCACAGTCGGCCTGTGAGCTAAACCAGGAACTTCGACATAACCATGGGAACGGACTCGAAAGGGGGTTCAACTGAAAAATAGTCTTGACCCATATTTGACAAAAATAAAATAATTTACTAGAAATCCAACTATGCATTGTTCTAATCCAATGTCATTCGAATTTCATCAAAACACTAACAAACTCATATCATTATTTAGGAACCCTCTTTCGTGCCACCTCAAAACAAAATATAACGAAGGAAATATAATTGAAATATCATTAATAAATATTTCTCAAAAAGACGTGAACATAAGATAAATTTATAGTTAAGAATCTCAGTTCCCGGGATTTTGTAATTTTCAACAATTAAATATGACATGTCATATTGAGTGACGTCATACTACATGGCATGTTAAACAACAATTCACCTGGGTTTGAAATTGACTCATAGACAACAGAACATTTTATCTCCATAATATGTGACAAACTTACAACAACTAGTGTATAAATAAAATATATTAGGTACTAACAAACAATAAATTAATCGTAATTACAATTAAGTGATACAATATAAATAAAGTAAATTTTTACTCCAATAGTTATAACTACTCCGATAACTATAATCTACCACAGGGTTCATCTATAAGTTAAATTTGATTATACATATAATGTTTTTGAGAAACCTCGCTAGTCCAAACCAACTGGATTCCAAATATTACGAACGGTATTACAATAAAAAACATCACGAAATGAAATTGTGAACTACCATTAGATATAGTAATAACATGGCCGGATTATGGAGTTATGAATCGATTTCCGGACTAACGAGGTTCCACTATACAGTTTATAAGTATGTAACTATGGATACAACAATGAATAAGTTACATCCGGGATATCATCTATATTGCATACGAGTCCTGGCCATGCATACAAATGAATTAGACAGTACTATTTACATGTCACCCACATACTCACAGTTGTAGACTCATTCAAATAGTTTGCATTCTAAAATACAGTTTGACTCCAAATAAAACCGAGATATATAATCATAACAAAACCTTCATTTACTTGCAATTCGTTGGGTATATTTTCATTGACCATTTATATAATAACTGATGTTTTTCGAACAATATTGCAACAGCTCTAATAGAACATCAAACGAATTGTTTATTTCTATTGTCATTTCTTTGAAACAGTTACAATGTAGTTACTCTATACATCTCTTCAACTCTTATGTAATAATTGGCAGGTTTAACATTCATTACACAATTCCCTGATCTTACTTACGGTGTTTTTGTTTATGAAAAGATAAAATCTGCTTTATGAAAAGGTTCCGCCAAGAATGCCATGGCAATAGATTTGTAATTATATTTATCTGTTTCACGAAAACATGATGCACAGTACTGTTTACGAGATCTAGGCTTATTTGAACAAACTATTCCAAATATTTGTGAAACATCACCCGCCAATTAAACTGGAAGGTCTGAGTAACCCTAGAATCGTGACCAACCCAACCACTAACGTGTCTTTATAGCCAGCACGAGCGCGTGGAACTCACGTGCATATTGTATTTCATTCAGCACTAAGCACTCGGTTATCTGTCTGAGAACATATTCAAATGTATAGTTAGGTTCCATTAACTTCATTTTTCTTTTTGTCTTACTTTATAAAGCAATATTCCGTACTTTCACATTCATTTTGTTCTTGAATACGTTATTTTCTCAATGTAGTGTTCTCTGTTCTTTTACAAACCACTTAACCTGTTTTAATGCGCATTACAAAATTTTTTCATCTTCGGGCATTGAGTGAACCATCCTTTGATAACTACTTTTCTCTGAAGATAAAAACTTGTCTTATACCAAAACAAATCCACTCCATTATGTTAAAAAATAAGTGTTGCCATGATTAAAGTTGAAAGCTAAGATCAACAATCTGGCAGATGGTAAGATAGGCCTGATTCCCATAGACTGTGGTACCAGATACTTGATTTAGAGTCATTTAATATCCATGGTTAAATATCAGTTAATAGCTTAATATATATCTTTAACGGAGTATATCAACTTACCAAGTTATTTGGTAGTGTTTCAGTTGTTTAACCCAAAATGATAATTAATTTGTGAACAACTTCAGCTCTGTAGCATTCCACTGTTAGAATATCTTATATATATAACATAAGTAAATCTGTTTTTTTTTTAATAAGTACAAACCATTCCTTTACCCCATCCTTAGAACACACATCAATGAGATAGCTTTGTAATAAGTTATGGGATGCTCAGACGGGTCCATATAAGCCCCCTGTTGGTTGAGATTATGAGATAACTACATCTGATCCCAGACCAGTACCGTCAGTGTTACCAGGTGTAACGTATTAAGTTTAGCTGAGGTATCTCAGACGTGGTCTGTTTCGTGTTTACATGGTATAAACAGATATAATATAGACTTTGGCATTTCAGGCTTGTGTGTAGAGGAAGTGAGGCGTTGTATAGTGATAACCGTACTTGGTCTGACCTGACCTTACACTCTACAAAGTGCATGAGAAACTCTAGTTTGTTGCAGTATCAAAAAATAACAGATTGTTACATGATTTATTGACATTTTCGAATAATAAATACATAAAGCAAAAATGTGCTGAAATGATTCGAAGGTTCTGTAATGTTTTGATTGATTGCATCCTAATTGAATTTATTCAAAATTTAGTTTATTAATGTTTGATATTAAATGTTCAGAACGCAAATACAAAGTGCCCAAAGCAACTGCAAACATTTCAAACAAAATATGAGCTCTTCGGAAATCCTATTACATTACGAAGTACCGTATTCAGAACATGACGAATTCTTTTTTCTCGAGACGTTAGAAAGAAGATTGCATCCTGCCCGATATAGATAAGGAGAAACATATCTCCGTATTAACGAAAACCATGATCTGATACGCCCTGAGCGTCTAGAAGATATCATTTACATGGTGGTGCTTGTATCTCGCTGTTCTAGGTATCAGACTTGAAGAAGGTTCTCTTCTAAAGAAGGGCAAATATTCTTTACGTTAATTTCGAGTTTTAATAAGTCTAGTGCGATTGTAATTTGGCTCGGTTCATAAAACTTTTATCCATTTCTTTTTATTTTTCCTATTGAAATTGCTTTATTCCATTATTCGTCCTATTTCCAGTGACAATTTCTACTATTTAAACTTTTAAAACCTTTTTTTATGTTATGCATTTTGAAATAAGAATATAGCTATTTATGATAATTGTAGATATTACCGAATCCACAAACTCACATACAAATCACAACACATTATCTACAGAAGTACGTAGGGTACTGCTAAATAGATATATACACAGCTATTATGTAAATGCTTGTTGAAAAGTCAATATGGCATGACACTTTTTTCGGTGATGTAACATAGGATTGGCAAACATGTATGATACATGGAATTATCTTAGATATTCTCACAGTTGTGCATGCATGACAATTAAAATTGAAAGCCCTTCCGTGTTCTAACGTAGTCAATGCGATATGGCATGCTCCTACAATAAGAAAACTATATAGTCTTTACCTTGCTTTCGTTGAAACATATCGAAATTCAGATATAATAAATCACTTCTAATATTGAAAGAATTATAACCACTTTAGATATAGCAATATTCCAATTAAGATAAAAAGGACCTCGTCGACATCCGAAATCGATTTTAATTAAAAATCGAGTAAAATAAATCCATCGTTATCACTGTGGTAGTAAAGCGTATATTCCGGGAATATTACGTATTGAAATCCCAATACTTAATGCCGAAATGATGGTCCTTCGATAGTGGTGTTTAATCGTGTTTGAAGTACCCAATCAGTTACTAATCCCTCGAAATGAACGCCCTCCAGTTCACGCAAGACACAAGATGGTCCCAGTAGCCGTAAACAGTTTACACTCCCTCCAGACAAACACCGAAAGGTGACCTTCCCTAACGACGATGGACGTTAATAGTGACCAGTGGCCTATTTTGGTTATCCGTGACGGTCACCTGGGATTCCTTAGTGACCACAACTTTCCTGACGTCATGGCTCTGTGTGATTGAGTACCGTTTTTGCGCCATTTGTTTCAGAGGTGCTTCAATATAAAGTTTGCCCTCCTCTCCAATGTAGGCCGAAATGGCAGTTTGATCGACACTGTCAGGAAGTTCATACTCCTTATTGAATTCTTTATGCATTGTTCTCCCAGTTAATTTTTCCTCGTGTTCCGCATGTACAATTAGTTTCTTTTTGTCCGTTTTTACTACTATTTCCTCGGGCCTAAATTCACCAACATCAACACTTAGCCGGAGTTTCCGTGTTCCATCGGGCTCTGTGATTATAGGATTCTTTACGGTGTTGGTGCTGACCTCTAGTGGTCGAGCTATGGCGATCTGGTTGTTTGGTGACGGGGTACACGACATCCCGTTTGTTCCGTTTGTGGTCGGTGGACTGCTGTTGGACACTGCGTGTTGAATGGGCAGAAGCGTTTCCTTTCCTAGAATCTGTCCGCGTACAGGCCCCTCTATGGATAGTATCCCGTCCTTACTCAGAATACACTGAAGTTTATCTTGGTCTACGTTACTCGGTATATCCACCTGCCGACTGTATTCCTTGCTCACTGAAGATGAAGTAGATTTCTCCTCATGCTTCGCCGAAACAGCTATTTTATTATCTTGCACGCGAACCTGTATTTCTTCTGGTCTAAATTCGCTGACGTCAAAACGTACTTTGAATTTTTGACCACCGTGTAAGTCGTTTACAAAAATAGTCTTTAGATTATCTAAGGTATCTACAGCGTTAGAGCTGCCAGATTTCTCTGTAGGCTTGAGCTTAAAGAATTCATTCTTCATGCTTTCGAACTCACTATCCCATTCCTTCCTACGCTTTTCCATCCTAACTTCCATATCTTCCCAAGACTTGACTTGCCTGTCTTGGAACGTCATGTCGTCCCTCTTTACCGGCACGTGCAGCTCTGATCTGAAGAGAGCCATGGCGCAGGCCCGGTATATATATACACCGAGGAAGGGGCTGCTGGGGAAGCGAGGCGGGCTGCCTGCTAATCACTTTCTATGATGCTTCTCGGAGATTAAAATGCCACTGCGGAGTTTACCAGTATCTGAAAACAGGTGATTGAAATCAATTAGACAAGTAGTGCTCTATAATATACACTGGGAAGGCGGATACGGAAGCTTCTTAGTAAATCCTATTAAATGATAAGTATATATACCTATGTTACGTGTATACTTTCATTTGCGCTTTACTAACCAGGACAGGAATGCCAATATTTAATATAAAATTTTGGAAGCTATATTAGTATTGTTTTGTAAACGAATTACCAGCAAACATCTGAAAAACAAATAGTCATAATTTGAATCAAAAGAGGAAATAATTTTGAAACTAGATACAGATAGGACTGATAAGCTTTGATAAATTTTAAGTATGGATTTGTAATTGATGGACGTAACGAATGCACAGAAAAGTTTAATTTTGAATTTATCATTTGAAAACATAAGTTGGTGAAGATGTGTTAGTAGATGTACAAATAACAATACATGACAAGTGGCATATTTTACCAATTTAACAATTCCTGTATGATATATAAAAGTGAAACTCGTTGACCACATAAACTCATGTAATACACTCTAAATCTTGACACGTGCCATCCTATCAAATCAAGTGATATCGACTATATTACATGTTTCAAAGATACTATAATGTGTACAATAAAATGAAGGAAATACATTTGTTTTACTACTCAGAATCTGGTAGATATCTGACATTACCTCAATACAGCTGCTTGGTCAGGTTTCCTGTTTATTCTTTAAGATGTTTATGTAATTTTCGATGATGGAATTATAGATATTTAATGTAATTTTAGATAATTAAAACTATATTTAGCGGTAAACCCATTTTCTATGAATGAGGTTTCTTCAGAAATCAAAGGGAATTTCATAGCATTGCCCGTTAAACATACAAGTAAACTTGTTAAAAAGCAATGTGTACATAAGTATGTGTACCTCTCCTAACTACTTCACGTTACTTAGGAGAAGTGACTTTTAAAGACTACACAACTGGTCCATCGTCGACCCGTGAAATGATGAGTGTGGTGGAATGTGATGACTTCACCAGCTGCAGCGGCCCATCATATAAACACTTGGTGGGTGCTGTGGTTCTGTAGGCCAACACTGGTCATTTGTTTGGAGGGCCTGTTTACACAGCACCGTCAGAAGTAAACCACTCTCATATCGTCTTATCAGTTCAGGCACAGACGGAACATATTGTTGAAATTGACACAAGGTGTTAAGTAATTTTTTGTTTTGGTAACCTTGAACTAGAATCACAAATGTAAATTGAAAAAGCGTTCTGTAATCAACCTTCAACTATCTTCTGCCATGTTTTCAAAGTAATTGATGCCGAAACGGTGGTCCTTCGAATATATGCGGATTGATTTGAGTATATGTAGCGAAGCACCGACAATAGAACCAAATAGCAAAGGGTAGTTGGTTGGGTTTAGGACCTTTTAACAGCTTAGGTTATATAAGAACAACCTCCCGTGTGCAGCGCGTTGTTTATCTTTGTATTTTAGTTTAAACAATATTTATTCATATACAAAACAGAATATTTGGGAACACGATTAAAGCTTATATAAATTCATTTTTTTCTAGTAGTATTTTAGTGATATTTCATGAAACCATGCCATCACAGACTGCATTCTGTATCTCGGCCAGAAGGAGAAACAAGAAATGAATATATCATTATGTGCTGTTATACAGAAACATAATTTCGTTGAATCACTCAGGCGATTGTTCGACAGCTTAAAATCATTTCTGTCAGATTGGAAATTTTCAAGAAAGTTCTATAGTGTGTTTCCCCTGTAAAGTGAGGTAACCTCATTACTGGCAGTCACGTCAATCTAACGCTATCTCGTCTGTTCACTTATAAAGCACTAAGGTAAGGTGATACCTACTATAGAATTACCAGAGCTGTGTTTTAAAACTTTAAAGCCGAGTGCTGAAGGATTGACCGATAACAGGCTTCTCGTCGAATGAATCTCTTTCGGCAACAATTTAGTTTACATTAAAGAAACGCATTTATATAAAGAACATAATTAATTTTCATGATGAAATTTCCGTGTCCTTTCTAAACTTATTTATGTTTTAAGATGATAGCAATTTTTGTTGCTATTTGACTCGATACTAATCTCTAGAATATCAGAATCATCGCTAAAATTTGAAAACAAAGGGGGTATAATCTAGTATGTAATACAAACGTTTCTTTAAAAATGAAGTAAGTAGGTCAATATCCCCAATTTAAAAAAAACGAATTTTGTTGCTACGCCGCATGAGGTGAAGCAGTTACTTTCATAGGCAATTTACGCCATCTTACAGGATAGTCAAGTAATATTAAAACGAATAATGGCAACTGTCCGGATTCGGACGCCGTCTTCCTACTAAATCATGGTCACACAGCGCTTGCATCCGTTCAGATTTCAGTGTAGAACAAGCATTCGTGGAAAGTAATCACGCATGAAATCTGTTTCCATATACAGATGGAACAAATATATATGTAGAAGTATACCATGTTCGAGAAATTACTATTATATATCTTATTTAGAACACCATCGTGTAACAATAGATATCAGACAATGCGTAGATGCTAATTGACGGAACATACTAAAACGCGAAATGCAGAATGACAGTACATACTAAAAACGGAATGAAAACGGAACAAAGAAAAACACAGAAACATCTGAGATAATGTTCAATACTTACTTTACATTTTCCTACGCTTAGCAATCTCTGCATAAAATCGGAAACCGTTTTTATGTTGTTAACAAAAGTATAATTCAAACTGTTTGTCTTTACTTGGCCTTGCTGCCTTGCACTAACAAAATTCATAATTCCATATTCTTTTCAATCAACGGATTAAGCTTCCGCGTTGCCCACATAGCTTTTTGGGAAGCTAATACTTGTTATTGTCTTATGTTGAAATCTTGTAATTGGATGATGAACGAGTGTACACGCAGTCCCGCAAGCGAGAGTAATATATATATGAGCGTCCATAGCTATATATTTATATATAGGTATCGATTGTGATGTAATGCCATGATTTATTATCGATTTGTTTGTGTTTACGAAAATCGTATTTTTCAGCGAATTGTTTTTTTTCAAAATTCTAAAGCACTGACAAGAGTGCAAAGCATCACATTTCCCCAGTTACAAAAGGGGGATTCAGGAAATATTCATATTAGCTGTGAAACTCCAAGCACATTAAACAGAAATCATAAGTGCATAACTAAAGGTGCAAATGTTAACATGTTTGGAGAAACAAATAAGGTATCAATATATATGCCAACTTGAAGATATTTCAAGATCTTACATTTGAGTCAGTCCACTAAATTGTATGTTACATGTAGGCATACCTATAGCACACCAAGATTGAACGCTAGTTAGTAGAAATATGCACATTGCATCATGGCATACAGCGCAGAATGTATATATGTTAATAAATAAATTGGACAGTACTTAAAGCTTTATGTCCAATAATGAATGCAATAAAATAAAACCAAATCGTGTTGATATTGAAACACAAACATCTATGTGTATCGGCCATAACGTGGTTTTGATGTATTATAACGTGGTATAACGTACAATAACATATCTAACTTTAAAAAAGTTTGACGTTGGCTTAGAAATCTTTAAATTATCTAAAATAAATTTCAATTTATATTTCTTTTGAATGACAGGAGTGATTAGCGGTGAAGAAATAAGGAGACACACTGACACAACTGTGGTTGTTTGAAACTGTGACAAAGCTAGCAGGTCGACATACCAATCTCAAAAAGCAATAAAGAATTGTAGTTTAAATGCATTTTTAAAATAAAAGTTAAATAAACTTCTACCAAATGCAGAATGCAAAATGAAATTTAGAAAAAATAACAACGAGAGAGAGAAAAATCGTTTCTCCGAAGACGCGAGATTCTTAATGATTCTCACTATGCTCTCTGGTCTCTACTAGAACATGGTTACATAATAGTTCCCAATGATTTATGTGTATATTGTTATACATTGATACAAAACAACACTTATATAAACATATAGGTAGACATCAGAAGCATTATTACAAAGGAATAGCTTATCTTACATATGAGTAACTGTATTACTTATGGATATTTCAATGACATAATACACCATGATTGTATTTCCAAATTAATTAATAATTAAATTTAAAACAATGAACGTTCGTTTTAATAAATTAACCAAAATTTCTCAATGATTGTTTTCACACAGATACATGCTACAATTTTGATAATGCCGAAACAATTCCTTTCTGAATATTTTTGATATTTACACAACTTTTGGATTTTATTTTCTTCTAAATTTGGTAATGCCAAATAACAGATATTCTCCAAGGAAAATAAAGAAGATCAATTCTGTTAATTGAGTCAATTAGCAGGCAATAGGAAAGAAACAAATCAACGTCGTGTTTGATTTCATGATTACACTAAAACAACCAACTGACTTCCTGTTCACGAGGTCCAAAGATAAACATAACATCAAAAGAACCATAAAGCATAAAGAAAGGTTACACACACTAAAATAAAGAATATAGACCAAAAAGGCATCAGATAAAAGTTACCTTGTAGTTTTCATAGATAGAATGCTCCCGTAGCGAACATAGTCCAGCATACCGCCTGCTATTTGTAACTGCTTTGTTATCTGACTGGTGTGACGGCCGACTAGCACTGCCCACGTAACAACAATGAGGAGAGACTGATTAGGGGCTTCTGGAGTTGATGAGGCTGGAGAGAAACTACTGCTCACTTCGATAGCATTCAAGGAGCCTCAGCTATGAGGAATCCCAAGCATTCTTCATCTACAGATATATTTTTTCCTGCATCTTCGCACAAATTATGCGTGTAGGTGTAAAGAATATTGAGATGAAGTAATGAAGCTATTTAGAGCCAAGCTCGATCATATTATGCTGGTTAAATTTGCAAGCCTAATGTTTTATTGGTAAACGAACGCGGAAACATGATAAGTCGATACCTGCACGTGATGTAATGGCAATATGATACTGACCCACATCCGCACGAATAATTCGGCCTGTACTTTTGAGTAGACGCCAGACTCCTTGTGAGAAACTCTGCCAAAATGAATACGATGGTGTGATATCATGTTTGATAACAGTTGTGACAGACCTAGACGGGGATAAGATGGACTCCGCTAATCAGGACATCTTCGGTACACCCGTGTGTATACGAGTGCGTGTTCTGGAAAGGTAGCATGTAAACAACATTGATAGCATTATACCACCGACTTAATATCATTCCTAAGTCTGCAATAAACTTAGCTCCCATTCACGTTCTAATTTTATAATTTCGTTCATTACGGAGTTAGGACCGCACACACCATGTTATATATTATCACATTTGGAGATTTTTATGGAAGAAAGCTTCACTATATAGTGCTTTCTACATTAAGTGACTCGAACGCCCGCAAATAGGTAAAAGAAAAATGGAAGAAGGGAGGCGAAGTCAAATTCCAAAAAAAGTTCATCGAAAACTCATACACTGTTTCATATTTAAAATTGTATAACATTGTACAAAACATGTTTCAAATATCCTAAACGACTTCAAAAACTGGACCTGATGGTGCGTGAACCACAATTTATATTCTGTAATTGATGACTTCAAAATTCTTACAAACAATACACCAAAATAGTTCTGCAATGTTGACATGATACCATACTAGTAACAGTAAGACATATCAATAATTATTCAAAGTTTCAATTTCAAACAATTTCACTGACAAATTCTACATCAGGGACACCATACAGTTAGTTCCTCTTTTTGTCTGTAATGTTAGTAACACCAGATTGCTGTTCCTTTCTTCTACCGCCATTTTTTGTTGGGAAAGATCAACAATATTGATCATTCATAAATATCAAATAAAAAAAATAAATAAAAAAAGATAAAAAAGTAAAAATGACGCCCTTCGAGAAGATAAGGACACATTTAGCATACGTTATGTCAGGTTCATTAACACTTACTAAAAGGGTACAGATCCTTTGTATTGATATTGTCGTAATAAAAAACAACTTTACAATATAAAAGTATCCGCATCATGGACACCGCTGATCAACCAATAATGGGTATGATAAAGCTTTGTTACGCTGCTAATGAATCAATTAAAAGTTTCTCAATTACAACTTTAATGGTTTTTAACGACAAATTATGTTCAATGTATCAGTGCGTTGACAAATTATCTTTATTGTATTGTATCAATCTTTATATGAACGTCCAATTTCACCAAAACGACTATCTACATATCTCGTTCGGAGAATAATTGTCAGCTATATAAAATTATTATTTTATAGTTTCGAAATATGTTTTATTCATATGTATATCTGTCAGTAACAAAAATATTTGTGATTTCAACAGTGTGTTTATATTTTTTTTCCGTAATGTCACGCGGTCGATAATAGTTTTTTTTTGCGATGCTCACGTGAGCTATGTCTGTCAGCATGTTGATTCTTTGCACGTGCAATTTTAGCGGTTAAAGTCTCGCGATTATGTTTGTCGCTATTTTTTGCGTGTTTGTTATTATCGGCGTTCGCGGAGAACACGGTTGTCAAATGTTACATTTGCATTGTATGATACACAAAAGCGGGTGGTTCATCTTATCACCCAAAGAAACAGTTTGACAGATATTTGGAAAGCTACCTGAATAGTTGGCGTTCCATGAAATTATGTAACTATCACCGGAAATCTATAGATAAAGGATGATTACTAACACTGCAGTCGGTAGAAAGGCGGAGTTCGTAATAACATTGCAAGGAGCACGCATATACCTTCAGTATCATTCCTGAGATACAAAAACAGTTATCAAGTTCATTTTCACATGTAGACGACAATCTATGTATAGATTAGCAACAGACAAGACGTCTAAAGCATTGTTTATCACATTGATAGTTCGCCAATGGGGAATAACAACGTTTGAAGTCTCTATTACACCCTGATACAATACGTTGTTTTAAAACGTTATCTTTATCTACAGGATTATTTTGGGGTGCAGAATTTGCTAGTCGAGCAAGTTGATAATATCATATGACGGTGTCTTTAAAGCTATAAAAACAACTCGATGGAATTCATATATGTATATTCATATTGATTCATGAAATAAAAGGCCAAAAATACGAATTTATGTGAAGATATTCATAAGGACATTTTAGTAGCCAGTTAGACTAAAATAAACACTCATTACGTGGTGATTTTAATTTTAGAAGTGAATCAAATGGACAGCACATGAGTCTATTGTTATAGTAATGCCTGGACAAAGGATATAGAAATGAAACTAACAATTATTGAATTTGTTTTAAAACAGGTTTTAAATGCAAGAAAACAGCTCATGTGAAAATATTCTAGCATAGTGAGATAGTACAGCAGCTGTTCATCTGTAGTTTTCTGTATTTGTGAATAGCTTAGAATCAGCGGTCAGCATATTTTTCATTAGGATATAGTTTCCACGGAAAGTCGGCGTCGGCAGATAGTCCAATCGTCTTGTGGTATTGGGCATGCGATTGAAGAGCTGTTTTGATGTGTATGATACATGCTGTCATGGATATCTACAAATAAAGACTGATCATGACGACGACTTTGTCAGATACTAGGAATGCTTTGTGGTTTCTTTAGCTATGTATTAGTGTATTCTGTAGTTTGTTCTGTGTTTGATACGAGTCCTTGTCGTAGATCTAGAACATATTATTAATATATGATTATAATCGGATTATAGGCTGAGCAATTTGGTGAAGGAGGTAATTTTACGCTGAGTTTGATTACGTGATATGAAACAACTTGCAAACAATATTAATATTTCCATTGGTGGGTTTAATATTCCATAAATATTTTATTTCACGTTAGATAATTTATATTGAAACATAGTCCGGATACAACTACCCCCTTATCACCTGGACATATCATGCAACAGAATAATGTTTTATAATGTTCATATTCATGTGGATAATCCATCTTTAATTTAAATTTTAATATGACCATGACATTGGCTGTTCAGTAACATTATGATAATACAATTCAAAAGAAAAACCGGGAAATGGTGCGAAAATCCGACGTTATCATAACGCAACAATACTGACATCGACGTATTGATTTGGGAAAAATGATACCTTGAGAAATCATGGGAATCATACATCGAAATGTACTTTATGTTATCAGGAAGGCTGAAAAATAATCATAAGCATTGATTTCATTTTAATTTCATCGGTTGTAAAAAACAATATCCTTATGAAATTAAAATATATACTTTTCAATATAGTAACATCAATGTTTTAAAGATTATCGGCTATGACGATCATCAGCATGATACATGAACCCTCTCATGGTTAAGTGTGGGTTCCCTCATTTGTCAAACTACTGCGTAGATTTGGCAGTGACGAGGGCGGAGTAATCCTATCTATGTGAACCAGTTAACAGTAACTAGTTCACTGATGTCGACCACAATTGATACACTTGCACCGAACACCACATCACGTGTAGAATGTGTTGTAACCGGTCCACCAATCAGAACATTTCACGTGTTTGTAAACACACTATCTCTTTTTTAGTGACAACTTAGTTAATTAAAATCTTATTAGTTTCAATCACTTTATCAAACATCGATCTCGTTTTCGAGTACGAGAGAGAATGAACATGCATCAATCTTCTTTTCAAGTACGAGCAATCAGTGCATTATGGCGACTGACCACAAAAACCTATATAATCTTTGATATGGTCCTAATATATCAATTACTATTGTAGTTATTGATTGACTGCATGAGTATGGAAAATGATTAAAGATGATCTTATGATATCTGTGTTTGATAGAAATATATTCAATTTCAACATAATAGTAATTAGCCGCTGTACCGTTCGTTCCCCGTATGTTCTATTTTAGTTGTTTGTTGGTCAAATTTTGTTTGTGCAATGACGTCATTCCTAGTATTTGTTACTCGTATGTAAAACAAGGAAGCATTGAATAACAAACAATTAGCCATATGATGAGCACCACAATGTAATCGTGATGCAATAGTTTTTATCATTTCGAAATTCTAAAAGAGACATTAGGGTGTACAAAAATGATTCAGAGATACTTCTAATTCGTCAATGGTGCTGTGTTTCTTACCAGTTAACGTTAGATCAAATAGATATAAAATTCGTTGTCATGTTTTTTCTCTGACTGATTAGAAATGTCACAGTATCAAACGATACAAATACAAGTGAAGAAAATGATTTCTACGATTACCCCTATGAAATACATTGGTCTATCTACAGTTTTCCAAATGCAAACACTGCGAATAAGAACATTGATAAATGTAAGTTTTATGGTATGCATGAATCGGGATGATATGTTTCAAGTTTTGAGGAGATATACGATAGTAAACACTTCAATGGGTGAGAGCGAATTTGTGGGAATGTAATTGTGTAGATATGCATGACCGTGGCAGTGAAGCATTCAGGAGATAGATGATAGTAAGCACAGTTAAGTTAATGTCAAGCAGGTGTGGTATCGGAATGATACCCCATCCCTAATGTAGATAAACACTGCTGAATTATTCCTCATCTTCTCTTCTATTGATAAGACGAATACATCAAGCGTGCTACATGACAAGATTAAGGTGAAACCCCTTCTTACTTTAATTAATACCAAGTATCTTTATTTCTGAACTTCCCAAAAGTTGCTTTTCACATTTATATTTAGAATCGTTGCCTATTTAATTCAACTCAATCAAAATGATCCATTATGCCTCAGTTCACCTCCCCAGAGTATCTAGTGCAGAACTACAAATAGGGAATAAGTTGAATGTAACATATTTAAACGGTATTATAGATTCAATGGCGTTCTTTTAGGACGACATTGCAGTTTGGTGTCGAAAACATCATTGACGTGTTCTTGGAGGACGCTCCGGCTATCTTTTGTCTCCTAATACTCCTTTCTTTACGTCCGGACGAACCAACTGTATAGTGTTCCTAACATCATTGACGTGTTCCTGGGAGGGGGGCGAAACAGCTGTACTGTATCACTTGTACCACCGACATGATTTTGAAGGACACGTATATTATATCTTACTCCTCTGAAAAGAGTCCCGTCAGGACGACCCAACTGTATGGTGTCAACCCAGAGTAGAATGTCTAATTATTTCAACTATTGAATAACATCTTCTATATCTTTTAATGCTAAGAGTTTTAACACTTGTATTTTTTAGACCTTGTCAAAATGAGTATATTCTAGAAAAGAGTCAGGTAGCACTCATATTTAACTATAGAGATTTGGTACATGGTAGATGAAGACGCTAGATATATCACAACCTGACATAAAGAAGGATAGACACTTCACTTTAATTAGATAACCAATGCTATATTACTTGTGTTACCTAAGATTACAGTGTTATGAGAACAATATGCCGTACTTTAGTACCGAAACAAGAATCCTCCAAGAGCATCTGTGATGTCTCATCACTTTGGCATTTTATTACTTTGGCATGGGTTGTGAAACCATAGCCATTGCCTATTTTATACTAGTCTGTTACACACAGTGGTAATTAAACAGGTAATAAGTGGGCGCTAGCTGTCAGTCCCAGCTATAATATACACCTGTTGGCCGTACTAAAGCTCTGTGTACAGTAATTAATCAAAGGTTCCAAACCCGGACGGATAGTGTGTTAAGTCAATTAGTGCCCTGTATAACCGGAAGGGTAATTAATGTGATGAACTATTTATTATGTTGTGTGTGTTGTAATATAGACCGTATATGAAAAGATATATAGGCAAACGTTTCATTTGTGCGATATGATTTACTTTACTTCAATTAATCATCGGTTTGATGTTGCAACGTCTAGGTAAGAATTGAACCAATACTGGAATCTTTTAATATGCACTGCGCATGGCGTCAACAGAGAATAACATTGTCTCATTTTAAGGATATGTAAGTGGTCACGGGTATACCGCAGCCTCCCAAAACATGTACTCACTCGCCGCATCAATACAAGTGATATCGGATAAGGTGATCGGGTGGTTAAGCCACTCGCTTTTCACCTAGCCGGCCGGGGTTCGATCCCCGACACCGACGTGAAAAGGTCAGGGGTCACCTACCCGATCACGTTGGTTTTCTCCGGGAACTCCGGTTTCCTTCCATTCTACGACCCTTCGTGCGCTTTCATCCGGGCCATCGAAAGTGATTTGAATAAGTTAATTGTATAACTTGTTTCGATATCGATGTAAAATAAATAAAGTGATATTTACAGAGTTTGTCTTCTTTATTTTTAATACACAACTGACATATCAAATATCGGCATTGAAAACAACAGTTCCTCGCTCATCCATCTTAGCCTGTAGATAAGAATACGACAATATGTGATAGGACTTTGGAAACATAAAGCTGCCATATCTGACGCGGTGGCTCGATCAGTGAGATGGATCTGATCATCTCCACTTCTGGTGAGGGGGTGGTTTAATGGATCCACCGGCTCTTTTTATTTCTAACTCATCCTTCTCTCGATGTGTTATGTAGGATATGTTTTGAACGAAAGCAAATCATTTACATTCCAGAGATGATTTTTTATCTGTATCGATTTAGTCTGTCAATTTATAGCACAAACAGTATGAATAGTTCATTATAATTTTGGAGCATATCTCCAAATTAACACATCATAGACATAGATAGTTTCACTCTTTAATACGGCGTCATCATTCCAGATTATATCTGTAATGATTGAAAATTAACAGTTAAAGTTTTATATCTATTGCGTATTATTAGGAAAATGAATAAATTATATTTATGACATTAACAGTGTTCTTACTTGGATAAACTATTCAAAAGTGTGCAATGAAAAAAACCCAAACAACAACAGAAAATCTGATGTACAAACGTTATGTAGATGTATAGTCTAAAAATCATTTAAATTATTTTTGCCCTTTCTCACAAAATGAGTTTTTGTATCAGATATGTTAAATCGATAGTGCTGAGTAGTTAATGTATTGGTATTGCTACTAAGGTTATGGTGTATATCTATCGTTTAGCAGTCATTCATATCAATTGTCTTCTTTATTAGAATATTTCATTTAAGGCACTGAATCGCTTCATTAAACATGGCGATATGAGCTTATGATCTATCCACTGTATCCCCCTGTTATATAACGTCCAAACTGAAAACCAACATTCGTTCATGTTAAAATAAACTCAAAAGAGCAGTTGGTTTACATGACTGTGAAAGTTAAAACATAACCATTAACTGTACAACCTTGGACAGACTCGACGGATAGGAGTAATGAAGATTGATGAACTGTTCAACTGTATTTTATCAGTAGACGCGGAAGTGTATCCATGGTTACCCCCAACAGATTCAGATGTATACAGACATTCTAACATCCCATTTCACTTAAATTACGTCTAGACCTAGTCTTGGTGTGCCTGTAAGGCATCATGGGAAAACCGAACCTAGTAACAAGACTTCGGTAAATTGAACGAAATAAAGACAAGAGATCCTGGAAGATGATAACAATGGGAAACTAATCAATATCGCTCACCAACACTGACAACATGGTTGTACAGCTGCCATGTTTTTCTTCTTCTTTTTTCTTCTTTTTCTTTTGGCTCACTGAAGAATGAATATACAAGAAAAACCTTCCGCCGTTCTGAGAAATAGTGAAAATAAACTTCTCTTGTCAAAACCCTAAATTTCCATACTGCCGCCTGTCGGCAATGTCGTTTCCCAAATGATCGAGACAAAACGTAATATCAGAGTATAATTGTAATTTGCGAAAGATTCCTATAGTACTTACTACAAAGTAGCGATAATGAACTTCAATTGTTAAAATCTTAAAAGTAGCTGCATAGTGGATATGTTGTTTTCTGGTCGTTCCCAAAAAGTATTATGCCTTACCAGAACCCAAAGGTTATCCGCAAATGAATTTGAGAAATATATCTCATATACTTTCTGCGAAATAGTGACGACGAACTTCAATTATCAAAATCATTAAGATGATTGCTTAGTGGTTATTTTGATTTTTATCTTTCCAGAATGCATTATGCTTAGCCCATTGACCACGTAATGACTACAAATGAAAGTTCTGTTCAGCCGGTGTGTGTTTACGGAAGTAAGCGAGGCGTGGTAGGTGTGGAGACCCCTGCTGGTCAGTAGTGGTCCCAGCCAGCTATGTTTTCACAACTTGTTTGTTTTCTGGTTATGTTTAATAGCTGTTCGTGATATTGTTTACTTACTTAAATAGTTTATAGTCTGAAGTCAGCATTCAATGTAGTTACACTTAACTCCATAGCCATCCTTGATGATCGTGATATCCCCCCTTGGACTAGTATACCATAGTAAAACTGTAGGCAGTTCAGGAGAAAGAAACTGACCAATCACAGGCTTGCAGAGATTTCCTTTGAAGATTACAGGGAGAGCGACGCCCATCTTCAAAGCAACACAGTCAACCATAGTGTACATTTGTTCCTAAAAAAATGCTGCGGGCCTATGATTGATGTTTTTCTCCTGAATTGCATTCAGACACAGTCGAGGTTGTGGATATAACGACATTAATTGTAACCCCTGGAGAATCGTTAATGTTCCTCAGTAGACATTTAACAAAACGTTTATTGCTTTCATGTACCTTCTGTGTTTGCTTTATGATATGGTATTAACCTATTCCATTATCTCATCCGGAGTGGTTCAACAAGTAGAAGAAACAGTCCATAAAAAGGCCGCAAATATTTGTATAATGAACAGTTTGAAATGCAACTCATGCTAAACATTATATCTGATATACCACCAACAAGTGTACGGAATTATCTTCGGACGTTAACATGTACAAACTAAATATAATGGTGGCTTTAATAGAGATAAATGTCTATAAAAGTATTTCATTTCTACTGTAGAGCCCCGGCATACAACACTTCGTTCTGTATAATTATATAGTGGTTACCATATGATCCTCCATTTACAGAAAGTTATTTGATGATAATTAGTCCAACATTTGATATCCCTCTAATCCTATATCTGCTGCCCCCTCTTATACGCGGTGTTTTGATAGAGCTTATCATAACAAATTCCACTGCGTTCTGATATCTAAAGATTGCAACATAAGTCTATTTCGGTCGATAATATTACCTACTGTTTTAATAAGTTAATGATGGGGTTAGTTCATTCTTTCTTACTCTTGCCAAGTTTGTGTTTTCCTTGTGGCTCCGTGGCTACCCAGCTGTATTACATCCTTTGATTCGGAATGTTATGGCGACAGGCCTATGTCTATTGGTTCTGTATCATGTTTCACAGTATCTAGTAGAGATAATGTTGATGGATAGGAGTCTTAGATTTCACGGTTCATTGATTTGATGGAATTATGATGAAGTCAGCTCTAAGATGATATGCATGACCTAGATTAATAGAGTAACGATCCTGAATCATACCCTGAATATGATATTGACATCCACAATGTTCCTTAACCTTAGAAAACCGAAACCTTTCCAATAGATATTGAAACACATTCAGTTTTTTTCACGTAGAAATGCGCCACAATAGATTGTTACTACATGCTCTTGTTTAAGACTGATTTTTTAATGTCTTTAATCAAGATTGCATATTGAACAGAAAGTTTCATTTGGTGTCTACTTGAATCCCGTCATATGTCTTGTTAGGTCCTGTATATATAAACACTGAATGCTCGGATTTTATAATGTTGAGACACCGTTGATTTATGAGGTAAAATAACATTTCTGGAAATTAAAATGAAATATCGCATCGCTGGAATATTCTATCAACATTTTGGCAGGCGATTTTTTATTGACATCACCTGCTGCCACGCTCTTTGGTTCTATTGAAATGAAATATAATTTTGTAGTATAAAAGGTAATCTCACTTTATCTCTCGATTTCATCAGTTTACAAAAGCATCATAAACTGCTGTCGAAGCAGCTATAGGTCCAGCAGGTGTTTCTATTAGCCTGTGATTTAAACCCCTTATCACAAATGGGAATCTCTCCGCTGACCAAAATAGAACCTCTGATATCGATGGAGCATGCAATTGTGATTAAAATTACATTTTATCGGGGAATCTTTTTGGCATGGTGAAAAGAGAAAATATCCAACTGTTTAGATATCCTACAGTGCAATATGTATTAAAGATCCGCCATTATCTCACGATCGCACAGAATTTCCCGATGGAAGGCAACAAACGATTCCGGTAACTCGGAGATAAATCGGTGTTAATGCTTTAAGGTCGTTGCTGAAAGATGACGACTGACGTTGATGTTTGAAGTGTAACTTTAAAAAAAATACATTTCTGCACTACGCAAAAGACCGCCTGTATCAACATTTCTACACATCACTGCAGTTTTCAATCCTGGCTTATCTCACAACTGATGATTACAGTTAAGAAAACCCATAGTGATTTTTTTTAACTTTCGACATTGTATGGGTAGATGACACTTCATGTACAGAACATCTGACGGTATCTGATCTACAACGTAAGGTTTCACGCTATATTTACCGTTTTATAAACACTGCCTTTCTTTTGAGTTCAGCTTTTACCGTTATAGAAAAACTGCATACCTTTGGGTGTTTTAATGTAAGAATTTACGTGGATATCCCGTGTTACGTAAGCGTTGAGTGCATTATATAACCAGATATGTCGTGTTCAATCTAATCTTAAATATATTATTGGATGTCTTTGTAAATACAACATTCCATTTCTGGATATCAGACCCCAGTTAATCGTTCACAGAAGGGAAACTCTTAGGGTAAGGAACAAAGTCTCTAGTGTTCATGAAAAATATTTATTTACATGTTTACTACGACTTGTCCATATCTTAGAAGTTGACTTCTTAAAAAAACTGTTTTGTTGCCATTAAGGAATTATACATAAAATTCAATTGTCCCTGACAGATATGAGGAGGCTCGATAATTGTGTTGTTACCATTGTAAACAGACACATTATATGTGGATAACCTGTCCATTGTAAACAGACACATTATATGTGGATAACCTGTATTCTAAAAAGGTCCAATATTTTATTCGATCAACAAGGTCGTGTTTCATCTTGGTTTTTTATTTTCTTAATGATACATTAATAATCAGCATTGTCAAAAAAACACTTAAGTTATGGAAGGTTCCTTAATTTGATTTTCCTTAACGTTTGAATTCTTTTTGGAGAATTGCGGTTAATGAATATTGGTATAAAGTAGTGCTGGTCCTTTCTTTAACGACGACGTTTTTCTCTGACATTTATCAGAGTTTCCATTGATAATCATTAAATTACTAATTTCTCAGGATGTGTAACAACCGGGAAAAATACTGTCATTGTGGAGTTTACATAATGACATTAACAAATGCTATAATGTAACGTATTTCTCAACTTTATCTTAATAGAAAGGCTCGGTATAGTTTGCTCTTAATTGCAATAGTTTGCTTAAATTTAGAAATGAATTGTATTTTAGCCTAACGTTCCTTGCGCGAAACACCCTACATAAATGACAACAAAACGACGGAAGTAGAATTATTTAATTATTGACAACATAAATACGTAGACGTGTAAATAATACTGTTGGTCAACCTTAGAGGTTGTGTATGATCATCTCTGCTTGTTGAGAAATGGTCACAGTTTTGCACCTTCAGTGAAAAAGAGTGATTGTTTATGAGGATAAAGGGGAGTAACTCTCAATTCTGTTTGTAAAATCCTTTGTACTTTTGAGCTGAACTCAGTCGAATTTTCCTCGCGACGTCTGGATCTTCAAATGATAATTGTCCATTGCTTCTACTTAGTGGTGGCACTGAAATGTAAAGGAACATTACGATAAAAACATTTCAAAAATTATCAAAATCTTTTTGTTCTATAATATGCTAGAATGCTTTAGCTGACGTTTTTAGCCAACTAATTCTTGCTGGTCCAGGGAATTGAATTATTGTCGTAGTAACTATAGTGATAAGATAAACAATGGAACATTGAACATGTATCCTACTTCAAGAAATAATCAAATATTTATTGTTTACATTATTATAAATAGTACTCATCGTTTTATAGATTATACCTGTTACGTGTATCATATTACCCCGTTATATGTTTTATAAAACTTTAATAGTTTACGACATAAATGTTTTTATAATCCATTTAAACTAATTGTTTTCTATTTACATATTCTGTAATCTTCATTTTGAATATCTTATGTGTAAAACAAAATGAAAGTCATCCTCTACCTCAGATACTTACGTTGAACGTTGGGTGCAGTGTCCCAGGAATGTTGCAGGTTACGTAGATGATGGCGTTGTGATGAGGCTGAGTGTAGTCTTGTGTTAAAACTAGCATCGTCATACACACGTATAAGGCCTGTAATATCGTATTGTGTCATTATATACAGAAATAATACCTTCAATACTAAATGAAAGTGATAATGTTTTAAAACATCACAATGCTATTTTATATTTATCAGCAACGCTAATTTTGTATTGGCCAAGTAGCAATACAGAAACATCACATACTCTCACAAATGATGTCTACTTTAACGTCAAATGATTTCATGTCGCAGTCATTTCTTTGGGAGTTAGCAATTAGTGTTTAAATTTGACTTTGCCGTTACTTCTAATCAAAGATTAACTCAAAAGTGATATATCGCGAATAAGTAAATAAAATTATATTTGTTCGCAACATTCGATGATAACATGTTACATGTACATGTTTGCAATAATGACTTTATTTGTAGACTATTATTAAACAATAGAGAGATCTTACCGTCAACATAACACACTCTACCACCCCCATGTGGGAGTACTTCCTTAATGTGTCGCCAGGTACCTCCAATACGGCCCTGTCGTAGTCTGAAAGGAGTGTATGATTAAATCTACCTCTTAACGAGCATCTATATTGGCTAAATGTATTTATATTCACTTGATCACATGGAAACGAAGTCCCCAGTTGCAAAGTTTCATCTATATGTAATTATTAGTTAGAAAAATTGATGTGATTAGACTGGCTTATACGTATTTATTGAAATATACCTTTCTATTTTACGGAGCTACATATTTTTTACACAAAAAGTATGCAAATAATATACAGTGTGTGATCAAGTCAATTTCTAAGATATCATGGAAAGAGTCAATATGTTGATGCTAACTGACGTATATGGTCTCAATGGTTCAATAAGAAAGGCAAAAAAGAACTACTCAGAAGCAATCAACAAACTCTATATGTATGTTATGTCATCCTTGGGTGATCCAGTAATATCCTCTCCTTACCTAGGAGCACCTGGGTTAGGGTATCTGTAGGCAATCTTTGATGTCAGATCTGCGTATGTCTTTCTGTAGTTAATTTCCGAATCCTCTTTTCTTTGTGCAGGCTGCATATAAAGCATAAAAATATAATTAGCATTTTAGCATCTTAGTACATACACTCTAACAAAACATTTACTAATATAGAGCAGACACAAATGATGTTACTGGCAAAACAAACACTGTACGAATCGAATAGTTCGTAACAATGTGTAACCTTGTATACAATACTTACATTGACACTGACAATAGAATGTGGTAAATTATTCGACACAGCTGTACTATCCTGCACATTTGAGACATGTCCAGTTCTGAGAGCAGACGTACTACATTGTACTTCAAAACGTGTAATCAAAATTAAAACACACCTTAGTTTTAAATAAGTGAAGAACTGTAATGTTATTTGATCACATGATACTTGGTGCATTATGTATTTATAAAACCAGTAATATTTTCGTTCTTCACTAATTTTATCACCAGTGGAATGCTTATAATGCACAAGAAATTGACCATACGTTTGGGTATACTTTTAAGACGAACCCCAAATACGCATTCGTCTATGTGTATGTAGTGTGACGTAAATTGTAACCAAATATCGGAAAACAATGTCATGTTGTGTAAAATATGTTTTCGCAATGTGTAATCTCTCATAGCATTATGAAGAATTTATCGAATAACGATTATGTTTTACTAACCGATTTAAATTGTTGCCAGTTGTTATCGCTGACAGTGTTAGGGACTCCCGCTCCACCCCCGGAGCTTTGATCCATCGCCATCCTCATCCAGTCGTTCATATGGCCATATGTTGTTCTATAAATAGAGAAAATTATAAAAGTTTGAGCAAAGTTGCTGTCATTTATAGCATATTAAACTCTTGAACAACGACAATTACACAACAAGAGTGGTTCCGCTAGCCATGGTTTTGGGAATTACCCTTTACAGTGAGATAGTGAACAAGACATGTCAATCTTTTCTGATTGTATGGGGGATCCAGTATATGTTTTATATAAACATGAGGGAGAGATACATTGTCACAAAAAACAATCCAAAATCCCTCAGGTGTAAATGTCATTTATAAAACCTATTGAGGAGCGTTAAGAGTCCTGATTTTTAATCTAGAATCCAAATCCTTGATAGAGTTTCTACCCCTGGGTAGCATTAAGGATGTAGGCGGTATTTAGTATAATCATCCAAATGGTTATTATGTTCATCAGCAATAGATCTAACTCCAATAATAACCATTATCTTGTTGTTTAATTTAAAGGCACGTGCCCATGCGATCCTTTGTTAACTGATTTAAATTAAAGACGTTTGATTAAATTCAGGATCAATAGAGCATGTACAGTGTCGACTACATTTTAAAGTAATACACAATATAAATTATACCGATGATTTGTCGTGTCTCTATATCATTACTACACTTACACAATAAATACTAGTTACTTTATGTATGTGGTATACATGTATATGTATGGGCTTTAAATATGTTAATTCGTTATACCTGATTTAAAATGTAAAGCTATGAAGACCATTTAAAATGAGCATATTTTACTGTAATACGGTCGTATATACTCAGTGACATTGATCACTTCAAAAAAAACCGTGGAGGAGTTGGTGTTTATGTGACATTATTACAAGGGTTAAGTCTATCCGGTATACATGTACTTAATTAAACACATCTAGCTTAATAAAGGTATACTAGACATCGTTCGTTCCAAAAGCGTTGTGGTAAAAACATTTTTCCTGTTACAAAAATATTAATATGTTACTGTAAAAATATAATTAGTAGCGACATTGATTTTCTTTTTTTTTCAAGAAATGTCCACGAATAAATACACAAGATCAAATGCTGACATATAAATAATTATTTGATTTACCGACGACGCTAAATCATCACATCGCAAACTGTTTGAAAGCTGACCCCGCTAAAATATCCACGTTACAGTCCATGCTTAATGCTAAGAAATTTGGAACAATCACTGAATGAAATATACCTACAATTAGTTCTATAGCCAACAGGAGGCTCTGAACCACTGTACGTGGTCCATTGATATTGTCAATAATACGATGAATGAATGAAGTAACCGAATTACATGTACGTCACAGGTCTAAAACGTTTATTGTTTAGACTCCTTACTGATGTGTATTGCGTTTTAGATTTATACCCAATGACTCGTAAACTTGTACAACTAAAATACTCCAACAATTTTCTAGTTTAAAATGCCAGCAACGTATTGATATAGTGTTATGAGATATATTATCATCAATCTACATAGCAGTCTTCATTTTAATGAAACACAAAATAAGTGAAAATCCTTACAAAAACACGAAAAAATGGAAATAAGTTGAAGGGCATATCATACCTCTGGATCTAACGATACTTAGCGCAACATTTTCTGGGTTATTAATGTCATAGTTTTTACATGTCATGGTTTTGTAGTGTTTTCTCGGTCAACTGTCCTGTAGAAGAACGAACTATGACGTCAATAGTAGAAATATAACTATTTCGAAAAAAACACTCATTTATATTTGACTATATTTCTGGATCACGTAAACAACGTTGCATAATACACGAGATTAGCATCGTTTAAAATGAATGGTTATTGTGTAGACAATTTTGTTAACATTGTGGTCACTTTGAAACCACTAATATTTCTATTGTACTAAGTACTAACGAAATTATTTGAATGCTTTTCAGACTTTTTTAGCAGAGGAAATCAAGTAAAAACTCGTTTTTGTCAATAGATAACTCATCTTTCGTTCCAATCAAAAGTAAAAATAATCGATAAATATCTTAATCCCTTTTTATCTATCTTAAGTTATATATTTTATGTTGGTTTTTATTCACAAAATATAAAAATTAAGTGCATACTATATTTGGTTTATCAAATCAAGAGACACTTGGAACACCTTTTCATCAACTTATACGTAAATTAAAAGACGGGTTAACATCGTACAAAAATCAAGAACTATAAAAAAGTATTGAACACATCAAAAACAAACAATGTCAAAAAGAATTTCCACGCTAGTTCAAGATTTCAACAGCATAAGAAGCTGCAACAGTGTGGCTGCACCCTAACTCAAAGACAAAAGTCAGTTTCAAACAAAATCAAAAACTGATTATATATAAAGGACATTGAAAACACCCACCTATTGGAGTACTCGATAACATTAAAACCCGTTCAGCAGGTCAGAAGCAAGTGTAATGTGTTATTGTACATATCGGTTATTGGAAACATTTTACCTGTTGGAGTACTAGACAACACCAGAAACTAGTCACAAGGCACAGCTCAACATTAAATCAAAGGTTAAAATGTAAACAAGTGAGGGATATCAGAAACATTAAATTCCATCCGAACAATAACCTCACAAAATACCAAAAACTAGTATAAACACAGCACCAGAATCTAGAGAAAAACAAGTACCAGAAAGTAGTGCCAGTTCGGCACCAGAAACTAGTGTCAGCTCAGCACAAGAAACTAGTGTCAGCTCCGCACAAGAAACTAGTGTCAGCTCAGCACAAGAAACTAGTGTCAGCTCAGCACAAGAAACTAGTGTCAGCTCAGCACCAGAAACTAGTGTCAGCTCAGCACCAGAAACTAGTGTCAGCTCAGCAGCTCAGCACAAGAAACTAGTGTCAGCTCAGAACCAGAAACTAGTGTCAGCTCAGACCAAACAGAAACTAGTGTCAGCTCAGCACCAGAAACTAGTGTCAGCTCAGAACCAGAAACTAGTGTCAGCTCAGCACCAGAAACTAGTGTCAGCTCAGCACAAAACTAGTGTCACTCAGCACAAGAAACTAGTGTCACTGCATCAAACACTAGTGTCAGCTCAGCACAGAAACTAGTGTCAGCTCAGACCAGAAACTAGTGTCAGCTCAGAACCAGAAACTAGTGTCAGCTCAGCACCAGAAACTAGTGTCAGTTCAGCACCAGAAACTAGTGTCAGCTCAGCACCAGAAACTAGTGTCAGCTCAGCACCAGAAACTAGTGTCAGCTCAGCACCAGAAACTAGTGTCAGCTCAGCACCAGATACTAGTGTCAGCTTAGCACCAGAAACTAGTGGCGGCACCAAAGTCATACCTCTGCCTCTGTATGAGTTGTGACAGGTCCTGCCATGGATAATCAGGGTAGATAGAGGCAGAGAAAGGTCTCTGTCTAACATCAGGAGGGGTAGGCTCGTCCGAGTACATCATTAATTAATTCAATATAGAACACTTCCAAATAAAGTTCCTCTATGTATCCAGAATCACGTGCATATCGGCAGAGTTACACCATAGTCATTTCGGTCATGTAGAATAAGTATCCACATACATATAACGTTGTGTTATAAATAGTGTGTGTACCCGTGTTTCATACTTAAGTGAGTAATTGAAGATCTTAACTGTATCTAATGATACGTCATTGTAAAAAGGAGGGATACAATGTATAAATGCATTTGTGTGTGAAGTATAATACACAAAATAGGATCGATTAGACGAGAGAAAGAAATTGTACTTCTTCTTAAAGGTAGTTTAAGTGCAGTTTGATGTCTTTTCTTGATTACGGTAATAATAATGATAATAGTTGAAATATAATTATATAAATCCTAATTGCGCCCCGTTTATCTATATATATACGGACTAGTACACCGCTATATATTGTCCTTGGTAACTGTCACATACATACATATATATTACCAGTGGTATCGATCGACTGCAGTAGTGGGGCTTACCTATAAAATGTGGGGTATAATACCCCGGCTTGCCACTTCAGTGACCGGCTTTGTAGTGCTAATAGATTGATCAGGTAGGGCTAAACAAGGGCATTATAATAAAATAGGTCCATTAGCATGTCTCAGACTTTTGTCTCTAATGCATTTACCGAGTTCTATATGTGGGTGTGGGTCGGACTCACCAGAAACTTGCATTGATTCAACTACAAACTTTACAGGGATGATTTTAGGAAGACAATAAAAGATATATCTTTTGTAAATACAGCGTTATCGTTCAAAATATCGTGCTAATAACATAAATACGAGTACCTAAAGACAAACGGCTTTATCGGACTTCTCAGTAAGTTCAATTGCTTAAAATATTAATTATGAGAAACAACGAAGGCCAACTTACTTAAACGGCCAAACAATAACAGTGACGGTTATCTAAATGACGAAATCATTTTATAATTTCGACCCTGCCCTCATGAATATCTCCAATTAAGGCTTATTGACCTCAAGTATAATGATTATCCATATACAATGTTATTTGAATTGACCTCTCCCGTGAAAAATAGTTGTTAGATTATGAGATCTGTGAGATTTGTGATTTGTTTAATCACGTGGTATTTTAGCATACAGATTGATATATTTTGAAAACTTTCTAAAAATATTAAAATTGTTGTCTCACATGTTTTCATTTAAACCATTTTAATAATGAGCTCTTCAAATATCAGTTTTGTCCTTAAAAACTAAAGATATACAAGAGGCCCATGGGCCTTAACAGTCACCTGATAGTTGTCATTTACTAGTCAACTGATGCCTTTTGTTCATGAAATAGGAACATAGATATAATAGGTAATTTTGAACCCGTCAGAGATCTTTCTAATGTTAGTCTACGTCCAAAGCTTAAATTAAGATGGGTGCATATTTTCTCAAGTTATCGTATTCACAAGGTCCAATCACAATTGTAAGTGCAAAGGGCAATTACTCCTTAAATTACAGTTGAATAAAGCTCATTTTCGAAATTGTCCGTGCTGTTTCCAATGTTAGTCTACACACAAAGTTTCATTAAGCTCGATCGGTTCATATTTACTCAAGTCATCTTGTTCACAAGGTTCAATTATTATTATTGCAAAGGGCGATAACTCTGTAAGTTACAATCGAATCAAGCTGATTTTCAAACTTGCCGGCGAAGCCGGGTTACATAAAATTTACACGAGATCCATTATTATTATACCCGCATAACCTCAACAAAATAAAAAATCTATTCCATGTATATATAGTTTTTCACGCAAATGAATGTTATCTATTCTCGCGACAGTTGCATATTTGTTTGAATACCTATATTTTTTCTCTCTCGACATCGTCAACGAATTTGATTGAACAGACGATTGGATTCGAGTCATTCATATGTTCCCAGCAAAAGTTGGGTCACGACCCATGTTTCCCATCGCATTGCTATGCCATTGGCTATTCACGTAACAACAGAATCGCTGCACGTGTTGTACTATCATTATATACTGATAATGATAATACTAGAAAGCATGGTTATTGAGTCCATGTCAGTGCAAACTGTAAATATTGTAACATAATAACACTGAATTAGATATGTATATTACTAACACACCAAACTGCAATAAGGCTAAATAGACAACATAAAAACTCATCTTAGGTTTAGTTCACAATTAATAAAAACCGCCATATTAAGGTATTCTACATTCATTGTATTACTGTCCGGTTAGTCACACATCATTATCTGATAATATGGAAGCTGCTTTCCACAAATAGCCTGTTGTACTGTCGGATAGATCCGTTCTATCTGAATATATATTATTCAGCTGGTCACGCGAAATCAATTAGTTCTGCATTAAAGTGACTACTTGTCTCTTAATAATTGATATCTACCACCTTATCTGTCTGGAAAACATTCTCCACAGATTGTATGTTATTGTGATACATGATAAGTAAGTATTAATTCTTCTTTAGTTTTAAAGGTCATTTCGCACGTTCATGAAAACACTGAATATATCCGTATAATGCATATCAAATTTAATATTGTCGACCTGCAGGTTCCTCTAGAAATTATCGTTTGACTACTGTATTCAGTTTTCTTTTGTTGAAGATAAATTAACAATAGTGGAAAGACTCTATGATTTTGCGTATTCGATCATATTCTGATTTTGATTGGAATCATGAGTGGAGTGATTTTAAACACTAGATATTTGTCTCTCACAGACTGATTTTTTTTATATTTGTAACCTAGCTCTATCTGGTCTACAGAATATGGACAATTGGTTTTAATTTTATATTACTGGGAATAGTGTGATTCATACTTATTTTACAATAATTGTAATCCTTTATAATTCAAAATAATACTATTTTTTAATTATATCGTATGTTTTTGAATTTGCTTTTAAAATGAGAGATTCATATCTCTTTAGCCCGTGGTGTTTACCAATATTTTCATTATGAACAGAAATAAAGTGAAATCTGTTAATATTTATCTTATTTCTGGTAAACTTTATCTCTCTTATTCTGTGTAGTCCATAGGACATTGTATCATTAAATAAAACGCACAATGTTGGTTGGAACAGATTTTGGTTGTATAAGAATCAAACCTGTTTTGTACAACGATTTCATTATATTATGAAAAATCTATGTTGCAATGTATCCCCGACAGGTTTTCCATGTAAATGATTAATGTATTGAAATTATTTGAAAATTTCTTTGGTTAGAAAATTATTTTCTAAATTTCATCAAATGAACCCCATTGAAGGTTACACTGGTGAGATGTCTGCCCTGAATGTTGTCTATACAATCCAGGCTTTGGTAGGACAGACTGTCCTATTGGTGTTGAACCTTGTATAGTGTACATAAAGTCAGCTTGAAGTCTTGTCTAAATAATAAAACCAACTCTACCTTTAAACTGCTTACCCCCAGCTAGACATTTAAGTAACGTCATAGTTGTCTTTGTTGAAATAAAATGTGAGTTTGTATACATAAGGATTCACAGGCCAACTGCCGACGTGTTATATATATGTTTACATTCGTTGATAGTAATTTTCACTGATAGATATACATTATATCGTTACTCATATGAAACTGAATAGGAACAATATATTCATGTACACATGTTTAGCTTATATCAGAGTAGAATCATACCTAATAGTTGTAAAGACCAACAGAGGATAAATCGGTTGGTCTCTATTCTATAAAAGTATATTATTTTATAAGGAAAATATAATAAAAATGATTATACAAAATCGCAATTGCTACCTAGAAGTGATAGAGGTATTCGTTGGATGAAATCTGTTTTTCGGAATATCAAACAGGAAGCTGATATCAAAATAAACAATCATGATTAATAATAGTGAGTGCATGCCAACACGTGCTTGTTAGATAGATATTCACAGAGACATTTAAGAATGCAAAACAATGGGAAAAACATTTAGTAACACACGGTATAATGAAGGAATATATTTCCATTGGATAATGAATGCAAAGAGAAATAAATTAAAGTTTATAACATAGTCAGGGTAGGATGAATTGGCAAACGAAAAATGAATAATTCACACAGACCCTTCATGGTGTTTCCGCATGGCTGATAAATGAAATAGGAACGATGATTGATATGAAATACACTAGCAATTCATGGAATATAAGAGCAAATTACCATCATTATAAGAATATTATTTAAAAATATGAATTGAACACTGCATTGACAGGTGTTTCTTTCTATAAAAGGTATGCATGTGACCATTGTCACAAATATCACAAAATGGTAAGTGGTTAAATCACGTGGTTTTCTGTAACGTAACACATTGTTATGAACATTAAATACGTGAAGTCTAAAGTCAACATTCAGATAACAACAACACCCATATCGAAAGTATTAAACTGAAGACTACAAAACATATTTAAACAAACAATATTACCAGATCAAAATTGATATCTATAACAATTTATGGCAGAATGATAAAAAATTATCCTATATAACAATAAGTATATGTAAAAAGCAATATGGATATAATTTTATATCTCAAATATAAGCAATATTGAATTATATATCAGATAAACATTCATTAATTTATTGTAACGAGTCGTACCCGTTGCTAGGCTACACTCTTACATTGATAGATAAAGATCAGTATAAATCATGAAGTTAGAACAATTCTATAAATAAAAGCATGTTACCTGCACCTATAATATGTCCGTGTACGTTACTGTTAGCAGTGTCCGTGCATAACAACGGTAACTGTCCTGTTTGGTATTAGAAAATATAAGTCGTGTGGTTTTCACCGATTAGGGGTGATCAATACCTGTACGGGTATATAGAGGCAGTCCAATTCACAGGTAATATATGGCAGAGTGCCAACACTTTTAATGTCTATAGCACACACGGGCTGGATTGTACACTTATTACACTGTATATATACAAATGAATATAAATTAAGATTTCCACTCAAAGTCAAGGCCATTCAAAGTTCATCTAATTTTGATTTAAAAGTTAGACTTTTTGTAAGTGTATATAGTAGAGATTTACAGTATGTAAATATTATCGAGTAATTAATAACTGGGACACTGTAGAATATACACATTTTGAAATAATCACGGTATGTAGTATAACTGTCGATTAATTTAATCACTTAACGAAATCGTTGTCCAAGATAATGTGTAATGGGAGATCACTGTAGATACATTCATGATCAGATGGTCCTGATCTAATGCCGATGTACAAAAATGTCGTTAATACTATCTGTATAAGTTTGTAAAACATTCTCTATCATTTATTGAAAATAGATACCGTAGTGTCATATGGTATGACAATGTAAAGTGACCCTTGACTTTCAATACACGACTAAATTACAAAATCAAGATAAAAACAAACCAATGAAAATTTTCTCAAAATAAATGATTTAAGCATTGAACGTCTTTCAGTTGGCATACTTAGCCAATATACATGTCAACTGCGCTATTCATTGAATTTGCCGCCATCCGTTTTATATTTACATTTGATAACAATTTTATGATGAAATCCCAAGAATATTTTTTGGTCCATAATGAATAAAAAATTCTTTATCGTCAAAGACGGTACGACCAACAGCCATCTTCCGTGATCGATGACACGGAAATTGTGACGTCACAATGATAATGACGTTATAACAAGCGGATGGCAGTTCATAAACCGGTAAACGCCAACTGAGCTTGGTAAAGTTAAATTGTAGGCCTGCAATTAAAATGTAAATATATAACTTTACCCATATCTAAAATACTCGTACTAATTTACCCATATCTGAAATGTTCGTACTAATTTATCCATATCTACAATGTTCGTACTAATTTACCCATATTTAAATGTTCGTACTAATTTACCCATATCTAAAATGTTCGTACTAATTAACCTATATCTACAATGTTCGTACTAATTTATCCATATCTGAAATGTTCATAGAAATTTATCCATATCTACAATGTTCGTACTAATTTACCCATATTTAAATGTTCGTACTAATTTACCCATATCTACAATGTTCGTACTAATTTACCCATGTCTACAATGGTCAAACTAATTTACCCATATCTAAAATGTTCATACTACTTTACTCATTATCTATAATGGTCCAACTCCATATCAAAATGTTCATACTACTTTACCCATTATCTATAATGGTCCAACTAATTTACCCATATCTAAAATGTTCATACTAATTTACCCATATCTAAAATGTTCGTACTAATTTATCCATATCTAAAATGTTCATACTAATTTACCCATATCTAAAATGTTCGTACTAATTAACCTATATCTACAATGTTCGTACTAATTTATCCATATCTGAAATGTTCATAGAAATTTATCCATATCTACAATGTTCGTACTAATTTACCCATATTTAAATGTTCGTACTAATTTACCCATATCTACAATGTTCGTACTAATTTACCCATGTCTACAATGGTCAAACTAATTTACCCATATCTAAAATGTTCATACTACTTTACTCATTATCTATAATGGTCCAACTAATTTACCCATATCTAAAATGTTCATACTAATTTACCCATATCTAAAATGTTCGTACTAATTTATCCATATCTAAAATGTTCATACTAATTTACCCATATCTAAAATGTTCGTACTAATTTACCCATATCTACAATGTTCATACTAATTTATCCATATCTAAAATGTTCGTACTAATTTAGCCATGTCTACAATGGTCAAACTAATTTACCCATATCTAAAATGTTCGTACTAATTTATCCATATCTAAAATGTTCATACTAATTTACCCATATCTAAAATGTTCGTACTAATTTACCCATATCTACAATGTTTGTACTAATTTACCCATATCTAAAATGGTCATACTAATTTACCCATATCTGAAAAATTTATAAAAAATTTACCCATATCTGAATTGTGCATAAATCATTAAATAAACATATGTATAAACCTGCTTGGCCTTGGTTGATTTTATTAATTATTTAAGATTTCGCAGTCCAACAGCTTCACACCTGTACACAAAGGATATGTTATCGATATACCTGGTAGGTTGATAACAATACTAGTTGGCAATGCCTGTCAGATTTGATCAGTCCTAGTCTTGCTTGGTTAACTGATACAGACTGTGTTAATACTTATAAACATTATTGATTTTCATTTTGATATTATATTATAAAACCTTGAAAATATGACGATACTCAGAAGCATATGCCTATTATAGTTGACAGATACTTGAACACTTCTAACCAAGTATCTTTCTACGATCTTTTTATTGGATCGTCTAGCTTGATTCATTCTCAGTAGATCGACTTAAAACTAAACATTAGCACCATAAAAACATTGCTTGTTTATCATATCACATATATCTATGCCTGTACTGTCTTCGTATTTGTAGTAATTAATTAAGAAATTTATTTAAGTTTGTCCCAAAAATATCTATTTTACCTTGTTCCAAGTAAAAGGGTAAAATATCTTTCTGAGAATTTGATTATCCGTCATTGACAGAGAATAAGTCAACTTCTTTGTTTCCAGCTAATAATCCCCCACCCCCCCCCCCCCCCCCAACCCATGTCAAGAAATAAAGAAGTCGAGTGAGTGGACCTCTAATATTTCTAATTTGGTTTACACTGTAAAACGCCGTCTTATTTGTAGTTAGATTTGTACTGAATAACGTCCTGTCTTATGGTTCAAGAAATGTTGTCCCAAAGTTTACATGTGCTGTCAGAGAATATTAGGTTCTTTATGATAGTATGGAGCTATTGACTTTATCGGTTTTAGTGTCATCTCACTGAATCATATCCCAGTCGGTTATTCCGAATTTGCACATTACGGAGTTATCTGTTCTTGCGGGTAAGTATTGAACACTCATCTTGTACTTACTTTCTCCTGCTGGCTGGACGATACTTTAACAGTAGGGCATCACTAGAGAAATCCTCCGCCGGGCTGAACTCCATTGTATCTGAAACAGGTAGTGTTACAGATCTACAAAACCATTGTTCGTGGAGTGAAGTTATGAATATTAAATACAGAATGGCTGCAGATTATCCCCACTAGGGTATTAACAACAGGCCTATTGTTTAATCAATAGGTTTAGGCTGTGCCAATGTGACAATGGGTTGACAACGTGTTAAAGAAACAATACCTTTAATTCATGTTAAATTTCTCGTTATCCGTATATATCTGCTTTATATATTTTTTCTCAGTTTGAAATATTTTCGTAATATTCGTTTATACAAATAAAATAGAAATCGATATGATTTGATTCAATCTTAACCTGAAATATCTCCACTGGATATGGAATAGCCTACCCAAACACACACACGTTATATTCATAAGACATAAAGAAATTACATTAAAGAGTACAATGCTTAAGTGTATCAGCGTCAAGTACGACACAAAAGATTAAACCTCAAACAAATGTATAACTAAATCATATACATAATGCAGAGGTTTCACAGCTTTACAGACTGCCAAAACTGTGACTACTCCAATAACTTCACAACTAGCCAGGCACATAATACTCAGCTCTTAAAACAAATGGTACAATGGTATTGAATATATAATTTAAATGAAATTCATTGTCATTCTTTAAGTACATGTAGATTACTTTTTTAATCTGGACCGACATATGATATAACACTTAGTCTAGAGTTCTGTTATCAAGCATATGGATAATTATGACTAGTGTCATACACTGTACGAGTACTGTTAGATCGTCGATATGGCATCATAATTGTTTAAACGCGTTCATCATGGCTAGAAAATTCAAGAATCTACCATATTGAGTAATAAGTCCAGATTGAAGTGTTTTTCTCTAGCTGTTTTGAGGGGTATGATTCACACAGTTATAAAATTGAAATTGTTAAATAAACTATAATGATGATTATTAAAATTATCAAATAGAAACCAGGTAAAATATTTTCAGTGTCTTGTTTCTTTCTAGTACCCCTTGTGTTTAATACATATTCCATTTAGGTATTCATGTATTGTGACATATGTATCACCATGTACACCCTAGGTCATAATAAACTTAGCAGCCATTATATGTTAATTGACAAACGAAATCAATAGCAAGAACCCCTGAAGGGAATGATGACCTTACGTTACCATGGTACAGTGTGTATCAATAGTGTCAATATGGGAGGATCCCATGACAAGTTAAAACGACGTACAAGGTAAATATACTGATGTTAGGTTGTGGTGACATGAAAGATAAATACATACTATTGAAATATTTTATAGGTTTCCGTTGATAAGATATACGTTAACTGCTCTTGGATTCACAGAGGTAATTACTGAATGGCTTGTCTTTGTGCGTTACTTATACACTTGTACCTCAATCGGTTAATGCTTGGTTTCCCTAAATTCACAGACTTAATTAATTACCAATACAACTGGTAAATTGTATTCATTTCCTAATACGATAACCTTTATACCTGTATAAATACTATGTTGTTTTACTTATTATTTCAATACATATTAATTTCCTGAACTTTACATAACTAAACAAAACGAACTTCAAAATAAAACACATATTGTTTTTCAAATGAATAGTGCAATTGCCCATGAAAGTATTTATTGAAATAGTACTTACCTTTACTCTCTTTCACGTTCGAATGGCCTCGAAGAATTACTGGAATAACACTTTACGAACCTAAAACAGCCCAACACTCCTGGAGGAAGTTTCCACAGTCAATCCAGGTGTACCGACAGTGTCAGGCTAGCTATAATTACAGATATCGTGAACGTAATGATACATGCATGTCATTGTATGTAGTAATATCAAACCACCGAGAGATAGCTATCAACTTACACAGAGCTCCACCAAAAAGTTTATACCCTATGATCTTATTTCCATATTCTTATTGCATTTACAGCAATTGCCTTTCTTTTGAAATCCACGAAACCAGATGTGCTTACTTTCTAGTTTCTGTTTTAAGTTCTTTATTTTGATTTATTATACAATTGCAGTTCTGATAAACTTTAAGTATCGGGCCTATTACTATTTTCGTAATTCTAGTGACTTTTAGTGATGGCGGCGTAACACCTTAGCAATTAAGAGATGCATATTGATCAAGGTTGCAAGATAGCATAACATGCGCCACTATGATATATGCTGGTAGGCGTAAGATTTGTGCCTGCTGCCCATATTGATCATAAAAGGCGGCTTGTTTTCTATTCTATCTAACTGACTTTTTCTTCCTAACGTCTCCGTCAACACCGCCTCCCGCTTTGGTACAGGATTGAGCGATCGCCCAAGTGATGAAGACACTGCAATAGTTAGTTCCTGTTCCATCTTAATGCTCAGAATGAAGGGAGGGTGACGAACCATCTGTCCTTCGGCAATATACTTTAGTGTGACCGGACGGCTGGACTTGTTTGGAATAAACCGCAGTCCCTCAATACATACAGACATTTACACACTCAGCATAACGCGTAAGAGGGGAGACCGTCCTTAAACAATCTTAGACAATACCATGTTATCCTGAACTCGATATCAACTAACCACCGATACACGATACATGATGCATTATGTTTTTTACGATCTTACAATATGATTTGATGTTTTAGAATATGGCACGATACAGAAAAGACCTAATTTTGTTCGACGAAGACAAAAAATCAATCATGAAGCATAATTCAATCTTGTAGTTTTCTCCTTTCCGTTTAGACAAGTACCTGGTCTTATTCATATAGTCAATATTTGCTGTCGTCTAGTAAAGAATATGTTGCCGTTGTATATCCTACGGGTTTTCGGAAGCCTTTCTGATGAGCACTAGGAATTGAAGCAACTAAGGTGTCTAGTCAGTCTTGTATTCGGACGCTGATAAAAGTTTCAAAAAAAGTTTATGGTAGCTGGTAGGATCTCCGTGGGACTTGTCAACACATTTGAAGATAGAAAGTATACTTTTTCCTGACCTAAGCGTATTGTTAACAACTTGGAATGGGGAATAGTTCAGAAGAGATGATCCTCTGGATCGTTTCAATGCCTGCTAAAAGCGTCATTCAGGTTTTACTGCTGGGAACGTGCGTACTGTGCATAAGCTAACAACTACACTGAATGCTCTTAAATGAACGAGTTATACTGACAATAAGAATGGTGTTGGGAGACAGCGATGCTTTCCATCAGAAATCCACTCTTCCGTCAATCAAGAGTTCACGACTTACGTGTTGCTTTCACGACGTTGTTGCATCAAGGCTCCAAGTGTTGGTTAAATTTCGATAAAGCTCTAGTAGACTGTTCATATGTGTTTAGTGATCCCATACAATGGTATTTAAGTGTTAAATATCAGTTGGCTGTTCAATATCAAAGTAAAACTATCAAATATTATCAACAGTTAATTGGTACTGCAATATTTGGTCAACGCTACTTCATAAAGGCTGGAATTGGGCATTCTGACCTTTGTAATATAGACAAACACATACACAACATTCCAATATCGTGTGATCAGATACTACATCTGTATTGGGAGAGTAAAACACTGAACTCAACATCATCTTAAATTATGCATTTACGTTTTCATCATTTGACATGACTACCCGTACCCATCCCAATACTTATAATCCTATATCATATTAAAACTCATATCAGTTGATAGAGAAAATAGACTTTCACAACTATCCCACACACTGACCCGACCCAGTGGATCTCTTTTAAAACTTCAAAATTCTGCGATTTCACCCGAAGTAATTGTCCATTCACATTTAAATCTTTAATCAAAGCAGAAATAAATGACAAATGTTCCAGATAACAACATTTCATTACTGGCTCACAAACATTAATACAGTTAGCCCTTCTCAAAAAATTGGGTTGGTCATCAACTCTTACTGGCAATACCATATTAACAAATCCATAGAACAAGGATTTGAGCGAAATTTGCTTGTTTTGGATCAATGATTCGAGAAAGGAAGCAATTTGTAAAATAGAGTATATCTGATAAAGGTCAAAACATGCATTAATCAAAAGTGACAACTGAATTCATTAGTATTATTTATTGCCAATAATGCATGGAATATATTCGTATTTGAATAAATAACTGAACAATCTTTTCCCTTATATATATATAAATGGTGATATACATGTAAATTAGTACATAATGTCCGCTACACACAGTCTCTATAGCAACAACATATTCTCCATAACAACAATGGGTAACTGGCAGGACAAATATACACTAAACATGGAACAACGATAATATTGCATACATGGGTAACAATTTTTACAATAATAACAAGTGATAAAGTCTGCACATCTTTCCCGGTAGTTACACCATCTCCATACACATTTTATCTACCGATATAGCTACTTTGACATCTTCTCTTCAATAATTTTGTCACAATATACACCATATTCTGATTTATCACAGTTGCTTGCCTTCCGTTCCGTAAAGTATGAAATAAAGGGAAGTAACTCTAATAAATATAAGGATGTATAAAGGACATGCTAACCTTAATTTCATTTGCATTTCTATAAAGTTAAAATATTTGACAAAATATGTTATCTCTACAAATTTATTTGAATAAATTGAAATTGATTTTATATAATGTAATTTCAGATGAAAAGTTCTCTTTATAATATACAAATAATGGAATCTCAACCTTATAGGGGAAATAACTCCCAAAGTTATTATTTACAGAAATATTGATAAAATAAAATTCTAGAGACGTCTTGTATTAAACAAAAGCTTTAAGCTTCTTTGGAATTCTTTAGACATGAACAGGTTACAAATCTTACGATAAGTAATTCAACCTGCATCAACTGTTTTGTAGAATGTTTCTCTCCATCAAATATGTAACTTATATGATGTTTTAACTGAGACAATGGTACGACACCCATCACCTCTTTTGTTTGAGATACTTTTATCTGCCTATTTACACAACTCTGCAACAGTCTGTACATATGAACACAAGATTTATAAGTTTGAAAACTCCCAACAACTAAGCGCGAGTCTGACCTAGTTATACAAATAGTTTGGCCATTAGAACAAAATCATGATACGAAAGTCTGTCGAAAAAAATACATCATTCTACACACACCCAAGGCTTAGCATTCTCCCCATATATATCAGGAATAATCCTCTATGTATACATACTTAGGCAGCTTTGACTTCACAGACCAAACTACTCTGTAATTTTTATTTATCTTGACCATGTGTGAGATGAGTTATTTAGCTCAATATCTCAATATGACATCAAGTGTAAATAAAGTCAATTAAAATCGGATTAAACAGTTAGAGATCTGAATGTACAATTCTTCCTCTGTAATGATACACAAGAGCCAGTCTGTAAAGATACAAGAATCTGACTGCTAGACAAATGGTGCAGTTTGACATTATAATTTAAACAAAATGTCAACTTGAGTGAGGGTTTCTTGTTGATCTCGCTCGGCCCTGGAATGACAGTACCGAGTCAATGAAGCATTTAGTAATGTAGCACTATAACAGGTTAATACAGTGGAAATAATTAGAACTTCAGGACCACACCAAACAGCACTTCAGGTGGCTGTCTGCATCAACTTTTAGACTGATTACTAGTGGTCATTGAAAGCTCTCAGCAAAATTTGGAATCAGAAAATGGTGCAAAGTAACTTAAATGCTCCACCTTTTGAAAGTATACATCTCAAAAAACCTTTCCATCAGAAGTTAAGAAGAACAAGGTGAGCAGTGTACCAAGATTTCCATTTTCTTTCCAGACATAAATACAAAGATCTAATGAAAACCTAAGTGATTCTGTTGCGTAGGTATTTTCTGATCTTTTAGATAACTTAGATATTTTAAATCATAAACATGGATTTTTTTTTAAATTCGGAAAACTTCCTGTAATATTTAATTTTTGATGGATAAAATTTTTTTTTATCCCTGTCTGTCCCAATAAGGATATGTCTGACAACTTATACAGCCGTCGTCATGCCGATCCTTACAATGTCACATCTTACCACCATCACTATCGATGGTCACAGAAGAAAATTAGTCAGATCATTCAAACATCATATTCTTCTTGCATACGATCTCAGATATTATCCGAATACAAATTTGCTCTTACAGAAAAATGTGCTGGAGTTTAATCTAGAAAATACACAAACAACAAATGGTCTATCACACGACACACCACATGTGATGTACATGTGTTATTCTACTGCTCTCTTAATATGTAAAATAGGATCTAGATATCACAGATCGGGTAAAAATCAATGACAAAAACACGGCCAAATAATGTAGCAATTACAACAATGCTATCTCATTACTAAATGCACATCGATCTTTTCTTATAACACAGTCTAAGTAGTCTTATGGGAATGACAACAAAGCTATTTCATAATCTATTCATATAAATTTTTTTATACATAAAACTCTCTTTTTTTCGAATAAAACAGCCAAAAATTATTTGAACAGGAATACCAATAAAGCTATACGATTACTAAGCCACTCCTGAAACAAAGGTTTTACACTGACTATACACTAGAAAAATATTGTATGTCTATCTACAAAATAGATATCTCTGAAACAGTCGTCATTTTCAATGTGCTGCTGAATACAAACGAACAGGTACAGTTAAATTTGTGCATAAAAATATGAATTGATTAAGTTAATTACAGGTAATTACATTAAGTAGGCATAGGTATCAAAACTTATGTAAACCTTAAATGTTGGGAACATATTCTGGTTGCCAAGCAACTGCAATCACAGTATAGGATAAGAGTAAAGTGCAGATTCTAATTCTCACTCTGTTACAAAAAGGAAACTGATATCTATTAAAGCTTCCTATCTTCTAAGATCTTCTGGTATGAACGTTGGGTGTTAAAACACTTTTGAAGCGTGCAATCTTTCTGTGTTCCAATTCATTTCATTTCAAATAGCCTATAATTACTGCTGGTTGGAGACAAAAATTACATGTTGCCCGATGCAGGCGATATCATAGATACTAAAGACAGCGTAGATTATGTCCCTGAAGAGCATAGCATCAGAGTGTGAAGGTTATTAAAATGTATAACTCTACAAATCTGCTATGTAGCAGAGTGAGGTTCAGGATCTGCATTTTAATCTGACTGGTAATGATAGAAATGAAGTGGATACTTGGACAGAGGGAGATAACCCTTGGACCAGCCCAGGGTGAAAAAGGAACTGAAATGAAAAGGATCTTCCTGGACATAATCATCTTAACATTTAAAGGTGCAACATATATTGGTGCAAAGGTACAAATAAAGTGTATGTGTGGATTAGAGGTAGAAGGAACACTATCGTGTACTGGGTTCACAGACTTTTAAACAATAGTATCTCATGACTATATACATTTGGATCTGTTCAAGACTTAATATGCCATTCTGTTGCCTCAACCAAATTTCCCTCCATTTAAAGATAATAAAACAAGTTTCATTTTCATCAAAAAAATTGCATCACTTTGTTTGTTTGAATTTTTAAATATAAACTTGTAATACAAGTAACTTTGGCAAGATTCTATATTTATATGGGTGTGTGCACATTACATGAGTACAATATACCATTGAAATAACTATACATTAACTTTAAATTGACTGAATAATGATACAAGTATCTATATGACTATCTATTTATCAAACATACTGTTTTGTTCCACTAAGATTTTCTAAGCATTCACATCACATTACAGCTAACAACCTAATGCTGTGAATCTTATATCACTTTTTTAATCTTATGTACATTCGACCATAGGGAAAGTTTGATACATATTTCTCATGATAATTGGAAATTGAGAAGAAAGAATAGCGAACCTAGTGAGCAAGAGAACACAGCATCAAATCATGCAACTGTAATCTTTCTATCAGTACATTATCTTCCATAAAGTAATCCTCAACAAGTCGAACATTATACAGATCTATTTTATATATGGAATGGTCAAAAGTGAGATGAACAAATGAGTATTGTTTCTTTCTATGAATTAATCTAACATACATATATAATTATGTATCAGGTATAAACCAATTAAGAGCTAATTTATATGAATATCAAATTTTGTGACAGACTTTTTTTCTTCTCGGAAAGCATTAAACAATTAATGAAAATTTCAGAAAAATCAAGTTTTCATTTGGATTGATGAAAAACAAATTACTCTAAATCTTTGATTTATGAAAACAACTATTGTATTTAGGTTATTATATGATAATGTCATTAAACATTTGTCTGTTGAATATTTTGGTTCTCATATTTAAATGCATGCTTTTACTGATCTTTAGCATGGTGTGGTGGTAGTCACCACATAAACATCCACACCAAGATCATATTATATAACTCGTCATCATTCTTAAAATACTTCACAGAAGTAAGCTCTTCCTTCCTCGCTGCTAGTGTTATACAGAAATTCCTTACAAAGAAAGACTATATCAGGGGAGGTAATACCAAGGGAGGTAACTACCAAGGGTAGGGAAGAAACTCCAAAAACTTTCAGAATCTACAATACTCTAAATCTTGAGAATTTTTCATGAATACTAATAACTTTACTATCTATGAGTTAACACTTGAAAATATGAGTTGAACTTCTTATTTGTTTTCTGCATGTCATATCAAAATTATGTCGCTGTGTTTATTATTTACTTTTCATTTGGTTTTTTTTTTTTCATTTAAAAAACTTTTACATTATGTTATATGACTCAACTATCCAACAATGATCTCGTCTCATCAAAATGAGATTTATTTTTCTAGAAAAGCATAACACAGTACTTTAATATGCAGTATATAATGAAACTGTGTATAAAACTTATATATTGAGATTACAGGACTTTTTGATTTTTTTTTACGTATATACAATAATTAATACCTTCCATATTTAAATAATATTTTTCAATTTATACCCCAAAGGTAAAGTTGATAAAAGTCATCACAACTTTTATTCTAAATATTTAAGTTTTAATATTAATATAAATCACTAGCGACATCAAGTTTTAAAGATTGACCTTTTATGAAATGAATCCCCTAAATCTGGTTGATTTTCTTTCAAATAACTTAAGTGACACACTATTCTGAACCTCAGTTTACCTTTAGAATCACCAGACTTATTAAGGTAGGGGAGAGATCATTTCTGAAGATTTCTTCCAGATCTTACAGTAGAGCTTGGAAGGAGCCAGAACAATGCAAATCTGAAATTTAATAAATCCATCAATCTTGCATAAAATGAGTTCGTTTGTATTTTGTAGTGATATGAGCTCCCCATGTCTGGAGTACACTCTGTATGAATCCTGGGAAGTCTGACATGTTAGGATACTTCCTTGGCGTACTGTGCCGGGAACAAACCCTCAGAACCGTCTGCTTTTCTCCCCTTACACCATCCCAGCTCATCCTCCATCTTGATCTTGTAGAATCTTTCACCTAAACAGAAAGCAAAATATCAAATGTTACCAATCATTCATGAATTATGATTTTGCTGAAGTTAATCTAATAGATAACACTTACGATCTGTCAGATCAAACGGAGTAAATTGTCACAAATACATGCGATCACCGGTGATTCCGGTGATTATGATGTCAGGAAACTCACGTCAAATGACGACGTCATAATCACCGGAAGTTGGGACTAATCCACGGTAAATAGTAACTTACTCACGTCGTTTTGGGATCTCGAAACCCACGCATGGTGTAATTCACACAGACATTAACTTAACCTCTGGGTACACAGGCCACATTTACTATAGTTCTAATATACATACTCATATAGGTATCTACCAATCAATAAGCATGTAAGCTATCTGCACTCTTGTTAAGACAAACCAAAAATAGTACAGACAATATGGACAGAAAAGATGACAGTTACCACAACAATATGCGGTGTCTGTTCTAACAGTCTTGCTAATTGGACAAGATTTCCAGCTTTATGTTTGGCAGACCCAATCAAATTAAGAGTTATTGATAATTCTGTGATTTCAGTACCAAGAGGTAAAATAACCTATGTGAGATTTATACTTGGAACCTAGGATGTATATTTACATGTATACCTTTATTTTCTTTGTAAAATCGCAACTAGCTCTGCAGAGTCAAAACCTTTAGTGGCATCACATGTTTTAAAAGCAGACTCATTAAAATAAGGATTTCAATGTGTAAGCGAGTTCAGATACAGTAAAATTACTAATTTTCCAATGCTTCAATTATTTATAAGAAGTATTTGGTTAGTCCACAACAAACTTTTAATGTCTATCAAAAACAAGCAACCCAAAGTTTTATATAACTCAAACTTTGACCAAAGTCCAGCAGACTTCACTAGAACAAGATTTCACTGTATCAGTATGCCAGCTAAGTCCACTACAGAAGGCTGTGATTAGAGACGTTTCCTTAAGGGAACTTGTCTATAGGAGTTCCACTTACCTACTGCCAGAGTAAGCTCGTCATCATCCTCCGTCTTGGGTATGTAATCATACAGAACCTCCATCAGTATATTACAGTCCACACCCTCCTCCTCATCCTCTCCAAATGGATTAGCCGGTTCGGCTGGTTCTGATCTCACTGGCTCCGGGACTCTGATCAACATAACATGGAAAATCAAGAATGGGAAGAAAAACATTGGTGCAAACTGGTGGCATTGAAAGTCAAGCATCCTTATGATTAATAATAAGGACTGAGAATCAAACATCTAAATGATTCAGAATAAAAACACCTAGAAACAAGCATCTGAATGATACTGACCTTATACGTATGGTGTTTAGAATCAATCTTATTTAGTACTTAAGTCCCACCAAAACCTACTTTTTAAAACTCTTTGTGATTTTTATCGAATAGTTTTGTTCAATCAAAGTTACAACAGATATTCCAACACTATAGTCAGGTTACTTTATATGTAGATAACCCAATCTACAAAGCATGTAACACATGTTGGCACACTGTCATTCAAAAAGCCATAGTTACAATGATGCACTTGAAAGTTTAAGCTTAACAACTTTGTTTTCAACAAGCATAAGATTAGCAATAAGCAACTTATGAATACTCAGCAAACATACAGAGTATACATTCATTGTTGTGTTTGTAGTACCCACCATTTCGTCATCATTATCAGAGAAAGTTTATTGTTAGTATATATACCTCCTTAGCATTAATATACAGATAATAGAACAGGGAAATATTGGAGCTATCATGCAGGTTGTGTTTAAAACTAAGGATATACCTCTCAACATTCACCTAAATCTTAGTACCAACTATCATTACAAATATGTACTACTTAACATAAAATGATAGCTAGATAGCTGTCAATTTAACAGGCCAAGCAGCTCGATTGATTTTCTGTTGTACATTGTAAATTGGCATGCCTGAATAGGGGCATGGCTAATTATGTGGTAAAATACAGTATCACCATAGCTGTACCTTCACAACTACATGTTGTTAATACAATGAAAAGGTTTATGTCACATTTAGAAGAGACAAAACGCCCGTCATTTTTTTTACATCAATGTATCAGATCTAATGTTAAACTGTAGGTTACAGTAACCTACCTTTGGTACATGGTATTTACCTTACATAAATTACCAAGTTTCAGGTATTAGTGGCAAATTTAGGTGATAGGGCTCGCATGTACACAAGAATAAAGTAAGCTATCAGTGATAGTGTTTCTATTCCTTCCATTTCTAAGTATCGACTCTTATGGAAACACTTTACAGTTTTTGTAGTATCAGCTTATCACATGTTAACAGTATACTTAAAACAAGAGGCCCAGAGGGCCTGTATCGCTCACCTGGTTTGTAATGCCAAGTAATGTTCTGAATACAGGTTCATTATTTCTTTTCTGTAGGAATTTTAATATTTACCTCTAATTCCCCTATTGGGCCCCGCCCCTCCTGCCCCCGGGGGGTCAGAGCCAAAATTTATACAAGTTCTGTTCCCCTTCCCCCAAGGAAAATTGGTTAAAATCCATGCAGAACTCATGACTAGTAACAATTTAAAGGAAATGTTGACGGACGGACGACGGACAGACGCAAGCCATGACATAAACTCACGGCAAGCTAGGTGAGCTAAAAAATTATCAATGAAAATAAAGATATAGTTCAATACTATAGTCCATCTAATATTTGTATACTTTGAAACACATGATGCATAAATATGCTACAACAGAGTAGGGCCATGAAAGAAACCAAGTGACGACATTATAGTTATATATTGTAATAGGTATTGCATACAATGTTTCAGATAAATACTCTTCAGTATATGTCTCTATAAAGAGACAATTCTGTGGTTTCAAGCTACAGTCTACAATGATTGTAATATTAATTCTAATAGAATGGATGTAAGAGATATTGCATATTGTATAAGGCTGCTCTATGAAATTTATCGTACATAAAACTTATTTTCAAGGCAACTTCATTTAGAATTTTCATGCCTAACATCTTTTTAATGGCAATTAAATTATTTTTGCAATCTAAAATCAAAAAGTGCAATTGTAGATTTTTTTTTCTCTTTTTTTCTCTCTTTTTTTTCCCTCTCTTTCTCTCTCATTCTCAAATATATGTAATCATTTTCCAAAAATGTAATCCGAAATTACTGATAAAGTAGCCTAGATTTTATTGCACATGAAAATAAGTTTGTTTTCAGTGTCTATTATTACTTTTATATAGACAAGGGTAAAACATAGATACTCTCTACTTGGACTGAAGCTAAGGGATTCTGTTAAATTGGAAATGTTCTGATAAAATTTAAGACAACTCATGAGGATTCTGTAGTAACCTGTTCATACAGTTCTTTTTACTTTCACTAATTAAATAAAATCTGAATAATTAACTCTTTGACTTCTTGTTCTATTTTTGAGCTTTAATTAGTAAGAGCTGTTGGTAGACTTTATCAACTTGGGCCTAAGTAGAACCCACAGTTTATATATACTCTGAAGTATGTACCCTTGTTTACTTATACATGAAAGACATCTGATGTTTGTATTTATTTGACATGGACAACCAATTAATATTAAACTGTTTAAGATGTAATTCCTTAACTCAATAGCACTGGTCATTTACTTATAGTTCTGCTGATTTTTCAGCAATAAAATTACCCATGAATATTTGTAACGACTTTCTTTAAAATCTATTTTTAGATTAAAGAAGAACAGAAAATCTTCAGTAAAATTCATTGTATGTTTGTAGCTCTAAGGGAAATACAGTCGAAACTCGTTATCTCGAAATTCAAAAAAAATATAATTTGGCTCATCCGGAATTTGACTCAAACGTCATGTCATTAGATAACGAGTTTCGACTGTATATACTTTTATCATCTTCATTAAAGAATACAAACATCTTATCTTTTGTACATGAACTAAATCAAAAATGCAATCAACATTCTCTAAAATTGAAAAGGAAATGTATAAATATTTCAAAGATGAACCTCATTTGCTAAAATAAAAAGTTACTGAATCACCAAGATCTTAGTATTAGACTTTCTTATCTCAAAACTGGTCATATCTGTTGGTTTTCTTGGTAGTTTCAATAAACATCCGTCACGTTAACATGTATCACCAGTTTACTTTTACTTTAAAGCTGAAGTTATCAAGTGAAGTTCATCTTTGGTAATGAAATAAACCATAAACATTCAGATATATTCAATTAAAACATTCGTGGGCAAAATGCATTAAGATAACAAAGTGAGGGATGCTAAACAGAGGATAAAAAAGCCCATTCAGAACGGTTCCCTGATGCAATAAACAAAGGCACATTCAGTCTAGACTTGTTACTTTTGTTTGATTGGCGTTTTACTCGAGAGCTGCTCTTCTTCTTCATCATCATCATCTGAACCGAACGGATTTAATTTCTTGTCATAAGACTTTTTCCTGGTAGATTGGAAGTGAGAAATCGTAATTGCACAGGTGTTGGGACATTAAAAGTAAATAAAAGGTTATATCAAAAATAAAATAATAAAAAATAAAGTAATAGTTCATTCAGGGCAATTAAAACAACGTAATCATCATAACAGTGTCAAATTTAAAATCATGTATGTAACAGAATGACACTAATACAATAATAAACCGTCCTACAGGTACAACAACACTACAGAATTTACCTCCAAACAAAAATCAGGAAATCAAAATAATATCACTAATCAAACATACATAGAATCATCTATTATACATACATTGGGATCTGACTCCAAAAGTCAAATGGACTGAAAAAACAACTCCACTTTTTATCGAAATATTTCTTATAAGAGTTATCTCCCTTGGAACGTTTTCTGCTTCAATGTTGCATCAAAAGAGAAACTGCATAAATGCTTCTGTCTCCATAAAATTAGGTACTGGACATATGATGAGACAAGATAACACAGACAAGATATATGGAAACATCCCCTCCTCTCCAACTGTACAACAGGGGCATTACAATGTACCTTAACTCCTATTGAACCAGAAACAAAAACCATATTTTGTACTACAGCAATTATGCCCTATAGTACACTATAAACCCGAGTTTGAAATTCAATCCATCACACCCCAAACTATGCTGTTTCAGTAGCAAATCATTTAATACCCCATCACTAGGAAAGTTTGTGCCCTTTGTATCTTCCAATTTTACTTTTGTTTCCCAAAAACATAACAATCCCCTGTTGCTCTGAATTCCTTCACGCTGAACACAGCCTTCCTAAAAGTATATTTCTACAATCATCAATTTCCTCTAAGTATAAACAACTCACCTAACAATACCAAAGTCATAATGTTTTACCCTCAATTTTCATCTTAACCCGCCTCCCTCCCCCAACATCCTCTAGCCTCACTTTCAGAACCCTTCTCATATATCATACTACCCTCATGCTAACCTATAATACATATAATACTATCTCACTGTCATAAATTGACCTGCTGACGTCCACCTCTGCCCTCACCCCCAGTCCAGTCCCCACTTGTCATACCACCTCAACCCACAACTGTTACTGTCCCTATATATAACCCTATATATCATTAAACTACCCCACCGTTATACTGACCTATCCACCTGTCCCTACACATATACTATCCCATCGCCATACTGCCCTTTTGATGCCCACCTCTTTCCCGACTCAGATACACCATATCCCATAACCTTCCCTATCTATATATAGTAAAATATCCCATTGCCATACTGCCCTGTTGATGCCCACCTCTTTCCCCACTCAGATACACCATATCCCATAACCTTCCATATCTATATACAATATCCCACCGTCATACTGCCCTATTGATGCCCACCTCTTTCCCCACTCAGATACACCATATCCCATAACCTTCCCTATATATATATAGTACAATATCCTACTGTCATACTGCTGTTGATGCCCACCTCTTTCCCCACTCAGATACACCATATCCCATAACCTTCCCTATATATATATATATAGTACAATATCCTACTGTCATACTGCTGTTGATGCCCACCTCTTTCCCCACTCAGATACACCATATCCCATAACCTTCCCTATATATATATAATACTATTCCACTAACCTGCTGACATCCACCTGCGTCTCCACAACATTACTGTTATAGCTAGGCTCCGGTTGTGATGGCACGGAGTCACGTTGATGAGAATCGCTGTTAGTCGTGGAAGTGTTGGAGATACGTGAAGCTCGGGGCGATGGTGTGTTGTTGTAGGTGTTAGAATCTGTAGTAGATGGGGTATATGCATCGCCTTTGTGCCGTATACTGGTGATCGTTATACCATCGCCACCAAGCTGGGACTTCTTCTCCTTCTTTGATATGTTTGCCAGGTCAGGAGAATATTCCTGGACGTAAAATAAGACCGCTTCTTATTATAAGAATATGAATATGTTGATTATATCAACAAGTTTTTCTGAAGAGGGACATGTGAGATTAATAAAGCAATGGTGAATCTATGACATATTGTGGACATTACTCTACAAGAAATGGAATAATCTTCGCAGACTTTTAACAAGCTAAATTTCAAGAGAATTTTTTTTACCTTGTTAAAAAGCTGATACACGTATTGGTAAATAAAAAGTTTGATAAATTTGGACACTGAGAAATGTCTACAATAACTAAATATTACCACCGATATATGATAGCAGGATGTTGTGTAACGGGACATCATTTCATGGCAGGAGTAAGTAAAGTAAGGTGTTTTTTGCCATTGAAACTGGTGCTATAACTCTGTGTCCCATCATGTAGATAAAACACAGTGCAAGTCCTATATCTGAAGACTGCACAATATGATATCTGACTGGTTTTACCTCAAATGTGGGCCAGTTCATGGGCATGTCAGCACCACTCTTCTGGGACCACCAGGCCAAGTCACTGTCCGAGTCTGCCTTACTGATGGTGTCATGTAGGTCCGAGTACAGTCTGGAAAATCTACAACACACAACAACAAGTCAGCAAGGAATCTGTAACAACATTATTATGTTTAACGATGGAAAATGTACTAATCAATACACTGATCACCTGTGTATAACAATCACCAGATTTATGTCACTTTCTTCGGGTCTCCAAAAGTCTATTTCAACACAATTTGACCTGTGTATAAATATTACTTTGCATGAAGACATTTTTTTTCTTTGTCCTTTGGGTGGACTTTAAAGACAACTATGATAATTATAATACAGTATCTATTAATACTAGTTTAATTTTAAGGGAGAAAACTTACATCATACTTCAATATATACCTTAATATAGTGGAAAATACCTTTACAACCAATTAATATGTGACACTAGAACTTCTTCAATGATATAACAACTAGATCGCTTGATGTCAAATACTATGTAGCTCCAATAAATACATCTTTGTCTATACAACGTGTATGTAGTTCCAATAAATATAGGTATGTATTTTTGTAAAATACCTTGTTTCTGATGACAGATCCAGACACTCGTGAAGTACAAACATTGTTTTCTTGAAAAATTCCATTCTTTCTCGTTCGAAATGTTGACACTTTTCAAAAACCTTGTAAAAATAATTAAAAAAAAAAACAAAACAATGAATAATGAAACAGGCTAGCATTTTAGCCCTAACTAACTACAAATGTGCTTGGATTATACATGCCATCATCATGCACTATGTAACTTGTATCTGAAGTATACCTTATACCTCTGATCCAGTATACTGTATTTGGATTTTTAGATTTACCTGTCCTTTGGGTAGATATGTGAAAGTAACATTATCTTTTGCAGAGAAAAAAAACTGCAAGATCTGGGCCCGGCACCCTTAAAATTTCGATACATTTTTCACTCAAGTCTATAAAAATCATATACTTGAGTAAAAAATCTGTCTAGGAATAGTTTTATGGTGCCAGGCCCCAATACCTACCCACAGGGGCAGATAACTCTGTAATATCCAATGGTGGATAACCCACAATTTGAAGTCTGACAATCTGATAATCCCCATTTTAAACTTCTTCCATGAAAACTACCAATGTAATATATGTCAGGGTTTTTCATTTGACACATTTTTAGGCTAAGATAAATCAATCAAATACATGTACTCCATTTTTATCAGTGTCAAGGTTTATTGAAAAGCCCATATTTGAGTGGTCTTCAGACATGACCTTGAGGTCAGATGATAATGACCTTGAGGTCAGATGATATTACCTCTGTCATGTCCTCTATATACTTTGCGTTGTAACTGTTAAGGTCGTTCAGGCAGGCTTCATATTTATCTTTGGACTGCTCTACGTCTGCTTGGTACTTCCGTAATTTATCCTGAATTTTTTTTAACTGAAACATACAGAAATAACATCTCGTCAAAGCGTTGTTTAGATAACGGTCTCTAGATTATCTATCAATAATCTTTTCTGACTGCCATATCCATACTTATATTATATTAATCAACGTAATCTTCCCATTCAAAATAATGTCTGATATATATGTATATTTATATGTTGTTTTTTTTGTTTTTTTTTAACAAATGACAATTTATTTTTCATAATCAACTGTACTGCTCCCATACATCCTAACTTTGAAGTCCAGATGTCTATATAAACTAAACAGTCTCTGTAGCTCTATCTGAAGGCATGGTGGATGACTCAGCAAAACTTTTTTATCACAAAAACATATTCAAGATGTTTGTTTGCTCGGTGCAATTATTGCTGAAGCAGAAAATTTCCTTTTAGTCTGGTTCATGTAATGGAAAGAAAATGTCAGAAAATGCCAAAATATACATGTTATGTTGAGATAAAGTGTTTACATCTTATATAACAGTGACATCAGATGTGTAATGTATTCATGCTCGAGGTATGGGTTTAACTACATATATATCACAGGACATCTGAATGCTAAAGGGGTGAATGAGGGGATGGAGGGACAGGGTCTTACTTTCATAAACATTTGTATCCAATGCATTCAAAGTTTATATGCATGAGGATATGTAATTGAGCAATTTGCCTTTAACACACATGCCAAACTGTCGCCTGGTATTCATAATTGTGCATAAGTAACTTCATAAAAGATAATTTGGCAATTATCATTTCATGTTTTCAAGCATAAACAATTCAGACTTTCACCAGACTGAGCTTGACACTATAACTTTGTCTACAGCATTTGGTAATATATCATATCAAATAAGACACATAATCCTAATTTACTTCTGAATATTGGAAAATGTTTCAAAATCCCTGATTTGAATCCTAATCTCAGGGCTTTTTCTCACTGCTTTGGGAATGGGGTCTGTGGCTTTGAATTTGGGAAAATGTATTTATCATTATCATAATTTGTGTACAGTATGGGTTTTCTCTCCAGTATTTTAATTAACACAAAAACACTACAGACATGTCTACATGACAGTATGCATGATAAATGTTATGTTCTAGATTTTTGTCAGATGTTCATGACAATCGTGTACATTTTTGACTGCATTCATGATTGTTAGTACTTGCTGAAAGATTTTCAATTGTGTCAAGAATTTGTTCAAGTCAACAGAACAGAACATAATATAAGATCATTAAGTCAATGGGCATTGCTTTTAGATTATATTTTAGTACAAAATGTCTGGCTAATAAATTAAAATTTAATATCTTTTAAATATGAACAGTAGTTTGTCTATATTTAACTCTTATTTAGTCAATTTCTAATGTGGACACAATATGATTTTGTGTGGTATATATACATGACTTCCATGGGGACAACAACCTGAAGTGTTTAATATAACTGAGAAGTGGACATAAACGTATAAGTAAATGTATAGGCGTCTAACATCTTTCTAGACTATCCATTACTATGGAATGATGCCGATAATCAATCGCATATTGATGTAGGAACTAAACTGTTCATTGTTCCCACCGATCTGTCGGGTTATTTTTTGTCACCCACATACAAGACTATCCCATTAAATATGTACTTAAGGAAAAGGATAAAGACATAGAACACAGATTTCTTATTGGTTTCCAATGGTTTTTTCTCCTTTTCCTTGCTTTTTGTTCTTTAATGTCAACATATAGCTCATTTCATAAAGACTAAGCAGAGGTCGGAAAATCAGATGTAAGCACAACTGTGAGTTTTTGGTCCCACATCTATAAGTATGTGTGTGTATAAGGTAGTGTACCTGAGGTTTCCAGATTTACCTGCTATTTAGGGTTGTTATAAGCACATAAATACACCTATCTGTGTGACACATATTTATGTCTTTTACCCTAATTGAGAACCACACAGATACCTGTAATGGTAGGGTGTTTAGGTACAGCTAGCCTGTACATGGTGAGTATGTGGTACAGATTTTTTGGTTTTATTATTCGAATGTCCTATTAACAGCCAAGCCGGGTCATGTAAAGACGTGCCAGGTTTGTTGGTGGAGGAAAACTGGAGTACCCGGAGAAAAACCACCTACCAGAGGTCAATGCCTGGCAACTGCATCACATGGGATTCGAACCTGCATCCCAGAGGTGGAAGCCAGGGCTTGTGGTAATATTTCAGGACATCTTAACCACTCAGCCACAGCCACCCCATGTGGTACAGTGATTGACTTCTAGTGAAATCGGAAATTTGCAATACCAATTAATTAACCTTTATAATTAAACAATCCAGTGTATTAGAAGTCCATACAATTAAAGATTAAACATTTTTATAACCTTTAAGAAATTACAAAAATCATTTCTTAATTGTGTTACTTACGCAACGATTGAAACTAAAATGAAAATTCTGAGCTTGAGACTCCTACAAAACCTTAAAATATGTTGACCAGGGCAGTGAAATGAAGCAAAACTAAAGATGGAAAATTCCAACAACAAAGGTAAAATAATCGTATTTTTGTTTACCAATGAAAACTACAAAAACATTAAGAAAGAATTGACCATGGAAAATTTGCTCCAACAAGTAAATTAAGAAAACATCTGATCACCTTTGCCATGAGTTTTACTAATATCCAGTAGGCAGAGAAAGCATCAGATGCCTTTGGCCTCCCTGTTGGGTTGCCTATATCTGTTTCTATAGACAATAATCTGAAAACGAACTGGTTAAGCTTGTAGAGATGTGTTTCCTCCCTACAGGGGAAGCTGCCAGTACAAACTATTATTGATTGTTGAGATCTGTTAAAGCCTGACACAAGCCTGCCTGATTACATCCTATAGGTCCTGTACCAGTAAGCTTCACTCCGAAGCAGGAACAATTTGGCTGTCGTTGCATGGCCAAATTGATCAAGTTTCAATATATATAGGTATGGTATGGAGGGGAAATCTACACCCTGACCATGGCCAGTGTACACTTGAGTAGCTTGTTCCGAGATCAAGAGCCATGGACTGTATAGAACATAAATATAAATATGTTGAGATTTAATTAATGATAAGATATAACACAGAAGTGTACACAATATGTATATTGAAGGTTTTTTATCTAACATATTGAGAATTATAATCATATATGGCATGGGGTAACATGTCTTTTGAAAACAATACAGAACATGTTAAATGATCAATATTGATGCTTTGTAACAATGAAAACATGGAATAAGAGAGCAAAAGTAGGAACAAAACATATTATCATGTCCAAATAAACACAATCATCCATAACTCATCTCCAAAATCAATAAAGAAATAGGACAGGACATATGTTATATCATAACTATAGGTTGTATTCCGTCCTTGCATACTTCACAGTTATCTGCCATTGCGGTAGGTAATGATTGTGATGTCATGAGATTGCAAGCGTAACGTCAAAGGGTTTAGAGAATACAACGTGAATTTCCCTCACAAAAAAACTAAGACATCACGATGGATATATACATACCCGCAAGGGAGGTAAGTCTGTAATATGCAAAGACGGAATAAAGTGTCATTAGTATAATCAATATTTAGCACATCTTTCAGACACGGGATCCTTTACTTAAAACGCATGCTGAATGGCATAACAGTTTTACGGAAACAATTTGATGCAACTATCATGCACTTGCATATAAAATGTCCAACTTTGATATAACCTTGAAATTGTGAACATCAAAATGGAAAACAAAAGATTTCATTTAAATAAAAATAAAACCAGCACAGCGATAATGATCCTTTGGTGATCTGCGATGTTACATGTAACTGGTTTGATCTAGATCTGTTATATATGTTACATGTCCCTGGTGTGACCTTACTTGACAGACAGAAAACGCCATGAATATTCTTTAGACACCTGACCTACTTAGTGACTATACAGATCAAGGTTTTCGGAAGTATACACCTTGTACCTCTAAATATCAGATATCAATGAATCAATATTCCTATAAATCAATAATCTTGACACTTTCTAATTTAACTAAGAAATACTAAACAGCAGCATTGAATCAATACACACATACAATGTATCCTTGATAAACCCCATGACCTATAAGCTAACATGTAAAAATACAATAAACTTTGATGAAAAATCTACAATACATTCTGTTATGTCTCCATTTTGTTTTGGAGGTCACGATCATGGCATTACTAACTTAAAAGAAATAATCCCGACTTTGCCACACATTTAACTAAGGATTTATATATATCTTCCCACAATTTTACTCAATTGCCTACATATCAAAATGCTTGGAAGTGACCTTGGCAAGAAAATAATTGACTACATTAGCTGGTATTTCAGGGATAAGCTGTGTCTTTTTATGACTATAATACAATATTTACATGCATGACAATTATTAATGTCAGCAGAAAGCCATACAGAGAAAGTTGCTCATTACATAATTGAGAAAGATCATAAAGCTGAACTGTTTCAAGGCATATTGCATTACGAAAGCAAATTCTGGGAAGAGTTAAGATAGGTACACAGATACATCCAAACATTGGATTCATTGACTTTGATATGGTTAAATCTTAGGTAACATTTGCAAGGAACAGGAAACAGTTTGAAACTAACAAACAAAAATAAGCATATGAACAAATAAAAATAACCAATAATTATTGATTTAATCAAAATCAACAATAGTGAAAATTATGACACAGAAACAACATGCATATCACAAGTTGTGAAATTTATCCTTGTTAATTTTCAGTCGCATTCCAAAATGAATATGAAAGTTTCAAAGAACAGCACAGTTGAAAGTGTAAAAAACAGCTTCCAAAGTGTACAATTTGATGTTGTTTTAATTAGATTTTAAATTATAATATATAACATGCACACACTGGAAGTTCACTGGCTACTTACAGTGTGGTGGTCTACAGGCTTCTAAAAGAATACAAGGCAGAAACAACATGAGATTTAATATCAACTCAAGTTCTCCTTCAATTCAGAAATTAATTGTTGTTTTCTTTTTTAACTTTATATAATATTCATTCATTCAGTATTGCTTATGAATAAAAGAATGTAAAATTTCATTGCTATTTGTACATTCTGTATGAATTTTTCTTTGAGGATTAAGAATATGCAAAGCAGAGAGTAAGTGATTATATAACATAAATTCTGATAAAGTAATATAATCATGTTTTGATATGAAATGGATGGAGGAAACTTAGGAAAGATGTAGTGAATGATATGTTTTCTCACTGGACATGGAAGCTGGTCTAATACTGATCATTATTCACACACACTAAGAACTTAAAATCTGGCGTCTTCTCAGATTTCGACTCCTATAATACATGAGCCAGATTTAAGCTGTAGCGGATCCTTAACCTATAATGTTCTCAGCCGTATATCAATGTGTCCAGCTATTGTTTACCTGGTCAGTTCGTGACAGGCTTCAATATAGAACCGTTCAGTACCTGGTAGGCCAAGTCGCAGGTATAGAATTCCTTCATGGTCAAGCGTTACTAACAATAGAGGCTTGACCAGTCGTTCTACGTGTATATTTGTACACTATTAAGGCTTTAATGTAGTCTGATATTGTAAATATAGTCTGGACCTCTATATATAGATTCAACTTAATTTTAGTCTTATACATAATGTAGGTCTTCAATTCTCAAAATAAAATGGTCAGCATGCATCTGATAAAGTTTGTACAAATTTAAACTTCACAATGCTTTTCTGTTGATGTGTCAAATGCTTTTCTTTTTGTCTTTCCTACATTTTTTTCTTTGGGATAATATAGCTAAGTTTCTGAGCTGGTGTAATATCTGTATACATCTCGTCAACTCACTACCATATGATTTAAAATCTCCACAACAACTGGTACTCTAGACCTACATCGGTAAATTTGTAAACCACATGGTATATAACTGTACCTATATCTTGTGACACTAGCATTGATCACTAGATTTTCTACACTGCCTGGAGTCATGGAATTGACTTCCATGCAGATATAAGACTATTTACATATACCTTGCCGCAGTGGCCGAGTGGTTAAGATGTCCTGACATATTACCACAAGCCCTCCACCTCTGGGATGCGGGTTCGAATCCCATGTGGGGCAGTTGCCAGGTACTGACCGCTGGTCGGTGGTTTTTATCCGGAAACTCAGGCTTTCCTCCACCAACAAACCTGGCACATCCTTAAATGACCTTGGCTGTTAATAGGACGTTAAACTAATAAACTAAATACCTTGCATGTCACAAACCAGATGGGGGACAGAAAACAACAACACTCTCATCATCACATGACGACAAGCCTCATTAACAGTGGTGCAATTTTTAGTAACACTTTAGGAGTAAAGTGATAGATGTAACACAGGTGTACGCTAATAGATTCCCAGGTAAACAAACGTTCATCTGCTGGAAGTCACGGAAACACGTCTCTATGTGCACTGGGTAAAACTGTTGGCAAGTACTCAGACTTTAAACATATGATAAAGTCTGGTGGCTGTAGATACAAGCACATCAACAAACAAGTGTGATTGAAGTATTTCCTGTCTACGAGTTCTAGCTGCCTCAAAAAATAAAGAATTGGATCTGTTCCCTTGTTTCAGTGCTAGAATTTCAATTAAATTTTGAAGTGAATTTCTACGATCAAAACTTTCTGATTCTTACCATCACATCTGAAATACATGGATCTCTATACAATTGTTCTGTACAATGTGTTCAACCAAGCAAATCGTAACTATCTGTTTCTGGATTCAGGCCGTAAATGCGTTGTAGGAAATAAAAGTTTCAAATCATTTAACATGTAACAACCTACAAAAAATTCAACATTGCTGTTCTATCAAAATACAAATCTAAAATAATTTTTTCATCAACAAAAGAATGTTTCATGAAATCAGAATTTTGACAACAGCAATTTTAGTATTCTCATCAAAACCAGATCGGAATGTCCATCCATGTGTATCTGTGTCCCTATAATAAACAAGTACATTAGTGATGTGGATGGGTACAAGGGTAGAAATGTAAACATTCCTATCCTGTACCTACTGGTAGCCCCACACTACCACATTATACAATCCCCGTCTGTTTACATCTGTACATATATACAGGTAATGTTAAATGTTACTCCTGGCACAACAGGTATTCTACACTGTCGTTAACACATAAACCTTCCAAGATTTGACATTCTGGACAGAATTCCCTTGCTTAATTCTATATCAATAGTTATCTCCCCTTGAACCCTACACCTTAAAATTAATATATAAGCTAGGCATTGATGTTTCATTAATAATTCTGGACAGTCCCAGTCTGTGACATTAAATAGTTTTCGCTGCTAGTCATTTGGCCTGTTAGTAAAACACTAAATTTTTCTAGTCCAACTCTTTACTCACTAGTTCAAATTAATTATACAGCCATTTTGCTTCAGCACTTAAATTTACAAAACTACAATTTTTTCCCCAAATTGCAGTTTGGATGCTTTCATGAACACAAATTCTCACAAAATGATGCATCCAGACTGAAATAATTGCATAAAGAATGTACTTAAAATGAGTTGAAGAATGTAATTGACCAATGCTTTTGTAAATGTAGCGTTTAAAGATATTAATCGAATGGGGAGCTACTAGCCCAATCGGACTCATTCATTACAATTGGCACTATTCCGGCTGTAAAATTACTAGTTGTGGGCATCGGACTAGTGCTTAAAGTAGCAGACTGCAGTCCTGATTCAACCTTCTACAATAACTGGTGTGATATAAAGACAATATAGCTAGAACTTAGCTGCAGACCTTTGCTTTATAACAAGAGTGAAAAAAATCGAGATGTAGAATTTCATCCAAACTCTTGTTGATTAGTAATAATTCTGTTAAAGGATAAGACCATGTCTCAGGCATTAACTTAAGTCAGGCTCCCTCTAGTTCAACAAAATTTACTGATAAGGAGTTTTCCTCTATACAAGTCACTGTGACGGTAAATTAAATCTGTCAAGTTCATATAGTACATGTACAAAATACATTGTATTGATATTATTTTCCTAAATTAAGACATATATAGATTTGTTGTAAATGAATAATGTTTGTTTGACCTGATGCCAACAGGTGTTTTTGTATATTATTACACATGACTATCTGTGAATTGATCTCACTGTCAACATCCCATGCACTAAAACCCACAACCAGTCTAGAATATTAAAATCACGACTTTAATATGGCTTGACGATTACTTTTGCCCTGATATGTCAGTAAAGTTTCAAACTAGGGGGAGATAATTAAGTATTAGAATGTCACTGTGTTTTCACTGCAGTCCTCATACGTTCATCCCACTATACAGTAACTCATCCTACACTGTTAACACAACATTGTACTATTCTTACTACAAGCCCACCAATATCCTCATCATTCCAGACTTTGCCTTATTCCCATTACCTAGCTAGTTTATAGTATTCTGATGTCTGATACTATTATCATTGTAAGCAAATAGGTGTGGAATGTAGAGCGGTTTGAATAGTTTACCTGTACAGTATGTAGCCCATTAAGTTATACATCTTACAGGTGAATTGACCTATATATCTCACAGGTCCACACCCCACATTCTCTGACTATTGTTCTCGCTATTGTTATTGTCCTTCGTTTTCTCTCGGCCATATAGCCTATCCCTGCCGTCTCAGATTTCCTAGTTTAAAGGCTGATCGAATTCTACCCCTTTCTCATCCCTAAATTTCCTGATTAGATTTCACAAACTCACCTGAGACAGAATTTTACCTGACATAAACGTAAGAGTACCCTACATCACTTCATATTTGGTGGTGAATTAAAAATTCCCCTGAATTTGAAATATGCTTTTTACTATTGTACGAGTGTGCAGAGACATCCTACTATAGTATGGTGTGTAAGGCCAGGCAAATTTAAATGTATGTTTGTTTGATACTTAGAAGCCACAGTGACCTACAACTAAAAAGGTTGTCTAGTTCCCTCCGCCAGGAATAAAGCCACATTCTTATAAACATTAAAATTTCCTGTTTTTATAAGGGCTCCATACACTTAAAGCGTAGTCTATATGAGGTTTTACAAGACAGTTAGATGATAGTTTATACATTTGTTTCGAACTACATAAATATCTAGGTTGTGAGCCGAGACGTTGATAGAAAGAACAACAATGGTTAAATAAGTTATTACATCTCATTCGCTATATGTTTACAGACACTTTTACAGAGTTAACGAAATGCAAATTTACAAATGCATCTGTATAAATTATATTTGAGATTTCAAGTAGAATGCCACCGAATTGGTCAAGCTAACACTTGAAAGTGATGTAGGGCTGAAAAGGCTATCAGATTGTTGCCAAAAACTATATATGAAATTAAGACATCTTATTGGGGATACTTAGCTCTGTTTAACATCCATTTCTATGAAATTAGAATTTCAATTAGCATCAAAGTACGTACAAACTCCTTTCAATACATTTACTTCTTTCAGTATTCTCACTAAACATTCATTCCTCACATTTAAGTCCACCTAACCTGTTCCTCAAATGTTACTTGTGGTAGAACCATTAAACCATCATTATTTCCCCAAATCAGAGACAATGTCTCCCTAGTGATGTGGTTGCTATGGAGACTGTGTCTTTTGTATAAAAGTGAATGTGACAACAGGATAGGGGTCCTTTACTTCAACAAACATCTATTTTTTCCCTAAATCTAATTTTAAGTACTAAGTACTAAGGATCATTTTCCATAGAATGTAGTGTAATAAAGCCAGTAGAAATTATTACGATGGTGCAATCTGTCTATATACTCATCAACAAATCTTCCATGAGTTTGCATGTTGCAGAGCAGAATTAGTGTTTTCTGTTGATGAAGCCTCCAGGTAAAACCACCTGACTACCAGTAACTGTGCGAGTCTGCTGGAGTGAGCTAAGCTGCCTGTATGTTAAAACCACCAGTTTCTGTGAGAGTCTGCTGGAGTGAGGGGTGGCTAAGCTGCCTGTATGTTAAAACCACCAGTTTCTGTGAGAGTCTGCTGGAGTGAGGGGTGGCTAAGCTGCCTGTATGTTAAAACCACCAGTTTCTGTGAGAGTCTGCTGGAGTGAGGGGTGGCTAAGCTGCCTGTCTAGTAATTCATTACAGGCTGTACATTAACTGCCATTCAATCACAGAATGAGAATACACTCTCTTTTTTATAATTAGTTCAAAACACATCTGATCTTTTAACAGTTAGCTTTAGTTCCATTACTGTCTGTGATATTTTAATTTATCTAGCTTGTTGTGGTGTCATTCACTTAAACATCACTTAAAATGTTTACAATAGGAACCTATACTAATTGTGACCCATTTTTAATTACCAGAGAAAGAATGAATAAGCAATTGTACTGGATATGTATACTTGATCATAAGAGAAAAGAAGGTGAAAGAAAAGGTGATAGTGATCTCTATTTGATCTATCTTTGTTAAGTTAAAATCTTCCTAGTAGTAAGTATACACTAAGACCAAACATTCTATAGAGTTGTAGTGATTGCCAGTACACAGAAGAAAGGACACCATAACAAGAGGACTAAATCAAACAATAGGCAGAGTCATATAAGTGATATAAACCTATGCAGTAATTAAACAAATATACTGAACGGTCGTGAACCTTGTATGATGTAATTTGTTGAATATCAACTACTTGGTTGATCCCAAACATCTTTACAAATAAACAGAATATCTAACCTTAATTATAATTAATTAATGGCTTCGGTCTGTTAGTTAGACGATTTCGTCTCTTGACCACCTTAATTAAATAGTTTGTAATCATTGATGCTTTAAGTTGCGCCTTTTCCTTAATGTTACTTTATCATAAATACAACACTTAAAATTGTTTAATCCAGCTGACAATGAAATATTGAAGTTTATCTGCTTCTGTTCATACAGACGGATAGGATTTCATTTTAAAACACTATAGCTAGTTAATATTACATGCAGTGTACAAGTTCAGCAGAGTCGTTTGTATTCCTTTTCCTGGAACAGTACATCTCTATTCCTTTTCCTGGAACAGTACATCTCTCCTCCAGTAACAGCTTTTCCTGATAGTGTTACACACTTGTACAGTAATTAGTTACCAGAGAAGCTCACATAGCCATAATTATCTTTGTTCTGCAAATTAACATTTCTTCTTTGACAATTTGAACACTACCATAGTTCTAGAATCACTAGTTATCCATGGTTAAAGTTGTATGGTATGTGACTTGTTGTATTTTTGGCATAACAAAAGTATTTAGAATGTTCTACATATTTTCTCTGCCTCTCAAAGTTTTAAACTTTCTATATTTACCGGCTTTTGTAAAGTTCCTATTCGCAAAGTTATTAAACAATCGAAATAAAATATTGATTTTTAACGTGTACATGTTTAAAATAGTTCGGAAGTATCCGAACTGTTCTGATCTGTACAGGTATTGCCGATATTGACCACTTGATATAGCTTCGGAGGTTCTGATCTACATTTTGTATATGGGTATCGCCGATGTTGGTCAAGTGATGCAACTCGGTTTTCCGATATTACCCCAAAGTTTGAAACATGGCGTTGACTGTGGCAGTTCTTTCAAAACGTGTGATATTTCATTAAACATTTACCGCTATGTTAATAGTATATTGGTGATTTCATGGATCTGAACCATCATATATAAGCATTCATATTCACACATTGTATGTTTTATGAGAGTTTGTGACACGAATTACAACTTTAAGATAAAAGAAATATGTTTTGTATTTTTTAGTCGCTCAGAAATCCAAACCAATTTCTTATTCATAATATAATATCATGTGTCCAACCTACCAGTAATGTGTAAACAGTCAATTCCCTTGCAGGAATCCATTTCCAGATATCTATTATATTTAATCATGTATTATAACTATACAATAGCATCTCCCCTTAACGTGAATTTGGAAGTCAAAATAAAGTTGTAATATACTCTAATTTTGATTAAAGGTCTTGAAATAACAACAAAGAAGTTCTACTCTTACAAATACAAAACTTCCAATTATAATACAAAATTCTAGATATGATCATGATAAGAATCGAGTGAAGACCTTATAAAATATAATGTAGTCTTACAAGTCTGCCCTATGCTCATTACTCTAATCATTTAAATACCAGTTATTGTATGTATGTAATTAGTTTTTTTATGTAATATCTTTAAGCATTTTTATCTAGATTAAGAACAGTACTAACACATGAATAACAACTTCCTGTTTTCTCTGCCAATCCTAAAACAATACAAGTCTATAATATTACACAAACTAACCACCTCTGATGACCACGTAAGTCTATATGTTGTTATTTAGTACTATCAGTCAATGGTTGAAGTACAGGGTCCTTATTTATCAATAAACAATACACAAAATACTTCCTACATTAAGAGGGTTAATCACTGTTAACATATTTTACTCCAGTACGTGTCTGTTTATGTATGATTAATATTTGCTATCAAAAATTGGATGTGATTGGGCAGGTTATATGGTTTATCAACAGAGGCTATTTTTTCATAAAATTTTTGCCTATTTTGTACCCCATCTTTGCTGTTTAGTTCAAATACTTGTTATCCAATCTTATTTTTATTGATGTTTAACAATAACACATGATGTTATTCTATCAAACTTGAAATATTGGAGAAGTCATTAATAAATGACATTTAACAACAGTATAACTACACTCAATGTTACATGCTATTCTCCCCTGTACACTGAAAGCTTTTATTAAACAGTATAATTTAATTTAATTTTTTATATAAACAGTATACATTCATCAAAGACTTAATTTTGGTATATCATCCTATCATAGTCTAAATTTCTACCTACACCAGTCAGAGCTTTCATAGCCGCTTTCATAAAATATCATTACTGATTATGAATTCATATTATAATGTATATACTATAATAGTATTTCTAGATCTTTAAAGAGAAACAGCTTTATCCTATTAGCTACATACCATAGTGTTCCTACAAAAAGTACCAGTCTTTTTCTACCTTCAAGGTATCATATGTACCGTATTCTTAACAGGAGAGAAAAAGTACTGTTTTCTTCCTACCATAGATATTCTGCTGTAGGTACCGTATATGTCAAACGGGGCAGAGAAAAGTAAAACAACTTGACTGAAGGGAATTTCCCACCATTAAGCTGATCAAAGCTAGTAGGTGATTGACCTGTACATCATGTACAGGTAAAACATGTATAACAATTAAACCTTCTTTAACATCCTACTTGATCAGGTGAGTATTCCATCATTTCCTAACGAGATAATCACAGGTATGACATGCATCCCGTTCAGGCATATCCAGAACCTTTTATTAATGTACCAATCAATCATTTTTGTAGAGAGAGAGAGCTAGGGGGTAATTATTATATCTTATACATAAAAGTTTCTTGAAGTGAAGAGAGCAGACTTACAAATCATACATGTTCATTTTTCATGTTAAAGTTCTTTCTTTGCCGTTCCATCCACATGTTTTAATTGAAAAACACAATAAGATAGACCAACTGTCCTCTGATAGTGAGGAAGACTATGATAATTGTTTGTAGTTCCAGGAGAACGATCTCTTAGAAATATTAAATATTGTTAATTACTTATAATTAATTTTCCTTTGTTTTCTGAATCTAGATTTCTGATTAGCCACACTTTTTTTGCATACAACTAGGAAAAAATATTTAGAGAATGGCACCAAACCTCGACGTTATCTGGATGTCAATTAAGCATTGATGTCACAATTTTTTAACTTCATCGGGTTATGAAAGAATTTTTGTTTGCAATCTGTGTGAATCTGCGTAGCAGATTCTCACAAAAGTTTGCAAACAAAATTTATTTCATAACTCGATGAAGTTAAAAAATAGTTACATCAATGCTTATATTATAATTAATTTTTCAGACTATTTGATAATATAATATACGTTTAAACGTACGATTCCATTGATTTTCCAATGGATTGTTTTTTATAAATCAATACGCAATGTCGACGACTACCAATTGTGACGTCATGATAACGTCAGGTTTTCGCACCAATCTCAGAATTTTTTCTTCATAGTATATGAAGAAAAGTGATCTGCCAATCAGAAAGTCGGATATATTATGAAAACAAATAAAATTAATTAAAATAGAGACACTGATGTACTCGTATCGATTTGGAAAAAGAATCCCTTGAAAAATCACAAGAATATAGTACATTATAAAATTAAATAAAAGCATGGATATCACTATTTTTTAATTTTATTGGGATATGAACAAAATTATTTGCAAACTATTGTGAGAATCCGCTTCGCGGTTTCAATTAGTTTACATACAAATGTTTTTTCATACCCCGATAAAATTGAAAAAATAGTGATATCCATGCTTTGAAAATACAATTAATTGATATTCTGGCCAGCACCACTGAGTGCACACATACAGGTCACACCTGCACATTAGCAAAAATGTCAACCTCATTCAATATGGTAACAGACTTACAGCTAAAGCACTGTTTTTTCTATTACATAAAACATATAAAAACATTGTTGGCAGATGTAACAGGTCATTAGCATTGATATCGACAAAAGCTGAATTATATTAAAATGAATGATGGCTAGTGTGACCTTTAAATTTTAGCTCATTGATTGCTCAAACCATATAACTTCAGGAAGATGTAATGTCCAGACCAACAGCCACTGAAAGTTGGTCAGCTTCCAAGTAAGCTTGGTCAGTTAACGTTATGCTGGTCAGTTTTGACCATAGGTCACAATAACAGTGGCAAATTGGGAATACGACGATGAGATAAATATATCGGTCATTGGCCTCGAGGCAAACCACCGGCCAGTTTTTTGTGTGTAGGCGGCATCCTTTGGTTAATTAAATTGATCTAGATTGACAGTATAATGAAAGCTTGTTTCCTACAAGCTAATTCACTTTCTGCTGCCTGTCTGAAATGTTTTAGATTTTTTAAACAAAGAATTAGGTGCATGCATGAGAGAAACTAGGGAATTTTGTAGAGTGATGTTCATCAAATATGTTGGAACAGCATTGTAAAGATTGGTCTACTTCTTTCTATCCTGTTTTGTGAGGCAGACGTAAACACAACAAGCCAGCAATGGTATGCTTTTGGTTCATCCATCAGCTTATTCCATGCAATACATAAAAAAACATCAGTTCAAACCCTTGTTCTTTTTGCCAGCATTTCATCATATACTGCAAAAACTAAGAACATTTCTGTTTGAAATAAAAAGCCTGTAATCAATACCAACAGAACGTATAACACTAGTGTTACAGTAAGCAGCCATTGATCTTCAGCACCAGTTATCAGTCAATACTCCAGTATAGCTTCACAAATCTCCGTTAAATTCATCACTCAAAATACTCTTATACCGCCAAAGACAGTTTTGTTTACTGAGCACTTTCTTTCTTCTCAGATTTCTTTTCTCAAGCAATGATTTCTTTTTAAATAATCAGCAATAACTGCTGAATCAATTTCTACAAAGCTTGAAAATGAAATGAATAATTCACAAAGACGTTCTCCCCTTCACATTTCTACTAGTAAAGAAAACCTAAGTAAATTATTAATACAGCTTTACTGGTGCTACATACACCTTGGAGTGGCCTAACCTCATAAGAAGGCATTGTGGGTACAGGGGACGACCCTCACACCTATACCGATTACATTTATTGTTCTAAAAGAGGCATTATGGGTACAATCAGGGAACGTCCTTCACATCTAGAGTGACGATAACATCGATAACATCTATTGGAATAGGAAGGAATCAAGAGCAAAACCTAGTCCTGGGTCACAACTAAAGAAATATGTACATATGTACATCGATCAAAATCAAAATAACCCTTTCTCAAAATTGGAATGATTAATATCTTACAAATGAAATGGTACAAGATAGGAATATGAATTTTGTTTACATACTGTTAAAGAAACCAAAGCTTGGTATCAAATTTACTGCAACAATTTGTAATATCAGTCCTAAGCTTTTCCTCATTTTTTTTTTGCGGGGGGGGGGGGAATTAAATGGGTACGTAAATTTCCATTGAAAATGAAACCCATTTTTGGCCCCAAAAAGCCCCTAGAAAAAGCTTACAATTTATAATACATTTACTGAATCACAGCTGCATGTACTACAATCACAGAAAAAAAGGGGGAGACAATATAACTATGGTGAATACAGTGTTAAAGGCTGAAATCATCCACCATCCATACCCTATAGATACACACTAATCATCACACAATCAGTACAGAGATATTCCTTGGTGTAATTACCTGGTCCTGTGATACAGCCGAGTCTCCGCGAGCGTTGTTCTCCTGATTGGCAGTGCTCTTCTCGTTCCTACATGCAGTGTGGTATTCTTTTTTGGCAGCTTGTAACTTGGTGTACTTTTTCTCCCATGGTTTCTGTGCCTGAAAAGAAGACAGAAATTATAGATATACAATCAAAGAAATATTAAATATTATCTGTTTGAGTATCAAAGCAAAAAAGCAAACTCCACTAGCAGATTACTTTTAACTTGATAATATATGGTTATAAACACAGAATGGTTTGCAAGGCATAAATTACCCCTTGAAATAAAATTTGGAATTTGACAAACTGTATCATGAGACTTGATGGAGAATCTACTACTAAATTTGAACCACTTCATCGTTTTCCTTAAATGATAATTAAAAGTGTAAGTACAACTGGCCATTGGCTTTCTTTTGGAAACCCTATAAAAAATATACTAGCAAACAGTTGATGTTGACAATCGTGTCAAATGACCACAACTAAAAGTAGCTATAGGGTTAAGTTTGTAACACATCACCAACAAAACAAAACCTTACTTGTTAAAAAAATCAAAGGTGACGTACAACAGGAAAGAAAGTCCTTTAATTTCCTGTTTAGAAATAATAATTACTGTATCTAAAATCAAGGCATCCCAGCTCAGGTTTTTAATAAGCAAATTAGCAAAAAGGTATTTACTCAGATAGACTACTATATAATACTGGTGATAATAGTATCATTTAATCAATCTAAACCAACAATGGGTTACTATTTATATGTTAATTATCCACACCAGTCACACACAACACTTGACCCCTATATACTTTATAGTATACAGCTTGCTAACATGTAAACGTCTAAGGTATAGTAACTGTCAAGGCTTTTCTGGCCTGACTTGTTCCCAACTCAATTAGATTTACATTTTTATATATACAGTATACACATTATCCTTTAACTATATGTCTCAGTATGTAAGTACTGTGCTATCAAGTGTAATAATAATTACTCAACATGAACTAGCAGGTTAAAACAATAGAAATATATTGTGTCGAAAATACATTTGCAAATTTATTCATGAAAAAAAAATATTGAGGATGAAAAATAAATAAATATAATACTGGCATATAAAACAATTTCTTGGCATTCGCTTTAAAGTCTGAATTCATTTTATTGTGATTGAATTAAATTAAAGATAGATTTATTCATTCCAAAATCTTTGTAGCCAAGAACTGTCGTATTATTCTTATTAGAAGTACAGTCTTTTACTTCAAATGAACTGTACTTATTAGAAGTATTTTACTTCAAATGAACTGTACTTATGAGAAGTATTTTGCTTCAAATGAACTGTACTTATGAGAAGTATTTTGCTTCAAATGAACTGTACTTATTAGAAGTATTTTACTTCAAATGAACTGTACTTATGAGAAGTATTTTACTTCAAATGAACTGTACTTATGAGAAGTATTTTGCTTCAAATGAACTGTACTTATGAGAAGTATTTTGCTTCAAATGAACTGTACTTATGAGAAGTATTTTGCTTCAAATGAACTGTACTTATTAGAAGTATTTTGCTTCAAATGATGAACTGTACTTATGAGAAGTATTTTACTTCAAATGAACTGTACTTATGAGAAGTATTTTACTTCAAATGAACTGTACTTATTAGAAGTATTTTGCTTCAAATGAACTGTACTTATTAGAAGTATTTTGCTTCAAATGAACTGTACTTATTAGAAGTATTTTACTTCAAATGAACTGTACTTATGAGAAGTATTTTACTTCAAATGAACTGTACTTATTAGAAGTATTTTACTTCAAATGAACTGTACTTATTAGAAGTATTTTGCTTCAAATGAACTGTACTTATTTGAAGTATTTTACTTCAAATGAACTGTACTTATTAGAAGTATTTTGCTTCAAATGAACTAAATCAATCATCCAGTAAACTGAAAAATAGGTGGGGGTCTTATTTGCAGATATTCCCACTACGTCTGGAATTGTGTCAAAATAGGTGAGGGGTCTTATTTGCGGGAGGGGTCTTATTTGCGGTCAAATACAGTATATATGTTTTGTTTACAGTTAGGATAGCTAGAACAGATATATCTTATATTTACAGCTGGGTTACCTAGATATATGTTTTGTTTACAGCTAATATATAAGTATACATTAATTACTTGTCTTTCTGATGTTTGTCAGACCACTCCCACACCATATTGTGTCTGGATTGTGTATTAGGCCAAGAGTGGTCAGTTTACAGTGGTCAGTGATGTATAACTCTGGACTTCCTTAGCTAACTATCCTGTCACATATGCCCATAATATGTACTAAGTGAATCCACATCTAGCCTAAGGGAGTTACAACCACTGGCCCACTTCCTATCAGATTTTCTAGCTATATATATAGGCTCATAGGGAAAATAGCTGATGGTTTTCAAGTTCTTGTTCAAGGAAAAGATAATTGCTATAAAGTTGTTTATTTTCTTGCTATGTTTATCATTACCACTCTAGATCTATTATATTGATTATGCCTTGACAGGAAAGTCGTAGGAAATTTCTATTTACAGATTATATTGTTATTATGATAACAATATTATCATATTCATAATATCCCACAATGAAACAGGCCAAATATCAGGTATTTGATTAACCCTTAAATAATCCACAAAAGTATCTTAGTGCTTTCAGCCAAATTGACTGCTGTGACATTGAATAAAGGTCAAGGTCATTCATTTCAACAAACTTTAGATCCCTACATCTCAAGATGCTATATGTCCAACATCAGGTCTTTTTTGGCCAATAATTAGTATTTGAGGAAAATTTGATCCTGTACTCCTACTGAAATGTTGTCCAAGTACAGTAATTAAAATCTGATCACAGGTATATAGTCATGTAGAACATATACAGCTCAGCAGATCAGAAGATGACAAGATGAAAGGTACAGTATATCGTTTTATCACCCATTGACACAATGATTAAACAAAGCCTTGATCAAACATACTAGTGCCACCAGGAACATCACACATGGAATCTAGAGTATGATGTATACTAGTTAATATAACTTCCTGGGGCTAGAATACTGAGTAGGCAAGTGATGTACTGACTAGTACAATGAACTGTGTAGCACAATGACAACAAATAAAGTGTTACCTACGTACTCTGTAACTGGAAGTGTCACAACGACAATAAACCAAAAGGAACTGTTTCATTCATCTGAAACATATCACTAAATTTTACTTGGATTCATTTTATTTCAATTGTGACAAAAATCCACCACAGATGATCACCTGGTTTCTATTTTAGAGACCGACCTTGACCTTTAAGCATCCTGCACATACATAAATGAATAATTGGAAACATCAATGATAAAGAGATTCAATCTATACAAAGTTTCACAAATTTCTGATGAATTTGAAATATTTGTAAGACATATCCCAGTCAATAGTATTATCTACAAATCAGTATACTGTATTCGACCCAATAAAAAAATTGAAAAAAATGAAAATAAGACGAAATTTTTGCAAATCTAGACAGTATTTTGTAGTTTTGGTCTTATTTTTTGCTTGGACAATTAAAATTGAGGCCTCAAAAAGGGGGAGGGCCCTTATAGGGACATGGGCGCTTATTGGGTCGAATACGGTATATGTACATCACAGGACAGGTGTATAAGGACGTAACTTGACACGGCAATACAGACAGGGTCTTATATTTCATGGTGGGGTAAAAGAATCTAAATCATATCATTTCACAAATTTTAAACAGTATTGTCTTGAAGGTATTTTATGATTATGTTGTGTACACAGCACTTTTACTTATAGTCAGCATTATTGTAGGCAACTTTGTCACTGTCACCTCGAGGAGAAGACAATAAGTGAGCTCTAATAATTCAAATTCCGGTGAGGAGGAAATTTCTTAAGACTTTCCTGTCAAGGCATATTGATCTATTCCAGAACACCCAATTAAATTCAATCAAGTAGCTAAGCACTGCGAGAATCTATCCAAGACAACCGCCTTTCATCAAAACCAGTTACGCATCATTTTAATCAATAATCTTTGTCTGTTACAGGTTAAATTCTCAGTTTAACTTTGTCACAGACTGAACAATAAATTAATGTTCTGTTTTGTATGATGTGTGAAGACTGTCGGAGTTCTTCATATGGACTAATCAAGGTGTAATATAGTTACATTGTACCTAATTATACGCATATATAATAATAGCATATAGTAAAACCTGCCTTAGTGACCATCTCTGTATAACAAGCACCTGTCTCATAAGACCAATGTCTTCAGATCCCAAATTTAGCTATTAAGACTATTTTCTTTGTGCTTTATAGACAGACCGTACTGTACATGATCTAGAACTTCATTCTAGTTCGAAAGCATGGAGAGAATTTTGCATTTGACCATATACTACATACTGAAACTTTTTGTGATTATCTTCATAGATATTTACATTGATGTTGTAACATATAAAGATGTTTTCTCATTATACACAAATTACATCTCTCACACATAAATATGAATTTATTCTAAAACATGTCTTTCGCCTTTGGTTGTATAAATCAAAACTTGCTTGTAATATATTTCCTCAATTTCCATTGTCTATCTATTATATAATATCTCCAAACTATTAACTCTCACTATATTATATAAACAAGTAACATTAAGTGAAAGCCACATAACACTATCAGTATATATATATGTGGGAAGTTTTATATTCTACTGCAAATTCAATTTAAACATTACAGCCTCCATGTAACTTACTATATGTCAAAATTTATTGTTGGCAAGCCATTTTTCTGGCAGTTAAAATTCTTAAGATTTGTTGAGATGTAGGAGAACTGTGAATGTTTTATAGTATGTAAGCACAACTTGGATCATTTATCTATATCTCGAGTAAGTCCCACGGTGGCTATAGCTCATCGTGACTGAAGTGAATGTTTAAAGTTTTTATTGATCACTGTGGTAAAATTTGTAGTGAGTTATTGTGTGCTGTGTACCAGAAAAACACTCAGGAAAACTAAAAACAGTTAAACAAAGTGTTTATAACTCACTTCACTCTCAGAACATACCTTTTTATATTCTACATAATTAACCCATTTATTTGTTTTATTTCTTAGCAAAGATATTTTGCAAATTGAAGAATAGTCTTCACTTATTGGACAGAAATCTGACATTGAACTAAATAAGATCAATTCCCTAGCTAGATAGCTCAAGTGTCTCCATGATTCCGCATTTGTGTAACCAGTGTTCATGTAATTGTATTACAGGAACAACCATGCCCGCATATTTCCTTTTGCTTGGCCTCATAATCTAATTCCATCCTCAGTAGCTGAAGCATTATTCAGTCAGTACTGATGTCCATTAAGTCTCCACATTATATATAGACATGATTAGCTGTCATGATCAATAACTACATCATAGTCCTGAAGTAACCGTTTTATCTACGCTAGTACAAAAACTTAGAAACTTTTAGACAATAATATCCACCATGTCACACCATATTTCGTAATATAAAATAAAATACCTGTATGTATATATGCCTTTAACTCTTTCACCCCTAAGTAACTTTAGTAGACTCTACCATCCATTGATCTGGATGAGTCCATTATGGCCTACAGTGGTGAAAGGGTTAATGAAAACACATGGATTCTTAATTCATTCAAAATGAAATTTGACTTGAACTTGTTTAATTGTTATTTCTAACTTTAGTTTATTGAAAGTGAAAGAGTCACAAAAAGTTTACCAAATGCTTTTCCTAACTTTCGCCCATCATTCAATTTATTCAAAATAGTTTTCTTATTAATCATAATGCTTGTAAATAAAAATAAATTCTAATAATATCTATACTTTAATCACAAGACATCAAACATTATTCAAAATGGTGGATGTAAATTGATGAGGAAAACACTAATTGGGAGGTAGGAATTTAATCTAAAGGTCAAGAAAGTGTACCTTTTTGAAGCCGTCCTCCATTTCTTTTGTTTCCTTGAAATGCATCATAGATTTATGGTAATTGTCTTTCTGCCATTGTTTGATGTCAGTGTAAGCTTTGGACATGAGATTCTCTCCTACGAGAGTGTGAAGGTTAGCCACACTGTCCGCCTCCTGTAGCAATCCTCGCCATGCACCTTGTGTTGTGGCATACTCGGGACCTATAGAATCACAAATTGGTCACAGAAACTGTCTTTTTACAACCTCATGTCATACATATTGTTTAAAAACTTGCTTCTGCATCACACAATATTTGTTTTCTTATGACAATTAATATTGAATATTGGGACTCTTTTGTAGTGAAAAATTGGAATTCCTGTAATTTTCATAGGTTTTATTAAGTTTCATTTCTTTACTTTAAATGCATGCATAAATTAAGATCATTCTAAATATTGAAATTTGTATATGTACTTATGAGTTCAAACAAATTTTTTGTGAAAGGAAAAGGATTGAGAATTGTGAAATAATTTCTTTTCTGTAAGACAAATCACAATTAATTTGATCATGAATCAAATTGATTATAAAGATGTTTGTCCAGTAACTGATAATATGCCATATCATTGACTATAGTATATTCCAACCACTTTTTCAGTGACTACTTTCGCTACCTTTATCCAGGTATTCATTCCATCTTTTGCTCCATTGTGTTAGCTGTTTGGCGTAGTTTTTTTCTATTTCGCTCCTGGATTCTATAAGACTTCTGAGACTGTCACAAAGTTTGTATCCGTTATCAACTCGTTTCACTGACCTCTGGTACTTGCCCACCTCCCAGAAACTCTCACTGGTGGGCTGAATAGACTCCTCATAGTTTGTCATGGTGACCACTTATAGTCAATATTTCAAAACCTTGTTGCTGATTTTACAGGTTCTCAACTTAAATTACCACATTGAAAGTCTGAAAAATAAATAACTTTAAAATGAAGCATTTTGAAATTTTTGATTTTCCAAAATTGACTGTTCAAAGAACTAGATAGTGCCCTAATTTCTAAAAACAAAAAGTGCTAAACCTAGTTAACTTCCTTATATAGCTATATATAGGTCAGAAAAGTTAAACATTTCACATATAGCACCTCATGGCACTAAAAGAAATAACAAACACTAAATACATCTGACAAGTAATTAATTGATGATTATCAATTACCTTATATTATCAGTTCAATATAAAATCTGTTAATTGTCAATATTGTTTCCGATACTATATGTTGGAACAATGGCTGTAAAACTGTCATAATATGTAATACCGTGATAATAGCCCAGGAGTCAACTTAGATACAAGTAATAATCTCATCCATAAACCAAAGTCGACTTGGAATTGGGGCCACAGATCTAGATATGGATCAAAAGGTGCATGTTATAAAACTGGTATCAATCAAATGATATGATCACCAAATATATACCAGTATAAATATGCATATGCATGCTCAGGGTTTTCACTAGTACCCCATGGGCGAGTCTCAGTTGTACAAATATGGTATATACATGCTTATTTGTATATTTATATACATTGCGATCCAGGAATTCAAATAATCTAATTGACAATTTCCACAATGATCATGACATGTCAGCATATACATCGAACAGACTATCACTTTGTCATTTAATGTCTGTTTTTGGGAGTGTGGATATGGCGCAGAGGTAAAAGGTGCAGTTATGTTTGGCTAGGCGATTGGGTGCCGTAGATCGCGAGTTCGTGGCCGGATAGGGCACAAGTAATAATCAATTGATTATCACACTTTGTTAAATTGTAATTCTTTGATACATGTATTTGTATGTATACTAAAATCTGGAAATCAATTTTGATTGATCCTGCAAAGTGGGGATATATGCAAATTCTAATTATGTCTTCTACTTATAGTTAATTTGCTTTACAAACAAATTTCATTTAAAACACCTTTCACATTGAGTCCTAGTGATTCCCATTATTTTGTTTTATGTATCCATATATGTATATATTAATTGTTCTGCTTCAGAGACAAAAAACAATATTATATGGGAAAAACCTGCACTTAGAACTTTTTTAATACAAATATATAACATAAAATTCTGGCATGAAAATATTTCATTGAAGAACAGATGAAGATTTTACAAGGGTTATGATGATAGTGTAATTAAACAGGACTGATAGAAGATTTATAACATTATAAACTACAAGTATATAATATATATATATATATATATGACTATTGTAGCCTAGCTAACTGTATACTGTTGAAGGTGAACCGGTAAGCAAACAAGTCTGTGAGTCTCAGCAAACACTGTAAATCTATGTTAACAATATTGTACAGGGAATTACAGAAATTAAATCCTGTTCAAAGTTTAAAGTAGAAGTTTCATCTTGTTTATCGTACATTTGGATCAGAATCAATGGCCGGATATAGTAATCAGGAAGGACTGCATGCACTATCACAGTTATCAATAGATTGTCTATCAAAGTTATCACAGTTATCAATAGATTGTCTTCCCTGATCTTCCTGCATGGTTATAATTACCATGACCACTGAATTAAAATAAGATAAACACATTATCTAAAAATATGGAATATTTGGGCTCAAGGGAAACTTTAAACTGAACTCAGTCTTTAAAAATGAAAAACACTATTTTCACCAGATTGATATAGCTCTAAGCTGCTATCAAATTTTACATTATGATGTAAAACATATGGAGATGTTATCAGGTACTTCAAGCTACAGATGCTTTGGATAAGACTCTGTGACGATTTTGGTACCTGATGCAAATACATTTCTGTGATTTGTGTTAGAAAACTCCCAAGACATATCAACTTTCAAATGGAAATGTTACAGGACTGTTGCAGCAGGACAGAAGAAGAATCGACGGGACAAGATTTGATATGCCACACCCCATCCCCCCCCCTTCATTTTGCAGACAAGGAAAACATGAGTACATGACTTTATGTAGAGAGCTTGAGATGATTATTGTAGGTAAAGATAGAATATCATCTGTTTACATAAACATAAGGAGAAGACATGGTCATGAAGTATATGTCACAGTGACTCTCAAATTAAAATTAATACTGCATTTCAGATTTATAAACAGAAGTTGACATTCCTTAATAAACTGATTAAAACTGCACTTGTTTCCTTGATATCCACAGATAAAACTGCTGATGTACATAAAGAATATACACTGAACAAAGCACTTGTTGTATCTTGTCAACTGAAACATTTCAAGTAGAAAGGAGTGTGTACATTTTTACAGCTTTATCTCCTGACTTGCTGATACTGTAAGGGTAGCTGTGATATTATCCCAGCCAATCATACAATAGTTATCTAATGACTAGTATACCAAGAATCCAGTAGCTTCCAGGAGTGGCTTTCACTATTCATATTATATAATAATCCAGACAAAATATATTACACTTTTTCACTTAAAATAATCAGCAGAGTTAGCATTGATGGGTGTTTCATAAATGAGGTCCTTCTCAAAACAAATGGGGTCCTAGCTCTTATTGGAATGGACTTTCAAAAAAAAGGTGGGGGGGGGGGGGTCCTTTTAATTTTCTATATATGCTTAAAAAGGATATGGGGACGGAGAAACACAACCCTTGATAACTTAAGTTTTTACTTTCATCATTTAATCAAGAGAGACCAAATTATATAATTCTACTGTATGTAGCAAAGCTATATAGTAGATCAAACTGAGATAATATATACTTAGTTGACTGATTGAATTAAACATTATTCTTTATTCTAATGCACTTCTATGCCCTTGGCTCTTTCTGCCACGGCCACACCAAAGTCAAATCAAGTGGCAATGGTTCCTGTCACTTTGTCGAGCTCATATATGCACTATAAAAAACATCACTATACAAGAAGACACAACATAAATATACTGCAGTCTCCCAAAACACGCACCTCGCACAACATACACGCAACACACCGCATGCATGGGAGGCCGTCCTTACATGACCATAGCTGTTAATAGGACGTTAATTAATCAAAACAAACAAACAAACAAACTAAACTATATTATATAGGTTCAAACAGCTAGGTCATTCCAACAGTTCTTTCCCTAGTCTGTGTACAATGTAGTAAATATGTTGTACAAATGTCTGTATGTTTTTATTTGGGAGGTTGTGTTACATTTGTGTTGTCTCCCTATAAATATAATAAAAGAAATTGGATCTTTCCATTCTTATGAGCTATCTCACTAAAGCTGAAGCATACATGTGTCCAAAACACTTACACATGCACTCAAGACCAAAAGTGAGCTGCCATAGTCAAGGGATCGTGACACACGTCAGGAAAAAGAGAGAAAAGATAACATTTCCTTAGTGAGCAACGTACTGTAAGTAAAGTTATGTACAGAAGCTAAATTCATTTTAATTGGTAATTTGTCACATGGCGTTATAGTGATAATGATACTCTGTGTGGTAATTAAGACAATAATCAGAAAGATAATGCTAAGCAAGTAAGTTTTAATTGGTACTCTATAAAATCAGTTAAATTATTTTACATTTACATTTTAAACATTAATTTGAAGGCATTTAAGTTAAGATATACATACCTTTTTAAAATTCAATGGGTACTAATTTTTCTTTTTAACCAATTAAAATATTTTTTTTTACATTATATAATTATATATAATGATATGAACTTAACAGAAATGTGTGTAACATTCAGTTAGAAACTGCAATTTGTCATGTAGTAGAATGTAAACAAACAAATGACATGGGGCCTGAAGGTAAAATCATTTAGATTAATATCAACTACACTAGTCCATTGATCACTAGGTCATGACCTTTGAAAGATCTACTTTCTATAGGTAAGTTATCCATGGTATGATATAGTAAGTTCACTGAACCGTGATATAGGTTTACTTTCAATAGTTTTCTAGACAAAAAAATACAAAAGAACTGACCCAATACAAGCAGAGCAAGACAAATACTTAACCTGGTTAATAGGATGGTAATTTACTGGTAAGTAACAGTAAACCTATCCTCCACCCTTGTAATAGGGCGTAGGCCTTCATTTATAATACCTGCTGCCAACTTTCCCCACAAAATACTGAAGTCCATATTGAAGACTAGCAGTGACTAATGGTAGGCGAACAGATTACGTTGACTAGAATACAGTAGTTAATATGTCTATTTGTAATAATTTTATTGGTAATAATCTATGAGGGCCCTGGAGTCACAGGTAAGTGACCCACGTTCGCCCGTACACACCCTACGGACCAAAAAAGACAGGTGTGCTAATCTTCACACCTGTCAAACATCCCGACCAGGTCATACACTTGTCAACACCATACAGGAACTACTTTCAGTAAAACACGTGTCGGAATAGAAAATAAAACGATCTCGTCTGAATTTATGAGATAAAAATGACACATTAGGGATACATCCACAAATGAAGTTGGAAGTTGGCGTTCTTTAGATTCCAGGTTGAATACACTTGGACGGAGAATCACTGGACCGTCAACGAAAACAAGTTTTCCGTTGGTTTACTTATCTGGCACACGTTAAAATGGGCTGCACGGTCCTTTTAATCCGTTTTTGGTCCGCTTTATTATTAAAATCCGAGAGAAAGTGCTTGGAATAAGAAAACAGCCCCGGTTTACTTACCAAAGTTACTCCACTAGGACTTTCCACTATCTTCCGGAGATTCCAAAATGGCTGATCTGGAAGGGGTGTGGCTATAAGTCTGTCAAGTTGCAACGAGCGATTTGATTGGATGATAAAATTATCACGTTTAGGCCACGCAAAACACATTTTGTAGCTGAGTTTCATTCATATTGAAAGCAAAACAAGTAGACTAACTAATGGATGATAAAGTTATGTAAAAGTTATCGTATCTAGAAACAAGTCTTCTTTTTATTCTTCATTTGTGTAGAATAAATATTTCATGAGAATAAAAAAAATAAAACAGTAATTTGTAAACATAGAAACATGACCCTGATGAGTTTTGCCACAAACAGGATTTATTAGGATTACAAGAAACACTCTAACAAATACATATGAAAAGTTTACATACTAGTAAATCAATTTAACTCGCATGCTCTCGACACACCACCAAAAAGGGAAATAACTCTTACAATTGATCTTACACACATACCAAATTATAGTTCTAATATATAGTTGCTTTAATTTATACTGTACAGTTTTCATTGCATCAGGAAATATATATCGATGGCCTAACATAGCACAGAAAATCTTGCATTTGTTTTGTTGTTTTTATTTCGCTGATTTACTGTCTGGAGCATATGTGATAGACGACTACAAATTATTTATAATACACAGTGATAGGGACGACAGCACGAAACAAAAAGTAAGATTTCATATATTTTTATTAAATTGTTCATAAGGTGATGATAACTGCTGTATTAGCATCGAACAAATAGCTTTTGTGAGTCTACAATATTGTCAATATATCGTTTTAGATTCCCCTTTTAAACTTAGACCAACTACCTTTCCGAAACGGCTTTTAAGGTGATTTTTCATAATGGTTATGTAGAACGAGATTGATAAAATGTTGTAGAGTCGCTTACGTTATTAACTTACCGTTAACACTACACGTATCAGCACATTCTGAACAATTTGATAAGAATAAATAAAATGTAAATTTTCATAACGCGGGGTTGTCTTATGTTTCCAGTCGTCGTCCTAAATACTGTGCGGTAGTTGGCTATCAATGCGCCAGACGGCAAAACAGCGAAATGTTATCATAAATTACGCAGGAAATCTTGCATATATAACGTTTGGTGTTGTAACCTCATCTTTGGCCATCGGTATATATTTTCTGATATTACATATTTTAATGTTTTTAAGAAAACTTTATATTTTGCTACAGAAAGGTTGTGGGCACTTTAAAAGCCCTTTTTTTCCAAAAATGAAATCAAAGTCAGAACGAATATACGTACTTATATTAGATGTACGCAAATGTAGTGAAAACCAGAGATTTAGAGTGATGGACATTGTACAAGTGAGAACAGCTTCCGTGTGTCACCGTTAAATAGTTTTTACAATGGTACCGACTGTGTTGTCTTTCTTTTTTCTCTTCTTTGTACATGTCAAATATGTTTCATGAATTTGAAAATACACTTTAAAAACTGACCGGGCTCCATGAAGTACATGAGATGATTACTATATACATATCTGTATTAAGGTGACACACTTTATGTCTATATCACGAATGAAAATGTAATTTATTTATTTTTTAGGGAAAATATTTTACTTTTAGCATACCTGTTATACCCATTTATCTATAATGGTGCGGGACAATGGATAGTGTAGATATTCTATTCTATTAAAATATACATTTTCTACTTTTACCTAGTTTCCACGATAGTTGAAAGATTATTACAAGGAAGGAGATTTTTGTTCTTGTGTGTGTGTCTGGCATGCATGGGAGATATGTGACAAAGTTAATCATGTAAATTAATGTTGTTTTCCCATGGGTAACTAAGTATATAAATAGGCTGAGAAAGTCCTTCCAGGCTGCTGTTGGGTGATAGTATAGTCTAGATAGTATAGTCATCATCATTGTATGACAGTTTTTATCACAGGGATTTCAGAGTCAGGACGATCCCCGGTGACCACGTACTAGATTAATATGTAGAGCAAGTATGACTCTCACACTATATCACTTCAATTTGAGACTTAATTCACATAACAGCCCATGGAATTGTACGCTCAAGCGTCCTTTCGGCTTCAGCAAGCATCGTGATTTTGTTGGCGTGAACTTCGTCCTTACCACAGACGGTCTAGACATGGATGGATATAACGTCAGTGATAGTAACCCCTGAGTAACGCTAATAGGGTGGTAGAGTTAAACTTCATTCATTGTCTCCACTAGATATGTGTCTTGTTTTGGTACTTGTTTGTGACTCTATGTTCCCCTCCGAGAGGGGAAAGGATGAAAGACTCGAGAGGACGTCCAACGGATTTTGACTGGAATGGATGTAGAGATCAAGTGCCACTGTGAGAAAGTCTGAAAAAATCTTCGGATCCACCAGTCGAAAGCGAAGTGCCAAACTAAGGAGAAACGGCAGCAGCGCACAGATATACCATCTGGTGAGACGCAGGAGGTTCCCAGCCAGGATTTACACCAAAGTGCTGAGGACCTCTCCGCTACTGTGTCGTCACAGCGAGACACCGCGAGTTCAATTGAGAGAGAAGATGGTCGAGGGACTAGAGCAGATGGACCTACAGTCGAAAGGAGGAGAAAGGTGATGTGGCCTCGAATAAGGGACAAGAACATGGAAACGACTAGACGAGGACTTGGATACCATGCTGGAGACAACACTGCAAGGTGGAGTGGAGAGAAAAATAAAGTCCTTGACAACAATTGTGTACACATTGGGATGTGAAAGATTTGTCACAGAGAAGCAGAAAAGGCAAGGTAATACTCACCAACCGAACAGAAAGGATTACTAGTTCAGCAAACTTAGACGGGAGCTGATCGAGATGTTTAAGGAATCGGTTCAGAAGGTCGATCAACATGGAGAGGATCGGTTCGCAACAGGTGTGAGACGACCTCAGGAAAATGAAATGAAATGAAATACCTTCGGAACGCTGAGAACACCAGGAAAAAGAGGCGAGAGGCAGCAAGGAAGAGGGCTGCATTTGTAGGAAACAAATTCTCGTCGGTACTTCATGGGGGAGTGAGATCGGGGAAGCTAGGGGCCAATAGAGAAAAGATTGAAGAACACCTGGACGAGAATCACTCTGATGCAAATAGGAACTTACCGCTAGGAGAGTGTTCCAGAATCCCCTTTTCTGAAGAACCATTAATTCCACATGATACGAAGAAGCCAACATTGAAGGAGATCACAGAAGCGGTCAGGAAGGCACGGACGGCAACAGCACCAGGACCTAGCGGCATACCATACAAGGTCTACAAGATGTGTCCAAAATTCCTGAAACGGCTGTGGAGGCTTTTAAAGTCATATGGAGGAAAGTCAAGATACCGGATAGTTGGCAAAAAGCCGAGGGAATATTTGTTCCGAAAGAGAAGGATTCTAAGAACATCACACAATTCAGGACGATTTCTTTACTCAGTGTGGAGGGGAAGATCTTCTTTGCCATACTCGCCAGACGGATGACAACGTATATGACGGCAAATGAATACATTGGTTCATCTGTGCAGAAAGGAGGGATTACAGGATTCCCGGGGTGTGTTGAAGACACGAGTGCCATCACCCAGCTCATCAGGGAAGCTAAGATCAAGCACGGAGACCTCACTGTCATCTGGCTGGACCTCGCCAATGCCTATAGATCAATACCACACCAATTGATTCATGAGGCGTTGTAGCACTACCACATCCCGGACCACGTCAAGGGGATAATCAGGAGCTATTTCAGCAACATCAAGCTCCTATTTACAGTGGGATATATGACCACAGCGTGGCAGGCGTTGGAGAAGGGGATCGTCACTGGCTGCACCATTTCGGTGCCACGTCCGGACCACGTCAAGGGGATAATCAGGAGCTATTTCAGCAACATCAAGCTCCTATTTACAGTGGGATATATGACCACAGCGTGGCAGGCGTTGGAGAAGGGGATCGTCACTGGCTGCACCATTTCGGTGCCACGTCCCGGACCACGTCAAGGGGATAATCAGGAGCTATTTCAGCAACATCAAGCTCCTATTTACAGTGGGATATATGACCACAGCGTGGCAGGCGTTGGAGAAGGGGATCGTCACTGGCTGCACCATTTCGGTGATCCTGTTCGTGATGGGGATGAACCTGATTTTCAAGACAGCAGACAGAGAAAGCAGAGGCCCGACAACGTCATCGGGAATTCGACTACCACCAACAGAGGCTTCATGGATGATCTGTCAGTGACCATTAAGCAAATGTCCTGTTTTGGTTTTCAAGAGTGACCCCCATAATATCATATTACAGACCCCATCCGTTGTGAAGTTTGACCCCCACAATGCACAGACTCAACCCATTTTCAATTTTGACCCTCATCCGTTTAGAAATGTGACCTAATAAACAGACTCTTTCTGTTTTCAAGTATGACCCTAGTAATATACAGACACCTCCCGCTTTCAAGTGTGATCCCCACATTATACAGACTCCTCTCGTTTTCAAGTGTGACCCTAGCATATATATACAGAATCCTCCCGTTTTCAAGTGTGACCCAGGGGCCCAGGGCGTATCTGCCCGTACATGTTTGTTTGTTTGTTGTTGTTTTTGTACAATATAAATTATTATGTTAGTTTTCGTTCCCTCTGATGTTAGTTAGAATCTATATTACATATAACATTAGTTCATTATAAACATTAATGGGACCTTCATACAATACGACAGTCTTATGTTTAATGACAGATTTAATCAACGTAAAATAGAAGTGAAATTGAATTCTTAGGTTATATATGTATACATCACAGGGACCTGGCACGAAAATTTTTAACCAATAATATACATATATATTATAGTATCATACTATAATATATATATATGTATATTGTTAGTTTAAAAATCGTGCCAGGTCCCTGTGGTATACATTCAAATACCGGTTGAGAAACAACAACAAGGGATGCAACTCTTACATGACTTTTTACACCAAAATGTCTATGGTACGAGCGAGGAAGCTACGTTTCAGATACAGTACCGCATGATATTATTCAGGCTATTTATTAGAATAAAAATTCATGTCTTTGACTTTACTGTTGTAATTGACAAAAAATAATTTTAGGATTCTGTTATATACACGTGTATATGAAAAAACCGATTAATGCATGTGTAAAAATCGAATTATGCAAATGTGAAAATACAATTTTACACATGCAAAAACAGTCACGATTTTAACATACGCATAATTCGATTTTTGGAAGTGTGTGTGCGAGGACAATATCGATATTTTTAGATGTACCCATGACGTCTATGAACTATTGACTTAAAGGCCCATTACCTTTCCGGAGCAAAATATAAGGTTTTTAAAATAGGAATGTAAAACGAGATCAATAATTTTGTAGAGTCGCAGGATTTATTAACTATACGTTTACTAGCACACTTATCATCACCTTCAGAGCTGTTTAATTAGAATAAATAAAATGTTAATTTTCATAACGCGGGTCGTTTTATGTTTCCCGCCGTCGTCCTAAATGCCGCGCGGTAGTTGATTATCACTGCGCTAGACGGCAAAACAGCGAAATGAATCTCCACTGTTATCGTACATTAGACAGGGAATCTTGCATATGTTTGGTGTTGTAACCTCATCTTAAGCCATCGATATATATTTTCTTTTGTTATTAATGTTTTTAAGAAACCTATAAATTTTGCTCCGGAAAGGTAGTGGGCCTTTAAGTTTTAGCCTCTAATTACCTTTCCGGAGCAAAATATAAGGTTTCTTAAAAAACATTAATAACATCAGAAAATGCATGCCGATGACCTAAAATAAGGTTACGAGACCAAACATATGCAAGATTTCCTGCGTAATATATGAAAACAGCGGAGAATCATTCGCTGTTTTGCCGTCTGGCGCAGTGAAAGTCAACTACTGCGCGGTATTTACGACGACGGCGGGAAACATAAGACGACCCGCGTTATGAAAATAAACATTTTATTTATTTTAATCAAATCGTTCAGAAGGTGATGATAAATGTAGTATTAATGGTAAGTTAATAAGTTTTAAGACTCTACAAAATTATCGATCTTGTTTTACATTCCCATTTTAAAAATTAAAAGCCGTTTCGGAAAGGTAGTGGGCCTTTAATTTGAAATGTATATATACCATACATGGCAGTACAATATGAAGAATTGCTAAAAAGTATCAAAATTAAAAAAGAGAACCCATTCCGAATGGGTGTTGAATTGGAAAGTAATTAGCTAGAATGCGTATATCGCAAAACATTCCAGACACCTCCCGTTTTCAAGTGTGACCCCTACAACATACATATTTCTCCCGCTTTCTCGTCGGTACTTCATGGGGGAGAGAGATTGGGGAAGCTAGGGGCCAATAGAGAAGAGATTGAAGAACACCTGGAGGAGGAGACGCACTCTGATGCAAATAGGAACTCACCGCTAGGAGAGTGTTCCAGAATCCCTTTTTCTGAAGAACCAAAAAACATGACAAGAAGGATAGCTCTACATATCGTTGGTGACGGGCGTGCCAAACTAGAATCACGGCCGTCACCAACGATATAGAGTTATCCTTCTTGTCATGTAACAGAACATTATCCGATATTGCTTGACCATAGATAGTTGTCCGTCGAATCAAAGCTTCCCAGAAACACATGCAAGGGCTCAGCTAGGAACTACACATGCATGAATTCAGCTTTCGTCAAAGATTTATAAGATTAAAAATTTATATAATTCATAGTTTATATAGCGTTATATCAAACTATTCCTTACACAGTTTACATGCGATTTATATGATATTCATGTATCAATATTAATAATAAGTTATGAAAATGTGTGCTATTTCCAATGAAAAAACGAAGATTCTTTCTTAAGCAAAAATATCAAATACATTGTAACAATAATAATACTATCAAACTTTATTTAGAACAGCATCATTTACATGAATACAGACAATGTAATATTTCAGACAATGTTTTTTTAAAACTACAAATAAAAATCAGCAGTAGGCTATATGAAATTTGTTAATAATTTAAAACAGTCTTTGTTTTTTCAGCAATACTGTTCATGTATAACAAGATTTAGCTTCACAAATACATAAGAAAGTTCCTCGGGTAGTTCGACATCAGAAAACTTAACATTATAAAATATATTACAATACTTCTTAACTGTTTTCACTCTCACTCATCCAACCATTTGTTCTAGTACTCCTCTAAAAAGGAATTTCGAATCGGATAAACAAATACTGTAATCTGAATATTTTAGTGGTGGTAATGATGTTTTAACGTTTTCCGCGCCCCACGCAAGTTTACGTTTAACATGGTTCTAATTGTCGTTAGTAGTGACAATTTACCAGTGTGTTGACCTGTTCAAAATAATTTCTACGCAAAAATTTGAATCTGTCAAAATGGATAGGTTCATAATATCTCTTTCAAACTACTTATATCACTATTGGACTAGAATTGCTAGATCGCTCCTGGTTGAATTCACACTGTACTTTTCAAGGGAGAGAGGTGGGGGGAGGTGGAAAGAGAGAGAGAGATCGGTTTTCAGCTGTATGTAGTCAAATACAGTATAATTATTAAATGCAAAAATAATTTGTCATTGTTTCGTATATTGTATAGTAAAATATCTAGGTTGAACAAATAAGACAATATTTAGGTTAAACACAAGAAATAAAACAAAATATCGATAAGCACACATGTACCAGAGATAATATAACAATATATCTAGATGGTAAAAATGAGAAATAAGAAAATATTGATGTTTTACACACGAGAAAGTGACTTCGCCATCTTTCAGCAAGGATCTTTAATTACTGTATCATTACCAATATGACCCAAATCTGAGCTGAGAAAAAAGGTAGCAAACGAGACAAAGATTGTATAATAAATTAGGGTCAAAATTGTACACAATAAACAAAAACAAAGAGGCTAAGGACCGAACCTTTTGCAAAAAATGATAAATTAATAAAATCACGTCAATTGTAACAATGCGTTAAAATATGATAGCCTATAATAATATGGCGGTATGGTTTTTGAAAGCATTAATGTTCGTGTAGCAAAAACTTCATCGGTCGTACAAATGTATACATGTAATAAAAAATAGAACTGTAGACATATGATAGGTAAAATACTAGTTTACGTTATTTTATAAGGACAGTAACTTTGATTCTTCATTAGAGTATCTAACTAGAATCCAAAACACACACAATGTGAATGTTTCTATACTACCAAATGCATACCAATAACACAGTAGGTAGAATCAAGGATTTATAAGTATATACGTCCTTGGTAGAATACTCATTGTCCTAGTACATATTCAGTATGAAAGTACTAAAGGCACATATGTTCATCAAACTGTTGTATAAAATATAACACTTTAATTGCACAATCTAAATCCACCGGAACAAACGGACGAAATAAAACAGGTTACTGACACATCACTATAATGATAAACAAATGATTTACATACGAATCTATCTACATTGCTTGTAAAATCGTTCTAAATTCGTCAAAAAAAAAACAACATACCGACTAACATGATTGAACTTTCACTAAGTTGAATTAACTTGTGTCCAATCTCTATTGATTATGACAATAAAATATCTTTAAAATCAAGTGATTAGACTAGTCACGGACAGAGAGAAGATAGCCTACAACAGACTTTTCATAAATACATACATCGATCACAATTCAAATAAATACAAAGTACATTGACCGCTGCACTAATGCAACAAAACCAGGTATATACATTTTAAATATACACTACATCTGAAAAATTGGGCACCATTTACTACAAAATACAAAAATAAACAATAAAATTAATCTTTGGAATCTCTGCTTCTTATTTCATTCTAAGGGGAGATAATCTAATCATGTTGACTGTCTATAAGCAAGACAGCAAATTTCTTTAAAACATTACTTTGTATAAATACAGAATACTTCATACGGACTATAAAATGATCTTTCATTACCTATAAAATGCACGTGATCAATATTTAGGTGTAATACGAAGAGATGCGATAAAGGCGGCAGTGTATTTAAAGGACATGTATACAAATTAACAAACTATTCATAAATATATCAAGTAATATCAATTTTACTGCCAAAAGAGCACTAAGGAATATCAAATATAATGAGATGTATATATCATTGGAGGACATCATTAATAACAAATATTTATAAGCGTAAATTACGTGTTGGGGTCATCATTTGCCGGGGTATTAATTACATCTTCTCCATTAATGGAAGTCTTGCCAAAATCGTCAAGTGGTACAACCACTTCACCGTTTTCAAACTGAAATAAATCAATAAAAAAGTGAAGGTATTATTCATTAGAGTGGTGTCCTTTGTGTATTTGATACAGGATATACAGTTAAACCATAATCAGTATCTTATAGACATACATAATTTTTCTGTGGTCGATACACCCATGTATTGGCCGAAATGAAAATGCTACACTTGTTTTATTATTTTTCTGGATTTTTTACATTTTGAAATGAGTGTGAAACTAAATAAGCATCGCATTGTAAATTCTGCTTCGTGATGAGTTACAATCTTATGATTTTGTAACAAGTATAATTTAAAAACAACATATGAAAACAGTATCAATTGATGCACTTCACGCATTTAATACACGCACCCGGTGCATGCGTGTTTGTAAACGACACAGTTAATTAAATGTATAGTTTGTTCTCCTTTGAAATAATTCAATTCGACGTCAAACATATATTAACAAATTCAGATTGACATTAAGATACATTCTCTTATGCTTAATACTCCATTAAACTGTAGTCATCATTATCTTTGTTAGAAACCGAAACAATCAACGTCGTCTGTCACATTTGTGGTTACGCTTCAAACTCAGGTCATCATATACAATTATAGCATTTTGATGAGGTCGATGCATGGTTTTATTGACCACAGAAAAATTGTCGACCGAGGACGTAGTCCGAGGTTGATAATTGTATTTGGTCAATAAAAACATCCATCGACCGAATTCAAAATGCTACAATTATTTTCTTATTTGAATTGTTTTTTCTTTACAAGCAATAAATAAGAAGACATGTACAACAATCTAGTGTATACATCTTCATTTGTATTTCATGATATATTACCAGAAATTGAACAGTAAATATCAAAATGATCATATAGTATACAAAAGCATCTTTAAAGAAACAATACTTGAAATCATATCACTTTACAAGTCGATTTCTAACTAGTAATCATGACCTGTGGTAAATATTTGGGAGTAGCATAGTTGTTGACGTTTTAATGATCAGAAATAAAATGAATAAATATTGAAGGGTAAGTAAATCTCCCCATTAACATCACGGAAATGAAATGAAGCTAAATTTGCCACAAATTGAAACATGGGACGAACCAATCGTAATTATGACATGCCCAAATATCGCACGAGGACACAGCTGATGAACGACAATAAAAATTCAAAATTCAAAACGCATGTTTTTGGAAAACCCTATACTTACGTGAGAGGGGTTGAAGTCTATACTTACATGAAAGGGGTTGAAGTCTATACTTACATGAGAGGGGTTGAAGTCTATACATACATGAGAGGGGTTGAAGTCTATACTTACATGAGAGGGTTTGAAGTCTTTACTTACATGAAGAGGGGTTGAAATCCATACTTACATGAAGAGGGGTTGAAGTCCATACTTACATGAAGAGGGGTTGAAGTCTATACTTACATGAGAGGGGTTGAAGTCTATACTTACGTGAGAGGGGTTGAAGTCTATACTTACGTGAGAGGGGTTGAAGTCTATACTTACGTGAGAGGGGTTGAAGTCTATACTTACATGAGAGGGGTTGAAGTCTATACTTACGTGAGAGGGGTTGAAGTCTATACTTACGTGAGAGGGGTTGAAGTCTATACTTACATGAGAGGGGTTGAAGTCTATACTTACGTGAGAGGGGTTGAAATCTATACTTACGTGAGAGGGGTTAAAGTCTATACTTACATGAGAGGGGTTGAAATCTATACTTACGTGAGATGGGTTGAAATCTATACTTACGTGAGAGGGGTTGAAGTCTTTACTTACATGAGAGGGGTTGAAGTCTATACAAGTTTAAATGAGAGGGGTTGAAATCTATACCTACATGAGAGGGGTTGAAGTCTATATTGATGTGAGTGTGAGAGAACATTCGGAATCCAGGAATGAAAGTGAGTAGGAAGAGAGTTACTGAGAAAGTGAGAAGCCACTCGGAGATCGTAGATACCAAGAATACCGTCCGGAGGGTGTCCTATAAATGTAAAACATACCTTTAAATGTGATATTTAGTGTAGTTGCCGTAAAATGACTAGATCTCTATTATCTTGACAAACAAATTGTTGGTTTTAAAACTATCCAAATTTCAAGAACATAATGTGCTGCCCTTTGGTAAAGCGTCACATATGCTGCACGGTTAAAGTTCAAAGGGAAGGTTATAGGATCTCATATCTCTTGCATAATGTCCCATTTGAATCTTTACTTTTAATTTACTTGATCATTTAGACGAGGTTTTTACAGATTTTTGGAAGTATCTAGGACAACAACAGAACTCTTGTAGTTTGTGAATTGCTTATATTATCGCCTTACACGGGTATGATCATATTCTTACCCATTTCGTGCCTAGTCCGGCATCTCTACCCGAGTTGTATTTATACTTCGAAACGGCGACTTGTTGTGAGTGAAGGAAATGTTAACATTAATGTAAACGAAATTCAATCATCTGATTTCTTAGATCATCAACTGTTATATCAAGAATTATTTTATTATTGATTGACATGGCTACTTCCACTCAACCAATTTATCAAAAAATATACAGATTCGTTCTTATGCTTGACACATTTTATCAATTCAAGGTTTATATTTCGTATTAGTAAAGCGAAATGAGGACGACGTACTGAAACACCTAAAAGAAGTTTTGACAACAAAATGTTTCCAAACTTGACTTAGCAATATAAGGATACATGTGACGAATAGAAGTGATGACAGAATACTGCTGATAGTCTGGCAAATCTTGGTGATCCGGAAGTGACGACTTCTGTGCTCTCTGATGACGTCAAACTGTTCTATCTTAAAGGTAATTGCGGTCTGTAGCCACGCATAGAACATGGCACATCCAAAGCACATGAACGCACCGAGATAGTGAGGAGGCTTCATCGTATCTACCTGTAGATTAAAACACGTGATTGGCCAACTTACAAAAGAGCAACATTATTATAGATGGACCTTTAGAAATAACATATAATTGGCTGATCTACAGAGCTAACAACTTTTGATTGGCAGACCCACGGAATAATGGCATTTACATTGTTCGCATTTAAATATAAAGTTTTATGGTGAAAAAATATATGTGTTATTTTTGGTCTGAGTGAAACTATCGGTTTCATTAGATATAAATTGTGTAATAACCAATCACAATAAAGTACAAATATCATTTTGGCAGGATTTCTTTTGTAAATATCAAACCAAAATTATAATATTATGTCATCTTTCCATATTTTCAGGTGCATTTGATTAATTAAAGTGGGCTAAAAAGGTATCGCGGCCGATTGAAACACACTTACTGCTAGTATATGTAGGCTTAGGCTAAGCCTAAGAAGCCTAGGATTGAGAAGTAAAAATGTAATAAATAGAATATTAATTGTTTCTTGATGAATACCAGTAATAGTTCATCTCGTGAGGTGGAAAATTTATATATTTTTCACTGGTGTAAATGATATAGACTTTTCACCTCACTCGATGAAATATACTGTTGTTCATCAATAACAAGGAATATCCTTAAAGTTATATGTGCCGTAACTGGCCGAAAATTTTGACATGTTATTTTTTCTTCAATTATCTATTTAAAACCATAAGTTTTAATGAATAAAGCTGTGAAAATCATTCAAATGGACAGACAAACAAATATAATGCCTTATAAACGTTAGTTGGAACAAATAGGTTATGCACTGTGAAACTCTTGTTTTTTATGCCATATACACGTTTAGATGGAGACATACCTTCAGAAATCACATTACTAATAATACTGTAAAAATGTGCAATGAAATTGTGGACAACAATATGGCTTCATTGTCTGACCGTATGAACTCATTTCACTACACTGAAGATGTTAATAATGATTTTTGGCAGTACTGCCAAATATCATTTTCAGCTCTCTTTTGTACTTTTAAAACTAAAACCTATACATTGAATGTATTGTAATTTTCAAAATGTTGGTAACTTTTGGAGTTGAATAACATATCAAAAGCTCTTCTTGATTCGTGACTATGAAAAATACGGCACATATAACTTAAAGTGTGTTAAAGTAATTGTAAATGATTAGTAGACATACAGAATACAGAGTGATTGGTCGACCTATAACATAACGGCATGTGATTGGTCAACTTATAAAATAACAATATACGATTGGTTGACTTACAAAATACATGTAATAACAAATGATCGATCGAACTGGGTGGTCGATTAATAAAATATCTTAAAAGATAATGTATACTTGTGTGAAAATGACAGTGTTAAGAAATCACAAAACTAGTCTGCAATATCACATCCAAAAAGCTAAATAGCTATTGTTCATACGCGATATTGTGAACAAATGTAAACTTATAAAGTTCGTTCGTAGTCCCCACATATAATGTTCAAGTCCTTTTTGCATCTATCTAACCAGATCCTGAAATCAACAACTATCATGTATTTACCTGGAAACAGGCGACGAACAGCAAACCTAGTCCGGACAGCATTCCCAGACTCAGACCTACTTTATTAATTATCGTCCATCTTTTCAGATTAAACGATTCCACAGGATGGTGGTGTATTAACAACTTTTTGATGAACAGATATTGCATCTCAGCGTTAGCGGCCACTGTCAATAAAGAAAAGCAAATAAAGTTGTAAATATGGATTTCACTTAGTCTCTTGTGGTAACTGTAATAAATTTTGGGACAATCAAAATTGAAGTACTGGAGACTAATGGAACGACGTTAATAACTTAAAGATGCTCCACAGCTGACAAATGGTTATTTTTCTCTATCTAAAATGAGAGCAGACGATTTAGTATTTTTATTCAGTTACAAAAGTTACTCACTTGACACCATTAGCACCACTGAAAAGTTTGAGCTTCTGATTTTACATCAAGATAAAAATATCAAAAAATGATTAATTCCATCCCGAATAAAAATCCGTGGCACCATGTCATATATGGAATGCAGTACTGATTGCGCGTACACCGAAAACAAAATAAATTATTTTAAACTACTTTTTGTGTTAATTAGACATATATATACACAATTACACACCAAATCTTGTTCAAATGATGGGTATCTGTCGGCGGTGGAACATCTTTAATAAGTAATTTAGCATTTTCATTATCAATTTTCGTCTGGGTTATTGAAGTAACTACAACACTACAAATCTACATGAGTTTAATGTCTCGATCGTGTGTCCTAGTTATCTATGTCATACAATATATGGTTTGCTTTACTTACGAAACACTGCTCCGATTGCTATGGTAATGGTGAAAATGCCCTGTTCTGGTGGTTCCACTGCAGTATAGCTATAATAACAAAATGTGTGTTTAATGTCCTTGGATAGAGGTATTTGGTGGTAATGATACAATCTTACTTAATTGTTTTATTTTACTTTCAGGTTTACATACTTGACGATATAAACAAAGTAAGTTATCTGATCGTATTATCGGAATTTTTTGTATTGTTTCATCCTCACTGCTTCTTATAAATTTGAAGGCTTGTGATATATCTAATTTCAGTGTTAAAACATATAAATTCAAATCCCATCGTGTAAAATAGATACACGCATGATTATCATATTTTGCTTTTGCTTTAGTTCTTTTTTCACATTGTTATTTGTCATCAGTATCAGTGTTGCTTCTGTAGTCATCACACGTCTTATATACATATGTAGCTAATTACCATACTGACTGACATATTGTCCTCTGTCACCTTGTGCTTCTACATGTCATATTAATAATGAAAACGTTTGCACTGTTCCCCTGATGCGTGCTTTGCATTTGGAAGAAATAAAAACTTGTAAACTTGTGTGTACAATAAAATGAACCGGTTTTCATTTCTGTTATTTTTTATCAGATATTAGATAACTTCCAAAAAACAGAATGATTATAAAGTCAACCTACCTTATATACGGGAAGTCTGGAAATGTGTGGTTATTTGCTACTGCAATTCCGTATCTGTTAAACAAAATAAAGTTAATTCAAAGCCATATCGTCATTAAAGGCCCACTACCTTTCCGGAGCAAAATTTAAAGGTTTCTAAAAATCATAGATCACATAAGAAAATATATGTCGATGGCCTAAGATGAGGTTACGACATGAAGCTTATGCAAGATATCCTGCGTAATAATTTATATGGTAACAGTTGGGTTTCATTTCACTGTTTTTCCTTCTGGCGCAGTGATAATCAACTACCGCGCGGCATTTAGGACGACGGCGGGAAACATAAGACGACCCGCGTTATGAAAATTAACATTTTATTTATTTAAATTAAATTGTTCAGAAGGTGATGATAAGTGTAGAATTACCGGTAAGTTGATAACTTTTGCGACTCTACAAAATTATCAATCTCGTTTTACATTTCCATTTTAAAAATTAAAAGCCGTTTCGGAAAGGTAGTGGGCCTTTATTGCACGAAATGGTGTTTTTTTTTGTTTTTGTTTTTTTTTTGTTTTTTTTTTTTAAATTTTTGTTAATAAATAGATATTAACAATGTATAATGGTGTATTTCAAAATGATTTACAAATCTCAGTTTTCAATCATGTTAAAATCGAATTTGTTCTATTTGTCTTGAGTCAAATTATCCACACTTATGACCTACATCTTTTCCTTACTTTATTAACAAAAAATGGCATTTGTTGATATCGCAGAAATGGTGAAAATGAAGCATATTGGAAATCGCAATTGAGGCAGTTGCCAAAACTGAAGATGCTGTTCTGAAAATAGCAGCAAGCTTACTTGAAATAGGAAATCAGACAAGGTGTACTATACCTATGGTTTCTTTAGTCATTGGAGATTCTGATCTAACCCCAGTTTGATCTATTTCTGTTTGAAAAGTGTCAATGTGACCTAATTATATATGTTTGTCGTTGTGACTTATATAGATGTAGCTAGATGTATGGCTGGTGTCACCGTGACCTTGTTCTGTATGGCGGGTGTCACCGTGCCCTAGTTCTGTATGGCGGGTGTAACCGTGACCTAGTTCTGTATGGCGAGTGTCACTGTGACCTACTTCTGTATGAAATATTTCGCTGTGACCTAGTTCTGAATGGAAGATTTCGTTGTGACCTACTTCTGTATGGAAAATTTCTCTGTGACCTTGTTCTGTTTGGCGGATGTTGCTTTGGTCAGTATGGTTTGTGTCGCTGTGACCTAGTTTCGTATAGAGGGTGTCGCTATGACCTATTTCTGTATGAACGGTGTTGTTGTGAACTAGTTTTGTACAACGGGTATCGTTATGACCCAGTTCTGTATGGCCTAGTTATGTATGGAGCATGTCGAAGGTCTGTACAGGTTTCGCTGTGACCTATTTCTGTATTGAGGATGTCGTCGTGACCTATATCTGTATTGAAGTATCGTTAGGACCTTGCTCTGTAGGACAGTTGTCGTTGTGACTTGGTTCAGTTTGGATGGTGTTGCTGTGACTTTGTGCAGTATGGTTTGTGTCGCTGTAACCTAGTTTCGTATAGAGTGTGTCACTATGGCCTATTTCTGTATGACATGTGTTTTTATGACCTAGTTCTGTATGTCGAGTGTAGCTGTAACCTAGTTCTGTATGGCGAGTGTCGCTGTTACCTAATTCTGTATTGAGGATATCGCTGTGACCTATATCTGAATGGCATGAGTCGTTATGACCTATTTTGGAATGGCGGGGTATTGCTGTGACCTAGTTCTGTATTGAGAGTCTCATTGTGACCTAGTTACTGATAGGTCGTACAATACAAATAGATATGTAACGTACACTTATCACGTTTATGCAATTTCCTAGAACGGATATACACGGGTATTACTAGTATTACCAAGTGCCATGTACAGGTGCTAGCTACAATACTTACGTCACAAAACACCAGGACATGATCCAGGTGAACGTGAGAATTGGGAGTAGCCACATACATCCTCCCAGACACTTGGCAGCCACGAGCAGCATGGTACACACGTCAGCCGGCCTTGTCCTTTCTCCTCTGTAATATTCTGGAAATAAATAAGTGTGTATAACAATGCTGGTACAGACTTTACCAAATCATGCGCTACCGTTAAGTAGTTTGACATTTTATATGATACACGATACGTATTTCTGGTATTTCAAACATAACATATATACATTATTTTATGCGGCATAATATAAAGACCAAATATTGTTTCTACCTTACTGTAACAACACCATCATCAGACTCCATCTGCCGTCTTTATCGTAACTCATAGGTATTGTAAATAACAAAGTAAACATACAAAACTATAATACATAAACACAGAAATCGAACTACGGAAACAGTAACACTTATGTTGGAGGTATTGCTGTATTTAGAACTACATGGGAAGCTGACTTAATGTGACAAATAGGAATAAGTGAGGCTCTAGCTGAAACAATAGATATGTGATGACAGGTGGTATAATGTTTATTTTGTTAATCTCCTGTTGTTATCGCTCCACCAGAGACGCTCGTGTCTGTCTACACGAGGCGTCAACTTTAGCGGATATCGTGTTATGTTCGCGATTTCAATTAAAAACAACAATTTTCAATTTTAACGGTTTTAAATTTTTGCGGTCTGACTTTCGGTATAGATAACTTTTTATCATAATTCAACCATTTCTTAATATTTTGCGAAACAAATTTTCGTGATTACAGATTTTCAATTTTTGCGGTCTGCCTTTCGGTGTAGATAACTTTTTATCATAATTTAACCATTTCTCAATATTTTGCGAATCAAATTTTCGAATTCGCGAACTTACTGACTATACGTTATAACAAAATATGCTAGTAGGATCACCCTGCTGAAGAGTACTGCTGGACAAAAACAAGAATCCCAACCATTGGTATTACAGAACCTTGGCGCCAACCCTACAGCGATCCATGTCCAAGGAAAGCAGAGGAAACATTCGTCCTTCGTTTGATGGACACAGTCAATAAAACATTCAATATGCTCATGTTAAGTTTGGATTTGTACCAAAATGGAAATGCCGCGAGGGATCAAGTGCATCCAGTTTGAGAAGGACCTACATCTTGAATCTAATAAAAACGTCGTTTGAACTTTCAGAAAGATTCCTTCATTGAGGAATAGTGGGACCAGTAATGGACAAAAAATACAGACAGCAAACACTTCAATACTAAAATAGAACTTTAACTTATCACCAAAATGTTACCTACATGGCATTAATAGTAATTACCGAGGTAATTAAATTCATTGTCAATATTTGAATGACATCCACTATATGTTCAATTTTCATTATTTCTCAGAATTCCACCATTTCTAAAAAAAAAAAAAACCAAAAACTTTGTTTTATCTGTATTGACTGTTAAAAAAAAAAAACCAGTAACTTTGTTTTATCTGTATTGACTGTTAAATCACACTTTTTAGTGTACGTGGCTAATGAATTTAACATATCTTGTATTTGTTTGGTGTTGTGACCTCATTCGAGGCAAATCAGAATAAGTTTTCTATGGTATTGTAATTTTTAAGGAACTTAAATTTTTTAATCAACACCCTCTAGGATATTGATATCCGTGATGGACAATTAAATAATTACTTAAATGATGACATTAAAGTTATGTATAGCGATTACGTAACGGTTCATGGAACAAAATCGATACGTCACAAGATCTGTGAAGTGTATGTAGATTGATATGTACAACAGGTGTTGGATCCTGATTACTTCCTTCCGTAGATATATACCTTCTGTATTATATCTGTACTAATTGGTACCAGCACCACCATCTCACAGCGGTACATAGATAATGTCAACACATCCTAAAACATGTGTGTACCTAACATCTGGTGAAAGCTACCGGATTAATTGCTCTAGGTATCCACATGTAACTGGCTGCTGTGAGAACGACCTTGACATCATGATCATAGACTCTCCAACAAATATTTAGGTGAGACCGTAATGCATGTAGCCCTGAAGTATATACTCGGATGAAACTCATCGGAAACGATCAAAATCTTCACTTCCTAAATCATTTAACCATTTTTAAGCATTCTTCTCCTTCATTACACCCAGTGACGCGGGGATGTGGTCGATTTGTCTGTTGTCAGTATGATGTTTCATCTACATCCTTGATATTCCAGGGTTTACAATCACTTCCCTTATCATATCCACATGGACAGTGATAGTAACCACTGGAATATCGGCGATCCTAGATATACCTATAATCGTCACACAATGGAAACATCAAATTTAGCTGCTAGAATAATTAAACATTCCGTCAATTGTAATATCTGATATAAGAGATTATCAACTATTAAAAACTAATGGTTAAACCAACTCGGTGACTACACGGGACTAAGATTCACCCTGCATGCCTGTCAGACGCTGACACGATAAGAGGAAACAGAGAGATGTTAATCTGTTGACATTAACATGCAGCTAACGGCCTGTGTAGGACATGCTTAGTTAGAGACAAATTACGGCGAATGATGATAAATATGGACTGGACATCAGCATACTGGATTAAAGTAAATTGGCCATGGCCAGTTAATGTATCTGTGAAGGACTCGTGTGGTATAACTTATCAAACCTACAAAAAAGAAACATTCATTTCTCATGTATATCCATGTGTATAAAACGACGGAAACTAAAAGTGTTATATATCTTCCTTTAGTAGAAAAAAAACTTCATCACGCTTGTCACCGGACTCGAACTTTTACAGTAAACATTTGTATAAGAATTTTTCCCAGATGAGTAGATAGATTATCTCCCCCTAAATTGAAACTGATCAGTGCTGATGGCGAGTCCACTTGTTTCGTTAAAAATATTTCTGTAGATCTACATGCATACTTCAAGTTTGGAACTCTGTTGAATTTCTCAAATGTTCTCATTTTGGGATTTGGCGATCACTGGATACTAACCGTGTATTCTGTTTATCCTACATGACGAACCAATTTCCAGTTATTTACTTGGTTCGGCTCGAGGCGATTTGATGCGGATGAAAAGATTCATTCATTTAACCGAATGAGAGTGTACTCCTTTCTACTACCGTGGGGAATATATAAGCGCATTTGCAAACAGTACCAATAATTCTATTCAGTGTGTAATATCACTGAAACAATTTCAAAAATACTAAAAAAAACAATAGTTACTCATCAAAGAAATAGTCTACATTACATACCTTTGCTATAAGCCAAGAAAAAGCCGACACCACCGTGCGAGATTTTCGATACCGTAAAAATGATGTCATTCCGGTGAATGTGATGTCAATTTTTAGCGGGACTGAATGACGTTTCATTCACCGAAATGTTCAAGTTCTGGGTCAAGTTATAAAAAGTTCCGTGAAATATGAAACAAATTCACGTGATCGTATTGACGGATAAAGCATTTCGTATTGACGGATAAAGCACAAGTTTATCCGGCAGCAGTTATCGGTCAGTATGTGGGACACTTGCAGGATAAAAGGTTATGTTAGACCCAATATTTGTTTCCGTATTAGGTCACTTACAAACTGTGTAACTAATATATGTACCCGAGCTGGAGTCAAGTAACACGAATCTAACAGATAGTCCCATGGAAGTTGGTTATTGCCTTTTTATAATTAAAGTGATCTTTAGCATTGCACTAATTGACCTCGGTGGACTCGCAGCAATACAACTACATTTGTACTCCAACATTTCTTTCGGAAGCGGTGCTAGTACAGGCTTGATGTATATAAATCCAAATATCAATGCAGGTTTAGGCTAAATTGTCATTTTTAGTAATATATATCCACCACGATGTATAGTACATGTCATCCATAAACAATAAAGGGGTTCCGATCACTTAACACAAATAATATCAGAAAGGGCTTTTACTTCCGATTACAAACGATTACGCCATCAAAACCGAGATAATTTCTAATATACTACGAAATGTCAACGTTATATCGAAACCGATATAAACCTTTTACCAGCAACCAACACCAAGTTTATTACTGATATAAGCCTCCCACAAGCTAATACTGGTCTGCCATGTTGTCTTGGAACTTGCTAATCCTGGCGTATATTCTTATCAACATGGAGATTAATACTATTAATAAACAGCCTGTTCCCATATCAAAGACTCCAATACTTCAGTGCTTAAATATACACGTGTATAAGTCAAACAGAGGTATAATATGGAGCCGCACAGGTTACGGGCATGGAAACTATCAAACTATCTAGTGTGTCATTTACCAATATACATGTAAATCATCAAATTAATCTTGTGCATCCAAGAGTCTAATTAACCGAAACGAAAATGAATATTGTAAGAATTTGGTCATCAGTGTCAAATTGAGAAAGGTCAAGCACATTATCTAAACGAACAGTAACAATCGACGCGAAATGTCACGCGAGGTATCGAACGAATGACCAACGAACAATCAAACGCTTTCAAAAATATCTTCGGCGTACATCACACAAATTAAATACAAACTACAACATCTTCAGCAACTACAGAAACCTGGACCGGACAGACTGCCACAGTTATAAACCCCAGTTAGTAACGAGATTGAGCTGAATTGATAGTGACAGAGAAGTGTCTGTAACAAGGTCGTGTTGGCCGAGTTCATTCTAACACTCGTCCAGTGCGTCAAGATAACAAGTCCTCAGGCAAAATTTCTGGATTTCCCGCCAGTAAAAGCTATTTCCTACGACTGATATAAGGTACATATTATGAAAAATCCCATACTTTATCACTAAGACTTGATCGATATTTATGGAGATTGTGAATATTTTATTGCACATCGGGCCTCGTGTTGCGCTCGAAGGATTATGTTAATTGAACAAAGGAACTACACACGTGACCAAGACAAGCATCACCTAAACTGACATATATATACATGTGTAAGTAAAATATAAATATGATCCTTATCGCCTTGTGTATTTATTTCTGGCGTATACATAGTATAAATACTGTACCACGTGTGTACAACCCTGGTTAGACCACTTATAATTAACGATAATATCAATGGTTATTACATACACCAAGCCTGTGTACGAGAACAGTGGTATTGAAATAAATCTGATAATAACCGGGTTATCACAGAGTTCAACATTTCAAACAAAGGTCAATTATATATTCCTGTAAGACAAGATACGTTTAATTATTTCACACACATCATCTACGTGTATATATATGTACTAAAGTAAGGTCCCGGGGGAAACCGCTCGTTGACATTAATACATCACCAGGATATATACTGTCGTATGATTTTATCTGCGAGACCCACTTACCATACAGATACTTCAGAAAGTAACCGAAATCCGTTATCAACGTTCCGTCTATATATCGGTACCATCCTCTACGAGTCATACATACTAGTGTAAACAGGCCTCGTGATAAGCTAACTACCTCCACAATTTATAGGAAGCTTTCGGTCACTACACTACATTACTATTTACACATATAGAAAAAAAAACACGTGCTCGAAACTGTAATCTAACGGTACTTTATAATGCACACACAATATCACTTCCGCACGCAATTCCAAACCATACTTTGATGTAAACAAATGAAGCCTTGTATGACTGAGGTGGTAAATCAGTAGTGTTGCCGTCATAAAAGGTGAGTGTCACAAATGGCGTTATCTATTCCCCTAACAGCAAGCACAGCTGACTCACCTGTATCACACCTGTAGAAAATGTCCACGAAGCGTCCACTCTTGAGGCGCACGGCAGTATTGTAAAGTATCACAGTCTGAAGCGCACGAGAGTATTTTTAAATGTCACTGGTATTGTGAAATGTCCGAGTTGATGTATGACCGGGAATTCCTCCGTTAGAAATGGAAAGTTACATTTTATATTTGCGTCATTCTATTTATAAACAACAATAACGGTACTACGTGAGAAAACATCTTTACAGTCGAAGGACACTTTTACTGTCCATCTACACAACCAACACATGTACGTGTATCTATACACATACGGAATCTACCGTTGAGAGACTGCACCTTATAAAGCATCGTCATCTTCATATCGTATACATCTGGTGTACACAACAAACATTCCAGTTACTCAAGCGAAGCACACAATGCGTCCGTTCCATACAACACACGTGAAGGGTCTTTTGGCATTATACACACGCTTTCATCTATGACTCGCATCAAATACATGAATATAAAGTTATTTACATGAAACGAATAAGAAAAATAAAATGATTTCGTCAAAAAAGAAATTCCCAACGAGCGTTTCCGCGAATATCTCAAACGGAGCAATTCATATCAGGATATTAGCGGGGTCAAGCGTTGCCATCGATACCTCTCCTTATTATCCCATCACAGTGCACGGCGGTGTCATGAGGAATTAACGATATCATTCGGAAACCCCATCTGGAACTTCTATTTCACCGAAATTCTACAAAAACAGTAGGCATGTGGCCCTAGTCGATAAATGGCCGAGTAGTTTAGTATAATCAAACAGCCCATCTGCTGCCTATCACTCTCCGGGATCAACCGCCACACGACGGGTTATTATAAAATACTCGTATGGATGTTAGAGGCCTATCGTGTTAAAGGTTATGGAGTGCTCCAGAAAATATTTTCTTGCCATTCAGATGAGAATTGATATCAGTACATTATCAAGCAAGAATTGTTACAGATTGCTTAACATGCAAATAAAAATGGGCTCATTAGGGTTAAGTCCTATTAACACGGCTGACCGTTGAGCTAGGCTATCCGTTTTGGGAGGCTGCGGTATAGGCCTATTCGTGCTGAGTTTCTTTGTGGTAGTCTTCCCATTTTATAGTATACTTATCTAAATGAAGCATGCCGTCAAAGATAACACTCATTTATGTTGACCACGGGCAAAGTGGAGCTTGTCCTGGTGTCCATTGATCATATATATCAAAAGGCATAATCTCATGGCTAAGTTCGAATCTGCCATTTTGTGAAATAGACCTACCGTAAATAGTATAGGTATATATGTATGTGTGTAAATTGTAACAAAACCAATGGTCCGAGTCGAGACATGGATTAATTAATAAGTTTGTATGTGAACTTGGATTAATGAATGTGTGAACGTGGATTGATGAGTGTGAACGTGGATTAATGAGTGTGTGAACGTGGATTGGCAATGAGTGTTACGGTGAACGTGGGATTGTGAGTGTGTGAACTTGGGTTAATGGGTGTGTGAACGTGGGTTAATGAGTGTGTGAACGTGGATTGAAGAGTATGTGAACGTGGATTGATCGAAAGTGTGTGAACGTGGGATTGTGAGTGTGTGAACTTGGGTTAATGAGTATGTGAACGTGGCTTAATGAGTATGTGAACGTGGATTGAAGAGTGTGTGAACGTGGATTGATCGAAAGTGTGTGAACGTGGGATTGTGAGTGTGTGAACTTGGGTTAATGAGTATGTGAACGTGGGTTAATGAGTGTATGAACGTGGATTGATGAGTGTGTGAACTTGTGTGAACGTGGAAGGGTGAGTGTGTGAACGTGGATGGTTGAGTGTGTGAACGTGGGTTAATGAGTATATGAACGTGGATGGGTGAGTGTGTGAACGTGGATTGATGAGTGTTGAACGTGGATGGTTGAGTGTGTGAACGTGGATGGTTGAGTGTGTGAACGTGGATTGAAGAGTGTGGACGTGGGTTAATGAGTGTATGAACGTGGATGGTTGAGTGTGTGAACGTGGATTGATGAATGTTGAACGTGGATGGGTGAGTGTGTGAACGTGGATTGAAGAGTGTGGACGTGGGTTAATGAGTGTATGAACGTGGATGGGTGAGTGTGTGAACGTTGATTGATGAATGTTGAACGTGGATGGTTGAGTGTGTGAACGTGGATGGTTGAGTGTGTGAACGTGGATTGAAGAGTGTGGACGTGGGTTAATGAGTGTATGAACGTGGATGGGTGAGTGTGTGAACGTGGATTGGTGAGTGTGTGAACGTGGATGGGTGATTGTGTGAACGTGGATTGAAGAGTGTGGACGTGGATTTATGTTTGTGCATATATATGGATTACTGAATTTGTGGATTGAAGATTGTGCACTTGGATTGATGAGTCTGGACGTTAAGACTGAAGGTACAGAGACACCACTGATATAGAGATTTGCTCCTTTTTATATACAACTTTATTTCTACAATTAGCCTCTTTATTTCCGTTTATATGTAACTACTGTATACGATGCGTGCTTCTGGTGTTAACACAACCCAATATTTACGAAGGCACGCGTCAGCGCGTGTATGAACTAATATAAAATACAGTCTGACTTGAATTCGAATGAATTAATCTGAGAGATCGTGACTTGGTGCACTGGCGCACAGTGACGGACCAGTAAATGTGTATTTAGGCATATCATTGATGATCGCTGATTGTTTTAGACGTCTCTATGCACACAGCGCTACAGTAGGTCGATGTTTTTATGCGATACATACTGGTACCCAGGTAAGGTTTTGTTTCCTAGTCTGGAAACAACTCGACAGGAACATTTCACATGTACTTCTATTCTCTCTTTATTGCCAGAATTACACAAACGTCACACCTTCTATACAAAATAATACCATATACTCAATAGTTTGCCCGATATACTCTGACAATAACACCTGATGACAGATACACCAGATATCTATCTGTCATAATGCCTGGTGTCAGGGCCAGAATCTCGGGCTACTAATAGTACTTGTAATTTTAATAAAAACAAAAAACATAGCCAATGGCTGGCAAGCACCATCGCACTCCAACTTACATGTACACGTAGGCCTATAGTACCCCAGTCAATGGGGACAACCTACGTCACCGGAAGTGATATCGGGCACACAAAAACAATGAAAAAACGCCCGCTTCAAGATGAAAATCGGCTGAAATTATGACATAAAAGCAATGCATCTTCTAAACCTATCGTGCGTCAAAGACAGTGTATTGTTAGAGATTCTATGGAGCTATTAAATATTGTCAAACTAGCTCAGATAATGCAAACACCTCGACACAATATTTTTCGAGTGCAGGGATATCGGTCACATTTTATTCAATAAAACGTTAAAAGTTGTAAATAAATAAATTTTGCTGTCACAAAACCGTCCCGTTTACTAATATGTAATATCTGACTGTTGAAAGAAAATATTTCATTCATTATATCTGCTTGTGGAGAAACATAGACGGTTCTTAATTAGAAATTATGAAAGTGATATCGGTCACACTTAGAACTTTAGGGGTAACGGTCACATCCAAAGTTGCGAAAACTGAATATTACAGCATTGTACATGTAGTCGTTATTTACGCATTCATCCAACTCCAATGGATACCCCGTCAAAATACTTTTATTGAATTGATCTTTTTAACCCACCATCAGCAAATGGTTGGCGAGCTATAAAAATAGCCTCCCACCATGGCTCGTCATCCGTCCGTCTTTTATTTCTGTTATTTCCCTGGAAATACTGGAAGGGTTTCATTAGATCCAGTTATGTATAATATGTTTCGGAATCAATCCGAAATCGATTTATTTCGATACCGTTACATGTATTTGCCAGAGAGTATTAAGGATCTTTTTCAAATTTCATGTTTAGAAAGTCATCTTTCTTGATTCTGATAGATGGACTTGTTGCTGTTTATCAAATTAAACATGTGAGCTTCATACTTAATGAACCTTTCTGGAATTTTATAAGTACTACATGTATCGCTCTCTTTACTCTTGTTGTGCATAATGCACCAATTGGAAAACGCGGTAGTCGACAACTTGAAGTTCGTTACCATGTAGACATACAATTATCAAATATCTTGTTCGATATAGACATTTTGATAATCAATTTTTAACATAGGATTGTATTTATTAATGCTCATTTTTTGAGACAGATAAGATTACAAAATAATGAATATTTGGTTATCTTGAGATTATTTGACTACCACGGTGCTTTATAGCATTCATATACATATATTTACTTTTTCACTGCAACCCTAATATGTATACTTACCAAGCGCATTTGACATTCAGGGATGCATGATCTGCTATCCGCTTAATTTTATGTGATGTCATAAGTTTTGTGCCATCGATCAAAGAAAATGGCTGTTTCGTCCTTGACGATATTGATTTTTTTTCTTTATAGATACAAATATCTTGGGATGTTATCATATAAGTGTTATCAAACGAAAATATATTCATTAAATTGCATTCAGTTGACAATTAGGGGAGTATGAATGCCAACTGGACATCTGTTAATTCAACATGAAGCGCTAAAGATATTGGACCAACATGCTAAATTGACCGATTTGTAAATCCAATGGTAAACGTCACGATATCTCTTGGCCCTCTTGCATGTTTTCAACTGATTTGCTTTTATAACTTGTTTTGCATATGATCATTTGTGCTATTGTTGTTAAGTTATATTCTAAGTACCTCTTCAATCATTATTGTGTGGAGAAATTATAAGTGAACTGACATGTAGAACTGTACTAACGCTATCAGCTAAAAACCCTCAGTGATCCTGTGTATCATGTATTCACGTATTTCTGTAGCTTATAGATCAGTGTGCTTTTCCTTTTGTTTACATCGGCTGCCTTTACATCTTTAAGTTTTATGTATTTTCTTGTATATTGTCACTGCGAAGTTTTTAAATTATAATTACTTTAACACAGTAACGTACTTCAAAAAAGTACAATGGTACTCCATGGAGATGTAATTTGTCTGCTTGGTAAGGGTTGCCTCAGTTCTACTTTGCTTCAGCAAACATTCCACGCAAAGACAATGCAAGAACAAGGGGTGTGTGTACAAATACATGTATAGACAAAAACGAAACAATATACAGTGTACGAATAAGTATTCAGCAAAAATAGTTACGATAATAGTTAATGATGTATCATGTATCTCGGTAGTATTTCCTCTTTACCTGAATGATTTTTTAGGGAAAACAACGCTGCAATATTTCAGCAATCTTTACGAAGCGACAAACCATTTCAAAATCTTTGGATGTGACCGTTACCCTGTGAACGACATCCTTTTTAAAAACAACAAACCACCAACTAGGTTATACAGGTATGCCACTTTTGTAGCGGATAAAATGAACGATAGCTACTACTTGAAATATAAGGTATTTTATATCAGTAAATAACAGTAAGGTTAAAAAAAGACACACATGACATATTTTCGGTGAATAAAATGTGACCAATAGCCACGCTGTGGAAAAAAAGACGGACGGATGATGAGCAATAGACGAAAAGCGATTTCAATAGCTCGTTAATCATTTGCTGATAGGGGGTTAAATTCAATAAAAGTATTTTGGCGTCTTATCCACAGTTTTCGTAACTTTGGATGTGACCGTTACCCCTAAAGTTCTAAGTGTGACCGATATCACTTTCATAATTTCTAATTAAGCACCGTATATGATTCTCCACTAGCAGATATAATGAATGAAATATTTTCTTCCAACAGTCATATATTACATATTAGTAAACGGGACAGTTTTGTGGCAGCAAAATTTATTTATTTGCAATTTATAACGTTTTAGTGAATAAAATGTGACCGATATCCCTGCTGTCTGAAAATATTGTGTCGAGGTGTTTGCATAATCTGAGCTAGTTTGACGATATCTAATAATTTCACAGAGTCTCTAACAATACACTGTCTTTGACGCACGATAGGTTAAGAAGATGCATTGCTTTTATGTCATAATTTCAGCCGATTTTCATCTTGAAGCGGGCGTTTTTTCATTGTTGTTTTTGTGTGCCCGATATCACTTCCGGTGACGTAGGTTGTCCCCATTGCCAGTGTCACTACTTACGTACGAGAAATATACATATATTCTCTGTTATGGACTGTTACAATATAAAACTACAACTTAAGACTAGAATAGTAATTACAAATCATAAACACTGATTGAATTGTTTATTTATTTTGTTTATTAAATCTTTAGACAAAAGGAGGAAATGAAGAAATTAATGACAAAATCCGCTGTGTATTTCTGGAGAAACAGTGTATCCAACACTTAACTTTATGATTGCGACAAGGCATTGGAAAATTCTTCTTCTTCTTCTTCTTCTTTTCGCTTTCTATTGAAACATTTAGTAATAAAAGTAATATATAAATAAATTTAAACCAGCCTTGTAAGGAAATAAGTTCTTTATTACTCGAAAGTCAGGTAAACCTTTACTTATTCGGTAAAAGTAATCAAACTCCACACACCATCAACTGTGAACGTTTTCTTTGGTAGGATCCGCACATTCTCGTCGCGCAGTCAGAAGTGTATCTGGAAAACAAATCACGCATTTCCTTAACTATTGCTTAATATATTGTGAAAACAGGGACGTAGTCAGGATTAAACAATGAGGATGCAATGACTTATAGTTATGTTATTTTCTACCGAATTCGCCGTCCTCCACGAAAAAGGTAAAAAATCTTATACCTTCCAATGTTATCATATCTTCTGTCTCCAAAATGGTACCCATTTTCTGTCTCCAAAATGGTACCCATTTGTACCCATTTTCTGTCTCCAAAATGGTACCCATTTTCAATGACTCATATGAAGCTTTTTGACAGGCGAGTAGCTGAGAGGTGTTGGATGTGTAAACACTTTTTTTGAAGCGAGTGTGGCAAGGGTGCGAGATAAAAAAAATGTTAGAAGGGGGTCTTTGGGAGTCTCCCTCAGGAAAAAAAATTGAATTTCTATATTTCAAATGATGCCATTTGGTCGCTTTTGGTAGTTTTTGCGTGTACTACCATTATGCAAAATAGTTAACACTAAATGGGTCATACTGATACATCTGTAGAGTACATTATACATGTATATCATTTTTTTAATCTCGTGATGTCATAGGAAATAAGTTTATTTTTAAAATATTATTTCTGGAAGGTACGTTATCTTTGATGCTAAGTGTTCAATGAATGTGCACTTATATTGACTTGGAAGATATGAAATTTATCCCACTTGTTAGCAAGAAGATCTGTTCGTAATTTAGAAGTAGAAAAGTTCGGATCATCCCCCAATTTAAAAGTAACATCTTTATTTTTTACTTTCATATTTTCATGCCACCAGAGAAATTTGTTGACGAAACATATGTGACTACAAAATACATATCCACATATAGACCGAATCATCTGTCTCTTGAAATAAGCTCCGTTTCTTCTTGTTGTCGTTAATCGATACGCTCATCTCATTTAAAAGAGACAGGCTGGACTTTTTCATTGTAAAACTTAAGGCAGCTCAGAGGACAAAATCCTGAACCAATCACAAACCAGCAAAAATTTCCTTTGGAGACTTCAGAGTGAGCGACTCCCAACTTCAAAGCCACAGTCAACTACAATCTACCGTTATACGGTTCTTTTGGTGTACATCAAAGGACTTAAATAACTATAAAAAAAGTCTAGGGGTGTAGAGATCATATATGATCGGAACCCCTGGAATATCGAGGATGTACAGGCTCCGGGCCTGTTAACTGTATATAGCATTCATTTACAGAAGTTTTACTGTGCACATACCTGGTTTATAGCTGATCCCAGGTACAGCCACTGACCTTGATACAATAGGGGATGTAGATTTCCACCCAGGTTGGTCTCTGGGCAACCTTGTAGAATCCATTGGTCAGTGAAGTGTTCAGTATTAACCAGGGGTTGTCGGCGATGTTCACCTTCTGCATAAATTGCAATATTGATTTATTATCTCCCTGTTTTACGAGCATTAACCTGACATAGGTGTTGGTGCCATTAAGACTATTTATAGGTTTAATTACTCCCAAATATAAGCTGACGTTCTGTATCCCTCCAAGTTGCGCTATGACGTTATCAATAGGGATCCTCACTCTCTTGTCACCGTACGGGGAAATCGTCGGTAGATTACCGTTATAGAGGGTGGCACAGAACCAAACACCATGAGGTACCTGGTCACGGCCTTGGTCTACCAGCCACATCCATCCCTGGGGCGGGTTGTGAACCTGTGGCATCAGATATCCCATCTCTTTTATCTTAACCATTATTTCCGATGGCGTCGCGTGGTAAAAATATATAGCTGTATCCATGTTTCCAGCATGTACGCTTCCAAATGCCATTTCAGTGATTATAGTATGGAATGTTACAAGTTTCGACAGTTACGCCCAGAGATTCTCGGTTCTCGGAATTTGACGTCTTTAATAAAAACTATATAACATCCTCTTTCTGAAAATACATGTTTATATTTAGACGTCCTTATTTAACTTAAATAACATCCTGATTCTTAAAACACGTCTTTCTATTTAGAACGAATATACGTACCCGGCCTACTATACATTTCGGCCGGGTACGAATTGGTGCCTAAGTGTCGTAATGGAGCATTGCCTCAGAAATCACTCGGGCATAATTTTCTGTAGGTTTCCAATTAATTGAAGAGTATACATGCAATTATATATTATTTTTGTCCAAACAAACATTACGACTATTCTGAATATCTACTTTACCACTCATAAGGCGTCAAATTCATAATTTATAGATTTGCTTTTGAAAAGGACATCATATTTAGATGTGAAAAAAATAGTCTCGCTGTGGTTTTGATATTTTATACGGTTCAGTATTATTGCCTATTAGGTAAGTGATATAAAACAAGTACAATAATATGCATACAAAGGTTTAAATGATAATTTGCATAGTCATTTCTTTGGTCCATTAGCAGTAACAGTGGCGTAGGAAGATGAAACATAATGGGGGCAAAGGTCCTCAATATTTCGTAACACCCCCCCCCCCCTCGCGCCCCGCACCCACAGGAGATACTTAATATACTTTTTTCATATATCTTTACATATAATCCTTGTACACATCTATAGACAGTGGCGTCGCTAACAGGAATTTAATTAATACGCAAATTAGCGTACGAGTTTGGGGGGTCCAGGGGAAAAAAATACGGTATAGAATGACTGAGATGAGTTTTTACGATGCATTTTGATGATTTTGCAAGCGCCGAAGGCGCGAGAATTTGGTGTTTGAGGGGTCCGGAGGTCTTCCCCGGAAAAAAATTGTACGATTTAGAATGTCTGACAAGAGTTTTATGATGCATTTTGTTGAATTTGCGAGCGACGAAGGCGCGAGATTTTGGTGTTTGGGGGGTTCGGAGGTCTCCCCCGAAAAAAGAAATTACGATTTGGAATGGCTGAGATGAGTTTTACAATGTATTTTGATGATTTTAAAGCGTTCTTAACACGGTAATTTTTCGATTTAAAGTTACCTGCATTTAGAAATGATAATTGTGAGTGTCGTTTCATCATTATGCAACCCAGCGCGATCTGAACATACCGGATTCACACCATCGGCACATTGTTGTGTAACTCAAAATAATAATGAATTGCTTGTCTTACTAAGACATATAAACAAATTAAATAAGAAACATTTTTTGAAATGGTATAATCCCTTGATGGACATTTTTAATCTAGTTCGTGTGTATTGAATTTTCATTATCAAAGGTTTGAACATTACGTGCTTGAACGTTTTAGGAAACGCGCCGCGCAGCGCAAAATTTTCTTAAATGAAGTACAAAAATGTGCAGGAGGACCCTTTTTTCTTTCAAATGTGCATTTTTAGAACATTTCACTCGGCGAAAATGGGGGGGGGGGGGCAAAAAGACATGTTTGCCCCCCCCCCCCCCCCGCTTCCTACGCCCCTGAGTAATAGGCACCAATTGTAGCTCTGTCTAAAGACGACACCATTATCTGTTTAAAAGTCTTTTGAGCTACAATTCGCCATTCAGGTGACAAGTTCCGCGTGAATGATATGACCGGTAAAATGGATCCACTTGAAATATTCTGATTCTGCAAACACATGTTTATATTTAGACGTCCTTAATTTGATAATTTTACAAAAATAAGTTTTGGTGAGTGTGTATACAACTACATGTAGTCTAGCTAGAGTGTTCCTCCCTTAATGACGTCATTCGAGCGACAAAGCGATCAGCTTGCGATTGCTGTTCAAGACTGTGGGAATATCCTCATCCGCTCATCCAGACATGTGGAGTTGGCCTTCGGACAAGTGAATAAAAGTGAATATTGACGGCACATGTGTCCGTCGGACGAGTACAAAAATCTGACATCGAATATGACTTTGACTTTATATGTCACATTGATCCCTAATGTGACGAAAAAACGATATGTTTTCGCTTTCTGCCTCATTCTTGGAAATTTCCTAATTTCGTTTTCAATGCGCATGTGCGTGTACAACAATGTCAATTATTCTGATATAGTTAACTTATAATATAGATATATATGTACTCAACCTTTGTCAGGTCACTTGTATTATTCCTTGCATATTTTATATCATGTATGTAATCTTCGAATTGGGGGAAATAAAGATAATAATAGTAACCAATGCACTGCCAAGCGGCCTCACACTCCAATACATATATATAATTACGTATCCCAGATTGTACTCTCTTATGATAGGACTGTGGATACATATGAAGAGACTGAATCAAACCAGTGGTATAACAGACGGTCACAAAGTGGGACTGTTCGTTAAATACTGGTAAATAATCTCCTATATCGCATGTCCTCCGTACACAAGACTTCCATCAATGGTCCTGGTGTTATCAAGTATATCGGAAAATTCCGATGTAAATCATAGACCGTAACAACATATCATTGAAGTTTTATTTCTGATTTCAAAAGAACGTTAACACGACTATTTGATTAGTTACTCCCGAATATAATCTGACGTTGTTTCCCTCCAAGTTGTGCTATGACGTTATCATACACTTTACGGGGAAATCGTCGGTAGATCCAAACACCATCAGGTACCTGGTCACGGCCTTGGTTTACCAGCCACATCCATTACTCGGGAGGTTGTCATTGTCAACGGATCAATAAATTATCGCTTGTGATTGTAACTTTGTCCGAATGTCAATCTCTTATACTAATTGTCGATCTCATGGACAAGTTATCATGTCTGAATGTTGATATCGCAGACAAATTATCACATGGGATTGTATGTCTGAATGTTGATCTCACAGACAAATTATCACATGTGATTGTATGTCTGAATGTTGATATCACAGACAAAGTATCACATGGGATTGCATGTCTGAATGTTGATCTTACAGACAAATTATCACATGGGATTGTATGTCTGAATGTTGATCTCACAGACAAGTTATCACATGGGATTGTATGTCTGAATGTTGATATCACAGACAAAGTATCACATGGGATTGCATGTCTGAATGTTGATCTTACAGACAAATTATCACATGGGATTGTATGTCTGAATGTTGATCTTACAGACAAATTATCACATGGGATTGTATGTCTGAATGTTGATTTCACAGAAAAGTTATCACATGGGATTGTATGTCTGAATGTTGATCTCACAGACAAATTATAACATGGGATTGTATGTCTGAATGTTGATCTCACAGACAAATTATCACATGGGATTGTATGTCTGAATGTTGATCTTACAGACAAATTATCACATGGGATTGTATGTCTGAATGTTGATCTCACAGACAAAGTTATCACATGGGATTGTATGTCTGAATGTTGATCTTACAGACAAATTATCACATGGGATTGTATGTCTGAATGTTGATCTCACAGACAAATTATCACATGGGATTGTATGTCTGAATGTTGATCTTACAGACAAATTATCACATGGATTGTATGTCTGAATGTTGATTCACAGAAAATTATCACATGGGATTGTAAATGTTGATCTTCAAGACAAAGTATCACATGGGATTGTATGCCTGAATGTTGATCTCACAGACAAATTATCACATGGGATTGTATGTCTGAATGTTGATCTCACAGACAAACTATCACATGAAATTGTATTTCTGAATGTTGATCTTCCAGACAAACTATCACACGGGATTGATTGCCTGAATGTTGATCTCACAGACAAACTATTGCATGGGATTGTATGTCTGAATGTTGACCTCACAGACAAACTATCACATGAAATTGTATTTCTGAATGTTGATCTTACAGACAAACTATCACATGGGATTGTATGTCTGAATGTTGATCTCACAGACAAGTTATCACATGGGAATTTATATCTGAATGTTGATCTCACAGAAAAGTTATCACATGTGATTGTATGTCTGAATGTTGATCATACAGACAAATTATCACATGGGATTGTATGTCTGAATGTTGATCTCACAGACAAATTATCACATGGGATTGTATGTCTGAATGTTGATCTCACAGACAAATTATCACATGGGATTGTATGTCTGAATGTTGATCTCACAGACAAATTATCACATGGGATTGTATGTCTGAATGTTGATCTTACAGACAAATTATCACATGGGATTGTATGTCTGAATGTTGATCTTACAGACAAATTATCACATGGGATTGTATGTCTGAATGTTGATCTCACAGACAATTGATCACAATTGATTGTATGTCTGAATGTTGATCTTACAGACAAATTATCACATGGGATTGTATGTCTGAATGTTGATCTCACAGACAAATTATCACATGGGATTGTATGTCTGAATGTTGATCTTACAGACAAATTATCACATGGGATTATATGTCTGAATATTGATCTTACAGACAAAGTATCACATTGGATTGTATGTCTGAATGCTGATCTTACAGACAAATTATCACATGGGATTGTATGTCTGAATGTTGATCTTACAGACAAATTATCACATGGGATTGTATGTCTGAATGTTGATCTCACAGACAATTATCACATGGGATTGTATGTCTGAATGTTGATCTTACAGACAAATTATCACATGCGATTGTATGTCTGAATGTTGATCTCACAGACAAATTATCACATGGGATTGTATGTCTGAATGTTGATCTCACAGACAAGTTATCACATGGGAATTTATATCTGAATGTTGATCTCACAGAAAAGTTATCACATGTGATTGTATGTCTGAATGTTGATCATACAGACAAATTATCACATGGGATTGTATGTCTGAATGTTGATCTCACAGACAAGTTATCACATGGGAATGTATATCTGAATGTTGATCACACATGACAAAGTTATCACATGGGATTGTATGTCTGAATGTTGATATCACAGACAAATTATCACATGGGATTGTATGTCTGAATGTTGATCTTACAGACAAATTATCACATGGGATTGTATGTCTGAATGTTGATCTTACAGACAAATTATCACATGGGATTGTATGTCTGAATGTTGATCTCACAGACAATTGATCACAATTGATTGTATGTCTGAATGATGATCTTACAGACAAATTATCACATGGGATTGTATGTCTGAATGTTGCTCTTACAGACAAATTATCACATGGGATTGTATGTCTGAATGTTGATCTTACAGACAAATTATCACATGGGATTGTATGTCTGAATGTTGATCTTACAGACAAATTATCACATGGGATTGTATGTCTGAATGCTGATCTTACAGACAAATTATCACATGGGATTGTATGTCTGAATGTTGATCTTACAGACAAATTATCACATGGGATTGTATGTCTGAATGTTGATCTCACAGACAATTGATCACAATTGATTGTATGTCTGAATGTTGATCTTACAGACAAATTATCACATGGGATTGTATGTCTGAATGTTGATCTTACAGACAAATTATCACATGGGATTGTATGTCTGAATGTTGATCTTACAGACAAATTATCACATGGGATTGTATGTCTGAATGTTGATCTTACAGACAAATTATCACATGGGATTGTATGTCTGAATGTTGATCTCACAGACAAATTATCACATGGGATTGTATGTCTGAATGTTGATCTTACAGACAAATTATCACATGGGATTGTATGTCTGAATGTTGATCTCACAGACAAATTATCACATGGGATTGTATGTCTGAATGTTGATCTTACAGACAAATTATCACATGGGATTGTATGTCTGAATGTTGATCTTACAGACAAATTATCACATGGGATTGTATGTCTGAATGTTGATCTTACAGACAAATTATCACATGGGATTGTATGTCTGAATGTTGATCTTCCACAGACAAGTTATCACATGGGATTGTATGTCTGAATGTTGATCTCACAGACAAATTATCACATGGGATTGTATGTCTGAATGTTGATCTTACAGACAAATTATCACATGGGATTGTATGTCTGAATGTTGATCTTACAGACAAATTATCACATGGGATTGTATGTCTGAATGTTGATCTTACAGACAAATTATCACATGGGATTGTATGTCTGAATGTTGATCTCACAGACAAATTATCACATGGGATTGTATGTCTGAATGTTGATCTTACAGACAAATTATCACATGGGATTGTTATGTCTGAATGTTGATCTACAGACAAATTATCACATGGATGTATGTCAATGTTGATACAGACAAATTATCACATGGGATTGTATGTCTGAATGTTGATCTCACAGACAAATTATCACATGGGATTGTATGTCTGAATGTTGATCTCACAGACAAGTTATCACATGGGATTGTATGTCTGAATGTTGATCTCACAGACAAGTTATCACATGGGATTGTATGTCTGAATGTTGATCTCACAGACAAATTATCACATGAAATTGTATGTCTGAATGTTGATCTTACAGACAAGTGATCACCTGTGATTGTATGTCTAAATGTTGATCTCACAGACAAGTTATCACATGGGATTGTATGTCTGAATGTTGATCTCACAGACAAATTATCACATGGGATTGTATATCTGAATGCTGATCTTACAGACAAACTATCACATGGGATTGTATGTCTGAATGTTAATCATGTGATTTTCTGGAATCCTCCTTTGGTTTACTTGTCGGATTGTTCCGTGTTACGTCATGATTAAATGCTACTGATCTTTTTACTCTAAGCATAATCATCAGACGTACCCAGGAGTTTTTACCTTGGTTAGATTTTCATTGACTTCTTTTTTTTTATAAAAGAACCTTTCATAGAAACACATTTCAATATCCATTTTTTATTCATTTCATTTCAGGAAAATGTTTCAAAAATGCAATAGTAATGCATGCATTCCTTTCCAATGAACACAAATTATAAAATGTGCAGGAAAGAAAAATTATGGTGAAATATGATGAAATAGTCACAAAAGTATTGACTATCGCAGATAATGGTAGGATATCTATCACACACTCTCTCTCCCCTAATTACACTGAAAGTTTTATAGTTTGTATACACATCAATTTCACAACTTACCGTGCATTTACAGTATTTTGTATAAAAGATGGCTTCGAATGTTATGAAAGATGAAATTACGGAACACATTTTTTCACATAACCATCAAATCAGTAAACAACAGTTACACCATATTTTTTCTTATGTTATTTTAATATGGTATTTTTTTTTAATCTAAATTTCAATTTACTAACCATCATAAATCAACATTAGATGTGAAAGCTTACTATTAGTATTAGGAATTTATCTGCTAAAATGAATTTCCTACTTCACAAATCTTTTTTAGCTTCTGATTCTCAGATACCTGTTACCTCTTCTTTGGCACCAGTAGTTAATTGATTAATTGAGGTGCATATACCATGAACGATTGAAAACTTTCAAATTCCAAGAAGAGTTGTTTTCTAAGTTTGTTCATCAGTAAAAAATAATATGATAAAAATAATAATATGATATAATTATGACTAATATGGATGTACAGCACTTTGTTAGTAGTGGTGAATGAACGAGACATTCCCCATCCACACAAGTTATCACAGAGTCCATGTATAAAATATTGTATACATTTAAAATAAAAATAAATACTCAATTTACTGATTTACAGAATTAAAATGGACGGAAAACTAATAAACTGAATATCTAAACAAAGAAAAAAACATAGCATGATTGAAGTACTCTCCTGGGACTGTAGAAAATGTAAAATTCCTTTAAACACATGAATTGAACTGTATCTTTACCTAATCTTGTGACAAGGAGGCCAGGCACCACCATCTGACAACATACCCCATCAAACTATCTACCAGACTCAGATTAAGGATTCAAAAATGAATAAAATTTATTTACAGATTTCATACTTCTATGTAATTCGCTAAGTAAAGTTTATAAAGAGTACCTCTTAAACTGTATAGAAATAGCTTTAACAAAACCTGTAGTCCTGGGGTTGGCGGATATCTACAGGAACAAGATCTTAATCAAAGGAAATAAAAAATCTACACCTCGACATAATATATCAATAAACACTTGATTGTTAATCTATGAAATAAATAGGATGTCTATATACAGGGCTTGTAGCCATGTGGAATGTTGACTATTTGAGCACTAGAGTCTGGAAATAATACGGCACTCTAAACAACACTAGAGAGAATAAAATACATGAAATGATATGAATATTTAGTTCTGTTATAAGACCCACTTGATCTGCTTTTACATTACGCAGTTATCTGCCCTTGTGTGAAGGGATCAATGTAATGAAATTTGTTTCTGAGAGTAACACATTTCTGAGAAAACAACAGAATGCTAATGTAATAGCAAACCTGCTTCCAAGGGGAGACAACTCTTTAATACTAGTATCTGACCCATAGAACTACCCTGAAACACAAACACATTTTTATTTAAAACTACCTTACTTATTTGTGAAATATGCTCTTCAGGTTTGTAAATAACAAAATTGATTAAACTGATTACAATTCTTACCATTTCACAATTATTATAGAAACATCATGAACATGTCATGTTTGATGCACATCTAACCTTACAAATGACAAATTACATACAGTAGTACAAATCACTGCTGATCTAGATTAATGTTTGAGAGGACTTCATATCACATTGATGATAATAAGACAGGATGAGAGAAAGGTCTGAAAGGAAAAAATAAAATAAATTCCCCCCTGTGCCAACATACATTTTGTGGATTAATCCCGAGGTTATTTTCATAAGTAATGTAGATCTTATAATGTATACCGAGGTAACACATCAAAAATAAACTAAACAAATTAAACCTGATGATAATCACTAAATAATTCCTGTGCAAGAAACGCCACAACTATAAGGTTATAAAAACCACTAAAATATAGAAAAAATTGATATATGATACACATCATCATGTTAAATAAATGCTACATGAACTGTTCGGCGGGATAACAGCACAAACAGATATAATGACATAAATTATCAAACCTGTATCACTGAACAAGTAGATTCTAAAAGCACAAAACATTACACTCAATATATCTCTTTGACAATGTGTATATTTTCACTCCAGTTGAAGTTTTCACAGAGTAGTCATGAATTGCAATATTAAATTCTTTTATCAAAACTTGAAGGGCAATTATATTTAATGAATAAATTATAATTTAATTGTTAGCGTGAATCTTGTCATGTTGTATTCCAAGAGTACAAATATTTTATCTCTGAAGTATTAGAAAATATGGATGTTTTAGTAATGGTGTTTGGACTACCCTGAAGAAAAAATCTATCAAAACTCCAAGGAGAGGCAATTTACATTTTATCATTGTGATCATCCATTACCAATATCACAATGAAATGCCATACATATCTTTGTGGGGTAACATAGCCATCTCTGTACTAATTACACACAATAAATGGATGCTTATCTTGTTGGACACAACAGTAACAAAAGTATTCAGAACAATGACAAATACATCAATAACCTAGCTGGCTGCTCAGCTGTGACAAGTGCTGCCCAAGATCATAAATACACAGTGTGTGGTCATCAATAACAGTAGTACAGGGCTGCTTTACTTTATAAAGTTGGACTGGATGGAACAAGTCGATCGTTTTTAAATCAATGACAGATATCCCCTGATTTTTTTTACTGTTTTCAGACGAGTCCATAAAGGCCTGTATAAAAATCTGCAGGTCAATCAGGACTTTTATTTAATAACTTTTTAAAACGGTCCAACCAGTCCAACAATATAAACCAAAACGGACCTGTAGTTTTCTCAAAGCAATACATTAACAAACAATTATCACAAGAAGCCATAATCGCCGAAGGGAGATAACTCATTACGATTTCAGCATTTTATACACATTCAGCCACATTATTGTAACAAAAAGCATCTAATGCTCCAGACATTTCCATTTATACATTCTATTTGTGTGTAAAACAATCTACACAAATATCTTATTTAACAACACCAGCAAATTGTTCTCACAAAATCAAATATTCACTCAAGGCAAATTGCTATGATAAACATTATTCAGGCATTTTTCCTTAAAACACTTGATATTGGCAACTTCGTGACAATCAGTATTAAAAGGAACAATTAAAAATTGACACAACCATGTACATCTCGATGAATCTTCATATTAATAGATATATAACTGACTGACAAGTCAGAGATCTGTGAAAGTCCAGATAGAGACAATTTAATATCATCATCAATAATTGAATCCCACAATTGATGGCTAAAAGTTTATTCATTCATTAATTGTAGATAAATTTGTTCTTTAATAAATGCAACGTATTTTCATGTGAGGCCAATCCAAAATGTGCAGATTGAAAATTTGTGAAAATAGATCACTGGCATTCTCAAACACTAAAACGCTAAATGATCTGACAGCAATTATTGCATCTAGACAGAAGTTAAAGTACATGTATGTTATTATTTTGAAACAGAGAACTTATATCAATATTAATAATCTCCAGTAGTTACTAGACCCATCCTTGGCAAACCTAAATTGTGTATGATAAGATAAGGCGACAGTTATATTCACTCCTGGTGTATTGAGAAAGGGACCTGTTAACAGCAGTGTACACCATGTTACAGGAAGCTGGTGAAGCTCTTATCAATGGAATCAATCCATCATTGATATCATAAGTTTGTATGTACATAACATGTCTGTTTTTTTCCATCTAAAATGCAGTGACATTGAAATGAAAACCATTAAATGTTATAAGGTGTTATATTAAAGTATTTTTCCACAAAAATGCCAATGAAATTAGAATATTTCCTCGATCTTGAATCTACTAAAATGCAGCATACTAAAGAAAACTTCAATTTGTATGTATGGTCTCTACTGGTACAAGTAATAGTTTCAATATCTAAAAACCTGACTATTATGGAAATCTCTAATAAGGAGGTCGACGAATGGTGCGTTAGTTTGTCAGTTATGTTTGAGATACAGTTTTTGTCAGCAATAACATTAATAACCAGGTTAATGGTAAATAATCCTGCTTGTTCTGTCAGGGACATTACAAGGTACAAAGTCCTGGTTTGACTGTTGGTCAGACCAGCACATGGAGACAGAAAGACGCGGTATTCCGGCTGAGGTTATCACACTACTTGGGTACAAGTCCTCGTGATGAGGGGAACTCTTTAGAGGCATCTCTCTTCCCTGTTTTAGGTCTGCAAGAGGAAACAGTGTTAATTCTCTGATGCAATTCAAATTAGGGCTGAGAGTCACTTTAGATATTTAACATTATCAGAGAATATGTCGAGAATACAGTTATCACAAATCAAATAAATTGAAAAATAATTGGTTAGACTTGACATACCTTGCACTTTTCACATTTCTTCTGATCTTAGCTTTACTGCTGAATACAGATGGAGTCCTGAAACAGTAAAATATCGTGTTGAGTATTGTGTTTCAAATACAAAACAGTAATATATCGCGTTGAGTGTTGTGTTTCAAATACAAAACAGTAGTATATCGTGTTGAGTGTTGTGTTTCAAATACAAAACAGTAGTATATCGTGTTGAGTATTGTGTTTCAAATACAAAACAGTAGTATATCGTGTTGAGTGTTGTGTTTCAAATACAAAACAGTAGTATATCGTGTTGAGTGTTGTGTTTCAAATACAAAACAGTAGTATATCGTGTTGAGTGTTGTGTTTCAAATACAAAACAGTAGTATATCGTGTAGAGTATTGTGTTTCAAATACAAAAACAGTAGTATATCGTGTTGAGTGTTGTGTTTCAAATACAAAACAGTAGCATATCGTGTTGAGTATTGTCTTTCAAATACAAAACAGTAATATATTGTATTGAGTATCATGTTCCAAATACAAAACAGTAGTATATCGTGTTGAGTGTTGTGTTTCAAATACAAAACAGTAGTATATCGTGTTGAGTATTGTGTTTCAAATACAAAACAGTAGTATATCGTGTTGAGTATTGTGTTTCAAATACAAAACAGTAATATATCGTGTTGAGTGTTGTGTTTCAAATACAAAATAGTAATATATCGTGTTGAGTATCATGTTTCAAATACAAAACAGTTATATCGCCTTGAGTATCATCAGGTTTCAAATACAAAGCAGTAATATATCGTGTTGAGTGTTGTGTTTCAAATACACAACCTCAGTGAGTATAACTGTCAATTATCAGAACTTATGGTTACAAACAAGTCTAACATCAGAAGTGGTCCAAAGAAAAGCTCAATCCTCAGGAACAGCTGATGGGACACCAACATGTAATAGGTACAGTACAGGAATACTTACTGTCCTTCAATTTCAATGTCAGCCTCATCCTGAAGGGCAGCATCTAGGGCTGCCTGTATCCTGGGGGCCACTTGTGGTCCATCATAATCTCGTGTAGTTCGATTGGGCATATCTAGTTCAACCATTAGTATATTTTCACCCTGAAAAAGAATTGGTAACATGGTACAGTATTTCTTGTATCTTTTGGCTAGGAGATCCAAACCACTACACATATATACATGGTCAGGTTTGGCTAGGAGATCCAATCCACTACACACTACACACATAACATGGTCAGGTTTGGCTAGAAGATCCAATCCACTACACACTACACACATAACATGGTCAGGTTTGGCTAGGAGATCCAATCCACTACACACATAACATGGTCAGGTTTGGCTAGGAGATCCAATCCACTACACACATAACATGGTCAGGTTTGGCTAGAAGATCCAATCCACTACACACTACACACATAACATGGTCAGGTTTGGCTAGGAGATCCAATCCACTACACACTACACACATAACATGGTCAGGTTTGGCTAGGAGATCCAATCCACTACACACATAACATGGTCAGGTTTGGCTAGGAGATCCAATCCACTACACACTACACACATAACATGGTCAGGTTTGGCTAGAAGATCCAATCCACTACACACTACACACATAACATGGTCAGGTTTCCAATCCACTACACACATAACATGGTCAGGTTTCCAATCCACTACACACATAACATGGTCAGGTTTCCAATCCACTACACACATAACATGGTCAGGTTTCCAATCCACTACACATATAACATGGTCAGGTTTGGCTAGAAGATCCAATCCACTACACACTACACACATAACATGGTCAGGTTTGGCTAGGAGATCCAATCCACTACACACTACACACATAACATGGTCAGGTTTGGCTAGGAGATCCAATCCACTACACACTACACACATAACATGGTCAGGTTTGGCTAGAAGATCCAATCCACTACACACTACACACATAACATGGTCAGGTTTGGCTAGGAGATCCAAACCACTACACACATAACATGGTCAGGTTTGGCTAGGAGATCCAATCCACTACACACTACACACATAACATGGTCAGGTTTGGCTAGGAGATCCAATCCACTACACACTACACACATAACATGGTCAGGTTTGGCTAGGAGATCCAATCCACTACACACTACATACTAACATGGTCAGGTTTGGCTAGGAGATCCAATCCACTACACACTACACACATAACATGGTCAGGTTTGGCTAGAAGATCCAATCCACTACACACTACATACTAACATGGTCAGGTTTGGCTAGGAGATCCAAACCACTACACACTACACATATAACATGGTCAGGTTTGGCCTGGAGTTCTAATCCACTACACACTACACACATAACATGGTCAGGTTTGGCTAGAGATCTAATCCAATACACTACACACATAACATGGTCAGGTTTGGCTAGAAGATCCAATCCACTACACACATAACATGGTCAGGTTTTCCAATCCACTACACACTAACACAGGTTTCCAATCCACTACACACATAACATGGTCAGGTTTGGCTAGAAGATCCAATCCACTACACACTACACACATAACATGGTCAGGTTTCCAATCCACTACACATATAACATGGTCAGGTTTGGCTAGAAGATCCAATCCACTACACACTACACACATAACATGGTCAGGTTTGGCTAGGAGATCCAATCCACTACACACTACACACATAACATGGTCAGGTTTGGCTAGGAGATCCAATCCACTACACACTACACACATAACATGGTCAGGTTTGGCTAGGAGATCCAATCCACTACACACTACACACATAACATGGTCAGGTTTGGCTAGAAGATCCAATCCACTACACACTACACACATAACATGGTCAGGTTTGGCTAGGAGATCCAATCCACTACACACATACCATGGTCAGGTTTGGCTAGGTTATGCTGAATTTGTTAATGTATGTGATGGAAGGCCACAATCAAAAACAAATGAACTAACATCACAGTCATGGAATCCACAATGTTGATGCTCCATCTTACAACATGTACTCTGTTATCTATATCACGAACTGAAGTTGGGTCAGCAAAGACCTAACACAGTCAATTCTAGTGTATTAATAATAAGATTCTGTAGTTATTTTTGATATTTCACCTTGAACCTTGGGTTGCCTCCCATGGCTGCTGCTACCCTTGCATATTCAGACACTGGCCGTCGGTTTCCTAGTGCTGATGTTGGTCGCTTAGCCATGGTTTGGGTGCTATAATCAAAATTCAATTCTAAATCAATCAAAAAGTTTTAATAATTTTTTAATCAGTACTTACTGTGAAACAGTATTTTATTTCAATATCAAATGGTAATTGTCAAAATTCTATCACTTTAATTGATAACAATTTCACCCACAAAAGAAACTTGGATGACATAACCAATTAAAAATCTCTCAGCATTTTCTGAAAATTACTAATAACAGAAAAAAGGAAGAGATAGACTAATGACAATGTGTGATTAGTGATGGCGAAGTTTTGTTTTAATCTCTGAGTAGGGAAAGAATAATCCAGTCATACATTTAGGCTTTCAATCAATATTTTGTGTGCGTATGTTTGTGTGTTGTTTTTTTTAACCATTTAATTAATTAAAAGAACCTTCATTGATAAGCAATGTTAACTTAGAATCTTAAGTATATCAAAGAATACTCACTTTGTATTGGCTAGAGATCTGAGCTTTAACTTGAAATCAACTGTATATCAAAGAAATCTCACTTTTAGTTGGCGAGAGGTCTTAGCTTTAACTTGAAATCAACGGTATATCAAAGAAATCTCACTTTTTGTTGGCGAGAAGTTTGAGTTTTAACTTGGAATCAACCGTATATCAAAGAAATCTCACTTTTTGTTGGCGAGAGGTTTGAGTTTCCACATGTCCTCATCCTCATCGTACACAGCTCGATTCATCACCTTGGTTTTGTCCTCAACAGGAATAAAGTTCTCTATAATCAGCATCCTGTAAGGAAATACAATATTGTCAGGCCTGAACATAATGTTATATATATCAAACTGAATGTTCTTACCTTTTGTGAATTTTACTTTCCATCTTACAGGTGTTTATATTTTGTGTGAAAGTGTTTATTAACAGGGCATCAGTTGAACCTTGACTTTTAGCAGATTTAGGAGTCAAATCACAATTTCACAGAAATCTGAAGAGTCAAAACATATGACAATTACACTTCAAACTCAAGAGTGAAATCTGATTTTTGGGAGTCAAAAACATATTCTCAAGGGTCTGTCTACTGGATGCCCTGATTCAAAATTTTGATAATGTTAATCATTCTTTAATCATCAATATTAAGAATTGAAAATTGGCACTGGAATTCCTAATAAGTTTATAGTGATATCATTTTTCTTGATTTCAGATGATTTTACTTGAGTTTTAGGTCCCTGGTAAGTTCCATCTGAGTTTGCTCTAGTTCCTGTCGCTCCTTAGAATGTTCTTCTTGTAAGTCCATGATCTCAGCCTTTGTTGATTGTAGTTTTGCAAAAAGCTAAAACCAAAAAGGACATGGTTACAATAAATCTGTACATTTTCTTCTAATACGTTAAATTCTGTTTAGAGCTAGGAAATGTTTGCAAAACATCCATGCTCACACCTCATTACTAGTTGGACACAGTAGGACATGCTGGGTCGGACATACATGGATAACACTATATAGGCAGCCCATACCAAGATATATACCAAATATTTTCTGTTTTGAATTATAACTTGTTTCACGTTAACTTAAAAGTACTTCAAGGCATTTCAACTTTTTGTTTGAGATACACATCAGAGTTGAACAATATTAATGTATACCCAGTCAATTTTTTTTTCATATGAAAAAAAAATATATTAATTTTTTCATGGGTCAAAAGTTTCATGGTTTTTACTTTAAACAAGGAACTTTTTCTTCATTTTTTTAAAATTTTATTGTGCTTTGATTATATGTGTATATGATTTAAAATAAGTGAATTATCATTTCACATATGATTTATGATATTAAGTGAATTATCATTTCACATATGATTTATAATAAGTGAATTATCATTTTACAGAGTAAATTTTCCATAGTTACAAAACTTTAAAAAAATACCAGGTATAATAAGGTATCCTGGATTATAAGCATTTTAAACTTGAAGAAAGAGATTAACTACCTTTTTCAACTTCTTTGTTTTTATTTCAACTTCTTGTTGCATGGAATTATAAGTATCCTGCATTTCTACAGCTGATTCTTCTTTCTCTTCAAGTTTTTGTTGGATTTCTCGTTCTCGTTTCTGAAAGGAATAATCATGATAAATTTTGTATTTTGATACCACAAATCCCTCATAAAACTGGAATAGAATTCCTTTAATCATAGGCTTAATTGAAGGATACTCTTATTGGTGATGAAATACAACTTATTCAAGATACACTTTTTAGCATTATATTTCAGATATTTAATCCATCTAAATCTGACAATCATATCAATATAAATCAAAAGAGTAAATTCAAATAAAATAAAATCAAACAGGTCTAAAATATTAAGTTCCCAAAGCTAGACAACATGTCTATGTAAATAACAATTAATATATCAACTTAAAAGATCTAATAAATCAACCATGAGGTGTGATCTAAAAATATCCAAATGAGAGGGGACATCAAACAAAAGTCCATCTTTTGAACATGAAATCTACACCATAACTATTAATATACCAACTTAAAAGAACTAATAACTCAACCATGAGGTGTGATCTAAAAATATCCAAATGAGAGGGGACATCAAACAAAAGTCCATCTTTTGAACATGAAATCTACACCATAACTATTAATATACCAACTAAAAAAAAAAAATAACTCAACCATGAGGTGTGATCTAAAAATATCCAAATAAGAGGGGACATCAAACAAAAGTCTATCTTTTGAACATGAAATCTACACCAACATTGCCTTACAATATTGAACGTCTATCTATGACATGAAAACATCTCCTAGTAGGGTCATCTAATGGTAGTGATTACACAATTCTATCATCTAATGGTAGTGAGTCGACAGTTCTATCATCTAATTGTAGTGATTACACAATTCTATCAGTATCATTTAATGGTAATGATTACACAATTCTATCATCTAATGTTAGTGATTACACAATTTTATCATCGAATGGTAGTGATTACACAATTCTATCATCTAATGTTAGTGATTACACAATTCTATCATCTAATGGTAGTGATTACACAATTCTATTATCTAATGGTAGTAATTACACAATTCTATCAGTGATTACTTAATTATGTCATCTAATGGTAGTGATTACACAATTCTATCATCTAATGGTAATGATTACACAATTCTATCACCTACTGGTAGTGATTACACAATTCTATTATCTAATGGTAGTAATTACACAATTCTATATCTAATGGTAGTGATTACACAATTCTATTATCTAATGGTAGTAATTACACAATTCTATCAGTGATTACTTAATTATGCCATCTAATGGTAGTGATTACACAATTCTATCATCTGATGGTAGTGATTACACAATTATATCATCTAATGGTAGTGATTACACAATTCTATATCTAATGGTAATGATTACACAATTATATCATCTAATGGTAGTGATTACACAATGCTATCATCTAATGGTAGTGATTACACAATTATATCATCTAATGGTAGTAATTACACAATTCTATCACCTACTGGTAGTGATTACACAATTCTATTATCTAATGGTAGTAATTACACAATTCTATCATCTAATGGTAATGATTACACAATTCTATCACCTACTGGTAGTGATTACACAATTCTATTATCTAATGGTAGTAATTACACAATTCTATCATCTAATGGTAGTGATTACACAATTCTATTATCTAATGGTAGTAATTACACAATTCTATCAGTGATTACTTAATTATGTCATCTAATGGTAGTGATTACACAATTCTATCATCTAATGGTAGTGATTTCACAATTATATCATCTAATGGTAGTGATTACACAATTCTATATCTAATGGTAATGATTACACAATTATATCATCTAATGGTAGTGATTACACAATTCTATCATCTAATGGTAGTGATTACACAATTCTTTCATCTAATGGTAGTGAGTCGACAGTTCTATCATCAAATTGTAGTGATTACACAATTCTATCATCTAATGGTAGTGATTACACAATTCTATCATCTAATGGTAGTGATTACACAATTCTATTATCTAATGGTAGTAATTACACAATTCTATCATCTAATGGTAGTGATTACACAATTCTATTATCTAATGGTAGTAATTACACAATTCTATCAGTGATTACTTAATTATGTCATCTAATGGTAGTGATTACACAATTCTATCATCTAATGGTAATGATTACACAATTCTATCACCTACTGGTAGTGATTACACAATTCTATCATCTAATGGTAGTGATTACACAATTCTATCATCTAATGGTAGTGATTACTCAATTCTATCACCTACTGGTAGTGATTACACAATTCTATCATCTAATGGTAGTGATTACACAATTATATCATCTAATGGTAGTGATTACACAATTCTATATCTAATGGTAATGATTACACAATTATATCATCTAATGGTAGTGATTACACAATGCTATCATCTAATGGTAGTGATTACACAATTATATCATCTAATGGTAATGATTACACAATTCTATCATCTAATGGTAATAATTACACAATTCTATCATCTAATGGTAGTGATTACACTATTATATCATCTAATGGTAGTGATTACACAATGCTATCATCTAATGGTAGTAATTACACAATTACATCATCATGTGGTAGTGATTACACAATGCTATCATCTAATGGTAGTGATTACACAATTCTATCATGTAATGGTAGTGCTATCATCTAATGGTAGTGATTACACAATTCTATATCATTAATGGTAGTGATTACACAATTCTATCATCTAATGGTAGTGATTACACAATTCTATCATCTAATGGTAGTGATTACACAATTCTATCATCTAGTGGTAGTGATTACACAATTCTATCATCTAATGGTAGTGATTGCACATTCTAACATCTAATAGTAGTGATTACACATTCTATCATCTAGTGGTAGTGATTACACAATTCTATCATCTAATGGTAGTGATTACACAATTCTATCATCTAATGGTAATGATTACACAATTCTATCATCTAGTGGTAGTGATTACACAATTCTATCATCTAATGGTAATGATTACACAATTATATCATCTAATGGTAGTGATTACACAATTCTATCATCTAATGGTAGTGATTACACAATTCTATCATCTAATGGTAGTGATTACACAATTCTATCATCTAATGGTAGTGATTACACAATTCTATCATCTAATGGTAATGATTACACAATTCTATCATCTAATGGTAGTGATTACACAATTCTATCATCTAATGGTAGTGATTACACAATTCTATCATCTAATGGTAGTGATTACACAATTCTATCATCTAATGGTAATGATTACACAATTCTATCATCTAATGATAGCGATTACACAATTCTATCATCTAATGGTAGTGATTACACAATTCTATCATCTAATGGTAATGATTACACAATGCTATCATTTAATGGTAGTGATTATACAATTATATCATCTAATGGTAGTGATTACACAATTCTATCATCTAATGGTAGTGATTACACAATTCTATCATCTAATGGTAATGATTACACAATTCTATCATCTAATGGTAATGATTACACAATGCTATCATCTAATGGTAGCGATTACACAATTCTATCATCTAATGGTAATGATTACACAATTCTATCATTTAATGGTAGTGATTATACAATTATATCATCTAATGGTAGTGATTACACAATTCTATCATCTAATGGTAGTGATTACACAATTCTATCATCTAATGGTAATGATTACACAATTCTATCATATAATGGTAGTGATTACACAATTCTATCATCTAATGGTAGTGATTACACATTCCAACATCTAATAGTAGTGATTACACATTCTATCATCTAGTGGTAGTGATTACACAATTCTATCATCTAGTGGTAGTGATTACACAATTCTATCATCTAATGGTAGTGATTACACAATGCTATCATCTAATGGTAGTGATTACACAATTCGATCATCTAATGGTAGTGATTACACATTCTAACATCTAATAGTAGTGATTACACATTCTATCATCTAGTGGTAGTGATTACACAATTCTATCATCTAATGGTAGTGATTACACAATTCTATCATCTAATGGTAATGATTATACAATTCTATCATCTAATGGTAATGATTACACAATTCTATCATTTAATGGTAGTGATTATACAATAATATCATCTAATGGTAGTGATTACACAATTCTATATCTAATGGTAGTGATTACACAATTCTTTCATCTAATGGTAGTGAGTCGACAGTTCTATCATCAAATTGTAGTGATTGCACAATTCTATCATCTAATGGTAGTGATTAAACTATTCTATCATCTAATGGTAGTGATTACACAATTCTATCATCTTATGGTAGTGCTTACACAATTCTATCATCTAATGGTAGTGATTACACAATTCTATCATCTAATGATAGTGATAACACAATTCTATCATCTAATGATAGTGATAACACAATTCTATCATCTAATGGTAATGATTACACAATTCTATTATTTAATGGTAGTGATTATACAATTATATCATCTAATGGTAGTGATTACACAATTCTATATCTAATGGTAGTGATTACACAATTCTTTCATCTATTGGTAGTGAGTCGACAGTTCTATCATCAAATTGTTGTGATTACACAATTCTATCATCTAATGGTAGTGATTACACAATTCTATCATCTAATGGTAGTGCTTACACAATTCTATCATCTAATGGTAGTGATTACACAATTCTATCATCTATAGTAGTGATAACACAATTCTATCATCTAATGGTAGTGATAACACAATTCTATCATCTAATAGTAATGATTACACAATTCTATCAACTAAAGGTAGTGATTACACAACTCAATAGTACCTACCAGCACGTACAGAAGGTTGTTTAGTGAGAGGTTGCACTCTTCGGAGTCTTTTATATGCAACGCTTTGTGCATCTGATTGTCGCGTTGCGTTGCCTGGTGCATTTAAATGAAACGAAGGATTCTTCAAATCTTTCCCATTTATATGTGTTTCTATAACTTGTGGTTTGTGTTTAGACAATGCTTCATATAAATCTAAACCTTTTGCTCTTAAAAAGTCAGTAATTACATTGATGTTTTCCTTCAATTGTCTATTTTCGGTTTTAACATCTTTGATTTCTGTTTTCATCGCCGTAATTTGTGTATTACAGTCCTTATGAGAACGTTCCATGAGTTGTAAACGGTTGTTGACATCAGAGAGCATCGTCAGAAGATTGGCCACCGTGTCTGCTATATCACTGTGTGGTCCCGGTACAACAGACGTCCTCTGTGACAGATCTGGTACGATACCATATCCAAATACATTCTGTATTCCACTGAATACAATACATAGTGCCAACAATACACCGTTAAACATGGTTAGTGACGATATGGTCCTGCTGTCTGACCTCAACATAGTTCAGTGATAGTAGAAGATGAACTTGAGATAGCATTCCCTGATAACGATCCGAAAGTCAGTTCAACACGTTTACAAAACGATTTTCAGTTATCGAAATATGGTTTGAACAAAATCTTATAAGTCAGCGCGTTCTATTAGGCATGCTGGCCATTCAAGTCCTCTGGTTTTTAATGTGTTGTTATCTGAGATGTGCATGGTTATTCTTTTAATACAGTATAATAGGAATGTGGTATTCAACTTCTCTGAAAAAGATATGTATAACTGTTGCCAATAAAGCTTAGGGCACTAATATAACCCTACCGTAGCACCGTGTGCAGTAAGGGGAATACCTGGTTATGTCTTCGACTAAAAATATTCGCCACTGTGACAGAAAAAGCCTATTTCATATGATCGTTAAGATATGGAGATAACAGTAAGTCTTTTCTATGATTTAACTGTCAAACCTTGACAACGTAAGCAGAACTTGACAGTCGTTTTGATATATAATGACTTTTGGAAGGCCAACGGGCGCATTTAAAGTCGTTTTCAATGCCCGACTATTCACTTTAAGTATATTGATAATACCATCATCCAATAGTACGGCTCATTAGCAGTTATAACAACAATTTTAACAAACGGATAAAAGATGGCGGAAGACCTTTCAGCAAGTCCGAGGTGACTTGTGTGATTAAGGCCTTAAACACCCATCAGATTGAAATGGCACGTGGATAAATTTCCCTCTCTATTAGAGATATATTTCTGTTGCCAACGAATAGCATAAACTCACTCTCCGCAAACAATTTCTTACCAAATACATAGACATTCAATTTTGATATGACGTTAACAAATTACCCAACGGGTCAGAGAAATAAGTTCCGTTACAGGTTCAAAATACTGATCAATGAAACGACCGGAGGTCTCATAACTATTAGTGGTGTAAAATCGAATATGCTTATCAAACAGTCAGCGAGTTTACACTGTGACACAGGAGGGGAATAACATAACGAAATGAGATAGAAATATAGAAAATATCAACGATTATTGAAAGGAATAAGTGTGGCTTCCCATTACCAATGACGCGTGATGCATCTTTGTACTCTTATGTAACCACTAGGGATTCTTCTTTGTGTGATATCAACAAACAATTGTAATCGAACGAAAACAATTAATGTCCGACATATTTAAATTCAAACACCAACACCGAAGGATTGGGCTAGGTAAACATCTAGTGGACAAAGTGTTGAAATTGATATTACTATCTACAAATACTGATCTGATTTAATCATGGGATGACTTTGGGTTGTGTTTGATCAGTTAAAAGGCTATTACATACAGGCTGCATCATTACTGACAAATACCTCGGTACGTTTCTAGCATTGTTACATGATGCTACATTTCATATGACTATGTAAATAATTAATTCATAGAAAGTTGAAAGCTATAGAATGAAAGCTTCATTTAAGTGTTTTACTGAACATTACCCAAAGGACAGTCAATTCATTATCATCTTCTTTCCAAACGATTATCGCTGTTATTGCTTCAACCCAATCATTAGAAATTAGAAAATGTATGAGAACGCTAAAATACTTTAAGGAAGGGGGCCACTTTTCTATAGATGTTAGCTCGGATTTCTTTTAGCTAGTGTGTGTAATAAATCACAATCAGCAATCACAATATTTGGACCACAATTAAAATCCCAAAGGAGGTTTAACCTGAAGTTTGTTATCCCCTGAGGTTGGCTTAGTTTGCCGCCAATCTAGATGGTTATCATATTTGTTAGTAAAACAATTGCGAGCAATTATCAAGATTAACAGTTCCATACATTGCTATCGTCAGATAGGCTTGTTACCTTCACAGTGATCAACGATACAGAAGTAAACAAATAAAATCATAAATCACTTATCCGCTGTGTATAATGTAATTATATGTTTTACATGAGAAACGAATATGAAATACAACTAAATATTTAACTCGATGATTCATACAAAAATAAACCCAGAAAATTAAACATAGTAAGCTGACAAAATCTTAAAGGTTTATTCAATACCATGGAAAAACAGAAAACAATTGAATGTGTGGAACAAACTAACCCATTATCTGATTGGACACACGCGAGTGGACAAACATCAGTGTACAGCATCAGTATTTACAGCATACTTGTATTTCATTGGATGTTTTGGCTTAGTATCAATCACTTGACGTCCTATCAAAAGCTAAGGCAGCTCGTGTATAAGCGTAGTACTTTGAAAATCAAAGAGTGCGAAATGATCGTTTACCTTGCTGCAATTTCTTTGAGCTTGCTGTGTCAAACCAAGGGCTCGGAAAGACATGATGTTCAGATGATTTATAATGAGATCTTCCGGGATTACAATAAAGATCTTGGTCCTAACACCAACCAAACTGCAGCTATTAACGTCCAAATCATAGCACAGATTTTTACAATACATGCGTTTGACGACAAAACAGGAAAATTTTCAGTGTTAGCGGGATTCAGCATATCATGGACGGATGACAGGTTGGCGTGGGACCCGTTCGTATACGGTAATGTGACGAGGATACATGTTCCTCCACAAAAGGTATGGACACCTACTCTGTTTGTTGGAATACCATTTGATGACGTCAAAGGAGTAGCTAGTGACGTCATTAATGTAGAGTACAGTGATGAAGGCCATGCGATATGGTTTATTACAGACTTATACCACGTTACATGCGGAGCAGATATTGCCTACTACCCCATTGATAAACAGAAGTGTATCATGTATGTTATACCATACAACTTCGGACAAAACTATAATTTTAGTGTACCCTACGACTTTGTTGTGATAACAAGTTTCTTTGAAAATGGGATTTGGAGTCTTCTATCAGCCGAAACCAAGAAGATGTTCGATCCGATTGGAAATTACGTTGGCATGACTGTCAAATTTCAAAGACGTCCCCTTTTCGTATTGTTAATTTTCCTTCTACCTGTTAATGTTATTGGAGTCCTGAACCCATTTGTGTTCCTGCTACCACCTGAGCCAGGTGAGCGGAGCTGTTATGGGGTGACATTAATGCTGGCCATGGCCGTTTTTCTGTCCACTGTATCCGAAAAGCTTCCGAGTACATCAGATCCACACATAGCTCGTGTCTGCCTGTACCTTCTATTTGATTTGATTATGAGTGGACTCATCATGTTGTTTACTATACTGGGTCTGAAACTCCATACCAAAAAGGATGCACCCATTCCTGGATGGATTCAAAGGGTGGTAGTCTCGTGTACGAAGGATCGCCCTTCGTGCACCGAACACAATATAAAACGCCCCAAAGCACCAAAATGGAGACATATTCAAGTTCAAGCAATTGATGAACAATTGGTAAAGGATAAGGTCCATATTTCTGACAAAAACAAGATACCAAATGTTGATCATCGTTCTTGCTTAAAGGAGGATCAGTGCAGTGACACTACAGTAGAGAGACAGTCTTGTGCTAAATGTACAGGTCAATCTTGTTCCTGGAGGGACGTCGCTAAACTGTTTGACAGAGTCTGCTTTGGTGTGTTTTCTTGTATCCAAGTATGTCGTTTTGTTACCAACACTGTTGATTTTTTAATTTATATGAATTCGGACATATAAAATGATTTTGATTAACATTTGTGTCAGGGATGCGCCTTGTTATATATACCAGAAACATATCTGACAATTCGCCTAGACTCTTTTTTTTTTTGCCATCTTTGCCCAATAGGCTGTGCACGTTTGACCAAAAGTGAGTAATTGACAGCCTACTATGTTTTTTGTCTGTCAATTTATCTTTGTGTTGTTCTTTTTTCTTTTAAAAGTTTCCATTAAGTAAAGACGTTGTAACTAATGGGAAAAAGACAAACTTTCAGAATACCAAAGTAGATAAAGGTTGTGAAAATATGTACTGAGCCTTTGAAAACCAAAAATGACATTAGCCCTCTGTTTAACAAGAGAATGTGAACAGATTTGATAAGTCCATCTGTAGTTTGATATGTAACATTTTTGTCAATGTTGAAGATAATTTGTTATTCAACTTTATGGGAAAAAACTTTGATAACGTTCTGAACTGATATTGTATTTTTCATCATGTTATCTTCAATCAATCGTGTTATGTTAAGTAGTCATAACATTACATTATCAGTAAGTTCTTACTTTCTAAACATTTTACATTCTTATTGTATTGATAATCGCTGTGCTATGTATTTTGCTTTCTTTCAAATAAGCACCACGTCCATCATCACGATCAACATTTTGGTGAAATCCATTTGAATTCAACTAACTTTCTACGTTGTCTATTTCATGTTGTTTTCGCTTATTCACAATACAAAGTGTTTAGTAATGGGTTGCTTTTCAAAATGAGCCACATCGGTATAGAAAGATGTACAGATTACACAGACCAACACTTTGGGGCAAGTTCTTCGTTGTAAACTGGTTATTGAAAAAAAGTGTCCAAGTAAATTTTAGCGAGAGATAATGGTCGTTACAAGCAAGATTGCATTATTGATAAACAAAAACATTACACATTGGTGCATAAATGATTTTAAAACTATACATGCAGACGTCATAATTATAATGACAATATTTCTGGGATACATCAAAGATCTTCCATGCGGATCCGATTAATTTATATTGTACTTTTCATGACATCTTTTATGCTACAATAAATATTGCTGAAGAATGCATTCATTTTTGAAAGATTTGTATTTTTACCACTCATGATTCGAGTTTAAATTAGGTACATTTTAAAACTACATTTTTGTTCTTATATTTGTACTATTGGAGGCAAACCATTAGCAAGGGGTGTTGTTCTATTCACTGTGACCAAGCTACGTCTACCAATGGATGCTTGGCTCACCACCATATACGCCGACCTGAGAAAACGTTCAAACCGCTTTCTAAACATCTACATGTAAACATTTCCCTACAAGATAATTACTTTGATAAAAGGGGAGGGTAAACTCTAATCGTGTTTTCCTGTCAAATTTATTCATCCTTTTGTCATATTGCTGAATAATTAATTAAAACAATGACAAACAATGGGCAAATCGTAGGGATAGTAAACGTATCTTAAAAGAATAGAATTATGTTCACTGAGGATGTCGGCATTATGATTTGAGTTCGTGTCAGGACTTGTTGGCAAAACGTTTGATTTCTTCTTCACCTCGTGTCTATCCTCTACTACTGTGACTGTATGACTTCTGGTGGTAAACTTTGATTAAGAACTGACATGAACGATGATATAACCTGATTTGCTGCAAACATTATATGGTTGTTTGTTTGTTAAAGTAACGTCCTAGGGTCATGTAAGTGAGGACTCTCATGTATTCAATTCATTCAGTGTATGAAGCGTGTGTTGTGTGTTTTGGGAGACTTTGGTATAGCCATGTTGTGTCTTCTCGTATAGTGGAGCTATTGACCTTTTTATAGAGCTATACCACTGAAACATGCTGCCGCATACACCAAGCAACACATCCAATTCGGTAACATTATTCTGACAACGGGCGAACTAGTCGATCCACTCTCTTAATGCTGAGCGCTAAGCAGGAGCAGGATATCTGGACCAGGGGACAATAACAGAACCCAGAGCCTACCTCAGAGGGGCGATAGCTCAACCAAGCCCAAAGTGAGGCGGTGTCAAGGGAGACATTAGGAAAAATAAAGAATGTTAGGAAGAAGAGAAAAGACAATATCCTAAATTTAGTCACCTTTAACTATCATGCAATAGGGGTAATCCAATAACATACACATTAGACGTCGATATTGAGAAACTTCTGATGGGCAATATCGACGTAAAGATCAAAAGTGTCTCGTGGTGATATTACCTCTAACATTGTTGGAGTAGCAATAGGGGTAGCAGGTACAATTCTAAGGCCCTACCTGCAGGGTTTATGAACGCATACATAACATTTGTACATAATTATGTATTACAAACGGTTTCGTGGTTACGTAAATACGTTGATATTGATAAAAAAAACGAAAGTCACAAACATAATTGGTGTACAGATTAATTTTGTTTGACCATCTATAGTAGGACAGGTATTTACATCCTCGAATCCCCGGGTTACTATCACTGTAGTCATACCTACCTATAGACTATGTCAAAGTGAAGATGAAGGCAAAACTGACCATACAATCACAGGCCAACAGATACCTTATTTGCCTATCACAGAGAGCGAACTCCAAATTCAGAGCCATATACCATGTATCGTTATTTTATACTTTTATGGTCACCAAACTACCTAGTCGTTTTTGTCGTTTTATTTAGTTGGACCTAGTTTTTCGTGTTTTAATTAACCACATGCCTCGTGATTTTATATTGGTTTTGAGATAAGCCTTGATATAGTCCTCATAGGCCCTATCAAAATCTGCGCTTGTATTCTATGTGCCTTCATTTTTACAGCTGTATATATATTTCAGTGGATGTAAATGACGACAGTGATAGTTACCCCTGTAGTATCGAGGATGAGATCATTACTTGTGACTGGTGTTTTAAAATAATCTTCATGGAGTTTAGCAGGGTCGATTGAAATAGTCTGACGTGCAAAATGGATTGCTATGATTTTATTGACTTTGGAGTGATACCTACACAGTTTGTGTATGTGCCTACTTTTTGGCCTTGATTAGAGCGTCAGTCGCAGTTAGCTGAAATAGTTTTGTACTAAATCCATTGAACAATGTACAATAGTTTCAATAATTAGTGACTACTTCGCAAGTTATCAGTATAATGTGACCCGCTGGTATGTCTCCTTAAATGCGGTGAATGGTCATTTGGTACATACAAGTTACATTAATACAGTGTATGACAACGGACATATCACAAAAAAGCTTAAGGCATCTTTAATACTCCATGAGTTACAAGTACTGACGTGTATATGTTCACCCCTGGACTTTCTCATAGTAAAACTGAAGGAAGGTCAAGAGAAAAAAAATCACAAACACAGGCCTGCAAATACTCCATTATAGTCTACATGGAGAGCGACGCCCAACTTCAAAGCTACAGTCATTTTGATGTACATCTACTTCTTCTTCCAATTTAAGTGACAGACTGCGAGGTGGCATCAATATATTATACATGTTGTTGGTTTGTTTTTTTTTTTTTTTTTTTTTAATATAGATAAAAAGAGGCCGTGTATTTTATTATGGGAGGTTGTGTCTAGCTGGGGTTGACCGGAACTTGTCCAGTACAGATGATGTTGGTAATGAGTTCCACTCGATGATGGTACGAGGGGAAAATGAATATTTGTAGAGATTTTTGTTAGAAGGTATTTAATCTGTATGCGCCTCTTGTTCTCCTGTCGCCTGATGTTATATGTTGTAATGGGTTGATGTCCACATGCTTATTTATGATTTTGTGTAGCGTGATACATGCACCAGTAATTCTGGCTTTGGCTCTTCTTGTAGCCAGGGGTTCCCAGTTTAAAGATGTTAACATGTTGGTGACACAACCTGGTCCCTATTTCTATATTGGTTGTAAACATACCTTGTAGCCCCTTGGATGTTGTCGAATGCTAGGATTTGATCTAATGTGTATGGATCCCAGCAGGATGCTGCATTCGAGAGACGGTCTTACAAGTGTGGTATATATGGCTGTTTTTACATCAAAGGACTAAATTAACTGCAATGTTCTGTCATCTTGAGTTTTACTATGAGATAGTTTAGTATTCAACAATTCAGTATACTACATCTAAATTTCATTTTATAGACGATGGAAGATACGATATATCGGTAATCAGTGCATCGAAAGTGTAAAGCGGACGAAGGGAAGTGACTCTTGCACGATGGAAAATAGGCTACGCTATTTACACTCGTGGAAACGCTTTTTTAGGTAGAAAAATCTCATCTGAGGGACCATACGTGATAAATATTCGCGCGGTGTTCAACTCGCGCCCAAGATTACAAATGTACCTTTTCACCAATGCGTAGAAGCAAACTTGATGTTTTATTATCCCGTGTTTCGCGCACAGTATAGACGGGTGTGTTATAATTATATCATTATGTGTGATTTTTGTCATATATTCAAACAGATATATATCTAAACGAAAGACGGAGCTAAAACTAGATTCCGTTCATAAAATTATCACAGATTTCAATGGTTAGGTGAATTTTTCTTGCTGAATTTTACTGTTATAACTATATATTTATAAATTAGGATTAGCCACGGTGAAGTGGACAAAGATATACAAATTTATATATCCGAGTGAAATGTTTTGGCCGAGGGGTGACGGCCAAATCTTTCACGAGGGTTGAGATACAATGTATCTCTGAACACCTGACAGACTCATGTTTGATTATTGCTCTCCAATACTCAAGTACAAAAATTCCATTTGCTTTCCAAATTAATCATCACTTGGTTTTTTATTAGTTTAACGTCCTATTAACAGTCAGGGTCATTTAAGGTCATGCCAGGTGTGGTGATGGAGGGAAGTCGGATAAATCATCACAGGATCATCATTATGTTATGTGTCAAATTAGGTGACGTCATCTTATATACCTCTTACATCATTTGTTTATATTTTTTACAAGCGCATGTGGTCAAAACGAGCTCAGCAGAACAAGAAAGGGATATTTAAAGTTCGGATAACTCAATCTAATTTTGTAGTTACACTTTTACAATGGGACTTGTTAACAGTGCATAGCCTTGATCTGACCGTAAATTGTTTACTCTTAGTCTTCTGTAGATCTATTCCAGTCTTTGTTTCAATGTTCTGGGTGGAGAAGGTAAAAGTAAATTCAACACATTAAATGCCTTGAGGATATTTAGATGATCCATATGTCAGCAATATCTTCTCCACAAACAACCTTTTTTTTCTCTCTTTCCCGTCTCCACCTTCCCAAATGTTTATAAATAACCGAAATGAGTATAATCTTTCAATAATTGTCTACAACCTTTTTTTTTTCTCTCTTTCCCGTCTCCACCTTCCCAAATGTTTATAAATAACCGAAATGAGTATAATCTTTCAATAATTGATGACAGGGATCTGAGAATTACTAACAATATACATACATGTATAATCATGGACCCACCAGAGTGCCCGAAGACCATTTTAGAGGCTTTAGAGGTCTAGATAAAAAAAAAACCGGTAAGTATCACACTCTACATACATGAAGTAGAGTCTACTATGTACGAAATGCACCATTTCTACAACGACTTATACATTTTGTAGGTTAAATCAAGGACGTGTCACTTATACATAGATACATAGATTTATTCTGACAACATACATGTAAATATGTACAGGATTTTTTATGATCTTATAATAGTCAGCTCTTAGAAATTTACGGATTTATTTTTTCAGTGTATAAATACTTTTGTGGATGATTTTTCCAATGTGAATCGAGTTCATATTCAAATTGCTTAAAGGGACAATTCACCCTGGCTAATTCTTTTACATAACCAAGAAGCAAAACATGGCATAAATGTATTGTTGTACATTTCTCATGAAACATATAATATAAAATATTGACAAATTCCACGTCATTGTTTAGTATTTCAATTGATACCGTTGTAATTACAAATCGTTGATCAATATGATTAAGCAGGTACAATATGTACGTTGTACCCATACCCGAGCCAAAGTCACGCACGTTAAACAAATAAACTACATAACCACTGTGGAGGTGGTATAATGATTTTTCAGGCAAGACAATTCACCTAATAAGGTAAACACACTTCTGTCAGAGCGATTTGAGCAGTTCTAGACAAAAGTAGCATTATCAGTAGCAAGGGACTGGGTTCGGCATACAAGATGTTTGACCACAATGTGTAATGGCGGACAGCGAGCGAGTTTGAACATTTCACACGCATTTCACCACCATGGGATTTTCTGACATATCACAGTAAAACCGCTTGATCTAATTTCTTTTAGAACTGGGGTTTTTCCGATATATGTACAAATTTTAATGTTCTCTAAGAATGAATTGTCCCTTTAACTGTCCTAAAGTGAACATTTGATGGGAGACTGTTCCAAGTATTCACTTCTCTCTGGGTGAAAGAGTGTTTTCTCACGCACAGCCTTGAATGTTCTTTGTACACTTTCAAATCATGTCCGCTGATACTTGATCCCTGGTTGATTGAAAACAAATATGCGACTTCTTTATCGTATTTTCCAGAAAGTATTTTGTACATTTCAATCATATCCCCACGTGACCGCCTGTACGCTAACGTTAGAAGTGGAAGTTTACGCAAGCGTTCTGTATATGACAAAATTGAGAGACCTGGCACTTGCTTTGTTGCTCGACGTTGAACATTTTCTATTGTTGTTACATGCTTTCCCAAATGCGGACACCACGCTTGAACAGCATGTTCAATATGAGGCCTAACTAATGCCGTGTATATAAGTTTAAAACTGTGCTGGTCCATATATTCCATTGTCCTCCGCAACACTCTCATGATTGAATTTGCTCTGTTGGCCTTTTCACATACATGTTTGATAAAGGTAAGTTTATCATTTATGGTGACACCAATATCCTTCTCCGAGTCAACAAATTTTAAAATTGGGCATTTTCCCTCAGTTTGTATCCATATTTAGTTGTATTTAAATATCCCAATCGCATCATTTTACATTTGTCAGGGTGGAAGCAAAGTTTCCAATTATCTGACCATTGGCTAATGAATATACATCATGTTGTAATATTTTACAATCCTCTTCATTTTTTATTGACCAAAAAAACCTTCTAAAAACTTATGAATCCTTGATTACATTTTTTTCTAAATCCTGAATCTTATTATTATTATTGTTATAAGATTTGCAAAAACAATCTTCTTCCGTTTAAGCATTCATACGAAATGTTTCATTATATCTGAGATTTTAAATTAAATCATATATATCTTTGATTATTTGAACAAGTGTCAACTTTTTACTTTCAGTTTCCTTTTGACCGGAAGTAGCAATCACTGCTCAAAGGGGGATAACTCGTTAAAACTTCAGCAATGGCCGACGGTGACGAAACACGAACCCCAACAGGTAATTTTCACGTAACCTCGTATACAAAATACATATTCTGGGCTCATAACAATATTGTCCTGTGTGTAGTTTATCTAAGATTCAAACTATCACCTTTAAAGAGATTATAATTCTATAAGTGAAAATATTGTCGATAATGTGTTGACACGCCCACACAAATATTAGCCAAATATCTGAATATTGTTTGAAATGGAAAACTAGAAATGGGTACACAAAAGTTGTGTTAATTATTCTTTTAGTAGTAGGTAATGTACAAACACCGTCGATTCGATGGATACGTCTAATCAATGGAGTGTACATTGATTCTTTGTTAATATCTTTTGGAAAGTTTCATAATATTTTTCAGCTGTTTTTCACAAAAACTAATGGCATATATCTACTGTATCTATCGTGTTCTGTATATGATTTTCAACTGTATGTAATGTATAAAAGGAATTAATTCACTACTCTAACTAATATTCCATTGAAATGTCATTGATATATTATACTGTACATGAAGTTGCTGCAAAAGACATAGACTTATCAACAGCAGAGGTCCAAGTGATCATCCCAGGACTGAAGGTGAAGAAATCAATGCTGTTGGTGGGCAGTAAAAAGCCTAAGGAGGATGTCTGCTCTGTTGATGTTAAACTGGAGGAAAAGTACGTTAGTAAAAATTAAAAGCAAAAAAAAAAATTCATAGAAATGAAAATACATGTATGTGTAGCACTTGTGTATACGTTGTTCATGAAAAATTATATGCTAAATACTGTAACTTTAAGCTTAGCACCAGATTTCTCAGAACTTGACACACAGCATCAGCCTGGACATTCCAACCATTACATATTTAATATTCATGTACATGTACATGGTGTAGCCTAATGGTATAAGTTTCTTCTGACATTGATGTCAGACTTCCACTTTCTGTTTGCTCTGGTGTACAAATGGAGAAATACTGCAGGGCTCTCCTCTGGCATAAGACATTTCAGTAGACAAAAATATGATGCCAGTTTTCACCAACCAGCCTATAGCTAGCTAGCGATCAATCAGAATAATATATTAGGCAAAAAAAATGTCTGTTTAGGGTTACGTTACACTGGCAAAAAAAAAATAGGGTCAATAGGTGTTGGTTTTTTTTTTTTATTGTCTTTCACTCTAAAATATTGGCCGGAACCCGAGTCTGCAGATCGAAATCCCGACTTTTAATTTTGTTTTTGTTTTTTCGTAGAAAAGTGGAAAAAAATTAGGGTCTGTGGTAATAATTGAGGGTCGGTCGGTTAACCCTAAACAGATATATATTTGTTTTTGCCTTACATTGATTCTTCCCATGTTTTATCTTGCGAATAAGCAAAATCTTATAGTACTTCAATGTGACATTGTTATTTTTCAGCTCCCTTGAATTGACAGCTGAAGTGAAAGATAAGAAAGGGAGAGTAACAAAGTACCGATACAGGGCCAATAAGCTACCAAGCCCTATAGACAAAGATGCCTTAAATGTTTCAGTAAGTTATACAATGTACATTTGATATTTTTGATTTGGCAAAAATATAAGATAATATCCTGCACTGATTGAAAAAATCAATACCGTAGTATAAAGGTTAGATTCTAAAATGACTATGTTTCTATATATGATGATTATTATGAAATCTAAACTGATTGTTTTTTCCTAATACTGCTGTTATAATTAGGCAAAACAATAGAATATGGTAGTGTGGTAATATATTCCTGACACATCTGTTTCAGTATGATACAGAAAAAGTGATAATAAGACTAAAGAAACAAGAAGAGTACGCCTGGGATGTTGCCTTGTCTAACTCCGGATTAGATCAGGATCCTATCAATTAGAACTGTGGAGTTGTCTCCATTGTAAAGATTATATAAATGCCCCACCGATGTGGGTGATAAATAATCATAAATTTTCTGTCCGTTTAAGGCGTGATTTGTGTTAACTGTTACACTTATTAGTTCTATATCGATTAAGAGAATGGTTTAGTATAATTAATTGGTCTTTGTTAAAACAATACTCTGCATTTTGACTCATTCACCCTATAATTTCTTTTTGAACTTTTCCAGATGTGTATAATTAGATGAGGTCAAATGTGTGGATAAGTTGAATTTATTCTTCTAAACCTTTAATTAATATTCATCCATTTCTGCATTAAAGTTATATCTTTACATTTTTGCCTGTTTGATATACATACAATGTACTGCCAAATGTTATATTGCCAAAATTTCTGATTTATGTTACAGTATTTCAAAAGTAAATACATTTCATTCGTTCTTTATATTTATTCAGGTTACAAACATTTCTTGATAAACTCTTGTTTGAAAATCTGTGTATTCTCTATTTTGTGGCCAGGAGAGACAACTCCTATATATTGCATTTTAATGTTATATAATGTTATATCAGGGTTCAGGGTTAGGTGATTCTTGGTAATAGCTGTGCCTTTTCTATCTCTTTGTTGTGATAAAGACTTATACACAAATCTGTGGCCATTTATAATGAGTAAAATGATTTAAGTATCAGCATTGCATTATATATACAATCAGGATATTGTAGCAGATATAGTCAACAACTAAAATATTTTCTCGTTTGGATTTATATATCATATGTTATGTGCTTCTTATATGCAGTTTGACTTCTCAATCCAGATGACGAACTAACAATTAGGGAGAGGACCATATACTTAGTAAAGTCTTTTAAATAACCACGTTACAAGTGTCTGAAGGAACTGGATTTTAGATATGCTCAAAATTCAGTGTCTGTGGCCTTCTTGTATGATAATTCATATCAGTGTTATTGTTGTGGTAGTAAATCTTAATTGTATTGTTATCTTTAATCTCTCTTAGAACATTATACACATATACATACATTTACTATAGAATTATGATCTATCTATCCTTTTATGGTTCAATAACAATTTTATTTACAATTTATCATTGTTATACACAGGTAACTATACAATCTGTTTTTCATGGTTAGTGTTTTTTCTGTTTTAATATATGTACTTAAGGTTGTATAAGTATAGAGAAACTACAGTGTATACTGAAAATTAACAAGTATTGTTTTTTTTTAAATTAAATCTCAAATCCATAAAACATGCAAAACACTTAAAAGGCCGTATTTTGTTATTTATACTGGATATGTTTTGATAATTAAGTGATGCAATATTCTTTATTGATGTTATTTTTTACTTCTGAAAAAAGAATGCCTTGAAGATATACATCTTGAAAGATTTTTTTCTACTCTTTTTTTTTGTTCTAGTATAGAATGTGGTTAAGGTTTTTATATAATTTTCCTGCTTAGCCTTGTTAGGAAGCTATATACTGTTATTTACATGTTTAGAATGCTATTTATATTATTAAAATGTAAAATTGAAAGTGTTTTCGAGAGTTATGAGTTAAACAAATGAGAGGGAGTTACCTCCCTTCTAACACAGAGTGAATTAGATGTGATCAACATTGATCATACAGTACTCTTAATTGTATCATGTCCACCAGTTAGATAAAAAAATTTACAGCATATAAAAACGTTGAAATATGTATCTCATTCGTGTATATTTTATTATCAAATCGATGTAGCAAATGCCAATGTATAATGTAAAGTACAAAATATCAATATTCTAAACAAGTACATATCTATACTATTTATAACTAAAGAATCATTCGCATTGATCACAGTTTCTTTTTAATAAATACAGTGTTTTTCCCTTTATTCCATATATCGTCAATTAATTTAATGTACATGTAATAAATAGCATTTACACATGTGTACTTGCTCAAAAAGACTTACGTAGACCTATACCAGAAACACACGCATGTATATATATGTATATATTTTTTTTCCGATTAAAATGATTGATGATTTTGCCAATGTAAATTTTAAATTGTACATTATAAATAAAAAAAATCGCTCGATAAGAGTACCTGTTGCAAGTTAGTGCACCAACTGAAAGTTACTGTACTAATATAAATGGCTATTCTTATTTGTGAATCTCTCTTATATATATTTACATGTATGTTTTAATGTGTTATATTAATGAAATCTCTTCATTTCTAAGTTCGTACGAGACATAATCCGAATTACTCTGTCCTTAAAACAGATCTGTCCAAATATGTCAGCCTGATGTCAAGGTCAGAGTAAGTCGTGCTGGTCCACCGTTTCTTGATATACACGAGACGGTGGCATGGTCTTGGAGAATCTAAAGATACGCCACCTAGTGACAATTTTAATACATCTAAAGCTGTGGTACTATTTGCATTTACTAATGCAGTTTAAATGTATTGAAATAAGAGAAACGTTTTCGGGACCACCGTTTGTTTAGTTATTCTTCGAGCGAGTCTTCATGAAGCTGTACCCGTTGTTCTACACCAAACCTAAACTTACATGAACCCTCTACATTAAAGATAACTGTCTTGTTCTCTACCTGATACCCACTACGTCCACGTTTCAGCTCATCAGACATAACCACTGAGAAATCTCCCTCTAGAGATTGCACAAATGAATTATTATCCTTCACGTTTAACACAGACACTATCACAATCCCGCGTATTCTCACCGCCATTTTGTAACTGGAGGTAAACTGTTTTTCTTTCACCACCATTTTGGCTGTGGTAGTATGTTTGGCTGGTACCTTGACGGTACTGTCAACTGCCCAGGTGATCGATTCCTCGTGCGAACTTTCCTCTGTGTTGTCCATGTTCACTTCCCGTCCAAAACCCGCCGTCACGGCAGCCACTTCCTCCGGAAGTGCTAGTTTTAGTTCGAGATTGAATCCTTTACTGTAGCCTTTTGAAACTGTAACTGTACTGACAGAAGTTGTGGTTCGTTCCGTCTTGAAGGAATGTTCCTGCTCCTGGTCTGTGCTATTGACAAATGTAGAAGTGAAGACAACTTGCGAGTTTGGCATTTCTACCATTCTACCATCTGAAAATTCTGGTTGGCATGGCAGGAATCTAACCCGAGACCAATTTACGTCAAGTTTCACATCTTCAAGTTTTAATTTACTAACGTCTTTTGACCTTGTCTTCTGGAAAGCCGTCCATGCCCACGACTGCACAATCTGTTCTATATCAGCAATGTTCGACATGTTTCTTCTTCCTGAAAAAAAAAATTTAAGAACGAGACATTACTTAAGTTTCTCCGTTTACCATCGTAAATCAATAAAATCATCAGACAATTGAAACAAACCAAGGTTGATAAACATTTGTGTCAACTCGTTTCTCAGAGGATCTGACAAAAGTCTATTAGATGCCATGTTTGGGTGATATTTCTGACTGGCGAATCAAATGATTGCTTTTAGAATCCGAAAGCATTTACAAAAAAAAAGCTACAGAATCATTTTTGTGTATGTAGTCATTTCGCCCGTAAATACCAACATTGCTACATGTGTATACCATGCTTGAAGAAATGTCGTTCCAGCCGATATCCAAATGGAGGATGCGCAACTGATTCAGAGGTACGTGTAGCATGAAGAACACATGACTATAACATCCAATGGGATGTTGTCAGTTCCTCTATGAAACAAGTTGGAATGTCCAGTCTGAACGACCTTGAACAAAATATACAGGTATTCTCAGTAGCCACATTGGGTATTGTACGCGTTCGTAAGAAATGTTCACTAACTATATCAATACACATTTTTACGCTAATCTATATTTCGTTCCCTCTTGACATTGATTTGTTAAAAATGGATCCCGACTTGTTTACGATATTGGCAACAATGCAAATCACACACATAAAAAAAATGTTTTGATTGAGATCACATTCAGAGCTAAATCACCTCGGATTCCTTGGTGAACGTGGTCCATATCTACGGGCAATCAAGTTTGGCAATGAATGGCCATAACTATTACACAAAAAATATATTAAAAGCTCATTTGATCTGGCGTGAACTAATCATAAAAATTACTATAAATGGATGACAACATCGACACATCTGGACCATGTGTACCTAAAGGCTTTTTGGAACTAAAAGTAAATGTATAAACCATCTATACGATACCAGGCCCCGAATTCTCGAAAAAGATCCCGAACCGAAGTCAAAACTCGATTCTTTTTGACAAATTGTCCGTTTTTAACTTATTTTGTTTCGAGAAATCGGTGCCAGTAAATGCTGATTTTTTCACGTCTCTGTTTGATTAATCCGGTCGAAAGATACTTTAAGATCCGTATAACTGGAAACTATTTACTAAGGCCATGAAACTTGAACCATCTCGGAATGTCGACTCCTGACCGAAATTGATCTATACATGTAATATAACCCAGCACGGTGTTCATATTATAACTTACCAAACTTTCACACACCCCCACTCCTCCAAAAAACCTAAACAAGCAAGCAAAACCCTCTTCGGATCCATTTTCTCCTCTGTATTTCAATATTGTAATATCTGAATTGCTTTAATATACATGTACATTACATGGATGGACCTTATCATCAAACGATTTGCAATGGCCTCCTTGAAATGACCAATTGGGTGTGTATTCCAGCCGACAATGACCTTTTGTAACATACACCATAGATAAGAGATAAAATGATTATGTTATTACCGGTACACAATAGAAATTCTTACCCTACATTTTACGACCATTTAGACAGCCGTCCGGATTAAATTTACACCTCCCTTTTGTGTATTGTACTCTCCTTAAAGACCGGCTAACAGAGATAAATATTCCCACCAAGTCCACTATTATAGACATTATAAGTACAGTCTAACGTCTCGTTGTGTTTGTTTCAGAGTCGAGTACGTCACGTGGTAGAGAAATATCACACGGTACTGCTGTTACAAATGTCGGTGACTGTGTATTTTGAAACATACACAGATATATGATATAAAGCATTACATGTGTACTTTCATAATCCAAAATACTTATCAATTAGAATTAAATAGATAGATGTCTATATGAATATTTATTATAAATATATATCGATACCATTTTCTATTCATAGCATTATCTGTATTAAGTTTGTCTTCTGATCAAAAACTGTTTGAAAATGAAAGGGATATTGGCATCACCTTGTCCTATACCACCGAGGTTTTGAAACAATCACGGACCAGAATTTATCTATCTCTTGCCTAAGGGTTTGGATATATTTCAACTCTCATCTTTCACGATTTCAACTCATTGTTAAACCGGTGCACTGCACGTCGACTTTAGAGGATGTGATTTTAAAAAATTCCTTTATACAGTTTCTATAGTGTACCTGTCTCTGAAATTAACAAATACCGATATATTCATAAACAAATATTAATCCAATTAATCCACGGACGACTAAGTTAATGCCTATTATGATCAATAAACAATGACAGAGTAAGTTACTTTGATGGATCCGAATGAATAAGTCAAATATTAGGTATAAAGGAAGACTTAAGAAACATTACAAGGAAAGAAGAACCAGGTGTATCGGAATACTGAGCTTCCCTTGCTTCATCGAAAATAACATTCCTGTCAAAATAGGTGTCACTACTACACAAGTGGGAAGTGAGCGGACTCAACAGTGTTTTATCATCAACCTGGACAAAGCATTCTCAAGATTATCTTGTACATGGTTGGTATATAGACATGTTATTTCTTTAAGAACATGCGGGAATGCTCACAATGACAATCGCGTTATTAACAGTTTTATCCTAAAACACTAAAAACACTATCTATAAACTTGTACAAAATGTAGGGGTCCGTAATTCATTTCATCATGAAAATTAGCCTTCTAGGTTTTGTGTATGATAACTTCAATAGTTAGAAGTGTTTGTAGATATCACGATTCCAATACATCATGAGGCAAAATACTTTTTATCGATATGTATAATCAAATAACATTTTGTCATTAAGTGGAATCTATATATATATCAGACTAGTACAAATACATTCCATCATTACATAGATACATAGCAACTCACTGAAGCATTTCACCAGGATGTGCCATGGTTTCGATAAACAAAGATAGCAAATGGCTCCGTTAAGGCTATAAACTGCCATAAGACATGTTTTCTTTATGAATGTCTCAGAAACAGTCGACATTGCATATTAATGCATAGTTGTCAACAATCGCAACATTACGGGGAATTATAATAACTGAAAACGTTGGGTGTTTTCTTGAGTAGTTGCGATTACTAGTTAATTTATTAGTTATGACCTTACCTAATACAAACCTGAATAACCAAGATGATGACTATTAGTACATATATTAGACTTCTCGTACCACAAAAATAACTAACAATTCCATATTGTTGTCCGGGCTTAATCATTAACTTGTTATTCTTTACAACTTTTTTATTCCGTGAGTATCTATATTATTAATAATGTTTCACATTTATATCGAAATACATGGGGTAATTTAAAAACTTCCCCGTATTTTCATGGAGTGTGCATTGTAAAGAAGATGCACGTGTAAACTGTTCATACAAACTAAGTAATGACACATCTAGCTGAGCACTAATGATACCAGGACTGCTGCCAGAAAATAAATATATAAGGACAAAGATGAAACAGCAAAATGCATTTGATGATTACATACTTATTATAAAGGGTACAGGATGCGGGTTAATGGTAGTACCGACTTCGTGCATGTACTGGTATTAGTTGACAGAAACACAGCCTGGTATCTAATTACATACATACGTAATTAGTCATATAATGTAAGGTTCTGATATTGTATATCTATTACGTGTGCATAGTTCTGTAAAGCACCCCAGTTGCAGTGATATATTCTCTACATCGATCTGCAACTTATATAATTATCTCCCCTGTATAGAATCACCCCAAATGAGGTTAGTAAAATATTTATCAACTATTGAAAACAAATTAACGTTATCAATACGATTAAATAATTTTCCCTGACTATCTAACGAGAAAAAAAATAATTTTCGTGTAAATACCCATAATGTACGTATCCTACTATGTATAACACGCCAGCTCATGTATGTCACTATTGCTGTTTTCGGCGATTTATGCTGATTGTTATAATATTTCGATAGACATCAGACACTTATAATGCCTGACGTTGGAATTCACAATGTCCCAACGGAATCAGTTCCCTCCGTTTCCGAGCTGACAGTCGGATATAACCCATCCCGTTCTATTCCCACGGATTTTAACTCAGATATCGCAGTCCAGTGACGTTTATTAGTATCTAAGGACAGTCCAGTCCCGGCAATGACGACCTTGTGGATATGACACTGACCAGTGGTCAGTTACATATTGTATCTGACAGGTGCTTGATTAATTAGGATACATGGACGAAAAAACGTCAACTATTTCATATCGTCACTCTGTAGTGTACAAATATATAATATTCCTCAGTCGATTTCATCAACTATACATGTATGTCTATAAATCTTTTACGATATGTCTAAATTATGTTAATATAGATTTATTTTTTATCTCTAATAAGAATACAGAAAATCTATCTTAGATTCTGCGAGACCGCTTTCAGACGATTAACTAATATGTGATTTCTGTGTACATGATATAGTTTGTTTTAATTTTCGTATTCACATACAAAAGTATTAAAGGGCCACTACCTCTCCGAAACGGCTTTTAATTTTTAAAATAGGAATGTAAAACGAGATCAATAATTTTGTAGAGTCGCAGAAGTTATTAACTAAACGTTTACTAGCACACTTATCATCACCTTCAGAACTGTTTAATTAGAATAAATAAAATGTTAATTTTCATAACGCGGGTCGTTTTATGTTTCCCGCCGTCGTCCTAAATGCCGCGCGGTAGTTGACTATCACTGCGCCAGACGGCAAATGAATCTCCACTGTTATCGTATATTAGACAGGAAATCTTGCATATGTTTGGTGTTGTAATCTCATCTTAAGCCATCAATATATATTTTCTTTTGTTATTAATGTTTTTAAGAAACCTTTAAATTTTGCTCCGGAAAGGTAGTGGGCCTTTAAACCATTAAGCAAACAAAAATAAGCCAAAGGTTATATTCCAACATGTGTCATTTCATGTTTCTACACACTATTGTTTACCGAAAGTCAATCGAATCTGGTCCAATGCTGGTTATTACATCGTACAAACTAGGCTAAAATGAAAATTGCCTTTGCTTACGGGGATTCTGGCATCGATTTGAAATGATTCTTTTATTACAGTTTCATCCAGTATTTTTTGTATTCTGGTGAATTTTCTCTCCCCATTATTATAAACACAGTAAATTTCTAATTTTCTAAAAACTAAAAACCTTATCTGGAGCCCATTTACATAATTCACCAAGACCTGCTCGAGCAGTCCTCCCTATAACATTAGTCACCACAATACAGGCTAATCACTATGATGGAGTATGGACCGCTGCTTGTGAATGCCGGATTATTTTCCTCTCCATTTGACAGGAATTTTTACTTTGATTCCCTCTTAATTTAATAAACCCCATCGATTCCTTGGCCAGGTCATAAAACTTGTTTCTGGATAGCATCAAACATGGCCATATCGTGTACATAGCTCAGGGGCTGCCATGCCGAACGAAATTCTATCGTCGTCAAATATTGCATGCTAACGGCAAATATAGGGACGAAGTCAACGAAAGATTAATAATGGAATCGTTTAAGATATCATTTGATCATCACGCGGAGAAGAGGTCTGGATGTTCGATCCGAAACTCCGTATCATAAACATTTACATCAAACAGGGGAAATTAATTATTCATTGAGATGTACTATAATACCAGTTTTGTCTTTTATGAAACTGTTCAACTCTATACAATATATCACTCCTGGTTTCTTCTATAATTGATGAATAAGATCATTAATTAGCCGGTGACATTCACAGGGGTTTGCGAATTAGTTACAGTTTATATCAATTTGGACCTAAATGTCTCAGGGGTCTGGATAACAAGTCGGTAAATCTCGTATGAAGAATATGATTTTTATCGCTTTTTGACACCTCTAAACACTGACTATGGGCACTCTGGAGGGGGGGGGGGGGGGGTTCAAATTGATTAAGGAGAATAACGTTGTGATGTTTGACAGCGAAGACCTATAATTGAGGAAAAGGAAATCATTTCGTGTGTCACGCATTTAGCTTAGTCAGTGTATACAAACAACGCCCAGCGTTAACGTCCTTATAACAAGTATTAAAATGTTAATTCGTGCATTTAAAGTATCCCAACTTATAGTTACCATTCATCAGGTTACCAACCAGGGTCATGTGCGCGGTGAGTGGGTAAAGGAAAGCAGGAGAATTCCGAGTAACCAGAGTGGCGCAACATCGGTCACTGCGGCCCACTTGTAGCAAATAACGTACAAAACAAATATATTATTATCCTAAAACTTTTATTCGATATTGTTTCAGAACTTTCATTAACAGTTTTTTATTGCCAGTTAGATGTTCTCTTTCTCGCTCTTACCACTATGACTGCTACCGTTTTATCGCAGGTGCTTGTCATGTAATACATGTACATATACGCGAACGTTCGCAAACATCTTGAGTATAGAGAAGTGTGAACATCGGGTCGTCTTTACGGTATTTCGGTTCAGATGTCTCTCTGTCGATTATCCATCATCCCCTCAGACCACATTCCTCCGTATCCTCCCTAAAGACTATGACAGATGTACCTCATCTTCCATAAATCCCATTCGCGTGCCGCCTAATTTATAGCACGCACGCATGCACGCGCGAGGAGATAATTAAGTTGGCTGGCGATTGTTTACAAATCCATACAAAAGTTATTTCCTGTCCTCAACATGTGGCGCTGGGTATTCCGGCTAGTGATTGTAGTGTAATGAAGGGCGTGTGGTTGTAATAATGTTGATGTTACCGTACTCATCTTTTAACCAGATACACAAACCGGGATGTCTCGCTAACACAGGCGCATGCCAATCAGAGAGTATACTGTCAAACATTTTTGGTTGAACAAGAATTACGTGTACCTTAAGTCAATCTTATAGAATCTGTATGTGAGCAGTTAGGACGCCGCCACAAAATACTTTGATTATTAAACGAAAATAATACCAGGACTAAAATAGCATGCTTTCTCTCTAGATTCCCATCTTTCATATTATTCTATCATATTTTACAATCACCATCTTTGTTCAAATGTTGATATACGTGTATAGTGCCATAAGAATACGATGTTTTTACCGATTTTTTATCTAAAACCCTTTAAATCGTCTAAAATGTTCAATAGGCACTTTGGTGGGTCCATATTGATATTAACTATTACTTATTCTCAGATCCCTGTGATACATGTAGGGACAAACTCGAATGGCTGAGCGTACATATATTGTTCCACGTTTTAGCGTATGTTACTTACATGTTCACTGTTTTTACTTGACACGTGTTAAATATTTTCAGTGCTTAAAACGGGTTTTTTTCAGAAATATTACCAGAACAGTTGGTGCCAATGTTCACAACGAAGGATGCATATTTTATTCTTCTTTTTAAGTAAAAGTCAAACTCTAAATCTGAAAATGAACTAACAACAATTCGTATTGGATGTCTGATTATCACACGAGAAGACATCGTTACGTTCTGTAAGCTTGATCTTCTATATTATTGTTTAGTTCTCTCACAATCCATTATGTAAATATTTTAACTGAATTTACGAATTACAAATGTTTGTCGTATTGGTGTTTTAAAATGTTTACAATGACCGTATCATTCCTTAATCCTGTATAACGCTATACTTTGGGGCTTCAAAACAATGGATTAGTCGCGGAATGTTTCACAATACTCCAGGGATTTCTATTTAAGGGTAAGATGGACTAACTTCATTGTTATCTCTGGTAGTATTGTATTATACACGACACTGTGGAAATCATATTCCTTACTACCAATACTGTTTAGATTAGAATCTTTAGTCTCAAGTTCTCAACTGACACATTCGGCTCGTTTTTCAGGTTCTTTTCTTTCCATTCTTAGACCTACTATAACTATATGTACGAAGTAAGTTTAACTATACCGCTTGACTTCACATTCAAACACCTTCGGCGTCTGGATTCACTGTAAGGTCGTGATGTAGGAGAATTGTACAGCCTAGCCCACGGCCTTTCATGGCAAACAATAATATGTATCCACTTATGTTAAAGTGTAATACAATGACATATTGTTGATTATCTTTTTGATATATTCTGTGATGAATACAAGATGGTCCTGATACAAGACAAAACTCCAAAAATACTAAGCAATTGATTATTAGTATATGTTGGCATCGATGATTTCTTACAAGGCCTCTCGATTTCTCGTTAATTATAAGTGGTAGTCCAATATCCGGAAATATTTCAATGAAAACAACATTTACGGTCAGTAACGAATGCAATATCGTTCCTGCAAGCTGTCAATTAAGTCTGACACGGATTCTGTAATCTGACAATTGTGTTTGGTATACAACTGATATAGTTTAGCGATATATCATAAATACCTTAGCAACCCTATTACATGTATAATATATGTTATGTACAATGTATACACATGCCGAGAGCGTTTATGAGCAGAATGTCGTTACACAGACAACAGATGGTATTTCCCACATGTGTGACCCTTGGCGGGTACATGTTTATCTTTGTCTCCATCCTTGTTTACTTGTGACTCGCGGACATTCCACCGAGATACTGGGTATCACCTGTGTGTTTCACCTGGGGGACAGGTTAATTAGCTACATGTAGCCCCCAGACTTCACAATATCTCCCTAATAAACCTCGACCAATAGTATACTTACATTGTTTCTCTCTGTATCTACATGTATACATTGTTTCTCTCTGTATCTACACGTACATTGTTTCTCTCTGTATCTACATGTATACATTGTTTCTCTCTGTATCTACATGTATACATTGTTTCTCTCTATATCTACATGTACATTGTTTCTCTCTGTATCTACATGTACTGTACATTGTTTCTCTCTGTATCTACATGTACATTGTTTCTCTCTGTATTTACATGTACTGTATATTGTTTCTCTCTGTATCTACATGTACATTGTTTCTCTCTGTATCTACATGTACTGTACATTGTTTCTCTCTGTATCTACATGTACATTGTTTCTCTCTGTATCTACATGTACATTGTTTCTCTCTGTATCTACATGTACATTGTTTCTCTCTGTATCTACATGTACATTGTTTCTCTCTGTATCTACATGTACATTGTTTCTCTCTGTATCTACATGTACATTGTTTCTCTCTGTATCTACATGTACATTGTTTCTCTCTGTATCTACATGTACTGTATATTGTTTCTCTCTGTATCTACATGTACATTGTTTCTCTCTGTATCTACACGTACATTGTTTCTCTCTGTATCTACATGTACTGTATATTGTTTCTCTCTGTATCTACACGTACATTGTTTCTCTCTGTATCTACACGTACATTGTTTCTCTCTGTATCTACATGTACTGTATATTGTTTCTCTCTGTATCTACATGTACATTGTTTCTCTCTGTATTTACATGTACTGTATATTGTTTCTCTCTGTATCTACATGTATATTGTTTCTCTCTGTATTTACATGTACTGTATATTGTTTATCTCTGTATTTACATGTACTGTATATTGTTTCTCTCTGTATCTACACGTACATTGTTTCTCTCTGTATTTACATGTACTGTACATTGTTTCTCTCTGTATTTACATGTACATTGTTTCTCTCTGTATCTACACGTACATTGTTTCTCTCTGTATCTACATGTACTGTATATTGTTTCTCTCTGTATCTACATGTACATTGTTTCTCTCTGTATTTACATGTACTGTACATTGTTTCTCTTTGTATCTACATGTACTGTACATTGTTTCTCTCTGTATCTACATGTACATTGTTTCTCTCTGTATCTACATATGTACATGTATATGCTTAATAATGATAAAATACGCGGCAAACATATATATCCCATTATCCAGTTTTATATCATGTTCTAACAATCTACACATTAATTATGATATCGCCTAGATTCCTTTTACTTTTATTTATTTATTTATTTATCATTTGTTGTAATGTATTGGGTATTTTATAATTAACGGATAATGAAGTAAATTAATACATTTATTATCCTTTTTCCTCTCATGCTATCTTCTTTTAGAAGCATACACGGATATATTATGTATACACACATGTAATCTTTATCAAGTGACCGAATCAGTATAACAAAACAAACGGCGGAGGACGAATTTTAAAAACATGTATCTAGATTGGACTTGCTCGGGATGAAGTGGGTGGGTAGGAGGCCTGGTGGGGGGTATTTGCTTGGGATGGAGAGAGGGTGGGGGAGGAGGTTGGGGAGGGGGAGGCGGTAGGGGGCATTTTTAGCTTATTATGTTATACAGGAATTAATAGATATAACTACGCAAAATGCAAAAATACAAAAACGAAAAAAAATATATATGGCATATATTGATGCACCTGTAACATATTTACACCTTTAATCATACGATGAATTGACATTCGTCGATCATGAATTATTACCTCAGTTCAATATTTCAGATGTTTTCTTGCGACAGATTAAGGAAAGTTATCATGATGGGCGGTGTACAAGATCACTAGCAACTAAAACTAAATAAATTGTGAATAAATTATCTAAATACTCATCTTAACTGTGCGGAAGTGAGTGAGCTTGACGTTTACGGGAATGGGAGTTTGATCCAAGGAAGTTGACACTTGATAGTAAAATGTGTCACTACATATACATTTGTACAACTTTACACTGCTAATAATGTTTGTGTGTATATATAGTAAGATTCAGTCTCCGTCATCTCTGCTTTTTCCGCCATTGTAAAATCTCGCCGCGCATTACATGCAAAAGAACGGCATGTATACTTATATTTCTTTCCTCTTATATATATTTTTACATTATATGACAGTCATTTTTAAACAATATTATTTATAATTTTATACATAGGACACGCTAATAATACACTCAAATGACATTCGAGGCTTGTATATATATATATGTAAATATAGACCTGCAAATAAATCGAATAAAAATGGGGAAAATACATACATGTACATACCTGGGATTTTGTTATTAGCAGCGTTTTATAATCCACGTCAGGACGAGTAAGATTGATAAATCCTAATGTAGTGCCTCAATACTAAAATGATGTCTGGTATATGTCACTCTGTAGGACTGTGTATGGCTAGAGCTCAAAGCAGAATGAAGCCACTAGGCAAGAATGCCGCACTGATTGGTCGAGGCCTGTCATGTGACGCGCAAAAGGAATTACATTATTGATATTATAGTTTTTCTCTATTCAACACACGTGGCCAGGTATGGATATTAATCGATAATTAGACAGGTGGGTTTCACCACGCGTCACCAAATCAATATTTACCTGAATGATGTAGCTATCGATTTCAAAGTGACGTGCTTATGGTACAGATACATGTCACAAAGATTAATATATTACATCAACGAATTATGAGACTCATTCAAACTTGAAAACAAACTAAGCATAGTAAATAATGTATTATATACTTAATAGTTATACAGTGCATAAAGGGTTGTTTGAATACATAAATCCTGTTCAACTTTCGAAATTTTGATAACTTTCAGAGCACTCTCTCTATGTATGTACTTATATAGCCGTTGAATATAGAATATAATTCTGTCAAAAAATACAAAAGTTTCAGTGTATGACAGGCAATAATTTCTTTCACTGATGTCATTAATTTGACATTTGATTTTTTTTATATATTTTTAAAACGCCCTATTAACAGCCAGGGTCATTTAGATGACGTCCTCCCATGTGTACAAAATGTTGCGGTGTGTGAATGTCTGTATGTTTCGGGAGGCTGTGGTATATTTGTATTGTGTCTCCTTGTAATAGTGGAACTCTTGGCATTTTATAGTACTATATCTCACTGAAGGGCGAGCGCTCAATTGAAGGCTAAATGGGAGGCTGTGTCATGGGAGGCGTTAGGAAGACACTGAAAAGTCAGTTAGAAAGAGAACAGATACGTCGCCACTTGGGAGTCGAGTGCTGTTTAAATGTCACAAGTCTGCATGAATTATGTACCCCACTTTGGAAATCGAATGCAACGTCGTTGGTCGGTTGTTTTTCTTCGACTACTCGGATTTTCCTCCCGATGAACTCCTAAACCTGACACGTCCTGGCTGAAATCAAACTAAGGAGAGATTAACCCTTCCCTTAATCCATTACAATACCCGAACAAACTGGAATTAATGTGTTCGACAAAGTCATCCATGCAGTCTAGGAAAGCAAAAGAAATTCTTCTGTTGCTGAAAGTTTGTTTGTAATGCCTTCAGAATATGGAAATTAACTATGCCTTCTAAATCAGTTATGTATATTTTTTTTTAAATTGTTCGTTAATTCTTCTTATTCAGTGCCAAGTTCTTAACTCTAAAACAACATTAATGGTGATGTAAGCAGTCATGTTTATAAGATATCCTACATATCAGATACCTTATTACGGTATTGGTTGTATGATATTGGTACATTTGTATGAAGGGAGGCAACCCGTTTATAAAGCGGACAATTTTGCCAAACGCTACTTTAATATCAGAGTGCAACCATTTCACCGAGATAGCATACTTGCCAACCCTCTCTATTTTAGAGAGAGAGACTCTCGATTTTGAACCCCCATTTTAGGCCATTTTAACAAGTCCAAATTCTTTAATATTTAAAATGTCAAAAATTTAACTTTATAAACATCAGAACGAACAGGTCAAAATATGCAAACATCAACCTTAGTAATATCTTTATAGGAGGTTACACTAAGTAGTTTTTCTTGAGGTTAAAAGTTTAAATACATGAAGTTACCCCCATGGGAATTTCAAAAAGTGCGCAAGTATGAGATAGTCTTCCGTAGGATCATCCTCGATACTCCAGGGGTTCCGATCACTTACGATCTCTACACCCCTGGACTATCTCATAGTGAAATTGAAGGCAGCTCAGCTGAAAATATTTGACCAATCACAGACCAGCAAAGATTTCCTTTGAAGACTACAGAGAGAGCGACGCCCAACTTCAAAGCCACATAGTCAACCACAGTGTACCGTTATACGGTTCTTTTGATGTACATCAAAGGACTAAATTACCTGTTCTGTTCTGTTGCCTCCAGTTTTACGATGAGATAGTCCAGGGGTGTAGAGATCGTAAGTGATCGGAACCCCTGGAGTATCGAGGATGCCGTAGGATGTAACAGTCGTATGTTTTGATTCTAATACCTCTACGTGGGTAATACTGGGTATTATAAATAATATGAATCAAAAGCTACCTGGTAGATGGTAGAAACTTCCTTCTCGTTGAAGTGCCCCGAGAACATTTTACTTATTATTGTTTCGGTTCGTTAAATTACCAGCAAGGTATACGTATATGCTTTCTTCCGGATTTGCATGGTAACCTCGAAGCGTTTTATATATATAGATATGCCCAAAAGCACCATATGTAAATGATTGATTTATACTGATTTCCATGTACTTATATTTTTCGCATAACTGTCGTTTTTCGACATTATTTGTATTTTATTTATTTATTATTTTCAATAATGAGCGCGACTCTGCTGAAATCATTTTAACTATGAGTCTTAGAATAATATGTGTATACAGCTATTCATGTACGTTAACGTTTGGTGTATTTTCATTAAAGTATTTAATACTTTCGTGTTTATTGCCATACATTTTTTATAGCCAGAGTGAGGACAGATACTTGTGTTACAAGTCAGTTGTTGGATACGTTCCGTAACTTCCACTTAAAACTAAGTTTGTTCTTTTTTGTAAGTGTTTATCCAGGTTCTATCTAAACCTCAATACTCCAAATTGGATCTTACATGCAGGAACGAAAAATGAAATGTTGGCAGTGTTTTCACGCCAAGTTTGAAATTCGTTGATTAATGCAGTATACTTGTCAACAATATTTCCTGTATTCCGTTTTTCAACCGAATCTATTTTTATTAGCTTCAACGATCAATCTTTAAACTACATTTTGTATTTCAGTTAATACCGGGTAATCGTTTTTTGTTTACTTTTCCTTTTTATTTCTGATCCGTGTCTTAATGACTCCCAGATATCTAGTATATGTATATAATATGTATATATTAAAGCTGTTGGTGCATGTATGTCACATATTTAAATTGCATTTATTTACAGTATACATAATTATATATACATATTTATCCAATATATTTACGTTCCTGATTTTTGCTTGTTTCCAATGTTTTGATTTAAAATTAACTGCATGATTTTAGCCCCTTTTGACCAATGATATATATTGTATAATGATATGTTACATTCTATTATTTTTTTCATAAGAATAACTCTACTGGGTATGCCTCAATACTCCTTGTGATATTTACCTGCATGAAACCACAAATTTTGTTTCCTGATTGGTTACCTCCCTTTGGTAGATCGGAATAATGAATGTACGCATGCGTCGAATAGTTTTGACAGCAATGGCGGCTTGAGTTTGTCTACACGGAAAGTTGCAGGTTTTTTCAACAATATCTGCTTTTAGTGATTGGACAAATTGCAATTATTTACTGTTCAGGTAATATTTTTATGTTGCGTATAATTGGTATATTTTTCTTCCTCATTTCGCCCACCGCTTATGAGAAATTTACCAATGATATGATGTAAACAGACTTTTTGATAAATGCATTCCTGTGGATGCGGGTGCTGAATGAGGGAACTTTTGATTGTTGAGACTGAGAGTATGAGTCGACAGGCAAGTGAGCTCTTACAATAAGATGTTGGCTTCCAATTTTCATGTTCCAAAGACCAAAATATTTAACTGTTTAGGTGGAAATGGAAGAATTCGCAAAAGCAAGCTGATATCATGAAAAACAAGTTCTATCGTAGTCTATCAAAATAGGAACATGTATTTCAGAATGAAAACTTTTCCATTTAGACCTACTATTATCAAAGTGATTAGGTCTACATACTTTTATCATGGCTTGCGCTTAAACTTATATACAGACTATTTTGGATGCACTGTATGCCAGACTACGGTTTCGCTCCGAGAGTCGGTTAGCCCCCGGACTTTTAGCCCCTTCCCCCACCCAGCCACTTCTGGCCGGTTAGACCATAGGTATTTAGCAAGCTGATAAGTCAAAGACCCACTATAGACTAATATATAGAGAAAGGAAAGGAACTTCTCCGTGACGCAAAATTGGGTAATTTAGTTCAAAGTGTTGTAAAAAAATATCCAGACCAGATATTTCAACGGCTTTGGTCTTAATTGAAAGTTAAGATGTTACACTTCACGACAATAACAAGAAATCCTACTGAACTTGTCTACTTTTTTCACAAACAGCCTCGAAACTTGAAAAATTGACGAATTTCCGTTAGTCGGACACGATCGAGAATATTTTTGCAAACGAAAATGTCTATTCGCTACACTGAAAACACGGCAGCCTACAACTACCGGCTTTGACATAAACAAACAACATGTGAAAACAAATGTATTTACTTGTTTGACGGTTCATTCAAATCCCCCTCTTTTGGTCCTTAGCCAATGAGATTAGGCTATACATACCTTTCAAGATACTGGCAAAATGGCAGTCAACCTGACCCGGATAACTATTAACGCTGAAAAACAACATAATTAAGGACCAAGAGAGGGGGATTTGAACGAACCGTCAAACAAGTAAATATGTTTTGACTGTTATGACATTATTCCCTAAAAATGAGATACATTCTTACAGTGAATCATTTAAGCCTTATTAACAAACACCATATACCCCATTTGAAAAATTTAGAAATTTGTATTTTGTAATCTTCAACTTGTTTGAATTTATGTTCACAGGGAAAGAACGGGAAGAAGTCCTAACACATATTTACAAAAATGGTAAGTAATTTGTGTTTCTGTATAAACTTCATAATATTTATTTACTAACTGTGTTTAAGATTTACTCTATAATAATTAATTTGATAACTAAAACTGTATCTTAAATGCACCAGAAAAAATAATAAACCTCCATGCCACGGATTTGTAACTCAGTAAGATGAGTTTGAGTGCTTGTACAATATGTACATGTTTATTTGTAAACAATTATTAGCAATTATTACATTATTTATAAATACTGGTATTTTGGTATTTTTGATAAATTTATAAGGCTTTATAATGAAGAGAATGATATTACATGTACCATATTCGACCCAATAAGCGCCCAGGTTGCTTAAAATTAAAAAAAAAAAAAATGAAAAGGTGCTAATAAGATGAAATTATTGCAAATCTATACAGTTTTGTGTAGTTTTGGTCTTTATTTATGCCTGGACAATTGAAATTGAGGCCTCTAAAAGGGGGATGGGCGCTTATTGGGTCGAATACGGTATTTACATTGAGAAGTATTTCAGAAGAATTAATTTGATCATGAAAGTCCATGATTTGTGGAAGTACAGACAGATTGATGTTGTTTATCTTTCTATTTTTTTCTTTTCTAAAGCAATAGCTGTATAAGTGAGAAAATGATCTTTCATTTTCCCTAATTTTTATTTCAGTCTAAGAAAATCTCATCCAAGAAAGCTGAGACAGTGAGAGTTGTTGTACGATGTCGTCCCATGGATCAGAAAGAAATCAAGGATGGACACGAAAGGTAACTGAATTTGTTTTGTTGTGTACTTACTTGTCAACATACTTATTTGTTTTTGATATAGATGTACCAGTACATGATTCAGATGATTTACAGGCTACTGCTTCAATCATTTTTAAGGAATATTTAGTTTTTTACAAAGAAATTTCAAAAGTAAATCTTTTAAGATAAATCTGTTAGATTTACCCAAACTTTCCGGATGTGACTTAATGTTATTTAGTTTCCTACATTTTGACATTGCTCTATATATTCCAAATTTCCTTTTTTGTAGCAGTACTTGTGTGCATAGATCTTTTTACCCACAATCATCAGATGGAAGGCTATTCAAATCGCTTTTTTCCATGGTCCGTCGTCCGTCCTTCCGTCCGTTAAGATTTCTTGTTACCGCTAATTCTCAGAAAGGGCTGAAGGGCCCAACTCCAACTGTAGGTTCCCCTAGGGCCCTAGTTGTGCATATTGCATTTTGGGACCAATCGGTCAACGAGTTGGCCGCCAGGCAGCCATCTTGAATTTTGGATAGTTGAAGTTTGTTACCACTATTTCTCAGAAAGTACTGAAGGGATTTTCTCAAGTTTCATGTGCAGGTTGCCCTAGGGGTCTAGTTGTGCATATTGCATTTTGGGACAGATCGGTCAACAAGATTGCCAACAGGCCACCATCTTGGGTTTTGATAATTGAAGTGTTACTGCTAATTTTCAGAAAGTATTAAAACGATCTGTCTCAAAATATATATGTAGGTTCCCCTAGGAACTTAGTTGTGCATATTGCATTTTTGAACCAATTGGTCAACAAGATGACTGACCAGTAGACATCTTGGATTTGATAATTGAAGTTTGTTGCTGTTCAATATCTCAGAAAGTACTCAAAGGATCGTTCTCAAACATATGTAGGAATATGTAGTAAAAGTGTGAAAGAGCCCTCTTTTAATTGTCAGACGTAGATCATTATCTGGTTGGCGCCAAGATCCCTCTGGGATCTCTTTTTTTTATTTTGTTTAATATTCAGGAAATTGTAACTTATTATTGTTTATGAAATATCTAAACATTTCTCAGATTTATTTTTGTTTTAATGCCTGTAATAATCAATGTTAACCATTCATTTATTTGTTCCTGTTTAGGATTGTGGAAATGGAAGTAAACAGAGGTGTGATCATGATCAAGAATCCCAAAGGATTATCAACAGAACCACCCAAGGACTTCACATTTGATGCTGTGTATGATTGGGAGTAAGTGATATGTTGTTCTCACCTATGTCTCTGCCATAAAATTGGAGGGGAAGAGCATATATTGCCGGCTATGCTCCTCCAAACCAGTTTGATGTATGGCAGGACTTTGTATGTCATACAAACATTTCAAATTATCAAGTTTTGAAAAAGATCAAAGTTTTTGACAAATTCTTATGGGTAATGACTGCGCATTAGCTTTAGACATTGGGCAGATTAATAGAATCTTTCACACCCTTTGGGGTGAGACAGGAGAATCTCAACCAGAATCGAGGGATAAAATTCTTAAGTCGACAAAGCCTCCTGTTTGACAGATTAAGAATCTGATCCCAAGAGTTGATATCTCCTGTCTCACCCCAAAGAGGGTGAATGATTCTTTTTCTCTTACCTATGTGGGCATGTGCAAAGATCCTATGTAGCTTGTCTTTAACCTAAGGTGAGATAGAAAATTCTCACACTGGTAAAATTGCTGATATTTCTCCTGTAAGAGAAAACAACATCTTATGATTCAAAATTTATTTGTTTTATCAATAGAATCAAGGAAACAATGGGTATTGACATGTCTTTCCCATGCTGTTTTGCTAAAGAGTTTAGTTTTGAAGTTTTCAAAAAAAAAATCATTCTTTAAATATTGTGATCACCAGACTCTGGCCCTGATACACAGATCACTACATGTATGGAATATTTAATGTTTGTTTTGTTTGTAACTTTAGCTCCAAGCAAACAGAGTTGTATGAAGAAACCTTCCGGGATTTGGTTCAGTCAGTGATAGAAGGTTTTAATGGAACCATATTTGCGTATGGACAAACAGGAACTGGGAAAACTTACACCATGCAGGGTAAGAAACCCTTTGTTTTGGTAATAAATTGTCCCTGGACATTGATAGGGCACTGATATATATTGGTTTAAAAGACAGAGAATCTTTATTTTAGAATGATCACATTGTTCGGTCTGGTTTCCTGGCATTCAAGTGTTATTGTTAATATAAAGATTAATATTCTGTAAAATTGGATAGCGAATGATGTTTATTTCCTACACACAGGTGACAAGAATGATGCTGACAAAAGAGGAGTGATCCCAAATTCCTTTGAACATATTTTCCAGCATATTTCCCGATCAGAAAACCAGCAATACCTTATCAGGGCATCTTATCTTGAGATTTATCAGGTAACAGAAAACAAGGAGCATAGTCACTCATGGGATGGGAAGAGGGTGTATAGTTCAACTCATTCATAATTCTGAGTTTCATGTGTATCATGCAGTGTAAAAGTACTTAGTACATTGTCTAGTCGTAGGTTAAATGGAGAAACACATCAGCCTAATGTTTTATTGAAATGTTTCCAATATCATGATGTCAATCTGTAATTCTGTTCATTTGTTTGTAGTTAGTTTTCTTGTCTCAAGTTGTAACTGTTCCCCAATAATTATCTGAATGATCCTGAGGTTGCTAAGGAAAATACTTATCTAATATTTCTTGGGCCTGTCTTGTGAAAGATTTTGTCTGGACAGCACCTGGAGTGGAATACCTTGTGCTGAACAGTCAAAATACTTCATTCCAGTTGAGATCCATTTGATTAAATTCTATCATAACATTTTCCAAATCTATTACAGTCAAATTCCATAGAATCGCTAGTGTGCATGTGTAACATTGAAACATGTGTGTTTAGATATTTAAGACCAATTTGTTGATCCCTAAGTTATTATTGTATCTTTTACAGGAAGACATCAGGGATTTGTTATCAAAAGATCACACCAGAAAACTGGAATTAAAGGAGAGACCAGACACAGGCGTCTATGTCAAGGTAATTAACTCTGGTTCCCTTTGGTGGTGCATATTGCATAATCAGAGGGATCGGACAATAAGATGACGGCCAACAGTGAGTTATGCATCTTGGATTTCGACAATGGAATTTTGTTTCCACGAACTGTAAGATGAAGTTTGTTACCGCTAATTCTCAGAAAGTAATGAAAAGATTTTTGTTAAATTCCATTACATGTAAGCTTCCCTTGGTGCCAAGTTGTGAATGGTCTATTTTGGAATGATCTGAAAACAAAATAGTTGACAGGGGACCATCACTTGAAGTTAGTTGCCTCTATTTCTCTGGAAATTCTGAAAGGATCTTTCTCAGTTTTCATAATTAGATTCTTCTCACTCGTTAGTTGTAGATGCATGTGTTAACCTTTGAAACGGAAAAGCAGAATTCCAAAATATCTTGTTTGACTTTTGATATGGTTGGTATTATATGAAGTGTCCCATATTATCATTTTTTCATGGATAATTAGGTACAGAGATCCATCTACTTCTGTAAGCCAACTTTCATTCATGTGCGATTTACTTTCCCGAATTTCGCGATCCAAGAATATTCTCTAAAGTTTATCTCTGCAAAGAAACATTTACATAATTGAATCTGATAGGAATTTCCAGACACTGTTAAATCTGTATCAGTGAATGTTAATCTTTGCAAATTTGTTTTCAAATGGAAATGGCGAAAGAAAGTTATATCATATTGATATACAGGCAAACCTTCAATGAAGGACACCTGTCTATAAAGGACAGACACATCAACTACATTGGGTGCAATTTACTACATGATTCACCTCTATATAAAGGACAGCTGTATAATTTTGGATAATTTTGCCATGTCACTTTGGTGTCCTTTATAGACAGGTTTGACTGGAACTACAATATATCTATGAATTGTTTTTCAATAGACATCATTTATGTAACAAATGTTTTGTGCTCATTTCGTGTCTACATGTTCTTTTTCAGGACTTATCCTCATTTGTAACTAACAGTGTGAAAGAAATAGAGCAGGTGATGCACAAAGGCAATTCAAACCGAGCTGTAGGGTATGTTTATATGTATATCTCCTAAACCAAGCTGTAGGGTACGTTCATATGTATATCTCCTAAACCGAGCTGTAGGTTAGGTTATTTGAATTTAATACAGCAGTTTAGGAAGTGTTTAGAGTAAACTAGACTTTTCACATAGCTGGCCTGTCTAGCCATGTCATACGGCCATGTCATATATATCGTAAGACACATGTGTAATAACACTGTCATGATATCACATGTAGTTTTGACGTTATGATATATATATGACGTCGCATGATTGTTTCAGTACACGGAAATGTCATATCCAAGCACGATTTCTACTTTATATGAAGATGAAATCTTAAGTTTTGCTTATATTTTGATTAATTAAAGTTATGTGATAGATAGAATCTTACACTTGTGATTGTGTGATATGAAATTTACCAAACTCGTTAAATAATCTGATATGCAACTCGCCTAAAGGCTCGTGGCATATAAAATTATTGAACTTGTTTGATAAATTTCATATCACATATCCATTCATGTGAGATCCTCTGTATTTTGAGTTATATTAGCTGAAGTTTTTGTAATAAAACTTGATGTAAAATTACATTTATTTAATTTTTTGAAAGAACCACCTATATAGCTATTGGAACCTGTTTTATAACGTTTTTATCTTTCGCAGAGCCACCAATATGAACGAACACAGTTCAAGATCTCATGCTATATTCATCATCACCATAGAGTGCAGTGAGGTATAGTAATACAATACAACAGTTATAATGAACATCTGGGACCAACTAAATCACTTGTTATAAACATAGTGACTCTTGACAGAGAATTACAAATACAATGTTATAACCAAGAATTTGTTGTAAGCCTGTTTGTTATAAACATGTTTTACTGAATTTTACAAGTTGTTGAAATTATTCATTACATAAACCTGACATATTTATACTTGAATGCATTGTAAGAAGTAATTAGTTTAACTGTAATGTGAATTAACCACATGATTAGGTATATATTTATAATGCTGCCTGCTGATACTAAAAGCTTGATGAAGTAAGATTCACCATATCCATTTTACACTGGCTAATGTTATAAACAAAACTTAACTTAAACTCCACTGTTATGTTAATGTGAGAAAACAACTACAGTATACAATTGATGTTACTGGTAGTTTGTAATATCATTACACATTTATAAGTCTGGACTTACTCCATGATCATAGTCTAGAGGCAGTATTATAATTAAAAGTCTTAAGAGCATGATTTAATATAATAAGGGTGACATTTTTTCGTGAAAAATATTTCAATTTTAAAATTTAAAAAATGTGATAAATGGTATTGGAAGTAACATAATTCCCAAATTTTCTATCTGATATAGATTGGAGCTGATGGAGAGAACCACATTCGTGTGGGGCGACTCAACCTGGTAGATTTAGCAGGCAGTGAAAGGCAGTCCAAGACTGGAGCAACGGTAAGTTTTAGAGTGAAATACAATTTATCAATGTGAATGGAACAAAAATGTTGACTATGTTTTTGTCACAAATGACAGACTATTTTATTGTTACTTTCCATTACTGAATATATTTTCCATTGTTTGTATCTCCATTCAACATAGAATAATTTGCTTTTCCTGTTATTATAGCTTGGTTTACCTGAAAAATTGATTATATGTAGAAGAACAAATTGTTTAAACATGTTACCTATAGAAATGAATGAAAGAGACAAAAGCTAATTGTTATATTAAAACAAAATATTAAATGATTTGAAATTTGAAAAATGACTTATAAGATATACTTTTGAAAACTGATGTAAGAATTGATTGTGTTTTAAAGGGAGACAGATTGAGGGAAGCTACAAAGATTAATTTATCCTTATCAGCCTTATGTAATGTCATAGCTGCCCTTGTAAACGACAAAAGCACCCATATTCCTTATCGTGACGCAAAACTGACAAGATTGTTACAAGGTAAGGAGACAAAACCACACACATTCCTTATCGTGACGCAAAACTTACAAGATTGTTACAAGGTAAGGAGACAAAAGCACACACATTCCTTATCGTGATGCAAAACTTACAAGATTATTACAAGGTAAGGAGACAAAAGCACACACATTCCTTATCGTGATGCAAAACTGACAAGATTATTACAAGGTAAGGAGACAAAAGCACACACATTCCTTTATGTACAGTATGTGCTGTCTTTTAAAAAAAAATCAATGTTCAATGTAGATTGCAGCACTGCTCACTAACGCTATGCTTACATATATATGATAATGTATTAGGCAAAGACTTGATTCATTTTGTCCCATTACAATACTACAGCCGTAGACATTCACTCTAAGGTATAGTTGATCTCTAGTTATAATTAGGATTTACAGCAGTGTAATAGACACATCAAGCTGTAATGAAGAAATCTAATCTATTTTTATTACTGTAGAAGTGATTATTTTTGTGGGTCAAACATTTTGCGATTTACTCCTAAAACTGTAAACTTATCAATGAATTTGAGCAAATTATAATTTCTCAATGTAGCGATGGGAGACACATGGTTGATCTATTACTCAATTCATGTTGAAATTTTTGTATCCACAACAGTATCCTGAAAAATCGCCAAAATATTGTATCACTAAAATTACAGGCTATACAGTTGTTAAAACTTGTATTATTCTGACAATGATCATTTCAAACTTATCACAATCGACACCAAAAAATATTTAAAGGCTGTTATGGTAGGAAACAATATCAGTATTAAAATTCTACTGTGTTGATTACTGTAAGATTGTTAGATGTATGGTACCTGATGTTAGCAGTTCTGTCAATCATTGTCAATTACATTCTACATCTATAGAACAATTTTTCAGATTCACTGGGAGGCAATGCAAAAACTGTGATGGTTGCAAACATTGGTCCGGCAAGCTACAATTATGATGAATCTCTTAGTACACTCAGGTTTGTAAGATGCAGTGCAGCATATACCACAATACATTGTATACATATCATCTATAATTAGTCCGATGTAAATAATGTAATCTCTTAGGAACAATTGGGTCTGCAGCATCCTTCACTATTTAGATCTAAATAACATAAGAAACCTTTCATTTCATATATGATATGTATATTATTTCAGTATGATCAAGGTATTATAAGTTAATATACCGTGCCTTTAGAACAAACATTTCAATATTTCCTTTCCTCATCCGTAAACTCGGACTGAAGTATCTGAGAAAGGCATCAAAACCATGTATTTAATGTACATGTAACTAGTCTGTAACTCCCTTTAGTTGTAATACCTTGTCTTTGATTGGTGTACCAACAGATATGCAAATAGTGCAAAGAATATAAAGAACAAGCCCAAGATTAATGAAGATCCAAAAGATGCTTTATTACGAGAGTTTCAGGAGGAGATTGCCAGGTCAGTAACTAGGTCAATAATGTACAGTCAGTGGCCATAATACAGTATGCAAGCAAATGTTTTATATATTCTTAGTAATTTAACATATTTTCAACTGTTGTTCCTAACATCATTTTGCATTAAAGTTTAACAAGATTTTATGTACTGAGTAAGAACTATTTTTGTGTCCCACATAAATTAATTTTAACACCATTTTACAATAGACAAAGGAGGAAATTGCGACATCATCAGACGTTGTTTTGATAAACTCACTCACAATTAGACATATTGCATCAGAAGAAAATTTACATTATTTTAAAATAAGTGCTAGATAACTAGCTTTTATGTTGTCGACTTTGAAGTCTTTACATTTGCAATTGATTTCTACAGAGGATTTTTCTAAATGTGTAAATTAATAAATATGTAAAGTCAAAAAACCACTTACGTACTGTATTATGGCCACTAACTGTAGTTCTAAAGAAGTGTATTTAAAGAAATACATGACAAACATCATTACTTCTCAAGTTCTGCAGTAGCAGGATTGATTTACTTGATTAGAAACACTGAATTTCCAGGAACTATGACTTCACACAAAAAATTACTATTGGAATGCTTAGGTCACCTGTCTCAAGTGACCTATTCTAATTAATCGCCTTTTGTCCGTAGTCGTGCGTTGTCAACCATGTGTTCGTAAACAATTTACATTTTCCACTTCTTCTCCAAAACTGCTGAAGCAATTCAGTGAGATTTTCCACAAACATTATAAGGCCAATCAATATTGTGAATTATATGATCCCCACCCCCCACTGGGCTGCGGGAGGGGCCAAAAGGGGGTCAAAATGGCTAAATTTCATTAATCTTCTTCTCCACTTGCAGATATGGTAGAATCAAATACTCTTCTTAGATTGAAAGGTCTCAAGGCCCTTTACCAAAATTATGAATTTCTTGGCTCTTGGGTCTCAGATTTTCCCCTGGGGAGGGGGTCAAATTTACTATGATTTATATAGGAAAACACATTTATGAGTATCATTTACTCAATTTTCACATTTTTAGTCTGAGATAGCATTTTAACATCATATCCATATAGGTTCGAGCTGACCCTCAGGGGCCAGAGGAACCAAATACTCTTCATACTTGGAAAGGCCTTAAGGCCCCTGGGGAGGGGTTCAAGTTTATGAGCATTATTTGCTTTTACATAGAAAATGTAACATATGTAATGGAACAATATACTCTTCATGCAAAATGTAAATTAAAAGTTTAAATCATCACTTACTGATTTTAAGAGCCTGATGGGCTAAATATATAATGCTTATATGTCATTGTTTCATTTTCTATCTGAACTCAGATGACCAGATGACCCTTAAGGCCCATGGGCCTCTTGTTTAATTATATTAAAGTTGCCAGCAATATTATTCAGTTTTATCAGCTCATTAAAACATTTTTTCCCACAGACTAAAGGCAGATTTGAACCAGAAAGGTGGTCCTAAGAAACGAAGAAAAGGCAAGAAATCTCGACGTAATGCTGATGGTGAGTAATTATCATTGCTCAGATTGTTTACCACAAACTTGTGAAATGATCCACCTTATTTAGTTAAAAGTGTTTCATTGGTAAAGACTTCCTCACTAAACCTCAAAAGATATGTAACTCTCTGTATCAGTTTCTGTAGAAGACAATTAAAATAAGTTTTTGTGTAGTTGACGGTTGATTGAAAATCTGTGTAATCTTTGTAAAGGGGAAATAATGAGTGGTTCAGATGAGGAGGAGAGTGATGAGGGTGAAGATGGTTTCCGTGGCAACAATTCTGAGGACGAGGCTGAGTACAGACGTGAACAAGAGGCTAAGTTAGAGGAGCAGAAAAACGCTATCCTTAGTGATCAGACCATGATACAGGAGGTATGGTTTACTGACGCTGTAACGCTGTAGATAGTGTTTGGAAAGTCATATCAAAATAGTGGAGGGAAAAGTTATCTTCAGTGATCAGACCATGATACAGGAGGTATGATTCACTGACGCTGTAACGCTGTAGATAGTGTAAGGAAAGTCATATCAAAATAGTGGAGGGAAAAGTTATCTTCAGTGATCAGACCATGATACTGGAGATATGACTTAGCTTGCATAATGATAGAAAATTTTGTCAAAACAGCAGATAAACAAATGATTGTGCAGTAGTTATATTGCATCATAAAATTGATGTGTCCATAGAGATGTCTTGAAATAATAAGAATGCACTTTCATTTTCATGAACTTTGCAAGAAAGAATTCAGATCAAATTTTCAGAGAATTTCATAAAATATCAAAATGAAAAAAAATGCTAACATGTTGAAATGTTTGAATCGCATAACTTTGAAAATGTTTAAATTCAAAACGTTTTGAGCAATGAATGAACCAAAATATACTTTCTTTATTAAAGGAAAAGGATAGAATTCTACAGGAAATAACAGATAGAGAAGAAAAGCTGAAAAAAGAGCAAGAAGCTAGGGATGGTTTGGCAGCAAAGATCAAGGTGAGATAACCCATGGGATGTTTCCTCCAAGTTACATAACTTACCATCTCATGTTATTATCTCCCTTAAGCTCACTCTTAGTTCCTCTACTGCTTGAGGCGTAGCATTTAGATTCATAACAAATCATAGGCAAATCACGCCATCTTACGATTTCATGCAGGATGGTCATGTAGCAAGAGCGCTTGAATCAGATGCTTGATCTGTGTGTTAAAAGCATTGCCTGTTGAAATAATATCAAAATTTTAGCTTTTTTATTGTGGCCAAGCAAAATATAATACAAGTGCATGTTCATGAGTTAAAAATCACCACCAGAAAACTAAAATCAAATTTATCATATGTTGGTCCTTCATCCTTATTGCAAATCAGATTTTGACTCTAAACCACCATGGAAAACTATAATGGAAGGAAATGGAGTTCTGTATGCACTATAACATAAAACAAATAATAGAAAATCTGGATGTGCAATCTTACATGTTTATGTTATATACAGGCGATGGAAAGCAAGCTGCTGATGGGCGGCAAGAACATAGTTGATCACACTAATGAACAACAGCGTGCCTTGGAGCAGAGGAGAAAAGAGATAGCTGACCAGAAGGTACTCACTACAATTAGATGATAGAACTGTCGACTCACTACCATTAGATGATAGAATTGTGTAATCACTACCATTAGATGATATAATTGTGTAATCACTACCATTAGATGATAGAATAGTTTAATCACTACCATTAGATGATAGAATTGTGTAATCACTACAATTTGATGATAGAACTGTCGACTCACTACCATTAGATGAAAGAATTGTGTAATCACTACCATTAGATATAGAATTGTGTAATCACTACCATTAGATGATATAATTGTATAATCACCACCATTAGGTGATAAAATTGTGGTTTCACAACCATTAGATATAGAATTGTGGAATCATTAAAATTATTTTTTAATATTATCCAGGTTGTGTTGGAGAAAATGTAAGCGTTCCACGCCGTCCTGAGCCGTGACTTGGTGAACCCTGGTAAAGGTTACGAGGTTGTGTACCGTAGTGTCTTGACCAATACCGGAGGTATGTACAGCAGCAATACAGGTACATTTACCTGTGGGACACCTGGTACCTACATCTTCTTCTGGACAGTGACGCTAGCGTCCGGCCACTGGACGGACACAAATCTGGTTCGGAACGGACAGGTAATTGGCATACTTGTGGCCGGAAATGCCTACCATTACGGATCGTACACCGGAACCGTTATTGCACACCTAGATGTAGGAGATGAAGTTTTTGTAAAGGTGGATTTTCACCAGGATAACACAACGATTTACTCTACAGCCAGCACATTTTCGGGTTATAAACTGTTTTAAGCCACATACAGGTTTTCTGAAATTATGATACAAAATCAATAAATATATACGTTGCAATTTGATAAGACCGTATTTCTCTTTGCCTTTCTATACAGGGGCAAACAATCAACAACTCAGTGAGATCATCGTTAAATGTTACTGGATATGTTGAAGTGTTAAAAAATATCAAGGTGTTATTTCTTACGAAAAACATCTTGGTAAACTTCCATATATTAATTCAGCAGATACTATTAGCTGTCATTTTGTTCGATTACTTTAAGATGTTAACGTTATTTATTAATTGAGATGCATATATAGATGCGTTAAATGTAGGATCTTAAATGAGTGTTCCTTTCATACTAGATTTTATCACATAATCCGCCTGATATCCAGTGATTTCGCCACTGTAATAAATTTGCCACTAGTGCAATATGACCGAGAGCATTTTCATTGGCTGAAAATTCATTCTGACGTCAAGATAGAAACAACAAATTGGCGTCAGAAAAAATGACGTGATTGCAGGATTTCGAGGACGGCGGGACAAAATGACGGCCATCGCTGGATTTTCGCAATACATTTTGGCGAGATTCTTTGAAATTAAGGTTTTTGTATTTTAAATTTGTGTTCATATAAGGATTGATTGTCAATTTTGTTGCTTGCATTGACTGATGAAGAAAGTTAATATCGTGCAAATGAAGTGAAGCCATTAATATGAAAACTTACTAAAAGTGAGTTAATGTTTCTGTATGTGGATGTATCGCCCATTTAAAATATTATTCATCTACATGTATTTATTTTTTATTATATATAATGACTCGGCCTGAAGCCTTTTTCAAGTAAATAACATTAAAAGTATACTGTTGCACAATTTAAAATACTCCTTTTGAACATGATTAAAATTGAACCTGATATAACAGATATTTTTATAAACAAAGGATCTCGAATTATGAATATTACATTGTGCCAGCTCAGAAATTCCTCTAGCAATCTAAATTGTGACCTATTTCGCGATCATTTGAGAAATTCTCCAACGTGTTTTTGTGGCCTTGGTGATGTCTATCTTTTAAAATCTTATGACCATTATTTAATGAACCAAGATCATCATTAAGAACCAACGAACACAATTCTAATACTCCCCACTGGCATTTTAACAAAAACTCTACTACATGGCTGTGACACTTGTGATGAAGAAAAGAATATACTTTTGATTGCAATGTTTATCAGAATATATATCTGAAATTAAAAGATTTTTTAAAAGATTTTTCTACGGCAATAGGTTAGGAGATACACTTATAATATTAATTCATAATGTAATGTTGAATGTTAAAATATTTTGTCGATAATTCTACTATACCGGATTTGTTTGGGGATTGCTAATATAGGGTTTGCCTGATGCCAAATCCGTTTGCATATCATTTCCAATAAAATTTGTGGAAATGAAAAGTATCTAGTTAAGACGTCAAAATGATTCACAACTTATTAATATAAAAGTACCGAAACGACTTAAAACCGAAACGACCCGATTAAGTATGTCTTCGAATGAACATTTACCATGACCGCGAGAAACATCTGTATTTATAGAATCTAGTATTGTATTATTTTTTAAAAACATTTTGAGCATAACGAGTCATTATGTATATATTTTTTTTGTAATATTGCAACGACACTTTCTATTTTACCGTACAATTTCATCTTTTCATTTAATAACGGTCACTGTATCCGTATTCCATAAAGGAATCCACTTTCAGTATACTCACAAAAAGTAGAATATTCACTTGGAATTCCATGACACAACAGCTTGATTTTCTATCACAACTCAACTTCACTCACAAGGGACTCGGACCTGATCTTAAAGTCATATCACGATGACCTTACCAATGAGTATCAACAACTTCAATTTGACTTGAGATCCACCAGAGGTTTCAGGAGAAGAATCGTATTAAATGCCATTGGCTAGCGACGTTCTGGTGTCCGTAAACAAAATAAAATGGCTTTATTTTTAGACAAATAATGAGAAAGCTCTATCCCTACATTTATCTTGAATGGGAATTTGTAACTTATGTATTTTCAAAGAAAATGTGAAAAGAAACTAAATGTAACTGTAAACGAATAAATGTACGCGAGGAGAAAATTACCACGAGAAGAAAATTCATATATGAACTTAGTTGTTAAAAGTCTGAGAGCATATGCTCCAGGAAAATTTATACATGTAAATCGCAAAATTAAGCACTCGCGAAAACATCCACGTTTGCAGTACATTTTATATGTATATTAAAGCTACATACCCAATTAAAGTGGTCTTAATTTTAAAAGCAATCTTCAAAAAAAAAATATATATAAAATAAAAACTATATAAAAACTAAAAGTTTATCTGCCGTAATTTCCATGCTAAAGAATCAAGATGAGCTTTTAGTATGTAGTTTACCACCAAATGTTACCAACCTTTTGAGAATTACAAGATATGCAATGCATAGTTGTTATTAATCTATATTTACATATGCCCTTATATAGTCAACGGGAAGGGAGTTGCGTTCAAATTAGCGTAAACGCAACGACGTATGAATACAAACCCAGAGAAGGATCGGACTACTTCTAGTTCACGCTTCGGTAAGATTTTGGGTCATATGATAATCTTAATAAACTTTAATTACTTAATTTACATTTTACCTTTTCACAGATGAAAGATTTGGTTTGATTTGATAATAAACTAATAAAACGATTTCGGTCTTCTATTTGTCTCAAGACTGATCCTTAGGCGGCACAAACAAAGAGTTGTTATTAGATCCAATTAAAATGTATTTGACATCAAAACAGAATATGTGTTCAAGCATTGTTACGGTAACAAACCACAAAAAGAATCGCTGGTCGAGGCTACAACCGGGGGCTTTCCTCAGGAATGTTCGAGGAATTCCATAGACGTCAGTCAAACACCATGCAAACACTTATCTACCATCCGTACAATAAAATAAAAGTCGTGACTATGAAGAATCTAGTCTATATCGCGTACGTAGACCGATAAGTTACATACATTATAAACATTCAGCAGCTCAACAGCTATACCATTTGATCAACAGGCTATTTCACAGTTACTTTCCTCGGTTGAAAATAAAATATGGCGGCTCGCTCCACTTAAAATTCGGACCGCATCACTACCCTGATAACGATAATATAACCGTAGTCGTTTCGCCTCGGTTATCTCAATTTTCATTCGAAATGGACATTATTGATACATTATCAAATTGAAAAAAAAACCCATAATTTAAAATAATTTAAACCATCACCGTTTTAAATTTGACGTAAAAGTAGACTTATTTATGTGAATATAAAGATTGAACACTGTTTTGATTGCGTTAAAGGTGGTATGAACGCAATGGGATACATACATATTCTACATGTCTGTATCCCATTGCGTTCATACTACCTTTAACGCAATCAAAACACTGTTCAATCTCTATGTATATGACATGATTTTCAGAGCTTAATTCATGAAATCGGATGGTTTCAATACATTGCAGACTAAAAAATGACATGTCAAAATTGTCTCCCAGTTAGGGCACATATAATTTTAATGTTATACATAAACAGGTGGCAATTAAGCTCATTTTATTGCTGCTTCCCAAAAATGTTCCTTAATTATGAGTAGGTAAAATCGTATGGATGGTCAGGCAAGCTTAACAAACAACATTTTTGTTTTGCTCTATAACATTTGTTGACATTTAAATTTAATGTAATACAAATGTCGCTGAAAAGCTTTCTTTATCATCACATTTTAATCTGTGAGTCGAACCGGATCGTCTAGAAGTTTCAGTTCTCACGATTGAGTCATAGAAATTTACGTAAAATGTTTTTAATTTAACCCACCTACTCACAATCATTATCACGGCCGAACAGATTGACGTGGTTGGTTGTTGCCATGTGTATTTAACACCACATTATAAATATCACAACGGTAGGACTGATGTGCACAGCTCCCATAGACCCATAGACAATCAATATGGCCGTGGTCCTGTTCTATCTGTGCTGCTTTCTAGTTCTGCTAAAAGGAACAAACAGTTTGGCAACTCGACAGGATATACATAATCTACGTAACCAATTGTTAACAAACTATGACAAGAACTTAAGTCCAAACATCAACCAGACTGAACCTGTGACTTTGTATGTATCGTTCGGTTTGTTCACCATACAGGAATTTGACGATGTGAAGGGGAAGTTGTCCATTCTAGGGGGCTTTAACATCAGTTGGAATGATGATAGAATAGTATGGGATCCTCGAATGTACGGAAACATTACATATATATCCCTGGCCGAGGCCGATGTATGGATCCCTGTTGCAGTTCTAGGAAGACCCTACGATGATTTCAAAAGACTTGGACATGACTTTATTCGGATATTCTATACGTATAATGGGAATGCTTTCTGGGATGTAGCAGATTTGTTTGAAATTTCGTGTAGTGCGGACATTGCATACTACCCATTTGACAGACAAATGTGTGAAATATTTTTCGTACCTTTTGGGTACCACCCAGATTTCTTTTCCCTGAAACTTCCATTTGATTCAATGCTTTACGTCAACTTTACTGAAAACGGAAGCTGGAAATTATTATCCTCAAGCTTGAGCGTCGACGTCGTGGTCGGAAGTGGTAATGTTATTCGTATGATTCTCAAGTTTGAACGGAGACCACTTTTCATCATGACAAATATATTACTTCCAATAATAATAGTATGTTCATTGAATATATTTATTTTCATTTTACCCCCCGAACCTGGAGAGAGGAGTGCATTTGGAACAGCGATACTATTGTCTTTAGCAGTGTTTTTATCCGTTGTGTCTGACAAGTTACCAAGTTCGTCCCAACCTCATATAGCACGTATAACAATCTATTTGTTGGTACAACTTATAGCTAGCAGTTCCACAGTAGCCATGGCAATAATTGGACTTAAAATTTATAAAAGAGAGGCAGATTGTCCTATACCAGATTGGATTCAAAAGCTGTATTCATTTTTCTCGCGGCAGAATAAAATTGGAGGGACGAAAAGGAACTCTACTTCTAGCGTATTTGAAAATGGTTCAGCTGGTAATGACCATGTGTGCAGACAAACAGAAAGTGGGTACATTATATACACAGGTAACTCTGAACACCATGGTCAAAATAACAATTTGGTGATCAAACAGCCTGATAATGATCGAACACATGACATAACATTGGTCCGCCCGTTTTCACGGTTGTCGCAGTCAGGAGAACAAACACATACTCCCCATCCTAATTTAACATGGAACCAGATCGGTCGGATTTACGATAGACTCTGTCTTGTATCTTTCCTAATCGTAAATATTTGTATTATACTTGTTGAAGTCATTGATCTGGTTATATATCTGAACAGTGATTTTTAATTATACTACCTAATACCAATTTATGTGTTTTTTAAATATCAAGTTTTGGTTTTCTTTTTTGTATTTTGTATGGGTTAGAAACGTAATATCAACGATATGTTCCGGGTATCACGGGATTCTTACAAACGTATGTCTGTAGGATATTACTTCAAATAGAGATTGAACAGTGTTTTGATTGCGTTAAAGGTAGTATAAACGCAATGGGATACAGACATATTCAATGTAGCGCTAACGCGCTACATGAAGAAGCGTATGTTCAATCTATATGTTAACATAAATAAGTCTATTTTTACATGTTCGTGATCAAATTTAAAACAATGATGATTGCTAAGTTGGGTAACTACGGTAGTCAGGATGGCCGAAGATATAGTTCCGATTGTTGAATGTTATAGCTGCAGTTTAGTTTGAATTATAACAATGATAGCTTTCAATTAATTTTAAAATATGGTTTCTTTTTTTTTTAATTTATTATATATCAATAATGACAACTTCGAATAAAAATTGAGGTAACCGAGGCGGAACGACTACCGGTATGTATCGTTGTAAGGGTAGTGATGCGGTCCGAAGTGAAGCGAGCCGCCATATTTGATTTTCAACCGAGAAAAGTTACTGTGCTATAGCCTATTGATGGTATGACCGTTGTGCTGCTGAATGTTTGTCATGTATGTATCGGTCTACGAACGCGATATATACTAAATTCTTTATAGTCATGACTTTTATTTTTATAGTACACACAGGATAGACAAGTGTTTGCATGTATGTGTGTGTTGGCCTATTTTTAAATATATTTCATTGCCATAATTAGGCACAAGTTATTTCAACTTAAGAAGCCTTCTCCAATCAACATGAAATATCTATTTTCTTCAAATGCTAGGCGCTGGTTGTATATCAGCTCATTTAAAATCAAACGTGTTTTTTCAATCATTTTGTATTACTGTTATGCCATACCTTTTATTTTTATACTCAAATTATATAAGAAAGCTATATCTTCTGTCATTGCCTTGTTCGTCAATAAATAAAATATCTATATCAAATGTCACAGAATGTTGATTGTTTTCCATGTTACTTTTAAATGTTCAACTCTGTTCCTTTCTAAAGTATTTTTGTTTATCCTGGATTACATAGAGAAGAGGACTTTTGATCTGTTCGTATGCCGACGGGTTCTTTAGATATTGTCGGTATGTTCTCAGACCACAATTATATTAATAAATAGTTATATGCCAGTTTTTGGTCGAAATTAAACAAAATGTGTCTTGGCCTCCATCCCCACATCCAGTTAATTCACATCAGATATAATACTCCAAGTGTCCTTTGTTGTATACAAATATGAATAGCATATATATTTTAGTAGGGAATAAGGAATCTAAGGTACGATACAATATGTTTGCTGCCTTTGCTATTACCAGAGATTTAAGTTATATTTAAATCTCTGCTATTACAGCCTTCTGAGTGATTTTAGGACATTTTTGGTAGAATGTGATTTTTTTTTATCTCATTATGCATTTGTTTTGTCTGTTTATTTATTTGCGTTTCAAAACTGACTTTTAAGTAATTAATTGTGGCGTTTTAAGTATTCCTCACACCGTAATATAACAATAAAATTGATACAAATATTTATATAAAAAAGAAATAACTCAGCTATATATTGAACTATGTTTTTTGCGTACTTCTAATGACTTGCTGATTTATCCTTCGAATAATAAGTGATCTGTGGCGTTCAGCATTGTAAAACATGTGAGCACATATCGGCCATAGGGTTGAACGACACGGGCAAACAGAGGACCTTGAGGTAGATTAGCCTTTGGCTAAGCATGGTATCCTCTCTAAATAAAGTTCTATTATCATTATTATTTATTATTATAACATCGATACTGAATGTCTAACAGGACAGAAAATACCGCGTGCTGTAATGCATGCATTGTCTTATGACCAAACTTAGCAAGATGAGCTGTGTCAGCTTTTCGCGTATATTACACTCAACAGCTCTAGAGTGCACTAAGTACATAAACACGTTGGACGTATAGAAAAAAAAAGAAAAGTATGTTGTACAAGGTAATTTCTACAGAGAAAGCCTGAATTAGTCAATCTTTTCAGATTGTATTTAGTATTAGTATAGATCGATTATCTATGTTCATAGAATTTAAGACTCCTTCTTTACATGTCATATTAAAGGATAACTCTTAGACTAGATTATGTGATTATAATTTAATTCAGCATAAGTGTCTTACGTAATGTGATTTGAATACGTCCATTAACAGTTTTATGATTCATTTTAGATTTCAACCTTATTTGCATGTTAAATGATAAATACAACCGGTGGTGTTTTAATTTCTTTGTGTTTTTTCATAATATTGCGAAACTGAAACAAAATAGACCCACCCTAATAGTATGTTATAATACTAATACTAATCATACATGTGCATATCCAGCAATACTGTGACAATAATGATCTGTGGTGATAAACTGAAATGTATTCTCACGCAAAACCAATAGTGGCCATTGATATTACAAAAAGTACAAACATTCAAACAGTTTCTTTTCTCTATCAAAAATACGAGCAAACGAATTGGTATTTTTCCTCAGTTACAAAAGTTACTTACTTTACACCATTACAACCACTGAAAAGTTTGAGCTTCCCATTTTACTTCAAAATAAAAAAAATATTGAAAAATAATTAATTGCATCCCGAAAAAAAATCCGTGCCACTGTTTCCTATATGGAATGAAGTACTGATTGTGTATGCACCAAACGTAAAATAAATGATTATTTTTTGTGTTGAATAGACGTATATATACACAATTAAATCCCTATTACTGTTCAAATGAAGAGTATCATTAATGGTCTGTCTGCGGTGGAGCATCTTTGACGAATCTTTTAATAAAAATATAATCATATATATTCATTTTATTTAAAATATCAAATTATTGTTTCGATATAATAGGTGTATTTATTAACAAGGGTTAATGAATGCATAATTTTGCTGCCAATATTATCATTTTGGCTGTTATTTTCTTCGAATAAGACGCAGATAATATGTTTGAAAAAAATAACAGCTGGTAATGCATGCGCCATCTCGTAGGATTATCTTTAGAACACATGTATTTATAGTTCCTGGTGTTACTCTGAGCGTTACATGCTTTTTAAATAAAAAGTGACTTTTGTGACACTTGTCCTTTACTACCCTTAAAGTCCAAGGTGAAAACTGTATGTAGAAAAATATGCTTACATGCAGTAAAAATATTTTCAAAAATATACCAAAAAGGCTTATCTCACTAAATGTACAAAGCTTTAAATTCGCGGCTAAATAGTTTACTGTTTCAAATACGGAGCATGGTCGCGGAGTTTGAATTTCTTGGTTCACTAGCTTCAAAAACACTTTGTCTAAAGTTCTTAGGTGTTGAATGTTTTGCTAGTGTTTTGAACTCATGGATTTCATTGAAAGCCGCAAAATTGATCTATTATGCAGTATTTAGCACATCAAAAGCACCCGGCGAGCAGGATGGTGTTCATAGTGTTTGTAACTATGGTGTTTTGGTGTACCAGACGCACCTGTTGAAAACGACTTGATGAATTTTTCGCGTAAGGAAGAAATTACCGAAGACATACATACATTAATTTGATGACGAAAATAATTTTATTTTGTCCTGTTAAAACAATGTATATGTTAATTTTGATCTTCTGCTGGCTGACCCAAAGGATTAATTAAGACGGCATCAATAATTAAATTATTTCTAATTTTATGTTCCCGTAGATAAGTCATTATTTTCTTCCTTTCCTTTGGTTTATTAAGCAGTTTATTTCACAAATCATAGGTAATTTAGTCTGCTAACGCACTTTGTTAGGCAGTTTCTTAAAGCATAAAAGCCCAATCCTTATCTACATAATAATGTACATAAACCCAATCCTTATCTATATGATAACGTACATAAGCCCAATCCTTATTTTCATAATAATGTACATAAACCTAATCCCTATCTACATAATAATGTACATAAGCCCAATCCCTATCTACATAATAATGAACATAAGCCCAATCCCTATCTACATAATAATGAACATAAGGCCAATGCATTTCTTCATAATAATGTACATAAGCCCAATCCCTATCTACATATTAATGAACATAAGCCCAATCCCTATCTACATAATAATGAACATAAGCCCAATCCCTATCTACATAATAATAAACATAAGGCCATTGCATTTCTACAAAATAATGTTCATAAGCAAGGTTTATATAAAAGGCTTGCATCATAAAAACCTTATTAAAGTCAAAATAATGTTTTTCTTCACAGGAAATAATTGTCTCTCTACTTCACTGTAAAGAACTTCATTATCGATTTCTCAATTTTGTCAGTTAAAGTCAGGATGTTTCCTCGGGGTAAGTAATAATTAATGAAAAGATGTCAGATGTCAGATGTAATATGTTGAAAATTTAAATGTCATGGTAAGTCAATATTGTGGGATTTACTTCAAATTGTACAAATAAAAACATGTTGATATACAAACATGAGAAAATCGGGTGTGTTTTTACACTTTAAATCTGATAAAGATTAAATGGGATTCAACATTAAACCACGAATGTGTTTTAACGAGACACTTTAAAATCATTATCACTTCTATAAGTCTAATTTACTTTATAGCTTGTAGGTAATAATTATTCTAAATCATTTTCGTCCATTTAATTTCAGCTGGAAAGCATAATTAAAATAAAACATTATTTTCTTCGAAAATAAATAAATACAATCGTTGCAGCTACTATGATAATGACACAATATCATATCCATAAACCTCGACAGAAACACCATGATGTAGCCACCATTAGTCGATACTTCATCCAACAAGGGATTAATTCTGTTGATGACATCTATCGTGTAGAATGTGCTGTGATTTGTGTCCGTCAACAAATAAATGTCACGTTTTACTCGTCCTGGAATCATTTGTCGGCCCTTGGGGAGAAGACACAATCACCGCCGATAACTCAGTCAATAACATCGTTAATTACATTGTAAACGATTTAAATCAGAGCAAACATTACGAATATGACGGAGAAGACCAGACGTCTCGGAAGATCAAGCTCAATCTGTTCTGTCGAATTCACAAGGTTGCAATAAAATATACCAGCAAAATGTCAAGAGCCAAAGCTTTTTACACCAATCGAAATGACTTTTAGTCATCAACAAAGCTTGTGTTGATGTTTTTGCAATGTAAATATTGTTTACCAACGCCTAAATATGATAACATCGCTGATCTAAAATAGTCCAATATCTTAAATAAACAAAAGACGTAGAAAATTTAATCGTAATGTTAGTTGAATATCTTCACAAAATGCATTACTAACCTGCTTATTCCAAACTCTATATGTTTGACCAATAAAACCTTGTTGTTTAAAACAACAACAAAAATTTGAAGCAAAACATCAATTTGGCGGAATGGAAAACTCTTAGATAAGAAATCAATGTTATTACACTACAAACACTGCCGTGTCAATACTATCGTCTTTTAAAATTATGGAACGATGAAAAGGCAACAGCTGAAACAGAGACCTGGGGGTAAAAACCCATCAAATGATTAATATTCTAGTAAACCAGAACATCGCTCTGTTCCTTGCCTTGAATGAGGCGGACTTTTATATGTTATCATAATCTGGAAAGGTAACTCACTAGCTAGAAAGAATGAGACCAACGATCAACAAAAACGCTTACAGCTGTTGGAGGATTGTAATGACAGAAACAGGAGCTTAGTCTGATTTATGTCATAGGTAATCTAATATTAACATCAGAACTCTTCTAGAAAGGTATGGTGTTGTCTCGGTCTTGTCATAAAGAACAGTTCTGAGTTGGCTAAGATGTTACAAGCTATTGAAGTATTAGGAAGACACCTAATGCTTATAGTTGAAAATGAATGAACAGAAAGGGATTACGACTCGGTCACCAGATATCTGCATGGTAAGCCACGAGTAGAAGAATGTGATGCAGTGACAGATGAGATGTTGAAGCAACTGACACAAAGACTTCATTAAAGGCCCGCTACCTTTCCGAAACAAAAAGATATAAGATTTTAAAAGCAATATTAGCATAAGCTGCATAAGCAAATTTATATCGAATGCCTAAGATAATGTTACAACACCAAACAAATGCCTGGCGTAATTTGTTAACAGTGAAGATTCATTTCGCTGTTTTGCCATTTGCTTGGTATTATAACTTCATGACATCGATATAAATATTCTTACGACGTTCTCATTGTTTTTAAGAAATGTCTTTAACAGCTAAAGTCCGTGTGGATGTTTGTTTTAGTACTTTTCTTTACTGTTAAAATTACGTAGTTTTATCAGTCTACAGATTTGGACATAACTTATGGTCCGGCCAACAGTCGTACAATTATGAAAACGCAACTTTTCATTACTCAGCTTGTAACATTTAATCTTATGATGAGGTGACAAAAACTTACACACTACATATTAGTTTTTACACTATTATATATACTAAACAGCATGGTTTTATTTTTTATCTGTTTTTATTTTGATATTCTTCGTGATGGTGTATTTCATTATTATTTGATGATAAGGCAACAACATTGTACATCTACGTAATGCAAATAAAAGATAAATAGCTATGACGGATAAAAAAATCGTTTATCTGCTCGCCAATTTATTAGATATTTTTTGCACTGCACAATTACACATTTTAGCTCAAAAGAATATTCAAATTAGATCATATATGATATTACATCAAATAGAGTATAAGAGATCATGCAGATGGTAAAAGGGAGCACTGTCTTCTTTATTTGTAAACTTTGTAAATCCGCTGATAATCCTAAGCCTTAATTTGTCTACTATATCATTTTAACAGCAGCAAACTTTAATAGGCAAATATTAAGGCAAAAAAATGTTAGGGGAATACCCCAGCTTCACTCTTTCATATGTGGATATGAAGGATAGGGATATTCTACCCGAGGGTCACAAAATTTTGTAAAACCCGAGGCTTGTGATCCCGAGGGAGAATTAATATCCCTATCCTTGATATCCACGTATGAAAGAATGTTTTTCTCTCATACTTCGACATTAATTGCCGTTTCACTACTACGAATTTCCGCCTTTTTGAAATGAATTCGAAAAAAATGTGAATGCAAATCATTTCTCCAAACATGATAATTGCGTAATACTTTCAACGCAAATTCTATTGATTGTATCTTTTAAAGTAAATACTGTATAGTTTCTAAAGAAAATGTTAAAATTGTACCGAGGAAGTAGAAATTGTGTTGATGCTGTAACGTCACGAGGCTTTATTGCATGGGCAACCGCTTCAGGCGGCATGAGTATATTTGTATATTGCCCTGGACTAGCCAGTATTACACGTATAGGTATGAGAGAAAAGTGTTTATGAAACTATCAAGAGGTGTTATTATAGTCATAATTGGAATACTTTCTTGCAAGCGTCAACAGAATTTGTTGGAGTAATATTTGAATGGCTAATAATCCATTTAATTTTTCTGCTAAGAAATAATTCTTAATCTTTTCAATAAATAATGCCCAAATGCCACCTAGAAGCATCTAGAATTTCCGTTTTCTGTAGGAAACCCCATAGACTGTCCGTACAAGAAGACGACTCCCCCTTTCTTTTAAATTGCGTATTTAAAAATATTTATAAATTTGAGGACATTGGTACTAATTTTTCTTACATAAATATGATGCGACATGTGTGGCGACTTTTTAAAAATTACATTTTGGGTATAGTCATGGGATGTTACGCAGGGCGTTTGTGGACTTTTGTATTATACTTGCTGATCTTAAAAATTAATCTGAAAGCAAGGAAAAAGAACACTGTGACTTGCAAAGAAAAAAAAACGAAAAAAAAAAACAACACTGTGACTTGCAGATATCCAAAATGTTTTCTTTACGGGTTTGTTTGTTTTGATCAACCTATTAAATCAGACGGTTTCCATTACTCTCTGAGTAAAGGCTGTAATGTCGGACCGCGGACGATAGGCGATATTTGGATATCCCACCATTCCATGATGCGCTAACTTACGAAACTGAGTTCAAGTTTCAACTAAAATGTACGACCTGCATTCAGATGATTAATGGGATTTGTCAACTCGACTAAGTTATAGTATCCAAGCCAAAGTGTTTGATCTGTTTACCTCCTACTTTAATTTAAGCGGCGATATCAAGTTCTAACACAAGTTTCTTCCTTTAGCGCTATCCCTCACTACCCAAGCTATTTTAGTTTTGTAACAGAATATTCAGTTTATTAACGATAATTAATTTCACTTGATGGCACAGCCATGGACCAGTGACCAGTTGACGACTTTATGTAACTTCGAAAACTTATATACTCAACTCCACCGTAGATATAAGATACAATACATGTGTGTGACAATTTATACATTTAATTCAAAACATTGAATGAAATTATATTGTTATATGTGCGAGTATTTTGTAAGAGTTGTCTCCCATTACTATTTAACAATCATTTACGCAAATAACTCTGTAAGATAAAACAAAGTTAGTTATGATTTATTTCTTGTACACAGTAACAGAAACATATATACATGTATATATGTTTCTGACGGTAACAAATGATTTCATTCAAATTCGCGCAATGCCTCATGTACTTGTTGAAAGCGGAAATTTAGTATCGTTCGGTTTACGGAAAACGTTTTAGACATACCGGAAACTGCACTTTGCGCATGATCAAAGGGACGTAGCAACGAAAGGAAAAATTTACCAACAACAGTAAAGCAGCACAACAAGGTTTTAGAAGGTATTGCACCATGGTAAGTCAATTCCAGAAGTGACTTTTGTCCACTCTGAATCTTCCCGTTAACTGTGATTTTTGAGCCTTCCTGTAAGAAAGTTTGAAATCCAAGTGATAAGTGACTTGAGAATTTATACGCGCCTAGTTTATTGAGGAGACGTGGTGAGGGACGTGTCGAAGGCCTTCTTGTAATCCATGTTATGCAATCAATAGCATGACCATTGCCAGTGCATGTGTCCTTTATCTAAACTTCAATTAGTTGTAGAGAAGTAGACCTTCGGATATGAAGCCATACTGTTTTGTAGAAAAATACTTGTTGGCCTCATGTGTTTCGTTGTGCCCTATATGTAAGTCATCGATTTAACTTTGGTATAGACATACAGTAACGCAACAAATTAGTTTTTCACTTGTATCATTAATGAGTTGATAAAAAAGATTGTTTCGTTCACGAGGAACGTGCACTTGTCTTCACTTGTTCCAAAATCCAAGATATTGTTTATTATCTGATATTCAGGTTTTAATCTTTAACTAATTTGAGTTCGTTGAATAAATCCTGTATGTGAACACCTCTAATCGATTGTAAAATTGATTTGAAAAACCGGTGATGCCCATACTTACTCTAATTTATGTTTTTAGAACCAATAGACTGTTAGAACTAGTACAGAAACCAAACTTGTCTTCATATCCGGCATTCATGGCATTTGTCTTTCAGTTTTATTCCACGAATCCGTCAATCAGAACCAGCATTCTTTAAAACATTTATTACTGTATTTTATTTTATTTTTATCTATTATTTATCTATTATTCTAAAATTTGATTTGGAAACAAAACAAAAAAATATGCATGCTTGTTTTCTATATAAATGTACAATGTTATGACGCATTTTTTGTGTTATTGGTTTTAGGCTGAAATTGAAGAAACCTTCAAGAGAATTTCTGCACACAAGGGTGTACAGGGAATTATCATTGTCAATCAGGAAGGTAATACATTTACTGCATTAGTGTCTTAGTTATACTTGAATAAGATATATTACAGTGAAATGCGTTCAAGCGCCTGTAATTGCGTTTCAGATCGTTCAAACCACAAATAACATGAATAGTTGCAACCAGTCGTTTGCACGTTTATCGGCTCTGGAATAGCGTCAGTCAAACTGTGGGCGGAGTTTAGTAACAGCGATAATCTAACTGAGGGCAGACTTTACCTGTTATAGCTGTTACATCAATTTATGATCATTAATACCGCAACAATTTGGCATGCAAAGTCATAAAATAAAAATAGCATTACATGCATATATATAGTGATGACCTACATGTTCATAGCCATAGTCACAGGTTAAAGTGAGTGGACATTTGGGATTTGGTATCTCAACTTTACAATACTATTTTATTTGAAATCACATGAGCTAGAAAGTCGTTACTTTATACATGTATATGTATATTCCAAGCATCAAATTATGATTTCTTGAACTACACTAGAGTGTTTTTAGCACAGTTTATCATAGGTTTTAATAGAAATCTACATATTTACAAGCATGTAACTTTTAAGCATTACTCTTACAATTCATACAACTAACAATAAGAGGTGGGATGTCTGCTTCCGGATAAAACATCTACATTGTACATTAGGCCAAAAAAATGTCTATTTAGGGTTAACTTACCCGACCGACCCTAATTTTTTAGACCCGACCCTATTTTTTTCTGTACCTAAAAGGATACTCCTATTAATAGTTTTACTCTAGGCCAATCTGAGCTGTTTATATAGATCTTCTCTCTTAGTCATATCTCTCAAATTATTCATTGCTAAATAAAGAGTCAAGAGTGAAAGACACTAATGTTTAATCATTTTATTGATAAATAGGAGCCATATATCTGTTAAGTAAACAGCTCGCTATTGCATCGTAACTCAATAAAAAATATATATATAAAAAAAAAGAAAAAAATACTACCTACCAACCCGATGTAACCATAAACATACATATTTTTTGGCCTTATATACACAGCTACAACAGTGTATGCTCCAGGGAATGTTTTACGAAGCTATCAAGATATATTGTTGTTGTCTTTTTATGGTTATATGGTACCATTGAATTAAAAAACATGTTTGAAACCTTTTTATCGTCAAGTGTATGCTAACAAATCTTTGGTACAAAGGTGTGACAAATTCAAATCAGTAGATCCATTTGAAGTCAACATTGTTTGCGCTACATCACATGGAGTCTAACCAATTGAGGTAACTTCCCAGAGTTTTCATTGGCTGTCTGTCGTAACAGAATGTTACAACATTTGAGGAAGGAGTCTAATCCAGACGCTTGAATGCAGTTCACTGTGACGAAGATAGACTATGCCTGATATCTTATGCTACTGACAGACATTTTAATATCTTTTGATAAATGGAATATTTAGAAATAAGAATTGAAATTGTCTTAGCAGTAACTTTGGTATTGGACTGGGTCAAGCCAATTATCAATGACCAGGAACAGCACAACCGATGGAACATCTGGCTAGTGTGTTAGAGGTTCTAGGGTTGAACCCCGGTCTGGTTGCTAGAGTTTTTTCCTTGATCTCCTGTTACAAAATTGAAGTATATATGGTTTTTTTTTTTTTATATATTTATACTATATATCATTGACAAAACGTCAAACTCCTGTGCTTAAACCAATTTTGTTACAGGAGATCAAGGAAAAAAACTCCAGCAACCAGACTGGGGTTCAAACCGGTGTTGTGTTTCTGGGGACAAAGCCTTGGAGATTTCAAGGAGGGATGAATGTATAGCAGAATAGGACTGGGTCCATTATCAATCATTGACAATAACTTGCTATAGTTAGCTCAACAATTTATTGGTAGCTTGATCAGTAGTGTTTTGAGGTCCCGGGTCCAAACCCTGTTCTGGCCACCACATTTTCTTCTTCCTGTTACATATACTATATCTATTTTTAATGCTGTTCATTTTTCTTTATTTTATAGCGGCCTCTGGCCAGAGTTTCTCCTTATTTGTTTTTATCAATTTATGCCGAAAGAAATGGTAAAATTTCCATTTGTATGCTTATAAGATATTTTATTAATGGGAATTTTACATTGAAGGTTGGATGTTTCATGGCAATAAATCTCTTTTGAATGTAATGTTTAATTTGTTTTGTAGGTATTCCCATCAGAACAACACTAGACAATACTGCTACAGTACAATATGCTGGTCTATTTCATCAGCTTACACAGAAGGCTCGTAGCACTGTCAGAGACATTGATCCACAGAATGACCTCACATTTCTCAGAATTCGATCAAAAAAGCATGAAATAATGGTGGCTCCAGGTAATCATTTTAGTAGTCTCCTTCTTGCCTTGTACATCACTTTTTCCTGATTTTAAGTTATGTTCATGTTTTATCAATGTTTGATTTTAAAGTCAGAAAAAAATGTGATATTTAGAATTAATGTTTTATTCTGTCTCCATTTACCTCACAGATCTTGAGTATGTACTGATTGTAATCCAGAATCCCAACGAAGCAACATAGGTCAGATTAACGTATGTCTATCTGCTAAAGTTGTGGCTGCTATGTGTTTTAGTGGAATTGCATTTTAAAAATCATAAACGTGTGGTTATATATAAATAACCTTCCTAGAAATCATTCATGTTCAATATCAACTGACGCATTGTATTTTGTCAAAGTTCAATTATATCCAACTCTTATATTTGAGAGATAGCAACTACTTGGTTAAATTAAAGGGATGCTTATGTGTTACATTTTCATCATAATAAAAAATTCCTCATACATGTTATAATCTCTTACCTCTAGCATACTTAATACCATATAATTTTCATCAGATGGAACTTTGTTTGTCTAGCGCTAGTAATTGTTGTTCTTAAGTTTTGCTACATAGCAAGGCGTAATGTTTATATTGATGAATTTAATACAGTATGCTATTAAATAATTAAGCTTTGATTGGCTAACCAAGTGCTGGAGTTTTTAATCATTGATTTGATTGGCCACTTATATCTATATAACATGAAGTGAAAGTTGTACTAATATTGCTTGGTATACTTGGTGTGTTGGGATGGCAGCATTGTACAAAATGTAGTTTGAATTGTAAATATGTAGTTTGAATTGTAAATATATCTGGTAAATGTTCATGATGGTTTTAAATGATGTTAATGATTTTATTTAATTACTGGAATTTTGATATAATGTAAACATTAGGTGACCTGATTTCACTACAATTTTAAAACTCTTCCATGTCTCAAGACAGTAGATTGTAATATTGCAGCATTTTAGTTTTACACTACATTGTGCTATGTAAGGGAGATAACTCTGTCATGTTTACTCTAATTTATGGTAATATGTACATGTGTGTGAAGTCATACCAAATTGTATTTGTTTTCTTTTCCAGATAAGGAATACATTCTGATTGTCATTCAGTCACCTAAAGTCTAACGATAGACCACAGACATCTTCATTCCTTGATCATCTTTAGCATCAACTGGTTCGACATTTGTGGAAGACTTGTAATATAATGCAATGTTATGACAAATTTTAAAGATACAAGTTTGACTTTACTTTGAAAACAAAAATGGAAAATTGACAACCATATAATTCAGTATATCGGTAGCTGTTTATACATATAAATTTGTTACTGTATGTGTATGACATGTACTTGAAGAATTTGGGGGGATTATTTATTCATATATGTACATATATAAAACAAAAATAATTAAAAAAGAAAACGACTAAAAATTTGCTCCTTGCTGTTGTGGTTCTTTAAAAACTTGCAGTCTTCCCAGTAGTATTTTAGTTAACCACCATTACTTGTTGGGGAATCCAAGTGATCTATCATGTGTGGTTCATCCTTAATTAGGACCTTGCATCAGTTTGTTTGTTTGTTTGATTATTTTTACATCATATTAACAGCCAGGGTCATGTAAGGACGACCTTCCATGTATGCAGTTGGCAGCTTGTGTGAAGTTCGAGGTGCGTGTTTTGGGAGACTGTGGTATGTTGGTGTTGTATCTTCTTGTATCAACAATGTGTGTTCCAGAGTTACACAGTTACATTTTTCTCCTTGCTTTCCTACCCATATACAAAGTCGGGGATCAATCTAGCTCTGGATTACTACCTTGGTTAGTTTGCCCTCAAGGAATAAGTTTCAAATTCTCTTCGGGAAAAAAACAACCTCTGTAGCAAATTTCCACTGTGACATATATTTTTCATCAAATTTTAAAACTTTTTTTTTTATTTAATTTCTATTATGTTTATCAAAAAACTACTGCAAATCTTATGATAAGCTAAAACTTGTAATTATTGAGCTTACTAAACTCTCTGTATAAATAAAATCTATCAATAAAATAGGTTATTTTGCAATACTTTTCTTCAAAATGATTACATTTTTGTACCAGCTGTTGTTTAAATCCCCCGAAATGTCACAAAGCTTTTCCCCTCTTTTGAAAAATGGTAGTTTCCCCAAAACGTAGATAAATCCCTGAATAGTATGATGCTGATTCTGAGCAAAACTTAAAGTCAAAGGTAAAATGCAGGTGACTGACCCAATCAAAAGGTCAAAAGGTTAAAATATAGGTCATAATTAAATGACCTGGTTTTGAAATGCGACGTACCATTTAATCTAGGTAGAACTGTATGAAATTCCATTACATTATATGGTAGAGTAAATGAACTTGGTCAAGATATTAATGTCAAATGGATTATATACCTGTATATGGTAGACAAATGAAAATGACGCAAAACTATGACCCCCCACGGTTCCTGCCTGGTGGGATGGTTTTAAAGACAACAAAATGAGAATGTAGCAATAAATTTAGACTTTTGAAGTTTATTCACATAAATCGAAAGCAATTGAACAATGCATTAAGACATTGCACGATTCACTTAATCAATGAAGCCATACAGAGATTGAAAGTGATCACAAAGTTGGCACACTACATTAATATAACATTGAGCATTATGTAGATTGCCCTGTAATATCCAGAACATATCTGACACACATACATGTACTACGTTCCTTTACATGTACAATACATACACTGTATACTACATGTCCTTTCTCCAATTGTTTAAGTTATGATATTACAAGTAAAATATTTGTGTCTATGTCAAAGCACCAACTTTCTATACAAAATGTAACTGAGAAAAATTCAACTAACAAAATAGGATCAATCTAGGTTAGATTGATGTAGACTTGAGATACGATAACTCAGCTTTATATATCAAATGTAGGTGTGATGAGGGTAATATATATGTTAAGGGTAAAAAGATGTAGAAATTCCCACACCATAAGATGAATACCACCTTGTCCAGCACCATATCACAATATAATACTGTAAAGTGTATAATCATTCCTATGATTTCCTTTTTAAGCAATTTATAATAAATTGGAAAAATATGTTGTAAAACAAAAACTGCTGACATCAAAGTCAACGTGTTTTCTAATATAAATATTTAAGATTATAATAAAAAGGGCATACAATATAGACCAACTAAAGATTTTATTAAGTTTGTAGTCAATGATAGATGACCAGATGTACAACTTTCTGTTTTTTGCTGTGATAAATTTTTCATGAGGCTGGGTCCCACATCTAAGTAAGGACATTCATGAAGGAGTCTTGAAAACCAAAAATATAACTTTCTGTCTGCCATTTCCATGTCTTCTGAAATTCTAGATCTGTCCTGAAATTAAATATTACACATTAAAGACTGAAGGGAACAAATTACATTAAAGGCAGATCAACACATTAGAATTCTGAGAAATGGCAGCAGCCAAAATTGCTGGTATAAGTAATACTAAATACAATGTATTTTAAAAGTCTGAGAATGCAATAATAACTAAGACATTTGTAATACTCCATGAATAAATGAAATTATTAAACAGATTGTATACATGTATCGATGGATTTGTCAAACTGTTGACTGGGCACATTTTCTACAATACTCGGTGATAAATATATTATACAGTGTACTTATTTTTTACCAGCAAAAGCAAGTGACACATTAGGTATCAAAAAGAGCATCATGCAGTGTTTGAATTTTATCAAGCTCCGATAGGGGATTTAAAGTGACTAATATCATGAGGTAAATCAACCCATAGAAGAGCAATTCTGGACCATGTTTAGAGTTTTATATATAAAGCAAGAGAAGATTAAGAGGAAAGAACAGTCAATACAACAAATTGTACAAAGAACACAACAACTAAGATATCTATCACAGAAGCTTCTAATTTACACCAACCTTCACAAATATATCACAGCTTTTACGATAAAACAAAGGCATATCAACTGAACTCACAAAAATAAGCTTTTTGGATGGAATGTTAAAAATGAGTTTATCTTCATCTACCTCATGGAACGACAACCATATATGGCTTACAATGAAAGTGGTGACTTAAAGAATAAAAAAAAACCTAACATAGTGACTTAATTCTGAGGTGCACTACTACCATATGTACATGTACAGATGTAGCTACCATACAAGATATACAGTTAGTACCTTCTATTTAGTACTAACTTGAACTTAAGGTATATATGTTTACCAATGAAGTTTAATTAGGCATTTCAGCAGTAATTAATAAACAATAAGCCTTTTAGAATTTGGAATGCAATAGGTTTTATATGATATGAACATGTACTAATCATTATAAAATATCAGATTGAATGGCACATTTTAAGGTACGTAAACATACATTTTGTCTTGCTTTTCCTGAAAAACATGACATTGGAGGAAAAATAATAGATTATGTTACTGTGCTAATACTGTATATCAATCATATCAGTTTTATTCAAACTTTGTTTTGATATGTATTGTATTATACAAGATTGGCTTTATAAACTATAATTTAGATACAGTGAAACCTGTATAAAATGACACCTGAATTTTCTGACAAACTGAATTCCTGTGAACAACAATAACTGCCTTCTCTGACATCCTGTCTAATCTGACCAAAAGAATCAATTGCTTTCCTTCGATATGGGATCAGACAGGTTCTACTGACAGTATCAGAAAGGGTTTTGTTAGCTTAAACGTCCTATTAATAGCCAGGGCCAGGTAATTATATATAAGGAAGTGCCAGGTTTGTTGGTGAAGGAAAGCTGGAGTACCCAAAGAAAAAACACTGACCAGCCTTCAGTGCCTGGCAACTGTCCAACATGGGATTCAAACATGCGACCCAGAGGTGGAGGGCTGTATCAGAAAAAAAAAAAAAAAAAAAAAAAAAATACAAGATAAGTATTACACTGTAATACTTAATGAACAGTTGATTTTAATAAGATTGATATGCAATACTGTAACATAAAAATGAAGAAAAAAAACCCCCAAAAAACAAGAGGCCCATGGGCGACCATACAGTTCAAATACAGAATGAAACAAAGACATATAAACACTATACATATTATATTAGCCCATCAGGCCATTGCAATCAGTCAGTGGTTTTATAAATTTGACATTTTAATCTATGAAGAGTTTTTGGTTTCATCAAATCTGTGAATTGTACAAAGAAATTTTTTTTAAATTCACAATTTTTGTAAAGGGCCTTAAGACCTTGAACCTATGAAGAGTATCTGGTTTCATCAAGTCTGTAAATTCAGAAAAAAGATTTTTAAAACTTGAGTCATTTTGACCCCTTTTAGCCCTGCCCCTAAGGCCGGCCAGGACCGATATGTATATGATGTTAAAATGTTATATCAGGCTAATAATTATAACCAAGTTTAACTCATTTCCTATGAAAATTGAGTAAATAATGCTAATAGTTAATAGTCATGGAAAATTTGTTAATAATTAAGACTCAATGGCCATTCATACTGATAATTCTGACAATATTTGACTTATTCCCTATTACAAATGACCAAATAATTCTCGAAAATGTGTTTTCCTACTATAAACTATAGAAAACTTGACCCTCTCTCCAGGGGGAAACGTGAGACCACAGGGTCATAGAATTCACAAGTTTCGTAAAGGACTTAAAACCTTTATATCTTTGAAGAGTATTTGATTCTACCACTACTGGAATTTCAGAAGAAGATTTTTGAAGTTCTAGCCTATTTGACACCTTTTGGCCCCATCTCTCGGCCTCTTGGGGCTGGGATCATAAAATTCACATTTTGGTTGACCTTTGGCCATGTAAGGTTTATGCAAAATTCCAACAAATTTGGTTAAGCAGTTTTGGAGATGTCAAAAATGTAAATTGTTCATCGCCATACAATGCATGACGAGGAAAAAAGGCAATTAGAATATAGGCCACTTGAGACTTCGTCTCAGGTGACCTAAAAAAACAACCATATTACACAATCAGGCAATATTTTTGAATTAATATATACAGGCCTACAGGTATATCAACAGCAGATAATTACCGCTGCAGTACTGCTTCCAATAATCAAGATAATTGAGATAACCCTGGTATATACTGACCATGTTGTTCTGGAACCTCGACACTGTGAAGCCAAGATTTTAATAATATATGTACAGCTTTATATGTATTGCATTTCGACGATTAACATCAACACATAATCACAAATAGAATGTGACAGCAAGAAAAAAACCATTTACATTACTTAAACAATCTTTAAAAGAATGATAACACCACATTTTCCAAAACAATACACAATGTATAGTTTTTAGATCGAAGTCAGTACAATTCAAACTGATATAACAATACATTTACACTGGTCTAGAATTCAATGCAGGATACAGAAGCTCACAATTACATATACATTGTATATTGTACATGACTGTATTTATGATATTTTCAAGACTGAATGTCTAGAACATATGAACAAAGTCAGACAAATAAAAAAAGTTTATAAAGAATGGATACAAACAAATAAAAAAGTTTATCAGAAATGGATATAAACAAATATAAATTATCAATTTTGTTGTAGGAATTATTTTAAAAGGAATCTTTTTTGGCAATAGGAATATTGACAACACATGGAAATCAATGATCGATGTTGACGGTATATGTTTATTAAAAACAGGTAAAACTAACAAAGAGTAGGAATAACTCTGAATTATCATATAATTAATGGCAATTGTTGATTGCAGTTCATAATGAAGATATCATGAAAATTGATATTTAACCTAGTGGAGTTTATCACATTTTTACTAGAAAGTGAGAATTCAATGTCTGTGTGAACTTACAGAAAACCTGATTAGGTAAACTTGTGTGACAATAAAACCTACATGCTGAATTTTTCAATACAAGAACAACCTACATTTATTATAAGTCTGGCATAACGATAGACATCAGCCTGTGATTCAACTATATTTACATTCACTAGCAACTTTTACTATATAAACTAACCAAGGCAAAGTGAAGTCTATGGTGGTATAACTGACACCCAAAACGTGACAACTATGATGTCATAAATGTTGACATGGTAACATTAACTGAACACCGTCAAAATGGCTGTTCCCTCTTGTGGATTAAATCATCGTGATAAATAGTTTTCTTGGTCAAACTTAAACAATGTTAATGCAGATCGAGACCCGAAAATGAGTCAATAGCGTAAATATAAGTATTAAACTATCTTCCTATGGCATCTATCAGGTCTATATAGATGCCAGAGATTTGCAGGCAATCTTTATAATGCGCCATCGCATATCATAGAGATTTTAATTACCTGCTAAGCTCTGGCATTTATAATATAGTCCAAAGATGCCATAGGAAGACAGTTTAATGCTTAAATAATAAAACAATTAAGCTAGAACTGTACCTGCTATACCTGTTAACCTATAATACTACCCTGCCCCCCTCCTTCAGTATACCTGTTACCATAAAAACCCTATTGCAGTTTTAATTCAGCTTAATCAGACAATATTGAAATTTTGACCAATCAAACTCAAAAATCTTCTTTTTGTTTCCATGGTAACTAATATTAAACCAAGAGTTATGTAAAATAATAAAAATCAAAATGTTACATCACTTGCCCAGGTTAATCAATCCTATTGGAACAATGATCAAATATAAGTTGATGACAATTTTACAAAGCCTGTGTTTTATCCGTTTAACATCCTATCAATAAAAACTGTGTAAAGTGACCTGGTTACCATAGCAATCAAACTTTTCCGACATTGTAAACCCTAAACTTTGTTGTGTGGGCAATAACAACATAAATGATATGAACACTTGACAGTATACATTATAACATTACAGTTTTATAGATCTATAGTTTTATAGATCTATAGTACATGTATATGAAGTTTATCAAATCTAACTAACAATGCTATGGCACCCACTCATGGGTAATATACATGTAACAATCATTCTCTTGTAACTCTACTATTCTCCATAGCACCATGGTCCAAGAGCACAAGCAGAAGTCTTGTATGTTTCTTTGGCACATTTAAAACAAGATACATTTTAATGATTCTATTTACATAATACATTTTGTTTAAATTGTCCAAAAAACAGGAAGAGCGGCGTAGAAATCTCTCTGAATATACTTTAAGTTCTTTAACAATAAAATATTGTTACCAGTTAAATTAAGAGATTTGGAGATGTAATGTGCATGTTGATATTTTTTCAGTATAACTACATGTACTTGAAAAACTAAGAGTGCATATATTCATTTTATCTCATGTGGCATGCAAACTTACATAGTATATGAAATTAAAACCTAAAATTAAAACAAATCAAAACAATAAATAAAAAAAAAAAAAAAAAAAAAACTTAGTACCTGGTACCATGCAATAATAAGTCTATATAAGCGTATTGTCACACATCCTGTAATACATGGTCAGTGAGGCCATTAGCCTCAGCAATCCGATCCAGATGTTTAATATAAGAGTTCCTGTTCTCCATGAATGTGGGTACACGGGTGCCCTCCAGGTCAGCATAGCCCTTCAGACGCTCCACATCCTGATAGGCTACTTTACCAAGCCTCATCATCATATGAAAGTCAATCTGTCGGCGGTGTTTCAATATCTGAAGTGCTCCAGAAAGGTAAACTTGGTCCTTTGAAAATGCACCTGTAAGAAAATTGAATGGAAACGTGATGGACCAAAAGATTCAAATCATAAAATTTTGGTGTTTCAAAAACTCATTAAACATTTTTATGTGCCTTAATGGTCATCTAATTATAATACAATAACACATATCACTGGGAACTCTAGATAAGAAAACACCTTAGCAAAAGTTGAAAGGTTTGAGCAGAACAACCCTAGTGCCCAACAAAGTCAATTTTTGTCCTTTAAAAATTACTAAAAATATAAGTGATATCTACAATATGGCATAGGGCAAAATTTGCAATGCTTTTAATTGCTGAAGGTAAACTAAGAAAATAACATACTCCTACACATATTCCTCCCTCTTTCTGAAGGCCAATATTTTTTCAGTGTAATAATTGGAATGATAATTGATAAATGTTTCTAAAGCACTTAAATTCCATCTTGAATCATATGAATATGATGGGTCAGGTATTTAGAATGAACTAAAAATGAAATTACAAATATATTTTCCTTCTTCAGTAAAAAAAAAAGGCTTAGCAAAAAATGCTAAAATGATCATTTTAGCAATTAATGTCTACCATTAGCAAAATGCCCAAAATGCTATCCATAGAGTGAGCACAGCATATAGTTGAACTCATGTACACAGTAAGTTGTTAAAAATTATATCCTAGCTATTTAACCAAAGTGACCTTGAATGAAGGTCAAGGTCATTCATTTCAACAAACACTAAACCTGCATCTCGGCAGGCTACAGGCCCAATATCAGGTTTCGTTAAAAATGTTCAGCTTTTTTGACCGCTGTGACATTGAATGGCGATCAACATCATTCATTTGAAAAACATAGGTAGACCTTTGTGCCAGCAAATGCTACAGGCTCAATTTGAGTACCCTTGGCCTTTCACTTATTGAGAAGAAGTAGTTTGAAAAAAAGTCAACAGACAGAACAAGCATGATGAATATTAGATCATACTGACCTTTTGGGTCAGATGACCTAAAAAGTCACTTCCTTAGATAAATTAGCCCTCAATAGACTTGATTGTGATCTTAGGGTAAAGTCCTTAGCAGAGCCTCGGGTTTAATCTATTTCTGTAGCACCTCAAATATCCTTACCCTGATCCTATATACCCTCACATAAAAGTGTATTTTTATATAATTGTGTATATCAAAGGTCAATGTGGGGTCACTGGCCTGTTTTGGTACCTTAATTACCTAATTAGTGGACCTAGTATATGTATGTCATAAGAGAAAGAGTCAGTGCAAGCATCTTCTTAATTAAATGGAGGTCAGAGATCAAAATTTAGGTCATCTTGACATAGTATATTAGCTTTGCTACACATTATTTCACCTAAAACCAAGTTATTCATCTGCATGTAGAAAAGGAAATAGAGTCTGAGCATGAAAATGCACGGTCAGGTGGATGATGGACAGATAAAAAAATACAATTACGCTGTAACCCCCTGTTTTGCTCCATGTGGATATTAAAATTACCTCTTTCAGACAAAATGTTTATTTTAACTTAACAAGAGTTAAAAATCATTTCCGAAGCAAGAATTATTGAAAATATACCATTTACTTAACCTACATATTATATATCAACTGTTTCATCTAGCACTGCACTTCAACTGAAGGCGGTGTAGGTTCATTACATTTTCTGCCAGGGTGGTTTGGAAATAAACACAACAATTATCAACCAATCATAAGTTGGCTGTAGACAACAGATTTTACTGTTGTGACACCTTACCTGGTGTTGAGGTGTCCACCTGGCCACGTTTTGCACGAATGCAGTAATCCCATCGTACATGTGGATCATTAACGAAGCGACCCAGATCTTTAAACAGATCCTTAAGGGACAGTTTGGAAGCCTTGTAAACCGTGTAGTACAGCAGTGCTGACCTCCATAGACAGGGGTTCTTACGGAACAACACACTGTGCAGAGAGGCCAGCCCCTCCTCGGTAGGGTTCAGAGGTAACATGTCCAGTTCCTTACGGACTTTCCAGTTGTACCATGGTTGGTTTTTATTGTTATAACTTCGGACATAATGAGTGCCTGTTAAACAAATACAGATAAACTTTTTTTAATAAAAAGGAATTAATATTTCAACATAAAAATTGCTTTTCCCATATCACAAATTAATTTATCTTATTAAAGTTTTTTCAATGGATATTGCTAAAATAAAAATTAATTTTCAGTTAAAATTTCAGACAGGGTAAGAATACTTGTTGTAAGAAATAAAAACATATTCAGAATATTACAAGAGGATGTAACTTGGCCCATCTTTTTTTAGATATTCGTCATGTGACTTCTACAACTGATGTTTTTGTCTGTTCAAGTATTATACATGTAGAAAGTAAATACATTATATCTGTATATTTTAAACTGTTATTCCCCAACAACACAAAATCTTATCAAATAAGGATAACTCCTATTACATGTATATGAAATTGAATACCAACCAAGTTCATGTCGAAGAAGTCCCTCTACCCAATATTCCCTCAGATTACTAACACGCACATTGAGCTGAGGTTTGCCTTTGTGTCTGGTCATGGATCCCCTAGACAGAAGTTCCTCCGTCAAATTCACCACAATTTCTTTTTCAATTTCCTCTTTCCTAAGGTAGCGCTGCACCAAATTGTTTATCTGCCCCCGCGATATTATCTGACCACCAGTCTCTGCCTCAAAGTTCTCATAGCTTCCGTATTGATCAATAGCTCGTTCCATTATCAAAATTGCCTTATGTAAAAAAAAAAAAAAAAATGAAATTGAAATTTTTAAACAAAATTTTCATTTACTTGTTTGATCCTTGTCATATCATTTACCGTTTTCGCTTCACAAACTTTTTGCTTGTTAGCAATACAGAGAGTAAAAACAATAAATTACTATTATATGTAGGTTATACAAGTATTTTCCTAGAACTGAAATTAATTAAAGCATAATGTCAGTTACTTATTCAAGCAGTTCATGAGGCAATAGTTTTGCCAGGCAATATATTTTGAATGATATTCTTAAGTGGCTGAATAAATTAGGTGAAAGAAATGCAAGATTTAAAATTTGTTGTGCAAGTTGAAGAAAATCCATTATTGAACCTAATTTGACATACCTGCGGTATTAGCTTGTCTGAAGCTACACTAACTTTCTCTAATACTTCAGCATCAGCTGGGAACTTATAAGTGAAGTATGGATTGTATTGACACTTCGCTCGCAGAAATCTTTCCTTCTCTGCCTTTTCATTTGCTGGTTTGATAGCAGCGAGAAGTGGAATTTTCTTTCTGCGTTCACTGGATGTTGGTTGGGATGACTCTGGTAGCTGTGCCGTTCTTTGTCTGCCCGGGGGTGTGGCTAATCGGTCTATAGAGGAAGACAGAGCTGTGCTACTCATAGACATGGGAGTATTTATAGAAGGTAGACGGAGACTTCCTGCCGTGCTGGGACGCTCACAGAGTCGGACTGATGATGCTGAATTCATGCCATAGTGAGGAGTATTACTGTTTTCAAACTTCGAGTCCAAAGCTGATGAAGATCTTACTTTCTGTCGACTGAGAGGTTTTATCACTTTGGGACATTTTTTGTTTTTTCTTTTCTTTTTCTTAAGAGCTTTAGCCGCAACATTACTAGGTTGTGCGAGGTTAAAACCTGATGGATTCATTGCTTGCTCCTTCATGTTTGTGGTATTACTAACTTCTGTAATGTTGTTCTTGTGCATAGCGACAGCCATGACTTAGAAAGTACAACCATTCATTAATCAAAGTCATTTTGTTAGGGATGACAAAGTGAAGATGGAATCTTGTACTTCTTTACCCTCTTCAATGCATTCCTGATGTTGAACATCCACATTCTGTTGAGTAACAGTAAGATCAACTCCTTATCAAAATGTTGGGACTTTTCGCTTAATCTTAATCTAAAATAAAAAAAAATGTAATAATCAACAGAAAAATATGATCATTGACTGAATATTGAACTTTCAACTACTGTAAATGTATGGGTTTTAATTCATGTGTCAAGTTGTGAATTTGATGATTATGATGATGATGATGGTGATGATATATACTTAACATGTACATGTAATGTCATATAGACCAACAAACATTGTTACATGGATAATGAAGTAACGAAGCTGCTGGTAATTAATTCTGTTGGTTGTTAGAGGTGGTGGTGATGATCAGTGTCAATGATGACACAACAGCTACATTAAATCACACTTTAAACATAATTAGAGTAGATAGTCAACGCAAACATTAATGAACACTAGCTGGCAGGTAAAGATTTTAATTTGTTATAAAAATTAGAAATATCTTACTGCAATAAGTGAAAATTTAGATTCTACAAATAGGACTAGCATCATATAATTTTGCTTAAACATTCAAATTTATGTACATACATATAAATAACAGCTGGCGATCAAGTACTGATTTTTTGTCGTTTGAAAATAACAGTATCAAATCCGATTGATCAGTATTCTAATACGATAAATGTAGATTAAACCTAAATGTGCTAATAACAACCTATCTAAATACACCCATGGTAACTAAAAATTGAAAACATACTTACGTGTCCGTTTGGATCGAGAGCCGATATCCAAAAGGTCTAAATTATGTTGATTCCCTATATATCAATGACCATGACCTGGTGAAAAGCGGTGAATGGCATTGGCTAAATTTGAGGAGATTCAAGTCAGAAGGTTGCGAAAGTAAGAAACTCTGGTGTTAATAAATGCAATAATATTATCATCCGAGCTTTTCTGTTGTTTTTCTACTGCATAACAACCTATACAGTCGTCAATAATTTTGTTAAAAGACAAAATATGGTTTTTGTTAACCTTAGCAACCTTTCAAACGCACCGACCCGGAAGTTGTGAAACGTATTGTAAAAATGGATTCGGACGTCGTCCGGATATATTTCCAAAAATAGTACACGTATTTTAGAAAAGTGTGCTAATATAAGCCGCCGATCAGTTCTTCTTTTTAATATTGAAATGCAGATATTTTATTATTACATATTTGCTTTACAACTAATAATAAAATAGAACATAGGCCTATAAATGTAGTTCTGTTATGATGTCTAAAACCTGACAAGCTTACCTCTGTGGGTATCCGTACACCGGATCTTGGTATCGACGAGGCGGTGGCCGGTCAGTTTTGCAATATTTTCACAGTTTTAATGTAATTAATGTATCTGTTAATGTATCTGTTGACTATCACTGCGCCAAACGTAAAACAGCGGAAGGAATACTCATTGTTAACATAGATTGTACAGAGAATCTTGCATTTGTTTGGTGTTGCAACTTGCAACCTCATTTTAGGCTATCAATATATATTTTCTTATACTACCATTATTTAAAAAAAACCTTTAATTTGTTTTGAAGGTAGTGGGCCTTTAACGACAATGATTTACGTTTATACAAAAAGAATTAATATAAAGCTTGATTGAAAATGGCAAATGGAACCTTCTGCTTGATTCTCTTCTGTCCATATTTAAATCATCCATTAATTTATTTTGCTCTTTACCTTCATTTTTTCTCTCCTTTCCATTTCTCTCTCTTTTCCCATTATTTTTCTGTTAGTCACATTTTTTTTTCTTCTTCAAATACTTTTGTGTGTGAGTGAGGCGAAACCATGCAGTCACATTTCGTGTCTGAAAACGTACTTCGGGTATGATTTGGTACACTTGATATACATATTGTAACAAATATTTGTCTTAACTTAAACAAAACTTTAAATGTGGAATTACTTTTCTTATAATTACTTTGTTAATTGTATTCATTGTTTTATCAATACGAGGTTCTTTATTGTACAGGTATTATACAACGGAGTGAGGCAGGCTTAGTTAATTCTCGTAATAGTAAGATAGAGATGAAATTCCTACTGAGATGTTTCCTTGTAATACACTGGATTTCTTTATGAAACGGTTCGTCATTTCCTAGGTGAATTTATGGAGACAATCTATGTTGCTCTTCTCCTAGCAGTGGATTTTCCTTGGTAGTGTTCCTACCTTCAAATGCTGGAATGTGAATCTTGATATCATAATATCTAAATCAATGTCGGGACTCCACATATAGAAGGGATCAACGTTTTATGAAGCCTTTGTGTAGCATTTTCAATCCAAACGTTGTATAATTGTATGGGATTTATTGGATTGTAACAGACAACAAAGTGGCCGACAGGCAGCCATCTTTGATTCTGATAGATGAAGTTTGTTACCGCTGTTTCTCCGCAGGTACCTGATAGGCTCTGTCTCAAATTTCATGTGTAGACTTTCCATGAACCCAAGTTGTGCATGTTAAATTTTGGAATCTATTGAACAATACGATGACTGATAGGCACTTTTTGATAGACAACCATCGAAGATTTTGACAATTACAGTTTGTTATCACTGTTTCTCAGAAAGTACTTGAAAGGCTCTGTCTCAAATTTCATATGTAGACTTTCCATAATAAACCCTAGTTGTGCATATTAAATTTTGGAATCTCCATAATAAACCCTAGTTGTGCATATTAAATTTTGGAATCTATTGAACAACACAAGGACTGATAGACACTTTTGATAGACAGCATCGAAGATTTTGACAATTACCGTTTGTTACCACTGTTTCTCAGACAGTACACGGGGATATTTCTCCAATTTCACACGTCGTTTTCAGTTTACCCATTTTTATGACAGGCAGCCATCTGGGAATTCGATAGTTGAAAATTGTTACCAATATTTTTCATACAGTACCTAAGCATATGGCTTAGGTTTATATGTAGACTCCATTTGGGCTCTTCTTATGCACATTACATTTTGAGTCACCTTTGGTTTAGACAACTTAAAGATGCTCCATAGCCGACAGACTATAAATGATACTCATCATTGAACAATCATTGTTGTTAAATCGTGTATACATATGTCTACTTAACACAAAAACAATATAAAATAATTCATTTTGCTTTAGGTGCATGCACAATCAGCATTTCATTCCATAGGATATAGTGCCACGGGTTTTTTTTGGGATTGCAATTAGTTACATTTTATATTTTAACTGAAAGTAAAATTAGAAGCTCACACTTTTCAATGATGGTAATGGTGTAAAGTAATTAACTTTTGAAACTGAAGAAAATAGCTAAATCGTCTGCTCCTGTTTATGATAGAGAAAACATACCATTTGTCAATGATGGAGCATCTTTAAGTTATATTAACCTCAAGTTGGAGAGAGCATACAGAAGGTCTTATTTGATTTAAGAAAATATGAAGTCTGTAGCCATTATATCGGAGAAAGAATTGAGTAGAAGTTTTTCAACAGTCAAATGCGTTTTTTATTTAGACCAGAAATATAAATTTAAAAATATATTGGTCAGAAAACTTTATGGCTGATACCGTTACGACAACTGACGTTTCTTTCTGCTATTTTCAGAGCACCTTTAATTTGGGGACTCTTGCATTTCTAGGTTCTCCCTGGTCGTTTGTTGTAAATATGTCGTTTTGTGATGGGAAAGCAGGAATTCTATTTACAAGAAATATTATGTATATCCATCAGATGTTATCAAATGGTTTAATCAAAACATATAGATCATTCAATGGTATGTGCAACTGTCCCACTGAACCCCTTCTTTGTCGTGTATTGGTTCCAGTAGGGACTTCTATTTCCCCCTCACATCCATAAGAAAGATACAAATTAAGCTTACTAGTACTTCCTAGTTAGAAGATAGTTGTTTCTTTATTTCTGCAACATTTTAAACTATCCTTTACCCAAATGAATTATTTGCATTGATATTATATAATGCGACCTCTATAATATTACTCTTGACCAGTTCCCAGTCGTATCTGCTGTTGTAGCGATATCTAGTATATCAGTACACTTCTTCATAATGAAGGTAAAATATCCAGAACAGGAGCTGAAACACGGCATAAGCCGCTAGATAGTAGACCCGGAAGTACTTCTCCACGACCCCAGTAGGAACAGACATGAAGAACCTGACACTGAAACTGTACGTGTTATTGTTACTCCTGTTGCCTTCTGTCTCACCAATGGCATGACCATCCTTCAATGACAAAGCATAATTTTGAAAATACCTTCAAAATCAATAATTTTTAACATATTAATGGATCTGCAATTGTATTGGTGGACAAATATTTGTTAAATAAACGACTTTTTAAAGATGATCCTACGGCATTGTATTTCCTATGCTAATCGCTAGCGAACCTTTAAAGACAGGCCACACGTATTTGTGCTAAGTTATTATTCTCAAAAACATTGCAACCATCTTTTAAGGTAATTACCGGTGACGTTACTAAACATACAAATAAATGGAGCTGATGGTCACTGTAAATGTTTGCATTGAGGCTCATTACTTATGAAATCAGAGTCTTTTTGAATAGTTAACTTTTACCAGTGAGTTCTGTAGCTTCCGTTCGAGTTATCAAAAAAGAGAGAAATGTTTTAGAAGATACAATGTTATTTCTAGTAAGAAATATATTTACCGCTGACCCAAGGTTTGTGTCGACGAGATCTACATTGCTCATTTGTTTAAGTGCCCCCGTATCAGTAATTCCTTCCGTTAGGTTATCCTTCTTAATCTCTTCCTGTCGTCTTATTTTCTGTTGGAATATATCCACCGCGTGTACAAAAGTATATTCGAACATGGCCACGACGACGAATATCAGAGACATGACGAACCATACCTCTATAGCTGATATTGTGATATCGGTCTGCAGGAACAACTTGGTGCCGACCTGTTCTGTGATCATAGCCAGTAGACACAACGTACCCAACTTGACCCTGGATGACACCTGGGAACGCTCTATCCAGAAACTCAGCCAACCAACCAGTACGATGAAAATGCTGGGTATAAATAAACGTCCAACGTTATTGGCAAAGCTGAATCCTATGTGCACCAATAATTGCACACAAGAGCTATCAACAACTGGAAATAAAACAAGATTTCACCATTTTACATGCACGAGTGTTGTAACATTATGGTATTGCTTCTAACCACCTATCTGATATGATTCAAAATATAAGACATGTGTATTGTTCGACCAAGATGGATTTATTGTGGGTGTTCCTTTATGGGATATCGGTTTGGAATTGGTCGCATACCTACATTATGTCGCCGTTTTAAAAACTATAAATACCCCTCTACCGTTATACAAGGGTTGCAAAAGGAAGTGCGATGATCGTGATGAAATATAGGTGTATCCAAAGTTATTAAGATTTTGTAATTAGACAGATGGTCAATTTTGTTATCTACTGATAGATGATATGATGAAGTTGTCTTCTGTTATTTAAGGTTACATAAGTGATAATAACCTTTTAATGTCTCGTTATATCAAACAAATCGTTTTTATCCGTTCACGTAGGACATCTTTATACATCATCCCTGTTCATTGAGTGTTTCTAGTAAACTTTTATCATAAAGCAGGAAACTGTGAAAGACTCGGCGGTAACCTTCGTATATTGGGTAATCAAAGACGACTGATTATAACGCTATTATGTTATAAATCTACCTAAACACTAGATATAAAAGTGGTTGAAACACATATAATGGGAAAAGTCAGTCAAATTGTTTTGGTTTTCGTTTTTGTATTCTTCAGTTCGTTTTTCTGCGTGCTTTTCCAAATTTTGACATGGCTTTCGGCATTTAGTTTGGCTTTTTTGGCTGCTTTTTAAAAGTTTGAATAAGTAACTAGAATTGATGTACAGAGATTTACAAATGACGATAAAATAGAAGATTTGACAACTACACTTGTAGAGCACATGTAGTCACAGGAGGATATCCTGACAAGCAATTGACATGTTTATATTTAATAGTGTTATTTGTAATTGTTTTTCTTCGTGTTCTTTTTGATGTAAATATATATCCATACCAGCTACTTTACTACAAGTTCGGCTTTAATACCTGCACTAGTATCAGAAGAACACGTGGTGAATTCCCATGTGTGTGTCGTCACTTCCGGGTTAGCAAACGTGACGTTGATCTTTGGTTTGTTAATGGAGTCCCACTCTAGTGTTACCTGGTCATTGGTGTAGGAATCTTAAAGGAAATGGAAAATAAAATAAAACCCTTTAACGTGGTGACGTTGTCAAAAAGAATAATCCCATAAACAGATACATTATGTCGTCATGTACAGAATGTTTAAGTCAAACAATGCCAGTATCATAAGAATCCAAATATAATAAACATGAATAAAATTATAACTGTATTTCAAGAGAATCTGCTGTAACAATGAGATCATTATTCATTTCAATTATATTTTTGAAATTGTCAATAATCTTTTCGTTTCTATACTTATTAGTCAACGATATAATTTTTACCGTTTTTATATTTGTCAACGCCGAAATAGATTTCTAAAGATTATGAATTTGTTATACAAATAGAAAATTACTTTGAGGAGAAAAATACTCACGAATACGAAACTTGAGCAGACAATCAAAAAGACCATTAGGAAACAGGAAGCCTTTCAAATCACAAGACAGTCCTACCGTCATTCTACAAACACAGATACAAAGAAAACATAACCAAATACGATAAAAACGAAATAAGCTACTGGCCATTAAAATGTAGGAAGAAATAGAGCAAGGATTTCAATTTCAATTTCGAAACAGAAAGAAAAAAAATCAACGTTTGTATGTTTAAATTTTTTAGCAGGCTTGTAAGAAACACGAACGATTTAAACAAAAATGACCTTTATGTTAAAACATACCTCATACTATATATAATGGTCCCATTGGGTGTGATCCATACAAATCGGTTTGGCATCGACGAATCATGGACATGCGAATGTATTTCGTTCTCAACGTAACTTTCTGGTAGCCAAATATTTTCGAAGTATTTATTCCGGATAACATGGTATGTCGTGTCAATGTCAGAGATATTTCCGAACGGATATTTCAACCTAGGATCATTCCAAATTTGGTAGTAATAAAATGTGAAGTCCGCTTCGTTCTGAAATAGGAACTGTACTGAAGTCGTGACATCGTTTTGCTCGACATAAATCTGGTCTATTATTACAGATTACAATATATACTTGAACAATAACTTTAAACAATTTATTTTCCAAACAGCATTTTCTTCGGGCTGGAAATTAATAGTCATCTAATGATATTGATACAGTACCAGTATTTAGTACTGCTGATTATACATAGCTATGCTATAACATGTAAAGGGGCCAAACTGTTTAGATCTCGCTGCACTTTGGCTGACACCTGGTCATATATATGTGTGAGAGAATTCAACTGTGTCGAAGCCGAAATCGACGTCGATCATTGACCTTCGACTTTCATTTTATTTCATAAAGACATTTCTAACACTTTTTACATTTTTTTGTATTTCGAATGTTCAGGAATTTTACGTCTTGAAAAAAAATGAAATGTCATAAATAGTAACAACGCCACTATACTATACAAACCGTGTCAATGAATCTCATTTGTGTTATATGGATAGTGATTCGGACATCTGTTTTATTGCCTGGAAACAACAAATATCAGTCTATACAAGTAATTATCAACATAACGGTTATACATATACTGAATCTCTGTAATGATAAAACATTATTTGAGATACATGTATATAATATGCGTTCCGAGTTATTTCAGTAATTAGAAAAGTCAATACACGTACATGTTATACAATACATTTAAATAAGTCACAGGTACAAATTGTACGCAGTGCTATAAATCCAAATGAAAGAAAAAAGTATAAACATCTGTTTTCTTTTTTTCTCCTTTTTTAATGATATCAAATATCATAAAAAAAATATCTGGTTTTTCCCGGAGGTCGCACTTGCACTATTGGTTTCATTTCAAATATATTTGAATATCTAAAAAAATCAGTATTATAGTAATAATTCGATCAAGACGGAAATGATATGATATTTGTTGAAATTTCTGTTACCTGTATGGTAGAACGGCGGCTTAGATCTGTCTGTCTGCAGCATTGCATCTATTTCACGTCGTCTGAAAAATGTAGGGACAGTTCATACACAATAATCATTAATGTATTTTTCTCCGCAAACAACTGCTAAATTATGATATTGATGAAATATAGGTGTATATATCTAAAGTTTTAATCTTGACAGCATGCTATAAGAAAAATTGTAATAAAAGATAGAAGAAATAGTGTAAGCATAATTCAGGTAATAAAACATGCATTTTAAGTACATTGTAATATACATACTGTTGTGGTGTAAGATCCGCTTTGATCCCATCATACATTGATAATGTAAATATCAAGAAGCAGGCTCTCGGTGATATGGTCAGCATGATAATAGACTGGTGATTTCAACAAAAGGAATGATGATCTAACCACCGGACACCGGGCTGTCAATATGATATCAATAAATATTATATATAATAATTCTAAACGATATCAAGCTGTGAAGAAACCAAGACTGAACCGCTTGATTTAAGATAAACTTGGTTTAGTACTGATGTTGATTTGCACTTTTGCTGACAATATATTTAGTCAATGCTACTTATTGATATGATAATGCTACTATTCATGATGTTATAGTGATCAGTGGATGGAAACACAGCTATTATAGAGTGCAATAGAAACTCCACAGAATTATATATACATAATAATTAGAAATAACTATTCCCCACACTCCAATTCACAGTAATGATATGCCAGCTCGTAACGATCAGCAGAATAGTATGTAGCGTATCCTATCTACCAATCGCTATGTAGATAGAGGGGAAACAAGTTACAAATGCAACAAATATATTCAACATTCATTACTCTCTGTAAATAGACATAATTTATCAAAATATATCACAGATTCAATGTTTACAAGTTTTTGCCTACCTTAAATGGGCCTTGTCTGATGATGTACCTGTAAACACACTCTTCGATACCAACACCTGGGCATTAATGAGTGTACAGTGCAGATCAATCATTGGTACTTTACGAGGTACTAAACTACACCATCCAGGAGTACGGTGATCAGTTGAACAGGGATAGAGCTGTGTATTGGACTGATTTTATTGTGTCCGTCCACGTGATATGGACAAGCGTGTATAGCGGTCAATTGGAACGGACAGAGTTTAAAAACCTCACCTATTCCTTTGTATAAAAGATTTAAAGTAAGGTAAACTTCAACCGAAACTGAACCAAAGGGGTCATTTGTGTGACAGAAATATGAGAATGATTTGATCGTGACGCGACATCCTGTTAAATATTCATCTATTACAAGAATGTATCCTTACCTCGAATTTTGTTTACCCAATTTTTGAAAGAAATAAACATGGGAAAAAAGAGTGGCTCTTATACTCCTAATATTCTGTCTTTGCATATTACAGAATTAACTACATTTTTGGTAGGTATCGATAGAGACGTAATTATTTTATGGGCAAACCCACGTCGTTTTTATTGAAAATCAAGACGTTACGCTTTCAAACACGTGACATCACAATCTACAAAAGTAAATAACATGGTAACTTTTAATATAGTGATAATATATATGTTGATGACGTTTTAAAAAGGATGTGTTGATATTTAATGTGTTTGGTTATTCCTGGGTAAAACTGGTCTCCATAATTGACAATAATTCGGGTTTTATATCGTATCAAAAAGAAAACTTCAAGTTTTTACTCACGGACGTAGAGATGTATTGTGAGATCTAAAGGTAATTCACTGGTAATTTCCTGAATCAAAATAACAGAAATGATAGAACCAGAACACCAGGGTACCACACTAGTAGAGTTTTATGTATTGTTAGATACCAACAGAATACATACAAACGTCAATTTTGATTTTGAGTTTCAAAAACAAGGATGCGGACAAGAAATGATAGCCATACACTCGATTGACTCGTGTCTTGAGAGTGCAAAATTGACACTTTCAAAACTGCAAACTTTATCTATTTAGCCTCTTTACAAATGACACTAAATGGTAGATAGTCATGCCCCAGGACAATGTTCAGGTGTCATGTTAGGATAATATATGCAGTTAAAATCAATTTTACCCTGATGCTTGATTCAAGTTTATGTTTCAGTTTAACCAATGACAGAAGTTGTGTAGTAATTGCACTGCAGCTTCATCATGAACTCCATCGAAATTTCTCGCAGAAATGACATATCAGGTGATTACTCTGTATTACCTTCAATCAAGCATCTTTTGTGCTTACCAACTTATACTTTGTCTGCAGGCATCGCTTCTTCAATGCATCGCGCCAATTGGCGGATAAAGCTTCATCTAGGCTGAACCTCCATAATGAGACCGTTGAATGCTGATATTTACAGGCCATAGCAGACGAATGGTGACTTTACAGGTCCTACAGCAGACTAATGCTGATATTTTGATATTTACAGACTCTAGCAGACTAATGATGATATTTACAGACTCTAGCAGACTAATGCTGATATAAACAGGTCCTAAAGCGGACGCAGGCTGATATTTACAGACTCTAGCAGACTAATGATGATGTTTACAGGCTGAAGCCGACTAATGCTGATGTTTACAGGCCATATAGCAGACAAATACTGATGTTTACAGGCCATACAGCAGACTAATGCTGATGTTTACAGGCCATATAGCAGACAAATACTGATGTTTACAGGCCATATAGCAGACAAATACTGAAATTTACAGGCCATATAACATTCTAATACTGATGTTTACAGGCTGTAGCCGACTAATGCTGATGTTTACATGCCATATAGCAGACTAATGTTGATGTTTACAGGCCATATAGCAGGCTAATGCTGATGTTTACACACTATATAGAGGACTAATGCTGATGTTTACAGGCCCTATAGCATTCTAATGCTGATGTTTACAGGCCATATAGCAGACAAATACTTATGTTTACAGGCCATATAGCATTCTAATACTGATGTTTACAGGCCATTTAGCAGACTAATGCTGATGTTTACACACTATATAGAGGACTAATGCTGATGTTTACAGGCCCTACAGCATTCTAATGCTGATGTTTACAGGCCATATAGCAGACAAATACTTATGTTTACAGGCCATATAGCATTCTAATACTGATGTTTACAGGCCATTTAGCAGACTAATGCTGATGTTTACAGACTATATAGAGGACTAATGCTGATGTTTACAGGCTATATAGCAGACTAATGCTGATGTTTACAGGCCATATAGCAGACTAATGCTGATGTTTACAGACTATATAGAGGACTAATGCTGATGTGTACAGGCCATATAGCATTCTAATACTGATGTTTACAGGCCATTTAGCAGACTAATGCTGATGTTTACAGACTATATAGAGGACTAATGCTGATGTTTACAGGCCATATAGCAGACTAATGCTGATGTTTACAGACTATATAGCAGACTAATGCTGATGTTTACAGACTATATAGAGGACTAATGCTGATGTTTACAGACTATATAGAGGACTAATGCTGATGTTTACAGACTATATAACAGACTAATACTGATGTTTACAGGCCATTTAGCAGACTAATACTGATGTTTACAGACTATATAGAGGACTAATGCTGATGTTTACAGACTATATAGAGGACTAATACTGATGTTTACAGACTATATAACAGACTAATACTGATGTTTACAGGCCCTATAGTAAACTTATACTGATGTTTAATAGATACCCAAGCTAGCAGACGAATGATAATATTTGCAGACTCTTGTTAACTAATGACGATGTTTACAGGCTCAAGCATACTAATACTAATGTTTATAGACCCTAACAGACTAATGCTGATGTTTACAGGCCATATAACAGATTAATGCAGAGTACCTAGTCTTCATTATTGTGGTAAATATGACTGGTAACATGAGCAGTATCAGTGTACATAGGGAAAAGCTTATTTCAGGCTAATCGCGTCCAATTTCACAGTGGCTTGTCCCCTACAAAACTGAGGAAATTCAAGGGTAAGGGTTCATACTGTAAAATAAATTCAACAACTCCTTAACATAAGTGAGAGTTTAATAAAAAATAACAAAACAAAATCCTAAACAGTAGAAACTGAAGTCTTTATTTGAAGCTTTTTTTGCGATTATGATGACGGTGATAAAGATATGATGATGATAATGATGATGATGAGAAGCTGAAGCACCTTTAATGAAAGCGTATTTGTGGTGAATGTAAATATCTTTTGAGACAGTTTCAATGCACATATTAATATTTTGTCTTTAAGCGATAACTAAACGAAATACAGAATAACATACTATTTACACAACACCTCGAACGTAATTTGTGGCCATTTAACAAACGGTCTGCAAGATGAAACGTTTAATTTCTGCTACATTTTATTTACTAAGTTCTTCATAATTGAGGCAAATGGTCCAAAATAGAATTTGAACTACAATGTATGCTACAGCATACATGATACGGAAATATTTCTCCACCCGTCCCGTGGAAATCTTCATAATAAACCTGACACCAAAACTGAAGTCGTTGATCACGTCCACGTTTTCATTCATGTTGGAAGTCTTGCCATTAGCAGTGTCCACCTGGAAACAAAAAATATTATATCTATGAAATATGAATATAACTGGAAGAAACTTTCATTAGATAAACATTAGTGAGTCTCAGTGTATAAATTTATCCATCTTTTATCGTTAGAAAGGTTTTTTTTATACAAAGATAAACTTACACAACACATTTTACAGTTACAAATAAAGAAGATATTTTGATAAAAGAATAGTCAAGATATCTATGAGTGTGACTCAACGATGTATGCGCTACCAACGAAATATCAAGTGACTCAAGTCTAAGTTGAGGTGGCCAAGAGGTATTGATGCCTAGGTAGACCGAAGACCAGGTAAATCAGGTAAAAATTAACCAAACATATATAGTTACATAGCTGAATCTGAAAGATGAATATATGTGATTGATTTCATTAAAATTATGTTTATTGTATGCTTTAACTTTTAATATCAATTATTATATAAAAATGTACACACCAAATCAATAGCATTCATTTCTAAATTATTTGTAGAACTGGTCCGACTGTCGACATTGGTTTCCATAGTAACGTTTGATCCTTTCCGACGTAATTTCATTTGTTCTTCTTTACGTTTCATCTTCGTTTGAAACACATCAACAGCATGAACAAAAGTATACTCAAACATCGCAGCGACGACAAACACCAAGGACATGATGTACCAGACCTCAAACGATCTCACTTTGAAGTTTACAGGAAGGAAGAATTTGGTACCGACTTGTTCTGTGATCATTGCTAACATTGATAGGGTGCCAAGTTTGATTCTTGCCGACACTTCGGAACGTTCGATCCAGAAACTAAGCCAACCAACAACTACGATGAAGATGCTTGGCATGAATATCCGTACAACATTGCTAGCGAAGCTGACCTTGATGTTCACTTTTAGCTCTAGGCAGGAACTGTCGATAACTGTAATAAATAACAGATGATCACTAAACCGATACCAAAGATGGAAATATTGTTAAAGTTACACTATACGTAATTATCACCAAAAGTTAAGTTAGATTCGAACCCAATATTGCTGGTATTTGTAGATGTAATTAAAATTAAGTAATGTCAAAGAATATCTTAAATAATTTTCTCAATAACTTTGGTTCAGCAGTTATTGAAAGTCGATACTTGTAAACATGCTTTCATTTCAACTGATGGCATAGAAGTTTACAATTGTTGCCAAACGGAAGTCGGAAAGTTCATGAATAATTTTCGTAAGAGCTCGGAAAGACGTTACGTATGGTGTTCTCGTCAACGACATTCCAATGTCGCGATCGGCTAACCTCGGCTTGTTTGAAAAATGGGACCCACTTAGCGATATTCATATTCATTTAAATTATATCAAAAGTTTTCGAATCATTAAAGCTCATTTTGACTTCAATTTAGTCCTGTCTCTGCATGATTTACAATAGAATTTGTTTTCATTTCACAATTCTTCTAGATCATAAAACAAAATCCGACAGATTCGGATATTGGGACTCTAAATCGCTCTATTTTCAATGACATGTAGTATTTTTCATATTCAGTGATAAAACAATCATAGCTAAGAACTCGTAAAGCAATTTTAATAGGATACTTTTCTAATTATAATATATAAATAGCATGTATGTAGCGCGTTCAAACGTGGAACTAATGTATGACCAGATACTGTTCAGATGTTATTATTGTAATTTTTGGTAATTATTCATCAATTAATTCAAATATGTAATTATGCTCTTTAAACCAAACACTACAAAATATAGATTAGATCATTTTGTATTGGTTTTAATTGCTTATATATATTATATATAGAGAGCACTGTTTTATTGTACTATGTACCTGCACTGTTGTCCTGTGTACACTGCGTCGCTTCCCATGCGTCTAAGGAAACTTCTTCATTGTCGAAGTCGACAGGAACCGTTGGTCGAAGATTGGTATCCCATACCAACGACACTTTGTCTTCCGTATAGGAATCTACACCAACAGCATACAAACATTGCTTATTTTCTATCTTTTCATAAATATAATCTAATCAACATTTTTGCTAGTATTGCTTAAAACGGGCAATTTTTCATTGCAACATATTTAGTATACTATTTATCCAATAAGTTTCACTCAAACAGCTTTCCATCCTTCATATTGGCTCCCTTTTAGTGATGCTATACCATATTTTAACGTTATTATTCTAAACGTGTATTAATTTCAACTTCTTGATAATTAATTCGGCGATGATTCAAATTTTGAATACGAAATCAAACAATATACATTTCAATAATGTCATTTAAGTTGACAAAATGGATTTTTATTACAAAATTAAAAGTTAATGAATGGACAAATAAACTTACGTATTCTAAACTTAAGTCTGCAGACAAATAAAGCATTCGGGAAAAGAACACCTTGTAAATCGCATGCAAGGCCAGCTGTGATACTGAAATAGTAAAAAACAATAGGATTAATCAACCGTATCCAAAATCATTAAGAACAGAACTCGTGATAGCTTACTTTTCACTCAATCTGTCTTGATTGCAGCTAGAAATTCTTATTGGTTTAAATGTTATTGTATCATACTATAGTGTAAGATGATACAGAAACGATTCATCAAACCAGTATATCTCCCATATTGGTGAGACTTCACAGAATAAAATATTCAAAAATCAAAAAAGGCACTGTACATAAATGGTTCAAAAAAGAATTAATTGAGATACTTATATTGATTACGTTTTGAAACTTAAATCAGATATGAGATATAAAAATCCAGACAATTTTACACATGGCTGAGGAATGTGCTGATAATCATATTCTAAAACTTTGAGTACATTTGGACATTCAAATCAAATATGTAAATGTACCTAATCCACATCCAACTTACCGCATACTGTACACCAGAGTACCGTTGGAGAGAAGCCACACAAAACGGTTTGACATGGTGGAATCATGGACGCGTGAACGTAACTCATTTTCGATATAGCTCTCCGCCAGCCATATGTTGTCGAAGTATTTCCTACGAACTACGTGGTAATGCTTGATACCCCAGGCAGTGTCATTGGCAAAGGGATACTTCAGTCGAGGGTCATCCCATACTTGGTAATAGTAAAACGTGAAATCAGCTTCTGTCTGCAATAAAAACATATTTATTTCAGTATGTTAGAATAATGTAAGGGACGGAGTTTAGCCGGAAATGGACTAATGTTAAGCTATCCGAATGGAATAATACTCGAAATGCAACGCCTGTCAAATGGATTGCAAATTCAAATTGGTACGGATATAAATCATTTTATACAATTTTGTTTTCAGTTTTCAAATTAACCTAACAACCATTTTGATCCTTAAAGACCCACTACCTTTCCAAAACGGTTTTTATGTTTTATATTTAAGTTGTAGAAGTTATTAGCTTATCGTTAACATTACATTATATCATCGCCTTTATTACCATGCTAGGAAATGCGTTTTACATTATAATGTAGGTCCATTTGTTGAAGAATAAGTAAATCTTAAAGCAATATGACATTTACGCAATAACTAATATGGTAAATTCAATTATCATTGTTATGAGTAAAGCACTTAGGTAATTATAATATCATTTAGGCCTATATACATGTCTACAATATAAATGGCGGCAAGGACGTATATCTTACTTATAAATCATTGCTGGCGGTAACAACTAATTTGCGTGGTAGTAAGTGATTGATTAGATTATCAGTAATGGTATCTGAGATGATTCTTATTTCCTTGGGTTGATGTTTAGTACCACGGTAATGTGCTGGGTCAATATGTTTATTTTTCATTCTGCATACTAACCCGGTCCAGGAATCTCATCTCCGTCATATAAATGCTCAGTCTTATCTCTGTCTGGTTACCTGCACATAAAAGTCAGTGTCAATCAGCTGTCTATGTAAAATAAAACGGAATCTGTGAGGTACACATACTACATCTTGCGATATATCAGTCTGGCTAAAATACACACATTGAATCGTCTTTCTACAAACCCTCCGAAAATGGATGTTACCTGTACTTCAATTTCAATTTCAAATGCATGTTATCTTTGATGCGTTTACTCCCTTTAAAACAATTTTATTTTTTAATATTCACAGCAGTTAATCTGCTTAAGAGCTAGATAACAAGGACATTTGTGTTATATATACCACTTGTACTCTGACATAATGTAAGTGGCTTGTAACTGCGTTGTTTTTCAGTGGATGTGTAATGAAATTTCACATAATTGTATAGTATTGTTTGATTTTTCCTTTGACAGTTATAACAGACTCTACCCATGGTATGATTATCTGGAAATAAATAATTTACTCGAAGGAAAGTGTAAATTTGTTTTACACATTGAAGACAGCGTTCGACTTGATTAATAAAAAATGTAGCTGGCATAATCAAGATGCAATATCATCAGAGAGAAGAACTATTTTCAATCATAAACGTACACCAATAAAATATCAAGTATGAAAATACAATTGCCACGATATGTTTGTAGCTTGAATACTTAAACGGAAAGTTAGCTTTAATATGCTGAAGGTAAACGATTGATTAGTACATCTAACAGTGGTCTATAGTTTGTTTATGACCAATCTGTGAATTTTTAACCTAAATTAAGTGATATTGCATACCGACATAGATATTTAATGTACTACCAGGTCTGTCGTGTTGATAATCTATTTTATTATCATTTTCAAGGCATCGTTATTGTGTAATTAAATTTCAAACAGATTGATACAGTGTGTATCCCATGATCTGCGCATTCACAGTTACATTAACATTTGCTTGCCGTGATAACTATATATCAAACTAACCAAAACCTAGGATTAGAATGAAAAAAAATCGGTTAATAGAGCAGATCCCATTAGTATAAAAATGAAGCATTGTTTTAGTGTTCAAAATCATTTATATGGTTTGTTACTTGATTTAGTCAACACTGTATTTTAGCATGCTTATTTTAAAATATGTGTTGCAAAAAGTTTGTAAAAGTGTAATGGGAAATTTTCAGAATTCCGAGCAGATACATCAAAATGGTGTTCATTCTCTTGTCCTTAATTTATATGGACTTAAACAAATTGGAAACCCGTTCATGAAATATTGTTGAATTGTATGGTGATTTAAGCACTTTTTGTGCACAAAAATATTAGATATGGTCAAATATTTCAAAACTGTATTTCTCCTTTCACAGAAGGGCTATCACATAGGGTTCCATATATTATATTATTTTCACACTTTTTATATGCATACACATTTCTCACATTGTAGTACTATTCCATGCGTCGGAACATTTAATTGACGCTACATTAAGCCGACCGAGTTTATCACGAATGAAAAAGTGACTAAATAACAATATTAACGTAACTGTTAAGCATAACAATTTTTGTCTTACCGTATTTAGATGCTATTTGCGTTTGAGACGATAATACATTTGAACCACCCAGAAGCAAGTTAGTTGTATAGCTGATGACTAGTTTAATGTGGATATTGACTTTATATAGATATTGATTTTGATGTTAAAATTACAAATACAGACATGATAAATTACCCGATTTTATAAACATCAAACTATTCGATGAAGATTTTAATTACAGTAAATTGTTTCTAATTCTAAACTAGTTCGTTATCTTTTGAGATCATTGGTACTGTTTCTTTAATACAAATGTATGTTATATGTATAATACTTGGTCTAGGTCTATTATATACACTTGTATGGTTATTAATATGCTACAATAAACTGCTAACTCTGTCGAAGCAACTGGTCTTAATTTACTGTTTATATATCTTACTGTTGTTTGATGTACATGTATGGAATATAGCGTTATAAGTACATGTATGCAGTACGATGTGACGACCACATTTTCATGTACATGTATTAGTTATTTTCATACACCTCATGATCACATACATATGGCCATCGTTCTCGATATAAACCATATTCATGATGCCGATTAATTAGCTTTTTATTCCCTTAGGTAAACCTTCATGGTACTGAATATTCAAGGACTATATATATGTATTATCAGCGTTTTCCATTACGTTCTGTTACTCCATATTCTTTATGTATTAGCATGTTTGTTTATTTCGTCTTCATTTCTGTTTGATAATAATAATAAACGTTATTTACTGAGGATGGGCATGCTTAATCAGCCAAACGGCTAATCTACTACATGGTCCTCATGTGTTCATTCATTTTCAGGCATTTCCGTTAGCCGAGTCAATGGTGTTTCAATCCTGTTTGTTACTGTAAGGCCAGAAAAAAAATATGTCTGTTTAGGGTAACCCGACCTACGCTAATTGTTTACCACCGTCCCTATTTTTTTTTCCACTTTTCTACGCAAAAAATATTAAAAAGTCGGGATTTTTATCTCAGACTCCGGTTCCGGGCGGGCATCATTTTAGAGTGAAAAACGGTAAAATAAAAAAAAAAATCCTCCCGACCGACCAACCCTATTTTTTTTTGCCAATGTAACCCTAAACAAACATTTTTTTGGCCTAATATAATTATTCCTCCCAAAGAAGATTTTAAAATAGTGTCAATGCAGGTGTTGATGTCAAGATAACGATCAGATGAACCTTCACTAAATTACGTTTAATCTAATATATCTGAAATTACAAGCTTACCTACTCCTTGCAGCAGAGCAGACGCTTGGTCATTGAGAACGTTTGATGTTTTCGTCTATTCTATGTGACTCAAACAAATCTTTGCATCAATAATTGATAATTAGAATTCCTGCAATATTACTTTTCACCAATGCATTGTTTTTTTCATATTATATATATTTATTCATATTCTTAGAGTCGGCGAGGAAACTTTGGTAAATAAATATAAATAACAAAAAGAAATATGATAGTCAGCTTCCATGATGTATTTTACCTGTATGGTAGAACGGAGGGTTGGAATTATCTGTCTGAAGCATGGTTTCAATGACATCTCTCCTAGAAAATATAAAATGTTGAAGATAAACAAAGTGTGGATTATACCATTCTTAATGTAAAATTATGTTGTGTGATTTTTTACTCAGCAATCACTTTATGAGTTGTCATTTTACATACGTTTGATACTAAGTGTAAGGGTATAAATAAGCAAACAGAAGATATTACAGTTTATATACAGAGAGAGGGAGAGATTCCTTGTCCATCTTCCCAATAATTTTTTATGTGATAAACTACACGAGCCTTCGGTGATCGCATAATAGTGACCGATCGAGGGGTCATGTAAACAATAGCCTCACTATTGTCCATAGTTTTTTTGCATGTTCTATATGACGGTGCAGTTTTTGTTGTCACTATTTTGTGACCGTCCTTAACTCTCCTTTCCACCACCGTCGAATGGCAAGTTTTAGCTATCAAAACAGGTTAAAATGTTTCAAATTTTTCTTCGTAGTAACAAGAGTTTCATACTTTAAACTATCACTATCAATGAAAAGGTTTAGCTTCTTATTTTACTCCAAAAGAAAAGCAGTAAATACACTATATACAAAAGGATGTAGTATTGTATGGAATATCGTGATTATGACATTTTAACCCAAATAAAGGAAGTATTACTTACTGTGCAGGTGTAAGAGAGTGCACATCCCTAGACAACGCTGTGATGATGATACACAGTATCCCTGATATCATGTTCCTAGAAAAAAAAACAGAAAAAAACAACGTTAATTTAAATATGATATCAATACATGAAAGCATGCTGTTACAGTTTTTCGGAATACACAGCCACCTTCATTATGACTTTGTAGTAATCTATGTACTGTCAAACCTGTATATAAAGACCACCCGAGGGACCAAGGAAAAAGTCTTCACAGTCAAGTAGTAGTTTTTATATACATGCCATATTGTATTATACTTGGAACCCCTGAGAACGTGGTCTTCTTAAACAGATGTTCTTTATACTGAGGTGGTCGTCTAGGCAGGGCTACACTGGATAGGATGTCATACATCTTATTGCAAATGTACTATGCCGGGACCATACGATCAGTTCGACGAATGCAAAACGCCTTCGACTTATTAAACAATTGCTTTAGTTTCAGATGTATATTTATGTATACACAGCCTACGAATGAAATACAAGGAACACATTTCGATATTTCTGAGTTCACATTAAGAAAAGTTTGCAATTTTGATGTGTTCGAAACTAATGATGTTCTACCTTTGCAATAACGTACAAAAGGCGTTACATTTACCTAAGTTGTAGGGAATGTATCTTTTTGGTTTTTGACATAAGTATTTGTTAATGGAAAAGTGGTAAAATTTTGTGTCGATTCAATAACGTAAGTTTAATTATCAATTTGATTCCATAACATATTCTGATTTAGATTTCATTAACATGACTAAATAATTAACACTTACCGTGTTCCTATGGAAACCATAATGTTACTAGGCGAGTTTGTGGACGAGATCGACCTTCCCCGGGAACGTGCAAACACTCTACCTGACCATCAGATCAGGTGAAGTGAGTATGATCACGTACTCTTTATTGACCAACACATGGTCAAACCCACAAAGCGTATCGTATCGACATAGATTTTATAGCCAATGACACAGATCATGTTTTTTTTTATTGTTTACGGAATGTCTCGCCACAGCAGACACACACGACAATATACCTATTGGTTCGCAGGTTGGTGATCTGAAAGGAATGGATAACCTTTAAACTCACCTTGTGTGTCAAACATTAACTTTCAATGAAAAGACATTTAATCTCCCATTTTGACCGCAGTGTTGTAGAAAATTTAGGCTTTTTGAGTATTTAACGCGGGAAGCGTACAAGTACAATGTAAACAGCGCTGGACAGACTTCGGCATGACACACTTGTTGTTGTTTAAAGAATAGGTTGGATGTCCACTTTAATATGTTGATATGATAAAAGCTGTTTAATTTGTTAATATGTTTCGCTCATGTGTACTCGTGAGCTATAGATAAGTTTATGCTAATTATACTGACTGACTAATGAAAAACAAACAAACGTTAGTGTAGCTAGCATGTAGCTAGATATTTGTGATATTAAAGTTGGTGGTGAGTACGTCGTAGCTACAATACATATCTATGATATTCAAGTTGGTGACTAGTACGTAGCTATATATGTGTGATATTAAGGTTGATGGCTAGTTCGTAGTTATATATGTGTGATATTTAAGTTGGTGACTATTATGTAGCTATATACCGCGAAACTAAATCGCTGCGTAAAATATAAATTCCGTATTTGCATATTACAGCGTTATCTGGCTTGCGGGTAGGACGTGATTGTGACATCATGTGATTTGCGAGCGTAACGTCATACATTTCTGATAAACGACGTGAATTGTGCTCACAAAAAAATGACGTAACAATCGACACCTATCCAAGAGAGCTTACGCTGTAATCTGCAAAGACGGAATATGTATGAAAATTATGTCAACGCAAAAACAAAACTAGTCTTTAAGGCCGAATTTCATACAATATTTTCATCTTGCTATCCACTTGTTCATTTGTAATTATGTTTGCCTAGGTGTCTGTTTGAGTCCGGTTTATTGGAGGTGGTCATTCAATAAGTCAATCTCGGTTGGTCTTTGGATGGCCGAAACTGGATAATGTACAATTTTGGACTTTCGTACTGTTGAATAGGATGTTATATGAACTGAAAAAATATATTTAACCTGGAAAACAAAGAATAGCCCATTTTTCGGAAAAAAATATTATTTGATCATTGATTATATCTTCGGTAGGGTAACAATTAGAGCCCATGGTATTCCTGAAAAAATATTTGAAAGGCTTGAGCTCAGTAATCCGGAAATTCATATGGGATGGAAAACCAGAAATGATAAAACGAGAAGTAATCGGCTCAAACCAATCTAAAAGGGGATTCTGTATTACAGATATCACACTGTTTACCATAGCAATAAAATATTTTTTTTTATAAAATTATACACGACAAAATAACTACTTTGAATGCCATAGGTAAACACTGGCTGAAATCCCAAAATGGCAAATTCCATGTAGATAATTTTATTCGCAAATGTTTCAATACCAACTCTTTCAATGTCTCTCGTATATCTATTTTTATAGAAATCTCTTAGCATCATGGTCAAAATTCTTAAAAGACAATAAGCCAAGAAACATTAATGATTAATTAGATTACAAGAACTATTTGGCAACCACACGATTCAATTTAATTCCTTTACAAGGAGTAGAATACACTTAATTGGATTAAGACAAATGGGATATACGTCTACTCATAAAACATTTAAAAATAAAAGACTACCTTAAGGGGAATTACCTGTCAGTGACAACATGGTGTACCCTTTTATTGACACTGCATTGAGAATAGTAGATAGGAATAACACTGTTGTTGAATCTAAATAACTAAAGATGACTATTATCGAGACGTTGAGGGATTAAGTAGAACCCAAAATACAAACATAGTAGGAAAAAATCCATAACTAAAACAGTTTCCACGGATTAATGTGTGTCAGAACTGTTTTAATATATTGTCTAGGCTAAAAATAAAAGATTTTCAATGGAAGTGTGTACATCAAATTCTTTATTCTGATTGTGTGGGAAATGTCATTTTTTGTAAAAAAGAAAATGAAGATATCTCTCATCCATTTTTTTTTTAATTTGAGTATACAAAACGTAATCTAAACTATGTAGAAACCTTAATGTAAGATATTATAACTGGGTACTCAACTGAAATACTACTCATTGAAGAAAATATAACTCTCGGCTACCAAGGTAGGTTTCTATCATGGTAAACACAGTTATTTGTACTTTGAAATGGATAATTTGGATAAATAGAAATGATGTATGGCAAATATCAAATAAATGTAGAATATTCAATAACCCTGATTGAAAGACAGATTCATAATGAACTTTGGCTTAATTGCAAATCCCAACAAAAGAAAATAGTTCCTGTTGATGTGGTTTCAAACATATATGAAACAGTACAGTAGATGTATGTATGTATGTATGTATGTATCTATACGTGGTTTATTTTAATCATAATTTGCAGTCAAGGATAATTGTTAGTGCCATATGGAGAAAACAGAGATGTGAAGAAAACTGGATATGAAAAAACAAATTTTCATGTTAAATTTGTGTCGATCTCAAGTCAATTTGAGGTCAAATTCCTAACCCTCAATTGATATTTGCTCCTTTTAGGTTTTGACATATTTTAAATCTGAAACTGGCGTTATATTGATCAGAAATCCCCTGTGAACTTCTCACTAGTACTCCTACACGATGAAATCACATACCGGTATACAATGTACTAGTGTCATGATTGCATGGGACATCAGGAAAAATATGCGCAACTTTAATGGAATTGTTTAGCATTATATTACTAATTAGACAACTGAAGAACCTAACAAAATCAAATATGAAATTAACTTATAAACAAATCATTTTAATATAATTATATAATAATATAAATATTATATGTCAGTTATCCTTTTTAAGTAAAGCGTATGGTATTGTCATGTCAATGGTTTAATTGTACTCACATGATTTTGCTTCCCGCTCACTTATAGTACAGGTATTGTGTGTGTGTGTGTGTGTGTGTGTGTGTGTGTGTGTGTGTGTGTGTGTGTGTGTGTGTGTGTGTGCTGTGCGTGCGTGCGTGCGTGCGTGCGTGCGTGCGTGCGTGCGTGGTGTGTGTGTGTGTGTGTGTGTGTGTGTGTGTGTGTGTGTGTGTGGATGATGGATGGATGGATGGATGGATGGATGGTATGGATGGATGATGATGGTATGTTGATGTGATGTATGGATGAGTATGTATGTATGTATGTATGTATGTATGTATGTATATGTATGTATGTATGTATGTATGTATGTATGTATGTATGTATGTATGTATGTATGTATGTATGTATGTATGTATGTATGTATATGTATGTATGTATGTATGTATGTATGTATGTATGTATGTATGTATGTATGTATGTATGTATGTATGTATGTATGTATGTATGTATGTATGTATGTATGTATGTATGTATGTATGTATGTATGTATGTATGTATGTATGTATGTATGTATGTACAATGTATGTATGTAATGTATGTAATGTATGTATGTATGTATGTATGTATGTATGTATGTATGTATGTATGTATGTATGTATGTATGTATGTATGTATGTATGATATGTATGTATGTATGTATGTACAATGTATGTATGTATGTATGTATGTATGTATGTATGTATGTATGTATGTATGTATGTATGTATGTATGTATGTATGTATGTATGTATGTATGTATGTATGTATGTATGTATGTATGTATGTATGTATGTATGTATGTATGTATGTATGTATGTATGTATGTATGTACAATGTATGTACAATGTATGTATGTTTGAATGTATGTATGTTTGTATGTTTGTATTTATGTTTGTATGTATATATGTATGTATGTATGTATTTGTAATAATTTGTATGTATACTTGTATGTATATATTTTTCAATCATATGTCTATTTGTACAAAGTTTAATGTATTATAATGATTGATGGAACGAAACTAATTCTCTATTCTGAGTGTTAAAAAAAGATATATTGACCGAGGCGGACATCACATGCATTTACCAACACAAAAGTCCAAGATTGTATATGATAACATAATTATAACAACTTTCGAAAACACTTTCAAGAAAACATTATTTAATCAATTCTAAATGACAGATAATATTTACTTTGAATATATGAATAGGAAAAAACCATAAAAGTAGCATCAGACCGAAATTTCATGTTGTATGGGTTATTTCCCTTGTAGTGTAAGTACATACATGTATATTTACATTTTGCCACAGCGACTCACTTTACTTTAATGATAATCATGATCTGCATTGAAGCATCATAGACTTGGTGTAGTAATATCTATATAAATGGATGTGAGTCTTGTTTACTGTCACCATGTTAGTCCGCGCGGGAAAAATTGACATTGTAGTTGAATGAACCAGTTTGGTTATGAAACTATGAAAAATCTTTTAAACGTCTGGATAATTGAAAGTAAACTGAAAAGCAATTGAAAAACATTGAAATTTTGTTGTCTTTTCATTTTTATAGCGACTTTTTTATCATATCGAACTGTTGAGGTTAAATGGCTGAAGCCGGAAATTCTAATGTTCACTCGCATCTAAATTATGTTTTGTTTTGAACTAGAAAGTAAAATGTAAATATAAAAAATAAAGGATTGTTAGATTGCATTCATTGGGGAAATAAATGCAATATGGGGCAGATAAATATTCATAGCGCCCGTTAGGGCGCTATTCTACTTATCTGCCACCCAAATTGCATTTAAATCTTCAATAAATGCAATCTAACAATGCTTTAATTGGTAAGTATCCGCGTGTCCACAAAAATCTTCACACGTTTTATCCTGAAATGTGCTTTACTTCCGACATGGCCTAAGTGGAACGTAAAGAAATTTATCGGAATTCCCACACCGGCCACTTTAAATCATCACTTCTGAATCAGATGTATTTTTCCTGTCCCAGCCCAAGTGATTAATGCAATAAAATCGGCGTTGCAGCACGTACGCCATGCATAACTCTATGTACAATCCTTACATTTTACAATGACCCTGATACTCCCATGGTAAAGACACTCAACATGTAGTTAGAATCGTCATTGTATACTGTATACAATACCCGTGGTGGCAAATCTCTAGCGAATCCCGTATTTTCTACCACGTTATATTATTGACGGCAGTATACTAATAATCCATTACTTTTAACAATAGGGATACATTCATCACACCAAATTAGAATTGTAGTATTAATAAAATTATCTGATTGGTGGTAAAATAAGATTGCTTTGGTTGTTGATTTAACAACAGGTCATGTAGTGTTTATTATTAGCCTTTCATTGAAAGGCTGTGGTCCAAGGTCAAAACATTGGATTTCTAAAAAGGTAAGATACATAGAACAAATACAGCTGGGTGTTGAAGGTTAATATTCTTTGCGTATACAACAGATCGAAAATATTACATTACTGTTTTTAAAAGAAGTGATTTTCCTTTGCAATTTAAGTAGCTCTAAAGCAGAAAAAACCTACCGAACAGGTTGACCAGTTATGCAGTTGTGAATGTATTTTCTCCAAAAAGCGTGTCATATTTACCGAACGTTGTGCATGTATACGTAGCTATATATAGAATTCGGTTGGATGAACTAGACAGTCATGTAGATTATCTGGAAATAGCATTTCGTGACTCGGTAGAAGAAAGCTTTTGTAATATCAAACAATAAAGCTACGTTGATAATGATTCCCTTTACAAGGTACTGCAGTCACGCACCGATTTCGAATACAAGTTAAATAGGGCATACGTGAAGACTGATAAGAAATAAAAATCATAATATTAGCCATATACCTGTACTATAAGTGAGCGGGAAGCAAAATCATGTGAGTACAATTAAACCATTGACATGACAATACCATACGCTTTACTTAAAAAGGATAACTGACATATAATATTTATACTTATTATATAATTATATTAAAATGATTTGTTTATAAGTATAATTTCATATTTGATTTTGTTAGGTTCTTCTGTTGTCTAATTAGTAATATAATGCTAAACAATTCCATTAAAGTTGCGCATATTTTTCCTGATGTCCCATGCAATCATGACACTAGTACATTGTATACCGGTATGTGATTTCATCGCGTAGGAGTACTAGTGAGAAGTTCACAGGGGATTTCTGATCAATATAACGCCAGTTTCAGATTTAAAAAAATGTCAAAGCCTAAAAGGAGCAAATATCAATTTAGGGTTAGGAATTTGACCTCAAATTGACTTGAGATCGACACAAATTTAACATGAAAATTTGTTTTTTCATATCCAGTTTTCTTCCCATCTCTGTTTTCTCCATATGGCACTAACAATTATCCTTGACTGCAAAGTATGATTAAAATAAACTACGTATTGATCAAAGTAAGGTGTTTGGAAGCATTTGACTTAAAAAAATGTCTAACAAATACATTGTCGTTAAGGCAAAACAAGGTCATTCAATGTCTCCTGAAGATTATCTTTATAATCGAGGCAAGCATATTGTATATGTACATGTATAAATTATGCAACGTTCCAGCAAACCACTTTGGCAAAGTGTAAACAATTTATCACGACCAAATGTTTCCTGGTGAATAAGAAAACATCAATTATATCGTTGGTCGGACACTTCTTGCTGAAGCACCACTGCTTACCTTATGTATATGGCATACAGTAATGGTTTCAGTTGTGTCGATTACGGAAGTTATTAAACAATTGCCACATATACCACCCTGTACCAGGTTCTATGCTAAAGTAAACTCATACAAATAAACAAATATTATACAAAGTAAATACATAATATCAAAGTCATATAAAAAGGTCAGGATTAAATAAACAAATTTGATATTCAAACATTATTTCAAACGCATTTAAAGAACTGAAATCAAATCAAGAGTTCTGGAATAAGTGTAGCTCTTGAAGGGTAATTAATAAAAGGAAAATTTAGGAAGTTAATAGACGAAACAAAGGGCCATTGATATAAATCGACAAATGGAGAATAATTAGATTACCTGTATTACCATTATAAATGTGGGGAAAAATTACGATTCATTTAAGAAACCAAGAAATCATCTGTTATCTTAAAAAGAACCTATTAGCAAAAGTATATCATATACATATTTTTTTGAAATTTGTAATTATAAAAAAACAAGCAATCTAAAAAACCTAAGTCTTTAGTTTGCAAGTTTGGAGAACATTTTGATTTATCAATACAGGTATTGATTTTGAATATCGAATTTCGAAAAAAAATGCCCTTTTTTAGTTTCGAAATCATTAGTCGCCAGATATCTTTTTGACATTATTAACGGTTAATTGAATTCTATGGATACTCGAGATGTCAGTATGTTTTCGTGAAGTTCTGGCTCATGATCACAATATATGAAGCTAAGAACAAGGGAGACAACAACACAAATGTTGAGAAAACTCTTGTAACGCAATTGTTAGCATCCTTTCATCTAAAAGTAAAGTTAGAAATGAAATCTTATTTGACATGTCCTTTATGACGGAGACATACCAGTTATTATATCCAACTTGATAAATACTAAAGGTTAAGATGATGACACAGTAAATGTGTGAGATCTTTAATTATTATCTATCTTATCTGTTGTTATATATTGATCGAACCCCTGTTATAATGACCATTCAGTGATCTAATATTCAGAATCCTTAACCGATGGTGACAGGTCAATAAAAACGTTAAAAGAGCAGTTAGCTTCATCATAATCAAAAGCATGATAAATGCATTTATTTGATTATTGCAAGTTTCTGATCATTTTAGTTGGCAATGCTGCTATACTTTTAGATTAAGATAATAATACTTTGCAGGTAAAAACACCCACCTGAATAATATGAAATGGCTACTTTTAATAAGTAATGTAGTCCACGTGAATACCGTGAGATGACACGTCCACGTGGTGACTGGATGACAGTCAATTACTCAATGGAGTACATAACATACATGCCTGTTGGTTGTATATTTCATAACAAGTCTATGTAATGTACATATAAAATTAATTGTAGTGCCCAACAAAGCACTAGAACGTCAGCTTAACGTAAAAATGAACATGAATTTTAGGGTCGTCTTTAGGATATATATTTGTAAAACCGCTAATAAAGAAGTTTATAAACTAGAAACATGGTAGCCTTTTATTCGCGATGCCAATTAGCAACTATAATTGTTTGAAAAGTTGGGCAAAGCCAAAAATATTTTTCATACATGTATATTTTTTATTTTATTTTAGTGCATGTCGACAAACGACATTGAAATAAATTAGACATTCAAAATAAGAAGAAATGAGGGAAATTAATTTCGCATGAAGAATCTCTAATCCTCCGAACACTATAAATATACAGTTTGTAGTAAGTTATAATTAGGGAAGTGTTCTGTTTCTATGTATAATTTCGGGAATTCGGGTTATAAAGACAGAAAGAATACACTTTCACATCCTTCCACATCCTTCCACATCTAGGGCACTGAGTGCTTCACAGTGGGATGTTGTATTAGTCATTTTTTCACATGTAATCGTACTTTAATACTGCGACACTGAGTTCCGGGGCCACAAACGGGGAATGAGTTATGTATTTAGGAATGTCGATAAAAATATTGCTAAAAAGGCAAAATACATCATTTTATTAATACATATTAATTCTTCACTAAGTTAGTACTCTCTAATCTCTAATGTATTCTTTTCAGTTGCGTGCCTTTTTATACGAATACTTAACACCACGAGGTGGAGCGGTGAACGTGATAAAATTAATAATAAAACAAAACAACCTAAGCCGCCCAATAGAAACCACAACAAATTTGTTTACTGATACAATCGTATTAAGACTGGTAAGCGTGCACGTGGGTATCAGTGGGGCTGTTACGGACCACTTGTGATAATGACAGGAGATTGGGTGGATGACCTTCTTTCATGTACGGAGGAACTGACTTCAGAGGTGAGACAATTAAGCATGCTTATGGACTAAAGTTCTTCATATACGACACCAAAGGTGATATGGTATTTCTGCTTTTGACGTGTCCTTATAACTGTTTATCACGGAAAGAATATCCGACATCTTATAGAAGTCGATTTTTTCACCTGTATAGTACGGTTTGTGAGCGGACGTGTGACCAGCAATAAGTAATAACCATCTTCACCTTTGTAATATATGTACATATCATACAGTCGTCACCTGTAATACTCCTGAAAATATGAATTAAAGGGCCACTACCTTTCCGAAACGGCTTTTAATTTTTGAAATAGGAATGTAAAACGAGATCAATAATTTTGTAGAGTCGCAGGATTTATTAACTATACGTTTACTAGCACACTTATCATCACCTTCAGAGCTGTTTAATTAGAATAAATAAAATGTTAATTTTCATAACGCGGGTCGTTTTATGTTTCCCGCCGTCGTCCTAAATGCCGCGCGGTAGTTGATTATCACTGCGCTAGACGGCAAAACAGCGAAATGAATCTCCACTGTTATCGTACATTAGACAGGGAATCTTGCATATGTTGGGTGTTGTAACCTCATCTTAAGCCATCGATATATATTTTCTTTTGTTATTAATGTTTTTAAGAAACCTATAAATTTTGCTCCGGAAAGGTAGTGGGCCTTTAATGAAGCAAAGCTTAAGTGTAATCTCCAATATCCAAAGTCTGTATTATAGGCCACCTTTGAATTAAGGTCAAGATAACTCGTCTCCTAATCAATGTTCCATACGTTCCAAAGATATCATATGATCACCTTTCTCTATGACCATTGTTTTACTGGTTGCGGTTTGCAATAATGGTTACCATCCTAAAAAATCGACAAATACATTTATGTTGAACTATTGTTCTTTGTTGTGTTGTGTGACCAGCTCGGCCATTTTTTTTCCAAAGCATTATTTTTTTTTTTATTTTGCATTATTAGATAGTAACATGTACGATACTGTCATGTCAGAATATGTACGATACTGTCATGTCAGAATATGTACGATACTGTCATGTCAGAATATGTATACTGTCATGTCAGAATATGTACGATACTGTCATGTCAGAATATGTACGATACTCTGGTGATGGAGGTGAACTGTTGACATTAAAACTACTGACAAAGTCTGAAGGACAAATTCTGATGAAGACTATGGAATAGTTTCATGGTCGGCATCATGATACTATCCAGAAATACATTGCTTTCATTGGGATAGATAGTTAGACTGATTCAGTGTTTATTTGATATATTGGTGGGTATCGTTGATAAAATACATAGCATATGGATGTTTTTCCTTTGGTTTCATTCCCCGGAATTTGTTCAAATGTTCGATGTTTTTGGTTGTTTTGCAAGCTCTAATTGTTAGATATTTCTTGTGATTGTATGGTGTAGTTTAATGCTTGCATTCGTTAGTTTTTCATTATAAATAGCTAATTGAGCGAAAGCATTATCTACGTATGCCATCTAACCACGTTTATTTCCGTTTGGTACGTCATGCAGTAGGACATTTCGTTTGCTTCTATGCATGTCAACACGTTGAAATATATCAAAACTATCGTAATAATAACTTAAAGGTCTAGTTTAAACCAATCCCATGGGATGTCTTTCCACCCTGTAAACATTTGATGTGGCGTTACTCTATTGTACACCCTGACACTGTGAGTACACGTATATATAACGTGACTGGTCGGGGTGTGTTGTTTGGTGTCTTGGGCAGTATACGTAGTTATGGTATGGTAGAAATAATGTCCGGTACAACGTGATCAAACCACAATTACGACCTCCCAAACGGAAAATGTTCTCATCAGACATGCACGATAATAATTTATCACATAACTTGTATTAATAGAAATATAAGTGATATATTAAAAATAGTAGAAATCTTGCTCCGATGTGACGTTTCAGTCTACTGAGACAATCATGCGACGTCATATATATAAGGCATCGAAGCTACCTGTGACGTCACAATAGTGATATTACACATGTGTCTTACGATATTTATGACATGGCCGTATGACATGGCTGGACGGGCTAGTTACATGTATGTGTTAAAAGTGGACACTATAGTTTACATGGACAATATTCAGATTTACATGGAGATACCCGCGGTAATTAATAGGGCCATGTGTCGTGGAAGACTAAACGTCCTAAAAGTCCTTCATCCCTCTGACTACATAAATCACATATCAGAAGAACCAAGTAGCCAAAAGATTGGGTGTTGATCGAGGGTAACGCCACTTTATCATAATGTATCTACAGAGGTAAATGGCCGCGATAAGTTGAGGTAAGATAGTATTTAGATTCACTCGTAAGCAGAAATAGGCCATAGGTTTATGTGTTAGGAGAATATTATTTAACTTATTATAGCGATAACGACAGTGAAATTCATTGGTTACTTAAGCACATTCCTGTAGCATTATTTGTGAATAACTGACAGTAATTGTTCATTACATCTGTACATATCCAGAAGCATATGAACTAATTCACACAAGTTATACTTTTCAAGGTTAAAGATACTCTACTGCCGACAGAGCATAAATTAACACAAAAAATAATATAAGATAATTTATTTTGCTTTTGGTGCATGCGCAATAAGTACTTAATTAATATAGGATACAATGCCACCGATTTTTTTCGGGATACAATTGCTTTTTTTCATATTTTTAACTTGAAGTAAAATTAGAGGCTAAAACTTAAAGGCCCACTACCTTTCCGGAGCAGGCCCACTACCTTTCCGGAGCAAAATTTATAGGTTTCTTAAAAACATTAATAACAAAAGAAAATATATATCGATGGCTTAAGATGAGGTTACAACACCCAACATATGCAAGATTCCCTGTCTAATGTACGATAACAGTGGAGATTCATTTCGCTGTTTTGCCGTCTAGCGCAGTGATAATCAACTACCGCGCGGCATTTAGGACGACGGCGGGAAACATAAAACGACCGCGTTATGAAAATTAACATTTTATTTATTCTAATTAAACAGTTCTGAAGGTGATGATAAGTGTGCTAGTAAACGTATAGTTGATAACTTCTGCGACTCTACAAAATTATTGATCTCGTTTTACATTCCTATTTAAAAATTAAAACGTAGTGGCCCTTAAGCCCACTACCTTTCCGGAGCAAATAAAGGTTTCTTTAAAACATTAATAACAAAAGAAATTTATATCGATGGCTTAAGATGAGGTTAAACACATGCAAAAACGACCCGCAGTGATAGTTATGAAAATTAAAATTAACATTTTATTTATTCTAATTAAACAGCTCTGAAGGTGATGATAAGTGTGCTAGTAAACGTATAGTTAATAAATCCTGCGACTCTACAAAATTATTGATCTCGTTTTACATTCCTATTTCAAAAATTAAAAGCCGTTTCGGAAAGGTAGTGGCCCTTTAACAATGGTGGTAATGGTGTAAAGTAAGTAACTTTTGTAACTGAAGATTGTTTTTGACATGTCCGAATACCACAATTCTGCTTGCCTTGCTTCCTCCTTTCTAAATCTTTATCTTACCTCCTTGCTATACTTTCCTTTCTTTTCTTTCTCCTCTACTTATAAGTGCAATATACCTCTATCAACTTACATCTAATTTACTGTGATCACCTTACTAATAACTGCCTTCATGAGTGAAAGATAGTATGAGAGAAGAGAATATATGATTATGTATGCTTCTTTTTATGTGTGGACGGAATAGTGTGATTGTTCTTGAATGATTAATATAAGATGAGAGTATGAAGTGTGATAAATGACAGTATGATGAGATGTTTGATGATAATAATTATGTTAATGATGATAAAGATGATGGTGGTGATGATGATATTGGTGATGAAGATGATGTTATGATGATGATGAGATAGACTATGGTTGTGATAATGATGATGATGATGATGAAAATCATGGAACGATGTTGGTTGTGATGATGGTGACGATTGATGATGATGATGATGATGATGATGATAATGATATGAGTAAGATGTTTGAGAATGAGCGTGATAGTGATATTGAATGTGAATAAGAATGCAAGTATCTATTTATTATGTGGTATATCGCACATGAAAATGAAATAAAAAATAAATTATAAAAAACCCTTTTGTAACTGAAGAAAAATACTAAATCGTCTGTTCCTGTTTTTGATTGTGAAAAAATACCATTTGTCAGCGGTGGGGCATCTTGAAATTGTATATTGCATTATATCAATTAGATCTCAGATGGGTTTGATACTTGTCAAAATCCGTCAACATTTGCAAGAGTTGCGGAACTGTTAAAATCGTCAAAATAGACAAATCCTATTTTAAGGTTTCCGCTCAATAAATTTTGAACTCCGATTTCAACCAAAGTATTTCTTTATATCAATGAGGTATCAGATGAGTTTGTTACTGGTCAAAATCCGTCAATATTTGCCAGAGTTACGGGACTTGATAACTGTGTGACGTTTATCGGGTCCGTACCAGTCACAATTAACTGATGATCATCAAATTACTCAGTGCAAATATATACAGATCTGTAAGTTTGTATTGTCACAAAATTCATTTACTTATCGTAATACTATACATTTATCATAATCTTCGGAACAATTTGAAATGAATAAAATGATAATTTTCATAACGCGGGTCGTCTTATGAATATCGTGCGGTATACAAAACTGTACATGCAGAAACACAGGGACCTGGCACGAAAATTTTTAACCAATAGTATACATAAATATATATTATAGCATCAAGGGTATGACCTCGGCGGTCGAGAAAAACGAGAAAAACTTTAATATATATATCTATACTGTTAGTTTAAAAGATCGTGCCATGTCCCTGTGGGCAGAATCATATATACATTTGTATATTTGTTTCTTGTATATGTGATGATCACTGCGCCAAACGGCAAAACAGCAAAATGTCTCTCCACTGTTTTCATATATAACGCAGGAAATCTTGCATATATTTGTTGTTGTAACCTCATCTTAGTCCATGGGTATATTTTCTGATGTTATATAAACTTTTGAGAAACTTATATTTTGCTCAGGAAAGGTAGTGGGCCTTTTTAAGAATGTTTAAGAATGTCTCTTTATTTGTTCAGGCCATCAATGCAATTTATTTAATTTATTTTCATTTTTTATTTTCATTAATATATATGTTCCTGCATGGATTTCATCAGTGGGAAATCCTTGGTTCTTGTGTACATGTACATGTGCATGTGTATCGAATTACCTCCCTTGACAGGTACTCTCCTGTGTACAAACCTTGTGTTTACACTTGTCAAAGTAGGTCGTGCATCCACAAGATTTGAGAGACATCAAGTTATTTGTGTCCGTATTTATTCTAAAGAACAGGTAAAAGGCGTTAAATGCTTAATATTTTGATTACATATCCCACTAGTTTGATACTTACATTGATTTATATCCGTTCAGTGAGATGGTATCTCGGATATAGCTAGCTAACGTTCGTGGTCTCTGAATCACCAAATGACCCACATACTCACCGAAATTCACTTTATAAACATATTGTCACTCTTTACGAACTCCTTTATATATTTGCCATACAATAATACATATTTTCGATAAAGTTACGTACAATAACGTGTTTAAACATTTGTTAGATGTCAGTTAAATTTATTTTCATAAACAGGAAATGATAAGGCAAAAAAAAAAGTATATTTCAGGTACCCCTACCTACCCTAGTTTTTACTTCCGACCCTAGCTATTTTATCACTCTTTTTCAAAAAAATATGTTGTGTGTGAAGTTTTCAACTTTAATTTTTACGCATGCTTCAAGTTTAATCGGATAAAGTTTAATTACGAATATGGTAATGAGAAATAAAAGACTTATAGCTATAGCCAGCCTAAAGCCTGAAAGACACTTGCAAATGACATGTAATAAAGCCACTCAACCCCTCCCCTACCCCTCCTAAAACATTAAATGAAAAAAAAAACTTAAAAAAAATCCCGACCCACCTACCCTATTTTTTTCAGTCATGTAACCTGAAACATGCATATATTTTTTTTTGGCCTAATATCATATGTAGTGATCATGTACTTGAAGTTCTGACACTATTTTATTCTATTATTATCAACACGTTTTACTGTAAAAAGTTTCCAAGGTGTTACATTTGGAGTTATTCTATAATACATGGTCACTCTCTTTAAAATAAAGCAGATGTATCAAAGTACATTTTGATGAAATGATAATATATTTTCATTCAGACTGTGAATCATCAAAAATATGCCAGTAAAATATACAGTTAAGCTTGTTCAAAACTATAATTCTTGCATAATGTGTCAGTCGATCAACTTGTCAGCCGATTACTTTTTGGATGTTTACATGTACGCTGTATTTTTTGCTGACTGACGACGTTAGACAGGAGGTAAAAATTCAAAGGTCTTCTTCTTCTTCCATGTATAGAGTTTGACTCTTCAAATAGGGTTATACTTTGCCGCATGCGGCTCGAAAAGGCTAAAAGTCCTCAGTAGGTAGATGTATATTTACAGTTAAAAAAAAAATAAAAAAAATCATGTGCCTCATAATGTTCAAAACTAGGCTGGTGGTAGACTGCTTAGTTTGTTGCGAAATCCGTCCAGGTTGGTTGCTGGCGGATGACTCTGGAAGTCTGTTTCCAGTCTCGGATGGTTTTAGGGAAAAAGGATGTTTTGTAAACATCTTTCCCTGGGATGATGGTATACGGAAGGCATGCTCTCCCCTAGTTCTTAGATAACACTTCACAAGGAAGTGCTGTGATGGAATAGCTACTAATTGGTGGTAAATCTTGTACATTAGTATAAGTCGAATCTTAACCCTCCTGATTGATAGTGATTCCCAGTCCAGCTGCTGCAGCAATGATGTCATCATGCCTGGCTCTCTATTTGTGTAGTTTCTGGTGGTAAATCTAGCTAACCACTCTTCATTGGACTGATTCCAGCTGATTGATTTGTATGGTTGGTGGATAGTCCCAGACTAATGAGGCATGCATATAAATAAAGTGTTGGCTTACAAGTGTTTGATAGGCTTTGGATCTTGCTGATGTTTTACATTTCCTCATGTTGCAATGAAGGAATCCGATGGTTCTAGATTTGTTTTCCTTGGAATCTTGTCGTGCTATACCTGTAGTGTTGTTGGAGTAGTTAATAATGAACTTCAAGGACTTTTGAATTTAATTCGCTACATGCATATCAGGATCGAGTTAAAATGAGTTAGTTTTAATAAAATTAATGTAACAAATGAAAATGCATAAACATTGTGTTTCATTTCATTATATGTTACATTTATATTTTGTTTCCAATCAATAACTCTGAAAGAAATATGAAATTCAATAAACAAAGGACAATTAAAACATATCTTTATTTTAGGAAACGATAACAATAATATATACCATAGATTTCAGTATAACCATCCGTTACTGACTGAAAGCATTGATTCAGTATTTAAATGTAAAATTAAAAAGAAAATTAGTTGCCTAAATTAATTATATAATTAGTTTTACACTAAAATTTGTTATACAAATTGTGGTACAACTGGCTATATTAAGTATATTTAGTGCAGTTGGAGTTATTTTAATTTCATTATAAATACAAAACAAATGTTCTAACGAAGTTTGTTAAATTCAGAGTTTTACTGTTTTAGCTAGCTTTTACCATTTCTGATTTTGTTGACAGGGATGCCTGAATCAGAGAGGTGACAGCTATGAGGAGTACTATGCTTTGAAGCCTAGATTAGAAATGACAACAGTGAACTACTTGGACGATACTTCAACGATGGCAGAAAGCCATCACAGTGATTTATCAAGCAAACCTCATTATGAAAGAGATGCCTTTAAAGAGGACATTTGTCATGAGAAGACGACTGAGATAATGTGTACTAGCAGTACATCGCAGTACTTCGATGAATTCACGCGCAGCCATATTAGTCCACCCTACAGTGATACCAGTAGCCAACCAAGTCCTCATGCTGCAGCTCTCACACCACCAAGCCTTAAGGAATACACCAGCATTCCATCACCTATCTGTGATAAATCTGGAGCCTACGACTGTGGACCAGGTGGTCAGTCAAGTCCAGATTCCGTCAGTCAGCCTGTGGCACCAAAGACGTTGGCGCCATTACTTCCACCGTGTCGTGTGTGTGGAGAAAAGGCGTCAGGTTTCCACTACGGTGTGAATACCTGTGAAGCATGTAAGGTGAGTAATCAGAGAATCTTCATATGAGAACAAGTACAAGTCAAATGTGTTACGATGAGAGAAATAATGGAAAGTTTATTTCTAATATAAAACATGAGTCCACTTGTACAAAACATAGATCTGGAAGATGAGAAAAACTTCAAGCAATGCATAAATATTGTCTATAGATATATAAGATTTGATAGAATTTTATGAATAGAAGCAGGACCCAGCAGATTTAGATTTGAAGAGAATTTTATCAGACATTTTAAATGATTTAGTGTTTATTTAATACAAGGAAATTTAAATTAATATATATTGCCCAGGTTTAATCCTTTGTCATTGTCGATTTTTTTTTTATCAAATGATCTTTAAATTTTCAGGGTTTTTTCCGTAGAAGCCTTAAAAGGCAAATAGACTACCGATGCCAAGGATCTATAGGAAAGGAATGTGTGATAGAACCGGGTAGACGGAACAGCTGTCCCAAGTGCCGTTACAAAAAGTGCCTTAATGTGGGAATGTCAAAAGAAGGTAAAGAAAAGTGTTTCTCAATATTAATAGGTCTATTTTCTGTTGAAAGCTGTGAATGAATTTTTGGGAGTTTCATAAGATAAAAAGTAGTTAAACAGACAGAAAATCCAATCACAGTTGACAAAGTGTTTTCCTTAATTTTATACTGGGTAGACTCAAATATGAAAGGTACATGTTGATATGAATATGCAACTTATTACAGTTACATTGTATTACATAAGATGAATTTGACAAGTGATATTGGGAAACTTTGGATTCTGTGAGAACCAAATAGATTAAAACTAACCTTTATCTAGATATATAGAGAGACACAACACATTTAGTAAGATGTTAAATTTCTATTTTACAGCAATTAAAACAGGAAGATATACACATGAAAAGCGAACCAATGATATACGCGAGATTAAACAGTTACAGCAGGTTAAAGAGAGTACCCCAGAGGTCTCAGCTCGAGTGTCCCCTGTCCCCATGGCTGGACACTCTTCATCTTATAATTACCAGTCAAGTGAAACACCTCCTGTGAATATAAAACAGGAAAGGTTTTGTGACGAAGAGATCGAGGAACTGCTGTCCAAAATGGACAAAGCACAAGAGGAAATGTATGGTCCTTTATGGAAAGTATGGCTTGATGAGGACAATGATATCCTTAGAAAAACACAAAAATATCATGTAAGTTATGTAGTACATACATGTATAGATTTAAAATCTTATTCCGTCAAAATCACTCTGTATTTTACGAAAGTCATTAACCAGTGTAGCATAGGTGTCTTGGTCATAATCATCCATGAGAATCATATGTATTGTGATGGTTTCTTGTTATGTCAGTCTGATTCAAAAGAATATCACAATGATTTGGATCTAATAAGTAATTGTAATTAAATAAAACTCAACCTCCAGGGGTTACTATCATAATAACGTCATAATCATATTAATGGTAGTGATAATAACTCCTGCAGTATTGAGGATAGAGTAAAAAAATTATTTGAAAATCTCAAATGATAGTCATGTCTTTGTTTAGAGACTAAAGTTTCCACTTAATATCAATTGTCAATACACAATTACATCATCGTTATTAATTAACAGGAGGAATTCTTGGCCAAAAAAGAGCTATTCGGAGACTTATCCAGTATATCAAAAGAAGAACACCGTAACTTTTACGATACGACTGGTATTGACCTGGACAATCGTCTAGAGATGATGAGTAACATCGCCACCACCATGGAAAATGGAGTCACAAAGTATATTGGGTTCGCCAAAAACATTCCTGGATTCTCAGATTTATCATTGGATGATCAAGCAGCACTTGTGAAGAGTGAGTACACACTGAAAGTTAGCATTGCTTATATCAAGCATCTGTTAAATGTAAAACTGATACAGTTTGTGTTTTAGTATATTTCATTAAAATCAACCACCTCATCGATCTCCCAGGACACCAGTCTTTATTTGATCATTATGAACCATAGACACATTTATAGTAAATAGATTTGAGCAGCAGAAAGGCAAAAGGTGGGTTGATGTATTTTTAAATCCATTGAGGTATTTAATTAGCATTAAAATAATGGCAAGCTTTAGATGTTAACCTTTTACACAGCTCATGAAAGTTTGGTGATATTATTATTTGTGACTTAAGTTAATCAAATAACCTCAATTGTAAAATTTGGCCATTTGTTGCAGGTTCAAGATTCGAGTTCTGGTTCTGGGGGTTTTATAGGTTCATCAATGCTGATTTGGGAATTACGACAAATTTAAAAGGAAACTGTTATCACATACGTGAACTCTTCAAACTGTGGGACGAGACTTTCATCACAACATTATTCAGTTTTGTGCGTTCTGTTCAGAAACTGAATTTGTCGGCTCAGGAGATAGCCATCATTAGGTGTATTATCGTGACCTACACAGGTAAGTGGGGTTCATAGCAGTAGATTTAACTATGTACTATTAAGTTATGTATTAATTAGTTTAGTTCCTTCTGCACAGCTCTGCACATTTCTGATGCTATTGTTTATTGTATTCCTCTGACATCCTGGAACTGTGGTATAAATTTAGGTTATATTAATGTTCATGATACTCACTATAAACTTTTGTTTCTTTCATTGTGATAGATATATTTTCATTATTTTATATCATTCAGTTGCTATGATATCACTGATTATATCCCTTTTACCATTGCAGCAAAGTAGAATAGAGTTCATTAATTTAGTTTGATAACAGCGTTTTCAAAAGAATTGTTTCGCTGTGTCTCTCTTAAAGATATCTTTAGCATGTCATTTTTGCCAAAATGTAAATTGTGTGACATCTTTTCTTCTTGAAAATCGTTGTAACGTGTCTGCTTTGCATACCGGTATTATAAAATGTGTGTCATTGCTTCTCCTTGAAGATCGCTGTAACTTGTCAGATCCAAACAAAGTGGAGACGATCCAGTGGAGAATGATCATGTGCCTGCAGTACCTTGTTGAGAAAACGCATCACCCAGAGGAGCACTTTCTCTCTAAGATCTTTGACCGTCTAGCAGCAATACGGTGTCTTACAGAAATCAACACTCGTGTCTCCCAGAGCCTCAAGCTAGAGTGGCCAGTGATTAAAAACCATCCTCTGTTGTTAGAACTCATGTCTATTTAAAGGGATGCTTCAAATCCAGGTGAAATGTGATGTTCTGAGTTCAGTTTTGAATTATACATTTTGAATTTTGATATGTCCTATGATAGTATGGACATGTTTTGTTTCATGTGATGTCAAATTTTGATTGTGTTATTTCACTTTTTTTTGAAAATTGAGATGTTTTGTTTCAAGTTTATATCACACAGAATGACTTTCTTATGCTTTATATGTTATTGACGATATTTTGGTTTTTAAGTTCACATCCGAAATAGACAAGTTTGTGTCTTATACAATGTAGGTTGTATAATGATTACGATTGTAACTAAAATCACATAACTATTTACTGTGAAATTGCTTGAATTCAGACAATTTTACATGAAGTTTCTAAAATCTGGTATAACATTATTATAATGTAATAAATCATATATTTCATTGATTTTTTTCAGACATACATGTAGCTAGTTAACCAACTTCTCTGGCAAGCTAACAGTAAATAGTATTATTGAATCTTTAAAAGATTAAAGGTTGTATTTGATATTTTATTCAGTTTAAACAGTTTAGTACAAACTCTTTAAAGCAGGGTAAGACTAATCAATGATTTTACCTTACGTTCAGTTTTAAATATTACCAAAGAGAGCACATTCTTCTAAGCTTGATAATATATTGAAGAAGTTAAAGATTCTCCACCACCGACAGAGCATAACTGATATTTATCATTTGAACAATAGTTGGTGTTAAATCGTGTGTATATATGCTTAATTAACACAAAAAATGATATAAAATAATTTATTTTGCCTTTTGTGCATGCGCAATCAGTACTTCATGCCATATAGGATATAGTGCCAAGGAATTTTTTCTTTTTAACTTGAAGTAAAATTAGAAGTTCAAACTTTTTAATGGTGGTAATGGTGTATGGTAGGTAATTTTTGCAACTGAAGAAAAACACTAAATCATCGTCTTCTGTTTTTGATAGTGAAAAAATACCATTTGTCAGCGGTGGAGCATCTTTAAATATTGAAACCGAAGTTATGTATTTAGAGTGAAAATCATGGTGACACCCTTATATCCCTACGGCCCAATAGTCTGAAGGCCCGTTAGTCCGAAGCCCCAATAGTCCGAAGGCCAGTTAGTCCGAAAATTAGTAAATATTGCAAGTTATAGAGTTGTTATAATTAACGTATTTTGACGAAAACATTTTTCGGCACTGCTGATCTGACAATTTCTATGGACAGCAAGTTGTCATTTCTTCATGGAGCATTGCCAGGTCAAAATCACATCAAAATAAAAATAAATAGATTAAAAAAAAAATAAAAATAACATCTTACATTTTATAGGATATCTCACAAGCATACATTCTATGGATTATCTTACAAACATGCAAGCTTTAAAATGTCTGATTGTTAGCCTTTTGTACACTGTATTGCATTAGGATTAACATTGCTCAATCAATAAATGATGTATATAATCAAATCTTACCGAAAAATGGCTTTTATTATACCTGTAAACGTCGTTATATTGTACAATATATACATGTATTTAACGACTTCCCCATTCTTTGAATTGTTTATTCTACCCATAATGATGGAAATGGTACGCATAATGATACATTTTGTTGTTTCATATCATTTTCCGTATCAATTCTATAGTCACATACATGTAAGTCTACCTTAGCAAGTTTACAACAAATCTTTTGCATCAAAAACTGTAATAAACGTTTGTTTCATTTCAAGTACTGTTCGCATATAAATCCTAATTATATCATCTGTTATTGGACTATCGGACTATTGGGCCTTCGGACTAACAGGCCTTAGGACTAACAGGCCTTAGGACTAATGGGCCTTCGGACTGACAGGCCTTCGGACTATTGGGCCTTCGGACTAACGGGCCTTAGGACTAATGGGCCTTCAGACTGACAGGCCGTCGGACTATTGGGACGTAGGGATATAAGGCGGTCACCAAAATCATCCTATACAATAATGATTTAACTCATACTATATAATAATAATGATGTTTAATATATAGATACAGTATGTATATATATCTCATCTGTTCCATTCATTGAGGATAGAGTGTATGTAACATGAAAAATCTATATATACATGCTGTACATTTCATTTGAGGTGAAAGGTTGATGAAAATTCTTAATATAAACCATAAACACTACCAGTAGATACTCACAAGTAACATCATTATTTCGTATGATGAACGTAGGAAAATTGTTTCAAAATATTTTAAATGCCAACATTTACTTTGTTTATTTTCAGCCAGCATGTGTCTTATAATTTCACATGTTTTTCATTGTGCACAAAGTACATGTAAACAGAGTGCCATTTGTAGGCTAGTATATATATATAGATGCAGCTATTTCATAAATGTGTATAGAAAAACAGCATACTACAATTACTGACATTAACAAAACATGATCATTCCGTGTTGATAAGTAATGTGACTTTACATAAAGATAATACTTTCAGCTTTGCATATTTTCTTATAATGAATGATGTAAATTATTTAACTAAAATTTCAAATATATCAATTGTCGTGAAATACTTTCTTATAAAAACGTAAAAGATTTGATATGTTTTGTGAACAAGGTTTGAAAGGAAACCAGCATTCTATACAGACTTACAGCCAAACAAACACAGTTGAGATATCCATGTAACATAACTGGTAAACAAGACTCTTTTTTGGGACCGATCGGTCAACAAGATGGTCAACAGGTCACAATCTTGAATTTTGATAATAGGAGATTTCAGAAAAGATGGCGATGACGTCACACAAAGGTACATCCGGGCGCTCAAAGGTACAACTCCGTATAGCCACACATAAACATAGAGGGAAAACAGCCGCTTGCGATGATTGTTTACATTTTATTGTAATAAATTGTACGACAATCCGAGAACTATTGCGTTATTTTAATTATAAAAAGGGTAAATAAATATATTTAACAATAATATTTAGATATAAACATCTGGTATTTATATATTTTACTCCGTTTATACTCCATTTTCTACCGCCACGAGAAAAAAACACGGTCGCCATTAGACCTACGTATAAACATTGACAGAAGTTACAAAATTGACAACTGCAAATTAAATTCCAAGTTTCCCCAAATATTATACTGATATTTCAATAAGCAATTACTGTTTTCTAAGTCTTACTTGGTAAAACACCTTACGATGTGTGATTATGACCAAATTAAAATTTGCCTTCGTAGATACCCCAAGCGCACTGCAGCCATTACATACAGTACTGCCGAGATCCCGAATTTCGTCATTTTTCATAGTCACAAAATTATGTATTCTGGTTAACTTTTTCGTCAGAAATTTTGGAATTTAGTTTATAACATTCAAATGAGTCATTTTATAGTTACTTTTTATCATATTTTTAATCAAAACTTCGAGTATTTTAGGATTCTCGAAGTCGTGCGCAATGTGTCCTGGTCGGCATTTATAGTAATTACGATCTGCATTGTAGCTATATTCATAAATCTAAATGTAGTCTATCTAACATGTATTCAAATTATTTAAAAGTAATATCACCTCAATTTGGGACTTCACATAACGGCACATGGAATAAAAGTGATTAAAAATAAAAAAAAATAAACTCATGAAATTGAACGATTTCACTATTTTATTTTTCGAGATATCGGCAGCCATACTGTACGTCTACGTACACATACATGTATATCTTCATTTATGTGTAACGGTGGTTTATACCATTCATTTAAAATAATATATACATGGGAAATAACGAAATATATATATTTTACAAGTACTTATTGAGATATGTGTTGGTAATGACGTATAAATATTATTAATTTCCCAACTATCGGCTGTTGCCCGAGGTGATCTACCAGCGAAGCCATGCACGAGCGGCCGTGGTCTGGCCAGGTAGTTCACATTTCGTTATATTTATATTAAATAGTGTTATGAACAGATTTTTCGTGTATAACAAAAATATGATACATTGAAATCATTTATCTATTCATAACTTTTTCACAACATGGATTTCTACGTGTGAACAAAAAGCGGGTACGTGTGACGGCCCGGCACCGCTTCGCAAGCTAGCTTCAACACTAAATCTAAACAAATATATTTAGCAATAAACAATTGTAAATATAAATGTCTGTAACCTCTGAAACAATAAGAAACTATTTTGAAATCAAAATTTGCAAGTATGAAAGTGTATACTTTTGTCAAAGTATCGATTGTGTAGCAGGGATGTACGTATCTGTTATTGTTTTTGTTAGTCGCCATACCGTGTTTGTACCTTTGAGGACGCGGATGTAAACTTTCTGTGACGTCACGCCATCTTTTCTGAAATCTCCTGAAGTTTGTTACCGCTATTATATATCTCAGAAACCACTGAAGCGATCTGTCTCAAATTTTATATGTAGGTCACCCTATAGCTAGGAACTTAGTTGTGCATACATATATGTATTGCATTTTGAGACTGATCGGTCGACAAGATGGCCTACAGGTAGCCATTTTGGAATTTGGGAATTGAAGTTTGTTATTGTTATGTATCTCAGAAAGTACTGAAAGAATCTTTCTCAAATTTCATATGTAGTAATATGAAGTAAAAGTTTGAAAACCAGAGAAAAGATCCATCTTTCCATTGTCAGACAAAGATCATTTTTTGGTGGGCGCCAAGATCCCTCTGGGATCTAGATCTCTTGTTGTCAAATATCAAGTTCATTCTACATGTAAATAATATTCCGTTTGCATCACAACATTCCAATCGGAGTCAGGGTTATGATCCTTTCTATCTAATGAGTCCAGTCAAAATAGAAGTGTGTTAATTTATTTTGAGTTCAGTATTTGTCATTGAGTCACTTTCTGAGTCGATCAAGGGTAAGTGAAAGTAGTGATGTCTGATGCATTTGTTGTGGATAATTTTGAGTGAAGGTGATGTTAGCTGTGGTATCTGGTGTAGACTATTGAGTCCAATTGAATGGACCTGTGATATTGATATTCTATAAAGATAGTTTAGTGTGAGTGAACGTATAATACAAAATGTACATGTATATAATGGTACTGATGATAATTAATTATGTAAATCAAAAAAGTGTTGTAACACAGTAAATACTGAACAGAAAAATCAAATAAAGGAAATAATATGTCTAATAATTTGCCATAATGTTAGAATTAAATTAAACATAGGTAATCAAATATATCATACATCATATAACAGCACACAAAGGGTAATTCATCGTATGTTGCTAAAATACATTTTTAAATGTATGCGTCATGTTTCCTCCTGACTTTGTACTCAACATCCCGATATGGCATTTGACAGAGATGCCTGTCAGGTATATCTATAGTTTACACTTTGTATTAATTAACTAAAGGACATGTAACAAACATTAAGTATGTATTGTACCTGTTATGAAGAGGATTTTGAATTCATTTTACTGAGACAAAATTTAATCACATCAAGTTAATATAGTTTGGTAGTATATTTTTCAGGTTATTTTTGAAATCAGAAAACACTAAACAATTTTTTTTGAACTCTCAGTCTGTAATGTATCTTTTAAAAAACAGCATTAGCACCGACACGATTGTGTGTGGGCAATAAAGTCCTTGTCCATAATCAAAATTAGAATCCAGTGTATGCTTAGATTGGAAAAATGTATGTCTTCTTTCCATCATTGTGTTACTAACATGAAAAGATATAATGTTCTGTTTGATTTGAATTCACTTCTTGAGTCATTTTATTCTCAGTTAACATTGCTTGATGTGCAGATTACACTATAATTATGATCATGTATTGAAAACAAAGGACAATTCTCAGTTAACATTGCTTGATGTGCAGATTACACTATAATTATGATCATGTATTGAAAACAAAGGACAGTTACACATGTAACGAAGTACTAACTCCAAAAATAATAAAATTACCAAGTTTCATATTTTGCACAAAATGTCATGTTATTCATATGACATGAAACACATTAGCCTGAGAATTCATGTCAATTTGTGATGAAGATTCATTGCATTGAAAATACAATGTACATTTGTACCTATGTGGCTGTCATCTTTTGTATTATTATTTTCTAATCGGTGAGTGTTATATTAGGGTAACAGCATGGGAACAGAAGGTCTAGCAATTGGCAGTCATGCACACTGTTAATCACTAACGTGACGCTACCCAAATTGGAGCACTTTTTGAAGATAATTGTAAAATTTTTCTTATTTGTGGTTGAATCCAGATTTTTTTCTTAACATTCCACAAATAGATGCTTTTATTATTAATTTCATGATTTGTTTACTTGTCAGCAGTGCATATATTTATAAATGCAGAGCTTGGAATCATGCTCGGTCCAGCCCTGTGTTTCAGCAGGTTTGAGTACCCAAAATGGAACACCTCCTAAATAAAGTTTGATTAATAAATGCCCAGGCATGATAAAAAATGTTTGAATTCATTAAAAGAAAGTTCAAACATTTTTTAGTTTATTCAAGTCACATGTCTTTCAAAAATATTCCATTCAGCATTTATTTTTCTTATTTTAAAATATATGGTGTTTTTAGGGTTGTCGCACGACGTCGTTTCCCGGAGTTTTTCAAAATTTCATTATTTTCATTTTTAAATACAGATAATAAGCAACTGGAAAGAAAATGACATATTAAAATTGTCACAGTTATTAGTCAGCACCTTAATTTTTGTTCAAGACTGTTATTGTTAGTTTAGATTGTAAACTGAAAATTCTGTATAACATATTTTAAAAGTGTTTCATTTTGGGTAGCGTTCCAAATTGGGTAGCGTCACGTTAACTACTTTTTGTAACTAACTAAAAATGATAAGCATAATTGTTAGTATTAATGTTAAATATTCATTGTTATATTACAGCGGATGTTCTGAGCATGTGAGTATGGTAATGATGTATAACAATTGTGACAGTGTAATTGTCAATCAAATAATGTTAACAAGTATAATTACATACATCAGATATAATTAACTTTAGAAACTTAACCTAAAATGTTGTTTATTTAATGTTTATGTATCTTATGAAATATATCTAATCTATCATTATTCTTTTGTGTATGATACTTTAAGTGTCCTCACGATATAGAGCTGTCGAAAAGCCAAAGGTGTGTTAACGGATATCATGTTCGATGCATATTATTTGTTTTGTGTTTGATATTTATAAGATATTTCTTGATTCCGAAATAATGTAAATAAGTAATTTGTACAAATTATTCATATTTTAATTATCATATGTGCATACTTATTTGAATCATCAAGAATGATACATTATAATTAGTTTTCTATCTGATCATTTTTGGATTTGTGTTATTTTATATTTGTGAGTTATTGTATATTACTATATAAGGAGAATGGCTATTATTTAAGACATATACACACCTATAGTAGCTTGTATTCCTGAGCGAAGGTATAGCTTTAGTTTTGCTATGTGTAATGCCATTTCATAATTCATTATACACATACAACTGGATATGGATAAATGTCTCCATTCTATAACAAATATATATAGAAATAACGAAAGTTAACGAAATAACAAAGATTTCATGGAATGGGTGTGATCGAACACCATGTACTACAAATAAGACGAAATAACAAAGATTTCATGGAATGGGTGTGATCGAACACCATCATGCATGTAATGATTTCACTAGTCCTGTGTACAATCACAATATCAAAGTCTTTTCTATCATAGGTCGTTCTCGTTATGGCTCTGGAAAAAAACCTGATAATTGAGAATCAATTTAAATCAAGGTAGACAAGTCTCTTAATCAATAATGTTTTTAGATTCTGTGTGGCGACACGACCTTACACAGATTCTGTGTGGCGACACGACCTTACACAGATTCTCTGTGGCGACACGACCTTACACAGATTCTCTGTGGCGACACGACCTTACACAGATTCTCTGTGGCGACACGACCTTACACAGATTCTCTGTGGCGACACGACCTTACACCTTTTATCGACATAAATTAACTTTGTGTGCTATATACACTAGTAGATAACACGACTGGAGAGCGGATCTTCCAGGTACATTGTATAGCCATTATGGTCTGAAGAGATTGTGTATATTGATTTTATCTTATGATTTATGTTATGATTTTGATGCAATTTGTCGACAGCATAAACTACATGTAGTTATCCAAGACTTGAATTAATTAAAAAGTCTTTAATGTAGCAGTAGGTTGGTTAATTATATTTATCATATTCCTGTGCCTACTTTTACACCATGTGATATATGATTGGTTTATTTGAGACCGCTATTAAATATGTCTCTGCGATGTTATAAACGATCTTTCATATATACCTGCTTAGATCATGTCATAACTTGTACTGTAGATTTCTGATCTGTTGGTTTTAACGGATACTTGTATGTCATATACAGAAATCATTGATATAAAGCTTTCATTTATATGAATCCTTTCACAGTTTATCGTTATTGACCCTTTGGGTTTCATTGTCGTTTGGATGTTTGTATGTACAGGAATGTAAAAAAAATCCGTTGATATATAGATGCGTTCACTCTCCGGTTTATATCCGATATTTATATTACTGTACATTGTTGTATCCACAATATGTCGGTACCTGTGCCTTTCCTGGTGTAACTACAACGTTACGTCGAGTAAAATGTTTGAAATCAATTCCTAGTGTTGTGATGTTATTTATCGTAAATCTTTACTAGAACGCCTTTCACGTTCGTTAAAAAAACAAACAAAGAACAACAACACAGAAACAATACCAGTCTACATTTCGCAGCATTGTTGGTGAATGTTAGAGCATTTAATTGCGTTATCCGCTCCATAGACATGTAGCCTATATAGTGATGTCCGGAATATGGAAAATCCCCCGGTTTCGAGTCGAAATCATAATAAACCATTGTGTAGACACATTTTATGAAATAAAAATAGGTTTCTAGGCGATTTTGAGTTTTTCTGTGTATTATGCAGACGATCAAAAAGTCATGTAGTTGTAGTTGGCTAGTAAATTGTATAACTTTCTAAGCATGGTACGTCATTAAATGATCATGGCTGTTAATAGTACAAATTAAATACAAACATTTAAGTCTTTGTATATTGTAGACAGCCTGTTATGCAGTACGAATACCGACAAAATAATAAAACCCGGGTCGGGTAAAAAATGGCGATGATAAAGAAACTTCTCTGAACGACTACTATGACAACCATGCGTTTCAAAAGAGTAAGAAGAAAGTGATGACCAAATGGTGTTAGGATGGGAGTACATGTACAGTCTGGTTTTTGGCGTTATGTAAGGATTGACTTGAATAGATTTTTTATGATATGGAGATATAAACACAAAAATCTGAGAGTACACTAAGATTTTTGTGTTATATCTCCATAGCATAAAAAACTATTCAAATTAATCCTTATAATTCAATTTACTAAAGATAATCTCTTCAATATTCCAAATTCATTTTGAGACTCTTTTGTCTATGAAATCATTACGCCGTCATCTCAGCCAATCAGAAGCAACGTTACAAACGGCGACGCCAGTTTTTCCTTTGTTAGCTGATAAAGTAAATGTTTAAGCCAATGTAATGCTCGTAACAAGCAAAATTGAATTATAGCTTCGTAACATAACAGTATTTAAGTTTATTATGGACCAATTTTATGAAAGGCTCTTCTTTTCCTTCTATGAAATCATTTCATCGTTGTTTCAGCCAATCAGAGACAGCTTAACAAACTACGACGTCATTTTATATATTATGATATGATATTATGGGTCAATGACACCACGAATGTATCCATTACAATTCGCTTGAAGAAGGATAACTCCAGCTGCATTGTACGACTTGCTTACCTTTCGAACATAGGCATCTGTTGGAATTATCATACAATCTATCAATTCTTTATAGCTCTTTTTCAATTATATATCATTTCACCAGCAATGTAAACAGAACAGAAGCAATAACATGATCAAATATAAGGTTTATACTGGGTGCTGGCCCACTCTCCTCAGTTCAAGGGACTGTTTATATAATTACATGTACAATGTGCGTTAGTACGGCAAGGCAAGTTACTTTTTATAGCGAAAATCTTTTTCAATTATATATCATTTCACCAGCAATGTAAACAGAACAGAAGCAATAACATGATCAAATATAAGGTTTATACTGGGTGCTGGCCCACTCTCCTCAGTTCAAGGGACTGTTTATATAATTACATGTACAATGTGCGTTAGTACGGCAAGGCAAGTTACTTTTTGTACCGAAAATCTAATTCCGATATTGGGAATTATATTTCCCGATATCGGAAATTCTATAGCCGATATCGAAAATAGGATTTCCCATATCAGAATTAAAATTTCTGATATGGAAAATTGTTTTCTAATTCCTGATATAAAAAATAGAATTTCTGATATCGGAATTAGAATATCTGATAACGGAATTTTAAAGATTTTCGATATCGGAATTAAAATTCCCGATAATTGAAATTTAATTAACAGAATAAAAAGTAACTTGGCTTGTCATACGTTAATGGAGCTCGATCATTTGAATAGCAATTTAACGAAATGGAGAGTCTCCACAGACCTAGTTTGAGGTGTTCCAGATAAAAGTTCGAGGGAGAATACCTGATTATTCTAAAATAAATACTGAAGAGTTGGGGATGGGGTGGTTCTGAAGTTCCAATCGTGTACCTGACAATGATTTAATCAAATATTCTTACTTACGGGTATTGCGGCGTGATCTAATTTTACTATCTGTAATGGGAACATTGTTTAAATCAGACGCATTAGAAGCTTTTACAGAAGTAAAGAAATATATTTTTTTAGATTGTAAATCTTTATTGGTTCCAAACTAACCGCGCCTCAATCAGCAGGAGAAAAACGTTTGCTATCTTATATACATTTTGTACAAAGTGTGTGATATCTGTCCAGGGTATCGTTCATTGAATTTTGTAGAGTCTATTGGTTTATGGAGTTTTTCTCTTACATACTGCAGGCACATGTATTATACACAGTAATAGTTGCATTTATAACTGCACGTCTTTGTTTCTTTAAAATTAAAAAAATCGATAAAGGACGTCAATTTTATGTAATCGTCACCTACATGTACGTGCGTGTGTTGTGTCTATTGTGTCTACACAATGTCGTACAGACAACCAACTTATACGCACCGAGAAACCTGCTAAGGTTTATGCGGTTAGTGTAGCCGTACGTTCTAGTTTGTTACCCCAATGGGAGCGATTGGGGGATCATGTCAAAATCGTTTATATTAATAGTGCAGATATTCCTTTTGTTTTTAATAGATTCGAATGATATTACCAGATTTATAAACCACTAGAATAATATTGTAACATATGAACATATTCTAAGTGGTTACAGGAAAATGTTCCGTTTACACTACAACTGAATAGACATTTCGCAATTGCCAATTATCTGATTTTGAGAAAGGCATATCAATGCATAAGTTGGTATCTATTAGACGCTTGATAAAGCTAGTGCTGAAGTTCGTTCTATTCAAACGCACATGTGATATCCGACATGAAGTGAAACCCAATGTTTATTTACGCTTCAAGTCACATGACATTTACACACACGAATACGGGAAGAGTTGTGAATGAGTAACAGCCACTACCAGACCAGACGAAAACACAAGTTTGAGCTGAGATAGGAGGTGTGTCTATTTTTGCTTGAGGTCATTAGCAAGCATGGATATTTTCACCGAAGGTACAGGTAACATAAATATATTAATTAGAATCTCTATATCGATTTTATAACACTACATGAGCCTGCTAATACCGTGCCAATACTGTGGGGTTCCAGGTTAGCGGACACTATATCTCAAAGATAACCTATTTTAACGTTAGTGATGTAAGAACGTTTGAGAAATAATGCCTTTTTAGCATTAGTGGTACAAGAGGGTTCTTTTGTCGCATATGTATGGGCGTGTCTCATTGCTTTTCAGTACTCTTGTACTCAATTTAACTATACATTTGTATCTATTCTATAAAACTTTTCCAGTCAAGCATACAGGTTTCACCATGTATTGACTTATCAGTAGTGTGGCTTAGGTATATAACATACCGAATGTTTTATAAATTATGTAATTTTGTGCATGCCTTATATAATATAAGTTGGATATACATGTATGTTAATTATACGTTGATAATGAAAATGATGCAGACGTCGACGCTTGTGATCTTTACACGATACGACACACGTCATCAGAGTTAATCCCTCCCAGCATATCTATACATTGTAAAGTACAGAGCTGTCTTAGAACTAGAACTGTGAAACATTCATTGCATTGATTCTATTGGATAATAAAATATCTAATGAAGATAATATGATGTACCTCACAAGTTCTTCATTACACAGGTTTGTATATTCTACGTAATGTATGGCCTGCTCCAATATTAATTATTGATAATATCTTCATGTATGTTATTGATGCCAGGTCCTGTTCGTAAATGATACGACATATTTCCTGTTACAACTGCACGTGTTTTATACAGTAATGCCCGTTATATATAACCACGATAAAATTTTAGTTAGAATCCCTAGCCTAGCCCATGTTTGTGTCGATTTGGTTGGATCACAGGCGTTTGACTCCATAGATACTTTTCTCTCTCTATATACGTAATACCTTGACAAAGTAATTACACCTACATAATGTAAAGTATAGAGAGAAAAATGTCTATAAAGTCAAACGCCTGTGGTTGGACAAATTACGTTCAGTGGTTGACGCTGTGACGTTCTGATGAGCCAGACACGGTGCTATTCAGAAATTCAATAAAGTCCGACATGAATGGAGGTAAACTTATTTTCTATTTAGAAACTTTGAGATAGATTTGAGTTATTTAAGATAAACTCTAATTCTTCTCTTATCTATTTTGAATGGGCATACTTTACATTGTAGTGATGTGCATACTGGTCGGCCTGAACACCCCTATCAACCTTCCTATATATAGATAGTGGTAACCCGTATTGCCTTATAATACCATAACATTAGACAGATTAAGAAACTTTGACACGACGTGGACGAGTGTCGTATTGACCATGACCTTGCACTATAGGTCCTGGTTGACCACAGTGTTTATATATACACACACGTACAGCTGATTCACGCCTGTGGTAATTAAAGGGACAATTCATTCTACGAGAACATTAAAATTTGTATATATATCGGAAAACCTCCAGTTCTAATGGAAATTAGATCTGTCGGTTTTACTGTGATATGTCAGAAAATCCCATGGTGGTGAAATGCGTGTGAAATGTTCAAACTTACTCGCTGTCCGCCATTACACATTGTGGTCGAATATCTTGTATGCCGAACCCAGTCCCTTGCTCGTAGAGTAATGCTACTTTTGTCTAGAACAGCTCAAATCGCTCTGACAGAAGTGTTTTTACCTTATTAGGTGAATTGTCTTGCCTAAAAAATCATATCACCTCCACAGTGGTTATGTAGTTCATTTGTTTAACGTGCGTGACTTTGACTCGGATATTGGTATAGCGTACATATTGTACTTGCTTAATTGTATTGATCAACGGTTTGTAATTACAAAGGTATCAATTAAAATACTAAACAATGACGTGGAATTTGTCAATATCTTATGTTATATGTTTCATAAGAAATGTAGAACAATACATTTATGCCATATTTTGCTTCTTGGTGATGTAAAAGAATTAGCGTGAGTGAATTGTCCCTTTAACTGTGTGCATGTGTATCATGTATGTGTGGAAACTTATCCATTCACGGAAATGTAGCTTTCTCACACAATTACTATGAACTGAGAATATAACATCGATATCATCAATAGTATAGTGGTGATGGTGCTGGTGGGAAGACGGATGTAAACGAATATTCTCAGTTGTTACATCTGGTTGCGCTAACGATACTGGCAAACTTTCGCCTTTATATTGCATATTAAGTAATATTTATAACACATTACTTCACCCTATGAATGGTTTCCTGCAACAGGTGTGTAAGTACTATCGACTAGCATATACATTGTAGATATTGATACACATGCCTCGCTTAAAACAATTGAAAAAAGAGGTCACAGAAATCGATCTTCATGGATAATTCACGACAAGACTTGAATAACCTTCGAAGTGATAAATTGTCTTAACATTTACTCTTTGTATTTTATTATAATCAGTGACAGTGGAGGTAGGACTCAGAGTGCCCAGTGTACTCTTCTTTATAACATGCAAGCGAATAGATATAACTCTTTTTTTTATCTTTTCATGTTTGATACATGAAAACGCTCTGTTTTGTCAAAATGTACGATACTATACTATTGTAAACATGAAGTTTAGTCCCTCGATGAAATCTGAGTTGAAAAGCTGTTGGTCACCAACCATGAGCGATTATATATAGCTATTCATGAGTGGAGATAATAATCCGAGTGTACTGGTGAATGTCTGGGTGTCGTGTTCACATGTCACTCCCCCGACCGTGCTTGGGAACGGGGTACAACCAGGGACGTATTATTGTCACCGCCTCAGCAATCTGACTATCTTTCACTGTGACAGGATTTTAATGAGTTTTACATGGTTCGAGTATAGGACTATGGCTTTGATCGAACACCATGGAACAATATCCATACTAGGTCCATATTGTCGGTTAATACACGTTGACTCGTATTTGGACTGGAAGTTTCGTAACTATCCTATAAGGTAACTGTATTTATGAAGAATACAGAGGGTTCAACGTAAAACTCCCGTTTAAAGAAAAAAATGCTCAATTGAAATATGTCAGTTTTCCTTAAAGTGAATAGTCGGGCAAAGAAAACCAGTCTAAATGCGTTCATTGGCCTTCCAAAAGTTCTCACATATTAATACGACGGTCAAGGTCTGCTTAGTTTCCCAGTTCTGACCATTAAAGTAAAGAAAAGTTGAAAGCGAGGCTGCGTGAAAATGTAACCCACGGACATAGTGAGCCGGGAGGACGTTTTAGAATTCCCATACTTTAAATTAATTTCTTCGTACGCAGACAGATTTTTACGAGAGATTTTATTTTTCCATTTCATAAGAAATTATACTGGATACATTCACACCATTTTTACCGACTTTAGCCATCCTTGCCCGACTGTTCACTTTATACACGTCAAGTCAAGTAAATTTGATTAAAGTCTGTACATAGTTGTATCACATGACAACACAATCCCATGTGGGCTTTTACAACCGACTATACGTTATTCTTAACGATTAAAAGATTACATAAACTCTATTTGTGAAACATGGAATGAAATTACTGAATTGTATGCACATTTTAGTACAGTATAACTGGTAAAAAAAAGTTTGTCATATGGACCAATAAAGGATTACACGTTTGTCCTTCCAATCAATCGTTTATGTGTCCAACAAATTATTTGCCCATGTACCCAACCAGTCGTCAATGCTGTATATATAACAAATTATTTACTAATATTCCTAACCAACCAGACCAGTTTGAGATAAAACTGACATCCGAATGTTAACGTGCCTATTTGGCTAGTAAACCCAGTTCTTCATCGCAATGGCTAAAGTTGAAGGGTATTCCAATACAAGTTATATACACGTAGATGCTTTATCATCGGAAGTCGTATGGATCTCAATGACAGCATAGAAATGAAGTTGGCCTCCAGAAGAAAGAAAAATTGTCATGATCAAAATAGAGTCCACTTAGTGAATACGTTACGACCATTTTATGTAGTTTTAAGTTTTAACATTCTATGTTAATACTGCAGTCTGGTTACGTCAATAGTTAGCAATTTCTGGAGGACGATACTCTACAGTACGTATACATTTGTATTAAATAGAATTATCACACAAAAGAAAAATTCCAATATTTATTTTAAATTAGGATGTCATTAGTTAAAAGCATATACAAATGTATTCGAAATATGTTATAAACGTCCACAATTTGAGGATTGTGATAGTGTTAGATGATTCTAATGCGTTATCAGATTAAACGATTATAAACGTGCAACTTTTATATCACGAGGATGTTCAACGTGTTGCTAGAATGAAATGTAATCCTTTTGGCATTCCGAAGATTTGCTTCTTCTATTCCTCAATCCTTTCCGCTCATTTAGAATGATCATTTAAAAAAATCGTTGTAAGTTTATACTGTAGATAAAATAGAGTCACACGTTGACATTTAATACATGTTTCTTTTAAGAGTAATTAGGTTCACTGGTGTTTATGAATAGGATTAATATTACTTTTCACTGGAGACAGACAAAAATGTAAAACTGCCGCTCGATACCGTACATATACTGTACCGCCTTATATTACTGTAAAGAGACAACGCGATATCTGTTTGTAATTTTACCCTACATAGCACAGGGAATAGACTAAAAGGAGACATTTTGTTAAAACTCTCAGCACACCACACCTGAACACATGTCTATAACACGGGATACCTACGGTAATATTAGACATTGATCACTGAAACGTGATTACTGAATCGTTTAAAAAGATGAAAGACGGATCCCTAAGTAGAAGTCTTACAAAACTGCTTTTATTACGACAACCTTTACTGACGATTAAGCAACTAGTAGCTACTGTAAAATTGTAACAGGCCAATTTGAGCGAAGTTTATCATTGTTATATTATACGACATAAAACGCAATAAAGTGAGTCGATGTCAATTTAAGAATAACCTATTCTGTGTGCATCATGATTGTGTGTGCTTTTAAACTACGTTGCATGACTTATACATTTCTGTGTGATTGCGATACCCTGTTTCTAGTGATACCTTACTGAACAGAACTTCTAAAGTCTCCACGCAGGACGCCTCGGTACTAACAATAGTGAAATCAATTGCCCCATCCCAACATTGACCACCATTAAAGCAGTTTTTGTCTCAATGAGAGGACAGAATCCCCAAAGACGGTCAGGTTCCACGGTAATGTGGTGTCCATTGAGACATCGGTATAATGCAAACAGACGACTTTTAGAAAGAAGAACAAAATACAAAATTGTAGACTTTAAAGGGACTAATTAAAGAATTATAGAAACTAAAAATAATTGTAAAAGTTGTGTACTTTGTGTTGATAACAAACTTTAAAAGTTTGTATAACCATTTTGTTCAAATTTGAGAAAAACTGAAAATAAATAGCAACGACCTAGTCACTATTTCATATTATCTTTCGGTGAGTGTAAACAATCCCTATGTGCATGCGCGATGCGGGAATATTCAAAACATCCGATCGAAGGAAATCTCATCTGTCTAATGGACATATATGCTATCGATTGAAAACACCGATTTATCGACTTTAAGTTCTTGATTACTGTGTTAAATCTAACAAAAGTTGAAAAGTATGCAGAAGTTTTGTGAAGAGTTTCTAAGTATGAATTATCATATTTGTACAGGTTTTTGCAGCTATAAAGAAGAGTTTTCATTATATTATATGGTTTTATACTTGTTTCTACCGTTATTTTATTTTCATTTGTCATGATATTAGGTACTAGTCCGCTAAACCAGCCTATATTATGAGGCTTTTATATTTTTTTTGTCAAATATATAGACTATCTATTAGAAAATAAAATGAAAAAAATTCTAATAATATAGGCAAGTTTAGTGGACTAACTAGGTTCATGTATTTCTTTTATTATTCTATCAATATTTGCCATTCCCTATAATCCTTAGTTATAATGTCTATATCCGTCTAAGGGACATTCCCTATATATCCCTAGTTATGATATATATCCGTCTAATGGACATTCGTTTTTGTATACAAATACAGTTTCGGGTTGCGTTTTGCGATATTTTAACGTTGATAACATTGCCAATATTTCAAATAAAATGTTGTAATTTTGAAAAATTTCTGATTTCAGGTATAAGAACTTTTGTAGGAAGTCAAAACCCTAAGAAATCTATGTAAATGTAATGATTTAGTATCTTTAAAATAGGATGTCAGATAGTGACGAGGTTTTGTAAGCATGACAGGTGTCATCGTTGAAGTCTTTCGAAACATCTCGCATGATTATTATATTCTTCACGATTTTCTGTACAGATATAAATTCTGTGTTAAGATTTACTACACCGTCAAAATTAGTTATCTTTATTGACTAAAGGTTATAGAAATTGAAGCACCCGTTTGACATATCAGTGATCACGTGACTCTGTTATAGTCACGTGATACTATTAGTGTTATTACATGTAGGGATGGTTGGAAAGTTGGGTACATTGTATTTCATACAATTGTATTTTGCTTGTTTTACAACCCCTTATCCCGTTATTTATTGTTTATTTAGATAATGAACTGTAAATTATCATGTATTCTAAAGATTAATGTTACCAGCTCGATTGTTACCACCGAACAAAATAAGATAATTTTATAACATGTGTAATTGATAGCTATCAGTCTGGACAAAGTCGAAATAGAGAAAGCTAGAGAGTGCTATCAATGTACATGCATTATGCAAGGACATACCTATACTGCTATATAAATATGGTTATCTGGGGAACAAATATATATCCATACATCTGACCTATATACAGTCTACAATGTAGAGAATACCCGCTCATAGAATCTATCCCTGATTCTACCATGGCGAGAACCTGTTTTGGCTATGAGCGTCAGCCAATAGGTATGTATTCCTATTGTACCTATACCATTCTTCAGTAACATTTCTGGTAGATATTACCTGACTCAGGTGTTAATCACCTGAAGGACTATATTATGACCGTATTTCTGCCATTATCACTTGACCGAACCACGAATCTACAGTCTAAAACGTCCAATGATATAGAGGTGGATATACAATGTAATGTTAATGTGAAGAGTGTGATTGTCCGACTTTCCATTTAATTGTGCATTGTAGACCTATTCCCTGCTGAACTTGATGCACAAAAATGTATTTGATAGCCTTAGTATATTACGATGAATAGTACTAAAATTATCAAAGCAGTATTTTTCTGTATATTGCTGTATCTAACATCCATATGATTCATTCTTAAATTTACATTTCGGCACTTGAACAATTACAATCCGTCCTGGGGACTGATCTATTACATTCTAAAACGGTACAAGGCCCAAGAAACCATTCTCAATACACGAACCGTGGTTTCAACAAAGGAAAAAAGATATTCACTTTCATCGATAGCGAGCAAAATAAATATTTGACTTGTCTCGGCGGATTTTATTTCTATATGAATATGAGTCAATGACCCGAATATTTCCCCAATATATGTCTGTATGACTCTTTATTACATAGCCACAGCGTTACATGTTGCTCGGAGATCAAGGAAATAATATCTGTGCTCAAATCTGAAAACAAAAATCTCTTGATCAATTTCTCGTATTAACCGACAAGTCAATAATTGATTTGTAGAATTCCCTGTGTCTATTTATAGCCAGGTTACCGGATTTGCAATGTCAACCTCTGAACAGGCGTCTCGGCTGATATTGTATTTGTCAAGACTTGTGCAAGCGGTCTAAGCCAACCATAAAACGGCAAAACTCAGTTATATTACAAAACACACTTTTCTGAGGTTTAACAATTCTTCATATTAACCTACAAAAAGTAAATATTTGTATGTATGAGCATTGATCTCGTGACAATAATAGACACAGTGAAGTATGTAACAAAAGCTGATGTCGGAACTACATGTAAGGAACACATATCTTACAAATAGGCTTATCTTGAATTTATCGCATAGAACATGTAGTACAAGGAATGCCGCCAATTTCTCAATCCACATCTCAATGATACGAGATATTTTGTTGGTTGCCTATTATGTACATGAATGGATTGCAACTGTGGTGATCCAGCAGGTTGCGGACATTGATCAGTTTTGACGCGAAATCCGCCAAGGGTTTTTAAGGGAAAGTATCGTACTGAACACTATTGGCTAGTGAAGTTTGGTACAACAGCACTAGTGATTTACCGAGTAAGATCAGACATATCACGGGTTTTATCTTCTGTTGGGTCATCAGGAAAATATGCCATGTTGATATAGGTCAAAGGTAGTGTGTCTCTTTATCTGTAAGACAGTTTTGACAACGGAACCCTCACAGATACAAAACACGCTAAAGCTGGGATGAACAACTTCTATTTAAAAATGGTTTAACTTAAACTATCAACTTTAAATGAATAATGGAACGCGTTTATGCGTTGAGCAATTGGAAAAAAAACTTTGAACCCGGAAGAAAGAAAACGAATTCGTATGGAAGAAGATGCTAAAGTGATGTAGCACTGTGATACTCTACTGGGTTCCATTGTATTTTGCTTGTCCTTCACAATCATATGATTGTGGTTATCTCAGATCTGAGGAGATTCCACTATGAATGACTTTAATGACATTATTATCTTGAGTACAATATTGTTGCTTTTTAGTACTATAAAGTGTGTATTAGTAATTCCCACTATTTCATGGCGACAAATGCTAATAAATTGTACCTCTTATAATACAATGTAAACGTTCGTACATATAACGCTTTTTTAGGGGATGCTCTTAAATAGGGCATTGGAATTATACTTGCTGTCCCTATTACATGATATCGTAAAATGCGACTAAATTTAGGATCTTTTCTTTTTTCTTTTTCCTTACAAACTTTTTCCCTTAACGTCTACCTCAACACCGCTTCACTTTTGGCCTTAGGGATTAAGCGCTCGCCCCTGTAAGGTTGGTACTGGGTTCTGCCCCCGGCCGAGATACGTCGAAATCTATAAAAATGATAGTGTTTGCTGCTGCCCAGGGGTGAGTTTTAAGGGAGTGGGACGACTGGTTTGCCCTTTTTCAGTATAATGTGACCGGGTCGGTTGTGTTGCTTGGTACCTTTATCTTCGGTGGCATGTTTCAGTGACATAGCACTGAAAAGGGGTAATTGAGTTTCACTACAAAAGGACACAGCACGAATATACCACAGGCTCCCATAATACGCAATTCGCACTTCACACACACACACACCCACACTTACAAGACACTTTATTACACGGGAGTCCGTCCTTAAATGAAATAAACAAAACAAATTAACACATAGCTACTTAAACGTGATGATATGACTTATGTATCAGAATTCACATGTGATAAAACGTGGAAGTTTGGTGCTCACGTGATGTATAACTATAACTGGAACGGTGATGAATTGAAGGGAAGGAGCGCATTTCATAGTGTCATTATGTTGGTGAATAAAGTCAATATTGAATTTCACTCGTAGATCCACTTGGCGTATACTCTCTATTTACCTTCTGGTTTTGGTAACACTGGTTGAAATGAGGGGTTATGAATCCGTGGCCTAGTGGTATTTCTATTGCTGACAGACCCAACGGTACATGTACTAACCGTGTGCATTTGACATTTAAACAAGGTTTAACGAAATGTTTGGCACGAACAAATACGAATCTAGATATAGCAGCGATTTAGATTTAGAAAGTGTTATACTATTTTGTTTGGATCATGCCCTTCTATTGTTTCTTGGGTGATACGATACTGGTGTAACAATTATGGTCACTGCAGTCATAAATTACTACTAAATGGTCAATTGGGTAAACATGGTACAGTTTGTACGTATTGTTATCAAAGTTTAATGTCATCATGTACATCCCTTAACAGAAACACAATCTTATAAGGTGACATTGAAGTACACATGTCGATTCGTCAGAGTTCTTATTTTGGATAGCATAAATGTATCACTATGCTTTTAAGAGAACACATGAGTATATGTCTGCTCATTGTTGATGTTTAAGGTATGTAATATATTCTGACAAAAAACATTTAATCTATTGAAATTGAATGTACGTTAAGCCTAATGAAACTAAACCAAATTCTATACTCGAGTGTGAAAAATGGTTTTGAGCATCAATATCAATACGACACATATGAAAAATGAAAATATTGTTTATTTAAGTTTATTTCATAGAAAATCATCAATGAAACGAGCACCATACTGTTAATTTTGTTGCTAGTTGCATGATGTGTGATGTGAACTTGACGTCTGTCTATAGTATGTTAGGTCAGTTTTATCAGGGACTTAAACTATGGCATCCTTGTTTGTTGAAATATTGATAAAACCAAATAGCTTATCATCATGCGTTTATCTCCATGTCGCATGTTGACATTAGACTTATGCAATCAAACGACTGGAGCTGATGCAATGTCTGGATGTCATCCTAATGTCAGCTGATGGCTTTCACTCCTTCTGGTCAAACATATTGGGTGATATTAAATAATTTATTTTCTATAGAATACATATGTGATGTGATTTGCGTTTTTTCCCCCGACTAAAGTAAAACAAAGCTTAATAGAAGTATTCTGTTTTGAGTTAACGTTACTTATTTGATGATATGTACGTTTTTAGGAGATATAAATATTTCGTTTCCTCAATGATCCCATAATGTCTCTTATTCGTGTAGACCCCACTGACTTTCTCCAAATTAAAGTTTCAATGATGTCATATGATGCTTTATCTCTCTTCGGCAGCAATAATACCAGTAACAACGCTCACTTGCTAAACTACATAACTAATATTTCGTTTTTCTTTCAGTCTAAAAACTATTGGTTTATTATTTCATAATGTTAAGTACGATTCTATTTTCTCTATATGACAACGGTTTGCATACGAGGGTACGCTTACGGTACGCTTTTCTAAACGAATATTCATGTTATATTTTATGATGATTTATTGAATATGTTAATGGTATGTCTACCCTGCACACTATGTTTTGCCCAGATGTTACATCAATTCCTATAAAACAGTATGTTACCAATCACATATTGAAAGCCTTGTCGGACCAGAGAATGCGCTTACTGTATGCATATGTATGCTGTTTTCAGTACCAGTTCTTGACAACATATTAATATAACTTATGTAGTTGATCTTTTAGTTATCACCTTTGATTTATCCTGTAAATGTCTGTCATCTAAAAATATTTTATGGTGATCATTTCAAATGCAAATTAATATTTCCTTAACATATCACTTGTTTCGTATATCATAAATTTAACATACATATATGTGTTTATAACTAGTGATATGGAAATGTTGTGCATGGAGTAAGCATATAAATATCAACATCCAGAGTTTATCGTAAATTAGAAAGAATAATATCACTCCCCTCAATACAAATAAAACAGCTGTAAAACAAACTCCTTAAAACAACATAATATAATAATATATGAATATAACACTATGGATACACAGTCTATTGATAACATTGATTTGCTCAGATATATCTTTCAGACAGTTTAACACAAGTGAGTATTAACGCGAGGAAGAATATAAAATATTTTAGGAATAGTCATGTTTCGGTGGTAACCGTTGCTATCTAGTAAAATATTACCTGGTCAATAGAGTTTGTACGCCTCGAACTCCGACATGTTCTAGAGGCATCGATCAGCATGATTCATTACATGACACTGCAGATACATAAGGGCACAAATGAGAACACGACCGACTATAACTGACGAAATATCAACCAAACTAGATAATCAGCACATTAACGCATATAGTAATATTTCGAAATACATACGACGGCGGTTTTTTTTACCGGCTATTTATAGTAATGTGTCATAAGCGCGCTACAGTTCTATATATTGGATAACCCTATTGCCAAATAAATACTGTCTGCTTATTTTCCTCTTCATTTACAACGACTATTTGTCTCCCAGTCACGTGATTGTTTTACTCGTGTGGTATCTTGTCTTTTCCATTCACTCTCATTCACGTATACTCTGTGGTCGCAGTGGTGTATCTTATTTACATACAGTGTATATATAAAGCGTGGTATGATATAAATATTCCCGGAACATCAACAGTGATTGGAATTGTAAACTAAAAGCTGGACCTATTTTCCGGACATGTTTACAAATACAGAAATGTCCCATTTGGACGATCTTTGGGGTATGTAAAATCTTCGCACGTTTTCCATGTCGATAAAAAGGCTTTAGATATGGGCGCAAATTATATATAATTAATTGTGATAGTTGAAATTTTAATGCTTATTATATTCCGCCTCACAAAAAGTATTTTAACCTTAACAATGGGAAACACTTGCAATATACATTTTTTTCCTTTTATAGACTTTGATAGCTAATGAGGTGTTTGAAACAATAGCTATACGCGATTAATAAAGTAAGTATAATTATTTGTTGGACAATACGTTACTACGAGTTACTGGTATTATCGTTCATGCCAGTGAAAATTGTGTGAACGTAAAAGGGGAGTAAACACCAAGCGGCAGTAAATAAAATTGATGCTTGGTGTACACAGCAACAGATTTTAAATTCCAGTTTTACAATGTTTTAAAATTAACCATCATTGAAGAAAGTAGTACCTGTAAGTCATCGATAAATATGACATAATACCTAGATGTCCGACCAAGATTGTAGAAATGGTGATTGTAGACCGTAGTTTGAGTTGATCGTGTTACATGGTGCTACAAGTACCATGCCATGAAATATATCTGTACAAATTAGTTGAAAAACGTAATAAAGGGCGTATATGAGATCTCACTTATAAATCCTTGACGAAATGGAATTTACATGAAGATTGAATTTGAATATTACGAGATTGATGAAATATATATTTGTGTAGATATAAAGGGATAGGAATCTAATTTGACGATCCAAAACGGCTAACGTTTGATTTTCTGATATGCCAGTCAAGATGTCATTGATTGTAAGACAGCGTAATGACAAGACACTCTACATCGAAATTAATAAAGCAACCCTGGCTTACGTCTATAGTCCTTTAGGCCATTTAACTGTCCGTCCAATGTTATGATCATTGACTTTATGTTGGAGGTTTCAAATATCATTATACTATCAGTATATATGGCAAAAACCCATTGGTGAAATGTACCACAATTCAAACTTAATGTTTTTATCAGAACCTCTTTGCATTTTCATTGCTTGTTCAAATTCATTTAATTACAAAAAACTACTTTTGTTGTTTATTAACTTTTGTTTATCAAATTAACATCGAAAAGTCATATTGCAATGTTGTATAACACAGAGCTCATCTGATTGTCCTTGGTTTTGTGTATCAATTGTGTGCCTCCTGGGAGAAAAAACAACATATTTATACTCTGTTCAACTATTTTCAATATGTATTTTTTTTTTAATTTTGAAGTCAACATTTGGGTATATATGTACATATATATAGAATGTTCAGAAAAATGTTCTTTGTACATATACCACATATTTCTTCAAGAAAAAAACCTTCATGACATTAGTGTTTCGTCGCGGCATGAAACCATTTGAAATCATTTGTGTTGTTGCCTTATCAACATCATTAAACATCTGAAGAACAGCGGTAGCTGGGAAAACGTACGAGATCGCAGATTTGTTTTAGTTTTTTTTATATATACATAGAAGACATCAGTATTCCGATTTGAATTTTTTCAAGTGATAGGAAAAGGTCTAATTTGTATTGCAATATGGATTTGATTTGTCGTACTTAATTAAAACCAGCAGAATACACACCTTTCTGAGCTACTAATTGCATGTTCTTATTATTGTCGACTGTCACTGTTGTTTGATGTTTAAACGTATCATACAAGTACTGTTTCAAACTCATTTAGTACCAACTGTAGACGAATATAGGACATGTTCTTTTCACAATATTATTTCCCGATTGGCCGTTTGGTCAATATTGGTTCACAACTTATATATCACAGCTAGATTGCGTTTATGGAGTAGGTTATGACTTACCGGTAATAGGGGAAGGAAAATATTTTCGTGGCAAAAATACACAGCGGAAAATTACACAATAACGTGACGTCATATACCTGTAGGGTCGTTCATCATAGTTCAAGACAACACTCGGCCTGATCGGTCTTGTTTAGAAGGAGCCCAATCAGACCATTACGCTCCTTGAAGAGGTATGAGCTGGCATAATATTTATTTAGGGCTAAGCGAAACGAGAGCTGCCGTTGGATTTCGATATGCAAATAAATTTACCGGCCGACATATCATTGTCGTGTCTATCAATAACTTGTTGGCCGAAGTGGTACTTGTTCTAGAACCAATTGTAACAAGTTTAGTCAACTTAACGAAGTGACATTATTAATCAGTGCAATTAAAAGTCATCTTAGAACGTCAGTAAATTATACATTATAGCTAAGATTTGTCCTTTATTTTGAAATCCTAACATATGTGATCGTTATTACCCATTAAAATCACATCGGTTTACTATTGTGCTGAAGTGGATAAGATAACTTGGTATCTAGTATCTTGGCTTTACATGGTCTGTCGAGTCGGTTTGTTTACGTTGTGGCCAGAACTCGACCGGCAGCCGATCATGCAGGCTCATAACATTAATCAAACATCAGGTATAGCAACCTTAACATGTCGGTTCACATCGAGCTACCAGTCCACCCGGCCACCGCACAGACGGGTCCTTGACCCCAGGTAACCCCTCAGATAAGACGGGGTGCATACGCAAAGGGTTGATTGAAGTCTAACATTTACGCGTTGTCTCACACAATGCAGTTGTCGCTGTTCACAATACAATCTGAAATACTCACAGTTTGTAGTTCTTTAATCTTTTCAGCTTAATTGGGGTTCTATTAGTTATTTTAGTATTGCTTCACTTTCAAAACAGTAAATGATATTGATGTAAGTTGCGTATGTAGCATGTGTAGTTCAGATTGTAATACTGCCTGATATAGCCAATCACTACGTCTGTATCTACAAGTATAATAATGCTGATCTCAGCTTTATTCCTGTTTGTTTACCCAATAACGTTGTACTTCAGCGTATCTGTGTAAGCTTGACACATGTGTATCACGTATTGTATTAAGTAAGTATTCTTATCTAAATATGTTAATTCATAGTCCAAGTTGTACTACGGTCGTCCTTATAACATAAAACAGCAATATATTAACTTGATCTGGAAAATTTAAATGTCAATAATATAACAAGTAAAGCAGAGCTCTTCTCTTTGCAAAACATCTGTGTTGATTTCCGTTTGGTTTCTAGTAATAGTCAAAGCAATGGTGGGAGTTTTAGGTCACTTGAGACTTCAACTATTCTAGTCGCCCTTTGTCCGTCGTCATGCGTCGTGTGTCTGTAAGCAATTTACATTTTCGACTTCTTCTCCAAAACTGTTGAAGCAATAATAACAACAAAAACAACAACAAAAGAAACAACAACAATAATAACAGACAGAGGCGGGGCCAAATAGGGTCAAAAATGACCAAAATTTCAAAAATCCCTTTCCTGAGTTCTCAGGTTTGATGGAAGCAAAAATCTTTCACAGATTAAAAAGTCAAATCTATAAAATTACTAACCGACTTCAAGGGCCAGTATGTAGTGATTATATATACTTGTTTCATTCGATATTCGATATCCGAACTAAGGTGAGAGTTAAGACCCATGGGCCTTTTTAAGCCAACCATCGTCAGATGGGACCAATCGGTCAATAAAATGGCCACCAAGCAGCCATCTTGGATTTTGATAGTTTAAGTTTGTTACCGCTATTTCGCAGAAGGGATCTGTCTCAAATTTCACATGTAGGTTCCCCTAGTGGTCTAGTTGTGCATATCGCATTTTCGGACCGGTCGGTGAACAAGATGGCTGATAGGCCACCATTTTGGATTTTGATAGTTGAAGCTTGTTACCTCTATTTCTCAGAAAGTGCTGAAGGGATATGTCTCAAATTTCATGTGCCGGTTTCCCTGGGTCCTTGGTTATGCATATTTTCATTAAGAACTGAAGTTATCTGTCCAAAATCTTACATTTTGTATATGTAAGTTTAAAAAGAGGACCTTAGTTGTGCATATTGTATTTTCGGACTGATCGGTCAAAAAGATGGCCAACAGGTAGCCATTTTGGATTGTGATAATTGAAATTTTTAAAGTTATAATATATCTCAGAAAGTACTCAAAGGATCTTTTTCAAATTTCATATGTATTAATAGGTAGTAAAAGTTTGAAATGCAGAGAAAAGATCTCTCTTTCGTTTGTCAGACATAGATCATTCTTTGTAGGGCGTCAAGATCCCCCTGGGATCTCTTGTTTTGCATTATATTCTAAATTTTCGTATTGGGTTTTGATGTTCGGTTCTGAGAGGCAGCACTACACTGTGGCTTTATCACAAAAGATGGAGCCTGCCAACATAAAAATGTCACAGTCTTGCAAAGCACGTTAAATAAAGCTTTAGAACAATGTAAAAAGTAAAACTCATCTCATGAAGTTTCAACATTTAGCATTTGTAGCACAGCTAATGGTGATATCATTTAAAATAAACACTGAAAATACACTTAGATATATAATCGACATATGTTTAATTTATGACATTTATGCATTTTTAATATCTCAGATTTGCTTTTGAGGTTTTGCTGAAGGTGTTGTGCAGATTGTTTGAACAAAGCCTGGTATTTTAATACACACATTACATTTCATAATCGATATCTGTTATACCGACTTTGGGAACACGATAGATTTGTATAATGGGACTGCCTACTGGTTGTGTGTAAACACACGGATTGACCGACTATTAGGTCTGTCCGGGGTCGTTGTATCACGTCACTCTCTATACCCCGTTCGGTGCTATTCACCAATGGTTTGATGCCTGTTTCCATTTGTCGATTATCACAAATGTCACACCAATTAGTTCACTCTATTCAACGTGAACTGCTCAATTTATTGGAGCTGTTATACATCTCAATTACTGATGCCCTGTCAGTTTGACGACGAGAAACTGTTAATATTTCCACGTACTGTATTTGAATTTGCTGGATGGCTTTGTCAGCGTTTTCCATATAATCAGCAATTTAACAAACTATTAAAATGGTATATACATATAATGTATTTGGTAAAATGTTAATGCTGATTGACGTCCATTGGTATCTGTGGTGTCCAATCGTATTCTTTATATAACTGGCAGTAAGTTCTCGTACTGTATCACTTTAATAGATAGGTAGCATATTAAAGGCTAGAAATATTGATCAAGTTGGGGAATGGTTGATATATATTCAGCGCTGATATTGTATAATATTTCAGTATATGGATTATGATATAAAGATTGATGTTGCGATCCACCTGCGAATGTAGAACATGCGATGTGGCACAATAATCCTGCATTTTATATGTAGGCAAAATAAATATACGTTACAGCTTTTATGACTATTTTAGTAGCTGTATGTAGATGTTGTATTGAGACAGGCCGTCATCCTGGGTTGGTGATGGGACACGGATGTGAATAAATTTAAACATATAAAAAAAAGTAACAAATAAATCATATTCGGAGTTGTTTTCTCTGTCTGTCGTTTTCTCATAAATACACCATAATAACCTTCCCCGATATGTTAATAGGCTGAAATCGTCTATGTGGAACAGGTTGATCACTATCTTCTTATCCTTCATATCCCGTCTGTGCATGTGTGTAGACGGGGTGTGTCGGGTACATTGTTAATCAAAGTAATATAAAAGTACACGCTGCTGTCACATGTGACTACGAGTTAACGTCTTATAATGAAGTGAAATGATGCCTTAATTAACTTGTGGGACAGGATGAACTGTTAATGGATGTTTTTATCAAAATACAATACGTTAACCACTCGCACTAGTCCAGTCAATTACCTTGCTGCGGTGGTGATGAAACAGTGTTAGAATACACATACCAAGAACATGTACACCATACAGAATTGTTTACTAACATATGGTTGTCCATATCATGAAATACCTCAGAATGTTAGACATATACCATCTTTATTGAGTACATAGGGATATACCTACGGGAGTTATAGATTTTAGCAAGTCAGTTCTAGGTTTGTCGACTATTGACCAGCCATTTTTGCATATGACAGTTGAGTTGTTTTATTGACAGATCCATGTTTGCTTTTGTTTCTTTTATTCTTGGATGAAAAAAAACTATAAATAAACTATAAGTTTTATATAGGACTACATGTATACGTTTTCAGCTTATGCTTGTTTATTTCTATATAAACGTTAAGCGGTGTAACTCACCTATGGCCTATTCTGTTGCAGACATCTTGGAACTGACGTCCGAGGAAGACGCCTTGTTCCTGAAAGAGGAGATGATCGGTACGACCATTGAGAGCCAGATGGACGTGGCGGACATACTGAACGAGGCCATAGACAAACCAACTAGTCCAGATTCTACCACCAAACCTACCCCATCACCTCTTCTCCCGCCATGTAGGGTCTGTGGCGAGAAAGCTTCCGGCTTTCATTATGGAGCAAACACGTGTGAAGCATGCAAGGTGATTTATAACCCCTATGTTGATTTCGCATTGATTTAAGGGGTTTAAGGTTCGAGGTATTTTCTATGTTATATGTTTGCGATAGCAAGAACCATTGATGTAATTGAAGAGAATGGTAACACAGTGGTGTCGCACTCGCCTTTTATCAAGTCGGCATGGGGTTCGAACCTGACAAAACGTATCGGGTCATGCACCTGCCAGCCACAATGAGTTCTCCCCAGGTACATCGCACATTACAGCCAAACAGAGTGATCAATTTAGGATTGAATAACGTGTTTTACAATTAATTGCTGGGAAAGAGGTTATATAATAACTTCCTGAAGGAGTTTATGATAATGATATCACCTTTTCAACTAACCTGCTATATTTGCTGAGCTCATAGAAAAAGTTTTTTACATTACGGTTTTTTGTTAATGTAAACGTTACGTCATCAAGTGTTGGAATATGTAACATTGTGTATGTACTTTTAATATGTGGATTGGTTAAATTGGGGTTCATTTTATGTATTGCAGGGTTTCTTCAGAAGAAGCATTGTGAAGGTTCAAAATAACAAGGAACAGTACAAATGTATCGGCGACGGCAAGTGCAACATAAAGCCGGGAAAGCGCAGTGCTTGTCCCTTGTGTCGGTATAAGAAGTGTTTGGAAGTCGGCATGTCTCACGAAGGTGTGTGTGCTTACTGATACCTTACAATACATACAGTGACTTCCTTAAAATCCACAAACCATCCTAAACATCCATACTCTATCATCCTAAACATCATCCATACTCTATCATCCTAAACATCCATACTCTATCATCCTAAACATCCATACTCTATCATCGTTAAAATCGATACACTGATTTCTTTGATCGAGCTCACGTTAGTACACACTCCTATTAGCACAGTAATGGATAGCCACGCTAATAGCTGTTGCTATGGAAATATAAACATAGCTAATTCTCAGGTCACTCAATCATTAATAATTTTAGCTTCAAACGCGAAACAGCGTACACATGATAAAATTGTCACTCGCACAGGAATTTCTCCAGGTAACCTGACTCTAATACAACGTTCTTTTGCAGCAATCAAGACTGGTCGTTACACGTACGAGAAGCGAACACGTGACACACAAGAGGTTAAAAAATTACAGCAGCAGAATAACTCTGTCGACCACAGGTCGGAGCTGGACCTGGACGACGATGAAGCTTTAGCTATCATCGAACCGATGATGGAAGTCCAGAAAAAATACTGTCCATTAACTAGTCTAGACCCTGAAATGAAGTTAGAATTACGGAAACGACAAGAAATTATATATGTAAGTGTCAGCGGTGGTTACAGTAATTTTTATTTGGTTTCAGATCTCAACGGTGTAATATCTTATTTGTCTGTTTTACAAAGTTTGAGTTGAGATTCGCAATCTACGATGAGGGCATTGCATGTTTTTGGTCACGACTATACGTTATCGGTGTATATCATCGGTAATTTCTTTCCCCTGCTAGAAATTCATGTTTCCTGTTGGTTATGTGCTTCGCCTAATGTTTATAGTGGTTGGATGGGGTGTGCTATGCTTTGTCTTTGATCGTATGCTTCGATCACACAGTGCTATCAAGAAGACTATTACAGGTTTCCTGTTGTCTCATAAAAACACAATGGTGTCAACCTGACAACTACTCATGATTACCAAACCAACACCATCAGTTCATAGGATGCCTAAACAGAGAATTTTCTGATTTCATCTTTGATTATTACAAAAAGAATTTCTGAGTTTTCATCTTTGATTGTTTAAGTCGATTTACCAGCTAGTTTGAATACATTATCAATATGAGATTTTAAAAAGGAGATAAGCCATTAAAGTAAATAATTTGTTATTTTGTATTTTGTTGATAAAAATGTCAAATGTGAATTTTACATGACTATTTCTCATCAACTCACGGTGATTAATACAGTGTAGTTAAATATTGAGATATGGAACAATTAATAAAAAATAATGTAGTTATAACGTGTCCTGTATAAAAGTAAGGGACAGTTAGAACGTCATGTCATACCCAATATGTCCATATAAAGATTATGATCCAATGAACGACATTATCATTTAGATTATAAATCGAGCTCGAGCACCGGGGGCCAACTCAATGAAAATGGATGTTGTCATACATTTTTTTTTGTATTTGGTGGATGGACTGATGAGTAAATATGACAGTCATGTGACTTTTTTTTCAGAAAATACGAGATTTAAAAATTATTAAAAAATCGGGATATTAACTATAAAACGTTGGTTTCGATGTCACATGTCAGAAAGCGCCAGTAATTTTGGATTAAAATATTGCGTTCGACTATATAGACATCGTTTATATGCATTTGCATGGGATGTGTGTGATCATGGATTATCGGAGGACTGATGCGTGACTATGACTCTAGGAAAAAAGGTATACTATTGTGAAAAATAGCTTTTATCGAGGTGGATGTAAAAATTCCAATATGGCGACTGTCGTTCATTTCTCTGTTTAAAAGTAAATATCCTGATCTTTTAATAATTTTTCAAATCTCGTAAAAAATCATATGACTGTCATATATACTCATCAGTCCATCCATCAAATGCAAAAAATGTATGACAACACCCATTTTCATTGAGTTGGCCCCCTGTGGATAGTAGTAGTCATTTTAGGTTTTTGAAACACGCATATATATACGATTTATAAATGATTTTCTGTCAGGTCCTGTAGGTTTCATTATTTGTTGTAGTACATTTATAGACATGGGAATTGAAGGAAAAAACACATTATAACATATATTCATTTTGCTGTTTTATTCTAAATCTCGAGTAGAACTTTTGAGGGCGATGACAGTTTGGATATTATTATTTTACAAGAACGATACAAATCTTGAGTAGAAATCTTCGGGTATGAAAGTTGATATTTTCATTTTACAAGAACAGTACAAATCCCAAGTAGAACTATTGAGGACTATGAAAGTTTGGATATAAATATTTTACAGGAACAGTACAAATCTCGAGTAGAACTTTTCGGGACTATGTCAACACTTCCTCCAGATGTTCATCAAGAGTTTAAACAGCTGACTGGTATAGATTTGGACAACCGTGAGGAACTGATGGCTAAGGTCGCCTGTCAGATGGAACATGGATTGAGGAACATGGTGGAGCTTGTTCGTCTCATCCCCGGCTTCTCGGAACTATCTGTAGAGGATCAGACTAATCTAATCAAATGTAAGGAATTATTTCAATGCGCATTTTTCATGTTTCTCAATTAAACAATTTTAAGTCGAAACTTTAAAGGCCTGCTAGCTTTCCAAAAAAAAGAAGAAGAAAATTGATTACATTGAGCCGTTTTGATTTCTTGATTCTTATTATATTTTCTAATTTTACAGCGAGCCATTTTGAGTTCTGGATCTTGATGGAGTTCCGGATGATAAATCCCGAGCTTTCCGTTGTGTCCGGCTGTCTAAACGCCCACAAAGATGACTTTGCAAAACTCTTCGCGGCAGAACACACTAACGACGTGTTTGACTTCGCGAAAACCTTGCATGCTTTGAATATGAACTCTGAAGAGATTGTCCTACTTCGTGGAGTAGTTGCTACATTCCGAGGTATGTTAATCAACGAGGAAAATAATTGGTTGTACGCGGATATCATCATTTGTTTTTATGTATTACTAGTCGTGACAATAAGGTAAACCAGAAGTATTCGATAAGCTCTGATTTAAAAAAAAAAATATAAATGAAGATGAATTTTCAGCATATTCGCTACCATTGTACATTCATACATGTTTTATACAGTTATTCGTGTAACATTTTTATTCACGGTCGAGCTCTATAGCACAATTACGCGAACATTTGTACTTCGCGAATAAAATTGTTTACAGTAGTTCGATTTTGATGACAGTAATATGATTGAACCAGACCATCGTCATGCCGCCATTTTGTCTGGTTCTGTTTAATTACTACATTCCATTTATTACATTATTTGATTATTATAGTAATCCTTTTATCGCAATAGTGTATCCTCTTGATATGGAACCTAGATCCTTCACAATGTCAATTACAAGAATGAGTGACAGCTGCAAAGTATAAATGTTATTAAACGAAATCGGAACAAACAAAGTATAAATAAATGAAATCTTTTGCAGTCTTAATAACCGAACGCTGAATCGCTTATATTCATATTCTTTGCTTTCTTCATTTTCAGATCGTTGCAAGTTACAGGAACCTGAGAAGGTGGAAAAAATACAATGGAAACTTTTGAATTGCATTAGATGGTTGGCCAAGAGAAATAATCTCAATCCAGACAAGAGACTCCGTGTGTTACTAGAACGTTTAACAGCTTTACGCACACTCACAGAATGCAGTCACAAAATGAACAAGATCAAAGCAGAATGGCCGGTGATGTCGAAACACCCTCTTCTGCTTGACTTGATGAAAAGTTCACCAGCATGAAGCGGCCTCTCCTAATAGACTAACAGACTTGTATGGACTTTTAAAACACAATATCGTTCGTAAAACATCCTCTGCTTTGGCAGTTCTACAAAGGCTTACTGCCGGGTATGTCTCTTATTGTGCAAAAACTTGAGGTTTTGAATTGAGTGTGATGTTTGAAAGGCTGCGACTTAGTGTGAATTCAATAGAAAGTGTTAAATTAAATCACTGTGATGTAGTCATCATTTCATGGTTTTTCATTCTTCAATTTTACCTATGTTATGGAGTGACTCTAATAAGTTCGTCTGCATTCTGTTTTGCCGTGAAATTCTGGTGCAAACTCTGAACATACCAATACCATTGTGGATGCTAATACAGTTCCTTTAAAATGAATGGTTCTTGATGTCGTATGAAACAACATAAAGTGTACAAGTGTATAATGCTGTGGAAAGCAGGAATATTGTTTATAACGTTTCATTAGAGACTTGTACTGACGATATGTATTTTTGCTATTTGTTTTTGTTTTGAGTAGTGCGTTTTATAGGTTCCAGGGTAATTATGGCAATTCAAATTGTCAAACATTTGCATTAAGTATTAATGCATGAATTTAATTGAACCAAAACTTGCTATTTTCCTGTATCCTTATCTTAATTATTTGTAGAATTTGTAAAATTGTTTATTCATAACCAGGTAAACTTATACTTGGATTTGACATTGTTGACATGAATTTGATGATACTTGCTTTAGTTTAACAGGTAACAAAATTACCATCTTCAATTACGTGTCTTTTGCCGTGACACCAAACTTACGAATCCCTTTGAACCGTATAGCGATGAGTGTATAGTTAATTCCTTTTTTTTACGCTGTGATCAAAGCCATGAGTATGTGTATCACTACAATCTAGAAATTAATTGTTAAGTTTTCTTTCTAATCAAACTTCAATCTAGAAATTGATTGTTAAGTTTTATGATCAAACTACAATCCGATTCACTTCGTACTTTATAAGAATTTGAGTTTGAAATTTCATAACCAAATAAACAAAATTGGATGTACAATTTGTAGTTATAAAATGTATACAGTTTTATGAATTTTAAATATCTTGATTTGTGTCAACATTATTTCTACAAATATTGTTTGTGATCTGCAGAATGTATTTGTGGGTGAAATCGTCACGTTTTCTCAAAGGAAGGGAGATAACTGTGAACTATTTAGTGATTGAAACCACCTTCCTACTACAACACATGTTGGTATAATTCTGTCATATTGATAGTTAGTTTGTATTTACATATGTATCTTGATAACAAAAAGTTTTAATAAAACTAGTGATACGCTTAGTGATTGGCTTTGGTTACTGTTTATAAATGCATGTAGTTATATGCATAATATGCATTGATTAATTAATAGTTTTAGTTATAATATAGATGAATTTATAAGTGGAAAAATGCATTTAAACAGCCTGTTTGATTTACTGACCTGTTGAGGTATGTTCCTATTTTTGAGATTTTACCAAAGCTTTATTATATGCCAGTTTGTGTGATGGTAAACAACAGATATTTGATATACTGGTTCTATGTAGAGCGTGGAGATTGGAATGTGTGTCACTTACTCATTTGATTATTAAATATGTAATGATATATAAAAAGTTCTTACTTATCAAGCTTTAATATTGATATTTTGTTTTTAAATTGATTAAAAATAAAATTTGAATCAACACGTGCCCAAAGTGACAAAATTTGCATTTATTAAGCCGTTAGTGCAAATTAATGACAGACCTAATTATCATGAAGACATCATTTGTGTAAGTAGCAGTGCTGGTGTGTAAGTGAACATATTGTCAATACGTTTAATTTCCGGTGTATGTCTGAACACAGTGTAGTACGGAGTATACCATTACTATAACAACAGTCAGTTATGATAATAAAGTCTCAAAATCTATAATGTGCATATGGAAGAGAAAATGGATCGAGAGTCGAGTTACTTAACAGTGCCTTGTATCGTGGATGCATAGTACATGTATATACAGTAATAATTGCTTGGCTTTTTTCCCTACGAATTTATTATTGTGATATACATTTTTTATATTTCACTACAGGATTTTTTTTGTTCTAGTCTTTGTTCCGGAAATCTCCTACCTGATTGATTGTCAGACCAGTCTCTTTTATGATCAATTGTAGTCCGGCATTAACTTCATTGATAAAAGCACGTAGCCATCATATGCATGTTGGTATTTCTCTTTTAAAGCTAATGTTAGATCTTTTGTTACGGTAAACTAGTCTTTTAAGACAGGTACAGGCAGGTAGCGCTCCTGCAAACTTTAGTGTTGTTCTGTATATATACATTAGCACGATAAGGATATCAATAGCAAATATGTCTGTCTGACGTCATCTGTCACTTTGATGATGACAGTCAGACCCATTGTCGTTCTATCTCCCCAATGTATATAACATACCTATGGTAATTGCGTCTCGAAGCTGGTTATAGCGTCTTTGATGTGATATTTAACAAAAGTAATAACGGTATACATATAGCGTACTGTGTATCCTTATTTATACCGCTAAGTATTCGCTGTAAACAAACAAACGATCAGTTAAAAGCCACTATATATATGTACTATAGTAGAACAGATACATTTTAATATAGGTGAATCGATGAGATTTTGCAGAATTAGGTCACTGTGACACATATGCGTTAATATCAAATAACAAAACACAACGTTTATTGAAAATAGCTATAGGTGTATACATGTTCATTTAAACAAGTTCGCTCGCCCGGTCCAAATTCTTAACCATGTCTTTCTGTAAAATTTATTTCCCGTCAAAACAGTTGTGTGACATCCTTAATCTCAAGTTGTTTAACGCCTCATAAATATAATTTAAAATAAACAGAAAAAATAGTAAGTACATTATACTTTACATACATACCGAAATATTTCAATGCGTAAATATGCCACAATATACACTCTTTACACAGTTGGATAAAATTGTTTTTATAGAATAAGAGTAGTGTTGAGTTATATGTAGGAATCACGTTTTATATAAATCTCTGGTTGACTTTCTGATGTCTGTCAGCAACCGTCCGAAATACTGCGACCAATTCACCCAATGTTGAAATGTAATATATATATATTATATATATTTTATGAAATGTTGCTGTAGTGATGTATCAGAACGTTGCTGTTTTCATTTTAAATAGCTTTGAATAACGAGAATTTATGTGATTAACTTGTGTGTATCTCTAAGTGAGAAATAAATTTGACCAAAAACTAGACATTTCCTTGTTATTATTCAATAGCGTTACAGTCACATGTAGTCTTTGATATCTTAATTATTACTGCGTTTTCATCATTTTATCACTTTAGATAACAAATTTTCTCACTTCAAATACTGAGGCTAAAATCTAAATGTTTTAATGATTGCGTGATTTACACAAAATAATGTACTAGTTGTAGCCAATATAAACAGTACTTCCCGGAGTAGTTTATGCATTGATACACACAGAAGTACTTGTTCTAGGTCTGAATATTTGGGAATCCTAAGGAAGCCCAGCCATTATTCGGAACGCTACTGCTTGGCAAAGGCAAGGCCGGCTGACTGGATTGGTCTATTGATCCTGTTAGTGCATTTAATAGTAACATTTCCAGGTTATTTCTATCCATAGGAAGTTGTCCACTGTTATCCAGACTAACTCCCGGAGTAGAATCACTAATAATTCCTCTTCCGATCTGATCAGCAAGAGATGCACTTCCGGTGTTTAAATTTCCTTCGGGACAAACGTTAATAACACATCCTTTACACCTCGCTCCGGATTTACTTGTGAAATATGTTTCCTGTCTACATGTCGCCGGGATCGGACCAAGGGAACATCGAGGCCTAGGACATTGTGATGAAGGAGAGCGGACAGGGACATCAATAAATTGTTTCGCGGGGTTGTTCCTTTTAGCCGGTTTTGCCATTCCGTCTGGCGGCAAGTCTGTTTGAGGGCGCGGTCTCCTACTTAGGTAACCACGACCTGTTATAAAAACAGTAAAAAATTATAATACTAATCTTTCGTTTACATGTTATTGTATTTTATTCCTATTTTTCTTTTTCTAGATAGTTAAGTTGATACTATATAAAGTTTAGATTGCCGTTTGATGGTTAGGACGACATCTGTAGCTGTAATGTGAGATGCTATCAGTTTAGATAGTTACTATTCTAGAAGAAAATGACATAACAAAAATATTCGTCATGATAATTTAGCATTGTTTTATGTAAAAGAGCTAAGAAAAGACACCAATAGTAGTGTATGACTTCAATCCTATGTTTCATTATCTATGTAGAGTTACCCTATTTTACATCAATATGATAGCAAATATTTATAACTCCACCAATGTTTTTCAATATAAAGATATTTGTTTCTGATAATGAATAATTAATTTATTTACCTTCCACTCGACAAGCCACCCCAAACATAAGTAACAACAAGCATAGAGACGCCGGATTCATGTCCACTACACCTGGTGATCTACGTATACCAACTTTGGCCGTTGTCCGAGGTGGTATAGCAAACATCCTGACGATGTACGTAGTGTATATGTTGTTTGTCTATTGGTGCTGGACAATGGCGTCGATATGTCAGTGATCATACAGGATGATAGATTGATATCTAGTCACCGATTAAAGGTGTCAACATAATTATATTAAGTATCACCTCTATGTGCGATGTACAGAAACAGTACGAATACCATTAAAAGGCCATCTGCGCGTTAAGACTGACAGGAATATATATAGCCATGTCCTCGTTAAATAATGTCACTTGTAACCGATCCCCAAATGATAAGCAATTGTATGGTACAAACGAGAACGCTTATGCTACTGATTCAGCTGACATCATTGACAAACATTATTTGATTTCTATTTTCTTCCTTTATTTTATATCTTATTTCCTGTTCATTATAAAGTCTATCAATTTGTTTTCGAATAACTTTTTATCTGACTTGAAGTTGTGTTTGGTAATAGCATTATGTTTATCGGAATAGGATTATTTATAATTTGATTAAAAAAACTATATTGACAATTTTTTTTCTTATAAAAGATCAATTTTGTGCTAGATACAATAAAACGTACACTTAATAGCCATATTTCTGTGGCGATTTACAACATGTGTATATGTAAACAACGCGTCAATTACCTTTCACATATGGAACGTCTTAATTTGCAGTGTTGCTTATCGATACGGACACATATATCTTTAAAGCCATGTTTTTTTTAACTTGATATTATTATTTTTGAGGGGGGGGGGGGGTAAAATAACATGAAAAAGACATAATACTAGTTAGAACACAAAATAACCCAAATACAAAGAAAAAATAGGGATGAAAAACATGACAGAGAAGACCTGTTTTCATAATCTTTTATTGGATCACTAAAAGATGGACAATGCCAAATATTTTCTCATCCAAGACAGAGATAATTACCATTTTACAGGTGTCAGATTGTTATATTTCACGCAAGCTTCATGATATCTTTGCAAGTTCTCACCAATTGTATATTTTCGCGGCAACATTAACGTGACTTTGAGACAATAATGCAACAACGCCACCGAAATGGCGACGTCATCCTTGCTTCCATTGGTGATACGTCATTATTAGACACAAAGTAGTACGAGAAAAAGACTCATTGGGGTGAAACAGGAGAGCCCAACCCTCGGGTAAAGCCTTGTGTTTGACAACCTCCTGTCTCACTCCACAGGGGATAAAAGATTATGTTAATCGTACTTCCGAGAGGACGAGGGAATAGAGTATTTCACAATGATGTCGCCTAAACAATCTCTAATTTTGGCCAAAAATTTACATTAAAACCAATGAAAACGAGGAGAGATCATGAAATATTGTATTTTATGATAGAATATTGGTTGAAATTTTGACTCTGATGCGTGTTACTTTTAACATAATATCCTAATTGTCATAGTGACTTTTCACGTCCCTGATGCTGCCAGTCCTGTCGTCAAGCCTATATACCGGACATCTACAGGGCTAGGGTCCCTCCACCGGATTAGAGAATGCCATTCATCATCGTCAGACTCATACCAGACCGTTATAACACCCACCGCCCAAGTAACCGCGAAGGACCTGAATGAGTTACAGTCGGCCGGGGAGAATGGTGTTGTCACGTGATTGTATCGCTTCTTTCCTTGGCGAATGACAGGCAAGGTATTTCTATACCCACCAATCAGAACTTCGTACATTGCACATATGCCAGTGTTTCTTGACAGGAGCGCAACATGGATGCCACTACATGGTTTGACACTCAACCTGATGCATGAACGGTGTCCTAAGTCATAACTGTAATCCTCCAGCTTATGGTAGCGGTAATATGAGCCTCTTTGTTGGATCGTTTCAAAGTGAATAAAACCGCTGTCTTCTGAAAATCAGCATTACAGATGTATCAATAACGAACAATTATGTGAGAAGTTGATAATCACTTAAGAAATAACATAAAACATATAATTCGACAGTATCATGCGACAGAGGATTGTTAAGTATCACGAGGAACATTTGGAATAGCTAGTCGATATACAATGTAAATCACAAAAGTGTAAGGTACAACGTAATATCTTTATTGTCACCTCTAAATGTATTGGGCCTAATTTTTATCTGTTATATGAATGATTATTTATATTGTGGTCATTGTAATTGCTGTGATTTGCATAGAAGATTTTTGACTGTAAAATAATTTGCAACATGATATTTGGATTTTGACATTTCAGCATAATTAAGAAATTAACAAACGTTTCGTACCTACCCAAAGCGTCGTCATTGTGAACGTAAAACTTCCACGTGCTCGACGTCCACCATCCACTAGCCACTTCAATATATCTGACAGGTCTGGGCTAATAGTCCTTCCACTTTTGCAACCAAAACAAATGCAACCACTTTCCAAATCGACATTTTCTGGCAAGAGAAATAACACCATCTTTCCAATGTATCTGGAAAGATTTAAACTCTGAACAATCCAGCATTCCTCCATGACTATTAATCATAACAGTGCCTTCTTTATGTTTACGAACGACACTCACCGAGTTATGATATCCGCTTATGATGACTTGGTATAGTCCATGTTTGTCCGTGGGACCGGACATCAACGCTAGATGTGCACCACTGCTGGCTCTGACCGAAAACTAAAAAAACTGCCCTGTTGCCTACGGAGTAGCCGAAAGGTTGAAGACTCGCGTAACTATACCAGTCAACGTCAGGTCTCTGTTGCTTTGGGATATCAATGTTAATGCGCTTTGCTACAAAGGGAAATATGTTACAAATAATGGTTTTAATACCATCTACTTATTAAGACTTCTTAAAGCTGATAATGCAAGTCAGAAAAATATACATTTGAGATTAAAAATTTAGTTTTCCGCTGTGTATCACCTACTAATACATAAGCAAACCCCTTACCTGTAAATATGTGCACGGCTTTGAAATTGAACTTTCCACACAAATGAATAGAAATTCTAATAATAATCCATCCACATATATCCACGTATACTATCGTACCCGATGTATTCGACTGGCTACGTGCACGTGACCATCTGTCCCGAACAAGTGACGCTTCCATATATAAACTATCGAATGCACACACATGTTCATGTGCGTGTAATATCTAATATAGTGTTTTATTAGCTGGTATTTGAAATATTTTGTGATCTAGCTGACAATATTACTTCAATGAAACTGTCAGGCGAGTGCAGTGTTTATTTTTAGTTTGATAATGTTATCTACTGTCACGCGGTTTATGACAGATTCCTATTCGGACATTTGTGATATTATTCATTTGTTTACACCTACTCGAACGAACTTAATATTCTAAGTTTAGAAGTAAAATACAAAGCTTCATTTTGAATATAATGGCCGTTTCTTTATGGTGATATATTGGTTTAACGTGTTTACCTGTGTTTCTTTTAGCTAATCCTTCATATCACTTCTCAATGCCGGTAACGCTTGAGTCATTTAATTAGCGACTATTTAGACTAGGTGCTGTTTACATGTTTGTTCCTGTATGTTTTGTATGTTATCATTTTGTATTACATGTATATTCACTTTTTAGGCCTAGATTTGGAAGTGTAGAGTTGGATGTTTCTCCGCTCCGCACCCAACTGTAAAATTCATCTTTGGATTATCCTTTTTCACAGACAACATTAGAGCTATTTCCCCCAATAGACTAGCTATAGCGATGTAAAACTACTATTATAGATTTCGAGTCAGGTTACACGCTAATACGTCTGGAGAGATTATATAGAACAGTAGATCTAGAGCCGGTCAGGTGGTAGTTGTTAAACCTTGAAAAGCGAGCGTTCGATTGATTGCACGTGTGTGAAGAAGAATTGAGTTTTACGTGCCGTCACGTTATCGTTTGTTGGCACGCGAAAAGATAGGAGTAGGAAGAGCAAAGTATATAGAGAAGGCATAGAGTGAGGAGTCGTCTGTTATACCTATATATATATTAATTTGGAAGACGACTCCTAGATCCTAAAGAGTCCTATCATGGCATCGTCTATCAGTAACTAGCCCTACCTATCAAGAGCAGGGAGAAAGGAAGGAACCTAGCCTATCAATTTGGTATATAGATTCTATAATTTTGAAGCCCTTCTAATTTATCTTCATAAAACTATTTAAACTACATTGTATATACCTATCCTCTGGGCCGGCATTATTCACACCTACTCTTCATCGAAAGACCGCAGAGGGGTTTTTATCGTGCATGGCTGGCATCCTCACACGGGACATCATTCGACGGACTATGTGTTAGTAGTTAGTGGCTGTCGTGCGCATGCTCGTGAGTTATTTTTGGTGTCCCTACATTAAAACACATACCAAGACTCGTACGATAACTATTCACCTTGCCAATGTCTCTGCTCTCTGTAAAGCCATACCTTTCCTTCGAGACATAATACTGAACATTCCGACGATAAATAAATAGATAAATATTTCTAAGATAGTAGGCAACAGAGTGGGAGTTTTAAACATGAGGAAAGGTATGGGGATTGTATATGGGGATGGTGGGAGGGAGTGGTTGTGGACGGATGATACTTGGATGTGTGGTGTGTGATGTGTTGGCTAGTTGTTTACTTCAGTTCTCACTCCTGGTGTTACTAGAGTGCCCCAGCCATGGGGACGAGTCTGGAAGAACTCCCGATGCCATTTGCTGTATTGTGAACAAAAATGAAGAGTGTATTGACAAGGTTGTTAATTCAGTTCTCACTCCTGATGTTACTGGAGTGCCCCAGCAATGGGGACAAGTCTGAAGGAACTCCCGACGCCCTGTGTTGTGATGTTTGAATTATCCCTATATATGTTTTGCGACGTGATGTCAGTATTGATATATGTTTGTGGAGAAAAAAGAATAGACAGAAAGTAATGGGGCGGAATTTAGCGTTATATTCATTATACGAATGATATGGATCATTCATTAGCTAAAATGTCCCTTACGAGGGAAGACGCCATACAGTCAGCTTAATTTCCTACCGTATGTGTATGATTGATGTGATCTATTTGGTTGTTTTTGGTATGTTTTATAGTGCGATTAATATGGATCAGTCATTATCTCAATGATCCCTACGAACGAGAGACGAAGCCATAAAATCAACACTATCCTACCGTAGGTGAATGCCTGTTGTGATGCTGGTGGTCATGAGTGGTGTGTTTGGAGGGAGGGGTGGTTGAGAGAGAAAGATAGAGTGAGAGGAGAGTGGTGGCAGAAGATATAATTTTTAGGAGTGAGTGAGAACATAGAAGATATAGGGAAAATAAAGAATAGAGTGTGGTGGCCATTCAGGTTCGACCTATTTCTAGGCATCCCATAGTAAGGAAATGGTGACGGTTTATTGAATGGAATACACTCTTAGGTAGTATGAAGATAGCTGAGAAGGGTTGGAAGAAGTATGATGACCATGAAGATCCCCCGCCCCGACCTATTTCTAGGCATCCCATAGTAAGGAAATGGTGACGACTTGTTGAATGGAGTACTTATATAATTACTTAGTTCCAATTATGTGTTTGTTGTATATGGAAACTGAATAAAGTGTAGAGAAAAAAGGGGTATGTTGGCCAATCAGGTCCACCGCCCCGACCAATGTCTAGGCATTCCAAAGTAAGGAAATGGTGACGGTCTACTGAATTGGTTACATGCCATGTTCCTATTTGTGTGATTGTTGTATATTAGGGAAATGGTGACGGTCTACTGAATTGGTTACATGCCATGTTCCTATTTGTGTGATTGTTGTATATTAGGGATAATGCGTGTTATATCTTGTCATAAAAATATATTGTTCTAAGAAAGTTGAGTAAAAGTGTGTGGACTATGCTCTGTTTATCCAGTGAAGCTAGACAATGACTAATGGACCTTATGGGAATATGATGTTTATTGACTTCCCTGAGAAGTTCTATTCTTGCCGAAAAATGTTTAGAACAAAAGAAAAAAGCATGATCAATAGTCTCTAAATTACCACAAAATTCGCAATTGGGTGACATGTGTCTTACCATAATACTTATGTTTGATCTTAACTTAGTTTTGCCTAATCTAAGCCGAGTGATAATTTTATCATCGGTTTTGGAGTGTCCAAAAAGTCTAGGTTTCCTAACTGGTTTATCTAAAATCTGTCTTAAATTATTAGAACTGTCTTCCCAAATTTTGTCCCATTTCTGATCTATAGTTACATTGATAAGAGAATAGGCTTCAGCTTTGGTAAGTCTGACATCGATATCAGCTACGTTATGTCCAGGGGCTTCCCTAGCTAACCTATCAACGGCTTCCAGGGCTCGAATTTTACATTTTTTTTGTCACTTGCTAAAAATAGCAAGTGCCCTAAATTTTTACTCGCTGAAATATATTTTTACTTATAATTAATATCCGTATTAACTGGGTCCCCATATTTTCCATTAAAACAATTTTTCACAATCATTATGCTATTTTTACAGTTGTCCCTAATAAAAACCACTTGCAAAAATAAGCAAGTGCATATTGTTTCCACTTGCTATTCTGGTATATCTACTTGCAAAAAGCAAGTAAAACAGCCTGAAATTCGATCCCTGGCCTCGTTACCTGAAATATCTACATGAGATGGTACAGTGTACGTAAACAATTTCTACTGTTCTACCTTAAGCTTGATCTGATATGAGTTATGGGCCGAAAGACTATCTGATAGAATGACTACTTTTTCTGGTTTGGTCTGATCTAATAAACGTAATGCTAAGCCTATAGCTATAAGTTCACTGGAGTACACAGAGCAGTTGTCCAAGATCATAACCGATATGTTTGTGTTGTCGTCAGAGGGAAAAACACCTAGACCTACTCTTACCTGTTGTTGGGTTTTTGGAACTGTCAGTATAGTATTTTATGCTATCACTATATTTATCCTCTATAGTTGCCATTGATATTACCTTAGCGTCTATTGGATTTTGCTTTTTAGTGGTAGTATAAAGTAGCGCATAGTTAATTACTGGTTTAGGTAATAGCCAAGGTGCGATGGGACTCTGGAACTGTTGATCTATATTGATGTGATCTAGCTTTAGTTCTGATAAAAGTCTATTGACCTGATGATTTAATCTATCTCTATAAACAGTTCCCTTAGCATTAGGAACTTGTTTAGTGGGAGGGAAAGTTGTACCTAACGTTTCTGTCCTAGCCCAATACTTAAGAATGAGTTTTCCCCTCCTGAGATTTAGTGGCAATTCGCCGGATTCAGCTAATACACTAACTAACGGAGTGTTTTTGATGGCTCCTAGTGCTATTCTAAGTGCCCTACGTTATCTGAGGCCGAATGATATACTTGACAACCATGATCTATTTGGGATCTGATCAGGGCTCTGTAAATATTCAAAAGTGTGATTTTATTAGAGCCTAGATTGCTGCCAGAAACATATAAAAGTGTGTTAAGGGCCCTTTTACATCTTTCCTTAATGTATTGTTTATGTGGTCTCCATGATAGTTTTGGATCTAAAATAATTCCTAAATATTTCACTTTGCTAACGTACGCAATGCTCTTGTCGCCTAGGTATAGATTTGGTTTTCTAATTTTCCCAGAAAAGGGCATAGCTACTGTTTTATCTTTAGAGATTTTAAAACCCCATTTATCAGCCCAGTCCTAAATTAAATTTAAAGTTCTTTGAATGACTCTACCATTATGACATACATTGCATGATGTTATATTGGTGTTCCAAATACTGGTATCATCTACGAACTGGGCTATGCTAGCTATCTGTTTTTTTGGAGTGGTCTTCTAGATGTTGATGTAACTTCTTTATAAAGATGTTAAATAAGTTAGGGGAGATGACGCTACCCTGAGGGACCCCGTTATCTAGCTGTTTCTCCTTTGAATGGGAGTTATTTACTATAACCTGAATTTTCCTATTTGTTAAGAAATGGGTGAGGAATCTTAGGATGTTACCAGATATACTTATTTCTTTAAGTGATAATTAAAGTCCTTCATGCCAGACTAAATCATAAGCTTTCTCTAGGTCTAGAAATACCGCTATAGCATAATGGTTTTTACTAAGCGAGTTTTTAACCTCTGACGTGAGCCTAACGAGCGAGTGTAGTGTAAACCTATTATTTCTAATCCCGCTTTAGTTAGTGTTAATTATGTTGTGTTTCTCTAGGTAGGGTTTTAATCTGTTGTTTACCATGGTTTCTAGTGTTTTACATAGATGGGAGGTTAAGGCTATGGGTCTATAGGAGGCTGATTCTTCCTTATCCTTACCTAACTTATGTATTGGAATAACGATAGCACTGTTCCAGGATTGTGGGTAGGTACCCGATTTTAGAATGGTGTTGAACAGATCTAATACAAATTCATTAACGTTATCCGTACAATGTTTCAGGATGGTATATGATAGATTATCAATGCCAAGAGATGTACTTTTCTTAGAATTGAGAGCCTTGAGATATTCCTGCATTGAGGAGGGGTGATTTAGAGTGGTATCGTTATTTCCAAAATCCCTAATCCCTAAGTTCCACTCAAATGCTATCTATGGTTCTGCCCTTATTGTCCAGAAATTCCTCTGTACAGTTATCAAAACTACTTGCTTTTTGAAATTGATTGACCAAAATGTTAGCCTTTTCTACACTAATCTTGCCCTCTGTGTTTTTACCTAAAATGGGCATTTCTCTAGGGGGTGCCTTGAATAGCCTTAATCTTATTCCATCCGGTTTTTGTGTCTGTCTAATCGTTAAGTGAGTCACAAAAATTAAGCCAATGATCTTGCCTGCTCTGTCTAACGATTGTATTGCACGTGTGTGTGGTTCACGCGCTTCATATAGGGGTCGGTACCCGGTGTTGTAGAGTTAAAACAAAATGTCCGTTCGTAGAAACGCAAGGGGTTGTCTCAGAAACGAATTTTGAAAAAAAAAACACCGAAAAAAAATCTTTACCGAAAAAAAATCTTTATTACTTTTTTTTAAAATTTCAAATGTATCATTTTAACTTGCATTATCAGCTCAAGTTTCAATTTTAGTTTCACATCTCTTCGTCCTGACAGGGGTTAAGAGAACATAGTAATACTATTCGCGGGTATAAATATTACTGGTAAATTCATATCTTGAAATATTTGTTATTCGAAATATAATTGGCATAAAGCCCGAATGACTTTTTGTGTTTTTTTTCCATTTTTTTTTCTCAACATCAAACCATTATTTATTGATATTTAGTAATGACATTCGTCTAAGTTCGTTATTCGACATTCGAAAGGTGACCAGTGACGTTGCCAAGGTTACCTAATGTTATAATTGCTGTAAGATGTAATCGATTAAATGCATTCCGAGATTAGAGAAAAACCCAATACTATTAATAACAAGAGGTCCATGGACTTCAACGTCGTCTGCTTATCAGCACAATACAATACTGTTAAAGAATACATTAGTCGCAAACAATTAAGATAATACAATGAAATCTTTACTATAAGAATTAAGTTTCTAATATATTTGATGAATTTGACCTTGAATTAAGGTCGATACTATTCATTAAACAATATTGTTAGACCTTCATCAGAGTATGCTATAATCCCAATATAAAGTCTCTAGGACACTCTTGGTTATTCACAAGAAGTAATTTACAGATTTTAGCATATTTGACTCCCGCGACCTGGAATGAACGTGAACGTCATCCATTTGAACACACTCGGTAGTTCTTCTTGCCAGCGTGCTACAGGCCCAACATAAGGTTTTGATGCTTTCTAGTTATTTACAAGAAGTAATTTACAGATGTTAGCCTATTTGACACTTGTATGATTAAATCAAAGTCATTTATTTGAACACACTTGGTAGCCGTTCATACCAGAATACTACAGGCCCAATATCATGTCTCTAGGATTCTTGGTAATTGAAGGTCAATGTCATTGATTTGAATAAACCTAGTTATCCTTCATCCCAACATGTCACTTGTCAAATAGCAGTACCTTGGGTCTTTCGGTTATTGAGAAGAAGTCGGTTGAATGAAACGTTTACGCACGACGCACGAGACCTGATGTCTCTGGGTCATCCTGACTCTTCGTATCACATGATCTAAAAATAAAATTTAGCCAATAAAAGTTAATGGTTTACCTGTAGATAAAGTTACCGTTTGTCCTCTACAACTATAAACAGCAGCAACAGCACAAAATATGATATAAACATTCCGAGTGTTTTCCAGAGGAATCACGAGAGTTATTATTACGTCAACGTCCTCTGAATTCAGTAATGTTATCAGTCTTTTTTAGTTTCATTTGCTCAAAAATGATATTATGGAAACAATACCTTTCAGTAGGGATAAATTGATGTGTTTAGAAGTGTTGGCTTTAGCAATAAACATGTCACAGGATTCTTATTATAGATACAACATCGTTTAATCGCAGCTAAAGGTTAATATTCTGCACATATTAAATTTACATACATTGTAGCGTTGGAGGTTATGTTTGTGTAATTAAATACGGTATAACTAACATCACCATAAAACACATAAAAATCGATAATATTGTATAATTCAATTTAACAAATAGCATTAATATTTTGTTAAAAAGAATTTGGTGAAATAAAACTTAACTGTACTCCATTTTAGACAAAAGACACAGATAGTTTAGTCAAGCGTTTTGTCTACGGTTGAATTTATGTTTGGTAATACAGAAAAATCTGCAAAACTCGAAAGTTGGGTGAGTGATCAATCTCAACCCGAAAAGAATAAGAAAAGCAATCACTTTATAATGGAGTAACTTTGAAATCAAATACAAAATCTGTGTAGCAACGCTTAGGGGAAATCATAGATTTGTAAAATTTTAAATTCGTTTGGAACTATCTTTCAGGAGAAGAAAAATCCTTGAAATTGATGAATTGATGATCATTTACCCACCATCTGCTTTTGATAGTGTTTTATGGCAAGCTATTTCGATAATCCTAATAACTCATAACGTTTAATTTGTATAGATAATGACTTTTGTTATTAGCTGTACAGCAGGTAGGACATAAAGGCGACTAAAATCAAACAAACTCACTTGTTTCTTCCTAATCTAACGTTTCACTTGCTTGAAAATGCCACATTTTTTTCATGGAGTTGAGCGCCCGCTCTTGTGAGAAAGACTGTGCTTTCTATCCTTAGTCGAGACATAAGCGAAGAAGTTCCTTGTCCTGTCTTGTATAATAAATACCATCGGGCCTAACCTTAGGTTTTACTGTTTAATCGAAGATTTTTGTGTTGCTTGTACAGTTTGACTAAATACGCAAAACAATCCACATTTCAATTAAACAAGTCATGGTTGGGCACATATTTCTGTCATCAGATAACCGTACCAGTATGTGTATTGGTGTTTATGGTGTTGGTACAATGAGCGCTTGTGTGTGCGTCAGTGAGATAGCACTATAAAAATCAAGAGCCTCACTATATTAGATGACAAAACACGAATATACAGACAATATTTCCCAACCTGAATTTCTGGTGTCAATTTCTGGTCAATTTCAGGTCAAGATATATTTATCTGAGTTACAGGTCGAATTTTGTGAGATTTTGAATTCATTTGAGATTTGCTCTCCAGGTGACTTTCAGGTCAAATTTTCATTGGCTTATGTATAGTGGTTAATGCTATGGCTGTTATTTTCATATTGTTCCTTTTTATTGAAACTATGTTGTAAGATTGTGTGTTAAAATGATTGTTCCCCTTTAAAAGTCTGAAGAATGAATAGGAGCCATTTTATGTGGGTTTTTCCGTATTTAATATTTAATTAAGAAAACGACATAAACATAGCTTTCTCATTTGTAGAATAGCACTCTTTACCGATCTCTTGTTTTATAAGTCAGTTATAGAGAACATGGCATATATAAAGATAAGATTGCTTGTTTTGTCATTTGGTGTATAGATATTTTAAGTACACAGATATTTCTAAGAAAAACACACACAGTAGATGGCCATTTGACTTAATGATAACATTTTCACCTGAACCATTAAAAAGTAGCATCCAGTTTGTAGCAGGAAACTTATGATTAGTGCCCCATGTTAAAAAACTCCACAGTCAATCGCCTGACAAAAGTTCACACTTTAGCAAGTATTCTATACACAGTATCGAGTAAATTTCCGGAAAGAAATTGTGGACAGATAGATATGACGATTATTTTATGACTGTAGGAATCTTAATTGACTACTTAGTGGATGATGCGTATACAATTGTTACATAAAATGAATGACATATTCAATAGTTGTTACAACTACAGTCGAGATTGTCTGAGCGACCCCCTGTATGTAGCGACTCCCTGTCTTATGTGACCTTACTTGAGACCCCCCAACGTATTTTGCTATATAAGGGGTCTGTTTTCAGCGACGCCCTGTCCTACGTGACAAGCGACCATGTTTTTACAACCCACACATCATTAAAAGTCTGTCTTGAGCGACTTTTCATTCGCCTTTGGCCATAATTATGATCGAGAAAGAAGTGTGAACATCGAATTAAACATTGACTGTTGACTACGATAAGAGTACATTACTGTGTAACCAGTTTTGACGGATCATGAAACATCATATGTATATGTATATATAATGCAATGGATCAGGTTCTTTACAAGTCCTTATGCCCACAAAAAAAAAAAAAAAAAAAAAAAAAAAAAAAACCAACTTAACATCCTTGAAGTTTTAATTATTAATATTAAGTATTTTGTATAAAACATGGTTGTTTTAAGTTACGAATGATTTAACTTTGCTGAAACTGAAGAAGATATTTTTCTAACCGATAAATGACTTCCACAGTCAACATCATATAAACTCTTTTTAGGATACCAAGAAGTTTCTTTTACGAAATCCTAGCAGAGTCACACAAAATAAAACGAAAAATGGTTAAATCGCGATAGATATATGGTTAATACGCGTTAGTAGACACGTTATAACGATATACTGTTGTAACACGTTAGTTGTCGGAGTGAATTATCTCATTTTAACGCATTAGCTATCTGGTTTTAAAGAGATACTGATCTCGGTTTAACGTTTTTAATTGTCTCGTTAAAACGAGGTAACTATCGCGCTAAAATGAACGAGATAGTCAAGGCGTTAAAACGAGATAACTAACGCGTTAAAACGAGATAACTAACGTGTTCAACGAACGAGATAGTTGAGGCGTTAAAACGAGATAATAACGCGTTTAAACGAACGAGATAGTTAAGGCGTTAAAACCAGATAACTACCGCGTTTAAACGAAGGAGATAGTTACTGCGTTAAAACGAGATACCTACCGCGTTTAAACGAACAAGATAGTTAAGGCGTTAAAACGAGATAACTACCGTGTTTAAACGAAGGAGATAGTTAAGGCGTTAAAACGAGATAATAACGCATTTAAACGAAGGAGATTGTTAAGGCGTTAAAACGAGATAATAACGCGTTTAAACGAATGGGATAGTTAAGGCATTAAACGAGATAACTAACGCGTTTGAACGAAGGAGATAGTTAAGGCGTTAAAACGAGATAATTACGCGATTAAACGAAAGAGATAGTTAAGGCGTTAAAACGAGATAATAACGCGTTTAAACGAAGGAGATAGTTAAGGCGTTTTCAAGAGATAACTAACGCGTTTTAACGAACGCGATCGTTAACGTGTTAAAACACGATAACTAACTCGTTAAAGCGTGAAAAAGTATGGCATTAAAATGATACAAATACATTGTAACATAGTAACTATGTGTTAAAACGACATAGATAACGCGTTAAAACGAGATAGTTAACGAGATAATTATCACGTTGTAATAAGAAAAGTGTTTCATTTTATTTTTCAATATGACTTGTATAGCTTAAGTTGACACCGACCAGTAAATGGAAAATTGTAAAATTCCACCATTATACCGTGGAAACATGTACACTATTTACCCAGTTGCCGGGTACAGCGCCAGTAAGATCATGTGATCATTATTACGTCATCAGCAATGATAAAAGCAGCCTCCCAACAGGTGCTTTAATCAGATGTTGAAACACGAGATATGGTTTGCTGATTCTGATCTCTACATTGTATGATATCAGCGTGAACGCTGGGATACTTTAATTAGGATTCTAATTCCTATACCCTCGGATTTGTTTTATAAGTTTTAACTTAATACATCTAATCATTGTGATATTACTTTCAAGTTTTTTGAAGTTGTCAAGTGACCGCAAGAGGGGATTATTATTAACACAACTTTGTATTAATTGGATCACGTAAGGTAAGCTTGATACTATTATAATTATTAGAAATACAATATATTTGAATAGTTGACAATTCTAGAAATGAATGTCAATCATGTTTGACCATATCATGTATGCCTACATTGTCTGAACTATACGTTGAAACAGATAACTGTAAGATAATTAAAGACATGTTCTTTAACTTTAGAAATGTGTCATCGTGACCCATTGTTGAAGGGTTTCAAATTCGTCGCATTTTTAGAGTCATTTATATGTCAACAAAACCACGATTAATGATACTCATCAAACATTTCTATTTCGTTTCCGAAATTTGACATGAACAGCTTTCGGATTAAACAAGATTGTGATAATTAACGTTGTTTATTTCCGATTTCATATGAAATTGACGGTGTTTCCTTCGCTAAATATACGCTATGCAGATCTAATCACCAGCAATCCTGACCATTTTCAATGTTTCTCTTGTTCCTCTGACTTTTTTCATGCTGTACTTTCTACAAATTTGTTTCATACTGAATATTCTACGAATTGCATTTCGTGAATGGGTTAATCAATAAAAAACGACATCGTATACTGTTATAATTTCAATAGATGAACATATATTGACGTTTGGTGTCTTTAACAGTAAACTTCAATGAGATTATTACTATGAAATGACAAGAATTCAACTCTAGACACCAACCTGTATACAGCAAAAATATACAACATAGCTAATGTAACGGTTACAGGGGATCCCAATGAAATGACCTTAGCTCTTAACAAGTCCCTAATCCTATAGACACAAGACGTGTATAATGCAGACTCCAAAAATATACATTCACAAACCTAGCTAAAAACTGAAAGTAGAATGGAAATATATATTATATAAATATATATATCCAATCTACTTTCAGTTTCCTGCTTAAATAATGTATTGGAAGAGGCTCTTAACCCAATTAACCAACCAACAACCTAACATCCTTAATTATTAATATTATGTTTTTTGTATTGTTGTTTTTAGTTGCAAATGATTTAATTTTGGTTATCCTTAGAAGATATTTTAACTTTCCAATAAATGACTTCAACACAGTCTTGATGTAACATACAAAAATTACGTAAGCCTATATAGGCGTCACTCTGGAAAATCAAATGATTTTTTCTCCTTAAAATATGCGTTGTTAATCTCGTTAAAACAAGGAAATTATCTCGTTTTAACGCGATGATTTATCTCGTTTTAACCCGTTAGTTACATATATGTATATCATTTCAATGTGTTAATGACATCTTTTAAATGATTAAGTTATCTAGTTCAAACAAGATAACCAACGCGTTAAAACGAGATATCTAAATAGTTAAACTCGTTAATATAAGAAAAGTATCGCGTCAAATAAAAGAGTGTGGTATATTATTAATAGTAAAGTATATTAAACATTGCCGTTTCTGACGTGTTAGTGTTCTAGTTTATGCAGCCTGTACTATAAACATTTAATAATAAATCATATAATTGCTATTATTATGTTGTAATGTTTTCTTCTCGGAAAGTGCCGTATTTCTATGAAATTAACCAATTACAAAATGTATCATAATGAGGAAAATCAATCATCATCTTTATCTAGTTTTGAAGTGATTCAAATTCGTCGCATAATTTGAGCCGCTATGTAAACAATACTACCATTAATGAAACTCATCAGATATTTCTATTTCGGCTTCGAAATTTGACCTCGACAGCCTTCGGATTTAACAAGTGTTTAATAAATAACATTGTTTATTCCCGTTTAATATGACATTGACGGTGTTTCCTTCGTTTAATGTACACTGTTAGGATTACATATCAGAATCATTCACCAGCCCGCCTGACGAGTTTCAAAATATCTTTTGACTTTTGTTATGCTGTACATTTGACATCTGTTTTCACTATTGAATATATTATGAAATTACATTACGTGAATTTGTTAATCAATAAAAACGATATTGTATACTGTTATAATTTCAATAGATGAACATATATTGACGTTTGGTGTCTTTAACAGTAATTTAACCATGAAATAACAAGTATTCAACTATAGACACAAAACGAACATACAGCAGACTTCCAAAATACATAACCTAGCTTATGGAATGGATACAGCGGATTCCGTTCAAATGACCTTAGTTCTTCCCAAGTCATCAATCCCATGTAACCAACCAACAACATTTAAACGTCTTTGTAGTTTGATTATCGACATTATGCATTTTGTATACAACCTGGTTGTTTTTCGTTGCGAAGGATTGAATTTTGCTGATCCGAAGAGGATATTGTTTCTATCCAATAAATGACTTCCACAGTAGTAGGTTTTTCTTTATAAAGCACAACATATATAATATAAATGTTTAGATGTTACCAAAAGGTATCGTTATTTATGAAATGTGTGGGCTATTAATTTATCAATTTGATTTACATTGTTGTGATGGTATGTACCTATTGTTTCTCTAGGTTGAGAGCTTTTGCCAATAATTGGGAAAAATATGGCATTTAGATTTATTATTTATAATCAACTGTGTAGATTAAAGATGAATTAATGATTTTCGATGCAAAGTAGTTGCAATCACACAATATTAGCAACTATAAATCACTATCAAATAAACAATAACAAACATATCAAAATTATGCAGGCCAAGCGAGGTGGACCAAAAACCGCCATTGCGAACAAAAACCAATCAAAATCCTACGATATCATTCTTTAATTTGTAACTTCCAAGTTAGACAAATTAGATCCGAGAAAAAACCTAATATAATTATTCACGGTGTTAAGATTACTTTACGTGACCAATTTACCTGCATACCTCATGCGAGTTTTCGGTATCCTTTGTTCCTCTCTTGCTTTTGTCATGGTGTACTTTTGACATGTTTATTTTCATTATTGAATATGTTACGAATAGCATTGCATGGTGTAGTTAAATATGAAAATTACACTGTTTACCGTTACACTTCCAATAGATAAACATATATTGACGTTTGGTGTCTTTAACAATATGCCTCAATGAGATTATCACTATAACATGACAATAATTCAACTATAGACACAAAACGAGTATACCACAGACTCCCAATATATACATTAAAGATACTCCTCCGCTGACGAATGCTTTTTATGCTCTATCAAAAACAGGAGCAGACAAATTAGTATTTTTCTCCAGTTACAAAAGTTACTTACCATTACCATCAGTAACAAGTTTGAGCTTCTTGTTTTTTTAAGATAAAGGTATTAAAAATAATTAATTGCGTCACGAAAAAAAATCCATGGCATTGTGTTTATGGAATGAGGTAATGATTAGGCATGCACCAAAAGCAAAAAAAAAAAAAAAAATAATAATTTGCTGAATCTGGAAGGGATATTTTTTCTAACCGACAAATGACTTCCACAGTAGAATTTTTTTTTTATATAACTCAACAAATAAACTCTTTTTAAGATACTAAGGAGTGTCCTTTACGAAAACCTATTAGAGTCACTTTGAAAAATAAAAGAAATTCTTTTCTCGTTAAACCGCAATAAATATAAGATATATACGCGTTAGTAGTCAAGTTAGAACGAGATAAAAACGAATTATCTGGTTGTAACATGTTAGTTATCTGAGTGAATTATCTCATTTTAACGAATTAGCTATATCGTTCTAAAGAGATACTGATCTCGGTTTAACGTTTTTAATTATCTCGTTAAAACGAGGTAACTATCGCGCTAAAATGAACGAGATAATGAACGAGATAGTCAAGGCGTTAAAACGAGATAACTAACGCGTTAAAACGAGATAACTAACGTGTTAAAACGAAGAAGATAGTTAAGGCTTTAAAACGAGATAACTAACGTGTTTTAAAACGAATGAGATAGTTAAGGCGTTAAAACGAGATAACTACCGCGTTTAAACGAACAAGATAGTTAAGGGGTTAAAACGAAATAACTACCGCGTTTAAACGAAGGAGATAATTAAGGCGCTAAAACGAGATAATAACGCGTTTAAACGAATAAGATAGTTAAGGTGTTAAAACGAGATAACTAACGCGTTTGAACGAAGGAGATAGTTTAGGCGTTAAATCGAGATAATAATGCGTTTAAACGAAGGAGATGGTAAAGGCGTTTTAACGAGATAACAAACGCGTTTTAACGAACAAGATCGTTAACGTGTTAAAACACGATAACTAACTTGTTAAAGCGTGAAAAAGTATGGCATTAAAATGATACAACTACATTGCAACATAGTAACTACGTGTTAAAACGACATAGATAACGCGTTAAAACGAGATAGTTAACGAGATAATTATCACGTTGTAATAAGAAAAGTCTTTCATTTTATTTTTCAATATGACTTGTATAGCTTAAGTTGACACCGACCAGTAAATGAAAAATTGTAAAATTCCACCATTATACCGTGGAAACATGTACACTATTTACCCAGTTGCCGGGTACAGCGCCAGTAAGATCATGTGGTCATTATTACGTCATCAGCAGTGATAAAAGCAGCCTCCCAACAGGTGCTTTAATCAGATGTTGAAACACGAGATATGGTTTGCTGATTCTGATCTCTACATTGTATGATATCAGCGTGAACGCTGGGATACTTTAATTAGGATTCTAATTCCTATACCCTCGGATTTGTTTTATAAGTTTTAACTTAATACATCTAATCATTGTGATATTACTTTCAAGTTTTTTGAAGTTGTCAAGTGACCGCCAGAGGGGATTATTATTAACACAACTTTGTATTAATTGGATCACGTAAGGTAAGCTTGATACTATTATAATTATTAGAAATACAATATATTTGAATAGTTGACAATTCTAGAAATGAATGTCAATCATGTTTGACCATATCATGTATGCCTACATTGTCTGAACTATACGTTGAAACAGATAACTGTAAGATAATTAAAGACATGTTCTTTAACTTTAGAAATGTGTCATCGTGACCCATTGTTGAAGGGTTTCAAATTCGTCGCATTTTTAGAGTCATTTATATGTCAACAAAACCACGATTAATGATACTCATCAAACATTTCTATTTCGTTTCCGAAATTTGACATGAACAGCTTTCGGATTAAACAAGATTGTGATAATTAACGTTGTTTATTTCCGATTTCATATGAAATTGACGGTGTTTCCTTCGCTAAATACACGCTATGCAGATCTAATCACCAGCAATCCTGACCATTTTCAATGTTTCTCTTGTTCCTCTGACTTTTTTCATGCTGTACTTTCTACAAATTTGTTTCATACTGAATATTCTACGAATTGCATTTCGTGAATGGGTTAATCAATAAAAAACGACATCGTATACTGTTATAATTTCAATAGATGAACATATATTGACGTTTGGTGTCTTTAACAGTAAACTTCAATGAGATTATTACTATGAAATGACAAGAATTCAACTCTAGACACCAACCTGTATACAGCAAAAATATACAACATAGCTAATGTAACGGTTACAGGGGATCCCAATGAAATGACCTTAGCTCTTAACAAGTCCCTATTTCTATAGACACAAGACGTGTATAATGCAGACTCCAAAAATATACATTCACAAACCTAGCTAAAAACTGAAAGTAGAATGGAAATATATATTATATAAATATATATATCCAATCTACTTTCAGTTTCCTGCTTAAATAATGTATTGGAAGAGGCTCTTAACCCAATTAACCAACCAACAACCTAACATCCTTAATTATTAATATTATGTTTTTTGTATTGTTGTTTTTAGTTGCAAATGATTTAATTTTGGTTATCCTTAGAAGATATTTTAACTTTCCAATAAATGACTTCAACACAGTCTTGATGTAACATACAAAAATTACGTAAGCCTATATAGGCGTCACTCTGGAAAATCAAATGATTTTTTCTCCTTTAAATATGCGTTGTTAATCTCGTTAAAACAAGGAAATTATCTCGTTTTAACGCGATGATTTATCTCGTTTTAACCCGTTAGTTACATATATGTATATCATTTCAATGTGTTAATGACATCTTTTAAATGATTAAGTTATCTAGTTCAAACAAGATAACCAACGCGTTAAAACGAGATATCTAAATAGTTAAACTCGTTAATATAAGAAAAGTATCGCGTCAAATAAAAGAGTGTGGTATATTATTAATAGTAAAGTATATTAAACATTGCCGTTTCTGACGTGTTAGTGTTCTAGTTTATGCAGCCTGTACTATAAACATTTAATAATAAATCATATAATTGCTATTATTATGTTGTAATGTTTTCTTCTCGGAAAGTGCCGTATTTCTATGAAATTAACCAATTACAAAATGTATCATAATGAGGAAAATCAATCATCATCTTTATCTAGTTTTGAAGTGATTCAAATTCGTCGCATAATTTGAGCCGCTATGTAAACAATACTACCATTAATGAAACTCATCAGATATTTCTATTTCGGCTTCGAAATTTGACCTCGACAGCCTTCGGATTTAACAAGTGTTTAATAAATAACATTGTTTATTCCCGTTTAATATGACATTGACGGTGTTTCCTTCGTTAATATACACTGTTAGGATTACATATCAGAATCATTCACCAGCCCGCCTGACGAGTTTCAAAATATCTTTTGACTTTTGTTATGCTGTACATTTGACATCTGTTTTCACTATTGAATATATTATGAAATTACATTACGTGAATTTGTTAATCAATAAAAACGATATTGTATACTGTTATAATTTCAATAGATGAACATATATTGACGTTTGGTGTCTTTAACAGTAATTTAACCATGAAATAACAAGTATTCAACTATAGACACAAAACGAACATACAGCAGACTTCCAAAATACATAACCTAGCTTATGGAATGGATACAGCGGATTCCGTTCAAATGACCTTAGTTCTTCCCAAGTCATCAATCCCATGTAACCAACCAACAACATTTAAACGTCTTTGTAGTTTGATTATCGACATTATGCATTTTGTATATACAACCTGGTTGTTTTTCGTTGCGAAGGATTGGATTTTGCTGATCCGAAGAGGATATTGTTTCTATCCAATAAATGACTTCCACAGTAGTAGGTTTTTCTTTATAAAGCACAACATATATAATATAAATTTTTAGATGTTACCAAAAGGTATCGTTATTTTTGAAATGTGTGGGCTATTAATTTATCAATTTGATTTACATTGTTGTGATGGTATGTACCTATTGTTTCTCTAGGTTGAGAGCTTTTGCCAATAATTGGGAAAAATATGGCATTTAGATTTATTATTTATAATCAACTGTGTAGATTAAAAATGAATTAATGATTTTCGATGCAAAGTAGTTGCAATCACACAATATTAGCAACTATAAATCACTATCAAATAAACAATAACAAACATATCAAAATTATGCAGGCCAAGCGAGGTGGACCAAAAACCGCCATTGCGAACAAAAATCAATCAAAATCCTGCGATATCATTTTGTCATCAGCAGCCAATCAGAAGATCACATGAAAGATTCCTGGTCCAAATTATTATGAAAACATATCATTGTTTACATCGTCATACTTTACAAATTTGTAACTTCCAGGTTTGACAAATTAGATCCGAGAAAAAAACCCAAGTATAATTACAATATATGACGATTAACCTTTCATAAAAAAATAATCCTTAAATACATGTTCAAGAGATTAACTTCAGTTAATTTATTATAAGGAATAAACGGAATAGAATATTGATGTTATAGGTTTTTCTATAACATAAAAAAATCTATTAAAGTTAATCCTTAAGTAAAGTTTATAAAGTATACTTTAGACCATTATTCAAAGAGGCAAGTATGAAGCGAGCGAATATGTTAAATCAACCCAATATGTACAAAATTTGAAATTTAGTAAAAAGCTTATCAATACATTTTTCATTTAAATCGATTATCATCCATTACAACTGTTTAAACATCGTCATCATTAAAACTGAATTTGCATATAGGATGGCTTTCACATGTTTGACTATAGCCATCGTGTCCCGAAAACTGCTAAACTGCTGTATTTCACAATACATTGTAGTTATGAAATCTGCGGCAATGTTTCCTTTCTTAAATTCACGGTGTTAAGATTAATTTACCAGCATACCTCATGCGAGTTTTCGGTATCCTTTGTTCCTCTCTCACTTTTGTCATGCTGTACTTTTGACATGTTTATTTCCATTATTGAATATGTTAAGAATAGCATTGCATGGTGTAGTTTATTAATGAAAATTACACTGTTTGCGGTTAAACTTACAATAGATAAACATATATTGACGTTTGGTGTCTTTAACAGCATGCCATAATGAGATTATCACTATAACATGACAATAATTCAACTATAGACACAAAACGATTATACCACAGACTCCCAAAATATATATTAAAGATAATCCACTACTGACGAATGTTATTTTTGCTCTATCAAAAACAGGAAACAGGAGCAGACGAATTAGTATTTTTCTCCAGTTACAAAAGTTACTTATTTTACACCATTACCATCAGTAACAAGTTTGAGCTTGTTTTTTTCAAGATAAAGGTATTAGAAACAATTAATTGCGTCACGAAAAAAATCCATTGCATTGTGTTTATGGAATGAGGTAATGATTGCGCATGCACCAAAAGCAAAATAAATTAATTTGCTGAAACTGGAAACGATATCTTTTCTAACCGACAAATGACTTCCACAGTAGTATTTCTCTTTTTTATATAACTCAACAAATAAACTCTTTTGAAGATACCAAGGAGTGTCCTTTACGAAAAAAAATTAGAGTCACTTTGAAAAATAAAAGAAGTTCTTTTCTCGTTTAACCGCTATAAATATAAGATATATAGGCGTTAGTAGTCAAGTTAGAACGAGATAAAAACGAATTATCTGGTTTTAGCACGTTAGTTGTCTGTTTTTAACGAGAAAATTACGAGTTAACCATCTATTTAAAATGAGATAAATAACGTGTTAAAACGAACGAGATGTGTAAAATTCCACCATTATACCGTGGAAACATCCAGTTGCCGACCCGGGTACAGCATCAGTAATATCATGTGATTAATGTTACGTCATGAGCAGACATAAAAGCAGCCTCCCAGCGGACGCTTTAATCATATGTTGGAATACGAGATATACGATATATCGTTTGCTGATTCTGATCTCTACATTGAATGATTTCAGCGCGAACGCTGGGACACTCTAATTCCTACCCCGTCGGTTTTGTTTCATTAGTTTTAACTTAATACATCTGAACATTGTGATATAACTTTCAAAATTTTTGAAGTTGTCAAGTGACCGCCAGAGGGGATTATTATTAACACAACTAATTATTAATTGGATCACGTAAGGTAAGCTTGATACTATTATAATTGTTAAAAATACAATATATTTGAATAGTTGACAATTCTAGAAATGAATGTCAATCATGTTTGACCATATCATGTATGCTACATTGTCTGAACTATATGTTGAAACAGATAACTGTAAGATAATTAAGGGCATGTTCTTTAACTTTAGAAATGTGTCATCGTGACCCATTGTTGAAGGGTTTCAAATTCGTCGCGTTTTTGAGTCATTTATATGTCAACAAAACCACGATTAATGATACTCATCAAACATTTCTATTTCGTTTCCATATTTTAAAATGAACAGCTTTCGGATTAAACAAGATTGTGATAATTAACGTTGTTTATTTCCGATTTCATATGAAATTGACGGTGTTTCCTTCGCTAAATATACGCTATGCAGATCTTATCACCAGCAATCCTGACCATTTTCAATGTTTCTCTTGTTCCTCTGACTTTTTCATGCTGTACTTTCTACAAATTTGTTTCATACTGAATATTCTACGAATTGCATTTCGTGAATGAGTTAATCAATAAAAAACGACATCGTATACTATTATAATTTCAATAGATGAACATTTATTGACGTTTGGTGTCTTTAACAGTAAACTTCAATGAGATTATTACTATGAAATGACAACATTTCAACTCTAGACACCAACTTGTATACAGCAAAAATATACAACATAGCTAATGTAACGGATACAGGGGATCCCAATGAAATGACCTTAGCTCTTAACAAGTCCTTAATCCTATAGACACAAGACGTGTATAATGTAGACTCCAAAAATATACATTCACAAACCTAGCTAAAAAACTGAAAGTAGAATGGAAATATATATTATATAAATATATGTATCCAATCTACTTTCAGTTTCCTGCTTAAATAATGTATTGGAAGAGGCTCTTAACCCAATTAACCAACCAACAACCTAACATCCTTAATTATTAATATTATGTTTTTTTGTATATACCACATTGTTGTTTTTAGTTGCAAATGATTTAATTTTGGTTATCCTTAGAAGATATTTTAACTTTCCAATAAATGACTTCAACACAGTCTTGATGTAATATACAAAAATTACGTAAGCCTATATAGGCGTCACTCTGGAAAATCAAATGATTTTTTTCTCCTTAAAATATGCGTTGTTAATCTCGTTAAAACAAGGAAATTATCTCGTTTTAACGCGATGATTTATCTCGTTTTAACCCGTTAGTTACATATATGTATATCGTTTCAATGCGTTAATGACATCGTTTAAATGAGTAAGTTATCTAGTTCAAACAAGATAACCAACGCGTTAAAACGAGATATCTAAATAGTTAAACTTGTTAATATAAGAAAAGTATCGCGGGAGTGGTTATTTGTAAATATCTTCTCACTCCTGTCCAATTTGGAAATCCACGAAATCTCAGGAATCTATTTCATATATGCACACTGTTGAGTAATTTACCAACTATATATGTGTATCTATACTAAGTAGCCTTCAATTTTGAATATACGATAAGCTATATTAGCTAATAATTATTAACACAACAATATACTACCTGCATGTGGTTGCCAATATTTATTATACCCATTCATCTGATAGTTCATATATGATACCTATTTATGAGAAAAATATTGTGAAACCGTTCAGAGTATCAACTTACTTGAAACTTCACTTAATTCTCAAATGGCGTTTTCTTTTGTATTTTTTTTTTTTTTTTTTTTTTTTATTATTATTATTGTTGTTGTATAGTATCTTTTCTCATGCACCTCGCATTTATATACGTTTTGGTACACAGGGACCTGTATGTTTAAATAGTTGTTATCATTAACCTATATTTTGTTCTTTGGGGAAAATATATATATATATATATATTAGTGAAAACGTTAGCGAAAAGGAATGCTGTGTTGATATTTTTTTCTAATATATATATTAGTGTATATGGATGTGATTGTCAATATTTTTATACCCATTCATCTGATAGCTTATGAATTATATCGACTTATCAGAAAAATATTGTGAAACTATTCAGAGTATCAACTTACTTGAAACCCACTTAATTTCTAAAATGGCAGTTTCCTATGTATATATTTTGTTGTTGTTGTTTATTCACGTGTTCTTACACAGGGATGGTTAAAAAATTGTTATCATCTAACAATATTTTGGTCATTGAAAAAAATATCTGTCCAAATATATATGTATAATTCAAAAATAAAATGACAACTTAGCCTATATATGAGGCCAGTTTCACGATAGCGGAAACTAGTGTTCTAGATCCGAGTCGATATTTAGTTAGACCCTGTGTACCAAAGCGTCCCAAGCACCCGGACTATGATGAGTCAGTTTCCGGTTGGATTATTTACATGTGTTTCTCTGATAACCATGAATGTAAGTGTGTGAATGTGTTGTTTTATTATAGTATCTGCGTTGAAGTCATGACTAAGTGGATCCAAATAATCTGCATAATTCTGTGGAGCTGGGTGATCGGTAGTTTCTACTATGCATTCCTCAATGATGGGTAATATTAGATATATTCTTGCAAATCTTCTTTTGACTGTTGATCTCCCGACTCCAACGTTATCTAGATTTCATCGTCTAGCTGATCACCATGCATTTATCTCTATTAAATTACTACTAGTATGTTTATGTTTTCATAATTTAATATATCTCCTTGTAATTCATTTTTTCTTGCTTATTCTGTGTTGCGATATAGAAAGTAACCCAGGGCCATTACAGAATATAAATTTAGTTCATATAAATGTCAGGTCCCTTAGAAACAAGACAGCCTTGGTAGAAAACAGAATTTGAGGATAGCGATATTATATGCATCACAGAATCTCATTTAAACACATCTATAACTAATTTAGATATTCAGATGCATTGTTTTGACTCTTCTCCTCTCAGGAAAGACAGAACTACTGGACCTGGAGGTGGTGTTATAATTTATAGTAAAAATAATGTTGTTTTGAATAGAAGATTGGATTTAGAAAGAGATGATATAGAACTTATTTGGTCTGAAGTTTTAGTTGATAACCATGTTTTTCTTCTAGGCTGCCTATACAGACCAGAGAGTAATGTTGAGTACTGGAATCGTTTAGACGATACTTTGACTAAAGCTACTGATACATCAATGGATGTGGTACTGACAGGTGATATTAATATTGATATGTTAAATGTACCCTTAAATGACCATTTATCAAGACTTCTTACTAAGCATAATTTAGTTAGCCTTATTAATGAACCAACAAGAATAACACTTGAAAGTGCCACATCCATTGACTTTATATTTACTAATAATCAAAGCATTATTAAAGATACTTTTGTGTCTCCACCATTTTGTAGTGATCACTCTTCAGTTCATGCATCAATTTCCTACTCTGTTTATAAAAAAGTAAGTTATAAAAAAAATATACTAAATTATGATGAAGCTAATTTTGATGGAATTAATAATGCATTGTGTAATATAGATTGGTTAAACCTATCATTAATCCAAGATTCTAATACTTATAATGAGTCCATAATTGATGCAATTAATGAGCAGGTCAATAGATTCATTCCTTCCAAAACAATTACTATAAGACCAAATGATAAACCATGGATGAATAACACAATTCGATTAAAAATGAGACAACGACAGAGAATTCACCGTAAAGCAAAAACAACAAATAATCCTCACTACTGGGAACGGTTTCGAGTTATAAGAAATGAAACTATTGACCTTATTCGTGATGCAAAGTTGAAATATATTGAAAATCTTGAAAAATCCCTGGATGATAATAATATTTCTCCGGACAAATGGTGGAAGATAGCAAGGTCTATCACAAAAATATCTGATAAATCCTTTTCCATTCCTCCACTAAAATCAGATAACCAATTAATCCATCACCCTGTTGATAAAGCTGAACTTCTTAATAAACATTTCACTAACATTGCCACCTCAACTCCTGACATAGAGCTTCCGCAAACTCCACAACCTAATCCTCCTAACTCACTGTCTGATATCCACATCACTCAGCAAGATGTTGCTGACCAACTTAAAATCCTTAATTCCAATAAACCTCCTGGTCCTGATGGTATAATCCCTAGAATTGTGAAAAAACTCCAAACGTCTCTAACACTACCACTCACACTGCTATTTAATAAGACCCTACAATCTGGAATAATACCCACTAACTGGAAAAGAACAAATGTTAATGCTATATATAAGGGGAATGGTTCTACTAACGAAGTAACAAACTATAGACCAATCTCTATCACCTCATGCTTCAGTAAACTCATAGAGAAAATTATATTTAAATATTTATATAACTTTCTGGTCCAAAATGAAGTAATTACAAAGAACCAGTCTGGCTTTACACCTGGTGATTCTACAGTTAACCAACTTTTGTTTATTTATCATGAAATTGTCAGTAATATGGATAAAGGAAAAGAACTCAGATTTGTATTTTGTGATATAAGCAAAGCTTTTGACCGGGTTTGGCATAAAGGTCTTCTATTTAAACTAAAATCATATGGTATCAACGGAAATCTTCTTCTTTGGTTTGAAAATTATCTCTCTGACAGAATGCAAAGAGTAAACACTGAAGGTTATTTTTCACAATTTAGAAATGTTAAAGCAGGAGTACCCCAGGGATCGGTCCTTGGGCCACTACTATTTCTACTTTTCATTAATGACATAACTTCTACAGTAGACACTAATATAAAACTCTTTGCTGATGACACTTCCCTTTATATCATAATTGATAACAACCCTGCACAAGCTGCACAAATTCTTAATGTTGACTTAACTAATATTTCACATTGGGCTACTACCTGGGATATCAATTTCAATCCAAACAAGACTAAATCAGTATTATTCTCAAGAAAACAGGACACTCATCACCCTCCATTATATTTCCAAGGTAAACAAGTCACAGACACAACATCTCACCAACACCTAGGACTTACACTTCAGGATGATGCCACTTGGAAAGAACACATACAAAATATATACAAAAAAGCATATAATAGATTGAGTATTCTACGATTTGTTAAAAATAAAATACATAGAAAATCTTTAATCAAAATATACACAGGTTTCATTCGACCAATATTAGAATATGCAGACATCATATGGGATAATTGCTCACAGCAAGCAAAGGATTTACTAGAATCAGTACAATTAGAAGCTGCTAGAATAATTACAGGTTTAAGATCAGGGACATCACACCAAAAACTATATAATGAATTACGATGGGAAACATTATCTGAAAGAAGAAATAAACACAAACACATTATGATATACAAGATACTACATGGACACTCACCACAATATCTTCAAGACATTCTAATACCATTTACTAATAATGAAAATCCCTATGCACTAAGACAGCAAAGAATTTTTAACTCACCACTATGTAGAACAAATAATTACTTTGACAGTTTTATCCCTTTTATGTGTCGCACAGTTAACATATCTAATCCTGATCTAATTGATATACCCTCTATTGAAGCGTTCAAAATATATTTAAATAAAGATATTCTATCTGACCGTGAATCTACACAAATTTTCAAAACAGAAGGTGACAGGAGAGCCAATATTGTCCTCTGTCAACTAAGGAACTCCTGTAGTAATCTAAACTTTGACTTATATCATGATCATCTTATTGACAGTCCAATTTGTAACTGCTCTACTGAACATGAAACAGTCTCACATTACTTTCTGGAATGTCCTTTATTTAACAATTCAAGAATACTCCTCTTTAACTCTCTTAATTCCTATGGAAGACATAATCATATTAATGTAAATGTATTTCTCCAAGGCTGCCCTATCTGTGATGGACATACAAATAGACAAATATTAAATCAGGTACATAACTTTATTGGTAAATCCCATCGATTTAACTTGTATATGTTATAGATTGAAGATATAGTCTTATTAGTATAAATGTATGCCATGACTATGACGGAATATTGAGAAAATCATGGAGATTAGCCGAATCATATAAAACACTATATCCTGCTTAGGCATGACTTCAAGATTGTACAAATTGTATTTTATCATGTACCTATCTAATAACACTATCACGATCTGTAAATAATGTTATAATCTAAATATATCTCAAATAACAGAGTTGGTAGCAGTGACCTGTGCAACTTTGCACATGGACTTTCAGGTCTAGACTACCAATCTCCAGATTATAAATATAAATCAAACTATAATATATTATAAATTAAGTACATGTGTAAATTATACCTTATTTTGTGTATATGTGTGAAAGAAGTATGAGAGAGTTTATAAGAGTTATTCCCCTTTATTTACAAACCCCTTATATGTCTGTTATAAAAATTCATTTCAATTAATTTATATATATATATATATTGTGTCCATAAACATCGGTACACTTTAGGAGAGAATGTGTATAGGCTAAGCCTGTTGTTCAATCCTATTGACAATACAACACCAATATGTCAATAAAATTTGATGAAATGAAATAAGAAAAGTATCACGTCAAATACAAGATTGTGGTATATTACTAATAGTAAAGTATATTAAACATTGCCGTTTCTGACGTGTTATTGTTCTAGGTTATGCAGCTACTATAAACATTTAATAATAAATTACATAATTGATATTATTATGTTGTAATGTTTTCTTCTCGGAAAGTGCGGTATTTCTGTGAAATTAACCAATTAAAAATGTATCAAAATGAGGAAAATCAATTATCATCGTTATCTATTGTTAAAGTGATTCAAATTCGTCGCATAATTTGAGCCGCTATGTAAACAATACTACCATTAATGAAACTCATCAGATATTTCTATTTCGGTTTCGAAATTTGACCTAGACAGCCTTCGGATTTAACAAGTGTTTAATAATTAATAATTAAAAATTAAAGCTTATAGAATGGATACAGGGGATTCCTTTCAAATGACCTTAGTTCTTCCCAAGTCATCAATCCCATGTAACTAACCAACAACTTTTAAACGTCTTTGTAGTTTGATTATCGACATTATGCATTTTGTATACAACATGGTTGTTTTTCGTTGCAAAGGATTGAATTTTGCTGATCCGAAGAGGATATTGTTTCTATCCAATAAATGACTTCCACAGTAGTAGGTTTTTCTTTATAAAGCACAACATATATAATATAAATGTTTAGATGTTACCAAAAGGTATCGTTATTTATGAAATGTGTGGGCTATTAATTTATCAATTTGATTTACATTGTTGTGATGGCATGTACCTATTGTTTCTCTAGGTTGAGAACTTTTGTCAATAATCGGTAAAACAATGGCATTTAAAGTTATATGTGCCGTATTTTTCATACTCACGAATCAAGATGAGCTTTTGATATGTTATTTATTACCAAAAGTTACCAACATTTTGAGAATTACGTTTTAATTTTACGAGTACATATAAGAGCTGAAAATGATTTTTGGCAGTACTGCCGAAAATCATTATATGTACATGTATAATGAAGTGAAATGAGTGCATACGGTCGGACCATAAAGCCAAATCGTGGTCTACAATTTCATTTAGCATTTGTATAATGTTATTAGTCATTGTAAAGTGATTTCTACATGTATGTTTCCATATAAACATACATAAGGCATAAAAATCAACAATTTTACAGTACTTAAATTCTGTGTTGCAACTAACGTTTGTCAGACATCTGGATGCATTTGAATAATGTTCACGGATAAATTCATCAAACCATGTGGTTTTCAATAGATTAATGAAGAAAAAATAACATGTCAAAATTTTCGTCCAGTTACGGCACATATAACTTTAAATTTATTATTATAATTAATAATCAACCGTGTAGATTAAAAAAAATGAAATAATGTTTTCGATGCAAAGTATTTGCAATCATACAATATTAACAACTATAAATCACTATCAAATATACAATAACAAACCTATCAAAATTATGCAGGCCTAAGCGAGGTGGACTCAAAAGCCGCCATTGCGAACAAAAACCAATCAAAATCCTACGATATCATTCTTTAATTTGTAACTTCCAAGTTAGACAAATTAGATCCGAGAAAAAACCTAATATAATTATTCACGGTGTTAAGATTACTTTACGTGACCAATTTACCTGCATACCTCATGCGAGTTTTCGGTATCCTTTGTTCCTCTCTTGCTTTTGTCATGGTGTACTTTTGACATGTTTATTTTCATTATTGAATATGTTACGAATAGCATTGCATGGTGTAGTTGATTAATGAAAATTACACTGTTTACCGTTACACTTCCAATAGATAAACATATATTGACGTTTGGTGTCTTTAACAATATGCCTCAATGAGATTATCACTATAACATGACAATAATTCAACTATAGACACAAAACGAGTAAACCACAGACTCCCAAAATATACATTAAAGATACTCCTCCGCTGACGAATGCTTTTTATGCTCTATCAAAAACAGGAGCAGACGAATTAGTATTTTTTCTCTAGTTACAAAAGTTACTTACCATTACCATCAGTAACAAGTTTGAGCTTCTTGTTTTTTTTCAAGATTAAGGTATAAAAATAATTAATTGCGTCACGAAAAAAAATCCATGGCATTGTGTTTATGGAATGAGGTAATGATTAGGCATGCACCAAAAGCAAAAAAAAAAAAAAAAAAATAATAATTTGCTGAATCTGGAAGGGATATTTTTTCTAACCGACAAATGACTTCCACAGTAGTATTTTTCTTTTTTTATATAACTCAACAAATAAACTCTTTTTAAGATACTAAGGAGTGTCCTTTACGAAAACCTATTAGAGTCACTTTGAAAAATAAAAGAAATTCTTTTCTCGTTAAACCGCTATAAATATAAGATATATACGCGTTAGTAGTCAAGTTAGAACGAGATAAAAACGAATTATCTGGTTGTAACATGTTAGTTATCTGAGTGAATTATCTCATTTTAACGAATTAGCTATATCGTTCTAAAGAGATACTGATCTCGGTTTAACGTTTTTAATTATCTCGTTAAAACGAGGTAACTATCGCGCTAAAATGAACGAGATAATGAACGAGATAGTCAAGGCGCTAAAACGAGATAACTAACGCGTTAAAACGAGATAACTAACGTGTTAAAACGAAGAAGATAGTTAAGGCTTTAAAACGAGATAAGTAACGTGTTTTAAAACGAATGAGATAGTTAAGGCGCTAAAACGAGATAACTACCGCGTTTAAACGAACAAGATAGTTAAGGGGTTAAAACGAAATAACTACCGCGTTTAAACGAAGGAGATAATTAAGGCGCTAAAACGAGATAATAACGCGTTTAAACGAATAAGATAGTTAAGGTGTTAAAACGAGATAACTAACGCGTTTGAACGAAGGAGATAGTTTAGGCGTTAAATCGAGATAATAATGCGTTTAAACGAAGAAGATGGTAAAGGCGTTTTAATGAGATAACAAACGCGTTTTAACGAACAAGATCGTTAACGTGTTAAAACACGATAACTAACTCGTTAAAGCGTGAAAAAGTATGGCATTAAAATGATACAACTACATTGCAACATAGTAACTACGTGTTAAAACGACATAGATAACGCGTTAAAACGAGATAGTTAACGAGATAATTATCACGTTGTAATAAGAAAAGTGTTTCATTTTATTTTTCAATATGACTTGTATAGCTTAAGTTGACACCGACCAGTAAATGAAAAATTGTAAAATTCCACCATTATACCGTGGAAACATGTACACTATTTACCCAGTTGCCGGGTACAGCGCCAGTAAGATCATGTGATCATTATTACGTCATCAGCAGTGATAAAAGCAGCCTCCCAACAGGTGCTTTAATCAGACGTTGAAACACGAGATATGGTTTGCTGATTCTGATCTCTACATTGTATGATATCAGCGTGAACGCTGGGATACTTTAATTAGGATTCTAATTCCTATACCCTCGGATTTGTTTTATAAGTTTTAACTTAATACATCTAATCATTGTGATATTACTTTCAAGTTTTTTGAAGTTGTCAAGTGACCGCAAGAGGGGATTATTATTAACACAACTTTGTATTAACTGGATCACGTAAGGTAAGCTTGATACTATTATAATTATTAGAAATACAATATATTTGAATAGTTGACAATTCTAGAAATGAATGTCAATCATGTTTGACCATATCATGTATGCCTACATTGTCTGAACTATACGTTGAAACAGATAACTGTAAGATAATTAAAGACATGTTCTTTAACTTTAGAAATGTGTCATCGTGACCCATTGTTGAAGGGTTTCAAATTCGTCGCATTTTTAGAGTCATTTATATGTCAACAAAACCACGATTAATGATACTCATCAAACATTTCTATTTCGTTTCCGAAATTTGACATGAACAGCTTTCGGATTAAACAAGATTGTGATAATTAACGTTGTTTATTTCCGATTTCATATGAAATTGACGGTGTTTCCTTCGCTAAATATACGCTATGCAGATCTAATCACCAGCAATCCTAACCATTTTCAATGTTTCTCTTGTTCCTCTGACTTTTTCATGCTGTACTTTCTACAAATTTGTTTCATACTGAATATTCTACGAATTGCATTTCGTGAATGAGTTAATCAATAAAAAACGACATCGTATACTGTTATAATTTCAATAGATGAACATATATTGACGTTTGGTGTCTTTAACAGTAAACTTCAATGAGATTATTACTATGAAATGACAAGAATTCAACTCTAGACACCAACCTGTATACAGCAAAAATATACAACATAGCTAATGTAACGGTTACAGGGGATCCCAATGAAATGACCTTAGCTCTTAACAAGTCCCTAATCCTATAGACACAAGACGTGTATAATGCAGACTCCAAAAATATACATTCACAAACCTAGCTAAAAAACTGAAAGTAGAATGGAAATATATATTATATAAATATATATATCCAATCTACTTTCAGTTTCCTGCTTAAATAATGTATTGGAAGAGGCTCTTAACCCAATTAACCAACCAACAACCTAACATCCTTAATTATTAATATTATGTTTTTTGTATTGTTGTTTTTAGTTGCAAATGATTTAATTTTGGTTATCCTTAGTAAGATATTTTAACTTTCCAATAAATGACTTCAACACAGTCTTGATGTAACATACAAAAATTACGTAAGCCTATATAGGCGTCACTCTGGAAAATCAAATGATTTTTTCTCCTTAAAATATGCGTTGTTAATCTCGTTAAAACAAGGAAATTATCTCGTTTTAACGCGATGATTTATCTCGTTTTAACCCGTTAGTTACATATATGTATATCGTTTCAATGCGTTAATGACATCGTTTAAATGAGTAAGTTATCTAGTTCAAACAAGATAACCAACGCGTTAAAACGAGATATCTAAATAGTTAAACTTGTTAATATAAGAAAAGTATCACGTCAAATACAAGATTGTGGTATATTACTAATAGTAAAGTATATTAAACATTGCCGTTTCTGACGTGTTATTGTTCTAGGTTATGCAGCTACTATAAACATTTAATAATAAATTACATAATTGATATTATTATGTTGTAATGTTTTCTTCTCGGAAAGTGCGGTATTTCTGTGAAATTAACCAATTAAAAATGTATCATAATGAGGAAAATCAATCATCATCTTTATCTAGTTTTGAAGTGATTCAAATTCGTCGCATAATTTGAGCTATGTAAACCGCTATGTAAACAATACTACCATTAATGAAACTCATCAGATATTTCTATTTCGGCTTCGAAATTTGACCTCGACAGCCTTCGGATTTAACAAGTGTTTAATAAATAACATTGTTTATTCCCGTTTAATATGACATTGACGGTGTTTCCTTCGTTTAATGTACACTGTTAGGATTACATATCAGAATCATTCACCAGCCCGCCTGACGAGTTTCAAAATATCTTTTGACTTTTGTTATGCTGTACATTTGACATCTGTTTTCACTATTGAATATATTATGAAATTACATTACGTGAATTTGTTAATCAATAAAAACGATATTGTATACTGTTATAATTTCAATAGATGAACATAATAGACGTTTGGTGTCTTTAACAGTAATTTAACCATGAAATAACAAGTATTCAACTATAGACACAAAACCAACATACAGCAGACTTCCAAAATAAATTAAAGCTTATAGAATGGATACAGGGGATTCCGTTCAAATGACCTTAGTTCTTCCCAAGTCATCAATCCCATGTAACTAACCAACAACTTTTAAACGTCTTTGTAGTTTGATTATCGACATTATGCATTTTGTATACAACATGGTTGTTTTTCGTTGCAAAGGATTGAATTTTGCTGATCCGAAGAGGATATTGTTTCTATCCAATAAATGACTTCCACAGTAGTAGGTTTTTCTTTATAAAGCACAACATATATAATATAAATGTTTAGATGTTACCAAAAGGTATCGTTATTTATGAAATGTGTGGGCTATTAATTTATCAATTTGATTTACATTGTTGTGATGGCATGTACCTAGTGTTTCTCTAGGTTGAGAGCTTTTGTCAATAATCGGTAAAACAATGGCATTTAAAGTTATATGTGCCGTATTTTTCATACTCACGAATCAAGATGAGCTTTTGATATGTTATTTATTACCAAAAGTTACCAACATTTTGAGAATTACGTTTTAATTTTACGAGTACATATAAGAGCTGAAAATGATTTTTGGCAGTACTGCCGAAAATCATTATATGTACATGTATAATGAAGTGAAATGAGTGCATACGGTCGGACCATAAAGCCAAATCGTGGTCTACAATTTCATTTAGCATTTGTATAATGTTATTAGTCATTGTAAAGTGATTTCTACATGTATGTTTCCATATAAACATACATAAGGCATAAAAATCAACAAATTTTACAGTACTTAAATTCTGTGTTGCAACTAACGTTTGTCAGACATCTGGATGCATTTGAATAATGTTCACGGATAAATTCATCAAACCATGTGGTTTTCAATAGATTATGAAGAAAAAAATACATGTCAAAATTTTCGTCCAGTTACGGCACATATAACTTTAAATTTATTATTATAATTAATAATCAACCGTGTAGATTAAAAAAAATGAAATAATGTTTTCGATGCAAAGTATTTGCAATCATACAATATTAACAACTATAAATCACTATCAAATAAACAATAACAAACCTATCAAAATTATGCAGGCCTAAGCGAGGTGGACTCAAAAGCCGCCATTGCGAACAAAAACCAATCAAAATCCTACGATATCATTCTTTAATTTGTAACTTCCAAGTTAGACAAATTAGATCCGAGAAAAAACCTAATATAATTATTCACGGTGTTAAGATTACTTTACGTGACCAATTTACCTGCATACCTCATGCGAGTTTTCGGTATCCTTTGTTCCTCTCTTGCTTTTGTCATGGTGTACTTTTGACATGTTTATTTTCATTATTGAATATGTTACGAATAGCATTGCATGGTGTAGTTGATTAATGAAAATTACACTGTTTACCGTTACACTTCCAATAGATAAACATATATTGACGTTTGGTGTCTTTAACAATATGCCTCAATGAGATTATCACTATAACATGACAATAATTCAACTATAGACACAAAACGAGTAAACCACAGACTCCCAAAATATACATTAAAGATACTCCTCCGCTGACGAATGCTTTTTATGCTCTATCAAAAACAGGAGCAGACGAATTAGTATTTTTCTCTAGTTACAAAAGTTACTTACCATTACCATCAGTAACAAGTTTGAGCTTCTTGTTTTTTTTTCAAGATTAAGGTATAAAAAATAATTAATTGCGTCACGAAAAAAAATCCATGGCATTGTGTTTATGGAATGAGGTAATGATTAGGCATGCACCAAAAGCAAAAAAAAAAAAAAAAAATAATAATAATTTGCTGAATCTGGAAGGGATATTTTTTTCTAACCGACAAATGACTTCCACAGTAGTATTTTTCTTTTTTTATATAACTCAACAAATAAACTCTTTTTAAGATACTAAGGAGTGTCCTTTACGAAAACCTATTAGAGTCACTTTGAAAAATAAAAGAAATTCTTTTCTCGTTAAACCGCTATAAATATAAGATATATACGCGTTAGTAGTCAAGTTAGAACGAGATAAAAACGAATTATCTGGTTGTAACATGTTAGTTATCTGAGTGAATTATCTCATTTTAACGAATTAGCTATATCGTTCTAAAGAGATACTGATCTCGGTTTAACGTTTTTAATTATCTCGTTAAAACGAGGTAACTATCGCGCTAAAATGAACGAGATAATGAACGAGATAGTCAAGGCGTTAAAACGAGATAACTAACGCGTTAAAACGAGATAACTAACGTGTTAAAACGAGATAACTAACGTGTTAAAACGAAGAAGATAGTTAAGGCTTTAAAACGAGATAACTAACGTGTTTTAAAACGAATGAGATAGTTAAGGCGTTAAAACGAGATAACTACCGCGTTTAAACGAACAAGATAGTTAAGGGGTTAAAACGAAATAACTACCGCGTTTAAACGAAGGAGATAATTAAGGCGCTAAAACGAGATAATAACGCGTTTAAACGAATAAGATAGTTAAGGTGTTAAAACGAGATAACTAACGCGTTTGAACGAAGGAGATAGTTTAGGCGTTAAATCGAGATAATAATGCGTTTAAACGAAGGAGATGGTAAAGGCGTTTTAATGAGATAACAAACGCGTTTTAACGAACAAGATCGTTAACGTGTTAAAACACGATAACTAACTCGTTAAAGCGTGAAAAAGTATGGCATTAAAATGATACAACTACATTGCAACATAGTAACTACGTGTTAAAACGACATAGATAACGCGTTAAAACGAGATAGTTAACGAGATAATTATCACGTTGTAATAAGAAAAGTGTTTCATTTTATTTTTCAATATGACTTGTATAGCTTAAGTTGACACCGACCAGTAAATGAAAAATTGTAAAATTCCACCATTATACCGTGGAAACATGTACACTATTTACCCAGTTGCCGGGTACAGCGCCAGTAAGATCATGTGATCATTATTACGTCATCAGCAGTGATAAAAGCAGCCTCCCAACAGGTGCTTTAATCAGATGTTGAAACACGAGATATGGTTTGCTGATTCTGATCTCTACATTGTATGATATCAGCGTGAACGCTGGGATACTTTAATTAGGATTCTAATTCCTATACCCTCGGATTTGTTTTATAAGTTTTAACTTAATACATCTAATCATTGTGATATACTTTCAAGTTTTTTGAAGTTGTCAAGTGACCGCCAGAGGGGATTATTATTAACACAACTTTGTATTAATTGGATCACGTAAGGTAAGCTTGATACTATTATAATTATTAGAAATACAATATATTTGAATAGTTGACAATTCTAGAAATGAATGTCAATCATGTTTGACCATATCATGTATGCTACATTGTCTGAACTATACGTTGAAACAGATAACTGTAAGATAATTAAAGACATGTTCTTTAACTTTAGAAATGTGTCATCGTGACCCATTGTTGAAGGGTTTCAAATTCGTCGCATTTTTAGAGTCATTTATATGTCAACAAAACCACGATTAATGATACTCATCAAACATTTCTATTTCGTTTCCGAAATTTGACATGAACAGCTTTCGGATTAAACAAGATTGTGATAATTAACGTTGTTTATTTCCGATTTCATATGAAATTGACGGTGTTTCCTTCGCTAAATATACGCTATGCAGATCTAATCACCAGCAATCCTGACCATTTTCAATGTTTCTCTTGTTCCTCTGACTTTTTTCATGCTGTACTTTCTACAAATTTGTTTCATACTGAATATTCTACGAATTGCATTTCGTGAATGGGTTAATCAATAAAAAACGACATCGTATACTATTATAATTTCAATAGATGAACATTTATTGACGTTTGGTGTCTTTAACAGTAAACTTCAATGAGATTATTACTATGAAATGACAAGAATTCAACTCTAGACACCAACCTGTATACAGCAAAAATATACAACATAGCTAATGTAACGGTTACAGGGGATCCCAATGAAATGACCTTAGCTCTTAACAAGTCCCTAATCCTATAGACACAAGACGTGTATAATGCAGACTCCAAAAATATACATTCACAAACCTAGCTAAAAACTGAAAGTAGAATGGAAATATATATTATATAAATATATATATCCAATCTACTTTCAGTTTCCTGCTTAAATAATGTATTGGAAGAGGCTCTTAACCCAATTAACCAACCAACAACCTAACATCCTTAATTATTAATATTATGTTTTTTGTATACCACATTGTTGTTTTTAGTTGCAAATGATTTAATTTTGGTTATCCTTAGAAGATATTTTAACTTTCCAATAAATGACTTCAACACAGTCTTGATGTAACATACAAAAATTACGTAAGCCTATATAGGCGTCACTCTGGAAAATCAAATGATTTTTTCTCCTTAAAATATGCGTTGTTAATCTCGTTAAAACAAGGAAATTATCTCGTTTTAACGCGATGATTTATCTCGTTTTAACCCGTTAGTTACATATATGTATATCATTTCAATGTGTTAATGACATCTTTTAAATGATTAAGTTATCTAGTTCAAACAAGATAACCAACGCGTTAAAACGAGATATCTAAATAGTTAAACTCGTTAATATAAGAAAAGTATCGCGTCAAATAAAAGAGTGTGGTATATTACTAATAGTAAAGTATATTAAACATTGCCGTTTCTGACGTGTTAGTGTTCTAGTTTATGCAGCCTGTACTATAAACATTTAATAATAAATCATATAATTGCTATTATTATGTTGTAATGTTTTCTTCTCGGAAAGTGCGGTATTTCTATGAAATTAACCAATTACAAAATGTATCATAATGAGGAAAATCAATCATCATCTTTATCTATTTTTTAAGTGATTCAAATTCGTCGCATAATTTGAGCCGCTATGTAAACAATACTACCATTAATGAAACTCATCAGATATTTCTATTTCGGTTTCGAAATTTGACCTAGACAGCCTTCGGATTTAACAAGTGTTTAATAAATAACATTGTTTATTCCCGTTTAATATGACATTGACGGTGTTTCCTTCGTTTAATGTACACTGTTAGGATTACATATCAGAATCATTCACCAGCCCGCCTGACGAGTTTCAAAATATCTTTTGACTTTTGTTATGCTGTACATTTGACATCTGTTTTCACTATTGAATATATTATGAAATTACATTACGTGAATTAGTTAATAATAAAAACCATATCGTATAGTGTTATAATTTCAGTAGATGAACATATATTGACGTTTGGTGTCTTTAACAGTAATTTAACCATGAAATAACAAGTATTCAACTATAGACACAAAACGAACATACAGCAGACTTCCAAAATATATAACCTAGCTTATGGAATGGATACAGCGGATTCCGTTCAAATGACCTTAGTTCTTCCCAAGTCATTAATCCCATGTAACCAACCAACAACTTTTAAACGTCTTTGTAGTTTGATTATCGACATTATGCATTTTGTATACAACATGGTTGTTTTTCGTTGCAAAGGATTGAATTTTGCTGATCCGAAGAGGATATTGTTTCTATCCAATAAATGACTTCCACAGTAGTAGGTTTTTCTTTATAAAGCACAACATATATAATATAAATGTTTAGATGTTACCAAAAGGTATCGTTATTTATGAAATGTGTGGGCTATTAATTTATCAATTTGATTTACATTGTTGTGATGGCATGTACCTATTGTTTCTCTAGGTTGAGAGCTTTTGTCAATAATCGGTAAAACAATGGCATTTAAAGTTATATGTGCCGTATTTTTCATACTCACGAATCAAGATGAGCTTTTGATATGTTATTTATTACCAAAAGTTACCAACATTTTGAGAATTACGTTTTAATTTTACGAGTACATATAAGAGCTGAAAATGATTTTTGGCAGTACTGCCGAAAATCATTATATGTACATGTATAATGAAGTGAAATGAGTGCATACGGTCGGACCATAAAGCCAAATCGTGGTCTACAATTTCATTTAGCATTTGTATAATGTTATTAGTCATTGTAAAGTGATTTCTACATGTATGTTTCCATATAAACATACATAAGGCATAAAAACCAACAATTTTACAGTACTTAAATTCTGTGTTGCAACTAACGTTTGTCAGACATCTGGATGCATTTGAATAATGTTCACGGATAAATTCATCAAACCATGTGGTTTTCAATAGATTAATGAAGAAAAAATAACATGTCAAAATTTTCGTCCAGTTACGGCACATATAACTTTAAATTTATTATTATAATTAATAATCAACCGTGTAGATTAAAAAAATGAAATAATGTTTTCGATGCAAAGTATTTGCAATCATACAATATTAACAACTATAAATCACTATCAAATAAACAATAACAAACCTATCAAAATTATGCAGGCCTAAGCGAGGTGGACTCAAAAGCCGCCATTGCGAACAAAAACCAATCAAAATCCTACGATATCATTCTTTAATTTGTAACTTCCAAGTTAGACAAATTAGATCCGAGAAAAAACCTAATATAATTATTCACGGTGTTAAGATTACTTTACGTGACCAATTTACCTGCATACCTCATGCGAGTTTTCGGTATCCTTTGTTCCTCTCTTGCTTTTGTCATGGTGTACTTTTGACATGTTTATTTTCATTATTGAATATGTTACGAATAGCATTGCATGGTGTAGTTGATTAATGAAAATTACACTGTTTACCGTTACACTTCCAATAGATAAACATATATTGACGTTTGGTGTCTTTAACAATATGCCTCAATGAGATTATCACTATAACATGACAATAATTCAACTATAGACACAAAACGAGTAAACCACAGACTCCCAAAATATACATTAAAGATACTCCTCCGCTGACGAATGCTTTTTATGCTCTATCAAAAACAGGAGCAGACGAATTAGTATTTTTCTCTAGTTACAAAAGTTACTTACCATTACCATCAGTAACAAGTTTGAGCTTCTTGTTTTTTTTCAAGATTAAGGTATAAAAAATAATTAATTGCGTCACGAAAAAAAATCCATGGCATTGTGTTTATGGAATGAGGTAATGATTAGGCATGCACCAAAAGCAAAAAAAAAAAAAAAAAATAATTATAATTTGCTGAATCTGGAAGGGATATTTTTTCTAACCGACAAATGACTTCCACAGTAGTATTTTTCTTTTTTTATATAACTCAACAAATAAACTCTTTTTAAGATACTAAGGAGTGTCCTTTACGAAAACCTATTAGAGTCACTTTGAAAAATAAAAGAAATTCTTTTCTCGTTAAACCGCTATAAATATAAGATATATACGCGTTAGTAGTCAAGTTAGAACGAGATAAAAACGAATTATCTGGTTGTAACATGTTAGTTATCTGAGTGAATTATCTCATTTTAACGAATTAGCTATATCGTTCTAAAGAGATACTGATCTCGGTTTAACGTTTTTAATTATCTCGTTAAAACGAGGTAACTATCGCGCTAAAATGAACGAGATAATGAACGAGATAGTCAAGGCGTTAAAACGAGATAACTAACGCGTTAAAACGAGATAACTAACGTGTTAAAACGAGATAACTAACGTGTTAAAACGAAGAAGATAGTTAAGGCTTTAAAACGAGATAACTAACGTGTTTTAAAACGAATGAGATAGTTAAGGCGTTAAAACGAGATAACTACCGCGTTTAAACGAACAAGATAGTTAAGGGGTTAAAACGAAATAACTACCGCGTTTAAACGAAGGAGATAATTAAGGCGCTAAAACGAGATAATAACGCGTTTAAACGAATAAGATAGTTAAGGTGTTAAAACGAGATAACTAACGCGTTTGAACGAAGGAGATAGTTTAGGCGTTAAATCGAGATAATAATGCGTTTAAACGAAGGAGATGGTAAAGGCGTTTTAACGAGATAACAAACGCGTTTTAACGAACAAGATCGTTAACGTGTTAAAACACGATAACTAACTCGTTAAAGCGTGAAAAAGTATGGCATTAAAATGATACAACTACATTGCAACATAGTAACTACGTGTTAAAACGACATAGATAACGCGTTAAAACGAGATAGTTAACGAGATAATTATCACGTTGTAATAAGAAAAGTGTTTCATTTTATTTTTCAATATGACTTGTATAGCTTAAGTTGACACCGACCAGTAAATGAAAAATTGTAAAATTCCACCATTATACCGTGGAAACATGTACACTATTTACCCAGTTGCCGGGTACAGCGCCAGTAAGATCATGTGATCATTATTACGTCATCAGCAGTGATAAAAGCAGCCTCCCAACAGGTGCTTTAATCAGATGTTGAAACACGAGATATGGTTTGCTGATTCTGATCTCTACATTGTATGATATCAGCGTGAACGCTGGGATACTTTAATTAGGATTCTAATTCCTATACCCTCGGATTTGTTTTATAAGTTTTAACTTAATACATCTAATCATTGTGATATTACTTTCAAGTTTTTTGAAGTTGTCAAGTGACCGCCAGAGGGGATTATTATTAACACAACTTTGTATTAATTGGATCACGTAAGGTAAGCTTGATACTATTATAATTATTAGAAATACAATATATTTGAATAGTTGAAAATTCTAGAAATGAATGTCAATCATGTTTGACCATATCATGTATGCCTACATTGTCTGAACTATACGTTGAAACAGATAACTGTAAGATAATTAAAGACATGTTCTTTAACTTTAGAAATGTGTCATCGTGACCCATTGTTGAAGGGTTTCAAATTCGTCGCATTTTTAGAGTCATTTATATGTCAACAAAACCACGATTAATGATACTCATCAAACATTTCTATTTCGTTTCCGAAATTTGACATGAACAGCTTTCGGATTAAACAAGATTGTGATAATTAACGTTGTTTATTTCCGATTTCATATGAAATTGACGGTGTTTCCTTCGCTAAATATACGCTATGCAGATCTAATCACCAGCAATCCTGACCATTTTCAATGTTTCTCTTGTTCCTCTGACTTTTTTCATGCTGTACTTTCTACAAATTTGTTTCATACTGAATATTCTACGAATTGCATTTCGTGAATGGGTTAATCAATAAAAAACGACATCGTATACTGTTATAATTTCAATAGATGAACATATATTGACGTTTGGTGTCTTTAACAGTAAACTTCAATGAGATTATTACTATGAAATGACAAGAATTCAACTCTAGACACCAACCTGTATACAGCAAAAATATACAACATAGCTAATGTAACGGTTACAGGGGATCCCAATGAAATGACCTTAGCTCTTAACAAGTCCCTAATCCTATAGACACAAGACGTGTATAATGCAGACTCCAAAAATATACATTCACAAACCTAGCTAAAAACTGAAAGTAGAATGGAAATATATATTATATAAATATATATATCCAATCTACTTTCAGTTTCCTGCTTAAATAATGTATTGGAAGAGGCTCTTAACCCAATTAACCAACCAACAACCTAACATCCTTAATTATTAATATTATGTTTTTTGTATACCACATTGTTGTTTTTAGTTGCAAATGATTTAATTTTGGTTATCCTTAGAAGATATTTTAACTTTCCAATAAATGACTTCAACACAGTCTTGATGTAACATACAAAAATTACGTAAGCCTATATAGGCGTCACTCTGGAAAATCAAATGATTTTTTCTCCTTAAAATATGCGTTGTTAATCTCGTTAAAACAAGGAAATTATCTCGTTTTAACGCGATGATTTATCTCGTTTTAACCCGTTAGTTACATATATGTATATCATTTCAATGTGTTAATGACATCTTTTAAATGATTAAGTTATCTAGTTCAAACTAGATAACCAACGCGTTAAAACGAGATATCTAAATAGTTAAACTCGTTAATATAAGAAAAGTATCGCGTCAAATAAAAGAGTGTGGTATATTACTAATAGTAAAGTATATTAAACATTGCCGTTTCTGACGTGTTAGTGTTCTAGTTTATGCAGCCTGTACTATAAACATTTAATAATAAATCATATAATTGCTATTATTATGTTGTAATGTTTTCTTCTCGGAAAGTGCCGTATTTCTATGAAATTAACCAATTACAAAATGTATCATAATGAGGAAAATCAATCATCATCTTTATCTAGTTTTGAAGTGATTCAAATTCGTCGCATAATTTGAGCCGCTATGTAAACAATACTACCATTAATGAAACTCATCAGATATTTCTATTTCGGCTTCGAAATTTGACCTCGACAGCCTTCGGATTTAACAAGTGTTTAATAAATAACATTGTTTATTCCCGTTTAATATGACATTGACGGTGTTTCCTTCGTTTAATGTACACTGTTAGGATTACATATCAGAATCATTCACCAGCCCGCCTGACGAGTTTCAAAATATCTTTTGACTTTTGTTATGCTGTACATTTGACATCTGTTTTCACTATTGAATATATTATGAAATTACATTACGTGAATTTGTTAATCAATAAAAACGATATTGTATACTGTTATAATTTCAATAGATGAACATATATTGACGTTTGGTGTCTTTAACAGTAATTTAACCATGAAATAACAAGTATTCAACTATAGACACAAAACGAACATACAGCAGACTTCCAAAATACATAACCTAGCTTATGGAATGGATACAGCGGATTCCGTTCAAATGACCTTAGTTCTTCCCAAGTCATCAATCCCATGTAACCAACCAACAACATTTAAACGTCTTTGTAGTATGATTATCGACATTATGCATTTTGTATACAACCTGGTTGTTTTTCGTTGCGAAGGATTGGATTTTGCTGATCCGAAGAGGATATTGTTTCTATCCAATAAATGACTTCCACAGTAGTAGGTTTTTCTTTATAAAGCACAACATATATAATATAAATTTTTAGATGTTACCAAAAGGTATCGTTATTTTTGAAATGTGTAGGCTATTAATTTATCAATTTGATTTACATTGTTGTGATGGTATGTACCTATTGTTTCTCTAGGTTGAGAGCTTTTGCCAATAATTGGGAAAAAATGGCATTTAGATTTATTATTTATAATCAACTGTGTAGATTAAAAATGAATTAATGATTTTCGATGCAAAGTAGTTGCAATCACACAATATTAGCAACTATAAATCACTATCAAATAAACAATAACAAACCTATCAAAATTATGCAGGCCAAGCGAGGTGGACCAAAAACCGCCATTGCGAACAAAAATCAATCAAAATCCTGCGATATCATTTTGTCATCAGCAGCCAATCAGAAGATCACATGAAAGATTCCTGGTCCAAATTATTATGAAAACATATCATTGTTTACATCGTCATACTTTACAAATTTGTAACTTCCAGGTTTGACAAATTAGATGCGAGAAAAAAAACCAAGTATAATTACAATATATGACGATTAACCTTTCATAAAAAAATAATCCTTAAATACATGTTCAAGAGATTAACTTCAGTTAATTTATTATAAGGAATAAACGGAATAGAATATTGATGTTATAGGTTTTTCTATAACATAAAAAAATCTATTAAAGTTAATCCTTAAGTAAAGTTTATAAAGTATACTTTAGACCATTATTCAAAGAGGCAAGTATGAAGCGAGCGAATATGTTAAATCAACCCAATATGTACAAAATTTGAAATTTAGTAAAAAGCTTATCAATACATTTTTCATTTAAATCGATTATCATCCATTACAACTGTTTAAACATCGTCATCATTAAAACTGAATTTGCATATAGGATGGCTTTCACATGTTTGACTATAGCCATCGTGTCCCGAAAACTGCTAAACTGCTGTATTTCACAATACATTGTAGTTATGAAATCTGCGGCAATGTTTCCTTTCTTAAATTCACGGTGTTAAGATTAATTTACCAGCATACCTCATGCGAGTTTTCGGTATCCTTTGTTCCTCTCTCACTTTTGTCATGCTGTACTTTTGACATGTTTATTTCCATTATTGAATATGTTAAGAATAGCATTGCATGGTGTAGTTTATTAATGAAAATTACACTGTTTGCGGTTAAACTTACAATAGATAAACATATATTGACGTTTGGTGTCTTTAACAGCATGCCTCAATGAGATTATCACTATAACATGACAATAATTCAACTATAGACACAAAACGAGTATACCACAGACTCCCAAAATATACATTAAAGATAATCCACTACTGACGAATGTTATTTTCGCTCTATCAGAAACAGGAAACAGGAGCAGACGAATTAGTATTTTTCTCCAGTTACAAAAGTTACTTATTTTACACCATTACCATCAGTAACAAGTTTGAGCTTGTTTTTTTCAAGATAAAGGTATTAGAAATAATTAATTGCGTCACGAAAAAAATCCATTGCATTGTGTTTATGGAATGAGGTAATGATTGCGCATGCACCAAAAGCAAAATAAATTAATTTGCTGAAACTGGAAACGATGTCTTTTCTAACCGACAAATGACTTCCACAGTAGTATTTCTCTTTTTTATATAACTCAACAAATAAACTCTTTTAAAGATATCAAGGAGTGTCCTTTACGAAAACCTATTAGAGTCACTTTGAAAAATAAAATAAATTCTTTTCTCGTTAAAACCACTATATATATAAGATATATAGGCGTTAGTAGTCAAGTTAGAACGAGATAAAAACGAATTATCTGGTTTTAGCACGTTAGTTGTCTGTTTTTAACGAGAAAATTACGAGTTAACCATCTATTTAAAATGAGATAACTAACGTGTTAAAACGAACGAGATGTGTAAAATTCCACCATTATACCGTGGAAACATCCAGTTGCCGACCCGGGTACAACATCAGTAATATCATGTGATTAGTGTTACGTCATCAGCAGTCATAAAAGCAGCCTCCCAGCGGACGCTTTAATCATATGCTGAAATACGAGATATGGTTTGCTGATTCTAATCTCTACGTTGTATGATATCAGTGTGAACGATGGGGCACTTTAATTAGGAGTACAATCATTGTCTAATTCCTATACTCTCGGTTTTGTTTTATTAGTCTTAGTTTTTACACTAATGAACATTGTGATATTACGTCAAGTGATTGCCAGAGGGGGATAACTACTTATTAATTGGATCACGCGATATTTGCAAGGTAAGCAGGATATCATTATCATTATTACTAGTTTACATATTTGAACAGTTGGCAATTCTAGAAATGAATGGTCAATCATGTTTGGCCTTTTTTATGTATACCTACATTGTCTGAAATACATATATTGAAACAGACAATTGTAAGCTAAGTAATCATAAGGACTAAACATATATATTTTTTGCGCTATTATCGTACTATGACGTATTTAAGAAATGAGGGCGCTTTGGTAACACTGTGATACGTTATAATTAGTTGCAATACGCTAAATTAGGTGTAACGATGAGGGTATTACTGGGTAGAGATACACTAATTCAGATTCTGATAGGCTGTGCTACGCTTTGATGCGCTTATTTGTGGAGTTGTGCTAGTGGTAGAAGTACACTAAGGTACGAATACGCTTTGGTACACATTTTAAGTGGTGGTGGTGGTAGACGAACATTTAGGTAATATACGCTTTGGTACGATGGAACACGCTAATATTGGTTCCTTCACGCTGTAACATGCTAGCGTACGCTTTTGTACCTTATGTTTAGAGATTAGAATGCATATGTCTGCATATATTATGTTACGCAAGTGTATTTCATATTCAGATAAAGATACAATATGTATATGTGATGCCTGTTGAGTTGAGTTTGTTTGTAACAAAGGTCAATTCAAAACCTACAGAAAATAAATAAGAAGTAATAATAAATTAATAACAAACTAGTTTGTTCTTTTTGAAGGGTATGGTGGCTCATTTGGAACTTAAGGTTGGGTTTTAAATCCTAAGAAATTGTTCTTAAAACCTTAAGAACAAGAACCTTAGGACCATTTTCCAAATTTATTTTGTCGTAAAACAATCTAGCTCTACGCCGAACAATATTCATCAATTTTCTTAACCTATCACATAGCGTGGCCTAGTGTAAACTAGCAGCAAGCGTGGCATAGCGATGAGGAAATGGGGCTTGTAGCTTGGACACTAAAGGGACACTTGGGTTTTAAGGAAACTTGCGGTTGCTGTACTGTATATTTTACTGGCGCTATCGATATCGTGTACAGTGGTGGTATATAGATCCGTTGTTTTTCCGGGTATCTAAATCCGGGTGTCTAGACCCGTTGTTTTTTTCCGGGTACTCCACTTTGGTTTGAAATATTAACAGCCATGTTCATATAAGGAGATGATGAAGGAAAGCCAAACTACTCGGAGAAAATCGACTGACCATTGGTCAGTACCTAGCATCTGCATTCAAACTGGTGACTTAATAGTGGAGTGCTTGTGGTAATATGTTGAGACATCTTAACCACCCCCACCATGGCCCCCAACCAAGTACTCCAGCTTTTTCACTTTCGAAACCAGAACGTGTTAATAAACGATCCTTACTGTCTAATGGACGGACGGAAAACTAAATTAATCATAAACTTGATATCATCAAATTAAAGTGATTATGAGGTCATTTTACAGAGACAAATATTATGTAATCCTCGTGTTTTCAGCTTAATTGCATTAAAAACATCTAAATAACTAAATTTTGTATTAGGTCACCTGATGATCTATACTCATCGTATTTCGTCCGTCGTCGTCAGCTGTCTGGTCGTATACTTTTTCATCCATACGACTCCTTCTCAATAACCGAAAGGCTTAGTTAGGTTACATATATTGTAATTGTAACATACAGGGATAAATAGTGACCAAATTTATTCGAATGAATAACCTTGACTGTCATTTAAGGTCACAGGGGTCAAATAGGCTAAAATGCCTAAATACCTGTTAATGGCGTGTACAGATGTATCTTGTTTGGGGTCATATAAACTGAAATCTTTAAACGAAATTGACTTTTTGACATTAACAATGAGGCCTAGAGACCTGGTGTTGGCCATTCACCTGTATCTTACTTAGGGTCAAATCGGCTCTGTAGTTTGCTTGGATGAAAAGCCGAGTTTGTTCAAATGAATGGCCTTGACTGTCATTCAAGGTCTTAGGGGTCAAAAACTTTAATTTTGTTTTGAGTACTAAACATTTTGTCTAATATTACTATTTTTGGATCTTCCATATATCCAAATTTAATTACAATTGACAATATTGATATGATTAAACTATTGATTTGTGATTAAAATTTTCATAAATTTGATGATGAAGGCAAAAAGTATCGCAATCCATGAAATGTGTGGGCTTTTAATTGATCAATTTGATTTACATTGTTGTAGTAGTATGGTTTTATTATTTGTCTACGTTGAGAGCTTGCGTAAATGATTGGGAAAAAAGGGTGGCTTTTAAATTTATTACTAATGATTCACAATGTGGATTAAAACATGAAATAATGATTTTTAATACAAAGTTGTTGCAACCATACAATATTAGCAACTACAATGTATAAACTATCAAATAAACATTAAAAAATATATGGACACGAAAATTGTCACTGCGAACAAAAACAATTAATTGTCACTTGTAAGGGTGGTTTTAGGGTGGGTTTGAATAACTTCTCAGATATTATACGTGAAAAGAAAATTAAAGATGACTGCTGATCAAGAATAGGGATGCGTGCCCTTCGGCCATTCCAACCAATCAAAAGCCTGCGATATCATTCCGTCATCAGCAACCAATCAAAACAAGATGTTGATCAAATTAGACAAATTTGATCCTAGAAAAAAACTAACAAATTATAATACATTACGATTAAGCTTGCTATACGTTACAAGCACAAAATAAGCTAATTTCGTAGCTAGGACTTATGCCCTTCCACACATGTGAGGAACAACTTAAATAAAATGGAGATAATCACCAGAAAGAGGGTGACATTTAAATTTCAGCCCATCAAGTAAAAATGGCATTAATGTTTGTAATGTTGCACCTGATCGACTGAGATAACAGCGCAATGATTTCGTAGAAAATAGTCTGAATGTAAAGGTAATGTGGAAGAGATTAACTTATGTTAATTGAATTAAAAGGAATAAATTGAATATGATGTTGATGTTACAGCGATATCCATAATATAAAAATATATTCAAGTTAATCCTTAAATAAAGGTTAAGAATTATATTTTGGACTGATATTCAAATTATAACGCGACTAGATCTTAACAAACAGAACTCTCTATATACCAGGGAAATGATAGACTTAAAAGATAAGCAGCCACCGTCTTGAATTTCTCAGGTTAACATTACAGCCGCATATCTATCTACGTATGTAATCTTTAATACAAAGCATAACAATTAACTTGCTAAAGTATAACATTTGCAATTTAGTCAGATTTATACGTTGATTTCGTTTATTTTATTATACTTATCAAGTTCCACCTGATGATAACATATTATACACCTATAATGTAATTATCAGGTTTAATATTCAGCAATTAAAACTTGACTGTCATTATACTTCTCATTCATGGTGTGGTTTAAATTAAAATAAAATCTTTATATATCGCCAGTTGTACAAAACGAATTATTTATATTTTTTTTTATTTCTAGATTTTCAGGATGTTCCTCTTTCGTGCCTTGATAAGCTTTTCGTTGGCCGTCACGTTGTCTAATTTATGGATCTCAGCAACTGCTAGTAAGTTTGTATTATCAAATTTGGTTCTTTCATTTAAAACAAATATATATATGTTAACAGGATATAGTCTACGTTTAAAGATATCTGATACATATGTACGATATCTGATATTGACATACAATTGTATATAGTAGTTTTCAGAATATATCGAAAATAATAAGATATGTCACAGACATTATTATTAAGAATTATACTTTGTCACCAAACCCTGGTTCGACTGTCAGAATCCTACTCCGAGACACCTTACCACTATCACGGTGACAACCCTTTGTACGACTGCCAGTATCCTACTCCAAAACACCTTACCACTATCACGATGACAACCTCTGGTACGACTGCCAGTATCCTTCTCCGAAACACCTTACCACTATCACGGTGACAACCCCTGGTACGACTGCCAGTATCCTTCTCCGAAACACCTTACCACTATCACGGTGACAACCTCTGGTTCGACTGTCAGTATCCTTTTCCGAAACACCTTACCACTATCACGATGACAACCTCTGGTACGACTGCCAGTATCCTTCTCCGAAACACCTTACCACTATCACGGTGACAACCTCTGGTACGACTGCCAGTATCCTTCTCCGAAACACCTTACCACTATCACACGGTGACGAAACACTCGTGAAACCCGTCGACTGTCAGTATCCTTTTCCGAAACACCTTACCACTATCACGATGTCAACCTCTGGTACGACTGCCAGTATCCTTCTCCGAAACACCTTACCACTATCACGGTGACAACCTCTGGTACGATTGCCAGTATCCTTCTCCGAAACACCTTACCACTATCACGATGACAACCTCTGGTACGACTGTCAGTATCCTTCTCCGAAACACCTTACCACTATCACGGTGACAACCCCTGGTACGACTGTCAGTATCCTACTCCGAAACACCTTACCACTATCACGGTGACAACCCCTGGTACGACTGTCAGTATCCTTCTCCGAAACACCTTACCACTATCACGGTGACAACCTCTGGTACGATTGCCAGTATCCTTCTCCGAAACACCTTACCACTATCACGATGACAACCTCTGGTACGACTGTCAGTATCCTTCTCCGAAACACCTTACCACTATCACGGTGACAACCCCTGGTACGACTGTCAGTATCCTCCCCCGAAACACCTTACCACTATCACGATGCCAACCCCTGGTACGACTGTCAGTATCCTTCTCCGAAACACCTTACCACTATCACTGTGACAACCTCTGGTACGATTGCCAGTATCCTTCTCCGAAACACTTTACCACTATCACGATGACAACCTCTGGTACGACTGTCAGTATCCTTCTCCGAAACACCTTACCACTATCACGGTGACAACCCCTGGTACGACTGTCAGTATCTTCTCCGAAACACACCTTACCACTATCACGGTGACAACCTCTGGTACGACTGTCCGTATCCTTCTCCGAAACACCTTACCACTATCACGGTGACAACCTCTGGTACGATTGCCAGTATCCTTCTCCGAAACACCTTACCACTATCACGGTGACAACCCCTGGTACGACTGCCAGTATCCTACTCCGAAACACCTTACCACTATCACGGTGACAACCCCTGGTACGACTGTCAGTATCCTACCCCGAAACACCTTACCACTATCACGGTGACAACCCCTGGTACGACTGCCAGTATCCTACTCCGAAACACCTTACCACTATCACGGTGACAACCCCTGGTACGACTGTCAGTATCCTACTCCGAAACACCTTACCACTATCACGATGACAACATTCGAGCCTTACATGTCTTCCATCTCACTGTTGTATCTGATTGCGTTGCAGCACCCCAGAGCTGCAGTGAATGTAGCCTACTGTTTGAAGAGGATTTTATCGGTAAGAAAACATTTGACTAGTATAAACAATTTTCCTCGTCTTATCTTTATTCCCATCCAGAATGAAAGGATGAATGTATTAAGACATGGCTTTTTAATCGACGATTGATACGTAGATTTGTTTGGAACGATTTATTTTAATATATCGTTTTATTTCTGTGTTTTCTATTTTCTATATTCTATGAACACTAATTTAATTAGAATACAGATCCTTATAGCCACCCCGTTAAAAAGAGGATCTGAAACATAAGGAGTCATGTTCAGATGACCATTTACCACGCGTACTTCAGATCAACTATATATTCTACACATTGTTACATCAATTGATAACGCCATTTCGTTCGAGTATACATATACATTAAGCTTTCTTGTGGTCTTTGGGCAACATAATATTGGTGATGGAATGACGTTAAAAGATGATATCCTGCGCTAACGTCATTACAGCGGGAAGATTACAAATAGTTACGTTCCATCACCACTGGAGATACTAGTCCCGCACAAACGTTATCGAGTATGACTTGGTACAGGAATTAGTCCCATTTGATTAGCCATTTTCCAAAGGTCTCCAGAACGTGACCCCTAATGGGATGCTTTAATCAAATTGTATGAACACTTCCATCACACAAAGACGAATCGATACATTTATGTCGGCTATACTAATTTTTCACCTAACAACAGCAAAATACATTTCAAAGAATTCCAACGCAAAAAAGGCCAGAATTCCTAATTGGTTGATTATCTTTATTCATACTTTAATTGAAAATGAAATACAAGAATGGCGCGAAATCCCGACGTTATGTTGACGTCACAATAGGAGGTACGTTGAAGTTGCGTTTTGGAAAACATAATGCCTTGATAAATCAACGGAATCGTACATTAAAACGTATCCATTTTTGTCACGTTTACTGATTTTTTTATTACAATATTGCTTTTTTTTTAAATCGAGTAAGAAAAATATTGTTTTCAAACTTGCGTGAAAATAAATTACTTGTGATACCAGATAATATTTGTGCAGTGCTAGTTGTTATGGAACGTAACTTTTTGTAATATTCCTACTGAAATTACGTCAGCGCGGGAATAATCTTTTACCGTAATTTCATAACCTATAGAAACATAAGACACACACCAGTTAGGTATCATGTAGGATGTGAATTATTTAAATTATGTGATGAATATAGTTTTGTTAATATATTTTACATTAGAACGTAAAACAGTTATAAAAACCATCATAAATTAAAATTGGGGGTCAGTGTACTTGGTGTATTGTCCCATTACGATATAAGTTATTTTACAAATTTTCTCTTAAAAAGATCAAAATATGTTTAATTAACTGAAATATGGTGATTAAAAAGGTAGTAAAGAGTAAAAAGGTAGAATTTTGACTACAAAACGTAAGAAGCATTTTTGTTTGCAAAATGGCCACAAAATGGGGAGATTTCTTACTGCCGTTGAACCCTATCTGTGAACGACGAAAGTACTATACTACTGTAGCGAGTGTACATTGTATTGAATGAAGTGACGCAACAAGATAGTCGCGTCCCACTCACCCTAAGGTGGCGAGGATTGGCTGAACTTGAAGTAAGCGGAGTTACAAATGATTGAAGTCTCATTTGATGAAGATCAAACGTCAGCTGAACGTTGTTGCTAAATGTCTAACTTGCCTACCTTTAACGGCTATAAAAAACACATTTCTAGCACATCTTCATAAAAACGGCTACTACCGCCTGAAAGAGCGATGATTTTCCTTTCAAAATTCATCTTACACATCTATAAGTCCCGTAACTATGAATTACCAGCCCATTTGTAAAAACATTTCTCTAGGTTTTTGACAATCACCTAATTAAAATTGTCATAGTGCTCGTAACTATGCATGAGCGAGGCCAAAACTATGATTGATCATAAACCTTATAACCTGATAATATATTTCATGTGTAATTCAGCTTATCTGCTTGTGGAATGGAGAGTTTGAAATCAACTTGATTTCATTTACTTGAAACTTACAATTTTTAATCAATTTTGTCTGTAGCTGTTGACTTTCATAAAATCAATAATGTCTGTCATGGTCATACAGATTCGCTTTATTCACAAAATGATATGTCACAAAACCAAATTCTCGGCAATATCTAAAACATCTAAGAAATATCAAAATTTCATTACGAGTTTAGCCCCGGATATAGATTCATGTGGGTTTTACCGAATTATGTTTAAATCATTATTTCTTGGTTTATTTTTTTATATAATATTTGGAGATAGTAACATGTTGGCATTTTATAAAAGTTTCCTTTTTTTGAAGTCATCCGACTTTAAATGTTAGATGATAAATTTAATTATTTTCAAAACCTAATTATATCAAATTCACAAAGATTTAAAAATTGTGTTGTAATTTATATTATCGTTGAAATTAAGTTCTTTACCATAAGAGGTGTTTTATATCAATTATACATTCTTTATCACTAAAACTCATTTAGCAGATATTGTATCGAAATCATAACGGTTTTTCGTCTAAGAATCTACCTTTCCTTTTTAAAAACTCCTAGTTTATTATATCATGACGAGTTTCACGGTACCTAATTATAAGCTATCATTTATCTGTATTGCATTTAACACATACATTGTAATTTGTATCAGTTTATTACTGAAATCCTAACGGTTTCTAATTTGTAATCGTAAATTTATATTCGGGTCAAATTTGAAACGCATTAAAATTTAAACAAACCCCTCGTCTTAATTTCCTTGTGTCACAAACATTCGCCTACAATTTAAAATTAGATGTTATAGGCCTATGCATGTGACAAAATTATAACCTTTCAGTATAATAGACAACATATACCAAATATACCAGAGATGTAAGATGAAGATTTCTACATGTACGTACAGTACTATGAGTCGTACATTACATGAACTGCATGCAGGGTAGATTTTATGTATAGATAATGAGTTTCCTGACCTTCCCGAATTCATATTGTCGATAATGAAAACTAAGCCGGGTACTAATTAATAAAGAAAATAACACCGACGATAATTTGATCAGTCTTAGAATATTGTAATTGTTTACCGTCCATTTTCGGCACAAACACCAAATTGTAATATCCAAACCCATGTGCCCTTCAAGTCATATTTGGCCACGCCATCTTATAACGAACCAATCAATGAAAAAAAGTTTTCATTCTCGACGCCGAGAAGTACTTGTCTTTGATCATGTACTATCGATACTTCTCGTAATTGCATTATACTTTCGGCGTTCACAGATAGGGTTCAACGGCAGTAATGATTTTATAGCATATCTGTCCACATTAGAAGTCTAACATTCTTCATGTGTTACATTGCTACACATAGACAACGGACAATAAACAGATTAAAAATCAATTATGTTAAATTTTGGTTGAAGGGGGGTTCCAACAAGACTGAAATCTCACAAGAAATTATCCTTATTAATAAGAAGTTTTTGTTCTCGTGAATCTATGCAAGCAACACGTAAACCTTGAGACAAGTTTCATAAAAAAGTTCATATAAATGGGGAGGCAGCCATTTTGTCAAGATCTTGGCTGACATCAATTCATGCTGTTACGATATATTTCCTGGCAAGCGAATTCAACGAAAAGCGATACAAGTCATTATCCAAGTGGCTTATTGACAAAACATACATGAAGTGACTGTATTTCAGGTGGATTATGTTATAACATAGTGTGTATCTTATAATAAGTAAACAGCGATTGAATCAAACGTTACCATTGTGACATATTCCGTCTCTGCAAATTACAGAGTTATCATCCCTTGCAGATAGGTATTGATTGTGATATTACTTTCACAAAATAATGACAATCGATACGCAATGGATATAATATGAACATACGTAATGACATAGGTAATATGTTAAACGGTTAATCTGGAAATCATACAATATGCAATCAACTCAAACGTCTTCCGTCCTCCGGGTTGGTGTCCGTCTGTCTGTAAACATTTTCTTTAAATCGTTACACAAATAGTTGTTATTGAGTTCTGCATGGAATGTCACCAAATATAGCTAGAAATATCCCTAGGGGAAGGAGAATAGAGTTTGTATATCTTGGCTCTGAAGCCGCTGGGGTAGGGAGGCGGTTCTCAGTAGGGAAAATAGAAGTAAATCCTTTAATTAAACCTACTCATAAAGTTATTCATTGATTGCGACCAAATTTAGCTAGAATAATCCTTAGTGGGGAGGGTTTGTCGGAGGTAGATCGTTTAAATTGTAATTACCATTTAATTATGCGTTGATTGTAACCAATTATGTCCTGAAACATCATTTGGGAAAGGGGAACAAAGTATAAAATAATGGCGATGGCGCAGGAGGGGCGGGGTCCAATAGATTTAAATTATCGATAGTGCTTGTACATGGTTTATACTGTAGTACCCGATAAAAGTTTTATTTTAGAATTTTTTATTGTATTGTATTTTGTACATGTGCAAATGTTATATCGGGTCATTATCTGGTTTATGTTTATAAAGTGACGAACGATAATTTTAGCCATTAAAAATTCATTATTTTTTTCAGATTACAAATGGTGTTTGTACAAGTTCTATAATCAGTCAGAAACCTGGTTTGATGCTCAGACAATTTGTGAGGCAGGAAATATGACCCTAGCTCACATAACACAGTCCTCAGAGAACAGCTACATTAGTAAACTGATGGTTCAAAGTCTCAAGAATTTGTTTGTCAGTCCTCCAAGGTATTTCAAATTTGTATAGAAATGATAAATAGACAGATTGATCTTTAGTTGTACATTTTTATTGTTAAACACAAACTTGCACGCCTTCACACATCAATCAACACCCACACATTATGGCTTCCTCATTTCCCTGGAAAACTGGATAGTTTCCAACTTTAAAAGGTATTTATGCAGTCGGTGTCCTTCCACTCAGCCAACATATCCTATTTTAACACTGAGGGGAGTAACAATAGAGAACAATACGGACTAATTACATTTAAGTTTTAGTCTGTTTTAGAAAATACCTTACCTGTATTCACCTGTGCTACACCTGTACCATAAAATTACAGTAAGTAATTTAGTATTCTTCTTTTGATTGTTTTTTATGATTTTTTTAAAATCACCTTACATATATGTAAAGATCTATCTTATACACAAAACTTACATGTACAATAGTTAAATCTTTCACATCCTGATGGTAATCTAACAATCATATATTTGCTTTCTGAGCATTTAGAAATAAAATTTTAGTTAAAATTAAAAAACAGAACTTTCCCCCTTTTATTAGATAAACCTCCGGGGGAGAGTACGAGAGGGGGGGGGGGGAAGGGGGAGATATGCATTTCAAACATATCCAAGTTCATTATTGTAATATTCTTCCCCTTGAATTTCACCATTTTTTTCCTGAGATTTATGCAAAACATACATTTTGGACTGAATAAAGTCTGATTTTGAGTAACTTTCCTGGACTTTAAAACATTTATATTGTTATGAAAGACTCTCTTTTGCTTTAGATATAATATTGCTGTAATATAGTAATTAGGTGTTTTTCATTAATCTTTTCTTATACGTAGGTTAATGAAGTTACCAATAAATTGTATATTATATATATGATTATCTTAGAAATATATATATTTAGCCTATTACCAGAATATGACAGAAAGTAATGCCAACCATTATGAAAATATAGGTATATATCTATATGTGTGTTCCTCTTAAGTTTAACTTAAGAGGAACACACACATATATATATATACCTACATTACATGTACATGTATATATTATATCTAGTGTACACATTAGAAGCAATTAAGTGTATAGTTTGATAACAAAACAGTACAATTTGATTATCTAATTTTTTTTGGTTTGATAATCTGATGTCACAGAGAACCTCTTATATGTCATAATACAATTGAAACTATAAATGTCTTTTTTCTTGAAGATAATGATATTCCTGTGGTAAAGATACTTATTATCGTGAATTGATAAACAAATCGGGTAAATTTATATGATTTCCGTTATAATAACTATTTAATGTATTCCTCAGTTAGTGTAGATTTATTAAATCTGCTCTTTGTCAGAAGATTGCCACAACATTATTTACTTTAATGAATTCTCAAAATCTGAAACAAATATAAAAAAAAATCAACTTTCTTCAAAACAATTGCAAATTGATGCAAAGTTGGAGTGACGTTGGGATATATATTGTAGATATGAAACTGATGAGCTAAAAAGTGTAAACTCGTTTGCAAATATACATTGTAAATTTGATGCAATGTATCCGGAATATTTCTTTGGGATTAATTAATATACATATATATATAATATATACATTTATATGAAAAAAGCACACACACACAAAAGACAAACAAAAATAGATAAAAAACTATATATTACTGATAAATTAAATAACAAAGACAAAAATAATTCATAAAAATTATATCATAATTCAATGCACATTAACCTATTTCCTTATTTTGAGACATTGATTTAAAAAAAATACTATTATTTAAACATGATATATTGTTCGTTGACCACTTAATGATCAATATCAATATCTTAAAAAAGTTATATCACTTATACATTATAAGGGTTACATGTGGTACAGTCCAATTCACATAACATTTTGTAATATCATAAGGGTTTTTATTTCGATATGGTACATCCAAATTCTGCTTACTCGTTTATCTTTACGACTGAATTACACTTGAATTAGTGTTGATACATACTATAGCCATTTTTTCCACAGGTAAACTCAGGTAAAGTTTATATAGCGAAAACAATGTGTTGGCTGAGTGGGAATGAACCATGAAGTCAGCCTCTGCGGCTCGATAAATAGAAGAGTAAGTTTGGTGTTATATGACTCTCTCGCATTGATGGTATCGTTGTATCAATATAACTTCTTCGATAAGTACTGTTAAATGTCACTTAGAGAGAGAAAATTTAAATGTTTGTGAGTTTATGGTGTTGCTATCCATATCAAACAGTATTAAACTATACATATCCACCGTCTTCCCATCCTTTCCGTTTTATGCGCGAGCATTTAAGAATGTAGTCTCATGATAGGAAGACAGCACATGATTTTTCATGCAGACGCTCTTCAAGCATTTAAATGATCGTGAATTGATTAATATCCCTTTTCTGAAGTTTAAAGTTATGAATGAATGATTTGATTAGTTTTAAAAATAACAACACTGATAACCCCACTTACATATCATGTTGAATATATATTGATTAACCATTGTTATTCATATAAAAACTAAAACGATTGACAGCTAGGCTATATTGTAACAGGAAAACCTACAGTGAATGCATAAAAAGTATATACATAATAGGGGAAATAACTCTTTTCTGATTAACATCCTTTTCAATGAAAAATAAAGAGTTTATGGTGCTAAAATGCTCTCTCTTGAAAATTGACCAAATAAAAACAACTATTTCTCTTTTTATTCTATTATTTTTCCATAACAGTTGATCTTCACAATTTTGATCATCGAATTAGAAAAAAAACGACTGGTTCAATTTCTTCGGATAACAACATATTTACTTCATAGAACAAGAATAAATAATATTGAACAACACAAAATGGGAAGGTGAGACTAACACCTTAAATTCAATGAAGTTATCTTTAACGCAAAGTTTATGTTTTTCACTTTATTATTATTTGATGCAGTGTTGTATGGCTGGGTGGATATCAACATAGTGGGAATACTAAGTGGCAACATAACTGTGAGGACATCGATGCGACGTTCCTTGCCGATGATACAGTGACAAATGACGCATGTTTTTTATTTGATGGCGAAACAAAACTCATAACAGAATCATGCAACTCACCTAAGCCGTTCTTGTGCAAGAAATCAACTTTAGGCGGTATTTTTCTTATTTTGATATTCATTTCCACCATTTCTTAAAAATGATACATTGATTTAATCAATCATGTGATAAGGAAACAAACTTGTTGGATAGAATTACTTAGACCTGACATCGAAGTAATATTTGTAAAATTTTCATATTTTTGATATGTTTGACATTTATAATGGTGATTAAGGCTTGGTAACAATTGCCGATGTTTCATAGATTAAGGAAAATGTCGTTTTTAATTACAGACAGGTCAATTGGTTCATGTTGTTGTCTCTGTCAATCAATGTTTTACGTTGCCACATCTTACCTAATAACACAAATATTGTAATGAATCAATAGTGGATTAAGGAATATGCATACTGAATTCTATTTCAGAAATCGTAAACTGCTTCACCTCTCTTGATATAGTAGATGGTGTAGAAACAGTTACTGGCCAATTTCCTGACATTGATACCACAGACTGCTATCATAAATGTATTAAAGACGGGGCCAGCTGTCCAGGAGTAGCAATCAGAACAAATACGTGCAATCTTTATTCCTTTGTTAATGGAAAGTCGGACACAGGAACGAAATCTAGCAAATACCTAAGAGGTAAGACTATCTTGTTCGTCCATTTGTTAATTAGTCCGATGATAGGAGTATTCACCATTGGCTTTCAATATTTTGCATTAAACCGTAGGAATTTTCAAAAACAACTTTTGTTGTTGTAAAATTGAACACATTCAAATAATAATCCAGTGTATCAAATCCATATACATGTATATCATGTATATAAAAGCACATATGATGCTACTATTTACGACGACGTTTTAGGTTTTAAATAGTTTCAGCTCACATTGAAATAAACGATCCATGTAATTTTATCGGACAAAAATACGCTCTGTCTTGTTTTCAACAAAGACAACATTCCGGTGACAAATGAAGAATCTCGGGTTCGCCATCTTGGATACAAGTGGCACGCTTCTGAAAACGAACCACTTGTACCGGTTCGATTCGGCTGGTACAGCGCGTTCCATTTCAGATACAACGGGTTCGTACCAGTTGTATCTGCAAATGGAACGCACGGATAATCAACATGTTAACAAACATGTATGTTTATACATGATAATATTCTAGAAAGTTCTATAACCGAACTTAATAATATGACCTTAGGATGTATTGATAATATAGCTATAGGAGTTATTTTCCTTATCTAATAACTACATGTATTTAGTGTGATACATAAAAAATGGACGAACATTAAATATTTATAAAGCATATATAGTTTTGATATAGACGTGTTCATGAAGTTAAATGTCGATTGAAAGTAAATGCGTTTCATTTAGATATGATCATAACTACTGTCGATAATGACGTAACAGCTAGGAGAAACAACTAACAGAACATTTGCCCTACCTCTTTAAGTTAAATTAATTCAGTAAAACCTTAAACTAGAATATGTTTATATTTAGATATGATCAGAACTACTGTCGCTATTGACGTAACAGCTAAGAGAAGCAACTTACAGAACATTTGCCCTACCTCTGTAAGTTCATTCAACGTACAGACAACACAAGTTGTAACACCTTCGACGACATCAAGTATTGCTCCCTCATCCACTGCAGGAGTTACACTGACCATGACAGCCAGTACAGTTACGCCGTTTCATCCCAGCACCTTAGAACCGAGTTTTACTGAACCTAGCAACATAGAATTTGTGACAGGCCCGGACACGTCGTCCCAGTCAACACCCCCTCTGTCAATTGACGTCACTTCCGTCGATCTGACTCAAACGTCACTTCCGACAGGTTTGGATGTTATCATTAAAACAAATATGAAACCATTATAAATTCGATGACCACATGCAGTGTATCTTTAAAATGTTTAAAAGAAAAATTATATGTACGGTTGAATAGGTAAAGCACGCTATACATATTACAATATTTAAATTATATATAGGCATGCTTTAAGTATACATCACAGGAATATTTGCATCACTTTGAAAAAAATCGAATTTGAATTTCATATCTGTACGGTAACATAGTTCAAACTGCTACACACACAATGCAAGTGAAAATAATAAATCACTGTGTTTCTAGTTTCAGAAACATTGTCATTGTCTTGTTCCTCATGCCCCTGCATTAAAAGCACCTCGGTTAACGAAGCGGAGATGGAGAACAGCATCAGTAAGTTGAAAGAGCAGTTGAAGGTGGATCCAAAGAAGCTTTCTTCGTTCAAGCGGAAACTAACCAGTGCCCCTGACGACCGGCAGTCCGCAGCCAACATCGGTTATGGTGGGGTGCTGATCCTGTGTGTAATCCCTACGGTGATCATACTCATGGATGTCGGCAGACTCACAAGGGAGTTCAAACAGTTCATCTCGCGCATCAGAAATTCCCAGCGTGCCACAGCGACCGTAATCCCACTGAGGGAAACCTGATCACTTCGGACAACTGGAACTTCGATCCATATATCTTATAACTCCATGTAGATATTACTTCTGTCAAGCATATGACCTGAGATAATTATTAATTCATCCAGGTTTACCGGAACAATTCTTACAAACACATTAGTACCATATATTATTTCCCATTCAAAGATACTCAAACATACTTTCGTAAAAATGTTTCCCCACAAAAAAACTTGACAACCTTTGTTATAAGCAAACACAAATCAGAATTATTACCAAACAAGCAAACATAAATCTGACAATTGTTACAAAACAAACAAACGTAAAGCAGACATTTGTCATATATTTATACATAACCATACTTGCTTAAAAAAACAAAAAAACTTTAAACATCTTTGACCGAGCATTTTGAACATCAAACATTATGTCATTTTTCAAAATCAGCATTCAAGGTTAACGATTTTTACTTTAACTTTTAAAAGTTTACAATCACTAAATACCGTCACATTACTGTAAAAGGTGGATAGAATTATTTGCGGCCTGGATATCTTCGCTTACTGAAAACGTATATATTTTAGCGGTTATCGATTTTCGCGACAGAAATACTGCGGCACTAAATATGATGGCGTTAATTGAATTTATCTGTATTATATTTTAGCCATTAAGGTGAATGCGTGGATTCAACATTGCACCAACATATTCCTAAAATAAGAACGAATTTACAGAATATGGTATTGTATTAAATCTCCACTAATATATAAACACGCAAACATATACAAACCTGAACGTGACAGGTAAATAACTACACTATAGATGTGTATCGCGGTATTACCATACCGCGGCATTGTTTTAAAGCGAACACATGTCTATCACTGTCTTTCCTCATTATATCTTTACTTTCCAACTCACAGTGAGAACATATTTTTGGTTGATCATAAACAACAATGTCATTATAACATTTGTACTAAGCCATCACTTAGAGGACAAATCGTCATTATAATATTTGTACTAAGCCATCACTTAGAGGACAAATCGTCATTATAATAATTGTACTAAGCCATCACTTAGAGGACAAATCGTCATTATAATATTTGTACTAAGCCATCACTTAGAGGACAAATCGTCATTATAATATTTGTACTAAGCCATCACTTAGAGGACAAATCGTCATTATAATATTTGTACTAAGCCATCACTTAGAGGACAAATCGTCATTATAATATTTGTACTAAGCCATCACTTAGAGGACAAATCGTCATTATAATATTTGTACTAAGCCATCACTTAGAGGACAAATCGTCATTATAATATTTGTACTAAGCCATCACTTAGAGGACAAATCGTCATTATAATATTTGTACTAAGACATCACTTAGAGGACAAATCGTCATTATAATATTTGTACTAAGCCATCACTTAGCGGACAAATCGTCATTAAAATATTTGTACTAAGCCATCACTTAGAGGACAAATCGTCATTTATAATATTTGTACTAAGCCATCACTTAGAGGACAAATCGTCATTATAATATTTGTACTAAGCCATCACTTAGAGGACAAATCGTCATTATAATATTTGTACTAAGCCATCACTTAGAGGACAAATCGTCATTATAATATTTGTACTAAGCCATCACTTAGAGGACAAATCGTCATTATAATATTTGTACTAAGCCATCACTTAGAGGACAAATTGTCATTATAATATTTGTACTAAGCCATCACTTAGAGGACAAATTGTCATTATAATATTTGTACTAAGCCATCACTTAGAGGACAAATCGTCATTATAATATTTGTACTAAGCCATCACTTAGAGGACAAATCGTCATTATAATATTTGTACTAAGCCATCACTTAGAGGACAAATCGTCATTATAATATTTGTACTAAGCCATCACTTAGAGGACAAATCGTCATTATAATATTTGTACTAAGCCATCACTTAGAGGACAAATTGTCATTATAATATTTGTACTAAGTCATCACTTAGAGGACAAATCGTCTGCGTGATCCTATAAGTCCTATATCGTATAGACTCCGATGTTAAGAACAATTTCAAAATCTGAGAGGAATACATCATAGTTGTTGTCATTGTACCATTTCATTTGTATTTTATTTATATTTTTGTTGAAAGCTGATTAGGAGTGATGTCAAACTTAACATTTTAGAAATAGGCAAAATTTTGTAATACAGACATATAGATAGATTGATATGTACGATTAACCTCCCTTTGATTGCACATCATTATCACATTTTTCGTTCAATATGTTCTGTAAGGAATAATTAAAGGATTGTTAGATTGCAATTATTGGAAATATTAATGCAACCCGGGTGGGAGATAAAAAAATTGCGCCCAATGAATGCAATCTAACAATCCTTTAAATGTTATATTTACGTCATGCTTTCTATTTCACAGTAAAACATAGTTCAGATTCGAGTGAACATTTTAAAATCCACTTCGACCATTTAACCACAACAGCCAAGGTCACTGTGATATTTTTATATATATGTAATTTCATAACTAAACTGGTCCATTCATTAACTACATAGTCAATTTTCCCCCCGCGTACTAAATTGGCGTCAGTTAACAAGACCCCCATCAATGTATATATGTATTACTTCACCAAGTCTAAACTGCATTTATTCACACATAATGCTGATTATGTTTACCATTAGAGTAATATGAGTCTCTGTGGCAAAATGTAGATATTTTTTAATATGTTTAGGTCTACATCAAATTCCCGATACTTATTTGAAATTACTTCAAAAACCGAATAATCTTAATTTACCATTCACATGGAGCATCGTTTCTATTCCTAAACTATATTTGGCTACATTGAATGTATTTCTCACAAGTAATATTGTATATACATATAACATTTACAATTTTCAATTGTTATTAAGCATATCTTTCTGTTGGAAAGAAATATTTTGCGAATCATTTACGTTGATCATTTTTGTCTTTTTATATAACGTGAGATTTCAAATATTTTTAAAGTTATATGTGCCATAACTGGATGGAATCAAAATTTTGACATATTTTGTTCTTCAGTAATCTATTGAAAACCATAAGGTTTGATGAATTAAGCTGTTAAAATCATTTAAATGGCCAAATACACCTTTATGATGCCATTAGTTACAACACAGAATTTAAACACTGTAAGATTCTTACTGTGTATGTCTTATGTATGTTTACATGGAAACATACCTGCATAAATCCATTTACAATTACTTTGCATTGTAAATATTGTAATTCTCAAAATGGTGATAACCTTTGGTTGTAAAAACATATTAAAAGCTCTGCTTGATTCAAGACTATGGTACATTATGGCACATATAACTGATGGATGCAGAAAGATATTTTATCTATATGAAATACCTGTGATTTTATATCTTTATAGCCTATTTCATGTTTTTCGCATTATGTTTTTTCGTTGGAAGTTTTTATAATCTTTTGCGGAGTCACTGAAAGAAAATACGTTTTGTGTATTTTTATACGGAGGAATGAGCTAAGGTCATTTGAACAAAAGATGTTCATGATGTTATTATTTTTCATTTAACTGATTTTTTATTGAATCAATATTGTTATTAATGAACTTTTTATATACTTTTTATGAATGTTGATTTTGTATTATTGATATGAAGGTATACATAATTTGAATTGATGACATTTATAAATGTATACTGATAATTATATAAGCTTTATTAAGGTTGCTGAGCTATTTACAATAGGAAACAGGATTTATTCTGGATGAAGCAAGACAAACCTTAAGCGGACACATAGGGTAAGCTTTACGTATCATATGAATAACTACCTTCTTTTTCCCGCTTTTAAAACATTACCATCAATTGTAATTCTTTCGCGTGCAATTTAGTTTTGCAAATTTTGCAATCAATGTTAATCATCGAAGGTTTATGTCCGTAAATACATATATCTATAAGAAAAAAAACAATGTTAATTATATGTGGAAATTTACCTCCGTGAACTTTAATTGGAAACGAAACACGAGAAATTTATTAGTAGCGAAGAAATGTTTACAGTATATTTTTACATATAAATATAAATTAGTTCATGGAAAATCTGCTGTTATGATATACATCATGATTTTGTTTCTTTTAGGAGAACACACATTACTTTCCCGAAGAAGGTCTCCTATTCTTCATACAACTGCAAATATTTCATAATGTCTGTTTCTGCTATTGGTTTTGAATAAAGAGTTTGCTCTGATAAAGACGTTGATTGTTTTTCAAAGGTATCAGTCTTTAGAATGACGATATATTAACATAAAACTACTCAGCATTGGCGGATACGCTCTTCTCAGCGGTACATCTAATGTAAGTAGATACGCAAAGTTCATGTGGTAATATAAATACTGAATCTTAATCAATTTAGTACATGTGATAGTAATGGTGGAGCATAAGAATGATTCGTAATGTAAACATATCTTAAAGATACTGAAATACATCATGATTTTGTTTCATTTAGGATAACACACCTTACTTTCCAGAAGAAGGTGTAATATTCTTCAGTAACTCAGAAAATATTCCATTATGTTGGCAACTGCTTTTGATCTTAATTCGAGAGTTTATTCTTATAAAGATGTTGGATGTTTTCAAAGGTTGATGTCTTGTGGATGGCGATATATTAACATAAAACTACGCAGCATTGACGGTTACATTCCTCTCGTTGGTACTTAGTATGTAAGTATATAAGTCGTAATATTAACAAATCTTAATGGGTATAATGAAAGATAATTGTCAGAAAATTTAGCAAATTAGTCAAAGGTGCGCAATATAGATGTTATATTAGCAGCATACTATTCATTTTAATTCGTCCTACGGCAGTGATATGTTTGATTATAATCTGCATTGTAATAGTTCACTGAAACTAAGTGAAAATGTTAAATTTATTTTATTTAGATGTTGCATGCAAATATAAGAGACAAGTAAAATAAAAAAAGTAAAAAAGTCAGCTAATAAGTGGAATACATACTATAGTGAGTTGAGTATCAGTGACTATGTTAGCTAGTAACTAAGTTAAAAAAACCACACGATATACATCTTGTTTTAGTGTAGAGTACAAAACTTTCAACGCAAGCGAAACATATACTTTGACGTAAAATCGTATAAATGATTGAAGAACATTTTCAAAATTTTACTTAAATCATTAGAAGGGATTTGTATATAATCTATGTTTCTATAACTCAATGGCGCTTCCGGTGAATCTGCATTTATGGGGGATTATTACTCCGACTATCATACACTACGAGAGAAACGGATAACAACATGGACACTCAGGTTTTTAATCTAAAATTAGACGTGGTATCTGTATTTTGATCGATCAATAGTCATGTATGTGTTGGAGAATTTATTTCAATACCGTGTTATATCCCTTTCTCTACATATATCTACATATGCTAAATGTATTTTTACAAATAAATATAAAATAGTTCAACGCAAATCTGCTGTTATGAAATACATCATGATTTTGTTTCATTTAGGAGAACACATCTTACTTTCCAGCATGGCTGTATCTTATTTTACATACAACTCAGCAAATATTTTATAATGTTTGTTTCTGCTGTTGATTTTGAATTAGGAGTTTATTCTGATAAAGACGTTGATTGTTTTTCAAAGGTTGATATCTTGTGGATGACGATATATTTACATAAAACTTCTCAGCATTGGCGGTTACGCTCTTCTCAGCGGTACATCTAATGTAAGTAGATAAGCAAATTTCATGTAATAATATAAATACCGAAACTAAATCAATTTAGTACATGTAATAGTAATGGTGGAGCATAAGAATAATTCGTAATGTAAACATATCTTAAAGATACTGAAATACATCATGATCTTGTTTCATTTAGGATAACACACCTTACTTCCAGAAGAAGGTGTAATATTCTTCATACAACTCAGAAAATATTCCATTATGTTGGCAACTGCTTTTGGTCTTAATTCGAGAGCTTGTTCTTATAAAGATGTTGGATTTTTTCAAAGGTTGATGTCGTGTGGATGGCGATATATCAACATAAAACTACTCAGCATTGACGGTTACGGTCTTCTTATTTGTACGTTTTATGTGAGTATCTAAAAAAAGTATAGTCAAACATTAGAGTAATTTGTAATGTAAACACATCTTAATGGGTATACTGAAAGACAATTGTAGAAAAATTAGCAAATTAGTCAAAGATATACTGCACAATATACAAAGTATAATACATCATATGGCACGTGATATGTTTGATTATTATCCGCAATGTAATAGTTAACGAAAGCAAAGAGAAATGTTAAATTCAGGTTAAATAATACGTATAGATTAGAGACAAGTGAAATCAAAAAAGTAAAAAGTAAAAAAACCGTCAGCTAGTTAGTGGAATACATACTGTAGTGAGTGGAGTATCAGTGACTATGTTAACTAGTAACTAAGTTAAAAAAACACACAATATACAAGTTGTTTTAGTGTAGAATACAAAACTTTCAACGCAAGAGAAACGAGTACTATGACATAAAATTGTATAAATGATTGAAGAACTTTTTCAAAATTTTACTTAAATCATTAGAAGGGATTTGTCTATAATCTATGTTTCTAAAACTGAATGGCGTTTCCGGCGGATCTGCATTTATGGGGCAGTATTAGCCCGACTAGTATCAACTAAGAGAGAAACCGATAACCACATGGACACTCAGGTTTTTTAAATCTAAAATTAGAGTCTGACGTGGTATCTGTATTTTGACTGATCAATAGTTATGTATGTGTTAGATTTTATTTCAATACCGTGTTATCTCCCTTTCTCTACCTATATCTATATATGCTACGTTTTAATTAAACAAGTTTTTTTAGGTTAAAAAGCTTAGTGAGGTTCAACTGCATATAAAGAATCAATGTTATTTAATAAGTGTATATCCTAAATCATTCTATCGGGTATTTACGGAAATCGAATCGTGTTAAACAAGATATGTTTAAAATCGATACCTTTCTACCAATGTAATCAGTAATACAAACCAGCTTGTTGCTTTAGATTGGCTGAGATAATGCTTGGCAATTTTTTAAAAGTACACTCAGATTTTTGTGTTATATGTCCATAACATAGAAAATCTATTCAAGTTAATTCTCAATTGAAATGAATGATACATGCACATTGTTTATAAATAATACTAGAATATCATACAACACTAGATTGAATCAACAAGGGAGGGGGAGTGTGGTATACTCAAACTGTCAATACCATTTCGGAAAAAGGTGCAATCTTGAACTTTTTTTCTAATGTAATATTCGATATTATTAAGCTTAATTCATATATTTGTTGTCGGCATCATTACTTTTTAAACAATATGGTTTAGAAATTCAAAATTTACTAGCTAAAAAAGTGCTACAAACACAATTCATGGCATATACTTGTATGCACAGGAACCATTTTAAAAGCATCAATTCGTCACTTACATCGGCTATGTTGAATGTAGGCGAACATCAAATATTATTGCAGTTGTTTAAGTTTTCAATATTTTTTCACTACAGGGGATTCGGGCTCTGAAGGACTAGACTTCTAAACTGGACGAAGGTCAAGGGTCAATCAACAGGAAGGAGTGGTACAGAATATTGTTATAAACACATTGATGACGTCAGGATTGTTTATACACAGTGCATCAGCCTCCAGTTTTGGTGATCTGTTGTGATCGTAAATGTAATTACAAGGTGCCAAGAAATGCCGAGCAGAGACTTCATTTAGTTTGAAATAAGTGAACAGAGCTGGACTCTATGACAATGTTGTCATGTGAATCGTGTACCAAGTTATTTTGATTTTGATATTATATTTAAATGATTACTGTACCATATTTATAACAACCAAAAATTCTGAACAATTAGATGAATATATATGTAAATATTTTCGTTTTGGAAAATAAAATCAAATTATAAAAAAAATATTTTGCAAATATTTATTTTCTAAAAATAAATTCAGGAGGTTATAGATAGTGCTTATTGGGATTAACACATGTTATGGAATAAACTACTTAATATTTCTTTTGAAGTTTGTGTTTATGCTCTTTTAATAACGAATTGATTTATTGGAAAGTAGTATCTCATTTTAAACAACAAGAGGAATAAGTATTTGTCACTGTCATTAATGCAATAACGTCCACACAACAAGGAGGGAGCGCCAATAACGTCCACACAACATGGAGGGAGCGCCAATAACGTCCACACAACAAATAGGTAGCGCCAATAACGTCCACACAACAAGCAGGGGCGCCAATAACGTCCACACAACAGGGAGGGAGCGCCAATAACGTCCACACAACAGGGAGGGAGCGCCAATAACGTCCAAACAACAAGGAGGGAGCACCAATAACGTCCAAACAACAAGGAGGGAGCGCCAATAACGTCCAAACAACAAGCAGGGGCGCCAATAACGTCCACACTACAAATAGGTAGCACTAATAACGCCCACACAACAAGGAAAGAGCGCCAATAACGTCCACACAACAAAAGGGGGCGCTAATAACGGTCACAAAACAGGTCTGGACGTCAATAACATCAATTAAAGTAATAAATTTACTGAGTGTCAACTACTCTATAAGATACACTTATATATCATTTTCTTCGTTACGTTAAAGTTATATCTTATAATGTACATTATTAGATCAGTTGGTTTTCTCCGGGTTCTGTAATTGGTTGATTATTTTAAAGTTTTATCAACAACCAGGGTCATTTAGGGAGATGATGGATGAAAACCGGAGTACTCGGAAAAAAGCACTGACCAGCGATCAGTACCTGGCAGTTGCCCAACATGGGATTCAAACCCAATGGTGGAAGGCTTGTGGTAATATGTCGAGACATTTTACGGATGCACACCTCTGAGGTGTCAGTCTCGTTGATGTCTCGAAATCTAAATATCTACAATTTTTATTAGGTCATCTGATGATCTATCGTCATCGTATTTCGTCCGTTGTCGTCAGCCGTCTGCTGCTTGTGAACGTTTCATTCAAACGATTCCTTTTCAATAAAAGAAAGGCCTAGCTACTCATATTGTGATGGTAGCATGCAAGGATAAAGAGTAACCAAGTTTGTTCAATGAATAACCTTGACTGTCATTCACCGGGGTCAAACAAACTAATATATTTCAAAGTTTCAAAGTTCTTGTCAATAACAAAGAGGCCTAGAGACCTGATATTGGGCATTCTCTTGTTTGGTATCAAATAAAATAAAATCTTGAAAAGCTATTGACTCCTTGTCTTAGAGACCTGCTATTGGCAATGGACTTGCAATTTACTTGGGGGTCAAATAGGCTGAGCTTGTTCATATGCATGACCTTGACTGTCACTTAGGGTCATAGTGTCATAAAGTTTAAAAGAGTTTAATGGTGTATTGTAAGGGTAACATCAAAAGTTAAGTCCTCTTTATTTCTTTATTAACGTGCTATTAACAACTAGTCTCATTTAAGGACGACCTCCATGTATACTGCGTCATGCGTGTGTGAAGTGTGAGGTATGCGTGTTTTGGGAGAGTACAGTATATTACTATTTTCCTGTTCGTAAAGCAGATTGAACGGGGCCCTTTCTGACGTGTTAGTGTTCTAGTTTATTCAACTACTATATGGTTTGCTGCATATTTGGAGAAAAATAAAAGAATTGTGGTGCATGCACGTAAACATAAATATTACAGGTACAATTGGATAGAGGATGTACGTACGTAACCTTTGCTCGGCCGTACAGGGAAGTAAATATTTTTGATTTGATTTGTTCTATAAAAAACCCATATTTTACAAACTGTTAGCGGTTGTTAACAGTAATTAAGGCCTCTCTAGATCTATAGGGATTCCTTCTTCATCTGGACACTGTACCCTGATAAAGGAATCACAGTGGAGAGGATTGATTAACTTCTAAGCTAATGGTGTATATACCTTTATACAAATATCATTAAAGTTGATTGTTAACTAATTCGATTCTGTTAAATGTTTGTTATACTTTCACCATTATCCGATTCTGTTTTTGTAATCGGTCTGCAAATAGTTGTTGCCGCTGAACTTTAAAACTCTTCTAGTCTTCCATGCACATTGACCATGGTCATATTGTGCATACATGGGAAAAATCAATCAATGAGTGTATTGAAATGAATCTGAAAACAGCATTTTCAACATGTTGCTATCTTTGAAACTAGTTATGAAGACTTCACAGGATGTTCTCTAAATGTGTGGATTCTCCTGATACGATACCTGTTCATGTATGGATAATATCATATGACAAACACAAGGTCAAAAAGCGAAAAGCAGAAGTCTGGTTTTTATTGGATAATTACTAGCGATTTAAGGAAAGGTGCCAATGATGGAATAGATTTACATCGTCATTGGTATAATTGACGTACACGATCTATGTAGAATATGTTCGGAACTTCTAAAATGGTAGGGAATATTTGGTTTGAAAGAAACATCAACTGAATCAAGAAGATTTTTTTGTGAATGTGAGAGGAGATGGTCTTTGCCATACTTGACAGATTAATGGCACTATTCATATCGATAGAATGGAAGACTTACAGGGTTGTATTGAATATATCATTGATTTCGGCCAGCTCATCAAGGAAAGAAGGATCAAGAATGGGATATCATTGTCTCTTGGCCGGACCTTCTCGTCTGTATACCTTACAAACTGATCTTAGACGAGTTGCAACAACATCTCACTCATAACATTAAGGGAAAATCCGGTATGAGAAATTGTCGGAATGAATTCTTGGTTCAGTCAGTCTATGGAATGGCCTGCTTTCTTAACGTACAACCTTTATTTAAATACTAGTAGAAATGAGAATGAGCTTAACCAAAAGTCCAGCCTACTGTTTATAAGCTGAGCTAGACGATCTTCAATTACTATGTAATGCCACCTATTCTAAGGACGATGTAGATGAGGACCCGATAAGACAAAGTGGTATACATATTTCAAGTCTTCTAGAGTGCAAACAACTTCAGCAATACCTCATTGGGATGATTTTGCAAAAGATCATGCACCTGGAAAACAAGGATGATTTAAGATATTAACTCCAAGCAGACGAAAACTGATGACTGAATTATTCAAAGTGAGATTTGCTACGTAGCAGGAGTCATCAAGGCTCAGTTTCTCGAAGATTTCTTAATTTAAGTAAATTTCGTATCTTAAACTACAGGAAAGCATTACAAATCTTAAGTCAAAGCGAAAATGTCTTGAGGAACCTTTCTTAATTTCTGGATATATTTTCATCATTACAGAAGTGTTAAGAATACAATCTAAAGTTGCAAAAATGTCCTTTATTTCTGTGAAGATTTCCTATGAGAGATGTTAGGTCAAGTGATTGCCTTAACTGAAAGAATGTTCATTCCTGGGTTGTATGCCAGAGTGTTAAGTGCTTTCCAGTGGGAATTAGAAGATGAAGTTTTCCTGAACGTTATGCTTACAGAATCAGACGTGAAAGGTAGAGAGAGGAAAACAAATCTTTGGGTAATTTACAAAAGCAATATGCAGGACAGGAGAAGCCACTCAGCAAGAAATATTGGAGAGGACAGACTAGAAGTGCAGAGACATCAAGCGATCTTGACGTTTGAAGTTCAATACCTGTGTGATGATGGCTAGGGGTCTTAATCCACAGAGTGAATTAAGAAAAAAATCAACAATTAGCTAAGATACCTCTTTGATAACATTTCCACTGTAACAAGAATGAAGAGCATTTCGAGACAGAACCTGTTAACTGATTGTTTTTTTCTCTGTTCTTGTGAGAGGATACATTATAGATGCAATAGATTTAAAAGTACGTTACCAGACACACGTAATTGACACTTGGAATCAGTCCTTATTTTCAAATATTTAAGCAACATCTTGTCAAGTTCTAGAAGGCCTAGATACATGATATTGAGCATCTAGTACGTTGATATAAAGGACTATCAAATTTCCTAACATGAATGAATTTACCTTTATATTACGTTAAATATAATCAAATATCCAATTGGTCAGACAAAGAGACGATGATCCGACAATGAAGCAATGGTCAGACAATGAGACAATGGTCAGACAATGATAAGGCGATGAGACAATGGTCAGACAATAAGTCAATGGTCAGACAATGAGACAATGGTCAGACAATGAGACAATGGTCAGACAATGAGATAATGGTCAGGCCATGAGACAATGGTCAGACAAGGAGGCAATGGTCAGACAATGACTTTGGTGTGACTAATGTAGGATATAATGTCGACTGTGGTATACATTTTTAATTGTCCTCACGTTCAAAGTAGTTGATTTGAAACAAATTCCGGGTAATAACGATAACTGCCATATAAGCTGTATGCATATCAAATTCATTGCATTCGTGATTTAAAACTACTTCTGATATTTATGCCATTATGATTTATGGTTTAGTTTGTTTGTGTCAATATGAATAAACAATAAGCTGATAACAGATCGATAAAATTTCAATAAAGGTTTCCGTAACAGTGATACCCAACATAAACCATGCCGAACGTCATTCATTATCACTATCTGATCATTATGGCTCAATCGATAAAAAAAATAATTCGAATGCCTGATCACCTACGCCCCATACTGATTATACACATGTACCCGTGCATGCAATACAGAGTATATAGTTAAGGACACTGTTAGTTTGATTGACAGCTAATGGTATGTCAATAACATATTTATCGCCGATGATAATATTTGCTTACATGGCAGATGTCTGAAAGCTTTAGTGATCAAAAGAGCTAACGTGATTTTGGACAATTATCGGACAATCTTAATACTTATCATTTGAATAATAAGTCACACCTAATAAAAAGATTACTAACTATTTACATTTGTACATTATTAGCTATATGTAGATTATCCATTATTATTTACAATTTCAAGATGACGAACATAAAAATGGCCGTAGCTGCCATGTGTGTTCAAAATATTCGCTATACTTTGGAAATTTCCATACTTCCTTCATAACGCAGATACAAGGCAACCGCAATACTGTACATATATTGATCTCATTTCAGGCGATTATGTACATCGATACGAAAAAAACAAGATGGCGGATAAAATAGAAAAAAAGTCCTAAAACAGATTTGATAGTTCTCCTTACTTTCAAATAGACGTAAATTCATGCATGATCAACGTGAAATACAAGGTTAAAAAAAATAAAGAGACGGCATAATGCAATGTAAGTATTTTGGAAATAATTTTTGATAATTACTTGGTTGAAAATGGCGGGCTAAATGGCCGCAAACATTTTAAATAAATCATCTGTTATAGTCTGGACGCTAACTAGCGGTTTTTAGACCGACCACAAATATCTAATAGGTTTCTCTGTTGAATAATGCCTGTTAGTATGTATATAATAATATCAAAGTCGGTGTGGTGTGGAGCTCACACTCTGGAGCATTCTGAAATATTCAAAATGGTGTCCAAGATGGCCAATGGAATCTGATGTTAAACATTCACACCGAAATAAACACCAGGTGATATTAACATTTGTACTTTATGGATTCAATAGTTACATGTAAGGTTTCCATGAACGTTTTTATTGTTCGAAATTCCAAGATACCAGACACATATGGTTGTCAATAGCTTAAGATATGTATTGCCTGTTTATTTACATTCAAAGATAGATAAGGATCATGTCAAATTAAATGAATCAATCTAGAGATATAAATAATGAAATGAAACCAAACAGACTTTGAAAAGTAAACTAAATTCTAACAATTCTAACAATTTTTGCAAATGAACAAAATACCTACGGTTTTAATGCATACTTTAATTGCTTGATTATGAAAATAAATAAAAATGACTTTTATAAACCATGTATGATTTAAGTCTGTAAAGGAATCCACTTATGTTTTTTTATATTTGAACTTGTTATTTTCAATTTGATGCAATCCCATTCTTTTTCATTGAAACCATTGCCATACTTTTGATCAGATGTCTATATATTACAAGATAAACATTGAAGCGCGTCATTTATGACAACTAACAACATTTCGTATAAATGGATGATGCCCTTGGCTGTTACGTGAATGGTTTCGACTTTTAACTATAGCATGAAGCGACTGATGGGAAAACAATGGTGGCCAACCAACACTCGTCTACGTAGACTTCAACATTGGGTCGAATCCTCGTTCCCATAGACTGAAGAATCTTCCAAACGTCTGATGGCTGCGCTTCAAGTGCCCGCTGCATTCAAGTCGATTGAGTAATAAACCGCTGCAACAATGAAGAGACATACAGTCCTGCACTTTGTCATCAACTCGTCATACTTGATATTCTCCTTTTATTGGTTCCCTCGCAATTTTTTCCCCATGGTACTGTGAATTTTATTGCGATGAGAGGTTTAAATCCATGATTTCATGACGCAATATCGAAGAAGACTGGCTTCATATACATATTCTGTGTTTATGTTCATGGACGATTTGCTTTCCTCAGTTCCACCTGTTTCACAAGCCAAACAGAAGGCTGTTCTACATTGTGCTTTGTCCCCTTTCTCCGCCTTTCCACCTCCAGGAGATAAACCTTCAAAATAAGATCATTCTGAGTGTTTGACAAGACCAAAAGTAATTTTTGAATATTAATAGGCAGGCAATACATATCCTTAGCTACTGACGGCCATATCATGTGTCTGCCACCTTGATATTCAATAATAAAAGCGTTAATGGAAACCAAACACATCGCTAATGAATCCATAAAAGTTGTTTCATTGGGCTTAAATGTTTAACAACTTATTCGCGATTTCAGAGGTCAAAGTGCACTTCACGCCCACCTGGATATTATTACATACTTATTAACATCCAGCGGAAAAAGTAAGCAAGATATTTAAGACAGGGCAAAAGTCGAGTCCAAGTTATAATAGATGATTTATGAAAGATTTTGGCGATCATTTTGGTCACCCATCTTGGATTGAGTAATTATCAAAGATTACTTTTAAAAAATATATGTATAGTTCCGTCCCTATATATTATATATAATTACCTTAATCTTGTATTTGGCATTCAACATGCATGGAAATACTTCCAGTTTAAAGAGTAAAGATCACAATTTAATCATTTTTTTTTTAACTTTGTACTATTTCATCCGTCATATTTTTGTATTGCCATATATATTGTATATCATTGAAGAAATTAACCGTTGAACCATAAAAATCTTGAAATGAGATAAATTGTTTTGTGGTTGGCTTTTCGAAGGGACTATGTCATTTTTCAATATTTAGCGGCCATCTTGGACGACTATGACAAATATAAGCAGCTATATTTGTTCGCCATGGAGTCTTGGAGTTTTGAAAAATAAAGAGCATTAATAGCTACTCTAAAGGGTATTATTAGGAAGAAATACGCTAATTTAGGTTATGATATGCTGTCCTACGCTTTGATACGCTTATTTTAGGAGTTAGGTTATTGTAGAACTACACTGAGGTATTCTTTGACACGCAGTGACACGCTACATTGTACATTGATCTAGGTTGTCCTACGATGTAATACGCTAATGCACGTTCCGGTACCTTATTTTTGAGACTACAACGGATACGTCTGCAGGGATTCACAACTAGCGTACATCAGCATACCGTCATCTATCTCAGCCTAGAAGCTAGCATGGCATAGCGTATCTTAGTGCATCACATCCTACATCAATGCATGATTAGGGATGTAGCATGTAGCTAACATAACATTGTTCTTCGTACTATAATGTGCCTAAGAGTACTTTAAAATAATAAAAAAATTAACGTTGAAGCAGGCGGCGGTGCTACGTTATCGGTACGTTACGGCACGCTTATCAATACGTTCAGGCACGCAAATGTACATTGTATTACGTTACGGTACGAGACGCTACGCTTAATATCAAATTTGATAAGCGTACCACAATTTTATGCATGTTCAAAATCTAAAATCGCGCTACGTCAAATCGTGGTGCGCTAGTCTATACGCTCAGATAAGTTAAAGTACGTTAATGTACGCTTTTGTAGAATAAGCTACGCTGCGGTAGTTAGTCTCCCAATACGTTATGGTACGCTATATGCGCAAGTATGACCAGGACTTTACATTTAACTCATAAAGCGCAAATGTAAACAGTTGATTTAACTCATAAAGCGCAAATGTAAACAGTTGAAATCGTTCTTCGGTGTGAATGATTACAATTTTATGATTCTAGTGATTATTTTAGACGCCATCTTAAATAAACAAATACTCAAGGTTGTGAGCTCCACACTTATCTCGATGTTTATATATATATAATATGTATGTACATAGCAATAGGTAATGTTCGTAAGAGAAAAAAACCCTATATCAGACATATTGAACAGGAGCAGAACTCGCTAGTTTTTTCCCGTTTCGTTATTATGTTAAACCTTGTATTTGACATTCAACTTGTCATTAGTGTTTTTATCAAACCTGTATTTTGTACGAAGGATAACTTTTAATCGTTTTGTTTTATTTGGAGCTATTTTGTTCGTCAACATGGTCTGTTGTATTCATGTAAATAGTAAATTTTACTTCCGTTATTACCAGTTGTATCATAGAAAGCTTTAAAATGAGATAAGGAGAGTTTCAATGTTTGTTATATATGATTTTGAACTTTTACAGTGATAGTTTTAGGTGATTTCTGAAGGAACTATTGAAAATTTCAATATTCGGCGGTCATCTTGGACGTCATCTTGAATATTTCAAAATGATCACGTGTATGAGCGCCACACTCACATGAATTTTATAATATATATATCAATAGGCAATATTCTGCAGAGAAAAAAAGACTATATAAGATATATTTGAGTTTAGGCAAAAATCGCATACGCGCAAATATGAATCCGACAGAAATGGTCGTTCGCATTATTACCATGACTTTAGGCCCACTACCTTCCGAAATGGCTTTTAATTTTGAAAATGGCAGTGTAAAACGACATTGATAATTTTGTAGGGTCTCAAATGTTATTAAATTACCGTTAATACTATACTCATCATCATCACATGAAAAAAAATTAAAATAAATAAAATGTTAATTTTCATAACGCGAGTCCGTCTTATGTTTCCCGTCGTCGTCCTAAATACCGCGCAGTAGTTGAATACTACTACGCCAGACAGCAAAACAGCGAGATAAATACCCACAGTTATCATATATTACGCAGGAAATCTTGCATATGTTTGGTATTGTTACCTCATCTTAGGCCATCGATATGTATTTCTTATGTTATTAATGTTTTTAAGAAACCTATATAGTGTTCATCGGAAAGGTAGTGGGCTTTTAAATAGTATCGTTATTCAGGACATGCTTGGGTTTTGGTGGATGAAAAAAATCCTCAAAACTTTCTGGGGTCCTCCTCGGTCCACGTGTAAATACACTGTAGCACTGTCATACCCCTGTATACAGTACATTGATTGCATAAAAAAAATCGCACACCAATGACCAAACGTGGAAGTTATCTGAACTCTTGTCTGCGCCAATAGGAATATGCAGTGTCTGTAAAAATATCTTTTTTTAGTTGGCCAATATTTCCGCCTCGACGTCTGGCGACACCAATCATAGAATGATTTCAATGATAAATTTTTCATGATAACGCAGCAAATGAATATCAGCGCGATATACACATGGGATCGAGGTTGACCTTGCCGTCACACCGACTGTTGATGCTTCCTTTTACATAAGCAAATAAACGTTTCCATTTACAAATGTAATCGAGACTTTGTTTATTGTTTCAAAAATCCGTCGCTTCATGAAACAAACATATAAACATGGCTTTATTTATTTATCGGTATTTATTTTTAAATTTTACTTCCTTCTAAACGTAACAGCAATTCATTATGTACAAAATTGAAATTTAATAAAAAGCTTTTCAGTGCGTTTTTTATTTTATTTAAATCGATTATTATCGATCATAACTGTTTAAACATGGACATCATTAAAATTATTTTCACATATATGGTTGGAACTAAAACTTTTATTAAAAAATAGGTTGTTCAAGCTTATGTTAAAAATCCCATAAAAACTGCCCACAGTCAAATTTTCTTAAAACTTTGCATATCGAAAGTTCCACTACCTATTCCTTCAAAAGGACACTACTTTTTCCTTTAGTAATCTTAAAAAGGCCCAAAGCGCTGGAATTCTTCATATTTATTTTCATTAAAATTACCTGCACAAACATGCCAAAATAGGTTAGCCTTTGTAAAATATTCTACATTTTTTTTATTCATAAATCATTTGAGTAGATCGTATACTTTATATCTAAGGCGTTTTCTTTAGATTTTTAACGCAAAATTGTGTTTGAAATAATATTGTTTACGAAAAATTAGCACTTTGGGGAAAAAACGAAAACGAAACATTGCTTTTTTTTTGTCATCTTATTTCACCCTGTCACGGGTTTTGTCCACAATTTTATCACGCATTAAAAATATTCTCATTTCATTTTCTGTCTTTTTGTGAATTAGTTTCGAAATTAAAATCCGAGAAAACAGTTTTTGAGTGATTTGAAAATAAAAAGTGCTGGTAGCAGCGGACAACGTCTTTGTAAGTTTATCTAGCTATATATTTCAAGTTTTTGATCCCTTAGTCCTATGTAAGCGAAATTTATTGTACAATAAAAATTTCAGATGCTAAATATCATGGAAACACCTTTCGAAATATTGGTTGCCATGGTAACAAAACGGGGGCCTTTGATTGGCTGAAATTTAAATGATGTCATAATAAAGCGAAAATTGGTATAAAGAGGTTATGAGGTACGCTGAATAGCATGGTATCACTTTCAAAAAAATTGGTTGCCATGGAGAAAAAAATGAAGCCCTCTGATTGGTTAAAATTTAGATATTATGTGGTATAAGTGGAAATTGGTACATATGGGTTATGGAACATGCCGAATGAGGTATTAACGGTTTTAAAAATACTTTGTTGTCATTGTAACGAAATAAAGGCCCCCTGATTTGTCAAAGTTAAGATTGTAGCCTTTGGGGTGCTGGTATTTTTTTTTAGATTAAAGTTATTTTATTTGAAAATCAATCGTAACTCTGTTCCCCTCTTGAATCATTTTTAATTCAATTCAAAATAGTTTGTATCTATATAAGAGTGATGAACAACCTGAATTCGTATCTTTTGATTTTAAGTTGCTGACGAAAATATATTTCTTTCCAATAACTATTTGATTTTTAATGTAAAAAGAAATTATTTGTTCCACCGAAGAGCATATATTATTGTTAGGTTGTTTTGTACTGATAGGGAAAATGCAAGAATAAAATTCCACTAATTTTATAGTATTTATGTAAGTGTACAAAATTCTATCACTAACTGTTTTATTATGGTTTCCATGATCAATTTTAAATTTACAGTCATCTTGGACAAATATTGATGTTTTATAAACTTATCCTAGCTACATTTCAGCCTATAAAATGCTATTTTCCCGGATTTCTCTTATTGTAAAGTATTTGTTACAGGATTATATACAAAAATTGTATATAGAATGTTTTAGAATGGTTTAAAAGTGTGGACAAAAACGATAAGCAAGCCTCAGGTTTCACTACATTTTGTGACCCTCGGGTAGAATATCCCTATCCTTCATATCCACATATGAAATAGTCTTATAATATATACCTAGACCTTTAAAAATGCAAAATTTGAAAAAAAATCGGAGCGTGTGCGGATTTTGCAACCACACCTCAAATAAAAAGCTTTTCAATGCGCTTTTTTATTTAAATCGATTATGATCGATCATAACTTTTTAAACATGGATATCATTAAAACTATTTTCACATATAGGGTTGGAACTTTCTGGGGTCCCTTCGATCCAGTTGTAAATATAAGGTAGCACTGTCCTACCCCTGGCACAGTAAATAGATAGCATTAAAAAATCGCACACCAATGACCAAGCGTGTAAGTCTTGTCTGCACCGATAGGTATATGCAGTGTCTGTAAAAATATTTTTAGTTGGTCAATGTTTCCGCCTCGACGTCTGGCGACACAGTGCGATATACACCTGGGATCGAGGTTCACCTCGCCGTCACACCGACTGTTGATGCTTCCCCTTACACTTGGGACCGAGGATGGACTGGGGTAGGATACCAACCAACTTTTCCATTTACATGTGTAATCAAGACTTTGGGTATTGTTCCAAAAATCCGTCATTTCATGTAACATACATATAAACATGGCTTTAGTTATTTACCGGTATTTATTTTTAAGTTTTTCTTCCTTCAAAATGGCAGGTATGAGGCGTGCCAATATGTAAAAAACAACCCAATATGTACCGAAATTGAAATTTAATTAAAAGCTTTTTCTGAGTCAGTGTGTTTGTTTTATTTAAATCGATTATCGTCGATCATAACGTTTTAAAAATTGATATCATTTAAACTATTTTCCGATATAAGGTTGGAACTTTCTGGGGTCCTCAACGGTCCAGGTGTAAATACACTGTAGCAATATCATACCTCTGGGTACAGTACATAGATAGCATCAAAAATGCACACCAATGACCAAGCGTGGAAGTTATCTGAACTCTTGTCTGCGCCAATAGGAATATGCAGTGTCTGGAAAAATATCTTTTTTTTTGTTGGCCAATATTTCCGCCTCGACGTCTGGCGACACCAATCATATTGGAAGGATTTCAATGATAAATTTTTCATGATAACGCAGCAAATGAATGTCAGTGCGATATACACTGGGATCGAGGTTCGTCTCGCCGTCACACCGACTGTCGATGTTTCCCTGTACACCTGGGACCGCGGATGGACTGGTGTAGGATACCAACAAACGTTTCAATTTACATGTGTATCAAGACTTTAGGTATTGTTCCAAAAATCCGTCGCTTCATGTAACAAACATATAACCATGGCTTTATATATTTACTGGTATTTGTTTTTTTTATTTTTTCTTCCTTCAAAATGGCAGGTATGAAGCGTGCCAATATGTAAAAATAACCCAATATGCACCAAAATTGAAACTTAATAAAAAGCTTTTCAGTGCGTTTTTTGAAAAAATTCAAATCGATTATCATCGATCATAACTGTTTGAAAAAAGGACACCATTAAAACTATTTTCACATATAGGGTTGGAACGTGTGCGATACACATGATGCATATAGCCATCTTGTTCCGAAAACTTGTATTTAAACATATGTTATATTTCTGCATTGGTATGACATTGGTGGCGATGTTTCTTTGGTAAAATTCACGGTGATTTTTTTAGTGTCTTTCATTCTAAAATAATGGCCGGAACCGGAGTCTGAGATCGAAATCCCGACTTTTTTTTCGTAAAAAATGGGAAAAAATTTGGGGTCGGGAAATCCTAAACAGACATTTTTTGCCTTACATGATGTAGTTAATCAATGCAAACGACGCCGTATGCGAGTTTTCGGTATCCTTTGTTCCTCTCTCGCTTTTGTCATGGTGTACTTTTGACATGTTTAATTTCATTATTGAATATGTTACGAATAGCATTGCATGGTGTAGTTGATTAATGGAAATTACACTGTTTACTGTTATACTTCCAATAGATAAACATATATTGACGTTTGGTGTCTTTAACAGCATGTTTCAATGAGATTATCACTATAACATGACAATAATTCAACTATAGACACAAAACGAGTATACCGCAGACTCCCAAAATATTCATTAAAGATACTCCTCCGCTGATGAATGGTATGTTTTCTCTATCAAAAACAGAAGCAGACGAATTAGTATTTTTTTCCAGTTACTTACTTTACACCATTACTATCAGTAAAAAGTTTGAGCTTCTTAATTTACTTCAAGATAAAAGTATTAAAATTAATCATTTCCGTCCCGACCAAAAATCCATGGCACAAAGCGCTATATGGAATGAGAAAATAATTGCGCATGAACCAAAAACAAAGAAATTAGTTTTGTATTTTTGTGTTAAATAGAGACATAAATACACGATTAAACATCAGTTATCCCAATGATGATTATCATTTATGCTCTGTAGGCCGTGGAGCATCTTTTTAACAAACCTAGCTAATTATGTATATAAAGCAATGGACCAGGCTCTTAACAAGTCCTTAAGCCCAAAAAACAACAAACAACTTAACTTCATTGTAGTTTAATTATTAATATTAAGTATTTTGTATACAACATGGTTGTTTTAAGTTGCGAATGATTTAACTTTGTTGAAACTCTAAAAGATATTTTCTAACCAAGAAATTACTTCCACAGTAAAATTTTTTTTTTTCTTCTTGATATAACTCACCATATAAACTTTTTTAGGATAAAAAGGAGTTTCATTTACGAAATCCTAGTAGAGTCACACAAACTAAAACAATTGTCTCGTTAAACCGCGATAGATATATGGTTAATACGCGTTAGCAGACACGTTATAACGAGATAAAAACGAATTATCTAGTTGTAACATGTTAGTTGTCTGATTAAAGTATTTCATTTTAACACATTAGCTATCTCGTTTTTAATTATCTCGTTAAAGCGAGGTAAATTTCGCGTTAAAATGAACGAGATAGTTAAGGCGTTAAAACGAGATAACTAACGCGTTAAAACGAACGAGATAGTTAAGGCGTTAAAAAGATAACTATCTTGTTACAACGAACGAGACAGTTGAGGCGTTAAAACAAGATAATTAACGCGTTAAAACCAATGAAATAATTAACGCGTTAAAATGATATAGTTAACGCGTTAAAACGAGATAACTAACGCGTTAAAACGAATGAGATAGTTAAGGCGTTAAAACTAGATTACTAACGCGTTAAAACCAACGAGATAGTTAAGGCGTTAAAATGAGATAATTAACCTGTTAAAACGAAGGAGATAGCTCAGGCGTTAATATGAAATAACTAACGCGTTAAAACTAATGAGATAGTTAAGGCGTTAAAAGAAACGAGATAGCAAAGGCGTTAAAATGACATAACTAACGCGTCTAAAAGAAGGAGATAAATAAGGCGTTAATACGGGATAACAAACGCGTTAAAATAAACGAGATAGTTAAGGCGTTAAAACGAGATAACTAACGTTAAAACCAAAGAGATAGTTAAAGCGTTAAAACGAGGTAACGAACGCGTTAAAAGCAACGAAATAGTTAAGGCGTTAAAATGAGAAAACTAACGCGTGAAAACGAGATAACTAACGCGTTAAAACGAATGAGAAAAAAAAATCGCATTAAAATGATACAACTAACTCGTTAAAACGAAGTGACTACGTGTTTAAACGACAAAGATACCGCGTTAAAACGAGATAATTCCACGTTTTATTAAGAAAAATGTTTCATTTTTTTCAATATGACACAAATAAACCTTTATAGCTAACATTGTCATAGACCATTTAAATGACAAAGTGTTAAATTCCACCATTATACCGTGGAAACATGTACACAATCTACCCAGTTGCCGGGTACAGCGCCAGTAAGATAATGTGATCAGTATTACGTCATCAGCTGTCATAAAAGCAGCCTCCCAGCAGGTGTTGTAATCAGATGTTGAAATTCGAGATATCGTTTGCTGACTCTGATCTCTACATTGTATGATATCAACGTAAACGCTGGGACACTTTAATTAGGAGTCTAATTCATATACCCTCGGATTTGTTTTATTAGTTTTAACTTTATACATCTGAACATTTTGACATCACTTTCAAAATTTTTGAAGTTGTCAAGTGACCACCAGAGGGGATTATTATTAACACAACTAATTATTAATTGGATCACGTAAGGTAAGCTTGATACTATTATAATTATAAGAAATACAATGTATTTGAATTATTGACAATTCTAGAAATGAATGTCAATCATGTTTGACCATATCATGTAATCCTATATGGTTTGAACTATATGTTGAACCAGATAACTGTAAGATAAGTAAGGACATGTTCTTTAACTCTAGAAATGTGTATATTAATGTATTGTAGAACAAAAGGCCCGGTCATTGTTGCGCTATTAGCGTACCCTAGCGTAGGTAAAAGATAAGGGATGGAGGTACGCTTTGGTACTCTGTTATACTTTTTAAAACCTTATTTATGAGAAAAGAACGCACATGTCTGCACAGATTCATATCAGCGTATTTGCAATACTTCTGGCATTTCCTTTGGGGCGACAAGGAAACCAACTTTTAATAATGTGATGATTAATACTCCCCTAAAACTGTGGATAACATGGATGCTCTTTGAAGGCTCTGAATAAATAAAGAAATGCCTTCGGGTGACCAAACTCACTAACATATCCAAAGAGATTATAATTTAGTTGTTCAAGATTCTACTACCCCCAGTATATAATCGTGGTATTTTCAATTTTTACGTTATCTGAGATGAAGTCTCAAGTGACCTATTCTAATCGCCTTTTGTCCGTCGTCCGTCCGTCGTCCGTTGTATGTCTGTTTGGCCATGTGTACTAAATTCGTCAGGGACCTGTTTTCTGTTTACAATTTTGTTTATATCTCGTAAACTATCGCATGCTTTCATAAAGCCTGAGCAGATTAGTGAAGGAATATTTGTCTTGCTTAAAAGGGAGTGTGTGTTATAAACAAGATTTTTTTTTATAAAAACGATTCAGCAATATACCCAAAAACGAAGGTGTTTTCTTATGTCCATTTTAAATGAAACTTTAAAACTCTACTGTCAACGTTTGGCTGTCCGTATCGCGTTTTGTATATCATGAAGTATACTTTTTTTCATTATGACCCTAATAGACTTTTATGGCTAATGTTGTCACCGACCAGAAATAGTGTTAAATTCCACCATTATACCATGGAAATATATACAGTTTACCCAGTTGCCGACCCGGGTACAGCATCAGCAAGGTCATGTGATCAGTGTTACGTCATCAGCAGTCATAAAAGCAGCCTTTCAACAGGTGCTTTAATCATATGTTGAAATACGAGATATGGTTTGCTGATTCTGATCTCTACGTTGTATGATATCAGCGTGAAAGCTGATACTTTAATTACTGGTACATTCATTGTCTAATTCCTATATTCTTGGTTATTTTGCAAATTATTAGACTTAAATTTACACTTATGAATATTGTGATATGTGACATAACGAACTTAACTTTGTAATCGTCAAGTGAATGCCAGAGGGGATTATGATTAACACAACTACTAACTAATTTGATAATTAAGTGATATTTGTAGGGTAAACATGATATCAATAAATCATTTAACATACAATGCATTTGAATAATTGACAATTCCTGAAATGAATGTCGTTCATGTTTGACATTTTCATGTATGTCTACTTTTTCTGAAATATATGTTGAAGCAGATAATTATAAGATAGGTAAGGGCATGTTCTTTAACTGTATACATGTGTATATGTATGTATTTTAGTACATTAAGGCCCGGTCATTGTTGCGCTATTAGTGTACCCTAGCGTATTGAAAGATGAGGGGTTGATGTACGCTTTGGTACTCTGTTATACTTTATAAAACCTTATTTATGAGAATAGAACGCACATGTCTGCACAGATTCATATCAGCGTATTTGCAATACTTCTGGCATTTCCTTTGGGACGATAAGGAAACCAACTTTTAATAATGTGATGATCATTAATACTCCCCTGAAACTGAGGATGACATGGATGCTCTTTGAAGGCTCTGACTAAATATAGACATGCCTTCGGGTGACCAAACTCACTAACATATCCAAAGAGATTATAATTTAGTTGTTCAAGATTCTACTACCCCCAGTATATAATCGTGGTATTTTCAATTTTTACGTTATCTGAGATTAAGTCTCAAGTGACCTATTCTAATCGCCTTTTGTCCGTCGTCCGTCGTCCGTCGCATGTCTGTTTGGCCATGTGTACTAAATTCGTCAGGGACCTGTTTTCTGTTTACAATTTTGTTGATATCTCGTAAACTATCGCATGCTTTCATAAAGCCTGAGCAGATTAGTGAAGGGATATTTGTCTTGCTTAAAAGGGAGTGTGTGTTATAAACAAGATTTTTTTTATCAAACCGATTCAGCAATATACCCAAAAACGAAGGTGTTTTCTTAAGTCCATTTTAAATGAAACTTTAAAACTCTACTGTCAACGTTTGGCTCTCCGTATCGCGTTTTGTATATCATGAAGTATTTCATTTTATTTTTCATTATGACCCTAATAGACTTTTATGGCTAATGTTGTCACCGACCAGAAATAGTGTTAAATTCCACCATTATACCATGGAAATATATACAGTTTACCCAGTTGCCGACCCGGGTACAGCATCAGCAAGGTCATGTGATCAGTGTTACGTCATCAGCAGTCATAAAAGCAGCCTTTCAACAGGTGCTTTAATCATATGTTGAAATACGAGATATGGTTTGCTGATTCTGATCTCTACGTTGTATGATATCAGCGTGAAAGCTGATACTTTATTTACTGGTACATTCATTGTCTAATTCCTATATTCTTGGTTATTTTGCAAATTATTAGACTTAAATTTACACTTATGAACATTGTGATATGTAACACAACGAACTTAACTTTGTAATCGTCAAGTGATTGCCAGAGGGGATTATGATTAACACAACTACTTATTAATTGGATCACGTGATATTTGTAAGGTAAGCATGATATCATCATGATCATTTAACATACAATGCATTTGAATAGTTGACAATTCCAGAAATGAATGTCGTTCATTTTTGACATTTTCATATATGTCTACTTTTTCTGAAATATATGTTGAAGCAGATAATTATAAGATAGGTAAGGGCATGTTCTTTAACTGTATACATGTGTATATGTATGTATTTTAGTACATTAAGGCCCGGTCATTGTTGCGCTATTAGTGTACCCTAGCGTATTGAAAGATGAGGGGTTGATGTACGCATTGGTACACTGTGATACGTTATAATACGTTGCAATACGCTAAATTAGGTGTTATACATTACTAGGTAGATATACGCTAAACTAATGTAGGTTCCGATACGCTGTGCTAAGTTTTGATGCATTTATTCTAGGAGCTAGGTTAGTGGTAGAAGTACCCTGTTTAGACCTAGTAGCTAGCATCGCATAGCGTATCGATGATCTGGTTTGAAACAAGCGATCAGAAAATGAGTTTGTTAGCTGGGTTTTTGGGATAACTTGCGGTTGCTGTGTTGTATATTCCACTGGCGCTATCGATATCGTGTACATTGATGGTAGCTAGATCAGTTGTTTATCTCCGGGTACTCTATTTGGTCTGAATATATAAACGCCCTATGAACAGCCAGGTTCATATAAGGAGATGATGGAAGAGAGTTACCGTATCCCGAGAAAACAAACTGACCAGGCATTCAAACTCGTAATTTAAGGCAGCTCTAAACCCGTGTCATTGTTTTTTCCAACAGGTCTTATTTTCTTGCATTTTCCGTAAAACTAAATAGGTGTTCTCGAGCTACTTCTTGAGATATTTGAACTTGAATTATACCATCCTTGCAAATTTGCTGACCGAAAATAGAAAATTCATAGAATTATGTTTTCTGTAATATTGTGGTGAATGCAGGCTCAATCCTGTTAAATTTGTGTCCTAAATTCCTAACGATAGAACAATGTACAAAAATATTGTGATATTACATATGCTAACTAATTTTCGTTATTTCCCTGGACTGTTTCTATGCGTAATTATCACGTTTTGCCATATTTTCGTACTTAAATAATCAATGAATAGGCAAAAAAAAGGAACGAAAACCATAAAATGTCAATTTCACAATATTTTTATATGATATGCCCAAGGTAATATATTTATCAAATATCATTTTGTAAGATGTTAAGTGTGAGGAATGTGTTTTTGGGAGAGTGCGGTATATTACTATTTTCCTAATCGTTAAGTATAATAAACAGTGCCCTTTCTGACGTGTAGGTGTTCTAGGTTTTTTCAGCTGCTATAAGCATTTAATAATTAATTAATATGATTGTTATTATTATGTATTGTATTCCTTGTCGGAAGGTGTGGTATTGATTTGAAATGTATTAATCATCATCGTGACCCATTGTTGAGGGGTTTCAAATTCGTTGCATTATTTGAGTCATTAATATGTACAAAACAATTCTACCGTTAATGATATCTATCAGATATTTCTATTTCGTTTCCGAAATTTGACATAAACAGCCTTCGGATTTAACAAGAGTTTAATAATTAACTTTTATTATTTCCGGTATTATATGACATTGACGGTGTTTCCTTTTGTTAAATTTACGCTATTCATATCAGATCCAATCACCAGCAATCCTGACGATTTCCAAAGTTTCTCTTATTCCTCTGACTTTTGTCATGCTGCACCTTCTACATATTTGTTTCATTATTGAATATTCTACGAATAGCATTTCGTGAATGAGTTAATCAATGAAACACAACATTGTTTACTGTAATAATTTCAATTGATGAACATATATTGACGTTTGGTGTCTTTAACAGTAAGCTTCAATGAGATTAACACTATGAAATGACAAGAATTTAACTCTAGACACCAACATGTATACAGCAAAAATATACAACATAGCTAATGTAACGGATACAGGGGATTCCATTGAAATGACCTTAGTTCTTAACAAGTTCTTAAGCCTATAGACACAAAACGTGTATAAAGCAGACTCTAAAAATATACATTCACAAATCTAGCTAAAAAACTGAAAGTAGAACGGAAATATATATTATATAAATATATATCCAATCTACTTTCAGCTCCCTGCTTAAATAATGTATTGGAAGAGACTCTTAACCTATTATCCAACCAACAACCTAACATCCTTAATTATTAATATTATGTTTTTTGTATACAACATTGTTGTTTTTAGTTGCAAATGATTTAATTTTGGTTATCCTTAGAAGATATTTTAACTTTCCAATAAATGACTTCAACACAGTCTTGATGTAACATACAAAAATTACGTAAGCCTATATAGGCGTCACTCTGGAAAATCAAATGATTTTTCTCCTTAAAGTATGCGTTGTTAATCTCGTTAAAACAAGGAAATTATCTCGTTTTAACGCGATGATTTATCTCGTTTTAAACCGTTACATATTGTTCATAATGTAACTAACCGTTTCAATGTGTTAATGACATCTTTTAAATATAAGTAATCTATCAAACAAGATAACCATTTAAAAAACGAGATATCTAAATAGTAACTCGTTAATATAAGAAAAGCAACGCGTCAAAACGAGATATTCAAATAAATTACCAGATAACTTATCGTAAAAACAACATTCTAAACATGAGATAACAACTCGACAAACCGAGAAAATCGAGATCATACGCTTTAAAATGAGAATATTAACGCTTCAAAACTACCACGTTAACGAGATAATTAATATAAGAGAAAGTATCTATTTCATTTTTCAAAGAGACGGTTATAGGCTTCCATAGCTAACTGTGTCACCAATAAGTTATAAATTATCATAAAAAAAAAATTATTATACCATGGATACATGGACACAATTTACACAGGTGCCGACCCGGGTACAGCATCAGCGAGGTCATGTGATCAGTGTTACGTCATCGGCAGTCATAAAAGCAGCCACCCAGCAGGTGTTGATCTGATCTCTACATTGTATGATATTGTCGATCATGTTTGACCTTATCATATATGCCTACATTGTATGAAATATATATTGCACAGATAATGGGTAAGATATTTACAGACATATTCTTTAACTCTAGAAATGTATATATGTATGCAGTTTATAACATTAGGGCCCGGGCATTGTTTCGCTATTAGTGTACCAATGCGTATTTAAAAGATGAGGGAGTGGATGTACGCACTGTTATACGTTATAATACGTTGCAATACGCTAAATTATGTGCAATGATGAGGATATTATTAATTACCCCTAATTTAAGTCACAATTTAATGTAGCATGATTTTAAATTTTGAACACCCTTACATTTGTAGTACGCTGATCAAATTTGAATATATAAATTAGCGATTTCAGGTACTAGAGGATATGTCTATATTTATTTAGACACCATACAGATTACCCATGGCATCCCCAGTATCAGGAGCGCTTTTATGTTCATTGTATTCTTGGATAGGATCAAATAGGCTAAAACCTTTAAACGACTCCTTGTCAATAGCTTAGAGTCCTAGATACCTAATATTGGGTGTGTAGTTTGCTTGGTTGAAAAGCCAAGTTTGTTCAAATGAATGGCATTGACTTTCATTCATAGGGGTCAAAAAGGGACAATCGAATTAGGCTAATTCTGGTTTATAACCACGAACAACAAAATTTGACATAAATGTATGTTCTATATTCATAATGAAACATATAACAAGAATTATTGACACAAAGTCCACGGCATCGATTAGTATTTTGATTGATACCGTAGGCTCTCCAAATCGTTTATCTATACGATTAAGCAGGTATGACATGGATGTTGTACACAACCACTGAGCAGTTGGTGAAATTATATATTTAGATAAAGAAACATGTACCTAATATCGTTAACACACTACGGTAAGAGCGATTTAAACAGTTCTAGACAGTCGCAAGGCCCAGGGTTCGGCATAACTAGAACGTCCGACCACAATGCGTAAAGACGGACAATAAGCGAGTTTGAACATTTCACCTACATTTCATTACAGTGGGACTGGTTCTGACATATCACAGTAAAACCGAATAATCTAATTTCCATTAGAACATGTTTGTTTCCAATATAAATGCAAATTGTAATGTACCCTTATAATGAGTTGTCCCTCTCAGGGTAACGAAAATACTTCATTAGGGTGATAGGGTGGTGAATTGGTTAAGCCACTCGCCTTTCACCTAGTCGGCCGAAGTTTATATAAAAATATAACATATATAATAAATATATAATATAATATAATAATAAAAAGTCTGCGATATCATTCTGTCATCAGCAGCCAATCAGAAGATCACAGTAAAGATTCCTGGTCCAAATTATTATGAAAATATATCATTGTTTACATCGTCATACTTTACAGATTTGTAACGTCCAAGTTAGACAAATTAGATCCGAGAAAAAAACTAACATAATTATTCACGGTGTTAAGATTACTTTACGTGATCAATTTACCAGCATACCTCATGCTAGTTTTCGGTATCCTTTGTTCCTCTCTAGCTTTTGTCATTGTGTACTTTTGACATGTTTATTTCCATTATTGAATATGTTACGAATAGCATTGCATGGTGTAGTTGATTAATGAAAATTACACTGTTTACTGTAATATTTCCAATAGATGAATAGATGTTGACGTTTGGTGTCTTTATCAGCATGCATCAATGAGATTATCACTATAACATGACAATAATTCAACTATAGACACAAAACGAGTATACCACAGACTCCCAAAATACATACATTAAAGATTATCCACTGCTGACGAATGCTATTTTTGCTCTATCAAAAACAGGAGCAGACGAATTAGTATTTTTCTCCAGTTACAAAAGTTACTTACTTTACACCATTACCATCAGTAACAAGTTTGAGCTTCTTGTTTTTTTTCAAGATAAAGGTATTGAAATAATTAATTGCGTCACGAACAAAAAATCCATGGCATTGTGTTTATGGAATGGGGTAATGATTGTGCATGCACCAAAAACAAAACAAATTAATTTGCTGAAACTTGAAAGGATATCTTTTCTAACCGACAAATGACTTCCACAGTAGTATTTTTCCTTTTTTATATAACTCAACAAAGAAACTCTTTTTAAGATACCAAGGAGTGTCCTTTACGAAAAAAAATTAGAGTCACTTTGAAAAATAAAAGAAGTTCTTTTCTCGTTAAACCGCTATAAATATAAGATATATAGGCGTTAGTAGTCAAGTTAGAACGAGATAAAAACGAATTAATCTGGTTGTAACACGTTAGTTGTCTGTTTTTAACGAGAAAATTACGAGTTAACCATCTATTTAAAATGAGATAACTAACGTGTTTAAAACGAACGAGATGTGTAAAATTCCACCATTATACCGTGGAAACATCCAGTTGCCGACCCGGGTACAGCATCATTAATATCATGTGATTAGTGTTACGTCATCAGCAGTCATAAAAGCAGCCTTCCCAGCGGACGCTTCAATCATATGTTGAAATACGAGATTATGTTTGCTGATTCTGATCTCTACGTTGTATGATATCAGCGTGAAAGCTGGGGTACTTTAATTAGTAGTACATCATTGTCTAATTCCAATACTCTCGGTTTTTTTGTTTTATTAGTCTTAGTTTTTACACTGATGAACATTGTGATATTACGAACTTAATTTTTGAAATCGTCAGTGATTGCCAGAGGGGGATAACTACTTATTCATTGGATCACGTGATATTTGTAAGGTAAGCATGATATCATTATAACTATTTGACATATTTTGAACATTCAATCATGTTTCGCCTTTTTTGTGTATGCCTACATTGTCTAATATATATATTGAAACAGACAATTGTAAGTTATGTAATCATAAGGACTAAACATATATATTTTTGCGCTATTATCGTACTATGACGTATTTGAGAAATGAGGGCGCTTTGGTAACACTGTGATACGTTATTATTAGTTGCAATACGCTAAATTAGGAGTAACGATGAGGGTATTACTGGGTAGAGATACGCTAATTCAGATTCTGATAGGCTGTGCTACGCTTTGATGCCTTATTTGAGGAATTATGCTAGTGGTAGAAGTACACTGAGGTACGAATACGCTTTGGTACACATTTTAAGTGGTGGTGGTAGACGAACACTTAGGTAATATACGCTTTGGTACGCTGGAACACGCTAATATTGGTTCCTTCACGCTGTAACATGCTAGCGTACGCTTTTGTACCTTATGTTTTGAGTTTAGAATGCATATGTCTGCATAGATTATGTAACGCAAGTGTATTTCATATTCAGATAAAGATATAAGTAATGCCTGTTGAGTTGAGTTTGTTTGAAACAAAGGTCAATTCAATCAAAAAGAAAATAAATAAGATATAATAATAAATTAATAACAAACAAGTTTGTTCTTTTTTTGAAGGGTATGGTGGCTCATTAGGAACTTAAGATTGGGTTTTAAATCCTAAGAAGTTTGTTCTTAAACCTTAAGAACAAGTAGTTTAGGACCATTTTCCAATTAATTTTATCGTAGAACAATCTAGCTCTACGCCGAACAATATTCATCAATTTTCTTAACCTATGACATAGCGTGACCTAGTGTAAATCAACGTACCGTAACCTATTTCAGACTAGCAGCAAGCGTGGCATAGCGGCGAGGAAATGGGGCTGTGGTAGCTTGGACACTATTGGGTTTTAAAAGAAACTTGCGGTTGCTGTTATATTATGTAATCCATGTGTTTTTGGCTATATAACATTGAAAACATCTAAATAACTATATTTTGTATGAGGTCATCTGATGATCTATAGTCATCATACTTTGTCCGTCGTCGTTAGCCGTCTGTTCGTAAACTTTTCATTCAAACGACGACTCCTTTTCAGTATTAGAAAGGCCTAGTGAGGCTATTCATATTATGACTGCAGCATACAAGGATAAAGAGTAATAAAGTTTTCCTTAAATGAATAACCTTGACTGTCATTCAAGGTCACGGGATTCAAATAGGCTAAAACAATTTTAACACGTTCTTGTTAATAAAAATGTCTAAATACCTGATAATTGACTTTTTATCATTAACAATGAGAACCTGATATTGGTGATGCACATGAATCTTTTTTTGGTCAAATAGGCTAAAATTTAAATAACTAAAAGTATCAGAGAACTAATATTGGGTCTGCAGCTTGCTTGGTTGAAAAGCCGAATTTGTTCAAATGAATGGCCTTGATTGGCAATATTGATATGTTTAAACTATTGAAATTTGTGATTACAATTTTCATAAATTTGCTGATGATGGCAAAAAGTGTCGCAATCAATGAAATGTGTGGACTTTTAATTGATCAATTTGATTTACATTGTTGTGGTGGTATGGACCTATTGTTTGTCTACGTTGAGAGCTTGCGTCAATGATTGGAAAAAAAGGGTGGCTTTTAAATTTATTGCTAATAATCCACCATGTAGATTAAAAAACAAAATAATGATTGTAATACAAAGTAGTTGCAACCATACAATATTAGCAACTATAAATCACTATCAAATAAAATTAAGCCTAAGTGGGGTAGGCATGAAAATCGTCTCTGCGAACAAAAACAATTAAGTATCACTTGTAAGGGTGGTTTAAGGGTGGGCTTGAATAACTTCTCAGATATTATACGTAAAAGGAAATTTAAAGATGGCTGCTGATCGAGAATAGGGATGCATGCTCTCATTCCAACCAACTAAAAGCCTGCGATATCATTCCGTCATCAGCAGCCAATCAGAATAAGATATTGATCTCATTAAAGATTCCTGGTCAGTATATCATTATGAAAATATATATATATTTTTTTATTTTTTTTTTATTTTTTCAAATTTTGTAACACATTTGACATGGCAAACGAGGACACTTTCATTCTTCACATACACACACATACACCTCATACTATCAAATATACACACAGAGAGACGAAAAATAAAAAACAACAGAAAAGAAAAACAAAGAGAAAGGAAAAAATGAGAGAGATAGCGAAAAAAAAGATAGATAAAGGGGAGGGGTAGACAGAGAGATGGTATTTAGAGTGGCACGTACAGTAAGTGTAGATCGTCGAAATAAGAAGTTATATCGGCAAAAACAAAAAAATGATAATAATGAATAAATAAATAATTAAAAAAAAATATATAAATATATCTAAAAAAAATTGTATACATCTATGATTATCATATTGCGAATATTTCAGGGTGAGGTGTACGAATAGAAGATTAAATTTTAGCTATTTTTTCCCATTTTTTCCAGTCTTTCTCAAATTTAATATTTGCTCTTTCTCCTTGGCTGTAAGCTATATATTTCTGAGTATTATAATAATCTTTTGAAATATTGACAAGACCATTAGTACTGAGAGACTTATGGAGACATCTCATTCTATAAATATACTGTTTTATAACTAGCAGAATTTCATTGTCAGCTTTGAAGGAAATGGATTTGGAGGAATGTAGACCAAAAAATAAAAGTTTGTTTATTGAAACAAAAAGGAATGAATAAAACATCAAGTAGAGCAGTGAAACAATCTAAAAGATTTTGTACTTCTCTACACTCCCATAAAATATGAGTTATTGTTTCATTTTCAGAATTACATAAATTACAGTCAGGAGAAACAGAAAGATGTGCTTTAAAAAGAAAAGTGTTTCTTGTTAAGATGTGGTGATTTATTCTTAACTGTAGCCACTGTAACTTTGTGTTCTTAGTAATGTGGAATGGAATTTTGTAAATTTGAGACCAAGTTGCATCATCAAGATCAAAGTCTTTGTTCCACTTAATTTTACCAGAAGGCACAGCTTCGTTATGTATTAAAATATTATAAAAATCTTTATTACCTTTTCTTTCCTTTAGAAAATATTCAACGCTAATTGGTACAAATGGATACTGAAGTTTTGATTGAGGAATCACTGCCGATGATAAGAACTTTTTAACAGCCGATATGATACTATGATAATGAAGAAAGTTGGTATTTACATTGTACCTGTGAAGAAACTCATTGAAAGTGTAAAAACTCTTTGTAGTACTATCTCTTAATAGATCATTGATTGTAATAACATTTTTTTCAAAAAGATTTTTTATCATAAATGAACTTCTTATCAACAGTTATATTTTTATTAAACCAAATAGGGGTTTTCAGAATAGATACCTCTGTAGTAGCGTTCTTATCATTCATCTTGATCAGTGTATTCCATGCTTTAAAAACATCAATCAAAAATTTATTGGACATTTTTTTCTGGCAAATTTGTAAATATTCATTTCCGCCATTTACTAAAATATCTACATTTACCAAACTCTTAAAAACAATTTGCCATTGAGCTGTAGTTTGAAAAAATCTTCGAATCCAACCAAGTTTTAAAGAACACAAGTAAGCTTTCAAATTAATCATCTTCAGGCCACCATTTAAAAAATCTTTAATAATTACATCCCGTTTAACTTTATCAACCTTGCTGTTCCATAAAAATTCAAAGATAGTGGTATTAAGTTTTTAGATAAATGATTCATCAGGATTTGGCAATGCCATAAACAAATGATTAAATTGTGAAATCAGTAAGGATTTGATTATCTGAATTCGTCCTATTGGAGTAAGTGATCTTCTTTTCCAAGTTTGTATCAAAAATATATTATAGTCAAATTTCACAAATTTGTAACTTCCAAATTAGACAAATTGGATCCTTGAAAAACCCATAATATAATTACAATGCATAACGATTAAGTTTGATATAAGTTACAAGCACAAAATAATCTAGTATTTATGCCCGTTCACAAATATCACGAAAAACTAAACGGAATTAAAATGACCATCCAAGAAAGGGTGACCTGTTAATTTCAGCCCATAAAGGAAAAATGGTATCGCCGTTTGTAACGTCGCGTCTGATTGACTGAGATATTAGCGCAATGGTTTCATAGAAAACAAATCCTTAAGTTAATTCGGAAGATATTGACTTATTATAAGTAAATTGAATTATAAGGAATACATTAAATTTATTTATTTCATGTTAAAGTGATCTCAATATCATCAACAAATCTATTGAAGTTATTCCTTAAATAAAGGTTAAGAATTGTACTTTACATCAATATTCAAATTATACCGAGATTAGATCTTAACAAACAGAACTCTCTAAGTGCGAGGGTAACGATAGACTTCAGAGATAAGTAGCCACCGTCTTAAACTTCTCACTTTAACATCATATCTGTATAACTAGCTACGTATGTAATCGTTAATACAAAGCATAACAATTAACTTGGTTATGTTTCACTTTTGCTAGTTAGTCAAATTTCTACGTTGATTTGGTTTATTCTATTGTACAAAGTTCAATATAAACCTACAAGGCGAGTATCAGATTTAATATTCGGCCATTATAACTTGACTGGCATTATATCCTCATTCATGGTGTGGTTTATACTAGAATGGAATATCTTCATACATCGCCAGTGCCAGTGGTACTCAGTGAATTACTTTTTTTCTATTTTTTTTTTCTAGATTTTCATAATGTTCCTCTTTCATGCCTTGATGACCATTTCGGTAGCAACCATGTTGTCCAATATATGGATCGCAGCTAGTAAGTTTGCTTAATTAATTTGCATGCCATTTATTTATTTATTTTATGCAAGTCGGTCTTATAAAAGATAAGTATCTATCATAATATGGTATGTTAATAGGGTAACAGTATATCTTATAAGCAATCTCATTTCTGTAAGATTACCTTATAATTTATATATGTATAACGTAATGTTCAGAAATATATTGTAAAGATATGACCACGCAGTTTGATAAGACGTATTTAATAACAAATGCTGTAAATTTTAAACTAGATAGTTAAATAGAATTATCCCAATCTTGTTGCTTAACGTTTCTTTTGGTGAGAAAGAACGGACATGGTATCCTCTGTAGAACGCCCCCAAACATTATGAGAAGCATACAATACAACAAAATTAAACATTAGGGGACCTTTTTGTAAGTTCTGTGACCTTTTATGACCCCAACCATTTGTGACTGTTAATAAAACTGATCATTTGAAGTGACTATATCAAATTTGATATTATGTCCGTCATCGTTTATAGTGTAGATATCTAAACATGAAAATTATTCATATATCTATCCGAAAAGCGATGATTACCAATATTTCGTTATATATAATTTCGCTTAGCTTTTGGAAAATTGAAGAACTAAACCTGAACACGCAATAGTCGAAACGAAGTAAGACGTATTTTTCATTTTCTTTCTGCTTAATTTCTACATTTGGTGATCTGTATCAACCAAAAGATATATTATGTATATGGTGATCTACAAATGAGCATGTCAACTGAAATAAAATAAAACATGAACTGGATAATATGAAGGAGGTCACATTTACAAGTATTCACAAAAATTTCATAATAGTTCCAATTATCCCCACCAACAAGTAATATAACGTCTCATTAGGAGTCACGCTAAACTTCTAAGCTGGTTATTTTTGAGGTTCAAAATGTTCGTGATTTGATCGAAAAATAAGAGTATTAATCTTTTGCGGTTTTAAATTTTCGCCATCTGGCTTTAAGTGTATTATATGAATTAAACTGTCTCTTTATATATCATGAATAAGAACTCTTTTCGCAATCATAGCAATGGTCAAGGCTAAATCGCGAAATATAACCAACAGTAATTTCGACAACTGCCACGATAGTAGAGTTCGGCAAAGGGAAAAAACAAGTCATTATTTATACACCAGCATGAAACTTACGGAATACTTGGACGAAAACATACGAATAGCCAAGACTTACAAAAAACAATATCATCATCAGTACTTTTGCAAAATGCTACCAACTTCTGTTTTTTTTACAAAGATGGCCGCCATTTTCGTGGATAAGCTGACTTAACAAAGTAATGAAATACTACATGCATGCACATCTCTGATAAAAACATGAAAAACAATGCATCGTACTTCCAGTACCCCAATACTTTACACAAATAATATTAAATTTAGCGGGAGCCAGTAAAAAAGTACCTACTTCCAGTTAATTTCCCCAAGAAATGGCTCTTCCTATTGAATATGTTGGAACTATGTGCAGAAGTTTAATGAAACACATAGGCTAAACGTTTTTAATAAACGCATTAAACTTGGCATGTTAATAGACAAGATCTACCAACATAAAAATAAAATCGGGAACCAGATGCAAATTATCCCTACTGCCGGCCGCCATTTTTTGTATGACGAAAGAGAAATAACGAAATAACAGACTGCACCTTTGATAAAAACATAAAAAAAATGGCATGTGAGCACGCCAAGACATTGAAAAACAAGATTTAAATCGTGTAGACATTGCTGAAAAAATTAACAGCTACAAATCTATGGCGGCCTATCTTAAAAAAATACCGAGAAGTATGATACCCTTTTCAATAGCTTCCTGTTTAATTCCTATTTTGTGGTTGTATCTTAGCTACTCCACATGCCAACGTTAATTGCTTTTTATCAAAAGTTGCAGTTTGTTTATTTCATTAGTTTTCTTAGTTTACCACGAAAATGGCAGCTATCTTGAAAAATACCGTAAGTAAGGCAATTTTTTTGCGATGTTTCCCGCCCTTATTCCTCTTTTTAAATAGTCATAAAGGTTTTGTGCTTGTTATCATAAAAATGCAAGATTTTCCCATTTGTTGACCATATGTAGGGTCTACTATGAATTTTGTGTTCCTTAACCCTATGCCCAATAACTGCCAGTGTCTGTATTAACTAGTGGACGGTTACATATAGAGAAATCTTACATGTATGAAGTGGATGGGTTTTGATCTAGTTGGTTGTTTTAAAGTCAAGATTTAGGTTATAACGTCTCCATTGATTTTGGAGCAACTTGTGTAATCCATATGGTAGTGTTATCCCTTTCTTTTGTTCATGTGTAGCTAATCTATCTCTTACCAGTTTTTCACCCTCGCCAAATGATTCAGATTCCATTAGGTTAAACACTTTATATTTTAGAAGATTACTAATCAAAGACAGTTTTGTACATAGCGAATGACATTATTATACTATTATTTTAGTCTAAATGTGTTTGTAATCACTTCTCATTGGTCAGTTTAATAAACGCATCGGTGATCACGTACAAGTTACACATATTGCACAATAAATGTGAAATCCGGAAGTAGTTTATCAGACAAAAAATTAACTGCAACGGTTATCAGATAACTTGCTACGTTATCATATGGTACGTTATTTAAAATGCTTGAGTCTTTCTCTTGTAATAGTAGCGCTTTAGCAAATCCTAAGACAAGTTATCTATATTTGTATTTGTAAAAAAAAATCTTAGTATTTTTAAAGTAATTGAAAACAAAATGCTCACAAAGCCACTGACAACCAAAATGATGCAGGCGTTCATGGAATGCATGAATTATAATCACGGGATTAGAGGACTAATATAAACATATATTCTACATAGTTAACAATGAAAACCGTATTGCCATTCATAAGTTTTATTTAATGATTACAGTCGAAAGGAACATTTAATTAAGCATCTGCATCTGTTTAAATAGTTCTTACGTTCTGATCTTTATAGGTGAATATTTTCCAAAGTTTACTTAGACTAGAACACTCAAATCAACATTGGCTTCAGCTTCTTCCTACAGTATTGTATGACGATTTTTATTGTACGGGAATGGAGTACTAAGCATAATACTTGTATCTTCAGGTCCAATCTGATGCTTTTAAATTCTGTATTGGCATGCGACTAGGTGCATGCATGGTGCAACGAAAACAAAGAACAGCAATTATTTATACTCGTGTCGACATATGAGCTAAAGTATAATGAAAGTAATGGAAATTTCAAAATAATATATACATGATACGCATGCACCGGTTGCATTTAATACAAGCGTTTTTTTTTATTTTAGGAAATACATTTTATTAGATTGTGAATGTGTCATGATGGCAAAAAGTTTTTTGATTAGAATTAAAATATGTTTCAAAAAAGATTCATAAATTCATTTTCTATTAGTGGTCCATAGCAAAAATATTACAGAATAATTATACAATGATATCGATGGCTGCTAGTACTATTTCATCTCTGTAAGTTTGTCACTCATACACATGAACCAGGTACAGTTGTAATAAATATACCAGAACACTAAATATTATTATGACCAGAAATAATAGCTGGATTTGATTCGGTCCCAGATATGGTTATATCGACCACAGAACAAATAAGCTAAAACCTACTTGTACAGGTATTGTCCTATAATGTATATCAGAACATTTTCAATACCAATTGGGTCGATATTACTCAATGTATCGATCCTCATCATACATGCGTATATGTGGTATAATATTATATACACATTCATGTACGCATTTAAAGTTTTATA